>NC_134111.1:29574642-30839285 GCF_040939455.1 Microcebus murinus
TTGACTGAGTTCTCTTTCTAAAGACTGGAAAGAAGCCAAAGGAACGGAACATTCTAGCACTTAGAGAGATGTTGCAGCCTAAGAAAGAAAAAATTCAGGCATTTTAAAAAGGCATAAACCTTTGGAGAGTACAAATTAATGGCATGCAAATTGCATTGTTCTTATGTTACTGGGTTTTCAGGAGATATTTTTGGTGATGCAACATTTTGGCATTAATTCCATGTTTGGGATATAAGGATCTGTAAGAAATATAGACCGTCACTGGAGTCCACCTGAGACACTAAGAGATAGGCAAAATCTGATTTCAGAGCTTCCAGCACCCTTCTGGCTGCATCTTTTCCCCTTATTTAGCAGGTTGGTTTGGGGTGAAAGGTCACATGTAACCAGAGCTTCTACCCTGGTCATTCATGGTCAAGGCTGCCCCAAGTGATGCTCTGCTGATAAAGTGTCACCATCTTCCTGATCCATGGACCCTCCCTGCCCATAGAATTACATGTCCAGACTCATTCCTCATGGGCCTTGCTCTTGGAAGACAAAGGGAATGGTTGCTGTGCATTTTCCATGTCTCATATACATCTGACTTAATCTCCATACACCTGCAGGTGCACAAGAATATGGCCATTTTATAATGATGAAATGTAGACTCTGAAAGATGAATAGCCTGTCCACAATCATAGGTTAGTAAATAATAGAACCAGGATTCAAATCCCAGACAGGTTGATTCAAAGGACCAAACTCCTTCCATCACAATGTGCTATTTGGGCTAAGGTAGACTTAATGTGTCTCCTTTCCTAGTTAAAAATCTATACTTTAACTGGGATCTTCGGTTCCTTACTCCCAAAAAGTGTCCACCATGACAATTCCAGTCACTATAGCAAGGTTGGCAGCTGAGAGAATTTTGGCCATAAATGTCTTGCAGTTTTCCCTCTAATAACATTGGTCTGGGTACCACAGACTCATTCCAGAATGTCCTAACAATTGCTGCACCAAGTTTTAAAAAAATTGTTCAGCATGTACAATCACATGCAAAATTATGTGGAAATTTACAGTGAGGTAAAATAAAACACCTCTTCTAGCCACAAAACAGCCTTTGTATTTATAATTTCATCAGGAAGGGCTAACTTATAGAAAGCTAATGGCACCATTTATTTTCAAAAGCAGGTTTATACCTGTGACTACATATGAGTTAAGGTTAGTTTAAACACTGTAATCTCTTTTCATGCATTTTTAAAATTTTAATTTGTGTTTGAAATATTTAGATGGCTTCTTTGTACCCATGAATAAATAATCCTATATACGCTTTTTTGGCCCACTTAGCAGAGAATGACTGATCTATATTTTAATCCTTTCTCATAGTATCTCTGAAATCACAGCTTTCCTGCAATCTCAGGAGAGAAAATGTGGGCTCTGCTTTTTGGTGTGCTTCTCCCCTTCTCTCCTGACTTCAGATCTGGGAAGAAATAAAAGAGTGATCCTTCTGGAAGGAGAAGGGAGCTTGGCATCATGGAGCCTCCAGAAGGATCCGGAAGGATGATGTCATGTAAGGGAAGAGCTGCTTCCAGGTCTCCTGTCTGCAATAGTCAGTTGCTATGGGGGGATTATCATGGAGCATCCAAAGAAACATTACATCACCCTTTCCCCTAGGACTAGGGTCTAAATGGCCATAAAAATTCTTCCAAGATGTGTGTGTAGGAACCGTGCTGAGGGCTAAGGTGACTCTTTATGACTGAGACCTCAGCAGGGACATGAAAGAGTGAGGTATGGAGAGAGGTGTTAATTTGAGGCCTGGCACTGGCATAGAATTATTGATAAAGGCAGTCAGAGTTCAATGTTCGAGCCAGATTTATTTTGGCACATGGTGAACTTAGTTAACCAACATCAGATGCCCTAAAACCTGCCCTCTCCACCCTCCCCACCTCACATAAGACACAGAGTTTCAAGCATGAACAACAATGAAAAAAAATTCCTTTTAAGCATGTTAAAGGGACTTTCCATTTCTTATGAGATTCTCTAAAACTCTAGCTAAATAAATCTAGTGGCTATTTGTATAGGGACCCTTTATCTATCAGAAATGTTCATGACCATAAACCCCATGATGTTCACAACTTTTGCTTTACAGATTGAGATTCCAGAGCCTGGCACTCAGGAAGTGGCTTTGGGGGTGGGGGTCATGTGGCTGGCACTGGGGCAATGCCCCCCACTCCCAACAAGAGGTGGTGCTTTTGTAAGAAGTTTGTGGCTTGATGACAAAGCCCAAGATTCAGATAATCAATTCTCTACTGAACACTTTTTATCAAAATAAAACTGTTTATTAAAGCAGTTAAGTCTAATGCTATTCAGTAACATTTTATTTAAGAAAACAATACATAACTAGAATGAGAGATGAAGAATACACTAGGACAGCTTATTACTTTTCTCACTAACATGTCACTATTATTAAACAGAAAACACAGAAATGTATGTAGAGATATATAAGTGGTTTCAGTAATGACCTGTGACCCAAAAACAAAAACAAAAAATTTAGAAAAGATCCTAAGGGAATGTGTTCCACATGAGTAGGAATTATAATTAAAATTGACAATATGCTTGACAACATTGGTCTTGGGCTAATAATAGCTGGTATTTGAATAAAATAAATGTTATGGAAGCACACTGGCTCTGATAAAAATATATTTCATCTGTTATTTCTTTTTATCTTCACAAAATTCGCATGTGATATATATTAGGCAAATATTATATTTTTCAATTTTACAAATAAGAGTTATGAGGGACTGGAGGAAAAATTTGAAATGCATAATATTGTTAAAGTAAAAATGCTTGCACAATATCACACAGATACTTATTCCAGGAGCCGGGACAAGATTTCAAGGCTACTAACACTCATTTCCAGCTCCTTCCACCTCACCAGTATAGCTGCTCACACTTCTGCAGCCACCACCACCATCACAGGGCCCTGGGGACATAGCAGTGAAATGGAACTGAATTGTGTTAAAGAAACGTTTTTGTGTATAGACACTTGTACACTAAAATTGTATTTGACATGAAACAGGGAGGGAATAATTGAAAACTGGATGATAGAATTATGATAAAAAAAAAAATCCCCATAGGCCAGGACGTGGACCAAGTTGAAAACACACCCTCCTCTTGAAGGGGTTCATCCATCCTTGGATAGTTCAAATTTTCCAGTTAGTGATCCATAGTCATTCTTTCACTATGCCTTTATTCAAAAAAATATGTAATAAGTGCTTATTCTATGGTGGGTAAGAATTTATGCTAGGTCCTAGAATTATAATGGTTTATCAGTTAGCTATTGCTGTATAACAAGCTACCCCAAAACTCAGTGACTTCAAACAGTAAGCGTTTATTATTGATCACAAGTCCATAGGTTGGCTGGGTGGGTCTAGAGATCTGAGCCAGGTTCATTCACTCATGTGTCTGGTCAGCTGGCAGTTTGGTTGAGGATCTAATTTGCATGTCTGGCAACTGGCTGACTGTTGGCTAGGGCAACAGGGTGACTGGACCACATACCTTTTGTTCTCCAGCAAGCAGTTGCAGGGGACCCAGACTGTAAGCAGAAGCATGCAATGCTTCTTAAGGCCCAGTGTAAGAAGTTGCACGCTGTCATTTCCATTGCATTCTATTAGCAAAAGGAAAGACAAGTCCAGCTCAGAAATAAGAGATCAGTTAATAGAATCCACATATTCAGGGGAAAAATGGAAAAGTCACATTGCACGGCATGAATGCAGGAAGCTATGAACAACCGGGGCCATTTTTATAATCAATCAATGTTTATGTATTATCTGCAAATGATTAGTCAGACAAGTGTTTACCAACTCAAGACTACTGCTGCTATAATTTCTACACATGGATTCTCCTTCGTAGAAAAAATCTAATCGTTTTCCATTAACCAGTTCTTCAAATGCTTGAAGTCATCTCTCATATTTTATGTGAATTTTCTTTTAACGATAATTATGTCAAGTTCCTTCCAACCTTTATGACACCATGCGTAAGATGGGACTCTGCTGTAGTGAGAATGTTTTTCTCATACAGGTTCTGAAAGCAGAGAAGGAGAAATTATGGCGAGGATAAGTTGCAACTTGTTTCAGCTAAGAGATACCCTTTCAAAGTAATACATAGTTGCTTGGTAGAATAGCTCTGGTGCATACACTTGCATAATTGTGTCTTTTTAAATGAAAACTATTAATGTCAAATATGGGGTATAATTGAGTAAATCAGAATGTAAGCCAGTGAAAATTATTTTTTCAATGGCATAGGGATGAAGTAACATCAACAAGAAAGAGATTTTTACAGGCACAAAAGTAGAGAAGGTGGACATGATATTGATCTAAGTTATCTTTTGTCTACAGGATTCAGGGAAAATGGCTAAAGAGGTTTGGGTCATTCAAATATAGGGCTGAACATGAGAATTTGAGCAGAGTAGGTAATAGGAGGCTAAAAAAAAAAGAGGTTCAGTATGGGTGAAAACCGGTGAAAGTTTTATAAAGATTATAACTCCTATTAGTAAGAATAGTCAAAGATAACAGTATGTTATCAATCAGGAGAAATCAATACCACTTTATTTTTAAGTAATATACAGTAATGAAACATTTAGTTTCCAGCATAACCAATCCTTAGAGCCCCTCAAAATACAACAAACAACAATAACAACACCAAAAAGACATGTCACCACATCACAAGTATAGATGATATTGAATTTGTCTCTCCAATATCAATGGCATTGCTCAGCATCCCTAAAGCCAAATTGACTATCAGACTTAGTGGGAAAATATTTGCAGGATGTAAAAGTGTCTGCTTTACAAAAAGGAGTGAACAGTAGCCTCTTATGAGGCTCTGGTTTACAATGAACTTTCCCTGAAAATGTTTTTGACTAAAGTCACCATCGCCCAGTTTGATCACCCATCTTATTCATTGACCTTGGCTCTGAATGTCTAGTACAGGTGTTTCCAAAGCTCAAATGCTGCTTAAAAAGACACACACAGGCAGGCTACCGCTGCCATCTCACCTCCAAAGGCAAGTGCAAAGAATTTTCAAGGCATTTTAAATAATAAAGCAGCATTAGAATAAGTGGGTGGCCTTGTCCAGCAACTACTTGAAGGAAGTTTTGGATATAGGCTGGGCTGCTTTTCATCCACCAGATACTGGAAGGCATGCCAGCCAGCATTCTGATTTAAGAATTTAGATAAAAGGTCAGGAAACCAGTACCCTTAGGCCAAATCTACTCCTCAGCCTGTGTTTATAAATTAAGTTGGAACACAGCCCTGCCCATTTGTTTATGTATTGTCTATGGCTGTTTTTGCCTACAACAGCAGAGTATAGTAGTTGAGACAGAGACCCAGCCTGCACAGCCAAAATATATGTATTATTTTGCGTTTTTCAGAAAAACTTTACCCACTCCTAATTTAGACTATCACCAGTGTAGGTACTTAATGAAATCATCTCTTTTATTTTAAAGTGATAGCTCCATATTGTTATTCTTTGTTGATTTCTTGGGTTATTTACTTGTATGGTTTTAGTATGTTTATTTTAAAAACATTTCATTGAAAAATAAAGTGATGATACAGAAAACTACACAAATGTATAGTGTAATGAATTATTATAAGACATAAACTCTTGTACCTCCACCCAGGTCAAGAAAAAGAAGGTTGTCAGCCACCCAGGTGTCCCATGTGTCTCATCCCAATTAGAGAACCCTCGCTCTCCCCCAATGCATAACCAATATGGTAACTCTTTTCTTGCATTTTTTTATAGATTTATCACCCACGTGTGCATCTCTGGACTGATTTTATCTTGATCATTTTTTTTAAATGATATGTCTTTTAAGTCACTTTAAACTACAGTCCCTCTTCCCACCACCAGACACTTTCATTTCCCTGCAGTTTGTCTGTTGAAGGCTCCAAGGCACTTGAGCCAAAGAATTTCCATGAATCTTTTTTACCGGATATCCGTTCGACATGTCCCTCTCTCCTTGGTTATTTCCTGAAAATTGGGAGCTGGATCCAGAGGCTTCATTAAATTGTTTTGGTTTATTTTCTGTTGTAATTGTATTGTAAATGAACAAGCTTTAGAAAGCAAACAGAGTCCAACACACCATTTCAGTAAGCATGTGAAAAAAATCATGACATCATAAATAAAAATTTAGGACAGAGTAGCTGTATGAGTTCTTGTGCTTTCATTTGGTGCTTACAATACCTTTCAGGGGGGCTATGTAGTTGTTTGGGGCCTTGTTTAACAAATGAGAAAAGGGAGGCTGGAGCACTTGGGGGGCTTGTTCAATGTTATTCAGCCACTCAGGGAGAGAGGCAGGAGGCAGCCCGGCCATCTACCTTCTGGGGTTTGCATTCAGGCCACTCCCTACAGAGCCTTCCTGTGTGTCTGTGCCAAGTCCAGCAGTTTGCTTAATTTCCTATATGTAACATATGTTAATATATCACCTCCAAGGTGCTAGGCACGTGCCATGCACTGAGAGTACAGACTCAACTCCCTCCCTCCAGTCACATAATAGTCTAGTGGAAATGGAAAACATATTTACTATTCAGATGATTACTTAATCACCAATGTGCTACATGCAATAAGAGAGAAACACAGGGTGCTTTTGCAGTGGGTAATATGGTCAGTAACTTAGTTTGGGGTAACGGTTAGGGGAAAAGTGCTCTTTAAACCGAGAGCTAAAAAGAAGATTACAAGAGGTAGGCAGGCTGGAGGAGGAAACAGTGGAAATGAGGCAGAGTAGGCAGGGCCTTGAATTCTGGGCAGAAGGAACATATTTGTGAAGTTTTTGAAAATGAAGAAGTAGTTCTCGAAGCCCTGGAAACAATGGTGTAATGCAGTGTCTGAGAGCTGATCTGGGAGCTAGACTGGTTGTCTTGGAATACTGGTTGTGCCTCTTACTGACTGCCTGACCTCAGCTAGTTATTAAACCCATGCTACAGTTTCCCCATCTATAAAAGGGGAATTGGAAACACAACAACTATCTTTGCTCCTTGGGGCTGCTATAATAAAATATCTTATCCTGGGTGACTTAACAAATAACAAAAATGTATTTGTCACAGTTCTGGAGGCTGGCAAGTCCAAGATCAAGGCAGATTTGACGTCTGGTGAGGGTCTGCTATCTGGCTTACGGGCAGTACCTTCTTGCTGTGTCCTTGCGTGGTGGAAAGGGCTTGCCACCTCCCTGGGATCTCTTTAATAAGGGCACTAATCCCAATCATGAGTGCTCCACCCTCACAACCTCATCATCTCCCCAATGCTATCACATTAGTGATAAGGTTTCAACATGCGGATTGGAGGTGGAGGGAAGACAAAGATTAAGACCACTGCAACAGCCCCAAAGGATTATTATGGGGTTCATAGGAGTTAATTCATATAAAACACTCAGAGCAGGGCCTGGCACTTAGTCAGCAGTATGTAAGTATTTGCTACATAAAAGGAGGTGATTATACTGAACACGCAGAGAAGTTGGTGGTGCCCACACTGTCATTTTGGGGCTTTACCCTAGAGATAGTGGTAGACCTTAAAAGTTACACAGAAGAGTGACAGGATCAAAGGGTTGGAAAAACAAACGCCTGAAACAGCAACAACAGCAAAGTGAACACGAGGCACTTGATCATCTGACAACACTAATATTTTGATCTTGTACAAACTTCTGAGGAAAAGAGCCATCAATTAAATAAACAAATGACTGGATTAAAAATGAAAGTACTCCCATAAGCACCATCTCTTTCTCCACAGCTAATAAATCATCAGCTAAGAATTCAACATTCAGAGACAGATGATTTAGATTCTGGACAAGCCTGATAATTGAAATATGATGTTTCTGTTCTTGCAAGGTAGTCATTTGTGCGTGTGCCCCAAACTCAGACTAGATCATACCCTCCTTTTGGGACCAGGATTAAGTCTTACTCGTCTTTGTACTCCCTGCCTTGCATCTTTGCTCAGAGTAGGCGCTCAGGAAATTCTTGTTGCAGTGGGTTGAACAATTCTGTGACATTTGATCTCAGAACTATCTCCATTCATGTTGCTGGAAGCCAAGAGACTAACCTACACAACGCCCAGCTGTGAAATTCAACCACATTGCAGGGATGTGGAAAGGCCGGAGGCCTTGGTTATTAACTCATGAATGATTGCACCAGATAACATAAATTTCCAGCATGAACTGCTGTGTGGGGAGGTTATAGGCTTATGATATACTGTCAAACTGCCTCACTGCCACAGTAGGTCTACCCGGGAGCCTTCAGAGAATCGGGCTTCCATTTGGTGTGGTCTCATGTCTAGCATAACTGCAAAATGGTGAATGCTTTCTTAGTGAGCCCACTACCTCCCATTCCTTCCAAAAGTGTCGTTTCGGTAGCTACACTTGGTCCCAGCCATCCTAATGCCATTAGGAGGAGAGACCTACCACTGACCTGGTCGTAGGTCTCTGGTCTCCCCTGTTATCTGGTAACCTCCCAAAGAGCCACCACAGGAGACCATGAAGGGGACCTCACTTCTCTCACGGGTCTCTAATACGGGGAGCATTTCCACTCTCTGACTCAACAGGACCAGATTGATTCCTCTCAGGTTCAGGTTCAACCTCCACTATTACCAGCTCTGTGATAGTGGCCATGGCCTCATCTCTTTCTACCTCAAGTTTATTAGCTCTAAAGCAGTGCTTATAACAAGACTCACAGGTCTGTGGAGGATATAAGGATATCAATTTCTTTGCCCACTGCCAAACACACAGGTAACATTCAATCAACATAAGCTTCAAACACTTTCTCCGCATCTTTGGAGCAATGAATTCCAGCCTCAGTTTTATAGTGTCCCAAATTCTGAAAACAGTGTTAATTCACTTTAATTTTAAAAGTGCCACACAGCACTTTTAAGAGGAGTGGGAGGGTGTCATGAAGTCAAAAGATCGAGTGTTTGCGATTCTAGAAAAGGTCAGGAATCGTAGCCTAGGAGTGGACTATTTTGGTCTGATCTTGCTGCCCCATCCAGACACTGCAAAAATTATCCTGCTTCTCCTGGGTCACAGGAAACCTTGAGGGGACCCACGGAAACAAAAGGCCTCTCCCAAGACACACAGCAAAGACATTCCAGGAAATAGAATTCACAAAAGGACATGAAAACTCTAGGCCAAACTTAACAAAACCCCAAATTTAGTTTGTCTATAGCTCATTTTCCAGTGTAAACTTAATATACCTTAATGTACCTAATAAGTACATGCACTAGTGCACTAGTGGTTCAGTTCTCTCTCACTCACACACACTCTCTCCCTCTCTCTCTCCTCAAACAATTCAGATTTAAGAATATAAGATCAGTTCATACTGGGCACTGCAAATAAATGGCAATGAATTCAGCTTTTGGAACCATGGGCAGCAGACAAGCTCTGTAAAGCTATCACACAAAAACATTTCCTTGCATTTAATCTTAAATAAATTAAATATCCCTGTTCCTAATTCATAAAAGCACAAACGTGGCCACTGGCACATGAAATAGATTACAGATAAATTATCACTTTTGACCAGGCTAAAATTTTTTTAGCCTAGAGACCCAGACTTTTATTTTTAATATTTCTTAGAGGAAGATATTGTATATTTCATCAACTTTAAAGCCTGCACAGATTCAAGCTTAATGATAAAGTGTCCTAATCTGCTGTGTCAACCAGCAGTGATAATATTGTTTTTAATCTAACCATACATAGTCACCAGCCATCCTTTCTATTATTGCTTTGAAATCAAATGAGAGAGACAAGCCAAGTGGACAGGAGAAACTAGACACAAAAATCTCTTCCTTTTCCCCACCTATTTTCAAATTTCCTGGAAATGCAAATTTTGACCTTGAGAATTTCAAAGTTCCCTCTCAATTTTATACCTTTTTACAATAACAAATCTGTGTGTGCAAGCCCATAAAATTCTTTTCAGTGCTTATTCAAGAGAATTGAAAATAGACAAATGTAGTAGCAGATCAAAATAATATTAGCTGACTATTGTTATAATCAGTTAGTGTTAAGCACACATTAATCCCTTTTGTAGATAGATGATCATGGTAGATAGATGATAGGTAGATGATAGATAAGATAGATAGATGATAGATAGATAGATAGATAGATAGATGACAGACAGAATCATTACTGTTACTTAGCCAATATGAGACATTGAGCCTGAACAATCTTTCCTATTCAAAGATATAGGTTATCCTGGCCAGGTCTTCAATAAAGAAAGGGTATCACTCTTGACCCATTGTTACAGGGTCCAGAACAACCCTGAATCTACTGAAACCTAGTGGTTCAAAGGGATTGACGAATGTGTTAGGGAGAAGACCTGAGCTTGCAGGAAGAAAATGTGTTCTCAACATTCCAATCACTGCCTTTCCTGGGCCTCTTACTGTCAGAGCATGAGGAGTCAGCTGCTGGACACGCCCACCCAATTATATATTTCCAAAGTCACCACTCATATCGAGTCTGTGTGTGCCATGTCCAGCCACACAACAGGATGCAACAGCTCTGGCCAGCAGTTCTGTCCTCTGTCCAAGTAACACAGTGACCAGAGTGAAGTTCTACAGAGTCCGGAGTGTCTTTTCTCTTTGTAGAGCTTCCATAAAATGGGGATAAAAAACTAATCTCTATATTGTCTCATTCAATCATTTGTATACATTAGAGGTTTTCAATGAAGGTGAAGTTCTTTCTCTTCATCTTGCCATCAGTGTCCCAATAAGCATCCTTATTTAATAAGGGTGATCATTCATTCCCCAGGAATCCTGTTCCAGGGAGCCCACACAAATCTCCCACAAAGGGCTCGGTCCAGCTGCATGGAAAGAAATTTCCCAGAACTTGGCTCTTCCTCCACAGACTCCTTAGTTGTGTTTTCTATCCCAGACATACTTAACACGAGCAGCTCAAGGGAATTGAATAATATCTCTGGCCTTGTCTGAGACACAAAGCCATCTGGAGAACATAACTTCTAATACTTGTTCCTGGTTGCATCACACCTAACCACAAAACCCATCCCAGCTCCATCACTTTCCTTTCTTCGTGGATTTAAAATCAGGGGCCTGCAATGACCTTTGAAAGCTTAGAAAAGGCAATCTCGTCTCCCTTAGTCTCTTTTGGGCTGTTTCCCTAATGAGGGAACAGAAATATAGAGAAGGCAACTTAGGAATAAAGCCAAAGCATCCAAAGTAAGTCCTTTCTGCCTTGTTCTGGAATGTATAGCACATGTTTTCCTGGGAGCAAATTTATAATCTTAATTGGGTTTTATTTGGGCAACTATTGAAATTAATTTCCATTCCCTGAGCACTTTCCATTTAATAGCAATGGGCCAGCCCTAGATTACAGTTTCATTATGAATAAGCTACAGAAGAAATTGTGTGGCTAATCAATAACAACACATCTTTGATATAGACCTAAAGATTTCAAAGCTCTAGCTCAGAAATAGCACTTGGTGTCTTGCTGAACAGCCAACAGTCTTAAAATCTGCCTTCCTACTTGCACATTTGGTCTTAATTCTTATCCTGGTACCATTCCCAAAATTTCCATCCCCATTGGGCTAAAGTTACTCCAGAAATCCTTCCACACAAGATGCAATCATTACACCGCTCTCTGCCACCGTGGCCCAAGCCAAGAAGAGCTGGCTGCCTCAAATGCCTCGAGGTGGCTTATTGTTACTCACACACGTTTCCAGCATAACGAATAGATGAGTCTCCTGCAGTCCTGAGGTTTGGCCCTATTTGACGGGTTGACTCTGCCTGTGACCAAGAAAACAGCTGAGTTGCAAGGTGGTGAGTGTCTGAATCAACATAAGGCAACCAGACGCTTAGAAAAAGGCAGTTATGAAATATAGTCAATAAATATCCAAATCCAATTGTGGTCTCTTTCTTTAGTTGTGACAGAGGGAATACAAACAAATCATCAGCATCCAATTAGCTCCCTATCCATGGAAGAGAACTTCTCAAAATTTCCACTTGTGACCCACTCCAAGGCTGCCACGTACACTCAGACACGTGCAAGACTATTCCCTGAGATGTAAGGAAGGTGCTCCTTTGGTTGCCCTTGCCCATTGTCCCAATTGTACTCTTAGACTCTGAATTTGATAAACATCCTTTGCCCTGTTTGTTGACAAAAGGCCAGATCTACAGTTGGGCAGTTGTGTGAAACTACTTGACCAGAACATCAGGATGTTTTCCTAAAGCAGGAAGAAAGAAACAGCCCTACCTGTAACTGCATTCATCAAGAGATTATTTTCCATAAGCACATGACACAAATAGATATAGAATCAACATGATAATAAATTCAGCAGTATAATTATCACCAAACAATTTGATCCAATGTGACCTAAAATGAATGTATTTGGGGAGTAAAGTCTGGGAACAAAAGCAGTAGGATGGCAGTACAAATGGCGGTTAAAGACACAGGCTGTGGGGTCAGACCTGTATTCAAATTGCAGCTCTGCTATTTACCAACTGTGTAATGCTGAGCAAGGAATTTAACCTCTATGCCTCAGTTTCCCCTTATTATGTACTTAGTGGAGTGTAAAACATAGTAAGAACCCAATAAAAAGTAAGTAATAATAAAGCTCCAAATACAAGACGATTATGGAACTGTCTTAGTCTCAGTTCTAAATAAGCCCAATTGTTTCCAGATTTCAAAGTGAGATACCAAACAACCTGAGCGGAATTACAAAGCATGTATACTAAACTATTTTATGGCCTTTGTCCTCTCGTCCACTCATGGGTATAAAAATATAATTCGGCACGACTAGGAGAAGTAAAGATGGGAGAGGACTTGTTTTGGAAATGCCTACCCTCATCTCAGTACTAATGAGAGAGACTTAGAGGAGATCACTCCGTGAGCTGGTTCTAGGTTTCCTGGACATTGAGCACAACACAGTAAATGGAAACTGGGCCATATCTGAGAAACGGGAAGGACCAGAGATGGCTTTAAGAGTTCTGTGGAAGAAGAGCAGAAAACTGTAGCTGGGAAGCAATTGCATGCCCACAAAAATAGAATCTCAGATGTGGGCTACATGAAAGAGATGGAAGTAGGGTGGGGAGGTCTTATGGAACCTTCCCAGGGAGAGAAGGGAGGTGGTATTCTAAGATGCCCCTCGGGATTCTCATGCCCTCCCATATACCCCATAGAATCCCCTGCCCTCATGTATTCACCTCCATAGGCTGAGACATATGAATATGATAGGATCACACTCCCATGATTAGGCTACTAATCAACTGATTTGGGTTGATCAAAGGAGAATTTTCTGCATGTGCATCACCTAATTAGATAAGCCTTTAAAAGAAGGCAAAGTGTCAAACAGATGGTGTTAGCATGGAAGTTGCAGCCTCCCTGAGTTCTGGAGCTACCAAGAAATACATTTTGCCAACAACCACATGAGCTTGGAAGAGGACCTCAAGCCTCGGATGAGACTACGGCTCTGGCAAACACCTGGATTCCACCCTGAGCAGAGGATCCAGTTATGCTGTGCTTGGACTTCAGACCAACAGAAACTGTGAAATAATAAATTCACACTGTTTTAAACTACTAAATCTGTAGTAATTTGGTTCTTAGCAATAGAAAACTAAAGCGAGGGCACTCTGGAGGAACAAGGAAACCTCAGCAGAAACACACTGGAGATGTTTCAGCAGATGCCCGGCACTGAGGAGATGGCATGTGTGCCTGCCAGAGTATACCTTGTGCTATAATTTGGACATTTGCCCTTCCAAGTCTCATGTTGAAATTTGATCCCCAGTGTTGGAGGTGGGACCTGGGGGGAAGTGTTTGGGTCATGTGGGCAGAGCCCTTTTGAATGGCTTGGTGCCCTCATCCTGATGATGACAGCTCTCATTCTGCTAGTTCTTGTGAGAGCTGGTTGTTAAAAAGAACCTGGCACCTTCCCCTCTCTCTCCTGCTTCCTCTCTCTGAATGTGAGCTCTGCACACACTGGCTCCCCTCTGCCTTCTGCCATGAGTGGAAGCTGCCCTCAGTAGAAGCAGATACTGGTGCCATGCTTCTTGTACAGCCTGCAGAACTATGATCTAAAATAAACCTCTTTTCTTTGTATTTTACTCAGCCTTGAGTATTTCCTTGTAGCAACGCAAATGAAAAAGGCATCTTATTTGAGACAGAACACAGCAGGTGAAAGATCCTCAGCAGTGGGTTGAGGATCTCAAAACACCAAAATCTCAAAAGTAATACACAGAAGAATTGGCTTTAGGCTTTTTCCTGGCCCACGCTGCTTCTCTGCCAGCTCACCATGGCACCAGCCACTCAGACCTTCTCTGCCCTCCTGCCTTCCTCCATAGTCACACCCAACTTGAACTTGCCAAAATGGGAAGGAAAGTCTGAACCCATGGCCTGTAAGCTGAGCTACGAAGAGCAGAAACACAGCACCAAGAAATGGGGAAAAAGCCCTTCACCTCCCCATCCCACTCCTTCCCACTGCCAGCTTTCTACTGCATGAGCCTAACATATGAGGGGGGAACTTTGAGTGGGGTTCCTACTTTTTTTTTTTTTTTTTTTTTTTTTTTTTTTTTTTTTTGAGACAGAGTCTCACTTTGTTGCCCAGGCTAGAGTGAGTGCCGTGGCGTCAGCCTAGCTCACAGCAACCTCAAACTCCTGGGCTCGAGTGATCCTTCTGCCTCAGCCTCCCGGGTAGCTGGGACTACAGGCATGCGCCACCATGCCCGGCTAATTTTTTTATATATATATCAGTTGGCCAATTAATTTCTTTCTATTTGTAGTAGAGACGGGGTCTCGCTCTTGCTCAGGCTGGTTTTGAACTCCTGACCTTGAGCAATCCGCCCGCCTCGGCCTCCCAAGAGCTAGGATTACAGGCGTGAGCCACAGCGCCCGGCCGGGGTTCCTACTTTTAATCATTACACTAAATTTGACCTAATAAAAGGAACTGAGTCCAAAATTTTTCTTTCTAGCTAAAGTGACTAAAGAATATTTTATTGTCTGCAAATGAGAAGATACATTCCAAGCTTAGTCAAGATTTTATCCAAGGGTAGGGGAAGAACTGATTGGAATTACAAAAGCAATAAATATTAAGGAAAAATAGAGCTGCTTTACACTGGCACCAGACTAGTCTGTTCTTTGAATATAAGAGTTACTGGGATGTTAATGATAATTCAATACACCAAGAGAAAACTTTCTTCCCTATTTCTAGATAGAAACCATCAGGAAGAATGAAGTGAGAAAATTAAGTCCACGTTAACTGAAGACAGCCCTGAAATTGACCTAGTGTTATGACTGATAATATGGACCAGGCCATGATCAAAACTTCTGGGTTATGTTGAATTCTGCTCTAATGGGATCTCAGATTCTTGGTTCCTTCTTAAGGGGGAGGGAATAGCTTTCAATTTCAAGTCCAAAATGATGGTGATGGCTTTCCTAGCAACCCTGCTTCCCTGTTGAAGTGGAAAGGGTTTCTTACACACTAAGAATCAAAAATTCTTCAAGTTAACTCATTATTTATTCAGTGCAGATACACTTGAGACCTGTACTAGGCAAGATCCATAATTTACCTAAAAGTCACAGTTCTCACTCCTGAAAAGACTGCCTTGCTGCCTAATAGAGTGTTTTTAATATAAATCCCCTTCCTGAAATATGGGTGAGCATGAACGGTAAGTACATACAGACACTCTCAGACACTCCCCCTTTTTAAGGGTGTCCATGTTTCGTCAAAGCGTGAGAAACTGGCAAAACTTCATTTGCGTTTTCACTCCTACAGGGGAAATAGCAGGGAGAAAAAAAAAAAAAAGCAAACATTGGGCCATAGAAAGATGGGGAAATGTCAGACAGCAAGCAAGAGAATGAGGGTGAGACAGGTAGGGTGAGAAAAAGGGCTGAGATGGGACCAGAAAGGGTACAGAGAGAGGCAGGCATGTAAAATGCACCAAACCGGAAGCAAGGGGGCAGTGTGGGGACCCTCCAGTTCCCGGTTCCAGCAAGGACTGGAGAGCAGGGTCCTGATGGCAAGGTCTGCATCACCTCATTCCGTCCTCAGCATAAAGGAGGTGGCTGCTTAGCAAGTCTCCTTCTGAGCAGTTTTATCTCTTGTTCTGAAGGAGTCAAGGCTGACCGCTGCATACTTCACCAGTGACTCATCTGCAGACTTTCCCCAAGTCTCTGGCTGTGACAGTGCCTACTCCCACCTACATTCCCTGCCTGGAATGCCTTTCTGTGACACCCTTTCATCTCCTTATGGAAATTCTAGGCTACCTTTAGTCTTTTTCACTCACTTATCTCTTGCTCAAGCTGGGATAGCTAAAGAACAGCTCAACTAGGACTCAACCAGAATGTCTACATGTACTCCAGCATGGTGGTCTCAGGGTAATCAGACTGCTTACATGGTAGCCTTGAGTTTCAAGAATAAAAACTCTGTCTGGCTGTTTATAACCTAGCCTTGGAGCTCACATAGTATCATTTCTACTGTACTCTTTTGGTCCAACTGGACACAATCTGTCCAGATTCAAGGGGAGGGTACATAGACGTCCACCTCTCAATGGAAGAAGTGACACAGAATATGCAAATGTGGTTTTCTTGTTTTGTTTTGCTTATTTCAGCATATTATGGAGGTACAGGTGTTTATGCAATTGTGTTTTAAACCTACTGTGGACAGATTCACACATTTAATTCTCTCAGAAATGTTTGGAGAATATTAGCATTTATCCCTCAGAGATGAGGAAAATCAAGACTTAAAGAACTAAGGCAAGTTGATCACTACGTCACTTTCCTGGAGAAAGGAGTCCAGGTGTGTCTCATTTCAATGCTACCAATCTTTTTATGTATACCTTCTGCCACTCAAGTCATCATGATATTGACTCTCTGTAATCCTAAACTCTCTACTAGCACAGATTGTATCTTTTGTTTCTTATTGCATACACATGACCTAAATACCTAAGCTAATAGTGGTACTTCTCATTAATATTAGCAGCTGATTTCCACCTCCTTCTCCTGCTAAGAGCATTGTATCTTTTATCTTGCGTTCCCTCCTTACACTGCACAGATTAATGGACTTGAATGACACGAAGCCTACTCCCTCTCCAGGGAAAGAGAAAGTATAGCAGAAAGTCAAGTACACAGAAACAAAAGTTTTGTTTTGTTTTGTTTTCCTGGCAGAAAAAATAAAAATAAAAAATACCATGTATTAATTCAACAAATATTTATAGAGCACCTACTATGTGGCCGGCACTGTTCTAAGCAAAGGGGTTGACTAATGTCCCTGCCCTAATGAACTCATACTGCAGGAGCTGAGATGGTCTAATTGATGGTTAAAAATATAACATAATGTCAGGTAATAGTAAGTGCTATGAAGAAAAATAATGTGAGGCAAGGATATAGAAAGTAATAGGGCACCGTTTTAGATAGGATGTCAGAGAATACAGTTTGAAAATGTGACAAAGGAAATGAGGTTAAAAAGTCAATGAAGGGTTTGATGTGTAGACTCTCATAGGCCACAGTAAAGATTTTTGAATTATATGCTGAATGTGATGGGTAGACATATAAGAGTTTTAAAGCAATGAGAAGTGACATGATCTAATTTACAGTTTTTAAAGTTGGCTTATGATACTCTAAAAAGATTGACTACATAGGAGCATGGAAGATTAAAGAGAGTCACAAATTTTTGACACTCCTCTCATTGAAGAGTGGAGTCGATTTTTCCTCCCCTTGAATCAAGGCAGGTTTTGTGATTGTTTTGACAAATAGAACATAATGAAAGTGATGCCTTACTAGTTTTCAGGCGTAGGCTTTAAGAAACTGGCAGCTTCTACTTTCAGTGTTTTGGAACACTCCTTCATGTAACCTAGGCACCATGTTGTGAGGAAGCCCAGGTAGCCGCAAGAAAAAGCCCTATGCAGAAGAATTGAGGCTCCAAGATGACAGTCCTATCTAAGCTCACAGCCAAGATCCAGCACCAACTTGCCAGCCCTAATAGTGGACCATCTTGAAAGTGGATTCCCCAGCCTCAGTTAAGTGAAAATGCAAGGAGTAGAGATAAGCCATCTTCCTAAACTTCTCTGAATTCCTGATCTACACAGTTGTGGGCATGAATTTGGGGCATTTTGTTATGCAACAACAATAACCAGAACCAAAGACAAGAAAGGAAGCAGGAAGACCAATGAGGAGACTACTGCAGGTGAGAGATCTAGGTGAGAGATAATGGGGTTTAGAGTACTGTCAGTGGAGAGGGAGAAGATTAAGATTCAGGATGTATTTTTACTTGGAAGGAATTGGTGATTATATATGATTGCCTGAAATCTAGTGTGGAACAAGCAGTGATCTAAAGTGAATGATAAAATGTTAAACCATTAAGTGTTTTACTAAGTGTTAGGCATTGTTCTAAAACTCATTCATATATTTTACCTGACTTAAACCTCATGACAGCCTATGAGGTAAGAACTGTTGTTACTCATGGGTTACATATGAGGAAACTGAGGCACAGAGGAATTAAGTAACTTTCCTAAGTTCCTTATTTAGGAAAGAGTTGTTCCTGGTAACTTGAATGCAGCCTGTCTAGCTCCAGAATCCATGTCCTTACCAATCTCTTAGACGATGTGCACTATATTCTTGGTTATTCCAGTAACTAGCTGCATGACCTTTGAAAATACTTGACCTTCCTGGGACTCAGGTTTTTAATCTGTAAACTGAGGAAGCTGGAGAAGATAATTTTTAAGATCTCTGCAAACTGTAACATCCTGTGATTCTAAATGCCAGAATTCCTAGAATTTGACTTGTTTGTTTCTGGAATTCAGAATGGATAACCTCAAGTATAGTCATAAAAAATAAGAGACAGAAAGTTTATTACAAACCCTGGAGAAACTCCAGGCCTGTGCAATATAGGAGAGATTAGGCACTTTAAAACAACCCCCTCCAGACGAGATCACACGCCCAAAGTCAGCTGCAGCTCGTCTCCCTCCCTTCTCTCCTTCTGGCTCTCTGGTCCAGTGTGAGCAGCAAGACTGTCCAGAAGTTCAGTTCCAAGTTTCACATAAGCCTGACTACTGCAGGTCCACTCTGGGGCCTCAAACTGGACAAGTTCTTTCTGGATGGTACAGGAAAGCAGAAACACTTCTGGGTTCTAACCACAGGTCTGCCAGTCTATGGCACTGCTCATATTACCAAAAATCAAAGTTTATTATTATTATTATTATTAAGAATCCATATTGTGCTTAGTTCTGAGTTCCAAATGCTTCCATTTATCTCAAATTATTTCAAACTTCCAAGATACCATGAAGAAAATTATGATTGCAACTAGAAAAGCATTTTCATCTTTTTAGAGGAAGGAAGCTACATAGACTCAAAGAACCTGAAGAATCATTTTTTTACCTATATGATATTTTTATTTTCTCTGAAAAACAAAACCAAAGAGCTAACTTTTTGAGGACTTATTATGCATGAGTCTGGTGTCTTTGTGTGCATTCTCTCTCTTGGCATGTATGTTAATATCATCATTCCATTTGTGAATGAGGAAACTGGCATTTAGAAGCCAAGAAGGGGCAGAACTGAGATTTGGGTTCACATATTCAAACTCCAGAGCCTGGGCTTTTAACCCCCATATTCCTCCTCTCCTGTTTCTAAAACACAGAACAGGATTGATCTCTCCTGCAGATGTTGCATGTAAACATAAGAAAGAAGCTGTCTCAAGAATAAAGATCACAATCATAAATCCCCAGCAGCCTGAAAGTCAAATTTTCTGCACCTTTCTGCACCTTTTGATAGGGAGTCTGTCTTAGTCCATTTTGTGTTGCTATAACAGGATATCAGACTGGAAAACTTATAAAGAAATGTATTTATCACAGTTCTGGAGGCTGGGAAATCCAAGAGCACCTTGTGGAAGGCAGAAGGACAAGGAAGAACAGATGACAGCAAGAACCCACTCCTGAAAACCCCTATATAAAGGCATTAAACCCATCCATGAGGGCAGAACCCTATGGCCTAACCAACTCTTAAAGTCCCCACCACTCAATACCATTAGGTTGGCAATTACATTTTAAAATGAGTTTTCAAGTGGGCAAGCATTCAATCCTTTTTTTTTTTCCAAAATATTAAGGAGGTATAAATGTTTTGTTACATGGATTCCTAACATAATGCTTAAGTCAGAGTTTTTAGTATGCCCATCATCATAATAGTGTTCACTGTACTGGATAGTTTTTACCCCTTATCCCTCTCCCATTCCCCCCTTTCTGGTTTCCAGTGTCCTTTAAATCTCTTTGTGCCTGTATGTTCCATCGTTTAGCTCTCACTTATTAGTGAGAATTTATAGTGTTTGTTTTCCCATCCCTGAGATACTTCACTTAGGATAATGGTCTCTAGTTCCATCCAAGTTTCTGCCAATTACATTAATTCATTCCTTTTATGGCTGAGTAGTACTCCATAGTAATATATATATATATATATATATATATATATATATATATATTATATCATTATAATATATATTTATTATATAGATTATATATTATATAATATATATATATTTATTATATAATATATAATAAATATATTATATTTAATACATTATATTATATTATAATACATTATAATATATATAATTATATATATTATGTGATATATATATATATATATCACATTTTCTTTATACACTTGTGAATTGGCGGGCACTTAGGTTGATTCCACATCTTTGGGTAGATACCCAGTAGTGGGATTGCTGATCAAATGGTAAGTCTACATTCATTTATTTGAGGAATCACCATACTCTTTTTCATATAGGTTGTACTAATTTGCAATCCCATCAACAGTGTATAAGTGTTACTTTCTCTCTACATCCACACCAGCATCTACTATTTTTGACTTTTCAATAATGGCCATTCTTACAGGGGTGAGGTCGTATCTCATTGTGGTTTTAAGGTACATTTCCCTGATGATTAATAATGTTGAACAGCCGGGCGAGGTGGCTCACGCCTGTAATCCTAGCACTCTGGGAGGCCGAGGCGGGCAGATTGCTCGAGGTCAGGAGTTCAAAACCAGCCTGAGCAAGAGCGAGACCCTGTCTCTACTATAAATAGAAAGAAATTAATTGGCCAACTAATATATATAGAAAAAATTAGCCGGGCATGGTGGCGCATGCCTGTAGTCCCAGCTACTTGGGAGGCTGAGGCAGGAGGATTGCTTGAGCCCAGGAGTTTGAGGTTGCTGTGAGCTAGGCTGACGCCACAGCACTCACTCTAGCCTGGGCAACAAAGCGAGACTCTGTCTCAAAAAAAATAATAATAATAATGTTGAACATATTTCATACATTTGTTGGCTATTTGTCTATCTTCTTTTGAAAATCATCTGTTCATGTCTTTTCTGACTTTTTCATGGGGCTGTTTGTTTTTTCTTGCTGATTTGTTTGAGTTCTTTGAAGTTTGTGAATATTTTCTCCAATTCTGTAGAGTGTCTATTTACTCTGTTGATTATTTCCTTGGCTGTGCAGAAGCTATTTCATTTAATTAAGTTCCATTTATTTGATTTTGTTATTGCTGTATTAGCTTTTGGGATCATAGTCATAAATTCTTTGCCTAAACCAGAACTCTTTGCCAGAAGAGTTTTTCCTACTTTTCCTTCTAGGAATTTTGTGGTTTCATGCTTTACATTTAAGTTATTTATCTTTCTTGAATTAATTATCTTTTTGTAAATGGTCAGGGATGAGTGTTCTGTTTCATTCTTCTGCACGTGGCTATTCAATTTAACCAGCATGATTTGTTGAATAGGGATTCCTTTCCCCAGAATATATTATTGTTGGCTTTGTCAAAGATCAACTGGTCATAGGTAGATAGTTTTACTCATGGGTTCTCTATTCTGTTCCATTAATCTATGTCTCAACTTTTATACACATACCATGTTGTTTTGGTTACGATAGCCCTGTAGTATAATTTGAAGTCAGGTAATATGATGCCTCCAGATTTGTTTTTTAGTTTAGGATGGCTGTGCCTATTCGGACTCTTTTTTGGTTCCAAATGAAACTTAGAATTATTTATTCTAGATATTTGAAATATGATGTTAGTATTTTGATAGGCATTGCATTAAATCTATACATCACTTTGGGCAGTATGGATATTTTAACAAAGTTGATTCTACCAACCCATGAGCATGGAATAGTTTGTTTGTCTGTCTGTCTGTCTGTGTCACCTAGAATTTCTTTCATCATTTTTTTTTAGTTTTCCTTGTAGAAATATTTTGCCTCCTTGGTTAATAATATTGCTAGGTACTTTATTTACTTTGTAGCTACTGTAGCTATTCATTCTTCTTTCTGCATCTTTGAGTGACTGGATTAGTTTGTAAGCCTTATCTTCTAGTTCTGAGACTCTTCTGCTTGATCTAGTCCATTTTTGGCTTTCTGCTATATTTTGAAGTTTCCTAAATGACTCTCTCATTTCTTTGAGGTCTGTTATATCCTTTCATATGTTGTCTAGCTCTTTAGTGACTGTTTCTTTTTTTTCATTGATGTCCTAAAAATTTTTCTGGCTTTTTTCTGTTTCTTTCCAACTTTCTTCTCAATGTCATTCATCTTATTTGCCATCCATAATCTGAATTCCTTTTCTGACATTTCAACAATTTCCTTTTGGTTGTGGTCCATTGCTGTAGATATGTTTTGATCCTTTGGAGGTGCCAAACTAACTTGTTTTTCATGTTGCCAAAGATCTTCCGTTGGTTTTTTCTCATCTGAAACCTCTCCTGTCAGCTCAGCACAGATAGGTTTGCGGCACACCTGTTCTCTTTTGCTGGGTACTCTCCTACAAAGTAAGGAAAAGGAGAGGTCCCTAGACAGTGCTTCTGTGACCTATTTCAGAAGATTGACTCAGCAAAAGGGAAGATGCCCTAAGAGCCTGTAATGCAGCTGTTCTGTGTTATCCCATTTCCCTGTTATTGTCACAGTCCAAGTCAGGGCTGGATGGTCTCCATGAGGAGTGGTGGGTTGTTCTCCAGGCCACTGCTGGAAGCTTGGCCAGGGGGCTGTGCAAGTCCCTTGCCATGGGGGTTGACATTGCAGGAA
Source organism: Microcebus murinus (assembly GCF_040939455.1). Lineage (NCBI taxonomy): Eukaryota > Metazoa > Chordata > Mammalia > Primates > Cheirogaleidae > Microcebus > Microcebus murinus. The sequence continues at coordinate 29,597,637 of NC_134111.1, forward strand.
ATTGCTCTGCCCATGTCTCCCCATGGCAATGGCATTGACAGGCGTTTGCTCCCCCCATGTCCTGGTGTGATGATGGTTTGTGATAGCAGAGTCCTTTTGGAAAATACCCCCATTCCATGTAGCATGAATATTTTAATGAGAGATGGAAAAAGTCTAAGCCCTTTCTATTTATTCCCTCCTCCAACTCACACACTGACAGGAAGAGTTACTAATATTATTGAGTAGATTTTAAGATGTCCGTGGAACCACATTGAGTAGGGCCATTGTGCATTAAAAGATCACACTCAGAGAATTCAGTTTTTGTTCTACTTCCAGCTTCCACATCTTTTGTTGGTTAAGATCAGAACTGACCTGGTGATCTTGCCTTGGTCTCTGCCATTATCATATTATATGACCAGGCTGCTGAGCTCAGCCAGACCTCCTAGGAAGTTGGCCTTCTTGCTGTCTTCCCTCCAATTTCCATGTGGTTAAATGGTCAAGTAAGCAATCCAGGATCTACCTCAGACCTATCCAGTTATTCTCTTTACTACTGTCCCCATGCAGTTGGTTTTGATGGATGATCAGATGACCCAAGATCTACTTGGAAACTGCTTATCATGATACTTTTTCTTCTCCTCTGTTTACTGAGCTACAACATTCTCATTCCCCCAGAAAGGTCCCAGGCTGGCAATATTTTAGTGGATAAGATCACAGTGCATTTCAAAGTTGCTTAGATCTGCCTGGCTTTCTTTTACAACTCCCAGCCTCTGTCCTACTGGAAGAGGCATGGACCCTCAACTGAGCAGGCCAGTTATCTTGTTTTCCTTTGTAGCACTTGTTTCTCTCCCCTTTTGGTCATGGGGTGAGCTGCCCTAGTATATCTAGAGGCCCAAGTTCTTCTCTTTTCTCAAACATGAGCATAAATGCATATAACATGCATGCGTGTCTGTATCTAGTGGTTTGTTCAATGGGGTTCAGATTTAGAGATTTGGGACTTCTGGAAGAGTAGCTGTTGTAGGCCTTTGGCTAAGCTGTGTGTGCCAAGCCAACTTTCACTAGAGAATATTGCTTTAGTATAAGGGAAACCCATCCATCTACTGATAAAGTAAAACCTGTTTTCCTATTTGTCATTTTTGCTCATGATTTGAGCTTCCTGAAACACTTTCTACAGTATAGGTGACTAGATCAAGGCAAAATTCATGCATTCTTAGGACCCCTGACTGAACTACATCTTAATAGCATCAACACCTCACCCCAAACTCCTAGCATACTAACTCAGCTTTTATCATAAGGCTCTACATTGTTTCATCAGATATCAGCCCAGCTTATTTAAAAAGTGGAACTTTGTTTCCTATCTGTTGTTATTCTTTGTGTGCATTTCTGTCTCAGGAAACTTATAGGAGAAGAATGCTTGGACCAACACAGGATCCAGGTATTCTTCTTTCCCTACTCATACTATCAACAAATCTTTACCCAATCCCAAATAATTCTTTTCTCCTTCTCAGTAGCAAAACCCAGGAACAACATTTCTCCCATTGTCTCTCTGCTACTGGGGAGAAACAGCAGAATGAGACCAACAAAATTCAGATGGGAGAAGATAAAGTTAGGCTTGAAGAAAGCCATTCTCTTTGTAAGTTTGCCCTTATGCAGCATGTAAATTGGGTTTTTATAGCACTGTTTCCATAGAATAGATGAAAACACAGAAGTCTATGGGCCCCAAATGACCTGACACATTTTCAACAGCATCAGCAGGAACAGATGTGCCATGAAGCATCCTGTTAAGTCACCAGCCTCTCAGCCTAACCACAGAATCTTAAAATGAGAGCCTCAGAGGTTGTGTAGTTTAACTACCTCCTCATAGAATAATAATGCCCACAACCACCTCAGGACCTTGTCCCCAGCCTGGGCTCTTTCCACAGCTGAACATTTCTGAGCATAGAACATCTTTCACTCTAATCTTTCTTCTATCAGTGTAGAAACTGCTGTTCTTTAAGGCATCAACTAATTAGTCTAGGGACTCTTGCAATTTTATCTCCTTGAGTATTTTAAATGAATCATCATGCCCTAATGATCTGTCACCCTGAACTATCACTAAGTCTCTTCAAAAAACAAAACTTCCCAATTTGACTGATTGTTTTGTCATGGGACATGGTTTCTAGACCTCATGCCATTTTGTTCACTTGCCTTTGGATGTGCTCTAGATCGTCAAATCTCTTGTTTAAGTGGGGTACCACAAATGGGCACTGTTCCAGATATGCTATGGCCATCACTGAGTAAAGCAGTACCTTCCCCTTTATTAATATGAATACTAACACCCCTTTGTTTGCATCTATTATTGTGTTACATTTTTAGCAGCTATATTACACCATAGGCACCCTACCTGTAGGTAGTCAGGGACTTGGCTTTAAAAGGGAAAAGTTAAGAAAATGACCAAGTTATTGACTCCTTCCTTCACTAAGCCTAAGTACTTTCCTAGTTCTAAAAGACAAATTTTTAGTACTCATGTGTGGTGGCATTAACCATTCTTGAGCAACACACTGTAGCTGGCTAGAGTGGGAGTCCAGCTATAACAATGGTGCAAGACTACTGAAGGGGCAGGGAGGGACTCCTAGAAGCAAAGAAAGTAAAACATTAACAGAAGCTCCTAGAAGCATTTCACTAGACCTCATCCAGACACCCAAGGAGTTTAATAAACTTGCCCAAGATTGCAGATTTTCAGTAGTAGACCTGAATAAATTTGTCTATGCAGTGTTTTTATTCACCTTTCTGTACTCTCTAACCAGATAGGTTAGTATTTCTCAAATTATAACTCACGAACCATTACATCAGAATCTTAAAAACATAGCTTCTTGGATGCCACATCAGCCTTACTGAATCAGATTCTTAATGATCCTGAAATCATCTTCTTCCTAAACTCCCCAAGTGGTCCTTAAGTCCATCATTGTTTGGGAACCAGTATCTTAGATAACTCCAGTTAAACCACTCTCCACCTACGACAATAATAGGATAAAAACCAGAGAGCCCTAAAGGAAAATAACAAAGTCTACCAGGTGTATAAATGGAAATACCTCCTCTGTTAGTCTTTAAAATGTACTAGGACACACACATACAAACACACACACACACACACACACACACATTCAACCCCACACTTATCCCATAGAACATCAAACAGTGGTTAAGCAATAGTGCTCACAATGCTCTGTCTTTTTTGTCTGGTGGGAAAAGTGTTGATAAAAGCTGGTTGGTCCCATGAGACTAAAGATAAGAAGATCAAAAGATTTGAATAATTGCTAGTCACTGTTCTACTGGCAAACAATATTATTACATGAGCTATCAACACCTCAGGGATCTCTGATTTAGTGACCTGAAATGAAATAGAGTTCAAGAGGCAAGGTAAGGCTCTTGAGGAAAGTAGCAACCAATCATAAAGGACCTTGCAGTTTTTGATAGAGTTTAGTTTTTACCTCCTGTGAGGTAAGGAATTATAACAGAAACTGGTTAATTTTTCCTCAGTTGTATTTCCTTTCCTGATGGACAAAAAGACTAAAGCTAGACTACATTTCCCAGCCTCCCTTGGTCAGGTGTGGTCATGTAACTGATATTTGGCCAATGGGCTCTGGGTGGAAGCTGTGTACTCCACTCCCAGGCTTCAGCCATAAAAACCTCCCCTACTGCCCTCCAGTTTGTCTTTCTCCTCGCCCAACAAGCTAGAAGTTAAGGATTACAGGGATCTAAAAATCAACAGAGTCAAAAGAAGGAAGGAGCCTGGGTCTTTGACTCACCATGCTGAAAGCTTCTCATTGCACACTCATTGCACACTCACATTGCATAAGCAAGAAATAAATTTATACTCTGTTAAGATATTGAAATTTGGGCATGTATTCATTGTAATGGCTATCATTACCTTAATTAATATGAGAGTTAGTATAGGCCTTAAGGTAACATATGAGTTATTTATATGAAAAAGCCATCCTGTTGGCACACTACTTCGCAAAAATTAGCTACAAAAAGGTGAACAACAATGTGAGTTGTTTACATGGAATCTTCTCTGTTTAAAAAAGAACAAAGATCAAAAACACTAATGATCACATAGCTCAGAATGACTACTGAGTCATTTGATTCTATAACCTGCCTATAGACAGGTGAATATCCACCAACCATTCAAATCAAAGAGTTGTTTCCATATTTGTAAGCAGCTCCAACAACTTACACTACCTCCCATTATAATCCAAACTGTCTTTTAGATTAAGATATTTTTCTTTATATATAAATACCATTTTGCTGCATTTAAAAAATATTCTCTTAACAGTTGGTATGGCAGTCTGCTAGTTCCCCCAAACTTACACTTTCCAGTTTCTCTTGCAGCTGGGTATGACCAGGTGACTAAGTTCTCTCCCACAGAATGTGAATGGAAGTGTTGAAGGTAACCACTTCCAGCCAGACAGAACATTTGTTAATGTCATTGACAGGGCAATGCTTTTTCAGAGTTCCTGACAACCAGGTGCATTCAATAAATGTTAACTTTCTTTCTACCCCATTTAATCTCTATGATGAACTCAACACAATATCTTTAATGTGATACCATTTTCTGAATATGAAAAAATGGAAGTAATGGACAAGGAATTCACAATTCTGGCTCATTGTAACATAGTTTAAGGTCCCTATTTGGGGTCCACTTCCCTGGCCTGCAGTGTCCTTCTAAGACAAAGAGAAACATATGTTTAAAGCAGCCATCATTTACCCGACTCTTTCTTAAATTTAAAAATGACATTCATCTCCAAAGTTTTCCAAAATAAACCAACATAATTTTTGTAATTAGAAAAAATACAGATAAGCACAAAGAAGAATATGCAAAATTCTCATGATTCCATCCATAGTGGTAAATACATCATTCTAGTCTTTTTTATTAATATACATCTGTACTTTTTTTGTTTTCTTTTTACAAAAATAAGATCATCATCAGTACATGGAGTTAGGTAACTTGCTTCTTCTTTCCTTTCTTAGAAACTGAAAATGGGGGGAAGCAAAGCAGCTTTATTAAGCTTTATTAAGATATAATTCACCCTATTAAATACACAATATGGTGGTTTTTAATATATTCAGAGTTTGCAGCCATCTAATTCCAAAAAGAAACTTAATACCCATTAGCAGTCACTCCTCGTTTTTTCTTCTGCCCAGCCTCTGGCAGCCACCAACTTACTTTCTATCTCTATGTAGTTGCCTAGTCTGGACATTTCATACAAATGGAAAAATATAACATATGGCCTTTTGTGTCTGTCTTCTTTTACTTAACACAATCATTTCAAAGTTTATCCCGTTGTAACACGTGTCGGTACTTTTTTCCTTTTTAAGCTTAAATAATATTCCATTATAATGAATATACTTATTTTATTTATCCATTTATCCATTTGGGTTGGTAATTTGTTTTTTGATTGTCAAATTTTTATTAACACAGAAGTGATCTTCTTTAAAATAATGTTGAATGCCTGCTGAGTATCTCCCTGTATAAGAATAATCATTCCTTTTGAAAGAGATGCAACACAATACTTAATCCAACCCCCTATTTACAAACTATGTTGAAACAAATATCCCTCTAGACAAATCTTAGCAATTCTATCTCAATATAAGTTAGAATTGGGCAGCCAGAATGAAATCGACTCTTCCCCAAATTGCATTCTTGTAGGGAAAGTAAGTGCAAATATGGGTGGAATAGGATAGTGGTTTTAAGAGGGAGAGGCCTCTTTCTGAAACAATCTACCACCAAGGATTCAGGAATATGCCAGTGAAAATGTCTATTATCCTTCAAATAAAATGATTTGCCTGACCAAGGGCAGATGTAGGTCACAGACTGCCAAGGTGTAGTGCTAGTCTCTTTCAGACCTGAAGCGGCCTGAGGCATTACTCTCCCAGCCCTAAAAGGCTGAATATAAATCACGCTTGTTGGCAATTTCTGCTGACGTGCTGCCTGACACATGGCTAAAAGCCTTTCTCAGAGCTGAGAATAAATTCCAAGACAGGAATGACAGCTATAACAATGATGCCACATGTGAAAGTGTTTAAAAGCCCTCAACCGGAGTAGTCATTCAACACAACATCCTTTACTTAGATAGATCCTGCACATGGCAAGACAATGGTGGAGGGGGGAGGGTAGTGCTGTGTTAAAGAAGAAAGGGAGAATAAAGATTGTTCTGAAGTAGGAATAGGAATTGCTAAATAAGCACTATTATTTAGGCAAAGTAGCCCCTGTTCCACCCTCACCTCCCCTAGCCCAAAGGGATCAAGTTCTTCTAAGACATTTCAGTTGTGAGCAGATGTCTACTGTGCAACAAGAAAATGAGACAAAGGAGGATAGAGCATTGCTTGAAAGAGCATAATAAACACAAATTATGCTGCCTCCAATAGACCGTGCGGCTCTCATTTGCAATCTGGTTTATTCCATGTCATTTGTTTCTAAAGGACTCAGGTTTGTTCTGGGATGGTAGGAGCGGTGAGGCCGACAGTGTGTCCCAGGCATCGGCTTCCGTGTGGTGTTCGCTCAGGAAGGAGCATGTGCCCCAAGAGCATTTCTGAGTTTCCAGAGTTTTGCTTAAAAAGCAGTCACAAAAGGAAGTTTTGCCAGCCTCTTTAAAGGAATAAAAATCTCTTTTCAGTAGTTTGCCATTTTAAGCATTTGCCAGAGACTAATTTTTGAACCAATAAAAACTCTCACGTGTGTGTGTGTATGTATGTGTGTTATGTGTGTGTTTTCAGAGGGAGTTGTTTTGCAAAGAGAGCATGCCTTGAGATTTACAGGAAGACTTGGCAACATGGAGCAAACTGAGGGACCTTCTTGAGTCAAAGGGAAAAAAAGAAATTCCCTGGTGGTTGCTGGCTCACAGATACTCTGCAAAATGTCCTGGGATGGGGACCATCTGGACGAAGATATTCCCACCCCACCAAATAAAATGCGAGTTAGAAAACACAAAAAACACAGCCCCACACGCAAAGCTGAGCCAAGAAGCCAAATGATGGAAGGGCAGCAGCTCTGGCAATGGCAGAAGGAAGGGGAGTTCCGTCGGCACCTGGGAACACGCAGGGCACTCGGAGTCCTGGGCAAATGCCCCTCAGAATGGCCCAGGACAGGGAAAGAGCAAGGGTCCTGCAGACTGTTGGGACTGTAGACCCAGCCAAAGGAGAAGGGGAAGACAGGAAATTGAGAAATTTCTATTTTCATAACCATTTCTCATGCTTTCTCCAAGTACTCAGAAGCTGTCCAAAATAAGGGCTATTTCCTGGTTGGCTTTGGATGATGAAATGGCCATGTCCTTCCTGGTCTTCATTAAGTGTGTTTGAAATCTTATGAGATCTAGAAGGGTGGAAGATTTCATCTGCTAAATCAGATGGACAAAGTAACAAACATGTAAATAAACCTACATGATATCCCCAGTCAAAGAACTTTCCCCGACATGACAGACTATCTGTAAAATTAACTAAACTTTTTTAGTTTACTATTGCTTACTGTAACACTTCAAAAAAATCTTTTACTGGACTAAATTCTTTGAATTTATAGGGTTAGTTTGAAAAAAAAAAATGCTGTGGTATCACTGCTGCTTTCATGGCATTTGTTTTCCAGGTATGGAAGATGTCATGCTTTTCAATCTTTATATAGATTATAGACCAAAGGCTTAATTTGGAGAAGAGCCTAAAAACACTGTTTTCCCACCAGAATGGTGAGAACATGCCCCTATCCTTCATCTTGTAGCTAAACATCCCACTCCCATAAATCACTTCGACATCTATTTCTTTTCACTGTATCTTTCAATGGTATAGTCAGAGTGTCTTCTGCGAATCAAGAGCCCATCCTTCTCCATTTAAGAAGCATGTTGGTTATGGGCTTCTGCTTTCCGGAACAGCTGTTCGCAACTGGTGGTTCACAGTTGTATGCTTGTCCAAGAAGGCTGGGCAAAGGGCTCAAAGTGTCCTCCCTAGGCAGAAGCGAAGTAAAAGTTGACTACTGCCTGTCAAACAAAACAACTAACAAAGACGTGCTGGGAATCTCTCATCCAGACCACAGGATAGTCTCCAGCTATTATCAGACCTTTAAAAAATAAAATCAATTTATGTGGCCAGGCCAGAAACATTGTGGTCCTGGTTGCTAAGCACCCACTTTCTTCTAGTCAGGAGTTTTCGCTTCACCATCCAGCCTCCAGTGCTTTGCAATTTTTCTAGAATGCCCGTGTGTGTGTGTGTGTGTGTGTGTGTGTGTGTGTGTGTGTGTGTGTGACACAGAGGTGTGTCTTTACCTCTGAAATAGGAGATAAAAAGATATGGGCACTTTAAGATTAGACCAGTTAGGAAAAAGAAAGCAGAGTGAAGAAATAAAATAGTGATGTGATGGTCTTTCCTTCTTTTTTTTTCTTCCTTCCCTTCCTTCCTTCCTCTTTTATTTTTTTGTCAATGGGGTGATCTACCCTGGAAGAATATTAAAATGAAGTCCATTATGTAAAAAGTCAACATAGAGCTGCTCTGGTCAAAGATGGAGCAAAAGACCCCAATTCTTGTTCCATCTCCCCCTCCAAGTACTTCTTTTCTTTGTCAGCCACAGTGACCATTTCATTGTGTCCTGGGGATCCACAGAAGGTCTGGTAACCATTGGTGCAGTAGAAAGACCATTAGCTGGGGTGTCAGGAGACTCAAATTCCCATTTAGAAGTAAAGCTCAGGCCACGTTCTGCCCCATCAGGAACCAGAGCGACCAAGATGGGCCAGGTCCTCAGGAGCAGTCTCAGCAGGAATGAGTCAACCTGGCAGGGGCGGGGAAGAGCTGACTTGGCCCCTCATGCTTCAACAATAGTCGTTTCTCTTACAACTGGTTCCTATATCAGGGTTCCCCTGCAGTTCCAGAATTTAAAAATTACTTGCGTTGGTGATCTCTAAAATCTCTTTCAATCACAAAGTTCTATCCTAAGGTTCCAACTCATTGGTAGTGCACCTAACTTTTCCTTAGAGAAAATACTTTCTGAGAGGTCACAGAATGTAGCCAATTGATTCATTTGCCAGCTGGCGAGTGAACATTATTAATATTTTTCAGTGCTCTTTCCCTTATTATGCTAAAGTCCCATAGTAGAAATGTCTGTTTACTCTTCTTTCAGAAAGGAAAGATCACCATGACAGTTCAGAAAGCAAAGTAAAAATTCATTCAGTTTTAGTCTTCAAAGAGATTTATTACAGCTATATATACATAAGACATAATCATAAGACATAATCACTCCAACCAAGTTCACTTCATGAGTTTGTCCCAATTCAAGTCTTTTAGCCTCTGTGCTATTCCCAAGCATACACATTTTAGAAACTCATCCTCTTCAGAGTTTCCCAAATTATACCAAGCATCAGTGGGCTATTTGTATCAAAGTTACATATTGATGAAATGATAGAACTCTAGTAAATACCTTTTTAAAAAAAAGTAATCCCCAAATAAACCAACTTTACCTCCACTTTAATTTTTGTACATTAGCTTCCAGTTCCTATATATACTTTACACTGCTGTCACTGTGGTGTGCATATTAATTTGCAATATGATTTTTAATTATTTTGTAAATAATTTATAAGTTTGTCTATAGCATTCCTAGTTATAACTGGTAAGGGCTGCATAATAGTCCACTGTATTGATGCATTATAATTTGCTAATCTAACTAACCTGTTACTACACCAATGACAGATCAAACAGCAAGAAAAGCTTAGTGTTTGGAGCTCTGCTTTGTGGAGGCCTATCTCTGAACCACCAAAATACTCTGCTTGTCTCACATCACCACTGGGTCAAGGGCCAGCAGATTATAGGGCCTCACCTGATGTTCTCAAGTTTGGAAAATATATGTGGCAAGTTGGGTGTAAAATGCATATCATACAAGGACTTTTCAGCCTATCTTGGCCTTCAAATAAAGAGAACATTGCAAGTGTCAACCTATACATTCCTACTAGGTTTTGATCGAGGCTCCCCCATCTTAGTCATGGCTACATCCAAGCCATTCTTGGTTCTCTCCACTTCTGCTTTCCAGGAAAATCTAAGTCAGAAATCTCTATAGAAGTGACTCAATTGGAAAGTAACTCCTTTTAAAGAGTATGTAAATTGGAAACAAACTCATAAACTTTGGTGCTGGAAATTTTTAGGGATCTAGGAAATGTGTCCTCACTTAAAATATGTAATACACTTCTTCTACTTGGCATTCTGTGAGTATTTGGATATTTCAAACAAAGCGTGTGTCATCTTTCAAAACATCAGGCAGCGCTGGGCTTTCAGTTTTGTATTTCAGAGTGGATAGACCTCAACTTTTATCTTCAACCAGAATTTGGTTTTCAGATGCAGTGGGTGGTTATTTTGATTATGTTCCACATATGTTCAGAAGGTTTTGTCAACGGGAACCTAAAAATGTCACTTTCTTAAAAACATTCCTTTTTGTTCCCCTCTTACTGTTACTCTTTGTCACTCTTGCTCTAAAACATGCTAAATAATTCCAACTTCCCAATGCTGTTTGCACCTTTCCAATGCTCGTAGCAGGTACATGGGCTATATAAATACTAACGAGGAAATCAGTCCCTGAAAAGTGCTAAATAATCACATTGTTGGAGCTATAACAGCAATACAAAGCACTTTCATTTTCACAAGTACATTTTGAATGTAATAAAATAAAGAGTGTTAGTTAAACAGATACATTTACACCATGGGAGGTTGTAGAACTATTCAAAGGTAACATTGATAGAGGTTAATCCATGAAAGGGGTTTTGGGAACAGATTATTATTATTATTTTAAGTGGAAATATACTTATAGTGTTTAAAAGGAATAGGACTGCAATCTTATAAAGATAGGTCCTCAAGCTTTTATTATTTTCAAATTTGCATTTAGTTAGTATTAATATATATCATTCAATGAAATGTGAATACTTTCAGCATGTCCCCACCTTCTATTTTTCTCTTAACCTTCCAAAGTTCAGTATGTCAAGTTGATAAAGTCCAACCAGGATAAAAGAATGGCTTGAAATGAACCTTGATTCTCAGCAGCCACAATCATGCAAAGAATAACGTCCACTTTCCTTGGCTGTCACTAGAGTTCACGTGTCAGTGAGAAAATGAAATGTCTCCACCTATGAAACCTATTCCTATGGGAACTCCATTGCAATCATCAACACCAACCACTAGGAAGCATTTTGTGCCAAAATAAGTACACTTCAGGCCTTCCCCACACTTCTTCTAGAAAAAGTTCCCAAACTATACTTTGGCACAATTACTACTTTTTAAAGAATTTTATTGACTGGTGAAGTCAGAGTAAAAGAGATAAAAATGGTCAAAGCAGGACTTCAACTTTCCAGAATCATCCTAAATACATTAGAAAATTCTCTTTCCTTCTCCTGACCTACAACCTCATTTTTTATACAGGAAAACATAAAGATATACGTATCCCCTCAGTATCTAAGACCATGAGGACTGAGCCTCAACAGGATTCCATTAAATAGGTTTTTAAAATATTCTCCTTGCCAAGGTTACTGTATAATAGAAAGGCAGGAAATGTCCCAGTCGTCTCATTTACACCGTCCCAGCCAGAGAGAAATCCCCCCTCCCAGTCCCCAAACCCCAGTTCTGGCTAGCCCCACCGCTGGCTGGCAAAAAGGAGCCGGGGGCCTGGAATGAATTGGAAAGGAAGTCAGGCCACAAAGGCTGCAGTCCTTGGGCAATTCCTGTGGCTGTGCTGGCTTGGAGCCAGTGGATGTGGGGTGCACATGTCCCAGTAAGACACCAGCAGCTGTGGCTAAGCCCGTGCCTGTGTCACCCTTCCTCCAACTACAGGCAGCCTGGCTCAGGGAGAGTCTGCTTCCACTGGGGAAGGACAAAAGAAGAGCTCAGAAGATTTTATCTTGCAACTTGGATACCAGCTCAGCCACAATAAAATAAAGTACCAAGCAGATTGCTGAAGCTCCTGAGTACAGGTGTTGGTTCCTGGACAGCATCTCTGGACCCACCCTGGGCCAGAAGGAAACATGCTGCCTTGAAGGAAAGGACCCAGTCCCGGCACAATTCACAGCCTGCTGATTAAAGAGCCCTTGGGCTTTGAATAAACATCAGAGGTAGCCAGGCAACCGTTACCATGGGCTTTGGGTGAAACAGGGCTGGTTTTAGGTGTGACCTGGTGCTGGTGGCCACAAGGGAGTGACTATGTCACTCCTCCCCCAACTCTAGGAGCCCAGCATAGAGATTTGAGGGAAGTGAGTGAGAGACTTTGCCTGATAATCCAGGGACTTCTCCCCTATCTTACTCAAGTCCACCAAGGCAGTGCCACCAAGAGTCTGCAAGAGTCACAGCATTACAGAGCTTGGGACATTGCAGTGCTGGTACAGCTGCAGTAACCAAGACTTAGACCACAACACTCAATTACCTTTGAATATCTGGAAAGCCTCCTTAAGAAGGATGGGTTCAAACAAGCCCATACTGCAAAGATTAAAATAAATACCTAACACTTTAATGCCCAGATATTTATGTACATCCACAGCATCAAGAACACCTGAGAAGATGTGACATCACCAAACCAACTAAATAAGGTACCAGTGGCCAACTCTGGAGTGATGGAGATAGGTGATTTTCAGGCAAAGAATTCAAAATAGCTGTCCTGAAGTGGCTCAATGAACTTCAAGACAACACAGAGAAGGAATTCAGAAGCCCATCAGTGAAATTTAACAAAGAGATTGAAATAATAAAAAAAGCAGAAATTCTAGAACTTAAGAATTCAACTGACTAACAGAAATGCATCACAATCTTTCAACAGCAGAATTGAACAAGCAGAAGAAAGAATAATGAGCTTGAAGACAGCCTATTTGAAAGCACATAGAAGAGAAAAAAGAAAACAGAATAAATATTAATAAGAAAGAGGCACACCTACAACATCTAGAAAATAGCCTCAAAAGAGCAAATCTAAGAGCTATTGGCCTTAAAGAGGAGATAGAGAGAGATTGGGTAGAAAGTTTGTTCAAAGAAATAGTAACAGAACTTTCCAGACCTAGAGAAAGATATTAATATTCAGGTACAACAGGGTCATAAAACACAATGAAGATTTAACCCAAACAATACTATCTCAAGGCTTTAATAATCAAGCTCCCAAAATTCATGGATAAAGAAAAGTTCCTAAGGGAAACAAGAAAAAAGAAAAAAAATAACATATACAGGAGTTCCAATATGTCTGGCAGCTGACTTCTCAGTGGAAACCTTACAGGTCAGGAGAGAGTGACATGACATATTCAAAGTGCTAAAGGAAAAAATAAAAAACCTTAACCCTAGAATATTATATCCTACAAAAATATGCATTACACTTAAAAGAGAAATAAAGACTTTCCCAGACAAACAAAAGATGAGGGATTTCAATAATGCAGATCTGTCCTTTAAGAAATGCTAAAAGGAATTCTTCATTCTAAAAAAAGAAGGAACATTAATGAACAATAAGAAATCACCTGAAGGTATATATACAACTCACTGGTAACAGTAAGACCACAAATACAGAATACTCTATTGCTGTAATTGCAGTATATCAACCATTTACATCTTGAGTAGGAAGACTAAAAGACAAATTTATCAGAAATAACAACAACAATGTTTTGAGATACAGATAGTTGAAAAAGATATGGATGGAAACAACAAAAAGTTAAAAAGTACAGGGAATGGAGTTAAAGGGTAGAATTTCTGTTAGACTTTGTTTGTAAGCAAAGTTGTCATATGTTTACAATAATTGGTCATAAAATGTTTTTTGCAAGCCTCATGGTAATCTCAAAAAAAAAACCAACAACAGATACACAAAAAAGCAAGAAATTAAAACACACTACTAGTGAAAATTACTTTTAGCAAAGGAAGACAGGAAAGAAGGAATAAAGAGAGGACTATATAACAAGCAAAAATCAAATAACAACATGGTAGTAGTAAGTCCTTACCTATCAATAACAACATTGAATGAGAATGGACTAAACTCTCCAATCAAAAGACATAGAGTGGCTGAATGGATTAAAAAAATAGAAGGAGAAGAAGTAGCTATACTTCTATCAGATAAAATAGATTTTAAGAGAGAAACTTTAAATAGAGACAAAGAAAGTCATATAATGATAAATGGGTTGACACAGCAACAGGATACAACAATTATATATATATATATATATATATATATATATATATATATATATACACCCAACACTGAAGCACTCAGATATATAAAGCAAATATTATCAGAGATAAAGAGAGAGATAGACCATAATACAGTAATCACTGGAGACCTCAACATTCCACTTTCAGAATTGGACAGATAATCCACATGGAAAATCAACAATAAAACATCAAACTCAATCTGCACTATAGACCAAATCAACCTAATAGATATTTACAGAACGTTTCACCCAACAGCTGCAGAATACACATTCTTCTCCTCAGCTCATGTATAATTCTCTAGGATACACCATATGTTAGGCCAAAGAAAAGCAAGTCTTAAAAAAATTCAAAAAATTAAAATCTTACCAAGTATTTTCTCTGACTACAATGGAATAAAACTAGAAATCAATTAAAAGAGGAACATTTGAAAAGATACAAACACATAGAAATTAAATAATATGCTCCTGACTAACCAGTGGGTCAATAAAGAGATAAAAAAAGGAGATAAAAATTTCTCACAACAAATTAAAATGAAAACACAACATATCAAAACCTATAGGATACAGCAAAAAACAGTAATGATAGGAAAGTTTATATCAACAAGTGGCTACATCAAATCGGCAAGAAAAAAATAAACAACCTCATTAAAAAGTGGCCAAAAGACATGGACAGAAGCTTCTCAAAAGAAGATATACAAATCGTTAATAAACATATGAAAAAATGCTCAATGTCACTAATCATCAGGGAAATGTAAATTACAACCAGAATGAGACAGCACCTTACCCCAGTTAGAATGTTCTTTATTAAAAAGTCCTAAAACAATAGATGTTAGTGTGGATGCAGAGAGAAAGGAGCACTTATACACTGTTGGTGGGACTGAAAATTAGTACAACCTCTATGAAAAACGTATGAAGATTCCTCAAAGAACTAAAATTAAACCTACCATTTGATCCAACAATCCCACTACTGGCTATTTACTCAAAGGAAAATAAGTCATTTTATCAAAAAGACACCTGCACTCAAATGTTTATTGTAGCATAATTCACAATTGCAAAGATGTGCAATCAACCCAAGTGTCCATCAATTCATGAGTGGATTAACAAAACGTGGTATATATATACCATGGAATGCTACTCAGCCATAAAAAAGATAAGTTAATGCCTTTTGCACCATTTGGTTGGAACTGGAGGCCATTATCCTAAGTATCTAAAGAATGGAAAAACAAACACTACATGTACTTGCTATTAAGTTAGAACTAAGTAATGAACACACATGTGCACAGAGGGAAGGAAAACTGTGGAAATCAAATAGGGAGGAGGAGGTTAGGAGAGGATGGGTAAAACCTACCTAATGAATACAATGAATGCTATCTGGGTGATGGGCACACTTATATCCCTGACTAAAGCATTACCAAAGCAATCCATGTAAACAAAAAAATTTGTAACCCCATAATATTTTGAAATATAGAAACAAGTATTTTCCATCTGCTTTTCCTCTGCAATTTCCTACCTCAGTGTTTCATAGTTTTCCCTGTAGAGGTCTTTCATATCCTTAGTTAAATATATTCCTAGGTATTTTATTTTCTCTGTTGATATTGTGAAAGGTATTGAGTCTTTGTTGAAGTTCTCAGCTTGACTGTTGTTGGCGTATATGAATGCTACTGACTTGTGTACATTGATTTTGTAACCTGAGACTGATGAATTTGTTTCTCAATCCCAAGAGTCTCTTGGCAGAGTTTCCGGGGTTTTCTAGATATAAGATCATATCATCAGCAAAGAGGGATAATTTGACCTCTTCTTTCCCCATTTGGATACCCTTGATTTCCTCCTCTTGTCTGATTGCCCTAGGTAACTCCAGTGAGAATAACTTTTATCAAGAAGTCCCAAAACAACAGATGCTGGCATGGATGTGGAGAGAAGGGAACACCTATACACTGTTGGTGGAATGGCAAACTAGTACAACCTCTATGGAAAATAGTCTGGAGATACCTCAAGAACTAGACCTACCATTTGATCCAGCAATCCCACTACTGGGTATTTATTCAAATGGAAAAAAAAACCATTTTTATAAAGGAGACACTTGCACCCAAATGTTTATTGCAGCATAATTCATAATCACAAAGATGTGGAATCAACCCAAGTGCCCATCAATACATAAATGGATTGATAAAAGAGGGTATATGTATGGAGCACTACTCAGCCATAAAAAAAAAAAATGCCTTTCATAACAACCTGGATGGAATTGGAGACCATTCTTCTAAGTGAAGTATCATAAAAATGGAAAAACAAATACCATATGTACTCACTATTAAATTGGAACTAATTGATCAATGTGCACATATGGTAGTAAAACTTAAAGGAAACTAAGCAGGTGGGGGGACGGGTAAACTCACATCTAATGGTACAATACACGCTATCTTGGTTTTGGGCACACTTATAACTTTGAATCAAACTGCACAAAAGCAATTCATGTAACCAAAATGTTTGTACTCCTGTAATATTCTGAAACAATAAATAAATAAGTAAAATGTATAAAAGCCAAAAAAGAAAATCTTCAAATGCACAACCTAACAATGCATCTCAAAGATGCATCTAAAACAGCAAACCAAATCCAAAATTGGTAGAAGTAAAGAAATAATAAAGGCCGGGCGCTGTGGCTCACGCCTGTAATCCTAGCTCTTGGGAGGCCGAGGCGGGCGGATTGCTCAAGGTCAGGAGTTCAAAACCAGCCTGAGCAAGAGCGAGACCCCGTCTCTACTATAAATAGAAAGAAATTAATTGGCCAACTGATATATATATATAAAATTAGCCGGGCATAGTGGCGCATGCCTGTAGTCCCAGCTACTCGGGAGGCTGAGGCAGAAGGATCACTCTAGCCCAGGAGTTTGAGGTTGCTGTGAGCTAGGCTGACGCCACGGCACTCACTCTAGCCTGGACAACAAAGCGAGACTCTGTCTCAAAAAAAAAAAAAAAAAAGAAATAATAAAAGTCAGGGCAGAAAAAAAATGAAATTGAAATTAAAAATACAAAAGAGCAATAAAACAAATAGATAAACAAAATAGACTCACCTGTAGCCAGACCAGCTAAAGAAAAAAGGAGGACCCGAATAAATAAAATCAGAAATGAAAACATTACAACTGATACTGCAGAAATCTAAAGGATCATTAAAGACTACTATGAGCAATTATATGCCAATAAATTAGAAAACCTAGAAGAAATGGACAAATTCTTAGACACATACAACCTACCAAGACTGCACAAGAAGAAATCCAAAACTTGAATAAACCAATAAAAAGTAACAAGATAGAAAGATTGAAGCAGTAATAAAAAGTCTCACATCACAGATAAGCCCAGGACCTAATGGCTTCACTGCTGAATGCTACCAAGCAGTCAAAGAACTAATACCAATCTTTCTTAACTATTCCAAATATCAAGGAGGAAGAGATACTCATTCTACAGGGTGTGTATCAACCTGAGATGAAAACCAGACAAAGACACAACAAATAAATAATACTATAGGCCAATATCTCTGATGAACATAAATGCAATAATCCTCAAGAAAATACTAGCAAACCAAATTCAACAACACATTAAAATGATTATTCATCATGATCAAGTGGGATTCTTCCCAGGGATGCAAGGATTGTTCAACATAAGCAAACTCATCAATGTTACACATTGTATTAACAGAATGAAGGTCAAAAACCATATGATCATTTCAATTGAAGCTAAAAAAGCATTTGATAAAATTTAAAAAGTCTCAAAAGCTGGCTAACTTACCTTGAAATGATAAAAGCCATATATGACAGACCCACAGAAAGTATCATAGTGAATAGAGAAAATTTGAAAACCTTTCCTCTAACATCTGTAGCAAGACAAGGACATCCACTTTCACCACTATTATTCAACATAGTACTGGAAGTTCTAGCTGGAACAATCAGACAAGAGAAAGAAATAAAGGGCATCCAATTTGGAAAGGAAGAATTCAAATTAACCTGTTTGCAGATGATATGATCTTATATCTAGAGAAACCAAAAGACTCCACCCAAAAACTATTAGAACTGATAAATTCAGTAAAGTTGTAGGATACAAAATCAATATGCAAAAATCAGTAGTATTTCTATATGCCAACATACTGGCAAGGATGCGGAGAAAAGGGAACCCTCATACACTGTTGGTGGAAATGTAAGTTAGTGCAATCACTATGGAAAATTAGATGGAGGTTCCTCAAAAAACTAAAAATAGAACCACCATATGACCAAGCAATCCACTGCTTGGTGTATATCCAAAAGAGAAGAATTCTGTATACTGAAAAGATATCTGCATTCTCATGTTTACTGAAGCACTGTTCAAAATAACCAAGATTTGGAATCAAACTAAGTGTCCATCAATGGATGAATGGATAAAGAAATAGTGGTACATATACACAATGGAATATTATACAGCCACAAATAGAACAAAATCCTGCTATTGGCAACACCATGGATGGAAATGGAGAACATTCTGTTAAGTGAGATAAGCCAAGCATAGAGAGACAAATCTCATATGTTCTCACTCATATGTGGGAGCTATTAATAAATATTAAAAATAATCAATCTCATGAAGACAGAGAATAGAATAATGGTTATCAGAGGCTGGGAAGAATAGCAGGGAGGGGAGGATAAAGTGGAGATGGTTAATGAATGCAAAAGTATGATTAGAAAGTTATATAGAATGAACAATATTTGATAGCACAACAAAGTGACTATAATCAACAGTAAGTTAGGATATACTTTAAAATAAATGAAAGAGTGAAATTGAAATGTTCCTAACACAAAGAAATATTAAATGCCTGAAGTGATGGATATCCCAATTATCCTGATTTGATTAATTCACATTGCATGGCTGTATCAAAACATCATATGTACCCAATAAAGATATACAACTATTATGTACACATAATAATTAAAATTTTTTTAAAAATGTGTAAAGATAGTCATAGTCCTGCATTTCTTGGAGCTTTCAAACACACCCATTACTCTAACTCACAGGGCACACATAAACTAGCAAGAATCCTGAACTTTCCTTCATTTTTATTTGTAGCTCCTGCAACCCAATTGTAAAGAATTTAGATTTTGTTAAGCAAATATCCCACTAGACCCTGGGAAAACAGCAGAGCATATTATCCAAAAACAGATACCAAATCAAATTTCAACTCTGCCACCTTTTAGTTGTTTGATATGGGATAGTGACTTAACTTCTCTAAGTCTCTGTATTCACATCTGTAAAATAGGATAATAATTGCATTTATGGGATTATAATAAGTATTTAATATAATGATTGTGAAGTAGCTAGCTCAGGATTTAACAAAAAATAAGCCAAAAAATTACATTCGTTGTTTTTTTCATTACCTTTGTTTTTATTTTATGTCTTATCATATTGTTCAGTGATGGCCACTTACCCAGTACCAAATGCATATACCTTCTGCTCATGTTCCATAGGTTGAATCTATCTGTGCCATATTATCTTCCTTCTGATGATATGGTGCCTTTTAATTTATTTTTAAATTATTTCTTGTGTGAATTTTTCACCTGGATTATAAATGCTTCAGGAAAGAGATTTTATGTTATGCTTTTCTGTTAGGTTGAATTACTTGAAGAGGAAATCACTTATTGAACATCTATTAAGTTCAAAGTATTCCACACATTGTCAATCAGTCAGCAAGCTTCATTTAATACCTGATTTCTACATACAAATATTATCAAAATGTTTTTTAAGCCTGCAAGGGTTTACCTTTGGGTAAAATTATCTTTTCATAATTTGGTCTTTATTTTGTAGAAGGCTTATGTTTAAAATAATGGAGCCACTCTACTTGGTATAGATATACACTGCCAGCAAATCTTTCTGTTTGAGTAAGTGTAAACATCTTCTCCACGTGAGCAGGAAGTTCAAGCTCTGTTAGAAAATGTTCACGTACAATGAACACAAAGTAATAAAAATATCACAATTTCAGTGCAAGTCTGCAGGGAGCTTGCAAATCCCACAATCATATAATGTTACAATTTCAAAATACTTTTAATGAGCATCTGTAGGAATTGAGTTGTAATGCCTTTTTTCAAAAGATTTGTAACATGGCATGAATTCCCCATCAAAGTGAACCTCAAGTTGGCATCCAATTTAAAATGTTACAAAAATGACATTATTGCCCAACATCTGTTTTATCATCTGATGATTCTGTTGTAAGATTATGATGGGGAAGTTATTTCGGCAGAAGTCAAGAGACCCTTATGCTGCCATTATCCTTAGATTACTTTCCTATTGCTCCCATATCAGGCAGAGAATCATTTCATAGAGACAGACCATAGAATATCACCGTGGCTCATTTTCAGATTCACGCAAGATCCAACCTTATCTGCTCCAGAGAAATGATTGTCTATTTATCAAGCAATATAGTTGTCAATTGCTAAACACAATTTCCAGAAATTCAGAAAGGAAACCTTTTCTGATTGCAGTCTTACTTTAATAAACTATTCCTTTCTTTGACCCCAGAGTGTCTTACATTGACAGACCCACAACAAATGTGATAATCTGCCTAAGGGTAAGGTATGTAGATATTATGTCATGGCTAGATATCACTTATAAAAGCCATGCTACTGCTCTTTGCAACTGCCATACATATGATTAATATAAAATTATTTTTTGTACACTTTAGCTGTTTGAAATAATCTACTCAAATTAAATTCATTATCAAAAGTCTCCAGTTCCATATCCCATACATAGCAAGAATTCAATTACATGCTGAAAACGTAAAATAAGGAAAGGTACGTCTACATGCATGGCACTTTACAATAGCCTGGACATTAACAAACCACACCAAAACTCGCTAATTTTCATGGTGACACTAAGTCTTATACATGTACTTGCTCATACATATTTTTGAAAAAAAAATTTGTTTGGGCAAGAGAGTGTATTCTGTGAATCTTTGGGGAGATACAAGGCTAAGATATAAATTGCTTTTTTTTTCAAAATGAAAACAAAACAAAACTAGCAGAAATTTTCAAGCTAACACGAGTACACTCAATCACCATTCCTAGAGAGAGTAAAATCTCTCAAATAGAGGAACTGATTTTTCACAACAATTGTAATTTTTAAAGGTTTAATGTATTACAAGCTTCTAGCACCGTGCCTGACACACAGTAGACATGTAATAAATGATAATTATCATCTTCCCACACCATTTAAAAGTGAATCAAGAATAGGAGCAGCAAAGTTTTCACGCTACTGATCTCCCACATCTTCTCCCCACTTTCTTGATTAAGAACAGCAGAGGTCAGCTGCTGAGGGCAGAGATTGCCTCTTTTATTCACTGTGGAATCCCCAGGGCCTGGAAGACTGCCTGGCATGTAACAGGCACTCAGTAAATTAATTGTAGGCCAACTAACTGGCTCTGCCCCTTCCTCCCCTAGTCAATCCTGTCCCTGCCTCTCCTCCTCCAGTATCACTGGCTCCTAAACCCAGGAGGCAGGAGCAGGGCAAGGAACGGAGAGGAAGATGAGTATGGGCTGGGTGTGGATGAAGGAGGCCTTCAGGCTTGGAACCACACACTCTGGTTTGGATTGCATGGTCTTTTTTTAGCTCTAAGACGCCTATAAGTGCATTAAAGATTAATGCACTAATGCACTATTAGGGTTTGACTGTTCATTATAGTAAATGATGCTTTGTTCAAAATTTGCAAATAAAAAATAATTTCTTCAAACTTCACAGAGGCTTCCATCCAAATCAATAAGACCCCTGGAATCATTCAGAGTGGCAAGAGATTCAGATGGGAAAAACATTTTAAAATGCAAATCAATACAGGAATCCCATAAAAAGATTGAAAAACAGTATCGGTTAAAAAGAACAACTAGGTTCTTATTTTATTTTCTTAAATGAAAATTGAACTAGGCATGGTATATTGAATCACTTCAAAGGGCCATCAATCTCCAAAAGACAAAAATATGCATTCTGGGATGCTATGATATTGGCAGGTTTATAAATTACCTTGTTTTGCTCAATCATTTCAGAAAATATAAAATTTGACCCTCTAGTCTTTATACAGGCAGGCTTCTCCAGAGCAAAAATATAATATACATACACAGTGTTATTTACTCATACTTACATGGACATACATGTACACATACATTAGGTGAAACTATATCTACATTTGATTCATATTTTAAAAAGAAACAAGAAAACATAAGAAAAGAAAAAGTTTAATTCTAGACTCTCTCCCATATGGTCTTACTTCCTATTATTCCCCATTTCAGCTCACTGGATAAAGTACTATTTTCCCTACAAATAATACAGCAAATATTCTTTCGGTACTGTGAGAATAATGCTATATATAAAATAGCAAAATGATGTTGGAATTCTATTAAAACACACACACACACACACACACACACACACATGCTTAAGCAACATATAGGCCAGAGATTATTCTCTTCATGTCATGAATAAAGAAGAATTTAACTTATTTAACAAGGTTAATTACTTGTAGGAGACCTTATAGGAGAAATACAGAATTTCTAGCTAAAAGAAAGTTTATATTCCAATAGTTATTGGTTAATTTTTTAAGTAAATTTAACAAGAAAGAAACATTTCTGGAAACATTTAGGTCTTTAACAGCCTGGTATTTGTGGGGCGAGGCAAGAGAAGGGTGTTAGATGTTAAGCTGCTATAATGAATTATAGGTATTCTCCCTTGAATTGAAATTTCACTGCTATTAGTAAAATAGTATATATTTCCAAAAGAATGTTGGAATACTCTGGAATATATAGGCCGAATTATAGGAAAGATAGAATAAATAAAATAGAAGGTGTATAGTCATTATGTAGAAAGAACTTGCTGAATTCAAGAAGCTTAATCCTCTAAATTGAAAACCAATTTTCAATTTCACTTTCCCCACATGTATGCACATAATAAAAGTTGGTTTAGAAATAAATGAATGAATGAATGAATCTCTACTTTACAGACTAACAAATTGTGACCCAGAAAATTTAAATGATTTGGTGAGATCACACTCTTAGAAGGCCCAGCCTGGACCCCAGATCTCTGAGTCCCCCACTCTCACCAATACAACTCCATGAAATGCAGACAGCTCAGGTCCACACCCAATTCTGCAGTGAGAAGAGGAGAAAGTGTTGTAAGGAACAGAGGGGGAAGAATAGAGAAATGGATGGAATTCTGCAGTTGGGTAGCGGGAGCAATCAGGGCCCAAGGTCACAAATCCACAGAAGAAGAGCCAAATTCAAGGCCATCTCAAGCGAGGATTGATGCCAGGTAGGAGACAGGCAGAAGAGAGGTGACTTTGAGACTTCTGTAAGGAGGTGGTTCTTACCAGGGAGCATAGTTATCAAAAGGGAGGAGAAAGTGGAAACCAAATAAAGGAGAGGCTTTCTGCCTACAGACAGGGCTTTCAGAGTAAGTTCTAGAACACTGGTGTGCATTCACCTCCCACATAGAGGGGATGCAGCAGAGAGAACAGAGGCTGGCAGTTCAATCAGAAGTTCTGTTGGGATTGACTGCCACACACAGATGAGAAGCCCTTTAAGCATGAGCCCATTGCTAGGCCAAGACTACAATAGCTTCCAGATACTTGGCCAGCCAAGCATTATTTCCAACCCAACTACTACCGTGTTTCCCTGAAAATAAGACAGAGTCTTATATTTATTTTTCCTCAAGAAGACACCCTAGGGCTTATTTTCAGGATATGTGTTTTTTTTTTTTTTTAAGTACAGTTCAACAATCTACATTTATTCAAATATAGTTAAGTCATCTTCTTCTGGAACATCATCATAACTCTCCAAACCCCAAATTTCATCCTGAATTTCTTGCGATTCTATTTCCCTTAGAACCATTGGCCCCAATCTCTCATGTCGAGCAATAGAGCTCTCATGGGGCAGATGAGAAGGGCTGCTCGTCTTCTTTACCGCTCCACGAAGAAATGCATGGGTTGTGCAGATACGCTGCATAGCCACGCCCATCACTAGGTCTTATTTTCGGGGTAGGGCTTATATTGTGCAAATGCTTAGAAATCCTGCTAGAGCTTATTTTATGGGTGGGCCTTATTTTCGGGGAAACATGGTAATAGGGGTGTGGTACAGACACCATATCTACTTGGTGCCCACTGGTTCACTGGCTGGGAGGGCTGGGTCTGCAGGGGGCAGTTCATCTAGATCTGTCCCCACAAACCATATGTTAGCCAACATCCCTATGTCAAAAAAACTGGCATAAATGCAGGCATGGTGATTTCAATGCCACATAAGAATAGGCCAAATGTGTAGACACAAGGAAGGTGGTAAAAATGTAGTCAGATTATACTATATAAGCCAACTCAAAGAGGCAAAATGGTGGACATGATGCTATGGAAGATGGAATGAGGTTGAAAATATAAAAAATGTTTAAACTCACTATTAACGATATGAAATATCCATATAGTATTTTAATCAAAAATTGGCCACAGATTTTTAATAACAGTATTATATGCAGTGAGTGATACTGCATATAATACTCTCATTCTTGGCAATAAGTGTATAAATTGGGGACTACAACCTGGCTATCTGTATAAAAATCCTTAAAAATTGTGCTTACACCCAATAATTCTATTTCTAAGAACCCTTCATGAGTAAATAATCTGAGATTTGTATAAAGACTTCTAAACCACAATGTTTGCCACAACATTATTTATAATACTAAAAAAATGCTTGGAACTACTTAAATATCTAAAAATATTTAAATTACAGAATATATATTCCATGCAACATTAAGTGATCACTAAATATGTTTCATGTTGAAGAATTTTAATACCATATTGTTTATTAAAGTAGGCCATAAAATTATTATGTCATATAACCCCAATTATGTGTGTATACAATTATGTATCTCTACATATTTGTTCATATGTATATGCTCATATATGTCTACATAGATATATATATAACTACAAATAAAAGATATAAGTATATCAATATACTATTTCAATGACATTAGATGCAGACAGTAAAAGATTAAAAGTACTGTGGGTGATTTTTATTTTATTATTTATTCTGATTCTCTAGGTTTCCTACAACGAACCCATATTGCTTTTTATAATCAGAAAGTGCCTTTGTATTGCCCTATTTTTCATTTTAGATAGAAAGACATAGCTTGGACTTTGGGGTCACAGAGCTTTGTACTGGAATCCTATTTTGTGTATTAGCTCTGTGATCTTGGGCAGATTATCTTCTCTGAGATGAATTTTCCTCATATGTAAAATAGACATGATATTACCTCAGAGAGTTCTGAAGATTAGATAAGAAAATAAAAATAAAACATTTATCCTGGTATATGAAAATGGCCTAGAGACTCAGTACACGGCAGCTGTCGTAATGCTGTTCCCAGTAACTTTGCCCCACTCTCAATTCCATCTCTCCCATTGTATACACCCCCCTAATAGCACACATCTAGTCTTTGGAAACTAGGTTGGCAATGATGTTACATTAGCATCTTTTGCCAGGCAGTACACTACCTCTAGGGTTATATGGGACTAAATCCTGGGATTAGAAAAGAAAACCATTTAGAACCACATGGTTCAAACAATTAAGTTCCAGCAGCTTCCCCGTCAGTTCATTCTATCCCCACAATTACTTGCTCCCATATGGGAAGAGCTTTAAGTCCACTGCTACTTATAAACCCAACTCTTTTGTTAATGTGTGCAATGTCCTACACTCCCATACTCTATAGGATTAATTTTATGTGCCATAACTTTGCCTCCATGCTAAAAACCGTCTCCCTCATCTATACTTATTTATTTTTTCCTATATAATTTATTTACTATTTATTTTATTATATTTCAGCATATTATGGGGGTACAAATGTTAAGGTTATGTATATTGCTCATGCCCTTTGCTCTTCACACAATTCTGGGCATGTATGGAGTTAAACAATTTGCTCAACACACAGAATCTTAGTTACACCCTCCCCGATGCAACGTGTCCAACCAATAATTCACTGCAAAAAGGGATGTGCACATAGAGACTAAAGACAACTCAACAACTGTAAATTAATATTAAGCAAAAAAGCCTGAAGGCACATGCACTGTTTACCTTGGAAAAATGAAGCCTATGGGCTGCTAGTCTAAGAGGTTTTGAGATACAGAGCTATTGTTTACCCTGATACTACATGAAAGAAAGACACAGAAAAACAAAACCCAGGTCAGCGGGGGCAGAGAAGGGGACATAATATACAACAAGATAAAAAGTTCCCATAAAAAAAGAAAAGAAATAAAATTTTTCTGATGATAGTGTTCTTTAAATATTGACATAAATACTTGAGAACGTCGTGGATTTTTTTTTAATTTGGGGAAAAAGGAGGAAATGGGAGAAAAATCTAGAAATAGGTTTTTATCTGGCTAAAAGGGGGGGTCCATCAGATCCTAGAGATCCTAATTATTTAATTATTATGCTTTAATCCTCTTCTTTGAAGACTGTGTGCAAAAGATAACTTGCATGGTAGAGGTGTTTTCAGATTTCTGAGATGTTCATATTTTAGGTCAACATGGGAAAAAGAGAGAAAACAATGCTATTCTACACACTAAGTGCCCCTTGCAACTCACTCATTGACTCATTCAATAAATGCTTATTGAGAACCTGGTCTGTACCGAGCTCTACTCTAGGGCTGGGAATACAGCAGCAGGGAACAAGATCACTGAGTGCTTGATCTCATGACTACATATTATAAACAGTCTTAAAACTAGAAGGGTAACATATGTCACATTTACAATGCAGATTACTCCAAATAAAGTGGTCAGAAATTCTTAGATGTTTTATGTCCAGAAAATAAATAAACAGATGAACACATAGATGGGTGGAAGAGTGAATGGATAGATGGAGGGATGGATGGGTGCATACAGTCAATCCTCATTGTTTGTGGATTCCGTATTCCTGCTCACTAAAACGTATCTATAACCCGAAAATCAATACTTGTGGTGCTTTCACAGTTACAAATGGACATGCTGAAAGCAGCGAAGAATTTAAGTCACACAATGCTCATGTTCCCTGCTGAGGTCAAACCAGGTGATAACTTTTTGCTTCCATTCTCATAGTATGAGCAAGTGTCCTTTTTGTGATCCATTTAGTGGCAAATGTTTCACATTTTTATGTCTTTTGTTGCTGATTTCACTGCTTAATATGGCTCCGAGGTCTAGTGCAAAGGTGCTACCTGGTGTTATCAAGGAGATTGTGATGTGCCTTATGGAGAAAATACGTGTGTCAGATGAGCTTTGTTCAGGCATGAGTTACAGTGCACTGCCTGTGAGCTCAGTGCTAATGAGTCAGCAATATATAATAAATAAGGTGCCTCTAAACACAAACTCACATGGAATAAGTTTATGTATTGCTCAGCGGATGAAAATGTTATGACCAAGGGCTCACAAGAGCCCCTAATTCTGTATTTCTCCTAAGAGCAATGGTTCAGTACTCATTAATTCAGTGTTCACCATAACCTTATAGGATATATAATAACTACCATTAAGAATGAGAATTAACTATAGATAGATGGCTTTTAGAAGTGTGGGAGAGGTCCTATACAATGGAATAAAGATACATGGTTTTTGATTTGTGGTGAAATGTGTCACTTCTGGATACAGACATAATTCTATCTTGAATATTCTGCAGTGATCAGCTTCGGTTGAGGCTGGGCTTCCTGAAGGAGCATTCTGAAAAAGGAGGCTAACCTTTAGAGATTTGCATGTGTACCAGCTGTTGGCCTTTCCTGCCTGCTCCATCAGAAAGGAATATTTTCCCAGGCCTGTATTTGATTTCAACACTCAATTATTTTCTTCAACCTCACCCACATGCTAGTACATGTCCAATAAAGTGTTGAATTTTTTTTCCTCTTTAGCTATAAACACAGTACAAATCCAACTCCCACATAAACAGTATCTGCTGCAAAATCATGTAGCACCCACATATTTGTTTAATGAAACAAGGCCCAAATGGAAAAGTTACAATCTCATTTAAAGTTTAGATGCCTGGGGACAATTCTGATAATGTTTAGAAGGGGATAATTGTGGGAAGCAGAAAAAAATGAAAGATAAATATTGGCAGTGGCTGAAAGAAAATGAAAAGGCTATGTTCAGTTCCGTGAGCAACACCAATAAATGGTATGCTGTAAAAGACCAGAGATTTCATGAGTATTTGATGTCTAGGCATATATTCTCCTCAAGTGCCAGAAGCCACCTGACTTTCACAAGCACAATTACTTATGAAAAGGAATAAGTATTTATTATTGCAAAGCATTCAGCAATGGCCTCACATTTACAGAATTTAACTAGAAGTCCTACTGCTTTCAGAGACTAAGGATTTCTAGGTAGATAAAGAATGTTCTAAGAAATCTTGATCTTGGTAGCTAGATAATGCCACAAGGTAAAAAAAAACATGGGAAGAAAGAGTTGCATTGGAAGCCCTCATTCATTCCCACAGGGATGGGTATCACATTCCACAAACATTAAAGAGAGTCATTGAGAAGCTGACATTTTATAAATGGATGAAGTACAGGGACTAAGCAAGAGGATTTTGTTTTGGCTTTGTTTTGTTTTTCAAGATTAAAAAAAAATTGGAAATCATATAATTGGGCATAGATGTTTGTGTAGCTTAGAAGATGACTTATTGCAACATTTTGACTGGTGTTTACAAGAAACCTTTCAAGTTACTTAATTTCACTGAAGGATCCAAAACATCCAAAATATACTTGAAAGGGGAATAGCTTCTTAGAAACATCTGATGACCAGATTTGGCTTTAGCTAAAATTATACATTTTCATTATTCTTGTTTTTGCATCTGGTGTGTATATATCTGGCTGACATTACTGTTTTACTCCCAGAAAAGGCCCTCTAAATATATTCTCAGGTTTAACCCAAGATAGTCCATCATGGGTGGTAGGGAATTAGGGGTCCTGGGATGATGCTAGTAAGAGCAAATGATTGGGGGGAAATAGTTCAACAAAGACCATGGGTGCCGGGAAGTCAGTCTCAGGGACGTTGGCCATGGGTGCAGATGTGAGTTGGCTGAACTATAGACTCTTAAAAGAACAAGCAAGGCCCTTGTTCTATTCCTGACTGTGGCTACAACAACCTGGGCACCCCCGGGTGACTCCATGGTGCTAAGACACCAATGAACTCAACTCCTTTACAGGCCCCTTGCTTCCCTTCTATTTCACAGCCAAAAACATCCTCACTCTCTCTAGTATGTCACTATCACCCATACACACACTTTATCAAAGTCCTTATCACCCTACAATTTAGTGGAAGGATGTAGTAGCTCAGCATGAGTGCCAAAGTCAGATTTCCTGGGTCAAGGCCCTGCACCTGCTACTTTATACCACTGTGGCCTTGGACAAGTCACTTTGCACTCTTTATTCTCCTCGTCCATAAAAGGTTTTCTAATGAACATTTTGTTGTTGTTTTTAGTGGGCCATTATTTGAAGCTCCTCTCATGTTTGGAAAATCTCTCACTTTATGAATCTTGGTACAAGTCAGAGCCAGCTTCCCATTATGGAAACTGGGAATGTGGGACATTCATCTGCCCAGGCTCCCTTGCAGCTAGAGTGCAGTCACGTGGTCAACACCTGGCCCATTAGACTCACCCATGTGGGACTTTGCCTCAAAGCAGTAGAGATGGTGGAGGATCATTCCCATGGTAGGTGGCAGAGCTCTGGCTAAAAGATCCACTTTCTCAGGCAGCAGAGGCAGAAGGGCTAGCCAGGACAACAGGATTGGCAGCATTGGCAGTGCAAGTTAAGGTATCTGAAGTATAGTGCTGTCAATTCTGAGGCATAATTTCGGCTAAGGCAAAAAGTAATTGCTTAACAGAAATATACTAAAACTAGAAGGAAAACAGAAATAGAGCAAGAAAATGACCTGATCAAATTAGTCTTCTAATTTAAAACCTTTCATAGCATTCTATCCAATAGAATCATATGCAAATGGCTGGCTTGCCCATAAATCTTTTCAGTATTTGGCCAAGCTAAACTTTCTAAACTCAAATCCTTCTTGCTGCTAGATCCACACAACTTAGTGTAAAAACCACAGCAGACTTCTCTCCCGGTGGCAAACATTATCATACTCATTCATGCTTCCACCACCTACTCCTACTCACTCTTACGGGCCCTTCTTAAAAATCCCTTCCTCAGCAGCCTTTTCTAACTCTTTTACCAAGTAAGAATGAATTGCTACCTTCTCCTTGTTGCCCTAATCCTTGATAAGTGGCTGTTGAGAGCATTTGCCACATGGAATTAGAATCTACATGCCAGCCCCAGAACAAATCAGTGCCCTCATTTCCTTGATTCCTAGCATCTAGCCCAGGGCTATCCAATTGATGGGAACTCAACAAATAATTAAGTGCAAGTTTGAGGTTCAAGAACTTAGTAGGGATAGGAACTACCACCAACAACAAAACTTTTAATAATTAAGACATAGTTTCAGTCTAGCAGGTCCATACAGTAAAAACAAAGATACAAATGTGATTTCTTTCACAGAGCTTGTTGGTGGGGGAAACACATGAATTCAGGACCCTAACTAGAAGGAGAATTAAATGAGATCCTGACATTCCATTAAACATTTTCCTCCAGTAAACACACATAGTTTTTTCACATTGGTTTTTGAATTGTT
This sequence comes from Microcebus murinus, assembly GCF_040939455.1. Taxonomy (NCBI): domain Eukaryota; kingdom Metazoa; phylum Chordata; class Mammalia; order Primates; family Cheirogaleidae; genus Microcebus; species Microcebus murinus. The sequence continues at coordinate 29,628,435 of NC_134111.1, forward strand.
TGCAAAGTCTTCAATAGATGGAGGCCAAAGATGTCAAATCTTTGGATGACAAGGAAACCAGAATACTTCTCCTGTTTACTAAAGGCCCTAAAATCAGGTTCCTAGACCATAAAATCAAATCTCTATTTGATCAGACATCATATAATAACTTGGTAAATGAGTCATATAAATGATCAATGCTCCTTGAGCCAAAAAGAAGCTGGTTGAGACCTAAAGAACATCAGGGACCAAGACTCAGTGAAATCTAAGATAGGTCAACTGTTTTACCCTTCTACTTTAGTTGATAAGCATTAGAATTTTTTTTGGAGTAGTTCTAAACAAATCTTGCAATATAAGATGCAAAAAAGGTGGGAGGGAGACAGTTGAAAAAAAGTAAGAACCTAGATGTGCATGGGTGAAGCCAAGACCCAATGTAAGGATACCCGTCTTTAATGAACTCACTGTGCTAGTCCTTTGTCCTCTTCAAGTATTCAAATCCATTGATTTCTCTCCATTCATTAATTTCCTCATATTCTCTCTTCCTTTCTTACCAAGATCAATTCTGATCTATCATTAAAATTATTCCTTGGCAAATACCTATACATCCCTTCCCCTACTTTGCTTCCATAAACCCTGCCTTGCAAACTCCAACTTTGTTCACGGTGGCATGTTGGTAAGACTTAATCTTGATGGACCACCCTCTCCCACCTTCTCAGACAAACTGCTCTGTCACTTACTCCTCTCTCCTGCATCCTCAAACACTTCTCGTCACCTGCTCATTCCCATTGGTACTCAAACATGCTGCAGTGGCCCCATCTCTTAAGAAGTCTTCCCTTGACTCACAGCCCCCACAAGAGCCCACTCCTCTCTCTGCTTCCCTTCATAGCCAATCTTTCCCTAAAATGTTGACTACATATTCTGTATCCATGTCCTTATTGCCTGCTTACTGTTCAGTCTCCTGTAATCGAAGTTCTGCCTCTACTTCCAAAACTACTTATTAAAGTCATCAATGACCTCTAACTTATTAAGTCTTCATCTTATTAAACTACTGATCACATTCAACAAAGTTGGCCACTATCTTCTTGTTGAAACACCCTGTCCCTTCTATGACACCATACTCTTCTGAATGTCTTCTTATCTCTCCTACTACTACCTTCCTAGGCTTATTAACAGGATCTCCCCTATATGATGTTTAAATTTTAGACTTTCTCAGGGTTTTGTGCTGGGGTTTCCTTCTTCCTTATTATGTGCTATTTCTATGTAAAATCTTATACACACTTACATGGCTTTAAGTGGCATCTTTGTACCAATGAATTTTCAACTTATATTTCTAACCAGAGACCCTTATATTTGACTAATTCCCTAACATTTCCACTGTAATGTCTCAAAAATATTTCAAGCATCTTATATTCAAAATTGAATCTTGATCTCCTCCTCCAATTTTCTCCAACCCTGGCCTTTCCTATTTCAGTAAATGACATCTTCTTCATCCATTAATTTCACATCTTCTTCATCCAGCCAAAAATCTGGAAGTTAAACTCATCATTTCCTTCTCCCTTATCTCTTCATCCAAGCAATTTATAAGTCCTGTCTATTTTACCAACAAAATATATCTGTCGTCTACTAACCCTGGCTCATTTTCAGTGCAACCCCTAGAGTCCAAGCTACCATGATCTTGTCCTGGAGTAAAGCAATAGTACTCCATTGCTCATTCCTGCCTTCTCCTCCAGTTGATTTTCCACATAGCCATAGTGGTCTTTGGCTACTTAAATCCAATGGTGTTTTTCCCTTGCTTAGAGGCTTGCAGTGGCATATTATATTAGGAATCTCTAGAGAAACAGTACCAATAGGTTATAGACAAACACACACACACACACACACATTGACAGATTTATTATGGAAATTGGCCCACTTGATGATGGAGGCCAAGAAGTCCCATGATCTGCTATCTGAAAGCTAGAAAACCAGGAAAGCTGGTGATATTATTTAGCTCAAGTCCAAAGGCCTGAGAACCAGGAACTCCAATGTCTGAGGGCAAAAGAAAATGGATGTTCTAGCTCAAGAAGAGAGAAAGAATTAGCCCTTCCTTGCCTTCTTGTTCTATTTTGGCCCTCGATGAATTAGATGATGCCCACCCATATTGGTGAGGGCAATCTTCTTCATTCAGTCCACTGATTCAAATGCTAATATCTTCTGGAAATACCCTCATAGACACATCCAGAAGTAATGTCTTACCAGCTATCTGGGTAACCCTTAGCCCAGTCAAGTTAACACATAAAATTAACCATCTCATTTGTCATTCTTCTTAGTATAAAATCTAAAATCCTTAAAATGAACCACAGTTTCATAATCTGACCCTTGCCCTTAGGTATAGATCTATCCCATACCTCTCATTCCCACACATATACCCTGTTCCCACCACACTGGCCACCTTTCCATTCCTTCCATACTCAAAGTTCTTCCACTACCCAGAACCTTCTTGCTTGTGCATCCATGTCCCTGGAAAAGATTCTCTAACTCACTCCTTGGCTAACTCTTCAAATCATTTCAGTGTCATTCTCAAAAAGACCTTTCCTGACTTCCCAAATAACATCAATCTTAATCTTTGATTATACCTTTTTTCCACCATAATTCTTACAATAATTTGAAATTATATGATGTTTTATTTAATTAGTATCTCTTTCCTAAGTAGAACCTAAGTCCTATGAGGACAGGAATTGTGGGGGTTTTTGTTCACTACTACATTCTCAGCATGTGCACCAGCATCTGGCCCACTGATAGGTATTTATTGAATGAATGGGAAGTTAACATTTTTGTGAAGCTGTGTTAAGCTGTCCTCACCTGATTTAAAGAGGTAAGAAATTTCTGATTTCCAAAGGGGACAAAAAGAATTATATGTCTTCAAGACACAAGAGGGCCGGGCACAGTGGCTCACGCCTGTAATCCTAGGTCTGGGAGGCTGAGGCGGGAGGATTGCTTGAGCTCAGGAGTTCAAAACCAGCCTGAGCAAGAGCAAGACCCTGTCTCTACTAAAAATGGAAAAAATTCGCCAGTCAACTAAAAATGAAACAAACAAACAAACAAATTACCTAGGCGTGGTGGTGCATGCCTATACTCCCAGCTACTTGGGAGGCTGAGGCAGAAAGATCGCTTGAGCCCAGGAGTTTGAGGTTGCTGTGAGCTAGGCTAATGCCACTGCACCCTAGCCCAGGGAACAGAGTGAGACTCTGTCTCAAAAAAAAAAAAAAAAAAAAAGACACAGGAGAACAACACTCAGAGCAAAGGGACATGGGGACATGGCCAGGATTCTATGTAATAAAGCCCCAGCTCAGTTCTCTGGGTGACTGGTGTAGAAAGAAGGGGTCAGAATGTGAGACCAAACCTGATTAGAGTTATAAACTTTGTTAGATGTAGTTGCAAATATTTAATGTTTGTGTCTTGTGCCTCTCTTCATATGGTTTATGAATGTAAAGGCTCTATTAAAACACCACACCTATGACTTCAAGTATAGTGTACCTACTTTTGCAAGTATTTATAAGAATGTACTTTTGTGCATTTTTCATAAAAGAATGAGCCTTACTTCCTCATATCACTGAGCTGCACACTGGCTTCTCTGTCCACAGGTATAAACAATAACATTTGCATTTGATTTTATGATTCATCTTGTCACAGACATAAAATAATGAGCCTGAAAGAGATGCTACATGGATGGAAAAAAGAAAATCTAGAGCTGTGAATAATATTCCTGCAGAATCCCAAGTAAAATAAAATAATAAACATATTTCATACCACTCCTGGTACAGATACGGTGATTGGAAGTGTTATATTACAAAAATCTGATCGATGTTCATTGGAATTACATGTACCAACAGCCAGAAAAGAGTCCTCATAGCACCCCTATTACTGTCCCCAAAAGAATAAAGCTCAAATCCTAAAAATCATATAATTTCACTTTCTTATTTCTTTTTCATAAATGTTCTCATTATGAAGCAAAAAATATATGTTAGAGGGTCTTCCTTTTGCCAGTTGGATATTTCCTAAGCATAATTTCCCTTTATTCTACAGAGTACTCAAACCAATACATTTAGTATAAGGTGGCTATTAATTCCTTAGCTACATTGGTGAATAAATCTAAATTCATATTACAGCCTGATATATAGAGAGCTTAAATATACTGTCTTCTCTGCTAAATGGGAGGTCAATGCCATTCCATTCAAGCAACTAGCTCAGCAAAATCTGGCTGTCTTTCTAAAGAGGTAGTAAAACTTAAATTAATCAGCATGTTCAGTATACGATGTGATAATGAGAGCTAAGCAAGAACAAACTGAGTTTCAAACTTTGTTTTTCTTAAACCTTTCTAAATCTTTCATGATTTGAGGTTTCACTGTGCCTTGGGTCATTTCTGAATATTAATCATAGTCATGAATTATGGTTATATGATAGCAGGTACAGGAGATTAAACAGATCTTCCACGATTCCCAAAGCATCTCAAGAAAGTTGGTTTCTTGAACAAAGCACCAGTAGGTACTTCCTGGTATTCTTTTTCTCCTCAAAATAGATTATATAATAATTGCAAGCAACAAACCATTCTGCTAAATTAGGGTCTTTTTACTTTATTTATTTTTATTTATTTATTTTTTTTTTTGAGACAGAGTCTCGCTTTGTTGCCCTGGCTAGAGTGAGTGCCATGGCGTCAGCCTAGCTCACAGCAACCTCAAACTCCTGGGCTCAAGCAATCCTGCTGCCTCAGCCTCCCAAGTAGCTGGGACTACAGGCATGTGCCACCATGCCCGGCTAATTTTTTGTATATATATTAGTTGGCCAATTAATTTCTTTCTATTTATAGTAGAGATGGGGTCTTGCTCTTGCTCAGGCTGGTTTTGAACTCCTGACCTCGAGCAATCCACCCACCTCGGCCTCCCAGAGTGCTAGGATTACAGGCGTGAGCCACCGCGCCCAGCCTCTTTTTACTTTAAGAACAAAGTGTCCCGAGGTGAAGTTCCATAGAAAATGGTTTTGCCTTCTACACTTTTAGTTACTTGTGGTACAGTACAAGATATCTTGAGAGAGAGAGAGACTGGATTCACATAGTTTTTATTACAGTATATTGTTATAATTGTGCTATTTTGTTGTAAGTTGTTGTTAATCAGTTACTGTGACCAATTTATAAATTAAACTTTATCATTGACGTGTATATATTGGAAAAAATGTATAGTATATACAGTTCAGTATTATCTGAGTTTTCAGGTATCCACTGAGGATCTTGGAACATATCCCCTGCACATAAGGGGAGAATACCATATAAGGCAACTTGCAATAAACTGATATGCAGCTTGAGAAACCACGCATTTTCACAATTATACTCAATAAAGCAGGAGATTATACTTCAAATTACATACATTTTTCCTTTGTACCCTGTCTACTTTCCCAACTTAAGCCATAAAATTCTTATCTGAAAGGCTTATTTTCATTCTCAGAGCTGAGTGCTTGAGAACAAGCGATTTTTAAAATAAGCAGAAGTAATGCGAAAAATAAAAATAAATAAGGAAAGGGGCTATGGAAAGTAAAGGAATCATCAGGGGAAGTAGTGACCATTTGAACCAGGCTTATTCTTGGGCCCAAATAAGCTACTCCTACACTGACAGATATAGACCAGCCATCCAGGAACATGATCCGCAAAGAGCCGGCTTTCCAAAGGTCTGTGTGTAATGGAATCTGTACCGCCTCACTGGTGACACGGTTCAACTTTTCACCTCTGAAGACCCAAGAAAGCCAGTGCCAGAAAGAGTCTCTCTGTGCTTTCTCTGCACACGGTAGACACAGTGGCATTCCAAGTCTGTGTTCGAGATGCTCCTGAGAAGACAAATACCATCCCTTCTCTCCAGTCCTCTTTTCACAGCCCTGGACTGTCAGAAGGCCAGAGTCACAGGAGCAAAACTTGAGTCCTGAAGAACTGTTCCATCTTTGCCAGGCCTCAGGACCCAGTCAGAATCATAATTGGCCTCTCCTTAGAAAAATGAGGAAACCACAGTCCAGAGAAGATGTGTCACTTACCCAGGGTCATGCCGCCAGTGGGGGCCCATGCCAGGAGACAAAATACCTTTTGGCCCGACCACATATTGTTTTTCCTTTTCCAGTCTACCACCATCGCTCCACCAAGCCTGGAAGAAAGGCTGGTTTCTGCATCCCTACATTTTGCTAGATTATTTGTTTAAAATTTTACTAATATCACGTGACAGTCCAGAAGCAGAAGAGCTGAGGAGGAGGAGAAGCCATCTGCAACACGATACGGTTTCACAGGAGTCACTTCTCCTTGTAGGGTGGTCCAGCCACAAGCCCTCTGCTCCTCCACATTTCCCAACCATTTTGGCGGCATCTCATCTCTCCAGCCTTGGGAGTTGCATATGGTGCAAGATCTCACTGTGTAAACTGACAGCAGAACCACTCCAAGTTCTCCCCCATAAAAAGGGACTGGTAGGATCCCCCGTGTCAGAAAAACAGAAAGAATTTGTATTGCAAATAGCAATCTTTCCACCGAGGGGGGAAAGGCTCCAAGGTCCTCATTCCAAGCAAAGGTCCCTAACCTTTTTGTGCGGGGCGGGGACCTCTTTGCAGTCAGGTGAAGTCTATGATGCCTTCTCTCAACAATGTTTTCAAAAGCACAAAATAAAACACATAGGCATACAGAGGAATGAATCATATTTAAACACTAATATCAAAATATTTTAAAAACAAATTAGTGATACAGTAATATACTTTTTTTAAATTAATATATTAAATACCAAGATCTAGTTGCAGGCCTAATAATTATCATATTTTCCCCATAGTGTTTAACATAAACAATATCTCATGATACAGGAAAGAACTGTAATGTGATACAAAAATATCTGTGGTTTCTATTAAGGCCTCACTAAGTCCTAGGTACTACAAATACTACTGTAATTAGTTGCCTATCATTATAATGAAAGAAAATGCTAAATTTCATTAGAGATTAGTGAAAATAAAGGTATAATCTTTTTCTAATCCACTTCCACAGAATTTCTATCCATGGATCCCAGAGGAAGAGCTTCTGCTCTAAAGAATCATTATAACTTTATGATAGCTGTGTGTCCTACCTAATAAGTATATACCACGTACACTTGAGCATACTCAGTTTAACAATTCTTAATGTCATTACCATAAAATTGAAGGTTATCCAGGAGCCAGTAAGAATTAGATTACTCTGCCATCACTTTCACTAAACCAATAGCTAATATATTCTCATTAGCTCAATTAGCTCATGAGCATTATTTCCCAGAATGAGATCATCACACCAGAAAATACTGATTATTCACGTATTATATAGCAAGTCTTAGGTACAGGTCTATCATTCTCTGAGGTTATATATGCAGGTCAGATCTCAGTTGAGAATGTGGTGGTGAAACACTGGTTCAATGAGCTTAGGGATCTTCATTTATCATAGGGAAGTGAAAAAAGATCCACTGCACAGCAAGTGGGGACCAGCTGTTGTCTGCCTTCATTTTACAGAGTTAGACAAAATCACAACACAGACAAATTCAATTTAGTTCGTAAGATTGGCTTTGTCTTCTATTGTGTTTACTAATGTTCTATCCCATTCTCTTACTCTCTCCCCAGCTTCAGTAGGTAGTAAATGCATTCTTCACTAAATCCTCTCTCTAATACTCTCTTCACCACTGCGTGCTAGTTTTTGTTATGTGATTAAATCATGTTGTGTGTCAGGCAGAATGCATGCTTTACTTGACAAAGCACCAAGCACAGTGCTAGGCACATTAGAGGAATTTGTAAAAATATTTGCCCATTGACTAGAGGTAAATAACAGGTGCATTTAAAAGAGTGAAGTAAACATATTAACTGTTTTGCTGACAATTCTGTTTTCATCAGTGTCCTGTTACTGAAAAGAATAAATATGTCAGACACGCCAAAGGGAATTGGTGCACTGGGATTGTTTGGATAGTAGTTGCCGAGAATGGATAATGTTTTCTTTGAGGGAGATAATATGGGTAAGAATTATTTAGATTGGTTGGGATATAATGGTCCTTGGCAACAGCTCCATCATCAAAGCCTAATGTTCATTCATTCATTAAACAAACACATTGAGGGTTCACTAGGTGAGAAAAAGCAAGAAACACAGTGTAGGCCATAAGGAAATCAAAGCCTAGGAAGGTAACAATAGCCTAGTTAATCTCCTCCTTTTCTTTCCTTTACGACTACTCAATTTAGGCTTTGAATCATTGAAATTTCTTCCAGTCTTTGGCTCTCATTTGCAGTCATTTGCTATTTGTGCAACATAACTTCCTTTTCCAAATCATATTGCCGCCAAATGAATCTTAATAAAATAATTATCACACTATTGAATAATAGATAAATAGATAACCCAAATGGTCAACACAGGGAAATGGTTGAGGAAATAATGTCATTTTCATAAAATATTGTACAACCAATAAAAACTATGTTCATGAAAGATTTTTAATAATATGGGGCATTAGGGGTGTTATATTAAGTACAAAAACTGAAAACAAATTGCATATACAGTGTGATCTCAACCATATAAACACACACACACACCCCAAGAAATAGGACTGGGCAGAAACACACCAAAATATTAACCATTATTATGGCTGTTAGTGACACTAGAAAATTTTTTAAGTATAAAAATGTATTTAAAAATTATAATGAGAATGCATAACTTTTATAGATTTTTAAATGCACTATTTCCTTTTATTAACCAAAAAATAATTTCAAAAATATAAATCTGCTTATGTAAATCATAATCCTGGCTATAATCCCTTAGTGCCTTATATGACTTAGTGAACCGATACCAGTTCTCTTGTGCTAGAGTAGCCTTCAAAGGCCTCTCAAATTGATGCCCATCCCTTTGCAGGAATTTCCCTGCTTCTCTTCTCCCATTCTAGTTTGTCACCCCCAAGCTCTCCAGCCTCTGCACCTTTTCTCAGGCTGTTGCTTCTTCCCAGAACTAGATTAGGGAGCGGGCCAGATGGCAACTACCCCAGCACTGCTCAAAACCATAATGAAATGGAACAAACGGTGTTTACTAGGACTCCAGTCAGATACAGCACTGTAGGTGTGAGGAAGGAATAATTTAATAAAGCCACTCAGGAATGGGGAGGATTGGCAGGGATAAGTGTGAATAACCACAGATGGTAGGTAGCTACACCGCCTTCCAGGGAGAGTGGGTCCAGGTACCCACAGAGCTTTTAGTTGCTAAATAGCTTGAGACCAGAGCTGAATGACTCTGAGAAATAGGGAGGAGGCTTATGTAGGGCTTATTCTCTCCACTACATAAACGCTGAGCGGACATTAAAGGTTGCCAGTCTGAAGGACCACCAAATCACACACCTAGTGGGAGTGCTCACACTCCTGCCCTGCCACTCCAGTAAGACTCTCCAACATCTCCCCCTGTAGGGCCTTCTCTCCTCTCCCCCATTCCTCTATCTGAATGTCTCCCTTCTCAGAACTCTTTTTGCTCTTGGTTGACAAGGCACTTCTCATCCCATTCTGCCTAAAGATTATTTGTGGGTGTCACTTCTCCCCTTCTCTAGATGAAAAACTTCTTGTGGACAAGATTTACTTGTTAACTGCACCTAGCATACTACTCAATACATTTTAAATAAATGAATGACTGAATTCATTGGAGAACAAGTCAACCATCTCAATGCAAAGCCAAGAAGACAGAGATTAATTAAGAATAAGAAAAGGTCCTTCAGATACATTACTAAAGGCAATTTATTGGGACCAGTTGGGACATAGGGCAGAGTGAGAAAAAGGCAAAGGCTTGCTGAAGATTCTCCTTGGCCTGGCCGTAACCTAGGGAAATAAAACCCTGAAAGTATCGAGGGCCCTCCTCAGAGCACATTTCAGAGTCTCTAGCTGTCTGACTGCTGGCTATAAGCAGTCCTATAGCTCTCATGAGAAAATGTCATGGAAATTTGAATAATTTGTAGCTCCCCTGGAATACCCCTAAGCAATGTCACCTAGACAAGCAGCTCTGCAGCCTGATGTCGCATTGAGTTCTTTGGGTGGAGGTGGGAGCCGAACAAAGGCTCAGAACATCTCACTATAAATAGGAGAAGACTGCCTCACACATTCTAATAACATTAGCCATCCCTGAACTATCCAGCCATCGCCTGTTTTATTTCACACACCTCATATTTCCTGACTCACTTGCAAGAGTCAAGCCTCTGCCTTGAGTCACCCTCTGTTGCTAGCCTGATCCACTCTTCCAGAATCAACCTCCAGACTCAGCAGAAATGCACAAGTCCCAGAGTAAGTTATCCCTCACACAGGTAAATTGAACCATCTCCCTTTTCAGTTCCCTGGGGGACATTCCCAGCTAGCTCCTTACACGACCTTCGCACCACGTAATTTAGTGCTATCTCCAGGCACCCCTGCCAAGACCCCAGTTTGTCACTTCCTACCATTTGTTTAGTGCCAATTTCACTCATATGGGCTCTGGTTGTCAACGTGGACTGGGATTTTCTTAAGACTGGTGCGATGGTCCCTTTACCTCTCCACAGCAGAGCTCTGCAAATAATATCTGCTTAAAAGAAGAAAATGCTGATGTATTGTGTCATTCATTTTCTGTCTTGTGAGGTTCCCACTAAAAATTCTACTTGGAAAGCAATTTTAAAAAGACAAAAATAAGAATACAACTCAAAGAAGATGCTTGTTATACATTGGGCTGCATGCTGCCTTTTAGCTACAATTTATACATTTTAAGCCCATTTTGTCTATGTCTAATTGACTATTGTAACTTTCACGGTGCTGGTGAAAAACACCCAAATGGATCTTAGACTGGCTAGATAGAAGTCAGTATTTCAGCTCTGCTGATGTGAAGATTCTGCTAGACAAAAGTCTTTCTTCTCTGAGTACCAGGTCAGCCTATTAGGGATCTATGTGCTGGGATTTACAGGGGCTCTAAGGGAATCCGTGGTCCCTGTGTCTCTTCCCTGCACAACAGGTGGCCACAGGACCTGAAGCTGCTCAAAGCACATTTGCTCCTCTGAGCAAAGGCAGTGGGTTTCCTGGCAGCCCCCTATGTAATGGTTCCATGTCGCCTTCAACACCCCCAACACTGCAAGTGAAGGGTAATGTGCTGTCTCTTAAGTCATTTCATTCTCTTTTGGATAATTCCAGTTTAAAATCTAATTCTTTAGAATATATTATAATAAATATCTACCATTTAGAATTTATGACTTTGACATTTTGTCATTTTTTTGTTTTTATGAAAGAAATTAAATATTACAGATAAAATTAAAGTCCCCTCTCATTAGTTAGGCCCATTTCCTTCCCCAGAGGAATTTAGTATGCTCACTTCAAGAATTTTATTTCTTAAAATTCTTTATATTTAATTTGAATCATATGAATTTGCTTATATTCAACTGTTTTTTTGGCCTAAAGAATGCAATTTTATGTGATTCAACTTAACACATATATGTTTCAGGAATCAGCTTTTAAAATTACATGAATGATATTGTACCATACATATCAATCTGCAATTTTCTCTTTTCACTCAACATTATGTTTTTAAGGTCTATCTATACATTTTGAGAGCTAATGCACTTCAACAGCTATATGGGATCCCATTATATAAAAGTGCTTCTTTGTATTGATCCATTATGCAGAGATTGGTTGGTTTGTTTCGTTGTTACAAAGAAGGCTAACAGTGGGCATTCGTGCCCATTCATCCTCAAGAACATAAGTGAGAGATTTTCAAGAATATATAATAAGTAGAATTGCTGAGTTATGGAATGTGTTTTCACTTAAACAAAAGACTGCTAATTTGCTGTTACCGGGGATCATACCACTCAAACTTTTCACCAACAATAAATGAGAGTTCTTACTTTCAACCACCTGCACCAAACTGAACACTATCCGATTTTTAAATTTTCGCAAAATTTCAGGGGTAAGAAATCATTTCTGTTTTTTAAAATTTCATTTTTCTGATTCCTAGCGTAATTGTGACGGCTCTAGTTTTCATATAGTACTTCCATACTTAAGCCCAAACCTGCAACTTCTGCCCATTTATTTCCTATGTCAGCTGTTCTCAGCCTTTTGTCTTCAGGACTCCTTTATAATCTTTAAAAATTATTGGATAGCCCCAAGGAGCATTGTGTATGTGAGTTTTATATTTATTGTGTGAAAATTTTTAATTGAAAATCATTTAACCATTTATTTATTAATATAGAAAGTAATAAAGCAATTATATATTAACATAAATACAATATTTTTATTAAAAATAACCATATTTTCCAAAACAAAAAATTTTTTAATGAGTTGAGTGTCATTATTTTGCATCTTTGCAAATTGCTTTTATGTCTGACTTAATAGAAGACAGCTGGATTTTCATACCTGTTTCTACACTCAATCTGTTGTAATAAGTTGGTTGAAATATGTGAAGAAAATTCAGCCTCACACAGACATGTCCTTGGAAAAGGAAAGAGAATTTTAATAGACTTCATAGGAATTTAATAGACTTCACAGGAAATTCTTTGATACTATGCAAAACTCAACAAGTAGTAGTGTCTTAAAGGTTATCTGCTATATGGAATCTGGAACCATATCAAGGAACATTTTGTCTTCTGTTCCATTAAAATCCACTGGTCTAATCTTATACTTTAAATGGATCCTTGACCCATGAATGATTTGGGGACAACAAGACCAACAATTTGGTCTTGTAGAAAATATTACTTCAATGGTTTATCAGATCTTTCAAATGTTGACATATTTCATACAATACCAAAAATAACATTTGTACTATCACCACCATCTCATTAGAAAAGTTTTTAAGGATTGGGAAACTGTCAAGCTCATGGTGGCAGATACAAGTTTTTCCAAAATTCTAATCTCCACTTGAAAGTTTAAATTTTATTGCTGGTAACAAATGCTCAGTTTTTCTTTGGAGTGACAGGCTCATTTTGTTGTTAATTTTAAAGAAAATCTCTACCAAATACCCAAGTCTGCATAACCATAGTCTGTCAGTCATTCATTCAATTTAAAATGCTATCCTATGAAAAAAGCAGCTAGTTCAGCTTGCAATTCAAATAATTGCACAGTTGCTTTTCCTCAAAACAATTATATTTGGATATGCAGCAGAATTACTTTATGCATTCTTCCCATTTTGTCACACAGAACATGGAAGAGATGTGTATTTAGGGTTTGAAATTTCATAAAATTAATAGTTTCTACAGCTTCATTGGGAGATTCTTAAGACAAATTATTTTTTCACATGTGTGCAATTGAAGAATACAATGATAACTAGTATAGTTTGGTGCTTTGTTTTCTGCTCTGGTACCAGAAGTTTTACCACCACTGCTTTTGCACCACAAGTGCAAGTGTCAACACAATAGGAAAATGAAATATTAATATTCTTATGAAAATAGTTTTGACCTTGTAGACACCCTGGAAGAATCCTAGGGAGCCTAGGTATCCACAGATCATACTTTAAGAATCAAGAATCACTGTCATGTGTTTTATGTGCTTTGGGACTATTTTCCAGTTCTCAATTTAATGCCTCTCAACTCCAAATTCACCCTTCATTGCCTGCTCTGTGAATGGAGCTGAGCCCTGGAAATATTTTTCCTTTGCCACCTGACATGATGTTAAGTTTTGTCCATAGAGGGTACTAGAGACACTGCAGGAGAAAGAGGCCTTCCTCCCTGGCTCTGGATCCTCCACACATGGCTTCTCCAGTGCCCAATTCCTGCAGAACATACAGCTTCTGCAGTATCTGGCTTCTGTAGTATACAGAGGCCAACAGCAGTCAGTAGCCAGCTGCTTCCCTGGGATCCCCCCTTTGGGTGGTTTCATAGCAGAAAGCCTCCAGCAAGATGCCTCCCTAGGAAGGGCTTTCCCTAGCATCCTAGTGGGTGGAATTCTACCAAGTTCCAGAGGACAGAATTTCAGCAAGTTCTACCAGCATGACATCAAGATGAATTCTCCACTACCCTCCAACAAGGTCTGGTCTCAGCCCTGGGGAATGTGGGGCTCTTCCTTGGGTGCACTGTCTCAGCCCTAGGGATAGTGTTGCTCTTTATATATTTTTAGGGTTCTCTTTAGTTCTTACTACCCAATTCCTCAAAATTCCAGACCTCTGTTATAGTTAGTAATTTTTCATATTCAAACTTTTTGTTCAAAAAACTATATGGTTTCTGTCTCCTGATTGGATCATGACTGATACAGATAATATAGGACAAAACTTAATTCTCCCATATCAAAAATATAATCTTCAGTACCTATTATAAGAGATTTTCCATCTATAGAAAGAAGCCCTAAACAAGGAGATACAGAACAGGTAAGTTTTGGAGAGGAAAATTAAAAAAAAAAAAAATAGAGAAGTCAAAAGTCCATGGCATGAAGTTTGAAATGGAGAGGATATGAATGGAAACATGGAAAGCAAATGGTCTCAGGAAGTTCAGACAGACAATTGAGGGTTCTGATAACCCAAAAGGGAAATTAACTGAGGAATCGATTAGAGTGGTCTGTTCTGTGTTCACATTGTGTATTAGTTTCCTATTGCTGCCATAACATGGTACATTAAACTAAGAGGCTTAAAACAATACAAGTTTATGCTTTTAAAATTCTGGAGGTCAGAAGGCCAAAATGGTCTCACTGGACCAACATCAAAATGTTTGCAAGGCTACATTCATTTCTAGAGGCTGTAGGAGGAGTCCATTTCCTTGCCTTTTCTAGCTTCTAGGGGCTGCCCGCCTCTCTTGGCTTGTGGTACCTTCCTCCACCTCCGAAGCCAGCAGTGGAGGGTTATGTCCTCGTGTCACATCTCTCTGGCCTCCTCTGCTGCCTCCCTCTTCTGCTATTAAGGACCCTTGTGATTACATGGGGTCCACCCAGAAAAAACCAGGATAATCCCTCTATTATAAAGTCAGCCAATTAGCAGCCTGAATTCCATTTGCAACTTTAATTTCCCTTTGCCATGTAATGAAACATAGTTACAAATCTCAAAGATAATAACATGGACATCTTTGAGAGGCCATGACATTGCCCACCACACCTTGGTACGGGTTACTCTGTGGAGCTCACTCAACCAGGCTTAAAGGAAGGAATGTTGAAGGGAGAAAATTAATGGCACCAAAGAAAGTCACTATTTTTGAAGACTTATAAGCTTTTATGACATGGTGTTGTGTTTTGCTTTTAAGTATATTTATGCATATGATGCCAGTTTTTACTCTCAAAGAGGTTAAATTCTAACATAGAAAATTAAACGAACCAAATGTTTCTCCAACAGAAAAGAAACTTGTTGTTGAAGAGAAAGAATATTTTATTCTTCTTTGTTTTGCTGAGTTCAAAGCGGATAGGAGCAAGTGTTTGTTTAGTGAAGAGGTGGTAGAGAAAGGGTTGTTATAAAGAATAATATATTTTATACACACACGTTCTGGAAGGCAAAGAAGAGGATGTAAATTAAGACAATATTTAAAAATAAAAGGGAGCTGTGGAAATAGAAAAAGATTTAATTCCAAATCCATATTACATTATCTTATTTCAAAGGTCTCTCAAAAATAGCCAAATGAAGCAGGCTGTCTGTTTCTCTTCTAATTTTAACATGGGGGAGAAACATGCATCCTTCTCCCTCTTCAAAAAATGCAAAATATCAGTAAAGTAAGCTCCAAGGTGATAACTTTTAATTCCGAGGGTACATTTTTATAGTTACATTAAATTACAGCCCCCGAGGTTTCAGTACGGGAGATGCTAACAGACCCTAAAACGTACCAGCAGTACCCAGGGACTCCCACGCTTTCTCTCTCCTTCCCACTCTCTCCCACCTGCCCCATTGCTGCTCCCATTTCCACCTCCAAGAGGGAACTGAGCTATTCTTTGACCAGCTCTTGATTCTGTACTCAAAGAAAATCCTGCCTTATATCAGAAAAACTTATAAAAATATTATTTTATATTTGTCAAAAGCCATGGTATCTTTTTCTTTTCTTTTCTTTTTTTTTTTTTTTTTTTTTTTGAGACAGAGTCTCACTTCTGTTGCCCGGACTAGAGCGCCATGGCATCAGCCTAGCTCACAGCAACCTCAAACTCCTGGGACTCAAGCGATCCTCCTTTCTCAGCCTCCAGAGTAGCTGGGACTACAGGCATGTGCCACCATGGCTGGCTAATGTTTTATATATATTTTTAGTTGGCCAATTAATTTCTTTCTATTTTTTGTAGAGATGGGGTTCTCGCTCTTGCTCAGGCTGGTCTCGAACTCTCTAGCTCAAACGATCCTCCCACCTCGGCCTCCCAGAGTACTAGGATTACAGGCGTGAGCCACCACGCCCAGCCACCATGGTATCTTTGATTGACATGTCTGTCCTGGAACACGTTGTTGTCTAACATTACCTACTTTGTGTGACTCTAGACACTCCCAATTAGGGATTTGAGGGCAAAAACAGAAGCAATACCTGCCAACTCTTTATATCTGAGACCCTTGTTGGTTGTGTACAGAGCTCTGAAAAAACAGCAAAGGTGGTGGGGGACACCGTGGGGAGGTGTCATGGACGCATTGCCTCTGACTGCTGCCAGAGCTTCCTTCCCCTTCGGAGAGCTCTATAAGTATTATGGCCCCTTGGGATCACGCTTGGGGTTTGACATCCTGCTGAAGTCTTCGGGAGGACTTTTAAGAAAGTGAATTGCCTTTTGGAAATTTCTCTTATGTACGGAATTAACAACTCTTGCTGATCTGAGAGAGGATGAATGTCCTCCCAGGTTGTTGCTCACCCAGCAAGACGCAGCTGTCTCCGGGTCTGTTGAGCGCCATCACTGAGCTTGTGCACAGAGGCGGGTGAGTGCTTAGGGCTCTATGTCGTGCATTGGCAGGTCTGAGTGCAGAGCTCAGATTGCATTGGGAAACCTAACAGGCAAGAGTTTCTAGTTGCCTAATTTTTTTTTAAATCTCCATATCTCATGCTAGGAACCTTATGAAACATGCAAAATATACCTCTTTTGATACTATCTTACTGCCTTTCAGCAGGCTGGGGCTGTCCCCACCAGTGGCATCCAACTCCACATCCTTCCCGCCAGCTTTCCCCGTTCAAAATGCATGCACCTGTGTCCCCTTGCTTTCAAGGCTCTATTCCCAGGTAAAAAAATTTGCTGTAACAGATGCTTTCTGAAAAAAATATATATATATATTGTTAACTCTAAAAAAAAAGAAACGAAAAACTCCAAATCTGAGAAGACATTTTTGAGGATACATCAAAACCATAGAGTTTATTAGTAGGGCAGGCCTGCATGATTTTTCCCTTCTATGTCTTTGTTAAAGAAATCTTTATTAGCCTCTGCTAATAGCAAGGCATAGCTGAAGATGTTGAGATGACAGCTATTGCCTTTAAGAAGTTTACTATATGGTAGACAAGAAATAGA
Organism: Microcebus murinus; assembly: GCF_040939455.1. Classification (NCBI taxonomy): domain Eukaryota; kingdom Metazoa; phylum Chordata; class Mammalia; order Primates; family Cheirogaleidae; genus Microcebus; species Microcebus murinus. The sequence goes on from NC_134111.1 coordinate 29,645,817, forward strand.
CATAAATAAATGCAACACTAGGCACAAATAGATAAACGGAGTATTACAGGACTTCTACTAAGTGAACTCTACTTCCTCCTACATGACAGGGTGTCCTCATGCATTTAAGGCCAATTACTGACACAGTATAGATGCAGTCGTGATTATGCTTTTTTCAACAATGTATACAAGTCTCATCCAAACCCCAGCTAGGCTTAACCTCTCTCTCTGCTTATGGTTTAATGGCTGTAACAGCAAATGGAAGAAAAAAGTAATCTGATGAGAGAAGAAAAGCAATTACACAGCTTATAAAAATACCCAGGATGGTTTTTCTTTCCTTCCTAGCTGTCACTGATTTCAAAAACAAAAAGAAAATCTGTAACTTGAAAAAGAAAGCACAGAATTAGGCGCTGATTTGATTTTGCAGGAGATTAAGAGCATTGTTAAATGCGTCGCAGTCTTTTGTACTCAGTGTACCATGGGCAGCCTGAGCAGGGAAGGGCATCAAAAGATTGTTTCCCTGGTTCTGCTTATCTATATGTTGCTAGGATAAAATTTAAAATATTCAACAAAAGTGCATTTGGAAATATTTACTGGTAGAGGAATAGTATCCCAGGCTTCTGGATATTTTGTTGTCACCATTTCAGAAATCTCACCTGCCTGGCAGATTGCTTTGCTTAAAGTGAAAAAAAAAAATTAGTGGTATCTATTTTAAGCATCATGATCCTTAATTTTTTAATCTTCTGTTCTTGAGTTCTATAATAAATCCATTCAAAGCTGTACATATGCATTAAGAAGCACACAAAAGTCATCTTTTCTTTTCTCCCCAAAACATGAAAGCCTTTTTATTCTGTTTTAAAAGACTCTTTTAAAGCAAGTTCTCTAATCCTACTTTCTAATCCACATGTCACAGAACACTAGAATCTAGTTTTTCTGGGTACAATAACTGGTATAATAGCTGGTATATTTATTTCAACCCTCATCATCTCATGGGTTTGAGTGCTAGGGTTTAATGTTTGTGTCCCCTCAAAATTCAAAGGTTGAAATCTGAATCCCTCAGATTCAGATTCAGGACAACTGTGCACATTCACACAATTGATAATTACAAAGTGCAACAACTATATAATGAGATAAGTCTAAGAATACTCTATGGCTTGTCTCATGCTTTGTCTCATCAATCCCTCTGCTCCTGTGATTTCCTGGCCCTCCTCTGATGATGTTAGGAGGTGGTGCCTTTGAGCAGTGATTAGAGTCCTTGTGAATTAGCACCCTTGTAAGAAAGACCCCAGAGAGACCCCTCGCCTCCTCCCGCATGTGAGAACACAGTGAGAAGCCACCATCTACGAACCAGAAAGAGGCCTTCACCAGCCACTGAACATCTCCTGGCACCTTGATCTTGGACTTCCCAGCCACCAGCACTGAGAGAAATAAATTTCTATTGCTTATAAGTCACCCTAAAAGACTAAGACGAGCAGCTTCTGAGCAGGGCCAGGGCCAGCTCTGGGAAAAGGGAATGGGAGTGTTGTGTTCAGGGGCTCTCTCCCACTCTCCCACCTAAACACAGCTCAGTTTTCATGAAATCCCCAAAACAGTAGTTAATGGCAACTTCTGAGAATTCATTTGGAAATTCCTTAAAACTGATAAAGATTTCAAAATATATTCCAGGAAGACATCTGTAATCCATGCTCTTCTTTACATACCCAAATCCAAGATATGCCAGCGCCCCAGTAGATTCTGAATGGAGGTGTTTGTCCAAAGTTATCGATCAGGGCAGCCTCTCTCTCTCTGGAAAAAATAATAAATAATATCTTGGCAGTAAGATACAGAAAGAGACAAGGATCTGTAAATATCTACCATATTTCTATGTTTTAATACATTTGCCTATCTCAGGAATTTGGAGATAGATTTTCAAAAAAAAAAATACTGGCTTTTTTGTAACCACAGACAGCATTTGTGCTGACATAATGTACTGTCCTTCAAGGGTTGGGGTCAAAACCTGCATGCCATCAAAGCAAGCAGTTATATTAATAAGTAACATACAGTCAGCCCTTCTTATCTGTGGGTTTTGCATCCATGGATTCAACCAACCACAGATTAAAAATGTTAGGAAAGAAAAAATTTTACAAAGTTCCAAAATGCAAAACTTGAATTTGCCACATGCCAACTATACACTGAATCCACATGAAGGAAATGAGGGGTAGGCATTGTATTATGTGTTATAAATAAACTAGAGATTATTTAAAGTATAAAGGAGGGGCCAGGCATGGTGGCTGATGCCTATAATTCTAGCACTTTAGGACAGTGAGGCAGGAGGATCCTTTGAGCTCAGGACTTGGAGGTTGTAGTGAGCTATGATCACACCATTGCACTCTAGCCCAGGCATCAGACCCTGCCTTCACAAAAAAACATTAAAAAGAAAAAAATGTAAAGGATACAGGAGGATATGTGTGGGTTATATGTAAATACTATGCCATTTTATATCAGGGTCTTGAGCATCCATGGGTTTTGGTAGCCGTGGAGATCCTGGGATCAATCCCTTGTAGATACTGAGGGACAACTGTGCACATTTACACAATTGATAATTACAAAGTGCAACAACTATATAATGAGATAAGTCTAAGAATACTCTATGGCTTGTCTCATGCTTTGTCTCATCAATCCCACTGCTCCTGTGATTTCCTGGCCCTCCTCTTAGCCAAAATTCTTTGACTCCACCAAAAATCTCTCCTCCCTTCAGGCTCAGCTCAAACACCACATGGACGTCATCTATAAATTCTTCCCTAACCAGTGGTCTCTCCCACCTCTTAATAATCGTCCAACGATCACAGCTTACTTTGTGAGAGGTCTGGTGTGATTTAGAACATCTCAGGTCATGCTGCCCTCTAGCCACTCAAGGATGCCTCCAGGTGGCCTGCCCACCGGGTTTCTCTAGCCCTTCTGACCTGCTCAGTGACCTCAACATTCACACAGTGATTCCTCCAACACTCTCATCTCACAGTTCCTCACTGATGAACTCCAGCCATGTATCTGAGCCACTGTCATTCATTCACGAGTCCTGTTGCAGCAGGCACCTCTCAGTTTCCAAACTCACCATTCTGATGCTGTTTGTCCTCCCTCTGACACCAACCTGGTATGTCTCTCAATCCCCTAGTCTATCAGCTTCATCTTTTTCCAAATCCAAGCTCAAGGTCGGGCATTGCACCTTTATTCTTGCCAGCACCCTGGGATTCTTCAAAATGTTTACCATTCCCACTAACATAACTCGTGTTGCCAACCCCTGATAAAGTAGCATGCTTCTCGGTATCTGCCCTCAGCTGCTAACACTGGCAAGCAACAGCAGCAGCCAGGGCTCACTGGCTCCTGCACAAATGCACACCTGAGTCCTACCAAGAAAGGTCACAGATTTCCTTCCTGCCCCTGTACAGGGATGAAATGCCCAAAGTGTTGTGCTGCCTTTCTTGGCCCTGGAGAAGTCTCAAGTTATCCCAGTTTCTTCAGTCCTTTGCCATCCTCTCCTTCCTATGTTAGACTTTCCTGAGGGTTACAGTTCTTGCTTTCTCTCCCCAGGGACATCACCATCAGCCTTTTCTGCAGAAGCCTGGAGGGAAGAGAGAGCTCAGCAATGCAAGCAGTGCACATTCCTCTGATGGGCTCCCTAAACTGAGACACAGAATTGCATAGTGCAAAATCCCCAGAGGCAGACTTTTGGGGTTCAAATCCAGAGTCTACTGCTTACTTGCTGTGTGACACTGGGCAATTGACTTGACTTCTCTATGCCTCAGTTTTCTCATCTGGAAAATGGGAAGAGTATTAACACCTAATTCATCGTTTTGCTATGAAAACAAAAGTAGCTCAATACCTATAAGCTGTTAGAGAATACCCATGGAAAGTGCTCAGTAAATATTAGTTCTTTTTAGCTAGTGGAGAAAGCAGCACACATTTTATTGCATGGACCTCCACAAAAATCTGTGTCCCCATCAGTGAAGCTCCTCATCCACCTCCACTCACCCTACCATCTCTCCCAGGAGTCTCACTTGCACATCTAAATGCCTCCGTACAAGATGATGACTTTCCCCACATCCCTCTCCTCTTAAGGCAAACACTCTCTAAGATTTTACTTATTTCATCTTTTATCCTTCAGGTAACACTGGTAAGTCTTATGTCCAGTGCTAAATGGAATACAAGAGCTGCCTTAGACTCCCCCTTGAGCCTCCAAAGGGCCACGACTATCATAGGGCCTCAGTAAATATTCCTTAACCAGACTTTTGACTTGATTTGGGCATTCAAACTAATAAAACGTCCCTAGGTGGCCTGGGACATTCAGCCACCACACTTTTAAAAAGCCCAGCTGATCACCCAAGGAGCCCCAGCAGCTCCAAACTCAAAGAGTCTGTAGCTCCAGGTGTCAGGATCCACCAGGTCAAAACACACAAGTGTCCCTCCAATTCTGATCAGGGGTCCTCTACTATTCTCTCCCTTGCCTTTCCATCAAACTTTGGGCAGATTCACGTAGGAGGCTTGTTTCAATAGCAGACCCCTGGGCCTGCCCCACCCGGGGCTGGTGACTCTGTAGGTTGGGAGTGGAGATGCAGCATCTTGGTTTTTGTCACATCTGCAGATGATCCTGATGAAGACGGTGACCTTTGTGGAGGATGGGGAAAGGGTCTTGTCCTTGACTGTCTTTTCCAGGATCTAACACATCTGGTACATGTTTGTGGGTCTGACCCCAAAGCAGCCAGTACTATCTAGGGGGAAACCAATATGGAATTGAAGTAGGGGCATTCGAGATGAGCGTGGAGAACCCGCTAGTCCACTGGACCTGTGCTTTATCTGCCGGCTTCTTTTCCCTGCTCAGAGCCTTTCTCAGCCTCACTTTGCACCTTGTTGACAACTATCCGGCTGATTCCGGGAGCAGCCGGCTCTCTTACATCACCGTCGTGGCCCCTGCAATTACATGTGGGCACATGGTTCTGTGTTCTACCATCCGTACCAGCCTCAAAAATAAGCTCAGGTGACTAGAGACTACAAGCAATCTGGAGGAAAAAGAAGAGACTTGGGCCAAATGCCAAGATGAAACTGAGCCAAGAGCGCTCAGCCCTCCTTTCTGTTTCCCTTTGGCTTTTACAGGAACCGGTGGCTTTGGGAAAATTGAGGCTGTGGCTGCCGGCATTTGTACATGTTGTCTGATGGGGAATAAGACGATGATTAGGTGGGCAGGGAGTGAAGCCAATGCAAATGTTGTGGGCTGGAAAAAAATGCTTAAGGAGTTTTGAAATCTTTTACAAAGCTGATTCCCGTTGCGTCCTGACTTCTGCCCACCCCAGCTCCATCCAGAAAGCAAAGCCGAGGCAGGGAGAACAGCTTTTGAGATAACATAGTGCTTGGTGTGGCTTGGGATGAGGTATATTAGGGTTGAATGAAGCCGAGCTTCCAGAAACAGGCTGCACGCTCCTACTCACCACTCCTTCACCCATTGTTTCTCATTGAGGCTCAAGTGTCTCCTTCAAAAAATGAGGTGGTGAGTGCCAATAGACTAAAGGGGGTTTTTGCATGTTTCAGACCAAAATAAATCTAAGATCTAAATCCTTCTACCCACTCCTTCCTCAATGTATAGCATCCTAGGAAGCCGATCTCTGTGAATTGTGGAATACCTGAATCTATTAAATAAGAATAATTTTGATAGCCTCTATTTTACAGATATTGATGCACAGAAAACTAATAAACAAGAGTAAGCACCTAGAAATGATAAAGTATTATAAATTTGTACGATCATCTCAAGAATGATGGCGTTCTGCTATCTTCTTCATTATTAATGAACTAGACAATCTTATTTAAAATAGACAATGGTGCAAAGCAAGAAGATAAATATTTCACATTTTGCATTCAAGACACTCTCTCTACAAAGAGAAATTTCATCTTATAAATATCCCATGTTGTTTATTCAATTACTTAATGTATACTGCTCTTTGCCACCTGAATTTATGTAGAGAGAGGAACCTAGATTGTTTGTACCTTTGTACTTGAAACTCAGGGTCATTGCTGCATGTTGCACTAAATAATCACCTTAACACATTTTCTTTTGCCTCTTGTGGATTTTAATATTTGAAAATGGGCAACTGCTTATCTTCTAGAAAGCTGGTAAATACTTATCATATAGCTAAACTCCAAAAGTGTGAGAAGGCACAGAACTCATGCAAACAATGACACCTGTTTGCTGTGCCAGTTTCAGCCAGCCCTACTACTCATTACTCTCCAGCTCTCAAGAAATAATGCAAGGGAAATCCCATCGTCATCTAAACTTTGCAAACATTCAGTATTAGTAGAATGTATTGAACACAACCAGAGCTCACCGTATGTTCACTAGCCAATCTGTCCACTTGTTGTAGCCCATTTGGGCTTCTGTAACAAAATACCTTAGATTGGGGTGGCCAGAAATGTATTACTCACAGTTCTGGGGGCTGGACAGTTCAAGATCAAGCTGCCAGCAGATACAGTGTCTCGTGAGGGCTCATTCTCTGCTCCATAGATGGTGCTTTGTGACTGAGTCCTTACAAGGCAGAAGGAACAAACAAGTACCCTCAGGCTTCTGTTATAAGGACACTAATCCCATGCATGAGGACAGAGCCCTCCTAACCTAATCACCTCCCAAGGGCAACAGCTCTTAATACCATCATCTTGGGGGTTAGGGTTTTTTTTATTTTTATTTCATCATATTATGGGGGTACAAATACAGTTAAGGTTACATATATTGCCCCTGCCACTCCTCCTCCCTCCAACCCTGGCCGAGTCAGAGCTTCAAGTGTGTCCATCCTCCAGGTGGTGCACATCGCACTCATTATGTAAGTAAGTATACGCTTATCCCCTCCTCCCCTCTCCCACCTGCCAGACACCCAATAAAAGTTTTTTGGGTTTGTTTTTTTTTGACATTTTGGTCACATTTTATATCTTTGCCTCTCCCTAAGAAGGGTTAGAGGTATGCCCTTCGCCTCCACAATGCTCACACCACATCCCTAAGATGTGCATCTACCCCCCTCCCCAAATCCCTGGTGGGCACTACCACCATTTGAGCACCATAGTTTTAATCAGTCAGTACCAATTTGATGGCGAGTACATGTGGAGCCCATTTTCCTGAACTTGCGTCACCTCAATTTGGATAATGGGCTTAAGCTTAATCCAGGATAGTGTAAGCAGTGCTAGCTCACTGTCGTTTCTTAGAATTGAGTAATATTCCATTGTGAACATATACCAAATTTTGATTATCCACTCATGAATTGATGGGCACTTGGTTGTTTCCATGTCCTTGCAATAGTGAATTGTGCTGCCATAAACATTCGGGTGCAGATGTCTTTATAATAGAATGTCTTATGCTCTTTTGGGTAGATACCTAACAATGCCTATTGCTGGGTCGAATGGTATTTCTATTTCTAGCTCCTTGAGGTATCTCCAAATTCTTTTCCACAAGTTCACACTAATTTGCAGTCCCACCAGCAGTGTAAGAGTGTTCCTGTCTCTCCACATCCTCGCCAGCATTTGTTGTTTTGGGATTTCTTAATACAGGCCATTCTCATAGGGGTTAGGTGGTATGTCATTGTGGTTTTGATTTGCATTTCTCTAATGATTAGAGATGTTGAGCATTTTTTTATGTGTTTGCAAGCCATTATTCTGTCTTCTTTGGAGAAGTTTCTGTTCATTTCTTTTGCCCATTTCTTGATGGGGTTGTTTGATTTTTTCTTGTTAATTATTTTGAGTTCTAGATAGATTCTTATTATTAGACCTTTATCAGAAGTATAGAGAGCAAATATTTTCTCCCATTCTGTGGGTTGTCTATTCGCTCCAATGATAGCTTCCTTGGCTGTGCAGAAACTTTTTAATTTGATCAGATCCCATTTGTTTATTTTTGATGCTGCGGTGATTGCTTTGGGGTTCTTCCTCAAAAATTCTTTGCCTAGGGGAGTTTGAACATATGAATTTTGCAGGGACATTTAGACTATAGTACTACTCTTAAAGCATGTTCTACATGAGGTGAGAGCATAATAATGGCTTGTATTTAAACTGTCCTTTCCAGTTTAACATATGCTTTAACATATCTCATTTGATCTCCACGTTAATCCAGCCATTAGCCCATTTTATAGATTAAGATGCTGAGCAAAGGCAAGAAGTCATTTCCCTGGGGTTTTTTTTGTGTTTTTTTTTGTTGTTGTTTGTTTTTTTTGAGGCAGAGTCTCACTTTGTTGCCCAGGCTAGAGTGAGTGCCATGGCGTCAGCCTAGCTCACAGCAACCTCAAACTCCTGGGCTCAAATGATCCTCCTGCCTCAGCCTCCCGAATAGCTGGGACTACAGGCGTGCACCACCATGCCCGGCTAATTTTTTCTATATATATTAGTTGACCAATTAATTTCTTTCTATTTATAGTAGAGACGGGGTCTCGCTCTTGCTCAGGCTGGTTTTGAACTCCTGACCTCAAGCAATCTGCCCGCCTCGGCCTCTCAGAGTGCTAGGATTACAGGCGTGAGCCACCGCGCCCGGCCTCCCTGCTTTTTTGTGACCCTCCCACTTCAAGCAATATTAACAGAGATAGGGCAAAGAAGAATGCACAGAGTGCTAGAAGCTCTCACATCTGAATCCAAGTTCTGTTCTGCCTCTCGTTAGCTGTCTGACCTTGGACAAGGTATCTACACCCTAGAAACTCAAAGTTTTTACCTATAAAACTTGAAATAATAATCTACCTCTCCAGGTCATTATGATCGTTAAACCAAATAATTCTAGTAACAGTCCTTGCTTTGATGCTTGTCACTCAGTAACCACTCCATAACCACTCAGAATGCTTTATAACAAAAGTACAGAGTGCCACCTGTTCTTCCTAATTAACACCCCTCATAAACACACCCAAATGAAATAACAAACCAAGTACAATTCTATCCATCTTTAAGAAGATGTAAAAACATGCCACTTTATAATCGGCAACACTGCTCTTATATCTCTTATAATAATTAGGTTTTTATTCCAAGGGGCTTACAGAAGCAGATCTTCCCTAAACCACATACAGAGAGTTTGGAAAATAAACCTCCTCCTATGGCAATGTCCTTTACCATCTTTGCCCTATACAGAGAAGCTTTCTTATTCCTCCTTAACGTTGATTAATGGTATATTTCACAGGTGATTTACAAGCCTTTAAGTCATGTCCTAAGAAGCCTAACAGAATCATAATCTTTGGTTTATCTACCTGTCACATTTCAGTAACCTAACTGGGAAACAGATATCATCCTTTGTCAAAAGGAACTGCCTCATGTGCTTGGGAAGTCCATGTTCCAGGCTTCCTCTCTCCCTTCCTGTCCCTGCCCAGACACCAAGAAAATAAGATTCCTTCAGGGAGGGCTTGGATGGGATCCAATTCAAAGACATATAATTGGCAGGTTTTTTTTATCTTTCAAAGTCCTTTTCAATAGTCATGATGCTACAGTCAGACTTGCTTTGATTCACACAAAGCAATTGCCTCACCTCCAAGACTGTTGCTAGGATATAGGGGATATCACACTCCTGAACACATAGGCGGAAGGAAAAGAGTTTCCTCCTCCTTGCAAATGTCATTCCAATTCTTGCTCTGCTTCTCTTCAAGGCCAAACTGAGGACAGAGAATGGGATTAGCAGGATGCAGTATTTAAAACAAAAGTCAGAAACCAGAGGGACCAGTGCCTGACTGGGAATGGGGGTGGGGAGGGGCCTGTGGGAGAGAAAGTCTTGCTTGTGCTGGTAGTGAGCTGCCTGCTGTGTGGATCAGATCCAGAACCAGGAAAGGCGATTGCGTGTGTGTGTGTGTGTGTGTGTGTGTGTGCATGTGCATCACAAAGAAGGGAGGGCATTAAAAATCAAGCAGACACTGAAATGTCTTCATTCTTCCCATCTAAAGGCAGTAAGTCAGAGAAGAGAGCTCTAGAATTTATTAAGCATTGAACAGTTTGAGGCCCCATTAATATGAAAATACGGCATGATATCTGGAAAGGCTAGCCTATTACAGGGTTTTCCACTGTGGTAGTTTATAAATATGTCCACAAAGCCTTTGATACTTCTCCCTTCAAAAAGTACAGCCCAATTCCCCCCCCCCCATCTTAAGTGTGGACTGTATTCAGCGACTCACTTTTAGCTTTAAAAATGTGGTAGAGTGACAGCGACACTATCATGAGATTAGGACATGAAAGACGGAGTGGCACCCTTCTTACATTCTCTTTCATGTCACCCTCTCTGCGGGAAGCCATGCCACCAGGACACTCAAGCATCCCTGTGGAGATGCTTGCAAGGAAAGGAATCGAGGTCTCCTGCCAACAGCCATGTGAGTGAGCCCTCTTCAAAGCTGACCTTCCAGAGGCTGCCAAGCTTTGGGGGTGACCGAAGTCCCAGCCAATCTGACATCTCTTGAAACGCCCCCCTCCCAGCCAGAGCCATTCAACCAAACTCCTCCCAAATTCCTGACCCAAATAAACTATGAGGTAATAAGCGTTTATTGTTTTAAGCCACTCAATATTGGGTTAATTTGTCTTGTAGCAATAGGCGTCTAATGCATCCGTTTTCCTTCAGTAACGTATTAGTTCAGATTAGCTGACCACCAAGCCACTGAGGAAATTAGGCCTAGGACGAAAGTATTTTAAACGGTGGGGAGAGTCAGATGTTTTTTATGTCCTTTTATCTTAATGCATGCTGACAGAGAAGACAAGCCAGGTTAGAGCACAGTGGGAAATCTTGTAACACAAGAGCCAGCAAGGCCCAACAGGCGATGGAGGGAACCAGAGAGGAACGTTGGCTTTTCCCAGTGTCACCGAGCACTTGCGTCTTTGCCATTGCAGGCCTGGGCCCACCCTGTGCTTTCAGATGATGAGACTCACCTGCTCCAAATGGGGCAAGGCCACAAGCACACACACAAATGAAACCACACATACAGAAAGCCAGAAGCAGGAAGAAGAGCAATTATGGCTAAGAAAGGCCTGAATAACCCCAATTCGACTGCCCTAAGATTGAAGGACTAATAGTTCAAAGAACCACAAAATTTTACAAAGACCAGCATGTACCGTGCACCATGTGAGTTTAAACAACTAGTCAGTGTGAACATAACAAGGTTCCAGGATCGACAATCCCTAAATCTAGCTATCCATTGACACCTGAGGGGCTTTGGGGACCTGCAGATTATTTGGTCGCATCTCGGAACCTCTGGAAGCAGAATCTCTGGAAGTGGGCTCAGGGATGCAGCTGAGAAATCATAAACCTCTCAGAGTCAGAAAGAACCAGAAGATGTTGGATCAGTGGTTGTGGTCACGTGGCTGTATCACTGGCCCCAGACTCCCCATCTACAAAGAAGGAACAGAAACAACTTTCCCAATTCCTCACAACGATGAAGATACAGTAAGTTAGATAATGCCAGAACACCTTGAGCTCATGAAAAGAAAGTTCCCACATCAATACAGGCTTTGCTGTTGCTGTCATTCTGCTCAAGGAACACACGTGTCTGTAGGCCTCTTTGAGCGGCTGCAGAATCCTACTTCCCTTTGGAAGGAAACCTTGAAGCTGGTCAGTATTCATCCGCAGTGAACAATATGCGGCTTCTTCACTGGAGGTGGCGTTCAGGACAACGGGGTTTGGGGAGGAGGGCGTGCACACAAGCACGCTTGCACACATGCATTTGGTAGACAGTCAGAGTCTCATATCCATAGCTTGCTGTGTTTTGACCTTTGTGTACATCATCCTGGGAACTGGACTGATATTCTGATAGCACAGTCTCTTATCACAGAAGCTCATCCACAAATTATAGCCCTGAGAAGCCACTAATAGTATCTAGTAGATGTCTCAAAAGCATTCCCTATTTATAACTATTCACAGCAGAAAAACACAGGAAGGAAACACAAATATGTTGATTATGGTTATTGCTGGATAGTGGGATTTCAGGTAATTCAACACTTTTCTTTTTACAGTGTTATGCTGTTTACATTTTGTTACGATGGTCGTGCATTAGGTATAATCATAAAATAATGTGTTAGGTTTCAGTTACTACATATAGGAGGGGGGGAAGAGGTGGTGGTACGAGACCCAGAGGCTGCGGCAGCCTGAGAAAGCTGGACCTAAGCAAGCCTGCTGTGGAGAGCTGGAAGCACAAAGCCAGAGAGAAGGCACAGTAGCCTGGTGTCTCCCTTCCTCCTTCCCTCCAGTTTCCTGCCCATGCCTCTCTCGGACTAACCCCACCTATGCAGGGCAAAGCCTGAAAAACACAAGGAATGGGTCCCAGAGCAAACAGGAAAATGACTGGCACCATCACTTTTCATAATTATTTTCCATTCTATCTTTTGATGTTTGGGAGCATAGGGAAAGATAAGCCCACACTCTCCTACAGAGCTCCTGGCACCATCACACCAAAAAGAGAATGCATTTTTAAAGCACTGTGAAAACCACCTAACTAGATTGCATAAGTTCATTTTTTTTATGAAAAGGCCCTAAGGCATCAAAACCAGAGTGGGAGGAAGGAGTACAATTCACAGAATGAACTGTATTGCTCATTGGGAATGTTTAATACACGGGCTCAGATATTTAGGCCTATTCATAAAATTTATAAACAGATAGCTCTTGTGGGGTGAGGTTTCAACACTTATTTGCAAGAGGCAGAAGATAGTTACACAAGGCTAGGTCTTCTAGGCAAGTCATCACTTTCTTCACCACCTTTGTTCTTTGTGTAGCCAGGCACAGCTCTGCACCATGGTGACCCCATTATGACAACAACAACAACAACAACCCACTTGAAAAAAGGAGACAATCAAATACCAAACCAACCAAGAATGTGCAGACACTTTGTGGGTGCACTAGTTCTGAAAGAGAAACATCATCTATTTCCCTAGTACCTAGTCATGTATTTCACCTTCTAAAACATTTTTGGCACTAGGCACCAGTTTCATGGAAGGCGATTTTTCCACTAACAGAGTTGGGGGATAGGGGTGAATCAGAATGATTCAAGCACATTGCATTTATCCTGCACTTTATTTCTATGACTATTACATTGTAATACATAATGAAATAATCATACAACTTGCCATAATGCAGAATCTAATGCCACCACCGATCTGACAGGAGGCTGAACTCAGGCAGTGATGTGAGCAATGGGGAGCGGCTGTAAATACAGATGAAGCTTCACTCACTGTCCCGCTGCTCACCTCCTGCTGTGTGGCCCGGTTCCTAACAGACCATGGACCAGTACCAGTATTAGGCCACCGGGGATTGAGGACCGCAGTTCGAAAACAACATCAGATTCTATTGTGGTTTATGAAATACTCCGTAAGTACAAGCTAACTAAGTTTCCTTTTTATTTCTCTTTATACACATCTCCCATTCATTTATTAGAATGTTTAAAAGTGCAGCCTTTGCTAAAAGCCAGTCCACAAACACAATAAAAATTTACAGTAAAATATTTAAAACCCAGAACAGCAGCAATAACATCAAAACTAAATGCTAGCAGCCTGCAATAGCAAATCTCAAGTGGCCCTTCCGCCACGCAGCCCCGTTGAAAGAGGCAGCATTTCATACTTTTTCCTAAAAGCTATGAAGCCCAACCTCTCAAAGGCCAGGCAAGGTAAGCAGAGCTCTCTGAAATCTTGAACTGTCCCCCCAAAAAATGTTTGAAACCCTTCCAATCCCCCTGCTCTATTCTTTTTATAATGGAAGTTAGATGCCAGATAGATAGATAGATAGATAGATAGATGATAGATAGATAGATAGATAGATAGATAGATAGATAGATAGATAGATAGAATTATTGCATGAAATGAGCCTGCTATGATTGTGCTTAGTAAACTACAATACTCTAACCATGAAGGCCTAAAGAGAGTTAGGAACCATTGCTACTCACTGAAAAGGTAGAGGGTCAACTTAGCCCAAAAGATAGAGACACTTGTGTACACTGCCATCTAACAAACCCATGAAAACAAGAATTAAGTGCCTACTAAGCACCAGACATGGTAGGGATTGGTTTCCCAAACCAAACCCAGGAAGCCAAACAAGAAAAAAAAATGGCGTTATACACAGAACAGTATATGTAAACTGAGGACTGACCTGGGAACATCAGCCATGAGGTCTGCGAGGACAGGCCCAGAGAGTCCCTGGAGCGTGGCTTTCTTCTAGGATTCTGCCTATAAGACCTGCCCACATGGGCCCTTTTCCAGAAAATTCTGAAAGTGTCTGAAATCCTTTTAAAAGGGGCAGAGTTCTGCAACTGGCAATAAAAATGTCAAATTGCAAACACACCTGGGAAAGGTAATAATGTTAACTCGATTTCACACGAGGTCTAAATAGCTGCTTTCTTGAGAGTGGTTTCAACTTGAGGGTGAGGACTGAGTGGTAACAGGGAAGAGATACGAGACAAGGATAGCACGTACCTGAAAAGAAGCTGTCCCGTGGAGGAAGAAAATAAGGGCAAAAAGGGATGCCTGAAATAACTTTCACTTGTGCCACAGGTTAGCCCGGGGAAGAACTTTCTTGTCTTGCTCACTTGGAGATTCCCATACACACAGCGAACGCATCATAGCACCTGTCTCAAGGACCCTGATCCAGCTTGGCTGAGGCCTGACTGCAACCGCCCACCCCCACGGAGGCCTGCTCTACAACCAGAGAGAGAGCATCTCTAGTACCAAATGCAGAGGCTGCAGAGGGAAGAGGTCACATTCCGAGAAAAAGAGCAGAGAAACCCACATTCCTCTAGAATATTTGTTTTCTTTTTCAAGAGACCATTTTTCCTGTTTTGTTTTCAGGTCTGGTGATCCCGGCTCTACAATGCACTTGTTAGTTATGCTGTAAGATTTCCTATTTTCCCATAATAACCAAGTATCATCTAAATTTCCCAGCAATCCTGTAAGGCAGAGACTATAATTGCATTTTAGAGATAAGGAGACTGAGGCTTAGCAAAGGTACATGACTTGCCCAAGGTCACAAAGCGAATGATGGTAGGTACCAGAATTTGAGCCCAGATCTGCCTCCTTTTTTTGAAACCTCTGAGCTCCCGACAGCAAACATGTCAGGATATAAATCTATCTGTATTTCAACATGCTTAAAAATAGCTTCCGTAACACCGTGTCTTCTGCAAACAGACATATTAATTCACAGCACATTTTTGCGTGGCTCTCTCTTCCCCCACTGCTCTTGTTGGACGACTCTTCTTTCTCGTCTCCCTCCCTGCCACTTCTGCACACCCACTCCCTCCCCTCTCCACCCTCTGCCCTTTTCTTTCTTACCTCTCCCTGACATTTCTTCCCTGTCTTTGCATAACTTAATGTTCTCAAAGCAGAGATAATTAAGCTAATTGGTTCAACTTGACAAAAACAACTTCAGAAACCTTTCTCAGGCAGGGTTCCTCATCTGAATCACAGATCATAGAGGGACTATTTTCCTACGTCTTGCAAGAATGGGACATAGATCACATAATTCTAAATGCGTAAGTGAAAACTTAATTTGTTGCATACAGTGGACTCTTAGCTCTGTTGAAGAACCTTGACCACCAAAGGGATACCCTTGTACGTAGAAATACACAGAGAAATTAGAAGAAAATAATGCTCTTTGCCATTCATAATCATCTGATTTAGAACCAGTAAGAAGTCAAACCTACATGAAACAACCAGTAGGCAACTCCAATTAAAAACATAAAGATGTGCAAACAATAGTTAGATTAGATTTAGGAATAAAAATCAATGGTAAAGGAATTCAGTCATTCTTATAAACTATTTCGTTTGCATTCACACACACCCCTGTGCTATTGTTTACTTAATATTTTTTCTGTAAATATTTTCAATTGTTTCTACCTGAATTTATTCTAAAAGAAACTTTACATCATTACCAAAAATAGGCACTAGTATCATTTATACCAAAAACCAAACAATTAAATACATACCAGTATCCAACTAAGCCTATCCCCTTTACATAATCAGAAAAATGGCAAGAGAATTGGAAAAAGAAAAACTTTCTATGTGATTCAGTTTTATGAAATGTTAGGGTTCCAGCCCCACCTAAAATCATCTTGACCATCACCAAAGCCATACCTCTCACAGTAGGAAAGCCTGCATTTAAAAAAAAACAGTCAACAAATGCTTACTGAGCGCAGTAATGTTCATTGCACTGTACTTGGAATCACAAAGTCTCTTTGAATGAAGAGCTGATATTCTAATTTTGGAAGAGCCACTCCACTACAATATGGCAGATGCTCAAAGTCAACTCCATCTGCCTCTTCAGAGGATACATAAAACCCTGCTGCATGTAACACATTTCAAGTCCCTAGGACCCCAGAAAAAAGAAAGTGGTTGCCTAGACAAAATCCAGCACCACAATAAACAATCAAGTCTCTGTCACCCAAGTGGTAAGAAAAGAGTTCTTAAACAAGGGCAGAAACAGCCCACAGCACACAGATTTAAAGATGAAGTTCACACAACTAATCAGCCTTTGATGACATGGATCATTTGCATGATTCTCATTATTAACCAAATTCTAAAATTCCATCAGAGGGTACATTTCTTGTTCATGTTTGAAGGCTCTTATTGTGAAAGCTCCTCCATGAGATGATATCCTAATTGCTATGAAAATAATCAAGGTACCACTTAATAGTCTTGTCACAAGATATTTATTTTTAGGCTCTTACCCTATACCAGGCTGGAGAAACCTCTACTTCCCCAGTCCTTTTTATGACTCGAAGATTATACATATTAGAATAAAGAGAATAAAAAAAAGTCAATAAACAAAAAGTAAAATTGACTCTCCCTCCTCACAAGTATTCCTATAATATAACTAAAAGCACAAACACAGGGATCATTATGTTTCAGCAATTGTCATGGTGACAAGGTAATGTCAGACAGCTGCATATGATTTTTTTTTAATGTTTTCATTTGTTAAAATAATTTAAACATTGTTTGATTTCTTACACCAGCTGGCCAGAAACGGATTTCAGTTCACTTTACGTTAGTTACAATGTTTCTAAGGCCAAAGAGCCTCAGACTTTTTGAAGTCCAGGCATTAACAGGGTGCACATGTGTAAATAAGCAAAGCCAGCTTACAGCTTGGAGGTTTGTAGCCCTGGCTCTCATTCCCACAATGGTTGAAAAATTCCCAACTTGATTAACTTTCAGAGCCCATAAAGTGCTTTGAGCTCCTCCAAGAAAGAAGCTATATAAATACAAAGTAGTATTATTAGGTGGCACTGGAATTTATTAAGAGTTTAGTTAATTCCACCAGTTTCTTGCCATGTAGTTTTTGTTCTGGCCTGCACAAATCCACCTGCAGGGCTGAAGCAAAATTTGGCTCCATGATCCAAAAATCCTTTCTTGGACAATAAAGAAAGCAAAGATATTCCCATTAGCCAGAAATAGTTAATAAACCTTGCATGCTGTTGCAGCCTCATGTCCCAACTACCCAAAAGTAAAGTCATATGCTAAAGCACTCCCAGGATCAGCTGAACCCTGTCATTCTGCTTCAGATGGCACCTTTGGTGAACTATTACAATTACTTTTCATGACATCTGCAAAAAGAAATACATCCAAACTACTCTTACATTTTCTTCACTTGTTTTCTCACTCAATAATTTAGCTAAACTTCAATGCCCTCCTCCCTCTTTTTTAATATACATTTCTGGATATAATGATTTTTATAAGTTTAGTATCAACTAGCAAGATGCACAATGTATTTGCCAATTATATAAGAAATATTTATTGATTTTCTATAATAATTTTTTAAAAATTCATATGCTCAGATCTATGGGTAAGGCATTGTAGGAATATGGAGTATAAAACACACCCAGAGGATTTAGGATTCAACTGAATAAATTAGATATAGGCACATTGAAAGATGATGAACAACATAGAGCAGATAGGTCTTTCTGGTTGAATGAATTAAGTCAGACATCATATTAATTATAAGTGAATGTCCCAGCAGGTAGTCAGAGGAATACCAAGTCAAGTTGGGGCTAAATTGGGGGTTCAGGTTCATTAAAATCATGTGGGCAGTTTTAAAATAATACTGATGCCCGGGTCCCACCCCAGACCAATTAAATTAGAACCTCTGAAAGTGGGGCCCAGCCAGAGCATTTAAAAAATCTCCCTAGGTGATTCTAATATGCAGTCAGGGTTAAAAACCACTGGGCAAGACTTAGAAGGATCCAGTTGGACAGAAAAGCAGTAGAGATAAGAATAAAGGTTGGGGGTACCCTCCAGATGACTCGTAAGGTGCATTTGGGGAACAGTGAACCACCCTAGGGTGGAGGTAGAGGAATCTGATGGGGACCAGTGACAGACAGCATGAGGAAGAAGGGCTGGGTCAACCTACAGGAGACCTTAAAGTCTAGAACCACAGCCTAACTGACCATTCCTGCCTTGGCCAGAGACATTCTAAACCTGATCTCTCCTCCAGATGTTGGACTTTTTAATATTTTTTTTAATTGTTTAATTTAAAATATTTTAAAATAACTGTTATATTTCTAGGAACTTCACTTTTTTAAGCTAAATCCCTCCCAGTTCGACCATTCCTCATAAGACACCCCAGCTTTCTGCAAATTCAAAGCCCAGGGAAACTCAGTCCTTGGGATGTGGTCTCTGCAGGCCAGAGGAGCCCTGCTTCAGCCTGGGTGCTGGACGCCTGCCATGTGGAAGCCCAGGCACCCGAGCACTTTGCATTCAGATTATGTCATTTCGTGCATATAGAGCTTTTAGTCAACGGAAGCCTCTAAATTTGAATGGATGCTGTTTTGTCTTGCTTTGTTTTGATTTGTTTTATTTTAATAAACTGCATAGTTATTCTATGGATGTGCAGTCAGAAAAAAAATGTTTTTAACTGCAGGACTTTGCATTCATCCTTGTTCTATTTCAGCATATTTGTTTTGGCCCGCTCTCCCAGCCTCCTTCCTTGAAAGTTAATTATGTTTGATTAACATGATCTGAATGTGTCTATTTCCAAGTGCCAAAGTGAAGTGTTCATTAGCCCTTCGGTGAGATGCACAAATTACTCCACCAAATAGTGAAAAACCAATTTGGACCGTTGGGAACAATTTAACTCAATTCCAAGACACTTCTGTGCCACTTCCCTGGTATTCCTCCTACCTCAACAATTTGTGTGAAGGAAAGGCAGCAAGGAATCAATGGGCTAAACAAAGAAATAAGGAATCATAAGCCAAGAGTTTTCTATCTGACTTTCCGTGACCTTGGAGCACTCAAATAGCATCTGCACGTCCCATTACAAGTCGAGAGCCAGATGGCAAGGTAGGACTTCCACTCTCTGCCCTTTTGTCTCCCCCCACCACCAAAGACTGATTTATTTCATTCCAAGATCCCAAGCTTTAACCTATTGTTCATTATAAGCCTTTTCCAAATGGAATCTACAAGCAAAGTAATTACTGTTTAGAAGACGGGTGGAGGAAGGCACTGCCTCCAATTAGCATTTCTTTCCAAAGAGCACCCTCCACCCACACCTGGACTTAGCTCCAGCCAGGGCTCCCTTTTCCTCCTGTGTAAATCAGAAGTTGTATTGACCGACTTTCCCTAGCATAAGTAATAAAAAGTCGTGTGAAGCGCTGTCCAGATATAATGTGGCCTATAAATGCTTTATGTTCTGCAAGTGGCATGGGACAGCCATGCATTTCTAAAGCTGAGGAGCCATATGCCTCCAAAGTTTGCATCTTAATTACAACTAAGAGAATTCCATGTGTTTGCAAGTAAGAGATTCTACTTTTTACTTGGCAGGTTCATTTTTCTTAAATAAATTAGATAATCCAATTTGGGTTCTTTTTGTTCTTGTTATTTTCTACTGTTTTCTTCCGAGCAAGAAAGATGAAAGAAAATGCAAAGATTGGGAGCCTATGGGATGTCTCAGAATTCAGACATAAACGTGAGCATGGCCTCGCACTGAAGGCTGATCTATCTGCGTGTGAACGTACACGCGTGTGAGTGCACATTCTCCAGTACATATGTTTGGGGGAACCAGCTGTCACCTCTTCGAGCATATGACATATGACATGGAGGAAGGAAGGGAGCTCTGGTCACCCAAACAATGGAGACAAAAGGCTGCTTCCCATCACATCAGGAAGAATCGAGATGGTGGAACTGGTGAGTCTCATGACACCAAGCACTTCACATGCAAACTGCAGTTTCTAAAAGTGTTCGGCATGCTTAATTTTCCCCCTTTGCTGGTATTAATAATGATAGCACTTAGCATTTCTAAAACACTTTTCATCTTCAAAGCACTATATGAACATTACCTAATTAACTAACATTAACTAATTATAATTAAACTTGCCCTGGGCTCACAAATCAGAAGAACTTTAAGGAGGGAGGGGAAGGGAGGGGAAAAGAAGAAAAGCTTTCTTGCCAGACAGGTTTCCCAAGTTTTCTCAGATTGAATTTTGATTCAAATTATCACAGATTTTTAAACAATTCTTGAGATAACCTAATAGGCCTCCCCTGCTTCCCAATGGTTAAATATTGATGAGCCCGATGGTAAATGGTCTCCAGAAAAGAAAATTGTCATTCTTATACCAACTTCTATTAATAGAAGAATTTAAGTGCCACTTAACAGTGTTTCTCTGAAGCAACATGCTCTAAAATACTGAGCCAAAGAAATCTCTTTTCCAAGAGCGACCTCCTCACTTCTCTCTCTCTCTCTCTCTCTCTCTCTCTCACACACACACACACACACACACACACACACGTGCACACACATGCATAGGCACACACATTTGCATACAGACACACACACACACACACTACCGAGTGGCGTAAGAGCCCGACTTCCAAGCTTTAAGTGCAGTGAGCTCAGTGTTCTAACTCATAAGCCTATTTCAGACATTTTAATGTATCTATTGAATTTCCTTTTTATTAACCTTAGCAAAAACTTTCAGTAATATTATATCCCAAGATCAAATAAAACATCCTGTTTCCATAATTCCTAGACAGAAAAGCCATATAATCAAATGAGTCTATTTGGATGCTTATGTTCCGTACATTACATTTATCTAAATTTATACTTGAAGGAGCCAGTGGGGAGATAGAGTTTAAGGCCTCTTAAAAGTTCCCTCTCGTTTCCATTCCCGAAATGTCTAAATGAAATATGCGGCTATGCTTGACTGGAAGCCATTGCTAAGACTTTGTTCTAGTCAGTACTTGCTCAGGCTGTTCTAAAGTATTCGCTTTAGCAAGCTGCAAATTCAGTACAGTATCAAAACATAATGGTCCTCCTTCCTATAAACTCTTCTTAAACTGCCAGGTTTAGTACGGTGGCTCTGAACAACGTGGCAATAACGGCATAGTTTATCTTGGTTTCTGTTTTTGTCTTAATTTACGCTGCTGGCATTGGTAAAATTATGCTATTCCCATCAATAAACCAGACCTTTGTAATGTTATAGAAAAATCGTTGCCACACGCCTGTCTCCCTATAGGTTTGCTTACTTTAAAGGCCTCCAAGCTTGAAAGGGATGTAATCTTCCCTGCTCGGTGTGAGTCTCGAGGAGAGACTGATACAGCTCGGCGGGCAGCGGTTACACTCAGAAGCCAGTTATCGATCAGCTGAGATGATGATGTGTGTCGTTTATCTCTGCTGAATTTGATCTTTCTATTGTGCCACTCCAACCTCTGCGTAATGAGAGCCCGGGGCCAGAGCTGTCTGCTGAAGTCACTTCCACCTTCTTATTGCCTGTGCGTCTCCCTATGGTGATGCACTTCATCCTTCTCCACTGAAGACTGAATATGAGAGCAATCAGAGGGTATAGGCATGAATGAAAGCTGGAAACGCCGTTAAAACGTCACCCAGTAAGAGGCCAGAGCCTCTCTCTAGCGCTACTTATTTTTAGTTTTTCCAGTATGATCCTTGGGCTTCTGCTTTGCAAAGACGCAGGGCATATTTGAGTTCTTTGCCCTCTTAAGAGAACTATTTTTTTTTTTTTTTTTGGTTTTGTGGTTTTGGGGATTTTTTTTTTATTTTTTAGCAGCAGAATTAATTCAATGTTTGGAAAGTGTCCAATATCAAAGAAAAACTGTGTGGGTTATACAGAATTCAACATGTCACATTACGAGAAGGATAATCCCTTGGGCACCCTGGTCATAGGCCTCTTTCAGAAATATGAGACAAATAAAAGGGACCACAGAATAAATCAAAAGAGAACATAATTTCAAAGAAAGATATTTAAAATCCTCTCCCTGTAAGGCCAATGGCATGTGCCATTTTTATTTGATGGCCCAAGGCAAAGTCACCTAACAACCCATAATGCTGATAGAATTGCGTCTTTATTCTTTAACTTCTGCCAGGGAAGTTATATGCCTTCTTATAGCATCTTATAAAAACTTAGTATAGAGTATATACAAATCTGCAAAAGCTTGCTCTACAACCTTAATCCTTTAGGGAGATTTATTCACTACTGATGAAAACCTAATTTCTGAGTCCCATCTATTTGCTGAATTCAAAATCTCTGTTACACTCTTGATAATTACTCTACCTAATTCCAGTTTCAAATGGCATAAAATCTGCCCAAGCAACAAACACCTTTATACAGTGAGACTTTCCTCAAACATTGTTCTAAGTATAGAAAAAAGGAAATATTTTGTACGCCTTGTGTACTGAGCTGGACAACACAGAATCAGCCGCAAAGATCTGGTGTGCAAAGGTAATGCCAACCCAAAATAAATATTTGGAGGCCAGACTTTTGGTGCTAGTAAGTTCAATATAGAACCTATTACACAATACTTTTAAATTATTTGAATTTACATGCTCAACACTGCGTAATTCCTGCTGAAACCTCATGACGATGTGATATGCAAAATCTCCACCTTCATTTCTTTGATCTGTTCTGCTTGAAAGAGAATGAGGACTCTAATTAGAAGCTGAGTTTTGAATAACTTTTTCTGAATAAAGGTAAAATAACTTCAAAAGCTGAAACTATCATCTTCCAAAAAGGAAACATCTCAAGATCAAGGCTGTTTGGGGGTTTTGAAGCAAAGAAGGGTTTCACCTGCAGAGAGGTTAGAAGTGGAGGAAGGATCAATTTAGAAATGTAAGCATTCAGAAGGAACTATATACAATATTTAGAATATCTGAATAAGATACCCATGTTATTTGTCAGGATTGTCCCCTCCAAAAGGGATCTCATGCTGTGAGCCTCCTTCAACCTGCAATTTGCGTCAAAGTAGGAAACAGAATCCAGGAAGTCAAGCAGAATAAGGGAAACTGAGGACATGAATTTATGTTTAGTAAATGAACTAAGACAATCTCTGTAATGACTGTTACATTTCATTTGTGTACCCCAAGCAAAATCTGTTAAAAATAAATTATATATGTTTAAACTGGAAGTGTTCCTAGCATAATGTTATAAGGTACCCAGGGCTAAATTGAAATGATCATTCTAAAACTACAAAAATCTCAGTAACATAAATTATAATTTCACGGTATGCCTTGAAATGGTGGCTTTGCAATAAAATTAAAATATATATTCTCAGTGTTTGTCTGGCAAATGCAAATACATGAAACAAACATGGTTAGTAAATGAACCAACAATTTGTTACATTTAAAGAAATCTGTTTTTACACTGAATACTTCAATTGGCAAAAAATCTAGAAATTTTGTCTTTCTAAAGGAATTACCATCGGTACAAGTCACATAATGGTCTCCAAATGATCAGTGATGGAAATAACAAAGATTTGCTGGTCTTGAAAAAAATTAAAAAATAAAAACCTTAAGCAACAAAGGAAATACATCTTTTTTTTCCCTATGTACATAGACTCCAAATAAGGGCAAACACAAACCAATTCAAGTTCCTTTGCTGAAGGTTCAAGTAGTGGTAAAACTGGAGGTTAGAATTATCAAAAAACAACAACAAAAAAAATGAAGACATATTGCCCAGATGGTTTTTCTTGCTGCTTACCTATGTTGTTTGCAAGTTTAAGTAGACAGCCCAGGGGCTGAGAAACCTCAAAAAGGGGCTGCTAGTGTTGCAGCAACTCATCCATTCAACAAACCTGCCACCAGAAGAGCTTACTGAATGCTCATCAATTCTATTTTTTAAATGTAAACAAACATTCTTGATTTACTAACTTTCAGAGTAATGACACAAATTTAGCTTTCTCCTTCAATGGAAAACTTGCTTAGAAGTTACTTCATGCTTTTTCTCTTGTTCAGAAGTGCATCTTGTAGCGCCAGCTGCTTTTCTCCAAAGGAAAGCTTATTTTTTGACCGGACATACTAGCTACCCCACATCATCATCAATATTTTTGTAAAAGACATGAGTTTATTTGAAAGATGCCAATGTGTGGTTGGTGTTGATATTTACCGAGTTTTGCACCGACCAAGTACAGATGCTATAAAACAGATGCTCTAGGAGTCTATATGATTTGATCACATCATCGTTGTGTATATTCACAGAGAAAAAAGAGGTCTGAATTACCATATCTGTTTGATCTTTTCTCTGAAACATCTTAAGAACATTGTGTTTGAAACTCTATTAATTCTGTCTATTGAAGCATTTTTGCCAGAGGCAATAATACAGAGTGAAGGGACCACGAAGCTGCTAGTTTAGAAACCAATGTTCAGTCTGGTCCCGGCTCTCCCACTGAACACCAGGGGAGCTTTGGCCAGGAAGCTATCCCACCCTTCTTAGCTAAGGACCCTCATTTATGAAATGAGTAGGCTTGGCTGGTTGTGAATTCTGAAGGCAATAGCAGAGTCTCCAAGCATACATTGAAGTAGGTCAGGGAACTAAATAGGTTCTTGATATTGTTTAAGGTGTCCTCAAACTGTGGTCCTCGGGCCACATGCAGGTGTTTTTGCCCGTTTTTCTGTTTTGTTTTGTTTTGTTTTAATTTTTTTATTTTAGCGTATTATGGGGATACAAGTGTTAAGGTTACATATATTCCCCATGCCCCCCTTCCCCCTCAAGTAAGAGCTTCAAGCATGTCCATCACCCAAACATTACACATCTTACTTATTTGGTTGTATATGCCCATCCCCTCCTCCCCCCTCCCACCCTCCCGACACCCAATAAATGTTCAAAATAAGATATGTGCAGTGTGCATAGGAATTTGTTCATAGTTTTTTTTAAACTATAGTCTGGCCCTCTAATCTGAGGTACAGTGAACTGGCCCCCCCCTAAATAAAGTTTGAGGACCCCTGGGCCTTGTTTGAGAAAGTTTGTTGATTTTGTTCAGAGGGTCATGAGTGTTCTAGCCAAATTAGAAATGCCCATGGATAATGTGTTAAGTGGTGCCCAAACATACTGGAAGATTTCATACTCTCAGATGGGAGTGGTTTACTCCTAGGGAGAGACGTATTGTTTAATGTATGTTATATCTGCAAACTCAAATTTTTGTGGTATTGAGTACAACTTTCTGTTTTCATTCAATAAATCATTCCTTGAGTTTCTAGTGCTTGAATTAAACATGAGCTTGTTTAATAATTAACATAATTTAAATTTTGCTGTGGTTTGAAGAGGAGGGAAGAGCTGTCCTTGAGGACAATTCTATCAAAGCACCCACACCCCCCTCCACCACCTCTCCCCTATCCCCTTACCCTGGCCTATGTCTCAGCATACTGCTGATCTCCATATGGCATGATTTTATGTATTTATTTATGATTTGTTAATTGCTTCTCCCAGTAGAATGAAAGCTCCATGGGGGTAGGGTTTGTTTGTCTTGTGTATCTTTGTATGCCCAGTGTGTAGAAAATACCTAGCACATTTTTAAAATATTTTTTGACTGAATGATATCATTTGCTTATTTTAAAGAGACTACCACATAGAAAATCATCAAATACTAATGTGAGTAACATTATATGTGCCATAATGTGTGTGTGTGTGTGTGTGTGTGTGTGTGTGTGTGTGTGTGTGTGTGTGTGTAAACTTCACCTCAGGAAAAGGAAAGTCAAGAAGAGTCAAAGAAGATGATTTGGAAGAGTAGAACCTTCTAGACTCTTGCTACTCAAATGGTGTGGTCTAGTAACCAGCAACATTGGCATCACATGGGAGTTTGTTAAAAATGTAGGATTGCAGGCCCTACCAAAACTCTACCAAAACAGAATCAATATTTTAACAAGATGATTTAACAGGTGATTAAAATGCACATTAAATTTGAGAAGCATCACCCTGGGGACTTCTATAGGAGCCCTGTATTTGGGGGAAGACACAAAAACATGTCTTCCCTCACTAAATACAGGCTTGCAGCAGCCATAGCTGAGCAGAAGGTGATTCCTGATATTTCTCTTTTGGATCCCTCCAGTGTGATTCAGTTAGGTTCACCTTCAGAGCTTTACAAGAAGACCTAGAATGATATCAGAAGACTGTCTTACCTGGTTCCAGAAAGACTCCCCTCCTGCTTAATGATGCTTGAAATTCCTTTAACAAGAGAGAAAACTCTTTCATTTCTCAACCAGAAATAAAAGGCCTAAAGTGTAAATATACATAAAAGATAAAATATGAACATAAATTTAATTGTACCAAGGAGAAATCTAACAAGACTGAGATCATATTTCTGCAATTTTTGTTAAGGAAAGAGGAGTCGAGAGAGGAAGAGGGTATTCAATGCTTGCAAGTTATTCACTAGGAAGGTAATATGATAGAAAGAGGGGAATGCAGGAACCAGAAAATAGAACTTAAAGTCATGGCAAATGTTGTAGAATTTTCAATCCTACTTTGAATTGAGAGAAGATAATGTATTCTTATTCACATAAACTTATGAAGATTTTTTAAATTCTAAGTTTATTATCAAAGTGCTTTATTCCCCCAGTTTTTATAATCCACTATTATCCAATAATCCAAAGGAAATTTCCAGTCCAGTGAACTATAGTCTTAGCATTAGCAATTGTAGCTGTAGGCAGCACATCCAACAGAAGGAAGAGATGGCCCCAGGAGGCCATGCACATTGAAGAGGAGTACCCTAGCAGGTTTGCCATTTGGAGAAATTAGGACAACGAAACCATACTTTTTCTGGGAACACAACCTGCTACCAGCTGATAGTCATCTTAAGAAGCACTTTTCTATAAATCACTGTAATTTAAAAACCAAATGCTTTGAAACTCCTTTTGCCAGATCAAATCAAACTAACTCTCAGTTGGTGGAAGGCCCAGATGTGAGTTTCGTAACACACATCAATTACTATCTAATCCATCACTTGTAATGGCTGAGTGTGCTCAGTGCCATTCCCAGAACCAGTGTCATGGAAACAAATAACAGCAACTAGGTAGGAGTGGAATTTAAAAATGCTCTAGTCACTCTCTTCAAAGCGTGAGTTGAGCATGTGTAAGCTTATGCTCAGGTTGGCCTTTTACTCTCAAGCCCTGTCATCTCTTGAGCTATTTAAAGCCCAAGTTGTAAGCAGCAAGAGATGTTTCTATGTAAAGATGTCAACTTCTCTAATAGCTCCTAGGACACTTTTTTGGTGATAGCCAAAATTTTCCAGGCAATGGCACCTCCCCTAACATGCTCATTAACCTCTGTGAAAGACACATGGCTCCTTTCCACATGGAAAGTATATGTTTGTTTGTGTCCTTCACATTGTAGTAGGATACTTTAAATAGAAAATAATATTGCAAGTCCACACAATGTTAATAAACTGACATAAACATGAAATGACACACAGGCCATTTGAACAACCAAACTATCTTCACAGCTGAATTTCTAGTTCACTGCCCGCCCCCCCCATTGGGGTTATGTCAACTATAACTTTATTTCCTACTTGAACTGGCTGATTAAACAAACCATGGTCAATTATCCTAGTGAGAGATCATCATCATTATCATCATCACTAAACTTTATTTAGTGCTCAGCATGTGCCTAGTATTTCTCTGTATATGTTACATGTATTAATTTCTTCTTCAAAAAAAATCATTGTGTGGTAGGTACTGTTATCATCCCCATTTTTAAAATGAGGAAATTGAGGCCAGATTGGTTAAGGAACTTGTATGTACAAGGTCATACAAATAACCCTGTATGTGTTGGATGCTTGACACAATGCAGATCCTGAGTTTCCTTGTTGCATTTCCTCCATCTCCATATTTTGACCTGTACAAACACACTGCTCCCCAGCCCTTCTGACTAGCTAGAATGTTATCCAAAAGAGAGCTAGATGGGTAGAGGAGATGCAGAGGCCACTAGGGAGACTTCTTTGCACCAACCACTCTAGCTATTTAAAAAGAACATCCATAGGATCAGCATTGTACATTCCCAGGTGTGTGGCTTTGGAGAGATAAGTATAACCTGAAGCCTAGCACCTCCTCGAATATGCTGCTTGAGAACATGGCCCACATAGCACAATCACATGGAAATCATCCCAACAAGAGCATCATTCGAGTGTTATTCCTTTTGTCTACTCACTCTGGGTTCCAGAATCTTAACTATACCATTTACAAAGGATGCACCAGGTTAAAGATTTCGTGGAGACTGCAGATGATTAACCACAATGATAGATTCTTTTCTATGGAATAGGAAATAGAAGTGGGTTTCTACACATTTAACGTAAGCAAAAATCATACAAAAGAAAACATGAAATCAACTAACATTGGACTACCTACCATTGTATGTGGCCAATACTACTCAGTCTGCAAATATTTCTCTCACTTCAACTCAAGTCATTATAGAATTGCTGAAGACTTGACCAGGTAGGGCTGTTCTAAGGTTCCTGCCTAGGTCTCTTCTTACCCTGTCCATCACATTCTGTGTGCTCCTCACTGTCCTTGTCACACCTGCGTCCTGTGCTTTGGAGTATCATTTCCTCATGTACATTCTCTCATTAGTTAAGTCCAGGCAATTCTTAGTCTTTATCGACTCTTCCAAGAGAGAGATAATATGTGATCTACTTGAGCTCAGCGGAAAGAAAATTAATTTCCAAGACTGCTTTAGGTGCCTAGACCAGGATACAATAAAGGGCAAGCTAAGAAATCATTTGTGTCTCATGCAAACGGTTTCCCAAAGAAGCAACCTGGCTTCAGTTAGTGCTACCAGGAGCTCTTGCATATTCTCAGCCCTGCGACCAATATTTAGTGTACTGGGATAATAAGTTTCTGTATGCTATTATCTAAAGAACTAAAATCATTTTCAAAAATTCCATAAAGTTGTTAATTTTCACCAAGGAGAAAAAAAAACTCAGATACTAACATTTGACCTAAAAATGTGCTTAACAACTCAATTAAAAAAAAGAGAGACTTTTTATTGTTGTTGAACTGCCAAAGAGAAGCTCAACCCTCAGCTCTTATGTTTCATTTTTAAAAATCTAATCAATACTTTGCATTAGAAATAGCCTTAAAAATAACTTAGGCTCATTCAGTGAAATAGTTAAGCCACTGAAGAATCATACAAATAGTAATGCAGTTCCGGGTGTGGTGGCCCCTCCTTATAATCCTAGCACTTTGGGAGGCTGACGTAGGAGTATCACTTAAGGCCAGGAGTTCAAGATCAGCCTGAGCATGAACAAGACTCCCATCTCTACAAAAAATAGCAAAATTAGCTGGGCGTGGTGGTGCATGCCTGTAGTCCCAGCTACTGGGGAGGCTGATGTGGGAAGATCATTTGAGCCTGGGTGTTTGAGATTGCACTGAGCTATGATGATGCCACTGCACTCTAGCCTGAGGTGACAAAGCAAGACCCTGTCTCAAAAAACAAAATAAAATAGTAATGCAGTAGGAAAATCAAAACATTTTTTTAAAGCCTAAATTAGTTAGGATTCATTTAGATACAAGTAAAAGAAGTTCAATTTCAAATCAGTGGAGTTATAATAAGGAAAGGAGAGAAATGATTTGCTCACCAGATAGTAAAGGCAAGATACACCTGAACCAGGGGTTCAAATGGTATCATCTGGATTCAGTTTCTCTCTACCTCTTGGCTCTGCCAAGTCAATCACTGGGTTGACTTCATTCTCAGGTGGACCCCATCTTTCTGAGAGCTCGGGCTTTATCTCCACCTAGAACTAGCAATCACTGCAGAAAGGGATAGTCTTTTTTCCATAATTCTGATGAGTGTCTCAGAATTGAGTGTCATTGTCCTAGAGTAGATTACATGCTCATCCCTGAACTAACCATGTGTCAAGGGAATATAACACGCTAGAACTAGGGGTAGAGGGAAGTGCTGCATGCAAGCCCCAAAGTAAAATAAAGGTGCCATTGCCAGGAAAAAAGGGAAATGGATGCCATACAAGCTGGAAAAAATGCCCAATCCTGCTCTCAAATGAATTAACTTCCCAACCTTAGCTTGGAAAATATTGACAAGAATTTTTTGAAAGGGAAATTAAGCCCAGTGATACAGTGTCACATTTCCAACTCTTGATTAATCAGCAAATGCAGGCACACATACATAAATGCATTAGAACAATAGCCCTTCCATTTCAACAACAAGAAAATATGTGGGTCACTCAGATGGAAATTAAAATCTGAATCTAGTCAGAAGCAATTGTTAAATCAGTTCTAAAGTCATGAGCATCCAAGTATTTGATAATAAACTCTCATGTCAAAGAGGTCCTATTCCCTTCACTTCAATTTGCATCTTGTCCTGACATTACACCATATGGTGAGGGCCAAGTGCTCCTGTATGCAAAGTGGGTTCAAAGTAAATGAGCTAAAAATGTCTTACATACAAAATGGCTCTTGTTTAAACTTAGCTGTGAATACTAGATTGCTGCAAACACCAAAATAATAGTGCTCTAATGAGGAGATTTGTTCATAACTTACTACACTGTCAACTCTAATGTTCTGCCATAATGGTTATTATTTATTGATAAGTTGTGTGTATACAAAGCAGTGGCTAAGGCCAAAAGCAGCCTCTTAACAGAGTCCAAACATATTAGATTATGAATAATCTCCTAAAGATAACTATTTTTTAAAAAAATTTTGGCTCCCAAATCTCTGTTGATATATCTTGATTAAAAAGACAGGGGGTCTAGATTTAAAGTCAAAATACTAGGATTCATGCTATAAGAGACTAGAATAAATTTACAAGTGACAACCTCCAGTGCTGGTGAGGGTGCAGACACATAAGCACTTTTTCAGACATCATCAGTGTGAACATCTTTGATCCAGCCCTTTGGAAAGAAATCTGACATAATATACTAAAATTGTAAAAGCATGTATCCTTTGACTCAGCAATTTTAATTCTGGGAATCAATCCTGTAAAAATTAAAGTACCAGTACATAGGACATACATAACAAGGATGTTTATTGCAGTTGTGTTCGTAATGGCAAAAACTTGAAACAACCTACAAGTCTACAAAGGGTGAAAAGGTGGACTAGACTGCAATGAATCCACATGGTGCATGTCATCATGCAACAATTAAAAGAGCCAGTCAGATTTATATGCTAACTTGAAGAGATGTCCATGATATAATATTGAGAAAAGTTTCAGGGAAGATAGGTAGGTAGATAGATAAACAGAGATGGAGACATATGCACACATATATATAATATGACCCCATCTTTGTTTACACTTGATCTTAACCAAAAGGGTTTGAATGTGGGCTTTGCAATTTAAGTGATTTTTGAACCTTAATTCTTCATTTGCAAAATAAAGGTAATCTTTTTGGGAGGTTTAAATGAGATGATAATTAAAATGATTTGTGATCTTTAAATAACAATCAAGTGTCATATAATATTATTATAAGACGGTCTCATGTGAGCCTAAGGTTTAGGTTCCTCCAAGGATAGTATCAGCTTGCAAAGTTTTATTTGGATTTATACATGCCAATGTCAGCTACCTCTTCCGGTTTCCAGCTGTCTATACACAGATTCATAAGAGAGAAAACAAACGATAAATTATAGTTAATACCACTGCAGATTACCCATGTGGTGCCAAGAAAACAACTGCCCATGTTCCCCAAAGGAGCTGCACAATCCATTTGGTACTTTCAGGCCTAATAAGATTATGTTTTGTTTTGTTTTGTAGTTTGTTTTTGAGACAGAGTCTTGCTCTGTCGCCCTGGGTAGCATGCAGTGGCATCATCATAGCTCACTGCAACCTCACACTCCTGGGCTCAAGTGATCCTCTTGCCTCAGCCTCCTGAGTAGCTGAGACTACAGGCGTGCACCACAACACCCAGCTAATTTTTCTATGAGTATGTTTAGTAGAGACAGAGTCTCAACTCTTGTTTAGCTAAAACTCCTGAGCTCAAGCAATCCTCCCACCTCAGCCTCCCAGAGTGCTAGGATTACAGGCATGAGCCAATGCACCTGGCCCAAGATCATGTTTATTTTGGTGGCTAGTTAAGTAGAGGATCATATAAAATAGTAGCCTTGTAGAAATATGGTTTTATGTAAGAAGCATTTTCACTTTTTAAAATTTTCATCTCTTCACCTCAGCTTGACAGATGGTTTTAATCATACAATAAGTACAAATTTATATTTTGTCTCTGGGGCCAGATGGTCTGCATTCCAATCCTGGGCTCTACTTCTTTATAGCTGTGTAATCTTGGAAAATTATTTACCCTCTCTATGTCTCAGCTCCTCCATTGGTAAAATGTGGGTGATAATAACACCACTTAAGATTACGATAATTAAATGAGTTAAAACATTTAAAGGATGTAAAACTGAGATATGAGCTAATAGGTGCTAAATAAATGTTAGTTATCATTATCCTAATCTTTTCATTTAACATGAGTACATATACTTTTTCCATATTGATTGTATAGTCTTCATAGCCATCACCTTATTTGTGCTGGATAGTACATAAACAGCATGTTCTGTCAAATAGATGTGCTCTAACTTACTTGAACATTATTCCAAATCATGGAATACTGCTTGCTTCTTATTTTTCAATTTTTTTCTGATATTTCAGAATTATGAATATCTTAATCATTGTCTTTACATAGGAACTTTTTCCATATTCTGGATTATTCCCATAAAATAGATCCCCAGAAAGAGTTCAGAGGAAGAAAGGACATAGCAAGCTTTTGGTATTTTGATACATCTTGAAAGTTGGACTTTAGATTCTGAATACTCCAACTTTATTTATTCTTTTGTGAACTCCCATTCAGAACTTGACACGAGGCTCTTCACCCAGACATTCAGCACCTGCTGATGATTGTTCTCAAGGTTCATTTAAGATGATCATTATAAGAAATTACCATTTCAAAATCTATCCACAAAATTACTTGAGTTTCAGATCTTTAAAACATAGTTCCCTAAGTATAATCACTTCACATTAGAGCTTTGTTGTTAATAAGACAAATTCGAACTCCAAAAAAACCCAGGAAAACCCACTTACTCAATGACATATTTAGCACATAAAATTCCCCGTATGAATCATATGCTCACAAACCATGCACCCCTAAACATTTAGCTCCTTCTGACTCATTCTGAAACACTCTGACAACTTCTCCATTGAAATTAAAAATTTCCCAATACTGTTAGATCCTCCTTTCCTATAATTAATTAGTTCCCTTTCCCATTGGCAAAATGCAATAGCAATTTACAGATTGTGGAATGCAGCACATATCTGGAATCTTCCACTGCTCACTGTTCTAAGTTTTCCCATCTTCTAGGTATGCCTCTCTCTAAGCTAATACTGGACTTTCATTGTCCTCTTGTTCTGCCACTGACCACCACTGCTCACAGGTGACATCTTTCAAATTCCTGGATGTTTCCTAATACCCCATTTTTTGTTTTTGTTTTTAATAATTTAAACTAACATTTATTGATTGCTTTTTTCCCCTAGCTTCTTTTTTTTTTTTTTTTTTTTTGGTAGATAACTTTGGATCATCATTTTTTATTTCAAAATATTAAGGGAGTACAAATGTTTTTGTTACATAGATAGCTTTTATAATGCTTAAGTCAGGGCTACAAGTGTGCCCATCACCCGAATAGTGTTTGGGTGATGGGCACACTGTAAGTTTTTACCCCTTCCCTCCTCCATACTCTGCCTTCTTGATTTCCAATAACTTTTATTTCTCTCTGTGCTCATGTGTGTCCATCAATTAGTTCCAAATTATTGGAGAGTACAAGTGGTGTTTATTTTTTCATTCTTAAGATACTTAGGATAATGGTGTCTAGTTCCATTCAAATTGCTGGAAAGACATTAATTCACTTCTTTTTATGGCTGAGTAGTACTCCATGGTATCTATATATATACCACATTTTGTTAATCCACTCATAAATGAGAGGCACTTGGGTTGATTCCACATCTTTGCAATTGTAAATTGTGCTGTAATAAACATTCAAGTGCAGGTGTCTTTTTGATAAAATGACTTCTTTTCTTTTGAGCAGATACCCAGTAATGGGGTTGCTGGATTGATCTGTATTGGTCAGGTTCTCTAGAGAAACAGAATCAATAGAATATATCTATACCTATGCTTACACATATATAGAGATATATATACAGAGAGAGAGAGATTTATTGTAAAGAATTGACTTACATGATTATGGAGGCTGAGAAGTCCCAGGATTTGCAGTTGGAATTCAGCAAACTGGAGAACCAGGAGAGCCAATGGTGTAAGTTCCAGTTCAAAAGCTGGCAGGCTCAAGACCCAGGAAGAACCAATATTTTAATTTGAGTCTGAAGGCAGAAAAAGACCAATGTTCTAGCCCAAGCAGTCAAGTGGGAGACATTCCCTCTTACTCAAGGGAGGGTCAGTCTTTTTGTTCTAATCAAGCCATTGTCTGATTTGATGAGGCCCACCCACATTAGGGAGGGCAGTCTACTGTACTCAGGCTGCCAATTCAAATGTTAATCTCATCCCAAAGCACCCTTGAAGACACCCCCAGAACAATGTGTGGACAAATATCTGGGTGCCCCATGGTCCAGGCAAGTTAACACATAAAATTAACCATCACACCATCTGCAGACCCTAGGACTTTTGTGCTCTCCCCACACAGTTTACTTAAGGAATCGGACCCTCCTCACCAATGTCTGTGGCTTGATCCAGTCTTTCAAAGTACAGCTAGCTCTCGCATGACAATCCACTGACATTCCTAGTCTACCAACACACCCCAAGTGCTCCATCTTGTGTAGGGGTCACTCCACGCAGAAAGCTCCCATCACACACAAGAAAAAATCGAATCCATAATGTTTGTTCTCCATGGCTCCTTCCCTTATTGCTAATTATTACAGTACCCAGAAAATAAACATGAAACTCATTCCTCGGGTATTTGCTATTCTGTTGCTACAAATCACACCTGGCTGCTGGTCTGGCAAGTTTTCAAGTTCTTTCGCCACCAGTTATTGAATTAATTAATTTTCCAGCAAGCTTGCTCTTTGTTCTGTGTGGCACATAAGTGGCACTCAGGGATGGAAAGTTTATACTAAGAAAGCAAGACAATTGCTAATTTAAGTCACCATGGGAAGCACTGAAAACCCTCGCATCTTCTAAGTAGGTCCTCCCTGACCATTTCTACCTCTCAGGCAGGACTAAGTGAGTGACTCTAGAAACCAGAAAATTTCACCTCAGTGGCCTTGTATGAACTCAGACTAAATTTGAAATTAAAGTCATCCTTTGAAACCTCACTGGAAAATGCTAGCAATATGGCTGGGGTGATGCTTCTGGCTGGCAAAATGGCAAGTCATTTATCCTTTCTGCCCTTGTTTCCTCATATGTGAAATGAGGAACACTGACTCACTTCACAGGAAGGCTGCATGCATTTAATTAATTAACAACACACATCAAAAATACAAACTGCCGAATACTTTTGCTCAGCCCCAAAGCTCAGTAAATCTGCCAGTAGCATGCATTGCTTAGTTGATCTAACCTAGATCTTAAGTTGTGGCTCTGGCCTGCCCCATAAACAAATTTTTCCTACATGTATAGATTCTTACAGACTCAAGCGGATCTTAGTTTTCTATTTTAATGTTTTCTTTCCATTACCGCAATTGTTGCGGTCTTATGTTTTCTTCATCAAATGCTCACTAAGATCCCTATTTACTACAGAAAACTTAAGACACCCATGCCAAAAAATCGCATGTCCGATTAGCATATATCTAGCCAAATGAGCCCACATCAAGCTCAGTTTTACATTCCTTGCTCCAAAGTACCTTCTGTGACTAGACAAAAGATGATGGAAACTTCATCCTAGAACATCAAACCCTGCCAGGCACATTTCCATCTGTCCTATTGAAGATTGCCAAAAGCATTTTTTTTAAGATTTTTTTCCCCATAAAATTAGTCAATCAAAAATTCTTTCAGGCAGAAGTTATTTGAGGACTAGGAAACGTAGTGGTTCCTACCCCAACTGACCTCTTGGACTACCGGAGACATGCTTGACCAAAATAGAAGGAGGAAAATAACCGACGCACAGAAGTAGCGCTTTCAGAATCTATTTACTTCCCTTCCTTTAGCCACACACACCACCAAAGACATTCGCCTACGTGATGAAGAATCATGTCCTGAAGAACAAGGAGGAAATTAGGTGTCTTGAATACTCAAGTAAGTGGGAAGCTTCACAGCTGGAGGCCTGGATCCCAGAAAGTTAGAAGAGAAATCAAATTGATGCCAAGGAGAGAAGGTTAGGCCAACAGTTGCTGGGGTTTGAGCAAATCAATGGCTGGTAGTCCAAGCTGAAGAGTAGACTGCCCGTTTGGGCATTGGAGCAAGGAAACATCTTGCTGATAAGCAGGGGCAGGAATAAGAAAGCACTCACATTAAATGTGTTTGCTCTCTTCTACAGTGAAGACTAAATCATTAAAGGGAAAAGCTTTGTTAAACTCCTGAACTGGCACTGTGTTAATTCCCTAATTGTATCAAATTACCAATCACCTCTCATCAGCTCCTACTTCTCAACTTTTCCCAAAGATTCTTAGAACCACCAGGCATTTCCCTAACCAGTTCTCACCCTTGTTTAGACTGTTTTGTCTTTTTTCATATTTCTCTTAAATAGCCATGGCAGAATTATGGGTGGACATTGTAGTTTCTAGATACATCAATATGTTAATGAGTCTTTATTTAAAGAAACTATGGAGTACTGATCACCATGTTAGGTAC
Source organism: Microcebus murinus (assembly GCF_040939455.1). Lineage (NCBI taxonomy): Eukaryota > Metazoa > Chordata > Mammalia > Primates > Cheirogaleidae > Microcebus > Microcebus murinus. Next base: position 29,682,708 of record NC_134111.1, read on the forward strand.
TATGAGAATGCTTTAAAAAAAAATGAGGTCCTTCTTTCCACTAATAAAATTTACTTTCTAAAGAGTTCATACCCTTAACAAATACAATAGCACTGAACAAATGCATTAAAAAAATGATGTATGGGCAAATGGAAGTCAAGATATTACCAAATAAGCAGAATCCAGAGGCCTGAAATGAACACCCTTCAACTACAATCCCAGGAAATGAGATCAGAGCTAACTGGGGAAAGTGGTCACTCCAGCTGCCTTCATTTCTTACTTCCCATTCACTCCTTCACCCTCTGGCATCTGGCTTCCTTCCACCATATGCTTGCTATCTGGCAGCTGGCGGTTCTCAAATTTAGTGTGCATCAGAATCACCTGGAGGGCTTGTTAAAACACAGATTGCTGGGGCCACTCCCAGTATATTTGCTTCAGGAGGTCTTTGCATTTCTAACAAGTTCCAGGTGATGCTGATGCTGCTGGTCATGGAACCTCACTTAGAGGAGCACTGCACTGTCGACCTTGAGCAAGTGTGACCTTGAGCAAGTTTCCTCTCTGAAAGTGAGAGTACTACCATCTCCCTACCTCAGAGAATTGCTGAAAGGACCTAACACTTGTAAATTAAATCAAACATTATGAAAGCACTTTGTAAACTGAGCAGATGCAGCATTATTGATCTTCAATCTCAACCTAATTGCCTCTCTCTGTGGCATTTGACCCAAAGGCCACCTTCCTCCTGAAACTCTACTTCCTAGTCCATGGCTCTTCTCTCTCTCCCTCACCCATTCCCTTTCTCCTTTATTCCCTGTTCTCTTGCCACATTTTCCTTTTACAGACTCATCTAGTCTCAGTGACTCAAAAATCACTCACATGGAAATCACTCCCAAAGCTCAAGTGTCATATCTCTAACTTACTCTGCTCTCTTCACAAGTTCTCTAGTTCTGTTCAAAGCACCATCACCCTCCCAGGCTCAAAAATATATAATCACATTTTACACTCACCCCTTCCTAACTCTTTCTCCACGATGTCAAGAAAGTCTCAAATGCTTCCACTTATGATCTTTAATATCCTCTGCCACACTGACCCCCTTCCTCTGCAAGCCTGATGCTGCCACCCTTGTTGGCCTCTGTCTCACAGGCCTCCTGCCTGGCCTCTCTGCTTCCAGACCCTCCCTACTCCAGTCCTCCTAAATGCTTCCTCCTTGTGAAGCCACTTAAACTCCCCCCCCACTCTAAAATCCACCCTTATTCTCATAGCCTAAATAATGAATTCCCAAAGCTGGATATTAGGATCTCTTCAATCTGCCCTCACCTTTGAACACCCAGATGGACACCCATCAGGTCAGTGGGAGAATGGACTCCTGCACTGAGCCATCTTCCCTTCCAACTCTCCAATTGTATCAGTTATTTCCAATCTTCCAATCTTTAGTTCTATTATTTTCCTAATAAAGCCATGGTGTCAACCAATCCATCCTACTAAATTTTGCACCAAGATATTAATACTCTCTTAACTACTACATATGCCCCTTTACTAATGATGGTCACACTCATATTTGTCTTCACAAATCCTAATTGCCTATCAAAGTCAAAGCCAATGCCTCATTTTCTACTTGTGTTCATAATTCCATAGCTCTCAAGTACTTTGTACTTAGTCTCTCCCTCTCCTTCTCCCTCTTCTTCTCCTTTTCTTTTTCCTTCTCCTTTTTCCTCCTCCTCCCTCCTTTCCCCTTTCCCCTTCCTCTTTCCCTTGAATTATCCCTATCCCCATACAACATGCTTTATTTAGAACTTCTTATCCTTAAAAAAAGATCTCCATGGACCCACATGAACCACCATCTGCCTACCATCTACTAATCAGTCCATTCCTATATTTGCTTTTACAACTGTACTACACATAGCTTCTCTACTTTTTCATTTTGCATTCCTTCTTTAACCCTTCATTCCTTCTTTAACCCTTTGCAATTTAGCATCCAGATCCAGTAGTTTGCTTTTTCTAATGCACCAACAAACTTCTCTGTCCCGAAGTCAATGAAAACATCTATTTTCTCACCGTATCCACCTCTCAATAGTGGTCAACATGTTTAACCATTTCTCCCTTCTTAATTCTCTTCTTTTTCTTGGCTTCCAGCTCTCCACATTCTTCTGCTTTTTTTCTTACTTGGTCACTCGTTCTTAATCCTCTGCCATAACTTCTCTTCTACTCAGCCCCCAAAATTTGGGGTGCCCCAGGGCTCAGTCCTAGACTAGCCTCTTACTTTCTATACACATTCCTCAGATGACTTCATTTACTCTCATGGCTTTAAATATTATCTGTTTTCTAATGAATCCTTGGTTTACATCAAAGCTTAACATCTACTTGAAGGCAGAGACTCCATCTTGATATCTTAATTTTGGTATCTACTATGAACTTAATGTTCACTTATCTAAACAGAACTTATCTAAACAGAACTCTTCAGTTCACTTCCCAATCTGTCTCCTGATTCTACTCCAATCCTCCCACTCTCAGTAAATGACACTATACATTAAACTCAGCCCAAAAATTTAGATATCATCTTAATTTCTACCCACATTTGATCCATCAGCAAATCCTGCATACTATATCAGGAAAATATATCTTAAATATGTCCAATTGTCTCCTTCTTTATTGCTGCCACCCTAGACAAAGCTACCAAAATCTCTTTCCTGGAATGTTGCAGTAGCCTATAAATGGCCTCCCTGCATCTATGTTTGGCCTTGTCCCATAAAGAACAGAGTGATCTTTTAAAAACATAAATAACATAAAACATAAAGACATAAATAACATCATATCACTCCCTTGCTTAAAATATTGTAATGATTTCCAGTTTTAGCTAAAATAAAATTCAGACTTCTTACTATAGCATCATATAGTATCTTACTATATCAGGCTTTTGCCTCTCTGATCTCAATTGGCCCACATTCAACAAGCACCTTTCTTGGGCCACTTCAGTCTTCTTTTTATAGGCCAAGCTCTTCTTGATCTCACTCACTCAGGCCAAGCTCTTCTTGATCTCAGGGCTTTTGCTATTCTCTCTTTTAGGAACACTCTTTACTGGGTTTTAATCTGGTTGATTCTTCCTCATCCTTCAGAGTTTAGCTATAAACATCACCTTCTCAGGGAGGTCTTTTTTGATGCCCTGTCTAAAACACCTCCTGTTAAAAAGATGGCCTCTATCTTAGCACCTCGGTAAGAGTTATCATAATCTAAATTCTTACTAATTATACTTTTATTTGTTCAGTTGCTTGTTATCTGTCTCCAGCTTCATCTCCTATCCTCCCACAACTAGAACAGAAGCTGCTCCAAAAGAATAAGAAACCTATCTGTATTTTTCTGATTTATTCCTAGCACCTAAGAACACTGCCGAGCATTCCACAATAAATATTTGTCAAAAGAATTAAATGAATGGGAAACCCACTCGTGAATAAGAATGGGCTATAGAAACACACAACTCCAAAATCTCAGTAGGCTAAAACCATGACAATGTGTATGTTGTAAATGCTGGAGGGCTAGTTCACCATGGTACTTCCGGGAAAGTGACTGACAGAGGCTTCCTTTCAACAAGTGTGTCTGTGAGGATCACCACACCAGTGGGAAGACGAGGTGTGGTTAATTGCATGTGGCTCCTAAGGTTTCCCACAAGAAGTGATGCATATCAATTTTGCTTGCTTTGCCCAAAACAAATTATATAATCAGGCCTAACTTCAAAGAGGGTGGGAAAGTATAACTCTACACAAACCCAGAATGAGGGAAGATGGAAATATTTGGTCAGCAGGTCTTAGGACTTCCACCCTCACCTCCAACTAGAAGATTTCTTCCATCAGGAAAAAAAACACAATGGAAATATTTGGTCATGTACACTTTTGATTTCTATACACCTTCTACAGAACACTTTCTTCCACCAAGTCAGCCTAATATAACCTCTCTGGATACCTCTAGTACTTATTTCTGTAATTCTCATTTAGTATAACTGTTCAATTATCCGTCTCCTCATCTACATGTAAATAAGGAGGGCAGAAACCAGAACTATTTTCTTCTTCACTGTTTTCTGAAAACCTAGCTCAGTGCCTTTCACACAGCAAATTTTGAACAAACATTTGTTAGAGGTATATCTTGGAGTTTTTCATGTGTATATGTTTTTATCTGCACAATTAGACTGGATATTCCTCTACATACAATACATAAAGACAAGAATTTATATTCTATGTATCTTCCAGATGATTCATCATGGAGGTATTCACATATTGGCAGGAACATAGTAAATAATTTTTTAAGCCAATTAGTTGTGTTGGAGCTACTCATCCAGTTGCAATGTGCAAAATACCCCTATTAAAGCCATGCTCTCAAAACCTCAGCACCATCTCATGAACAAACTCACACAAGACATACATTGCCATTCTTGGCTTCCTGCAATAGTTCACTGTCAATTTTCTATGGCAGGGAAAAACCAACAATGATTGCAGAGGTATTCTTGGTTCTGTTGGTGGTCAATCTGTGTATGGAAGTGAAACTCCCCTTTCCATAGGATTTCGTCATAGCAGTAACCACAGGGCTTGAATTTTAATCATTGATAGTGTCTCAACTGTGTATCCTAACGTGAAAATAAAACTTGTGTTCCACTCCCTTATTCTCCCTTTCTTTTATATTGCCAAATCCTAAAATGTTGCTAAGATTAAAATCTCTTCATTCTTGAGCAAGGCCATCATGTGTGATGACAGATCTGTCTCTAAGACCTTTACTACATGAGCGAGAACTACAATGTTGTTGAGATTTTTACATCCAGAAAATATCCTTTGGTTGCCAGATGGTATCTGTTTCTACTGACAAGTTCAAAGTATATCTATTCGGACATTGTCCCTGCTGCGTAACCTTCTTCCTTAGACAAAACGCAGTTTCAGTTGACTGAGTACTTCCTTAACCTTCCAAATAAATCATGGCAAGTAATATAAGAAGTCAGCGTGGCATAGCAGAGAGGGTTAGCGCGGTCTTCTTTAATTCTGTAGCCTATCTTAGACAAGTAACTTAACCTGAATTTCAGTTTCCTCATCAAAAACATGAGGATAATAGTCCCTACCTCATAGCATAGGAAGTGTTTATTTTTGTTCCTGGCACACAAGAGATATTCAATAAATGTTTGTTCTTTTCTAACAGCTACTTTAACTGTTAAGCAAAGTACCGATTTAAAGTCCCTCCAAATAAAATCACCGAACAATCACAGAGTTGTTTTGAGCTAATGAATACAAGAGTGCACCAGCGGGACCGGCACGTGGTGAGCTGTGCGTGTGAGTGTTGGCCGGCAGCAGCTACCCTGGGACGCGCTGCTGTGCTACAATCTGATATTTGCACCTTTATTACATTTTCATCTCACACATTCAGCTCTTCTAAAATGTATCATGCTCCCTTACCTTGTGACTGGGTGTGAATATTCGCATCACTTTTTTCTATAGAGAACAATTCACCAATATTTATCAAAATTTTAATTGTATAAATCCTTTGAGCCAGCAATCCTACTTCTAGGAATTTATTCTACAGATATGCTATCACATGTGTGATATGTGTAGGAAAACATTCATTGTAACACTGTAATAGCAAAAAAATGGAAAATAATGTAAAGTCTATTAGTAGGAGAGTAGTTAAACAAATGATGGCATGCTCATGTAAAGGAATACTGAGAACAAAGAAACCATAAATACTGACATGGAACAATCTCCAAGATATGTCATCGAGCAAAAAGAACAATGTGCAGAGTGATGTCTAGGATGTGCTATCGTATGGGATTAAAAATTACATGCAATACATGCTTGTGTGAACATAGAACATCCCTAGAAGGACACACAGAAGACTGGCAATGGTGGCCACCTCTGGGAAGGAGAAATGAGTAGCTCTGGGAAAGAGTGTAGGGATAGTTATATTTCACAGAATACCATCTTATAACCCTTTTTGAATTTTGTACTATGCACATGTAGTTTATTTTCAAAACATATATTACTAAAAGCTCTCCTTAATCCTGGCATAAAGCGACGATTAAATCTGGGAAAAGGATGGTAGACAAAGGGAACTCTATAATGCTTTCATTTTTCTTTTGTACAAAAACAAGGTATTCAAATTACTTGAAATTGTTTTTAAAATAGTAGAATAAAGAAAATGACTAGAAGGGCAAAAAAGAGAAGTAATTAGAAATGAAAAGATAGCCAGTTAAACTACTGTTACTTCCACACCATGTTGACTGTCTATCAATCGACAAGCATATTTATGGGGTATTTATTAAGTCCCCGGTGCTCTGTTGGACACAGTGAGAGGGAAAGATGCAAAAGAGATAGAGGGCTCCAGGGTTTCCCCTCAAGGAGTTCACAGTCTGGTTGGATGGGTGAGACTAACAGGTGAAGGAGTGAACAGCGTCCAGCAGCAAGGAAGTATCGTGAAGCAGCGAAGCTGGCCTGTGAGAGAAGACACTATAAAGGAGGGATTTGCAGGGCCTCGGCAGCAGAGATAATGATGACTTTGGGGACAAGTTATGGCTCCTCCTTTCTCCATTTCCCCATCTCTAAAATGGAATCTCCTCTCACAGGGATGCTGTTAGGATTAATGAGGTAAAGTTTGTGCTTACGTAGCGTCTTTCTTCCGAGAACTCAGAGTGCTTTGCAAAGTATGCTTATTAATATTCATAGGGTGGTTTAGATATTTTTCCACCTTTCACTTTGGAAGTTGCACATCTATACCTCAACCCTACAATTCTTCTCTCATTCTTCCTCAACAGCGTTCTCTTTTTCGCACTAAAATAATGCAGGTTCAAGCTTTAAAGTCCTGATGGTTTTATATAGCTCAGAGCTAATGACATCACACAGCTCCCCTGCAAGAGAACCCACCTATACATCCTAAAGTTTCTATAGTGTTCATTGTATCCATATGCATGATAAGCCTGAGCACATGGGAAGATATCAAACAAATATGTAACAAGGGAAAAAACTATAACCAAGGCTGTTCTCTAAGAAGGGTGAATTGCAATAGCAGTAAAGTGTGTGCAAGTCCAGAAATGAGGCTAAGCCCCTCCTCCCTCTCCTGCCCCCAACCTACTCTGCATAACAGGGTGATGTGAGGTTGGAGTAGAAGGCAGGGAATGTGGAAAGAGAGAAGAGGTGCTGGCAGAGATGAGAGGAAGGAGAATGGGGCCAGGAGGAAGCAAGAGACCATGCAGAGTAGGAGGTGACTTTCCCAGATTCCTCCTCAAGTCCTACTACAGCTTACAAAATTCCAGGAGTGCATGAGTTTCTTATGAAGACAGGGCTGAATTTGCACCCAGAGAGCTGGGAGCAGAAAAACAGACCAGCTGCTGAGTTGGGAAATGACAGAAATCGTGGGAGAACTCTGGACTTTCCATGCCTTAGGACTGACTAGGATCCAAGGTAATTAGAACAAATCCCTGAGGGAGAAAGAGTCAGCTGACATTTGGATAGACTGTAGATATAAGATGTCTATTATGTTTGTTGTGTATGCATGCATACAAACATTAACGTTTTTAAGAAGCAAAATTTTAGGTTTGGAAAAGGTAGCCCCATTTAGCTCTTTTCTTAGACCAACTAGAAAATGTGAGACAGAGAAGTGAAAGGACATCCTCCCAATGCCACGGCCAGGATTGGAACCTGGTCTCTATCGTACAGGCAGATGCTAGCTACAATTAAGTAACTTGTGGCTCCTCCCTAGGCATCTATCCTCAGACTTGTGTCTGCCCTGTTTGGATGTGGAGAACAGCGCTGGCTGAAGCGTTCCACTTGAGAAGGAGTAGGAGGGCAGCCTACTCATATCACGCTACCTGTTTGGCCCTGGGCCAATATCACAAAACAAAGCTTCTTGCAGCAACTGAGAAGAAACAATTTGCATAACTTAAAGCCATGTTGGAGTGTTGTGCTTCACATCTGAGCAGCATAAGTCTTGCGCTTTAAATAGCCCAACCCTAACATATATTTAAGAGCAATGTTCTAAAGGCTGTGTTACATAAAGTGGAACACTTAGTGACACCACAGCAGAGTGCAAGGTCCCCTTTCTTGCAAATTGACAGAAGCCAGCCTCAGTTAGGCAGCTGGGAGGGAAACTTTCCTGTGATAGGAAACCCAAAAGAGGTCAGCCCTGTTTAAAATTGGAAGAGTCCTACAGTATTCTGCCAGTCCCAGATATCTCTTTCCCTGGTCTGCTATGTCCTCACCAACCCTCTGACAGAACCACAATAGGGTCTCTCCTCTGGATTAGACAAGAAAAGAGGAGTCATAATTCCTGAAAGGACCATGTAGGAATGCCTAAATGTTCCAGAGTGAGAAAAGACAGTCTTAGTTGGTGGATGGAAGCAATAGACAATATTTTTCTCCTAATGGCCTTCTGCCTCTTCACATATAGACCCAGATGAAGGTTTTTTTGTCTCTTTGATTTCCTAATACTTGCTTCACAGATTTAGAAAGCAAGGAAGACCAAGTTGTTGCACCAGAATCATCTATAGAACTTTTATAAAATATGCATGCCTAAGGTCCACCCTGAGCTTACCAGGTCAGAATCTGGAAAGGGGTGGAGGTTTGAACAGATATATTTTGAAAATGCTCCCAGAGGCATTCTCATGCAAAGCTCCTGTCTGACAACTGCTAGAGGTAGGAGAGGGTGGAAGTTAAGGTCATGGTTGGGAAACCTGGTGGCAGGAGAAGTATGGCAGCTGGGAGGGAAAGGTCCTGACCACTGCTCCCCAGGGCAAGTCCCTGATATGAAAGGAGCAAAATCACTACAAGACAATCCCTGTGGAAAGAGGCTGAGAATTCCAGACCTTGCTGAGAACCAGGCCCCCGAAATGTACTGCCTGAATCAAGCAAGAACCTTAATCCATGTATACTGCCTTGTGTGTTCCTGCATTCAAGTTAATATTTAGTAAATACTATATAATAAATATCAGGAACAAAGTTAGGTGCTAGGGAGAGAATACTGAGCAAAACCAGACACAATCCCAGCCCTCATGGAGTTTACATTCTAATGGGGAAGGCAAAGTATTAAATAATAAATTACAATTAAATGCAGCATTGAGCAATTTGATAAGGGTAGTAGAGAATGCAATAGGAAGTCATAATGAGAGAGCTAACCTAGTCTGAGGATACTCAAGGAAGACTTTTGGAGCAAGTCTTCATTAAGTGGAGACCAGTGGCATACGTGCATATTAGCCTGTAAACAGAATAGAGCAGGGGTCCTCAAACTTTTTAAACAGGGGGCCAGTTCACTGTCCTTCAGACCATTGGAGAGTGCGCACTGTGGGTCCGGGATGAGTCGGCTGCTAAGCAGGACAGGCAGCGGCAGCAAAAACACCCAACGGACCGGATAAATGTCTTCGGCGGGGGGCAGGTGGCCCGTGGGCCGTAGTTTGAGGACGCCTGGAATAGAAGATGAGAGTCCAGAAGCCTCAGCATTTGAGCCTAGGTTGGACATTGGAATCACCTGGGAAAATTTTTAAACTCCCAGCTGTATCCCACACAAGATGAATAATAATCCCTAGGGTGGGATCCAAACCTCAATAATTTTTAAAATTCCCAGGGTGATTCCAATGTACGGCTGAGGAGGAGAACCACTGGTTGAGAGTGAGGACTTTCCATTCAGGGGGGCGAAGGCAATTGAGAGCACTGGACGCAGGTGAGAGAATGACAAGAGATGAGACCTGATCCTGTAAGGGACACGAAAGAGTTCATATTTTATCTTAAAGTTGGGGGACTCTTTTAAGCAAAGCAACATGATCTAAGTCACATTGAATATGGTCACTCTGGCTGTGGTTTTGAGAAAGGAATGATGGGGGAAGAGATTGAAGGCAGTGAGGTCATTTGGAGGCAGTTGCAATAATCCAGGCAAGAGAGGATGGCAGCTTGGACTAGGGTGAGAACAGAGGGATGGAGTGAGATGAAGAGATAAAGATTCATCTGCAAAACAGAAAAGATCAATAGGACATGGTGATGGATTGGATAAGAGGGTGAGAGAGAACAAAGAGTCAAGAGTGACTCCCAGGTTGTCACTTGAACAGCTGGGTGAATTGGAACTCTATTTACCAAGATGGGATCCATAGTTCTTCAAAGACCACTCTGCTCCAAAGAGACCACCTGAGCTATCCCAAGCAGAGGAGTATTTCAACTGGATTTCACCAGGCCCTAAGGAAATCCTTCTTCTACCTACTCCCAAGGCAACTGTAAATTGAGACGATCTGATGGTAAAGAAATCATGAAAAGGGGCTGAGAAGCCAGATAAATAGAAGATAAATGTGCTTGCACTGAAGGGAAATTGATCCTTAAACTTTGCCTTTGGAAACACGAAACTGCGGTTCTATTTAGGAGTAAACTGAAGGAGTCTTGGACCACAGCCAGGCATTCGAGGCAATAGGATGTTCTCGCCTACAAGTGCTACTCTGGGAGATTCAGCCATATGGTTTGCCCACATACCACGGCTCCTAACCTGGAGGCCTCAGTCGGATGACCACCAAGCCCTCTTATCTCCAGAATAACCCTCTCTCTAGATGCTCTACAGCCCCTCCCAACTCCAGTGAGGAGCGTGGGCCCTGGAAGTGCAGAGAGCAAGACCGCACCTGCCAGGTCCACCATTCTTCTACATCAGGGGTGGTGTAGGGATTGGTACTGACATAAGGCATTGCACAGTTTGGGAACACTGTGGACCAGGCACCCTGACCTAGTTACAAGAAACCTGGAAACACTGGGCCCTCTTCGCAAAACTCCTTTTGTAGGAGGTTCCCATAAATCCAGCAAAATAGCTGGCTTTAAACTCAGCAAAATAACTGTATTTGGTTTGGTAAAGCACCCGAAGCTATGGTTATTCACTACTAGAATGAAATTGTTAAGCAACAGTATTCATTTCCTAAGGCTGCCATAACAAATTACCACAAACTTGGTGGCTTAAAATAGTGGAAATTTATTTCCTCGCAGTTCTGGAGGCCAAAAGTCCACAATAAAGGTGTCAGCAGGGCTGGTTCCTTCTGGACCCTGAGGGAGACTCTGACATAAGCCTCTCTCCTAGCTCCTGGGAGTTGTGGCAATCCTTGGGGTTCCTCTGCTTGAAGGTGGGTTATTCCAAGCTCTCCCACTGGCTCCACATGATATTCCTCTTTGTGTCTCTGCGTCTTCGACTCTTCCAAAGGACACCAATTATTGGATTTAGAGCCCACTCTAATCCAGTACAGTCTTATTTCTATCCTTAACTAATTATATCAGAAAAGACACAATTTCCTCAAATAAAGGCAGTTTGTGGTTGCAAGTGGACTTGAATTTTGGGGAGACACTATCCAGCCCACTACAGCAATGGATCAAATTTTGGTGTTACTGAATGGATGGCTAAAACCAACTATGTATCAGATCTAACTCTTTTTAAATGCATGCCATTCATTCTCGTACCAGGAAACCAAAAGGGAATTTCAAAGGGCCTATAGTATTTATTTATGGGACTGGGACAACCTGCCCAACCGCTTACCCTCCTGCCCCTTTGCCAGTGAATTCTTTTTTATGAATTAAAAACTTTCTCTTCTCACCCCATCCATCATCACCTTTCTTTCTTTGCCCCAAATCCCAACCTCAAAGAAACAAAATGTGACTGAGGTTAAGGCCTGGCCATTTCTGAATTAATCAAATGCAATAGAATGCCATAGTCTTCTGCTTACCATTATTTGAAGTGTCTCATCATCTCACTCTTTTTTAGAGCAAAGAGGTTTGAAGAACTGTGGGGGTCACATGACCTCTTGGATGACAGAGGTGTTCAGGGTAAACAAATTTTGAGAATTGGTTTTAGAGACTGTGACCCTCCGGTGGCAATATTTTCAGATGCAGATACAGTATTATCTGAAGATATTCTGGTTTTAGATGTTTAAATAGCCTAATGTATCACAGTCTGTTTTAAATGTAATACATTAATACACACCTCAACACAAGCCTATAAATGAAACAAAGATGTCTTAGAGGAATAGTTTAGCTGTGCTTCTTGCAGCCTAAATGTAAACTCCCCTTTAATCTAAAAGCATTAAAAATCATAATAATGAATTTTTGCCATTAAGAGTCAGAAAGCACTTTTCTCTTTAAAAAGACAGATGCATTAAAATTTAATTATTGTCTCCCTACCTGATTATCAGACAAGAATAAAGCACATTTGGTGGGGCTGGGGAGGGGGAATACACATATGTTCACCCAGCACATGAATATTTTTAAAGGCTCTTCAAGGAGATGTTCCCCAATACCCACCCCAAGTGACTGAAGGAAAACATAATTGACTAGATATACATGTGTTGGAACAGAAGAGCCAATGTGCCAACTGCTTAAGTAAACAGATACAAATCAGGTGCTTAGGAGAGGATTTTGGTTTCTTAATCCTGTGCCTATTCTCACTGTCTAAACAGTGCACATTCATTTGAGTTGGTGTGTTGTCCCATTGGACGGTTCCTTGAACCGCATTTTTAACTCCTTCGGGATAGGTAAGTAGAGATTCCTTTCTGGAGTGTGAAAGCTCGCAGCAGCAGGAATACAGCATATCTCATCTCTAATTTATGACTGACTAACTGAAACTCCTCACTGTCAGCAAACTCTGCCGTGTTTACTGGTTTGACAGCATACACACATATGGCAGAAGCCAGATGGACCTTCTCCCCCAGCTTCAAGCTAAGGGTGCTTCATTAGGAAAGAGATGCAGCCAGTCTTTGAGATCTTTGAACAAGGCTTTCCAGCATGACAGGAAAGAAGTCAGTCAGCAATCAGGAATAAAAAGACCCTCTCCTAAGCAAGAGATAAGGTCAGACGAGAACTTACAATTGCCCAATTGAAGCCCATCAGGTTTTAAAGAACAAATGGCCTGCCCTCTCTTCTATAGAAACTGGGCAACTACTTCTAAAGAAATCAGTTGATATAAAATTTGCATCTTATCTATCTAGACAAGGGTAAATCAGACAATAAATCTATTTCCTAAGTTCTGATTCATAGTTAACAATGTCAAAAGATTCTGGTAAACTCCAAGAAAATAGCAATGTCTTTTGCACTTACAAATATTGCGGCAAAAAACCTTGCTGCTACAATGAAATATTGTTCATAAGTTATAAGATAAAACACAACCCACTGAACCCAACGATTTTATTCTAAAACTTCAAGGGGTGGGGGGAGTCTCCTTTGGTTTATCAAACATTGCTGTTTTGTTTCTGGTTTTTTCCAGGCATGTGATAATCCTCTGTATCTTTTCTGACCTCTTACCTGGAGTCCTTTTTCTCACAATTCTCCAGTCTCCAAGTTTTGGGATGTGTCTCATGAGCAGTGAGCCTAGATTCCCATCAGAGTCCTTATTATCCACATTTGAACCATCTAGAACAGAAATCTCCACAAAGTAATTTGAGATCTTGTTACAGAAACTTTGGCACTTGTCCCCGAAGCCATGTCAGAAGAACAAGGACAAGTGGTTTGAGGACAAAGAAAGGGGAGTTTATTAATTTGCTGGCAAATAGGGAAGATGGCAGACTCCTTCTTCAAAGTCCCGATTTACCAAGAATAAACAGAAATACAGAGTTTTTAAAGGGAGGCCATTCAACTACAGTTATTGATTCTGATTGTCCCATCTCTGCTGAAAACAATCCGTGACCTCCACTCAGGACCTCCACCCGGACAGTTCCATTGAGCCAGCTCTTCTCCTGTAGCACAAAGAACAAAGGATATTTCTCTGCCCCTCCCGACTAGTGGCTTGAGGCAGGGATGCAGGTTTCAGTTCTCAAAAAAGGAGTGGGAATGTTTCAAAGAGACAGAAAACATTTTTGCCAGTTTTCTATTTTTCAGGCCATTCCTTTTGTTACAATCATCCCTCTCCCTAAACCAGAAACAAGAGTTCCTTGAGTGGCAAAGGTGACAAGAAGGATTAAGGAAGAATGGATCCTTCCCAAGGGAATAAACTGCCCTGCTCTCTAAACTGTCAAACTGACCTTCTAATTCAGATAAACCCATTAATTCCACATGTCTCAGGACCCTTCCAAACTGAGAAAGGTCTAATCCTAGGGAGGATAGTGAGGGAGGTTCATGGTTTAAGGGGATGGCACTTTCTCCAGGACCTGGCAGATTGAATAGGAAATCTACAAGCCCCTCCACTGCCTCTAAGACCTTTCTGGTGATTAAGTTCTAGTGAAAGGAAGCAGTGAGGATCACTGGAATTTGTTGAGAACTACCTTTATATACCCTACCATTAGTCCAAACTGACTTGAAATTCTCCTCCCTCTCAGAGAGGTAAATATTATATATTGCTACAAAATGGGCTCCATAGAAGAAACTAGCAATTTTCTCAACATTCTAAAATGTAGCAAAAAAAAATGTATTTCTCAAGAACAGCCTTATAATTGAATGTTGGAATACCTAGGGCCACTTTTAGCCTCTGCCATTCTAGGAAGAAGAGTGATTAGATTGAATGTTTTTTGTGGGCACATCGGGACTCCAGGTTTAGTGCAAGGTATTAACCTTCTGTTTAAATGTTATTTCATAGCACTAAAGAGAAGCCCCTAGCATGAAGCTGTGGGTGGATTTTAGACTGGTCTTTTTCCCTTGCTAATAGAAAACTTTGACATGACTTGGAACACAATGGCCATTGTTGGTGAAACTCCACAGAACCAAAGCCCCATCAACAACCAAGCAGAAGTTGAATGGAGTGCTCCAGGGCAGTCCTCCCTGGGGTCTTTAGGATACTGTATTTACATTGATCTGGAATACCATACTCCTCCAAGGGTTTTACACCCATCCTATTATTTGCATCTCAGAAGAACTGTGAAATAGACACTTTAAAAAAAGGTTATCATCAGTCCCCTTTTGTGGATAAAGAAACTGAGGACCAGAGATCTATGTGATATGTACCCAACTGTATAGAGACGGAACAGAATAAATCCTAAGCTTTCTATGCCTAAGAATCTAGTATCTTTTCACTTGGGGTTTCTTCTGGTAAGTGAATACAATTGGTATTTAAAGGTGTCATATTCAGCTAATAGGATTAAGCAATCAATGGATTGGAAAATATAGCCTATGTTTGATTATAGTTTAGAGCATCTAAATATAATAAGACAACTCAGAGTAAGGGGAGGGGGAAATCAAATAAAGCCAGCAGAGCCACGCTTACCACGCAGCTAACATACTCCCGAATCTCTCCATGGTTTACACCTCAGACAGCCCCAGTCCATGAGAATGGAAGTGAAAAGAAAATGCAAATTCAGCTGCATGTTACATCCACAGTAAATGCAAAGACAAATTAAGAATTAAAGACAAATGCAAATTACTCTGCTCATAAAAGAAACCTATACAAAAGACAGGGAATGAAAAGGCTCTGACAGTTATGGATGAATCTCTGAAGAGGCGCACAGCGACCGTATTTCCAAATTCAAGTCTTTTAAAAACTGGTTAAAAGAATGAGAACAGCTGCTGCAAAGAAGGGAGGGAAACTGCTGTTAACAGTAAACCCAGCTACAGAGTAAAACTGAGAATCGTGTCCTTATTGTCAAGGTGAAGATGAAAAGCAACAAAGGGCCGAAGCCAAAAGAATTCTCTCACCAGAAACTGCATGGCAGACTTTAAAAGCTAAGCCCCTGGCAAGGCTTCAGCTGGGGGAGATGGAGACAGGCAGAGAACAAAAGAAAGAGGCAAGGTTGAGAAAGAGGCGAGTGTTGGGAGAGAGAGAAAAACCACAGGATGTCAGAGTGGGAAAGGGCTGTAGAGGTCAGGGGTCACTCCTCAATCCAAATGTCCTATAGGTCAAGCAGGTAATGGAGGCCCTGACTTGGCTCGGAGTGGCAAGGACTGTGGGAAACTGCCTAAAAGCGTTCATATGCACTCTTTTTTAAAAAAGATATTAGACATCAGCACAGAATTCGCCCACACACCGTCAGTTTGTGTCATTTTATAATTGAGTCCTTTGGTGCATCTTCAAATCTTGGAACAGAATAGGTGTGTTTTAAATGTTAGTTGAATGGATCAATGAATACATGAGCCCCTCATTTTACACATGAAGAAACAGACTCCAAAAGAGTAAGTGGCTTTTCTGATTTCACTCAATTAGATAAAAGAAGTTATCATTCGAGACATCCCTGACCCTCAGTTCAGGGCTCCTTCATCTATGCTGCAATGCCTCCCCAAGAAGAAGAAAAAGAAAACTGATGTCTCCACCAGCAAGTGGAAGAGAGAGACTGACAACCATCCTAGGTGGCACCTATAGGCCTTCGTGCACAAGTTGCCACCCCGAGCTAGAATTCAGGCTTTGGTTTTTGGTCAAAGGGCTACAGGGACAAAGAGGGCACCCTATAATGTCAGCCAACCTATGGCAAACTGAAGAGTACGTGTTCTATACAAGGGGCAACTCCACTCAGTTCTAGCCTATCAAGAATGTAGGAATGTGAGCCAATCCTTTCTAGAATCTACCCATTTTTCAGGACAGTCCAGAAATCTATATTTTTATTTGAAACATCCTCGTTTTAAAATGTGGCAACCAATTCATTTTTAAACACAGTGACAGCCAAACGAAATACTACTTCCGGGTCAAAGGTGGCCTGAGCACTGTCAGTTGGCAACCTTTGACTCTAGTCATAGCAGCCATTTTAAGACAAGGTAGAGTGTTCTAAAACACTCCGACACTTCACCTATTGAGAAGCTCACAATTTGAAAATATTCTTGTTACAAAAGGATCAAATACATGAAACCTGGACTATGGTTAAAACAAGTACCTTCAATGAGGCCACGGCATCTGTATACTTGTCTATCACATTTCCTGGAGGTTCATGTTCTCTTGATCCCTGGGTGGCATTAACTTATGTTTACTTTTCTTATCTACCTGCAGTTAGGAGGATTGTCCACATGAGACTTTGTGGCTTCCCCCTTTCTAGAATTTATAAAACACCAGCCTTCACATGGCAACCCATTCCGTCAAGTTCAGGCCTCAAGTGGTTACACAAGGAAGACAACAGAACCTTAATTTGAGTCCAGTCTTTATTAAAAGTACAATTGTATGTAATAGGATTGGATTAGAAAATGAAAACTTGTTGTGTTTATTACGACCCAGATTGACAGAATTCCAAAGCTTCCATCCAACAGATAGCAACATGTCTTGTCAGGATTGCTTATTTATTTAAATTCAGGGGAAAAATAATCCTCTCCTACAGCTATTAGAAAACCAGTTTTGTGAATTATCTAAGCCATAGAATTCAGGTTGTTTATGAGGCAAAATCAGCCCCTGAAGAATGGCGTCTGTACAATGAGTTTAGCCGTCAATGAGGAGGGGCTGTAACTTAAAACTTGTAGGAATGCAGTTTAGTTTAGGGTGCCTGCTCCTTTCTCCTCGCAAAATCCTGGGCTGTGGAAAATAAAAGTGGTAAATGTTATATAAATAGTGCATGACATTTGCAAAGGTTAAGGAGAGACTCTTTACTCCTTTTCTTCTTTTCCCAGGTATTATATTTGAGCAGTGAACCCCAAGGTTGCAGTATTCAGGTACAAGCCTGCAGGTCAGATTACTGGTGATACAGAGGTAGATCAGGAATTTCTACCCTGTTTGCTTCTTGGAAGAAAGCAAGTGAGACTGTGCACAAACATCGCCCAAGCAAGGATGATATGGCATTCTGCCAAGGGGTCCCGGTGCTGCTGAATTTGCACAAAGCCGGCTTGGCTTTGCCTTCAGTTTCCATAAGGAATACGGGCACAATTTAGAGGCACTGCTTTACAAAACAAGCTCCATGCCATCTATTTGTGGCTAGCCTCTGAGTTTTTTTCTTTAATCCTCCTTTTCAAATGGCTAAACAAAGAAGTAGAGTATTCCAGCTACCAAATCTGTGAAAAACATTTTTGTCTAGGGGGATATCTGAGCAGTGAAGGTGTTGGGTTTTCCAATCCATAAACACAGAACTATGAGGCTGGAAGACCATACCAAGAGGCCATCTGAGTTTTGCCCTGCTTCCAGGCCAAGTGAAATCTAAGCCTGAAAGAAAACTTTGGAATTTACAGGGAATGAGGTTTTGAAGTTCTTTCCTAAGTGGCCCCACCAGCCGCTGCTCCTCAAACTTTGGGGGAGTAAAATCTCCCTGAAGTCTGATTTACTTAAATTTGTGCCCTTTCATCAGTAACACGAACACCAGACATTCTGAACTGCATCCACCTTCATGCAACAGTGTGTATATGGAGTTCCAGTAGATTGCTCAACCAAGGTGTACCAATTGTCAATCTGTAAATCACTCACGGGTCCTTGGTTTAAAGTGGTTTTGTTGGTTGTGTGGGGACTCCATGTTTGCCTCTTGGATGACAGCAGAGCTTTTGCAAGCCAGGTTTCTCCTCTGACTCACAAACATTCACAAGAGTCATTCAACCTCCACACCCCCTCCCACATGACACACACCCTACTCAGGGCTGGTAGGTAGTAGATAGTGAATAGCTACATATTGATTGATTAATAAGGGCTCACAGGTTAGCCTCATGGGAAGCCATCTTGGCTCTTTCTAAAGCCCTTTACTAAACTTTAACAGTTCTCTCATCCCTTGTCTTCAATCACCTTTGCACAACTAATGCAGCCCTTACTACTGTACTAGTCTTAGGCCCCAACCAGCCAGGAAGTCTGGCACTAAACAGAAATGAGGTTTGCCACACCCTACATTGTGGTTTACTTTGGATTCCCGAGGACTTTGGTTGCTGCCCTGACTGCCTGCCCATGCGCCTTTCTCAGTTGTGCCCCACACTAGGTCTTCTCCTACCTTCCTAAGCCCTGTAAACCTATCAAGAGATGAGCCGGAGCCAACTGCCAGAGGTAGCAGTAAAGATATTAATAATAATGGTGGTCAGCGCTACTCAGGGCCAAAGACTATAGGTCCATAGAAGCTGAATTGAGTAAGCAAAGGAAGCCACACAGGTCTAAGTAGAGAAGGTGATAGCAACCAGTATCTTTAATTTGTCACTCAGGATGCAGACTTCCTACCGTAAGTCATGCTATTACAAGTGTATTATGAAAACGATCCACATAAGCCATACCTGGAAGCCTGTTAAATAAATGCAGCATCTAGACCCCCCACCTGGAACCTACTGAATCAGAATCTTCATTTAACAAGGTCTCCAGATGAATTGTATGGTCATTAAAGTTTGAGAAGTACTGAGCTAGAGCATTGCTTCTTAATTCTGGCTGCACATTAAAAATCCCCTGGGAAGGCCGGGCGCTGTGGCTCACGCCTGTAATCCTAGCTCTTGGGAGGCCGAGGCGGGTGGATTGCTCAAGGTCAGGAGTTCAAAACCAGCCTGAGCAAGAGCAAGACCCCATCTCTACTATAAATAGAAAGAAATCAATTGGCCAACTGATATATATATATATAAAAAATTAGCCGGGCATGGTGGCGCATGCCTGTAGTCCCAGCTACTCGGGAGGCTGAGGCAGAAGGATCACTCGAGCCCAGGAGTTTGAGGTTGCTGTGAGCTAGGCTGACGCCACGGCACTCACTCTAGCCTGGACAACAAAGTGAGACTCTGTCTCAAAAAAAAAAAAAAATCCCCTGGGAAGATTTGAAAAAATACTGATGTCCAGGTACTACCCCACCCAAATATCAGAATCTTTGGGTGTGGGAATGACCCATAAATATTAGGTTTTGCAGATGATTCTAGTGTGCAACCAGAGTATGAGAACTACTTCCTTAAATAGAGTTTAATTTGCTTTATGGATGTGAAAGCCTGACTTTAATTGGTTAAATGAACTGCTTTAGGTCACATAGCTCATAGCAGACAAAGGTTTTATTAAGATTCATATAGATTGTATAGTTAAAAGTGCACAGGTTTTAGAGCCCGATTCAAGTCCTAACTCTTCCACTTTCTAAAAATATGTTTTAGGGCAAGTTTTTTTTTTTTTTTCTTTTTGAGACAGAGTCTCACTCTGTTGCCCTAGCTAGAGTGCTGTGATGTCAGCCTAGCTCACAGCAACCTCAAACTCCTGGGCTCAAGTGATCCTTCTGCCTGAGCCCCCCGGGTAGCTGGGACTACAGGCATGTGCCACTATGTCCGGCTAATTTATATATATATATAATTTCTTTCTATTTATGGTAGAGACGGCGTCTCACTCTTCCTCAGGCTGGTTTTGAACTCCTGACCTGAGTGATCCTCCCACCTCTGCCTCACAGAGTGCTAGGATTATAGGCGTGAGCCACCGCGCCCGGCCCTGAGTCAAATTTTTTTTTAACCCCTCTGACACATAGTTTCCTTGTCTGTAAAGTGGGATAGATAATAAAAATCTCATGGGGCTACTGAAGAGATTAAAGGAGATAATGTCTGTAAAGCCTCTGTTATAGTCTATAGTCATCTCCTTTTCCCTTTTACTTTAATCTACTGTATCTTCCATTCCACAATATTCTCAGGAGTCACAAGTTGGGATTATTGATTCATTTAAGAAACATTTATTGAGAACTGAGATAAGAAGAACTGAGGATTCAGAAGCCATAAAACAATTCTTGCCCTTAGGAGACAGTTTTTGCCTGTCCTCTGAGAGGAGAGATAGGCATGAAAACAGGTTACTATCCAGCGTTGTAGAAGCAAAGCTAGGGGTGCTTGAAGACACAAGGGCACACACAGAATAAAGTTTCCATTTGAGATATCAGGAAATCTGCCCAAGAGATGTGACGTCTGAGCAGAAGAACGAAAGAGAAGATATCCAAGCAGATAAGGGAGCAGAGCATCACAGAAGGTAGGAACAGCATGTACAAATGCACAGAAGTGTGAAATGTCATGGCGCGTTAGGAGAACTTCAAGCAAGTCAGTGTTACTGTAGCGCGAAATGAAGGGGGAGAGTGGCAGGGGTGAGACAGGGAGTAGGCAGGAGCCAGGGCACAGAGGGCTCTCTCTGCCATGCTGAGCAGCAAGGACTGGATCCTGTGGGTGACAGGACCAGGGAAAGGCTCTGAGAACCAGCTTGTTTAGATGGTGTCTGGTGGAGGGAAAGGAACCCACAGGATTCACTCTGATGTCTTCTAGAAGGGGGCGAGTCAGGGAATACATGGAACTCGGGGGCTCAACTATATCACCTGGATGTCACTGAACAGTGAGTCCTACAGTATGTGGGATGCTGTAGGACTCACTGCATCTCAGACAACATCATTGATAATTGCACAAGAAGGAAAAGGAGAGAGAAAATTAGGAGAATCTGGTGAGCATGTAATCATTGTTTACAAACTCTGTTCCCATGATGGTACTGACAACTGAGAGGGTTTTCTTGAAAACAATGAAATAAATTTAGAAATAAAGAGCCAGCCTCTGTGTGTGTGTGTGTGTGTGTGAGTGTGTGTGTGTGTGTGTGTGTGTGTGTGTGTGTGTGTGTGTTTAAGTCTCTCCTGCTATTTTCCCCAGTGTAATTTCAGCCCTCCCTCCCTGGCACATACCTGCTTCATTCTTGGGTTTAGTCCTAGACCACTGGGATTTACATATGTATTTCACCTTAACTTTTTCTTCAATAATTTTTTTCACCATTACAAAAATAGTATATGCTAATGATGGAAAAGTACATATATATGCGAAGAAAAAATTTAAATCACCCATAATCCCATCACTTCGAGATAACTATTAAAAACACTTTAGTGCTTTTCTTTCTAGTTTTTCTCCTAAGCACACACACATGGATTAAAATTGTTTGTAGAATCAGATTATACCATGTGTACTTATTTATAATCTGCTTTTTACACATATTTATTCATTGAGTAGGACTAGTTCTAGTGAGTCTCTTTTTAAGAATGAACAAGGAGGTACTGTACCAACAGAAGCAGAGCAGCCGTGTGCTCAGAGAAACCTAGAAAGCCACTCTTCAGAGAGACACAAATGAGGCAGATGAGCAGAAAGAGGCAGAGTAGCTGGAGAAAATAACTCTCATTCTTTATGATTTTCTAATTAAATCTCCAGTGAGCTCATATCCTGTGAGCCCCAACTGACTTCCTTCCCTGGAGTTCCATGCCTTGTATCTTCTTAATAAATTTCTCCAGTTTTTCTTAAGATTGTTTGAAGGGGTTGTTTCTTACAGACAAATAATTTCCAACCAAGGAAAAATTCTGAAATATACTAAAGATTTGGGCATGAGAAAGCAGATGGATAATGGCTTGTTTAAGTAAACAAGTGATTTTTGTCTTGAAGGTAAAACTTCCCCCAGTAGCCTATTGTGTTCTTGCTGAAGTTTCTGTGCAATGTTATTTCTCACCCTCAGATGTTAGATGAGAAATTTTATTTAACACACTATGACAACCTGTCAAAAAGAATGACTACTGTGTATTGTGTGGTCTAAGCACCTCGATTTTGTTCTTCCCTGGAGTCGGATAATTGCCTTGCTTGTTTGTGTTTGGGGACCAGGTACAATAATAAACTAAATTGGTATCCAGGCTGGGATTGTTCAGTGGTCACCACTATCATATATTTATATTATTAACAAGGCTCTAGAATTCTGCAGAGTTTCAAGCCTAGGGATTGGTAGCTTTCCGGCAACAAGACCCTATGAAAGCTCAAGGTCCTTTTCTAAATATTAATAGTATCACCAAAGGCATTATGAAGTTCAAAAGGAATTCTGGTGACCTGTCTCTTAGTCATCCTGTGACCTAGGCTTATAAGAACATTATACTTGCTATTTTTTACTTCATTAAATTTTGGTACAGACCAGTCCTTTGTTCCAATAGTATGATCTCAGAGAGTCCTTACCTAATCACTCTATATAAAAAAAAAAAGCACCTCCTCCATTGCAATCTAGCTCTCTTATCCTACTTCTTTTTAAAAATAGCATTTAGCATCACTTGACATAGCACCATATGAGGTCTGTCCAGAAAGTATCCAGCCATTGTTAATATGAGAATGGTTACATGGCTGGATACTTTCCGGACAGGCCTCATCTTTGTTGACTGTCAATCCCCACCAGAATGTGAGTTTCTTAAGGACAAGGACTCTAGTTGTTGCACCAATTAATGAATGCCCACATTGAAACATGGCGCCTGGCACATCACAGACCTTTCATAAATATTTGTTGAATGAGCCCTATACCCAACATCCTAAAACTTGGGTAGGGATTAAATTCCTGATGGAATAGGAATTTAATCTATAGTCTTTTTCTTTCCTGCAGTGACAACCCTGATTCCTACTCAGACTTGAGTAAGAAAGTCAAGAGTGACTTGGTCACCACTCTTTTCACTTCTCTTTTCAAACCAGTCCATTGGAACACTGAGTTTCCTTCCTCTATTGCCTCAGCTCTTAAACCCTGCATCCAGCTGTTCCCTCTAAATTAAAGATGGAAGGCGGCAGCACGTGGGTTTCATTTCCATAATGCCGTCATTCCCAGCCCGGGGACGCTTCCCGCCACAAAGTGCCTCTAATTACCCCAAGGGAACGTCATTAAAACTTCACAGAAAGAATCATTATAATTCATTTGAAGTTTTAAATAAACATAGACCACATAGGACAAAATCAAGCTAGCGACAACACAAGTATTAACATGGCAAAAATGCTAGGAAACCCTGTTTTAATGGATTTCAGGGCTGAGACCCACAATGCTGAGCTGCAGTTAGTGTAATATATGCCCACTATACATTTCCAGAATGACTCACCTTTGAATTTTCTCTAATTTACACACTTCACCTACTCTCTTTCCAAATTACCAGGTCAAGAAATGCCTCTCGTTTTCCTCCGTTAATCTGCTGCTTTGCCCATTAAGCTTCACATATTAAGTTTTAACTTATTGGCTTCCGTGACACTCAATGATCCCAGAGGGGCGTGGGATAAAATATGTGTTTTTCCAAGGTGCCTTCATGCCTGGATTGCAATTTCTAATCTCTGAACTATATTGCTTGCTCTATACCTATGTGTCTTTTGCAAGAGCTATTGATCTGTAATCTCACCAGTGCATTTTTCCCTCCTCATAAAATCCCAGGGATGTTCTAATTAAGGATAGACTCTGGCTACAAATTATATGGAACGCGGCACTCAGGCAACCAAATGGAATACAGACCTTGCGCAGTTCAGGCAACTGGGAAAGTGGGTCTGAAATTCTCCTTAATCAGTCAGACAGATTCTGCTGGGTCCCAAAGGCAATAATAGTAAATAAATAATAAACAAATAAATAATTGCAAATTAGACTGGTGTGTTATTGCCGACAAAGCTATCGATCCCATGGTATGCAATTTGTGAATTCTGAGAGGCAGCATGAGATGGCAGGAAAACACAGGCTCTGGTGTCAAAATGACCTGGGTAGCCAAAGATCTATATTTGCATCCAGGCCCCTTTCCTACAGGAGGCACATTAATTTTCTCTCTGAGCCTCAGTTTCCTTAACTGCGTGATAAAAATAGTGTGCATCATACAGCACAGATTCCTAGTGGTGAGATTGGATTACTGTGTATAAAGTGCCAGAATGTGGGTTCTACACATGATAGTTACCACCCCCATTGCAGATCCCCATATTCTAGATGACCAGTCAGACTGTAGAAGCACATATTATTTAAAGGAATAGGAAAAAATATTGAAACAGTAGGGATACCTGAAATTGGCCTTAGGAATGTGCTACCATAAGGATGAGGGGCGGACTGTGGATTGGGCCTGGAAAGGGAGTGGATTGCTCAGGGTGTGTTGGATAAAGGCTGGATGTCTCCTCCTCCAGGCCAGGATCCTCAGGGAAAGGGGGAAGAAGCAGCTCGGTAATGAATAACCCACAGCTTTTCAGCATCAAGCAAGGAGGACTGACTAGAATCCACTAGATATAACCAGGGAGGTGATTGGTGACCTTGACCAAGGGAGAGGTTAGAGTCAGGCTGTTAGGCTAAAAGAGTAGGAGAGGAGGAAGCAAAGACAGCGGATGGAGATTATTCTTTCCAGTAGCTTAGTTGTGAAACGAAAGTAATTTCATCTTCATTTTGAGAACTAGAATTTTTAATGCTTGAAATAGCGCAAGTGAGACTAAGCTATATGGAAGGACTCAGTTATTAAGGCCATCCTCTCCCCTTTCTCCCCTACACCCCAGCAGTTCCTCAGCTGTGCTTCTCTGGATGCCACAAGTGCCTGCTTGAATCTCCCCTGCCTTTCTGGAGACTTCCAAGCTGCACTTGCCTGACATTGTCTCCCACCTTGGCGAGGGTGCTAGGGGCTTGCAGTCGGGAATGAGACAGACCTGACCGGGACTCTGGCTCTACCTCTCATGGGTTTGCCTCAAGTTCCTCATGTATAAAATGGGAATGGCAATAATGCCTAGATCAGGGTGTTACGAGGATTAAATGAGTTAAAACTGTAAAGCACTTAAATTAGCACGTTGTATGTGCTCAATAAATGTAAACTATTACGTTATTGTTAGAACACTTGTACGAACCTGCATTCCTATAGCTATGGGAGTGCCTAGTTTGTCTGACCCTGAATCCTGTCTTGCCCTAGTCCACCATGTAATCCTGTGATAAACCTTTCTTCTCTCTGCCAACCTAAGTTAACCACTGTCTTGCCCAACCCTCCACCTCTGGTCCTGGTAAATCCTGTCTCTAATCCAGTCCATATGCCACAGCAGTATCCTATTATAATAACAAGTGTAACAACCTTATTATTGCTTAGCACATGCCAGGCACTGTGCTGAAAGTTTTACATACATATAATCCTCACAAGCCCATAAGGTAGTCATTATAACTAAGGAAACCGGCCTGTCAACAACACAGTCAGGATTTTATTATTATTATTATTTTGCCAACTCTTTATTGCATGTCATATTTCTGTTAGCATAGTTTTTTATTATTATTATTATTATTTCAGAATATTATGGTGATACAAACATTTTGGTGACATATAATCACAGTCAGGATTTGAATTCAGGTCTGTGTAATTGCACAGCCATACTCCCAAGCCCTGGGTTACATTTCCTACAGAGGGTGTCAGGTATCTTACTCCTTCTAGAGCAGATATCCTCAAACTATGGCCCGGGGGCCATATGCAGGTGTTTTAGCCCATTTGGTTTTTTTTACTGCAAAATAAGATATGTGCAGTGTGCATAGGAATTTGTTCATAGTTTTTTTTTTTAACTATAGTCCGGCCCTCCAACAGTCTGAGGGACAATGAACTGGCCCCCTGTTTAAAATGTTTGAGGACTTCTGTTCTAGAGCCCACATTTCCTCATCATCTCTTCTTTAGGTATTTAGGCGTCTGTGTGGTAGATTGCAAAAACAGCTAAAAGTTCTCCCACACACTCCTGAAATTCATCAAGAAATAAAATTTATTTTCTCACCCCTTCAATCCTGGCTAGACTTGCAATTGCTTTGCCCAATAGATGGGTGCAGATACAAGCCTGGGTCTTGAGAAGCCTTGCACATATCCACTCACTCTTTTGGGACCCCTACCACCTTTACCCTGTAAACAAGTTCTAGAAAATAAGAGGCTGCATAGAGGAAAACTGAGGCACCCCAGCCAAAAGCCAGTCAGCCTCAGCAGACCTGCACCCAGTTGCAGATGCATGAATGAGCTCCAGCCAAGAGCAGCCAACTCTGCCTCCCATCATTGGAGCAGGCCAGCTGAGATCGGCTCAAATTACCAATTTGCAAATGCATCATTTAAATAAATGGTTATTGTTTTAAGTTATTGTCTTAGTTCAGGCTGCTAAAACAAAAAACCATAGACTGAATGGCTTAAACAACAAACACTTATTTCTCACAATTCTGGAAGCTGGGAAGTCCAAGGTCAAGTGCAAGCAGAGTTGATATCTGGTGAGCACTCCCTTCTTGGTTTGCAGATGGCTGCCTTCTCTGTGTCCTTACATGGCAGAGAGAGAAAGCAAGCTCTAGTTTCTCTTCCTCTCCTTACAAGAGCACAACTGAGGGCTCTACCCTTAGGACCTCATCTAAACCAAATTACTTCCCAAAGGTCCCACCTTCAAATATTATCATGTGGGGAACTAGAGTTGCCAAATGTGGACTTGAGGAAAATGCAAACATTAAGTCCATAATGATCACAAAGTTTTAGGGTGGTTTGTTATGCAGCAAAAGCTCACTGATCCAATCAGCAAGTATTTTTTTAAAATAATTAATTAATTCACTTTCTTGTCTTTTCTTGGACTTCTACTTGCCATGCAATCCCATCTGCTGATCTTCCTGATCCCTGCTTTACACTCCTTTTGATCAGGCCTTGGGCAAGAGATAAACATTTTTAAACAAGATCTCATTAGCACTCTGGTAATAAACTTCTTTAGATGAGATACAAACCTATTCTCTACACACCAAATTTCCATGGTGTGTCCAAGGTAAGTTGCATGCCATGGTAAGTTGCATGCCATGGTAAGTTGCATTATAGCAAAGTACCCAGGTAATTGCTGAACATAGAGTAAAGAATTGGATTCAACTGCTAACAATAGAGATCCAGCTATGACTTTAATGTCCAAATATTCCCATCCCATCCCACTTACAGGTAAAAGAAAACATACTTCAGTCAACCTAAGGCTAAAATTAGGGCCCCAAGAAGTCATCAGGGACCCAAGCTCCTTCCATCTTTCTTTTCTGCCACACATGACTTTCTTAGTCCAAGATGGCAGCTGGTTTTCCAGCCATTACATCTGGATTCTAAGCAGTAGGAAGAAGGACATGTGCTTCCCTCCACCCCTGCCTTCTGTTCACTAATAACTCTGCCCACATAGCACTACCCTTGACATCTCACTGGCAAGCACTTTAGTCACAGAGCCACATATCACTCCAAAAGAGGCTAGGAAATGTAGCCTTAGGTTCCTTTGATTGTTAAGGGGGAAAGGTGAATGGATGTTGAAAGGTAATTAAACCTAAGGCATGATACCATAATAATTCTAGAAGAAAATGTTGGAAAAACTCTTATGGACATTGGCCTAGGCAAATAATTTATGAAGAAGACCCCAAAGGCAATCACAGCATCAACAAAAATAAATAAATGGGACCTGATCAAATTAAAAAGCTTCTGCACAAAGAAATGGTCACAAGAGCAAGCAGACAACCTACAGAATGGGAGAAAATATTTGCATGCTACACATCTGACAAAGGGCTGATAACTAGAATCTATTTAGAACTCAGGAAAATCAGCAAGAAAAAAATCAAACAACCCCATCAAGAAGTGGGCAAAGGACATGAACAGAAACTTTTCAAAAGAAGATAGACTAATGGCCAACAAACATATGAAAAAATGCTCAGTATCTCTAATCATCAGAGAAATGCAAATCAAAACCACAAATGAGATATCACATAATTCCAGTGAGAATGGCCTTTATCAATAAGTACCTTAACAATAAATGTTGGCATGGATGTGGAGATATAGGAACACTCATGCACTGCTGATGGGACTACAAACTAGTACAACCTCTGTGGAAAGCAATATGGAGATACCTCAAAGAGCTACAAGTAGAACTACCATTTGATCCAGCAATCCCATTACTGGGCATCTACCCAAAGGAAAAAAAGACTTTCTATAAAAAATAATCTTCACTAGAATGTTTATAGCAGCACAATTCACAATTGCAAAGATGTGGAAACAACCCAAGTGCCCATCAATACATGAGGGGATTAATAAAATGTGGTATATGTTTACCATGGAGTTCTACTCAGCCACCAAAAACAATGGTGATCTAGCACCTCTTGTATTTTCCTGGATAGAGCTGGAACCTATTCTACTAAGTGAGGTATCCCGAGAATGGAAAAAACAAGCACCATATGTTCTTACCATCAAATTGGTATTAACTGATCAACACTTTTGTGCACATTTAGTAGTAACATTCATTGGGTTTTGGGCAGGTAGGAGGGGGAGGAGAGGATGGGTACATTCACACCTAATGAGTGCTGTGCACACCATCTAGGGGATGGACATGCTTGAAGCTCTGAGTCAGGTGGGGCAAAGGCAATATATGTAAACATTTGAACCCCTGTCATATGCTGAAATAATAAAATAAAATAAAGGAAAAGCTAATTCATGATATCTGCAACAGATAATATTTCATTGTCATCACTGCTAGGTATCAGATTGTTGGCAGTGCAGACCAACTTGGCATCCTGCATCTAAAGTCTGGGGTTTAATATGGAGGTATTGTAAAGTCCTAACAACCTTTCAAAAGGCATTGAAAATATCAATTGGAAGATTCATTTCATGGAAAGGGCTGGTATAAAAAAACTGTGCTTTTGCCATCAGTCAAGATCTGAGGTGTTGTTTCAATACCTGAAATGTTTACCTAACCATGACATAGGTGGTTATCAGCAATTACGACTTGTAACCCAAACTCCAGACTTGTATATTCAGCTACCTACTCAAATCTCCTCTCAGATGTTTTAAAGGCAGTGCAAATGCAAAGTGCTCAAAACTAAAGTTATTTTGTTCCAAAAACCCTGTCCCCTTCCAATGTCTCATTTCAGTGAACAATACCACCGTTCACCCCAGTGCTTATGTCAGAATCCAGGATACCATCTTTGATCTTCCCTTTTCCTTAGTACTGATATCCACTCAGTCAACACAGCCTGCCAATTTCCACTCCCTAATACCAGTTATATCTACTGATTTCTAGCTGGACACAGTAGCTCAAGCCTGTAATCCTAGCATTTTGGGAGGCCGAGGTGGAAGGATCACTTGAGGCCAGAAGTTCAAGATCAGCCTGAGCAAAAGCAAAGACTCCATCTCTAGAAAACAGAAAAATTAGCTGGTCATGGTGGTACACACCTGTAGTCCCATCTACTTGGGAGGCTGAGGCAGAAGGATCACTCAAGCCCAGGAATTTGAGGTTGCTGTGAGCTATGATGACACCTCTGCACTATAGCCTGGGAGACAGAGCAAGACTCTTGTCACAAAACAAAACAAAAATTCATTTGGCTTCCACTTGCTTGGAATACTGATCTCCACCCTTTTACTTTCAGTCTATATGCATCCTTGCAGGTTAGATGTGTTTCCTGAAGACAGCATATACTTGGCTTGTATTTTCTTATCCATTCAGCCAGCCTATGTCTCTTGAGTGGAGAGTTTA
This sequence comes from Microcebus murinus, assembly GCF_040939455.1. Classification (NCBI taxonomy): domain Eukaryota; kingdom Metazoa; phylum Chordata; class Mammalia; order Primates; family Cheirogaleidae; genus Microcebus; species Microcebus murinus. Next base: position 29,712,671 of record NC_134111.1, read on the forward strand.
AGCCATTCACATTTATTGAGAGAACTGATAGGTAAGGTAGATTACTGTTTATTCTGTTGGGTTGGATGTTGTTGCTTTGATTTCTCTCTTGAGCCATTGTAATATCTGGCCTTTAATCTTTGGGTTTTGGTTGTTTTTATATTCGTGAGTTTTTATTATGGTGTTCTATGTGTAAAACTGTTTTGAGTACTTCTTGTAGGGCTGGTCTTGTCTTGGTGAATTCTCTGAGACTTTGCTTATCTGAGAATGTCTTTATTTCTCCTTCATATACGAAGCTTAGTTTTGCAGGGAATAAAATTTTATGCTGGGCACTGTTTTGTTTCAGAAGAGTGAGAATGGGGCCCCAGTCTCTCCTTGCTTGTAAAGTCTCATTAGAGAAGTCTGGTGTTATTCAGATTGGTTTCCCCTTGTATGTTACTTGCTTCTTTCATCTTACAGCTTTTAGAAGGGCCTCTTTAGTTGATATTTTGGTCAGTCTCTAATCATCAGGGAAATGCAAATAAAAACCACAATGAGATATCACTTAACTCCAGTGAGAATGGCCTTTATCAAAAAGTCTCCAAATAACAAATGCTGGCATGGATGCGGAGAGAGAGGAACACTCCTACACTGCTGGTGGGACTGCAAACTAGTTCAACCGCTGTGGAAAGCAATATGGAGATACCTTAAAGTGATACAAGTGAATCTACCATTTGATCCAGCAATCTCATTACTGGGCATCTACCCAAAAGATCCAATGATACTCTACAAAAAAGACACCTGCACTTGAATGTTTATAGCAGCACAATTCATAATTGCAAGGCTGTGGAAACAGCCCAAGTGCCCATCAATCCAAGAATGGATTAATAAAATGTGGTATATGTATACCATGGAGTACTATTCAGCTCTAAGAAACAACAGTGATATAGCACATCTTATATTTTCCTGGTTAGAGCTGGAACCCATACTACTAAGTGAAGTATCCCAAGAATGGAAAAACAAGCACCACATATACTCACCAGCAAACTGGTAATAACTGAGCAGCACCTAAGTGGACACATAGATACTACACTAATAGGGTATTAGGCAGGGGGGAGGGGGTGGATATATACATACATAATGAGTGAGATGTGCACCATCTGGGGGATGGTCATGCTGGAAACTCAGACTTGTGGGGGGAGGGGGGAAAGGGCATTTATTGAAACCTTAAAATCTGTACCCTCATAATATGCCGAAATAAAAAAAGAAAAAGAAAAAAAATTCACTGATTTCTCTCCATCTCCAAGGCTACCACCCTTATCCAAGCTGACTTCATCTTTTGCCTGGACAGCTAAAATAGCTTCCCAATTGGTCTCCCCACATCCATTCTTGCCACATCTTCAATCCATTGTCTACATGGCAGCCAAAATGTTTGCCTAAAAACATAAATGAGATCATATCTATAGAAAGATATAGAAGGCTCTGTACTTCTCCAGTTCATCCTGTTCCCCAGTTTCACTAATTTTCTATGAGCCAGTCACACATCCTTCTTCAGTTCCTCAAATTCACCAACTTCTTTGTTGCCTCAGAGCCACACACACTGCTCCTCTGCATAGAAAGATCTGCTTTTTTCCCTCACCTGGTCAATGTCCTCCATGCTCCAGAATTCGGTTTGGATGTCATTTCCTTGAGGAAATGAACTAATCATGCTAATCTAGCAGTCCTATTAGAGACTCTGATGGTACAGCACACTCTTTCCTCTCTCGTCCTCTTCACAACTGTGATTGAGAATTTAACTGCATCCACTAGCTTCTCTCCTGGAAAGGATGCTCCATGAAGACAGCATTGTTCCCTGTCTTGTTCAGAGCTATATCCTCAGTTTCTAGCATGGTGCCTAGCACAGTGCTCTCAATAAATATTAGTTAAAGAAATGAGTGAATGAATAAAGGAATACTGCGATACTCAGCAGAGTATCTCATCCCAGGGAGTCAGCAGTAGATTTGACATAGTCATGAGAGAAGACTCAATCATTGGCAAGGGTAATATGAAGAGGATACCCAGAAATAGGGTAAATATGAAATGCTTTTACTCACTGTAGGATTAGTGCTGGACAAATAGCAATCATAACCAGCAAGCAACTGAAGCAGAAGTTTTCATCTTCATCTCATCTAAGACCAGCTGGGTTCCAGGTTCTTGGGCAAAGCTGATGGGTATTTGATAGGCTCAAGTGTAACCATGAGGGTCACTGCTATGGCAATTTGGCCTCATTAAAATATAAACTCCATGGGGACAGAGTATTTTGGTCTGATCTGTTCACTGAGCATCCCAAACACCTACAATGGTGCCTGCCAGAGTCAGTCCTCAGTAAAAATATCTGTTGAATGAATCTCAATATGCATGGCCACAAGTAAGAACGAAGTAAGTATTAGCAGCCACAAATTCAAAGCAGACTCAAGAGGCATGGGATGGTTGAGAAGTGTCCAGGTTGGCATTTAAAAAACAAACCTTTTACAAGAACACACTGCAGTCTTTAATCTGTTTTGACCCAAGCACAGAAGTTACAGAGCATCTCACTTCAATACACCTTTGACACCTTCCACTTTCCCCCTAGAGTTCTGCCAGTTTACTTTGCTTTAACTGTCGTTTTTCAACACTAGTTAGTTCCTTTCATCCAGAGAGTACATTCTTATACCATTTGAACCACACCACAAACCAATGAGTTAAGGTGTTTTCAGTCCCGTTTGGCACATGAAGAAATAAATGAACATTAAAAATGTTAAGGTGTTTGCCCAAGTTAGCACAGCTCACAGAAGGGCATATGGGGAGGTAAAGGAAAAAAACAAATTGGTTTTTTCTCTCTGCTCACACTCAATACAGAACACATCTGTGACCAGATGTGGGAGGGGGAGGGTCCCACAAACACCAAGCAAATCTCCAGCAGACACCAACTGGGTGCCTCTAATTCTACTCAATTCTGACACTGTCTTCCTGGAGACAGCATCAGGTCCCACAGGTGGAGGGCCCAGTCCCACAAGATTGCACCCCACTTCAAATGCCAATTGCTAGTAGGTTGTCCTCCGTACTTCTGAATGACTGGTGTTCCCACCACTCCCTCCTTGGGTTCTATTAATTTATGAGGATGACTCATAGAATTCAGGGAAACACTCGCTTGCATTTACTGGTTTATTATAAAGAATATTCTAAAGGATATAGATGAACAGCCAGATGAAGAGACGGATAGGACAACACATGGGGGAAGGATGTGGAGATACTTCTATCACTCAGGAAATTCCAAAGGTTGTAAGCGCTTTGTGACAGGAGCAAAGACCAAATATATTTCACAGGGGACTTGACATGGTCTTCTGCTTCCAGATTTGCTTCTTCTTCCACTATACTCACTTAGGGGCAAAGACCACAGAGAATAAAGAACAAAATCAATTACTAGGTCATGGGGGGAGGGAAAATTATGAAAATTTTAAAGAGATCATCATTAAAAAACTGCATATAACATTTCCCTTTTTTAAGTTTCAAATGCACGATTTCTGTTTCTCTGACAGCTTTTTCCTTGTGGTTTTAAAGCACAATGCATGTAGGCCGGGCGTGGTGGCTCACACCTGTAATCCTAGCACTCTGGGAGGCCAAGGCAGTAGGATTGCTCAAGATCAGGAGTTCGAAACCAGCCTGAGCAAGAGTGAGACCCTGTCTCTACTAAAAATAGGAAGAAATTAATTGGCCAACTAAAAATATTTAGAAAGAATTAGCCAGGCATGGTGGCACGTGACTATAGTCCCAGCTACTCAGGAGGCTGAGGCAGGAAGATCGCTTGAGCCCAGGAGTTTGAGGTTGCTGTGAGCTAGGCTGATGCAATGGCACTCTAACCAGGGCAAAGGGGTGAGACTCTTGACTCAAAAAAAAAAAAAAAACCCACAACGCATGTGAGTCTCACCTGAAGTTTACTGGTGTAGAAAGGATATGGTGATCAAGTGTCCTGCATCCTGATGCAAGATATGGTCACTTTGGGATAGATATTTGCTTTCCCACAAAATACTTCAATATATTTTAAATACCCAGTCTTCTAGAACTCAGCTTCCAGCTGCCCCCAAACTGTCAGCTGAGAAGCAGTTTTCGGCCTCTTCTTCCTGAATTATCCCAACTGTCACCCTAATCTCCACTGTCTGTCTTGAATTGGCTGTAGAGTCTGACCTCGGTGTTTGCTCAGGCAGGATCAAGAATCATACATTGCAAGCATTCCTCATTTGAATGGAGCTGTGATTCAGGGCTCCCACTGATTCTGTACAATCTATTTACCAGAGCTGGGAGGACTGAGCCACAGTAATTAGGCAGTAGATGCTATCATGGGATCATTCTTCTGAGCTGGGGAGCTTGTTAAAATGCAGATTCTGAATAATTTGTAACTGGGGTATGATCTGAGATTCTTCATTTCCAGCAAGCTCCCAGTCAATAGCACTGCTGCAGGGGAGGGGACCTCACTTGGAAGAGCAAGACCCTGGGCTAGATCAGCACAGCCCCTACCAGTTCCATGCTTTCACTGTACCTGTGCTTCATGGCATCTCACAGTGTGTCATCACATGTTTATGGGACTATTTGAATAATATCTGTTCCCACAAAAGAAGCCTATGAAATACTGAGATTATATCCCTCAGAGTCCAGTCAGGTAAAAAAAAGATCATATCAGGTAATTTAATAGAAGTAATTTAATTTAGGAAACTAGTTATGAAGGTGTTGGAGAAATTCAGAGTGAAAGAACCGAGAGTTAAGCAAGAGCAAAAAGCTGCTACCATTGCTGGGGCTGGAAGAACAAAGAAAGGAATGACTGTTACATAATCCCAAGACCTGGGTTGCCTTGTGGGAGCTAGACTCATGGCAGAAGCTGCTTGACAAGAAGTGGTACCCAGAGAAGATCTAGCCACTTCTCAACGTGGGAGGTGGGGAACACAGTAAGAAATGCCATGGCTTCTCCTCTTGCTCATGCTCTACCATCTCCTTCTAGTGTCTCCCGTTGGCTAGATCTACCAAGAAGCCACTTAGAAAGGGGAAAATGCAGTTGGCAGAGAAAGATCAGGAGATAAATCTGCTTGCAAATAGCTCAACAGTGGGGATATGTCTACTTACACTTAGAAAGTAGTGCCTAGCATACAGTAAGCATTCAGTAAATATTTGTTGAATGATTTAACAACTAAGTAGAGGTAAAAATCAGATGCCCTCCTTATACACACTACATGGATACATACTTATTAAAACCATAATAATAGTCATCTTGAAATGCCCAGTCTGTACATTATCCAAAGTTCCCATCATTCCCAGACTCCAGCCAATAGGTATGAATGGTTATCCCTGAGCAGTGAATGTGGCAAGTCGCTACTACAGTTGAACAAATTTCTTTTCCGGTAGACTGTGGTCCAGACTTGAGAGAGTAGGGGTAGGTGAGCATAAAAGACTCTCAGGACAATTTGGTTTCACAGTGGCACTATCTATAGCCACTGCAAGCCTGATAGTGGAACAAGGAATATCCTGTTAAGCATAAATTTAACTTCCCCTAAAGACTCATTTCTTGTCAATATAGCATTCAGCCATCCATTCCAGTATAGGACAAGCTGAACTCTTATTGCTTACTACCTAGCTCACAAGGATCAACAAAGACCGCAGAAATCACTCATAAGAACAACCACCATTTACTGAGAATTCATTATACACCCAGTACTTTGTTAAGAACCTTCCATGTTTTATCTCATTTAGTCAGCTAGGTTGCTACCTTATCACTTCCATCATACAAGAGAGGAAACTGAGCTCAGAGACTAAGATTTCCTGCTCAAGATCATGCAGCAGATAAATAACAGAGCTAGATTCAAACCCAGGCAATGTTGACTCCAGGACACTTTACATCTCTGACTCACCAAGGAAGACACCCATCATGAGAGCAGGAATTCCCCTCATCTGGGCTTTGGTACGTGATTTCACTCTTCAGCGCACAGCAGGGTGCTGACTCTGCAAAGTGAACTGATGTTCCTCATATCTGCTTGTGCATGCCCCTTTCAGCATCTGTGTACCACTCTGGCTCACTGTCTTAAGAAAGCACTTTAGATGTTTGGCATTCCCAATAATCTCAGCAAGTTTTTCCAAGAGATCTGATCAGAGACTGACATCAGTGCTTAGATTTCTAGGGGCATTCAGAATTCTAGCTATGCAGAACAGTGAAGATGGATCTTTTGAGCAGTCCTTCCTCTCCCCTTTCGTGATGGAAAATGACTATGACACAATGCCATCAACTCTGACCCACCTAACCAAAGTCCACAGAGCTCAGCGATTTTCTCTGGCAGTCTGCTTAGCATTTGTCAGAGCCAAGCTTTACTGGGAAAGACAGGCATTCTAGAAAAACTGTCAAATGAGATTTAGATTCCAGAAATTGTACTGGGTGTTTGTCCTATGTCAGCTCCTCTTTTAAGAGTGCATGTGTCACCCAGTAGGGTACCCTATAGCCCACCAGAGCCCTGGTGGGGAGGAGGGAGGCTTCTTTTCAGTGCAAAGAACCCACAGAGCAACCAGCTCAGCCTCCTCTCCTTTCCCCTTTCAGAGGCTGCCTATGGGGCCTTTCAGAAGAGAGAAGGGGGAGGAATAGGTGCCTTCTTCCTTCTTGCTGAAAAGTTTTAGAACAGTTACCAACATTAGCTTAAGAAAGTTCCCATTTACCATGACCATAATTATAGTACAGGTTAAGTATCCCTTATATGAAACACTTGGGACCAGATGTGTTTTGGATTGGGATTTTAATTGGATTTGGGAATATTTGCATGAGATGATGCAAATATTGAAATAATGAGATATCTTAAGGATGGGACCCAAGTCTAAACATGAAATTCATTTATGTTTCATATGTATCTTATATACATAGCCTGAAGGTATTTTTATACAATATTTTTAATAATTTTGTGCATGAAGCAAAGGTTGTACACATGAGGTCAGGTATGGAATTATCTACTTGTGGCATCATGTTGACACTCAAAAAGTTGCAGATTTTGGAGTATTCTGGATTTCAAATTTGGGGGTTAGATATATATTAAAATATTTGAAAGTCCAAGTCTATACCAATTACTAGTATTTGTTGAGTGCTGGTAAAAAGGTAGAAAAGATATGGTCCTTCCCTCAAGGATCCTACAATCTGTTTGGGTAGTATGTCAGTTATATATTTCCACAACAATGCTGAGTAACATATAACCACATGCAAAATAACCATTTAGTGCTCTTGCCTATCTCAGGTTGTTAGGTGGATCTGCTAATCTTCACTGGGTTCTCTCACGTGTGTCTGGGCTTTAGCTGGCTATAAGCTGGACCAGCATGGCCTTGGCTAGTTTGACCAGAGTGACTTGGCTTCCTTCACAGGTCTCCATTCTCCTTCTGGGACCAGCAGGTTAGCATGGGCATACTCCTTTCATGACAACAGCAAAGTGTAAAAATGCAGGCAAAATGCACAAGCCCTTTTTAAATAATATTTGCTATTTAAATAATAAGAAATAAACATTTTTGCAAGTATACAGGGAAACAAGCATGTTTATATGCAGCTGGTAGGAGCAGCAAGTGTTGGATGTTCTCTTTACTCCATGTAGTCTTAGTAGGGCTGTCAACCATCATGCACATGCTTCTGCCACAGAGGTAAGCTCAAGATGGTCATAGGACCCAACAGAAGAAAAATAGGCAGTTGTGCTGAGAAAACCAATCTTTTCCCTGACATAGATCACTGCAGATATATAAAGATGTTGCATGCATTTGGTCAAATCAATGACCCCAGGACTGACCCTCCACTCTTCAACTGATCCTCTAGCTTCTTATTAGCCAAGGCAAGTCATATGCCCAAATCCAGAGTCAAGATTAGAGAATAGACTCCACCTACTTAATAAGCAGAACTACAATATTACATGGCAAAGGCCAAGGTCATAGAAAGGGGTAAGAATTGGGTCTGGGAACAGAATCAATCTACATCAGGGTAGCTAAGAAAGAAAATGCAGGAAAGAATCTATGATCATGCTCCTTAGGAATGGCTTTCATGATTGGGCCAAGCCTGACCTATAGCTCAAGCTTCCTGTCTCCTTTCTCACTCATATCACTCTCTTCCTGTTACCAAATGACCTAGGTCTTCTCCCACTTCCTGGCCTAGGCCCATTTCTCTCTCTGCCTGGAAGGCTCTTCCTTCCCCATTCTCAGTAATGTTTGCCCAGTAAACTCCTACTCATTCCTTGGGCCTCAACTTGGCCTTCAATTGCCCTGGCAAGTCTTTTCTAAACTCTAGAATCTGAGTTAGGGGCCTGTCGCCACCCTGTCATGGCACTTAGGATCTCTGATTGGCATTTCCTGTTTACCTGTCTCTAGCTGCCAGTAGACTGCGTGTTCCAAGAGGGTAGGGACTGTAGCCCCAGGGCTCACCCAACACAACCCCTCGCCCAGAGCTCTAAAATCAATTTGTATTTGATGAATGAAACTGCTCAGTGTCTTGGCACAGAGGAGGCAGAGAGAAAAATAGCATTCAGCAATGTATTCAAGAAGGGAAGCAGCAGTCTCCTCCTCAAACACTCGGGTAGGAATGGTGCAGGTGAGAGAAGGCCTTCCCTGAAAGCTGAAAAGAACCTATAGATCAAGTGGACGGGAATGGAGTATCACTGAATGTTTCCAAGAAAAGGCCACGTGGGGTAGATTAGTTTTGAGCAGATACTCGGGACCAGCACTGTGGTTCAACAGAAATATAATGTGAGCCACTAATGTGCGCCCACTTACATAATTTGACATTTTCTAGAAGCCACGTTTTAAAAAGTAAAAAATAAAACAAAATTCATTTTAATGACACATTTTATTTATCCCTGTGTCCAAATATTATCATTTTAACATGCAATCAATATAAAAATTAGTAATGAGATAGGTTACATTCTTTTTTTCATACTGTGTTCTTGAAATCCGATTACACTTCAAGCACATCCCAGTTTGAACTGCCCGCATTTCCAGGGCTCCATAGCCACACTAGCTGGTGACTACCGTGTTGAGCAGTGCAGCTCTGGGGCACGGAAATCATCTGGGACTAATCCAGGATGATAATAGTGACGAAAATGATGACAGTATTGAGAATGGAGAGAAAGGCAAGTACATGACATTCCACTGGCAGAATTAGTGTGTCAGCTTATCTGAGAGAGAGCCGGAGCACTGGTAATGTATATTTACACATTTGGCATTCAGTCTGCATTGGAAAGGAGAATCAGTTCACATACAAGCTGTGATTTTGTTCATATTTCTGTTCTCAAAGATAACTATTTGTTAGTGAAATCTACCACCTTTATCCAAGCCATGAAAATAGTGAAAATACTCTCTGAGGCTGATTCCTACTGTGGAATACAAGATTTGGGAAATTCAGGCAGACTTGGTAGAATTCAGACCCATTTTTATGTACCATGGGTCACAATCGATTCAATTCAACAACCATTGAACGAGTTTCTACTAATTGGAAGCTTGAGCTGCTGAGCAATTATCCTTGGAAGAAGAGTAAACGAAAGCATAATTTATTAATTTGCTAGTTATTCTCCCCATTATACAATTAGCTGTTATAGACTTATATTGTGGTGCATCTATATGATATAAATGTGTGCAGATATACTTTATTAGACTATACATTAAGCCATACTTACAGGTTATCTATTCTAAGCGTATTTTCAGCTCCAATTTCTTCATTTTACAATTGAAAAATTGAAAAAGAATAAAGAACTTGCCTAAATGTAGTCAGTGGAAGATCTGATGATAGAGCCCTGGTTTCTTTCTCCTCCCAGGCAAGCGCTTCATCTGGATTTTATTTTACATATTGCATTGAGTTTCATAGAAAAAAAATTAAACAAACATTCACAGAAATTGGGTTATTTTAAAAGATATTTCTGTGACTGTGTGTGTGTAATAAATGAATAAAACATATTAATTTATTAAACAATTTTCTGTTTATGGGAATAATTTAAGTGTATATGTTTCTAATAAAGTAGATTTCAAGCAAAGACCTCTAGGCTCTTACCACTAAATTTGATTTGTTCCTAAACTCTATCTTCATATTAGCAGATAACTCTCTTACTCTTATGAGCATCTTTAACATATCTTTTTAAATGATCTGGATTGACTGTCTAGACTGTTTCAAGTTCCCTGGATAATTTTGCAACTCCCTCTTTACTCTGACAGTGTGCATGTGACTTTGAGTGAAATTACAGAGCTTTCTTTTCCTCTAAATGTTTCGTATGCACTACATACATCACTTAATATTGGAGATTTTTGCTTTAAAAGTATGGGGGGGGTATTTCCTGTTGAGAAATATTAAATACCACTTATCTGAGATTATCAGGTTACATGCCTGCACATTTCCAGCCATTTCTCTCTGAAAACGAATCCATTGTTATTGAAATTTAAAGAAATTAATGCATTTTTAATCAAATCAATATACATTTGCTATAACAAGCACACAATCCATTTTGAATTGAGCATTATGCTTTTTTAAACTAATAAAATCACTGTAGGTCAAGAAACAAATATATTGAAACTTAACTAAATATATATATATATATATGCATATATATATCTTTGTTACTAATAATAACGTGATTTCATCAAGAGCATCTCATAAATCTCAAGAATTTGATAAAATCAGGAACACCTTGGAACAGGAGGCAGATATTCTGAACATTCTCTTGTTCTGCTTTTCCACCTGACAATGTGGGCAATTAAGAATTTACAAATCAGTTTAAAGGCCATTCATCGTCCCCAGGATAAACTCTTCTCATGAGAAGTAAAGACCTGAAAGTTTAGATCCTTTGGATCCAATAGGTAGTTTCCAAATTTGACACTAACGATTTTTTTTTCCTTACATGATTTCAATCCCTGAAAGGTAGGGATATACTCCGAAGCATCCCATAACTTTCAATAATTATATACAGAGCCACAGAATATCAGAGACTCTTGGAAGAATTCTAATCCAAGCCTTCAATTGCAGATTCCATGTGAAACATAAACAAATCACATGTCCAGCCGTTAGCATCTCTTGTGGTAAACGTCCACAAAGTTGTTAATCAGTCTCTTAGAATGCTACAGGATTTCCTTGGTGTTACTAAACAAATATTTATGAAGCTGCAGCTAAGTGCAATGAGTTAGCGCTTTAAGCTTTAAGGTGTTAACCATGGCTTTAGCTTTCAGAGATTTGGGGAGCAAGTCTTCACCCCCCTCGGACCCTTCCTGACTTTAGAGACTTCAATCACGCCCCCGCCAGCCTTCATCTTCCATATTATTCCATCCAAACTAAAGACATCTGAGGATCCGAAAGCATTTGGAAGCATTCCCTTTCATTTCCAGCCAAGACAAAAATAGAGGGTTCCATTGTGCTCTCAAAGCAAAAAAAAAAAAAAAAAAAGTGTATGTTTTTGGTACTTGGGGCTGTCTCCAAAAATGAGATCTTACAAAGTATATATTATTTCTGTAGCAGGCACACCAATGGGAGCTACCGAGACCCACATGTAAATATCTATACCCACTCTCACCTTAAAAAGAGTACTCTTGCTAGAGCAACCTTTCAGAAGTGGGGATGCTGAATCATTTCTTTCTGTGGTATATGTTGAAGGAAATGCTTGCCAGAGGAAGAAAAGTATAGCGTCCCCAAATAGTTCTTCCACCAAATATTTCTTCTTCATCTTTATCTTCCACATACATGTTACTGATTTCCTTGACTTAACAGAGTCCGTGGAATTTTTTTTTCAAGTGAGAATACTTTGTGACATGCCACTCTCTCCGAATTAATCTATCAGCTATCTAGATTTCATTGTGAATTGCTTTAATCTGATTCATTTTCTTACTACTACTCACATAAGATGAGCACCAAGAGAACCATGAGTTTTGAGAATACAAATAGAAGCATAGGCACTGACCAGAAGTTCAAGTTTGAATCAGCACACCAATAAGAAGCATCAGATCACTAGCATGTAATCTGAGGCTCATGCCCCTTGGGTAGGGGGAGAGAAAGAAGGGAACACTGAAAGATGTAACAGAGAAATGTAGGAAAGAGTGGAAGAAGCCAACATGCCCAGACAACTGTAGGTATTTTCAAAAGAACATTTTGAAAGTTTACATTCATTATCTCATTTAATTCTAACAACTGTCTTGCACATCACAGGTTACTATGCCCATTTGCAGATACAAAAACTGAGATTCAGAATGTCTAATGAAATTGCCAAAGGCCATACAGCTAATTTGCCAGTTATTAAATATTAAATAATGTATTCTAAATCCTTTATATAATTTTTTTCACATAATTCTCACAATAATTCTACAAAGTAGATATTATTATCTGCATTTTAAAGTTGAAAAAACAGAAGCTTGGAGAGCTCAAGGTGTGATCCAGAGATAGTAAGTGACAGAGCTGGGATTAGAACCCAGGGTTTTCTGACTCCACAGCCAAAGCCCCAAACCACTAAGTAGCACAGTCCCTGTACTCAAAGTCAAAGATTTTCTGTTGCCCCACAGAAGCCCAGAGCCTTAATGGTGAAAGCCCTAGTTTGCTGCTTGGGCCTTGAGTCAGTGTTTTTTCTAGGAGGCTGCCTGTGTAACCTCACTTCCTTTCTTTGCTGATTAAGATTACCCAGCAAATGATCATTCTATCCTCAGTTATGCATGTTTGCTCATAGAAGACTTTATAAGAAAATCAGGTAATGGTTCTAGACCTTCCAACCACTACTTGTATATCTCTAAATAAATTACAGACCCACCAGGGACAAAGTCCACCCTATGAAATGAGGGCAGTGGAGCCTTCCTCACGAATTCCCCAATGCTACTGCAGTCTTCTGTCTACATGATGTACCACAAATCTTTTCCTAAATATTAAACTCAGTATATGTTCAGCAGGTCCTAGAAGAAGTGGAGAATAGGGAGAGAGGCTATGTCATTTACCCTCCATTGTTTCTCCTGCCACACACAAGGTAATGTTGGGGATAACAGGTATTTATCACATATTGGTGTGGACACTCTAGATATTGGCATTGAAGTTTGGTTTGTATTTGCTTAATTTTTTGCACACTGGATTCCACACTATCACTAAGAATAATCCATTTATGCATCCAACGTCTGTTGAATACCAAATATATGCCAGGATCTAGAGGAACAGACATGAATGTTGACGTATAAATTGGGTCCTGTGGGATTTCACAGTGAAGGGAAGGAGCCAGACAATTAATTATTATAGTAGCTAATCTTTAATGAGCATCTAATACATGTCAGGCAATGTTCTGAGCACTTACATGGATTGTCTGCTTGAATGCTCATGCCAGCCCTATGAGGTCAGTACTAGTGATGCTCTCATTTGACAGATGAAGAAACTGAGTCTAAGGAAGTTATTGATTAACTCATCCACAGGTGGCAAGCGGTGGAGTTGGGACTGGACTTCAGCCTTTAAGTTTCATCTTAGATACTTGCCCTCCTTGCTGTGCTATGTTCTTACAGTACTTGTATTAAAAGTTGTGATAAAGGTATCTACGGGAAGATTTTGGTACAGAGATAGGGAATGCAAGACCCAGCTAAGGCTTCACATATTTCTAGAAAAATGTAGCTTGAACTTGAGGCTACTGATTTTTATTTGGTGAAAAAAAAGAAGGGGGAGTCTTTTCCCCAATATTAATTTATCAAATACATTTTAATTAAATACTATTTATTTTTCATAATATTAATATTAGAATTGAGAAAATGTTTATTTTATTAAAGGAGAAGGGATCAGTGGGAACTCATCCACTTTGAAATTATTTATGGAGGTTATTTGTTTTGATTCAACACAAACTCTAAAACTATGAGACAAGTTATCATGAGGATAAATTCTGAATAAGTGCAGAGCTATGGAGCAAAAGATAAACTTAATGACTTCATACATCGTGTTTAACAAACCAGAAAAAAATGTTTAATTTTAGGGCCCTCTTAGTTGTGTTTCAATAAAAAAAAAAAAATTAAAGGAATGTGATTTTGCTTCATTAAAAAAAAAGCATAAAGGGAACAAGGAAGGTGGTAAATGTTTTCTGAAGACACCAGTTTGAGAGCCCATCATCACTGAAGTTTACTTTTGAAATGCTGGGCCAGCCTCATCTCAACTCTGTTATTTTCCCTAAGCTGAGCTCTCAATTCCAACTTCATCTTCTTCCACTGTTATGTTGTTTAATTCGAAATCAAAGATGAATTTCAGACTAGACATTAAAAATGAGCTTGCTCATGGCATCTATTTGTGGGGGTCACAAGGGTAAAAGAGTGAAACTCCACACTTCGGTGCTCATAATCATCCCCCTGTGATGTTACAAAAGCCATTCATCCGTGTAGCTTCTAGGACAGAAAGAAATGCTACAGAGCATTCTCACTGACAGAAGGATGGCAAGGAAAGCCAGAATAAACAACCCAACTTTTAGGGTCATGCCCACGCATGCTTATGACAAAGAGTATTGACAAACTATTTTCTCTACACTGCCTCTCACCCACGCCCACTGAACCCTAAGGCAGAGTTGTGAGCCATGCCTGACCTGGAAGGCAATTCTCAGGTGATGAGGCACAACCTGTAGGCTGAAGGCCTGCATGCACACTGGCTAGCTGGAGCCTTAAACCAAGCCCCAGTGGGTAAGAGCTTTGAGACTTATTCTTCTCACTTTCCTTCCCCCACTTAACCTGTTAGACCTGTCTATACCTCCACAAATCCCCAAAAGAAGATTTTACTTACCTACCATTTACCTACCTACCTCTCAAATAGTTGTGTATCTTTAAAGATGACTTCCTGAAGATCATTGACTAGGAAAATTCTGTGTCTTAAAACATCTCTAACAGCTTCCTCGGTTTTGTCTGTTTTGTTTTTTTTTTTGCTTGCTCCAAAATGCTTTTGAGATCTTTTACCAAACATATTTTTATATTAGCCTTTAACTCATTTTACTGTTTTTTATTAATGTATTTACTTCTAGTTCAGCCAGAAAGCAGAGGATTGAATAACAGCATCTCTTAACATCACTTTCAAATTCAAGATTTCATGATCCTATAAGAATTTTTAGTAGAAGCATTGGGTCCAACAAAGAAAAGCACCTATAAAGGTAAAACAGGATTGGCTTAGATTTAACACAAAGAATGAATTCCTAAATATCTGAACAAATTAGAACTAGGACGTTATGGAATACCTTTCTATGGTAGACTTTGAAGGTAAACTCATACTGTCCTTAAGGATAGAAGGTTAGACTTATTTCTTGAGCTCCTTCCTATCCACAGATAATTTTATTTAAATCTTAAAACAGTGTTTCTCAGAATTAACTCAGGGACCATCACTTCAGAACGTTCATTTAGGATTGTTCCTAAATATAATATTAAGGTTCTTGGGCCCTATACTAGAATGTGAATTTTTAACAAGCCTCCTAGTTAAAATTTATGCACCCTAATCTTTAAGAACAACCACCAAATTAAGAAGAGACTTCCAAACAATATTGCTGAGTTTTGCTCACCAGATGTGAATTAGGCATCTAGATGGAAACCTTAGCTCCCAAAGATTGGCCCCTTCTATTAATACCAAATTACAATGCTAAAGAACTCTAAAAAAGAAAAGTGATCCTTTGATCTTTCAGTCCACTGAAGCAATATCTAAGTTGAATTTTTAAAACTCATCATAGAATATTTAAACTCTAAAAAGCCTCAGAGATTGTTCTAACCCAATCCTCTCACTTTCCAGAGGAGGAAACTGAGGGTAAAAAGGTTGCAGCTTACCCAAAGTAAGTCAGCTAGGAGGGCCAACAGAAGACTTAGAATGATCTTCTTGGCTCCTGTTTCAGTGTTCATTCTATTTCACAAAGTCAATTTCTATCTATATGGACCATTTCTCAAACACAGGCTTTTAACAATTGCTCTTTGATTTATTTATTTTAATGACTGCTGAAATTTTATTTTAAGCCCAAAGATAAGCAAGTCACAAAATGGACTACTTGGTATTACAACTCAAATTTTACCAAAATTTACCACAGTCATCCTTTAGTACCAGCTTGGGTGGTAGTTACAAATGTATTTTAGATAGATAGATAGATAGATAGATAGATAGATAGATAGATAGATAGATAGTCAGAGAGATAATACACATATACATATGGTGGCTAGGGCAATCCTCCAAGAGATTTCTAGCAGAGCTGTTAAATATTCTAGAAACAGAGTGCCCTGTCATTCTACTCTAATATTCATACATTCATTCATTTCACCAATATTTGTTTAATGCTAACCATGTACTATTATGATATTCTGGTGGTGTTGCATTGGGTTCTAGGGTCAGCACTTGAGACAAAGATCATATAGAGTCAAAAGTATTCTTGGAAAAATATTCTTTAGGAGGGCATATAACCCCATGTTCTCCCAGTTGTTTCTTTTACTGAGTACCGGATTAAGTTGTTCAATTGCTTTAAGTTGCCATGGTGTATGAACATTGTCTCATTAAACGCTTGAATCACCCTTGGTGCAGAGAGATACTCAGTGTTTAAAGTGCATAAGAACTAAGACCAACCCAGGTATTATCTTGGGTTCATATCTCCAATCTCTTACTCATTCATTAGGTGGAATGGCAAACAAAATCACCCATTCCATTCAAATTGTTTTTCTCTCTCTCCTTTCCCCACAAGTAGATAGGGTTGAATCCTAGTCATTTAAATCCAAGTATGTTGGAACCTCTTACCATTTGTCATAATCTCTCCTCATTTTGCATTGTCCTGCTTCATCTACATGCTCTTTTCTTAAATTGGCTGCCTTAGTCTTTGTGTTGCTATAACAACACTCAGTCTGGGTAATTTATAAAGAATAGAAATTTATTTAGATCACAGTTCTGCAGGGTGAGAAGTTCAAGAATGGGCAGCCACATCTGATGGCTTCTGGTAAAAGCCTTGTACTGTGTCAAAACATTGTGGAAAAATAGAAGGGGAACTAGGCGCATGCAAAAAAAAAAAGGGAAAAACATGATAGGAAACTTCCCTTATAACAACCAGCTCTGAGGAAACAAATCCATTCCTACAAAAATTAACCCAGTCTCATAAGAAAGGCATTAATCCACCTGAACAACCTAAACACTTTGTAAAGTCTCTATTTCCCACGCAGATACATTGACAGTTAAATTTCAACAGAAGGAATCTGGCCAAGATATTGAACTAGAAACAGCCCACACATGCTCCTCTAAAGGAGAAGATCGAAAGTTGCAAGTTGACTATGGATAGACCTTCTTGGAGAGAGTATTGTAAATCATCAAAGAAGCAATGGGAGACACTCAAAGTGACGAAGATGGAGTGATCCACTTGCCAAGATCAGAAGATACCTGGGGGAGGCATAAACATGTGGGAAAGTTTCAGAAGAGAAAACCTCAGGGCCCCCATGGGCACTAGGACATTAGCTGTGAGGAATCTCCCACCACCACCACTGGCCTCCACACTGATCAGAGAGCTGCTTAAAGACTGTGCACTCAGAAAGCAGGCACAGCAGGGACCCACTGGCTTCCATTCCTGAGTGTCTGCAATTGATCCTATTCTTAGCTCTTTGGTTCAAAGCACCTGTTCTGCACAGAGATCGGCTTAACTACAACTGCCTCTATATTGCCCCTGATAGGCTGGGGAGGGAGCAATGAAAGCAGACACTTTCATGTGCCCTGTGACTGGGAGCTGAGTGTCACCCCCTACAGAGGAATTTGAACAAAATAGGCACTGATTTCACCTGAGAAACCCAAAAGCACCAACCTCAGCAGGACCTGCAGAGGGAGAGACCCCAGCCACCCAGTGGAACACACCCCATAGGCCCCCATGATTCCTGGTGAACTCCACATCCATGGCACCACCTGGAGCCATTACTGCAGTCCAGTGCTCTACCATGGACTCACTAGCCATGAGCCATCCCCTGCTGTGTGCTGCCATTGCACCTGGACTTGGGTGGAGTAAATACCTACAGTCCTGACATCTGTGGCCACTGCCAAGATAGCCTCACTCAGCAGCCACTGCCACCACCATGGGGAGACACAGGTAGAGCAATCTCTGTAATGCCCATCTCCATGGAGAGGGATTCACCAAGCACCCTTCCTGAGATTCCAGCATTTGTCTGAGGACGAGCCTGGCATTGCACATGAAGATCCCCTAGCACCAGCTTGGACTGTGACAACCACATGTTGTCTAATGTGACAACATAGAAAAGACACATTAAAAGACAACATAATGTTGTCTATGTTGTCTAATGTGACAACATAGAAAAGATACATTAAAAGCTCTCAGAGTATCCACCTTTCTCCTGCTGGGTCAATCTTCTGGAGTAGGAAACAAAACCACCGTCTAGGGACCTGTCCTTCTTCTCACTAAGTAGCAGAGTTACCAGAAAAGAAGAACAGGCACACTGCAAAGCTATCTTCCCTGAGCTGAGAGAAGAGGTGGTTTTGGATGAGAAGAAAACAGCAAAGGAACTCCAGCAACATGAAAAAACAAAATAGTTCAACACTGCCAAAGTATCACAATAAATCTACAGCAATAGATTCCAACAAAAAGGAAATTGTTGAAATGTCAGAAATTGAATTCAGAATGTGATGGCAAATAAGATGAGTGGGATCGAGGAGAAAGTTGAAAAACAATACCAAACAAAGCCAAAAAAATATTTCAGGACATGAATGAAAAAAATGGAAAAGTCAATAAAGAGTTAGACAACATAAGAAAAGATATAACAGAACTTAAAGAAATGAAAGAGTCATTTAGGGAGTTTCAAAACACAACAGAAAGCTTCTATAACAGGCTAGACCAAGCAGAAGAAAAAATTCCAGAGCTTGAAGATAAGGCTTTGGACATTTTCCAAAATTGATCATATCTTAGCCCATAATACAAGTCTCAGCAAATTCAGAAAAATTCAGAATTGAAATAATACCATGTATTTTCTCAGACCACAGTGGAATAAAACTAGAAATCAATTCCAAGACAAACTCTCAAATCCATACAAAGTCATGGAAATTAAACAACCTGCTGCTAAACCACCCTTGAGTCAATGATGAATTTAAGTCAGTCAAAGATAAAGAAAAAAGAATAAAGATGAATGAATAATCACTCAGAGAAGAATGAAACTATGTAAAATGGCAAATACATGAATTATAGGTATCCCTGAGGGAGAAGAAGAAAAGGTAAAAAGCACGGAAAACCTATTCAAGGGAATTATTGAAGAAAATGTCACTGGTATCTCCAGAGATCCAGATAGCCAGATACAAGATGGCCATAGAACACCAGAAAGATTCATAGCAAATAGGGTATCTCTAAGACACACAGTCATCAACTATGCCTAAGTCATAATTAAGGAGAAAATTCTATAAGCTATGAAATGAAAACAATAACCTACAAAGGAAAACTGATCAGGCAAACACCAGACTTCTCAGCAGAGATATTACAAGCCAGAAGGGATTAGGGCCATTTTTAGTCTTTTTAAACAGAACAACTGCCAGCCCAAAATTTTGTATCTTGCAAAACTAAGTTTCATAAATGATGGAGAAATAAAAACTTTTCCAGACAAGCAAACACTAAGAGAATTTATCACTACTAGACCTGCCCTATAAGAAATATAGGGTGCATTATATATCAAAAGTGCATTATACATGGAACAGAACAGTAGATACCCACTAGTGTAAAAACATCCAAAAGTTAAAGCCCACGGCTCATATAAAGTGGTAGCATAGAAGGGAAAACAAAGCAACGTACCCTTCAACATGATGAACAGAACAGTATTTCACATATCAATAGTAATACTGAACATGAACTGTCTGAACGCTCTAATTAAAAGACATAGACTGGCTGAATGGATTAAAAAACACAACCCAAAAACATGCTCTCTCTAAGAAACCCATCTAACTTGCAAGGACTCTCACAAACTCAAAGTAAAAAGATGGAAAAAACATTCCATGCAAATAGAAACCAAATGTGAGGAGGAGTAGCTATTCTCATATCAGATAAATTGACATTAAGTCAACAATGTTAAATAAAAGACAAAAATGGTCATTATATAATGATGAAGAGAGCAAGAAGACACAACAAGTATACAAGTACCTAATATAGGAGCTCCCAGATCAGTAAAACAAATTCTATTAGGTTTAAACAAGGAAATAAACAGTAGCATCATAATTTCCAGGGACTTCAACACCCCACTAACAGAACTGAACAGATCACTGAAGTGGAAAATCAACAAAGAAACACTGGACTTAAATGAGACCCTGGGACAAATGGACCTAACACACATTTACAGAACATTCAAACCCCAAACTACAGAATATATATTCTTCTTATCAGCACGTGGGACATTTTCCAAAATTGGTCATATCTTAGCCCACAATACAAGTCTCAGCAAATTCAGAAAAATTCAGAATTGAAATAATACCATGTATTTTCTCAGACCACAGTGGAATAAAACTAGAAATCAATTCTAAGACAAACTCTCAAATCCATACAAAGTCATGAAAATTAAACAACCTGCTGCTAAACCACCCTTGAGTCAATGATGAAATTAAGATGGAAATCAAAAGATTCCTCCAACTGAATGACAAAGGAGATACAAGCTTTCAAAATCTCTGGGATAAAGCAAAAGCAGTGCTGGGGGAAAGTTAAATGATTTCATCAAAAAGATCACAAATTAACTCTTGTCGTATCTCAAGGAAGTGGAAAAAGAAGGGCAAACCAAACCCAAAGCCAGGATAAGAAAAGAAATAACAAAGCTCAGAGCATAACTAAACAAAATAGAAACAAACAAACAAAAAAATACCAAGGATCAACAAAACAAAAAGTTGATTCTTTGAAAAAATAAACAAAATTGATAGACCACTAATCATATTAACCAAAAATAGAAGAGAAAGGACTCAAAGAAGCTCAATCAGAAATGAAAAGGGATACATTACAACTGATACCAGAGAAATACAAAATATCAACCATGATTACCATGAAAACCTCTATGCACACCAACTAGAAAACCTAGAAGAAATGGTTAAATTCCTGGATTCCCAGGCTTGAATCAGAAAAAAATAGAAATCTCGAACAAACCAATAACAAGCAATGATATTGAAGCTGTAATAAAAATCTCCCAACAAATAAAGGCCCTGGACCAGATTGATTCACAGCCAAATTCTACCAGACCTACAAAGAAGAACTGGTACCTATCCTACAGAAATTATTCCTTAACATCGAGAAGGAAGGAATCCTCCCTAACTCATTCTATGAAGCCAGTATCACCTTGATACCAAAGTTAGGAAAGGACACCACAAAAAAAGAAAGCTACAGATCAATATCCCTTATGAACATAGATGCAAAAATCCTCCAAAATACTAGCAAACTGAATTCAACAGCACATCTAAAAGATAATTCACCATGATAAGTGGGTTTCATCCCAGGGATGCAAGGATGGTCAACATATGCAAATCAATAAATGTGATTTACCACATAAATAGAAGCAAAAACAAAGACCATATGATCATCTCAGTAGATGGAGAAAAAGCATTCAATAAAATTCAACACCTTTTCATAATAAAAACCCTCAACAAACTATGCATAGGAAGAACATAATTCAAAATTATAAAAGCTATATATGACAAATCCACAGCCAACATCATACTGAATGGGGAAAAGCTGAAAGCATTCCCCCTCTGAACTGGAACAAGACTGTCACCACTTCTATTCAACACAGTACTGGAAGCCCTAGCCAGAGCAGTCAAGCAAAAGGAAGAAATAAAGGACATCCAAATTGGAAATGAGGAGATCAAACTATCCCTATTTGCTGATGACATGATCTTGTATCTAGAAAACCTTAAAGATGATTGTTTATGACACCACAATTCACAGCTACAAAGATATAGAATCAACCTAAATTCCCATTGATTCATGAATAGATTAAGAATATGTGGGATATATGCCATGGAGTACTACTCAGCCATGAAAAGGGATGGAACACTGTTCTTTGCTGCAACTTGGATAGAACTGGAAACCATTATTCTATATGAAATATCTCAGAAATGGGAAAACAAATGCCTCATCTTCTCAGTAATAAGTAGGAACTAAATCATGGGTACACACGAGCACAAACAGATGTAAAGGACATTGGAAACCAAGAAAGTGGAGAGTGGGCGGAGGGTGAGGGATAAAAATTTACCTATAGGGTACAATGATCACTATCTTAAAGCCCTGAATAAAAGCCCTGACTTCAGCATGATACAATGAATCCATGTAACAAAAACATCTATACCCCCTTAATATTTTGAAATAAAAGAAAAATTTTTTCTGCAAGAGCTTTGGTGGTAAAAACCACATGTAAACCATAGCTTACCTTCACCCACTAAAGAAAAAAATATAAGAGATATTTTGTGTGTGAAGGAAGGGGTACGGGGGGCTCCATTTTAAACTCCCTGTTACCAGTATCTTAAGTCTGTTGTTTAATTACATGTCCAGTGTTTTTCCATCTTCCCGTCCTTGACCCCTAGGCCTTACTTTGGACAACTGAAACAGCTGCTGTCCCCTGAAATGAGTGGTGTGTCCTCTGGTTTGAAGACTGCTGCTCCCTCTCTTACTCTTCCCTCTCCCTCTGGGCTATCAGGCCAACAGTGGACCACACCTTCCTTTGACTCTGATACTTCTTGCTTCCTACCACAACTCCAAATAAAATATTTGGGTCAGTAATAAAGCTTGGTTACACTTCTTTCTATGGTTTATTCTATCAAATTGCCTAAACTCTTAGGAGGGAGGGAAAATATGTATATAAATTGTTTCCAGAAACCATTCCATTCGCAGCCCATTTATCAACCCTATAGAACAAAGGATACCATGTGGCCCTGAATTATGAGGATTCTTGTTTATTAAAAGTAGGATTGACAGCAACAGCTTATTTCACAGGATCCTCTAACTGGAGGTCATTAAACCCAATGACTTCTTGATTGACTCTGAATTGGGAACCAAAAGATGAAAGACTCTACATTTCCCATCTCTAATCTCATGAGCCACTCAACCTAAATCCAGGGCTTTATTGTCAAGCATCATACTACACAGAGCAGCATAATAAACCCCAAACCAGATCAAGCTCACCCAAGCTATAGTATAACAGCATCAGGATTAGTGACTTTCAGGATAGTGACCACAAGCCATGAAGAGCTGACATTTCTCTAAATTCAGAAAATCTGAAAACATCATGCCACCAAGAGCAATAGTAATGGAACAGTTGGCAGGCACTGAAACTTGGGACTCAGTTGTATTTTATTTTACTTTTATTTCCCAGTTCTCATTATGTTTCCTGCCCCCCTCCTTTTCAATAAAAGTGTCTTAATGAAAGACTTTAAGAAAAAAAAAAGTTACTAGAAACATGTAAAGAAATATTCTTTAATACATAAGTGGCAATTAAAATGTGAACATGTCCTCAGGGCAGAAAATGGATTACTTCTGTTAGGAATTCCAAAGCTAATTAAATACAGCAATATAAATACACCATTAAATTGCATTGTAACCAACAAACAGATATATGAATTATTGAGCTGTACATAAACTTTGGGACCTGACTGCAGAAAAGTCCAAAAAGCAAACTGAAAAAAAAGGTCTAAATTATTTGTACATGTAATAAGATCCAGGAGTGGAAAACATTTAAAAATGGAGCAGCTGTAGTATGGGAGTGTCGATTCTCAAAAGAAGAATCCCAAGTGGAGAGAGGGAACCAAAGAGAATCAACACAGAAAAGTTCAGAGGTTATTCTGATATACGTATACCTTGTGGTTTAGCTCTCAGCACTGATCCCAATTTGATTCTAAAGACACAATGTATTTCTGAAAGTACAGCTGTGGAAACAAAATGTGATTCTGTTTTGAGTATATATGAGACTGTCCATGGATTTTTCTTTAATATCTACTGTGGGCTTCCACTTCTGGCCTTGATGAATTATCGGGGAACAGATTTACCCTCCCACCTTAAATAGCTTTAAAAACAGACTAAACATAAGAAACAACAATTTTCAGACGTTGGACAAGAGGGAGCACAGGACAGTAACTACTGAATAAAGAGAAACAAACTAGGCGAGTTTCACCTCGATCAATCCCTTCTACTGCCTAGAGAGAGTTTCTAGGCTGTACCAAATGGAAGAAACCCAGACAGAACCTGGCTTTCCCCTCAAGTTGACAAGACAGAATTGAATGTTCAGGGAGGGAAGCCATGGTGGCAAGAATTCAGAGAACATGGGACCAGAGAGGAGGTAGCCACACAGACAGTAGTATTCTGGAAATCTCAGAGAGTTCCTCTTGTCTTCAACTGAGCACTGGCCAGTACGCACATATAGGAAACTTGAGGCCACTGGAAAGGAGCAATCCATAGAGCTCACACAGATCTGGAAACGGTTCATGTTCTCCTCTACCCTCGTAATACAGAGGGCATCAGCTAATTGCCTCTATAGTGGGAAAATGATCCCTGAACTAAAAGTTACTCTGATCCCACCTAACAAAGTTTAAAAACAAGCCTCCAGGATCACGCTGTCTCCAGATAACTTAAATGTGTCCTGAACATCTATTTTTAGTAGAGACGGTGTCTTGCTCTTGCTCAGGCTAGTCTCAAACCCTGATCTCAACCAATCCACTCAAAACTCAAGAATATTTAAAAGACTACAAAATTATCCAGCCCCCAAGAAGATAAAATTCACAGTAACAAGCATCCAATAAAAAATTACCAAGCATGTAAAGAAGCAAAATGAGGAGAAAAGCCAATTAATAGAACTCAACTCAGAAATGACACAGATGATAAGACAAATGGAAAGAGATGCCACAACAACTACCCTAACTATATTCCATATGTTCAAGAAGGTAGAGCAGAGTTTCTCAACCTTGACACTACTGACATTTTGGATCAGAAAATTCTTTGTGTGGAGGCTGTCCTGTGCATTATGGGATGCTTACTGCATCCCTGACCTCTACCCATGAGATTTCAGTAGCATCCTCCCCACCCCTGCTGTAACAACCCAAAATATCTCCAGACATTTCCAAATGTCTCCTGTGGGCAAAATCAGCTCTGGTTGAGAACCACTAAGGTAGAGGAAAGCATGAGCAAGTTCAGGAGAGACATGGATAATACAAAATAGACCCAATTCAAATTTCTATAGATGAAAAATACACAAATGAAATAAATAGCAGATTTGACATTGAAGAAGAAAAAATTAGTGAACCTGAATATATAGTAATATAAACTTTGCAAAGCGAAACAAAAAGTCTACCATGTAATATAGTTATTTATTGTAGTAGATGCTCAGAGAATGGAGTCAGGAGTATCAGCCACAGGGCTGTCCTAGAAACCTAAGTTAATGGTTAGTACACATGGTACTTGTTTTTCCATTTTTGCGATATTTCACTTCGAAGAATAGGCTCCAGCTCCATCCAGGATAATATAAGAGGTGCTAGTTCACCATTGTTTTTTGTGGCTAAGTAATACTCCGTGGTTTACATATACCATGTTTTATTAATCCACTCATTGATGGGCACTTGGGGTGATTCCACATCTTTGCAATTGTGCTACTATAAACATTCAAGTGCAGATGTCTTTATTATAGAATGTCTTTTTTTCCTTTGAGTAAATACCTAGTAGTGGGATTGCTGCATTAAATTGTCATTAATTGATCAACATTATGTGCACATATAGTAATAACATTCGATGGGTGTCAGCCAGGTGGGAGGGGGGAAGAGAGGATGGATAAATTCACACCTAAGAGGTGTGGTGCACACTTTCTGGGGGATGGACACACTTGTAGCTCTAGCTTGGTGGTGTAAAGACAATATATGTAACCAAAGCATTTGTACTCCCATAATATTCTGAAATTAAAAAAAAAAAGAATGAAATATAAGCTAATGAAAGAGGCTGGTGGGGTGGGAACAACAGTAGTGATGGTGATAAAGTAATATAACTACTACTAATAATAAAAATATATCAGTAAAAGAATTCACTAACACTGGAGTTTTTGGTACCAGACACTTTGCTAAGCATTTTATATGCATTTTTTTTCATCTAATATCCACAACAATCCTGAAAGGTAAATGTTACTATCCTCCATTACAGATAAGAAAGCCAAATTTCAAACAGGTTAAGTAAAAAAGTAAAGATCACACAGCTATTAAGGGCAAAGGAAGAATTTGAACCCAACCCTGTTCTACTCCAGAGCATGTGCTCATAACCACATGGTTTTCTGATATAAAATGATTGGCTGAAAGGAAGAAGTTTGAGAGATATTTTGAAGAAAAATTAAAGTTGAATGACTTGGAATTGGATGACTGATCTCAATGTGAAGAAAGAAAATACTGCAAATGGAAAGTATATTGTCCAAAAATAGCAGAAGGGTCAGAAACATAAATAAAGCTGTATACATGTACAGCCCATAGAACTTTAGTGTTGGAAGGAATATAAAAGATAATCTTTTCCAGACATAGGTGAACGCATGCGCACACACACACACTTTTAAACAGTAAAATAAACACATGTCTGGAGAATTTGCTTTCCTTCCTTACATCTGTTGAGGGCTTTAAATCAGGGGGTCCTCAATCTATGGTAAGTTTTATAATTATTTCATTATCCATTACAATGTAATAACAGTAAAAATAAAGTGCACAATAAATGTAATGTGCTTGAATCATCAGGAAATCATCTTCCCCACCCCAGTCCATGGAAAAATTGTCTTCCATGAAAGTGGTCTCTGGTACCAAAAAGGTTGGGGACCCCTGTATGACTTGCTTAGGTCCCTCCACTAGTTATAGACCATGCTGAGGCTGATGCTCTAATTGTCATGCCCTTTCTACTCCAGCACACTGCTTCTCCTGAATAAATATGTAAACATTCCTACCCCATGCCTAGCACATGGCAGATTCTTAATAAATATTAGATGTTTCTATTGGCAACCAATTAAGCCATTCAAAACGACTTATGCATACAGACACTGCATTATTACATGGGCCAGACCCACTCTGAAACCGGCTTAGCCTTTTCTTCACGGAATTATCTTATTTACTATCAAAGGATGTAGCCAAGTCACAGTGACTAGGGGAAAGAACAGATGTTCTTAGGATTATTTCCCCTCATCTAGTATGTTCTTTGAAGCCCTCTCATGCTAAAGCGCCTAACCCCCAAGCAGAATGGGAATAAAACAAACATTTCCACATAAACGACATTGCCCGTGTTTACAATCCTTTTCACGGGAGGGAGGAGCTGATGAAGGCGGCCAGTCTGAATGCACAACACCTGGGCACGGCAGAAGCCAGGTGAGCCATTTTTCACAGGGCTCTGTAATGTTCAGATTCCATGTCAGCCCCGCACCCAAAGGCTGGCCTCATCGCTGTAGACGTACATTCTGCTCACACAATCGGGTGCCCAGTTAGAGCTGCTTTCCCTGCATGAGATTGCTGTCCTGAGCACCATGTGAAGCAGTTTGCCTCTAAAGAGCCTCTCCATTCCCCTTGGCACCAACATTTCCTAATGTTTATGTTTTTAAGAGGCGAGCATTGGTGATAAAGTTCTTGGTCACACGGAGGTGCCTTTTTGCTCTGGCAGTTCACAAGATCTTCAGTTTTATTTAATGGCTTAACTGCTTCATAATTGCTCATATTCAGCTGCTCCTAAGCCTGAATGAGCTCAGCTTTTAATATGCCTTGTCTAATTTTTAGCCACATCAATCTATACAAGTAGCTCATCACTACTCTGAAATGCTAATGCTTGTCACATTTTTCAATTGCCTCTATGAGACCTTGTTCCCATGTTCATAAATCTTGTTAACATTTCAGGACCTTTATTTTCTTGTCCAATGATTCAAAGACACACACACACACACACACACACACACACACACACATAAGCCCTAATCTTCTCCAAGGACAGAATTCTTTAAAAATATAGAATAAAAAAGATAAGTAACCTCTTTTTACACTAACACTACATAACACTATTTGTAATTACATGCAGCATTTACACCCTCTACCTTCGTCTTTGTGGTTATTTGTATATTTTTCTTACTTTCCTTCCTTGTTTATAAACATCTTGGGCTAAGCCCAGGAGGATAACTGAGTGCTGAAGAAGGTCAGCTAGAGATTGGGTGGCTAGAGGCCACTCTGATAGATGGGATCTGAGCTTAGACCTGAAAAACAGGAAAAATCCACTGCAATGAAGCTGGTCAGATATCCTCACATTCTGTAGCAGAACTGCAAGCTCTAAGTACATGCTGATATATTAGTCTCTCCAACTACATTGAGAGCTCTTCCAAGGTAGAAACCATTTCTCAAATGTCACCTCTATCTCTTTGTTATTGTTCACCCCCAGTAAAATATAAACTCTGAGTGTGCAGAGAATCTGTTGTCCTGGTTCATAACTATATACCCAGGCCTGGAACAGAGCACACAGTAGGCACTCAATGTGCTAAAGAAATGAATTGTACCAATCTGGTATCAATGTGAAGTTGAATTGGTTTCCAATAAGACTTCATGCCCCTTGGGTCTAAAGGGGAACCTTAGTAACAAGCTTAAATAATCTATATTTTAAAAACCAATAAAATGACCCTGAAATAAATGACTATTGCAGTGGTCATATATTCTTTAGGCTACAAGTGCTAAACATGGCAGACCTGACCAGCACACTGTACCCACCCCTCTTCCAACACTGTGCACCCCAGAGGCCCAGACCCAGAGAGAAAGCAAAAAATGGTGGCCAAGGAACTTTCCATCCCAAGCTGGGGCTCACACAGGGAACTTCTGGAGTACTACTATTGCTTGTAGGAAGGATGATCATTTGGCTCCCAACTCTCAGCTCTTCTTTTCCTTACAACCTATTCTAAGTAGCAAACATATAGGCTTTCTCTCTCTTTTCAAGAGCCTAACAGCACCATAGAGTAAACACTCCATGTTTGTTTTCAATTCCTACATGTAAATATCCATTTTCCTTAAACCCAATGTCATTACCTTCAAAGGCTTAATCATCCACAGAATCTACCAGAATTCATCATTTTTAAGCACGATAAGATCATTTACATACCATGGTCTTCCCTAAGAACTGAAAAATAAGGTACTTGACATAATTCTCAACTATACTGGCTGGACCATCCACAAATATCCCAATAAAAGAATTGTTCTCTCTTACTCCTCAAGTGCTTATTACCTTTAATAATAACATCTGCTATGACTGATGCCTTCAGCAAAAAGGAATATTACCTTACAAATGTATGTTATTAGTCATAATTCACCTGCTGGAGAAAATATTTCCTAAGTAATAAATATATTTTATTAATAGAAAACTAGGTCAGAATTTAAAGATGTCCCCTCTCCAACTATTATTCCTTTCTCCTCTTTCTATAATGTGTACTACTTCCAAAAGCTGCAGGTGTTCCCAGTAATGATTATAGCAGCTGGGGCAGGGTCCTTCTTACAAGGCCATCCCTAGGAAAAATACTTGGATCAGTCATATTGGTCTCCTGTGTTCTGGCTTCCCTTTCTAAAAACAATATACCTTTATCATCTCTTCCCTTTCATTAATGTCACACAGTGTCACGATCTGATCTCAATCACACTAAGCCATCAGCGGTATTGGAGGCTTAGTGAGTCACCCCACTCAGGAGTATGTGTGTTTCAGCAGGAGGTGTGAGAAAGAAAGGGCAATGTTTACAATGAAGGAATGAATTCCTAATAGTGGGATTTCAATGAATGGTAAAGGATCTACAACTGTCTTTTCCATCTACCAATAAAAGCCAACTATGTGCAGTTCTCAGAATGCATTCATTTTGTCATTCATCTATTCAGTCACCAAACATTTATGGAGAGCTTATTATATGCCAGTCACTGAACCAGGTGCTGAAGATGTATTACATGCCAGGGCCTCAAAACACTTACAATACACAATTCTCTTGATCTGGGTTTACCCAGAGCACTGAACATAGACTTAACAGTTTGGACAACGCATTTCAAATACTCTACTTATTAGAGGCCCCAAAACTCCCAGAAGTTTTCATACTAATTTTAGCTGAAAAGCATTAGCCAGCTCTGATTTCTGCTGTCTCTCATGTCTCTTCAGCCTCTGTAGAAGAGAAGAAGACCTGCCATATGCATTCTAAAGCTTCTCTCTGAAAGTCCTCAGGGTCAATTTCAAGCTTACAAACTGGGGAGACCCCTTGAATTGTTTCCATGTCAAATGATGCTCAATGTAGAAGTAGCAGCCTTCTTCAAAGAGGAAAGTTACTCAGCCCTTTAGGAAGCAAGACTCCTCTCCTTCCTGCAGCCCATTGTGGAAATGAGTTGCAGACTAGCTGCCCCAGAGTGTGAAACAATTCTACCATGGGGAGAGGCAATAGGTAGAGGAGGCAATAGGTATCAGCACTAGGACAGTCGTACCAGGTGTTTACAACCAGATTCCATTCTGATTGTTGGTGCCGATGCCTTATCCCTTTTAATCACTTTTCTTTAACTTTCATGTAGGTTCTTTCTGGCTTTACTCAAATCTCTAAACATTTTTCTATTTTGTTTTGGCCTTGTCAATGTAAACATGGAGAATGTGTCTTGATCTATCTGGCAGAAGATTGAATTTGCCACTGAAACCCGAAGTTCACCGTCAAAATATGATAAAATTTATTAAAAAAGCCAGTGACAGGCAGAAGACTCAGTTCTGGATGACCTGAAGGTTCCACATACAATTTTCAGGATTGTGGGTGGCGACAGTGGTCAAAGTGCATTGATCCAAAGTTGGAGTCCTAGGAAAACAAAAGGATGTCATGTTAGTAAAATGTGGTATGTGTATACCATGGAATACTACTCAATTACAAAATCAATGGTGAACTAGCACCTTTTGTATTATCCTGGATGGAGCTTGAGCCCATCCTTCGAAGTGAGATATCACAAGGATGGAAAAACAAGCACCACATGTACTCACCAGCAAATTGGTACTAACTGATCAACACTAAGGTGCTCACATGGGAGTAATAGTCAGTGGGTGCTGGTCAGCTTGGAGGGAGTATTAGGGGTGGGTAAACTCACAACTAATGGATGCAGAGCACACTGTATGGGGGAAGGGCTCGCCTGTAGCCCTGGCTTGGGCGAGGCAAAGGCATTATATGTAACCAAAATGTTTGTACCCCCATAATATTCTGAAATAAAAAAAAAGAAATATAAAAAAACAAACAATATTGGCTGTTTTGTGGGGGTGGCTAACTTAAATTAGTAGGCTAAATAGAAACGTAACTATTAATATTTCTGGAGACAATTTTCAGAGCTTCTCTAGCAGACTTTGAAGATCGGGAATTAGAGACACTTTTAAAAACTCTTTGATCTATATATAGGGCAAAGAAGCTACATAAAGTACTGAGCTGGTCCTCTATGAAGCAGAGCAAAGTCTTCTCGAGCAATTTTCTGCATGTGGAGCCATGCTGCAGTTCCTTTAAAATGATTAAGGGTAATATCTGGAGCACCCAAACAATATTACAGGTCTTTAGAAGGCTATAAATCAGTAGTTATTAGCACATTTGGGGGATAAGTTTAAACAGGTATACAAATCTTAATAACAGCTAAAAAAAAAAAATCAATGCTACTGAACAAAGAAAAAAAAACCCAAAACCCACAGAAAATAATGATAAAGTGTTTCTATTTCTCCTTTGGATTTAAGGCAAAAAAAAAAAATCTACATCTAAATTCGACCTACAACTTTGGTCTTCACACATATATTTTTACTGGACATCATAAAATCTTCTCTATTACCCCCAACTTCTTTCTTGCAAGGAGACAGACAAGCCATATTCAACATATGAAAGAAATTCCTCATGTCCCAGCCCCACATACACACACACACACACACACACACAATACCTCCTTCTTTCCACACAGCCACCCTTCCCAGCCCCGCAGGGGAACCTGGCACTGGGGAACGGTTCCCTTACCTGGTCCTGACCTTACCTGTTCAAGGTTTAAACATGGCTCTGCTCACACCTTGATTTCAGACTTCTAGCCTCCATAACTGTGAGAGAGTTCTGTTGTTTTAAGCCACCAAGTTTTTGGTGATTTGTTACAGCAAGTCTAGGAAAGTATTACAGGCTTCATGGCTTACACTTGTATTTATTCTGGTTTCACGGAGTTTTGAGCTCGTGGCTAGTGATCAATAATCAATACTTGTCAACTAAAAGGAAGATCCTTTATGATGATCATGGAAGTCAGGGCAGCCTACGTGGCCATAAATGAGAGCTGGTCTTTAAGTGGAGACAATGAACCATTCCCAAGATACTCATGAAGTACAAGAGCCCTGCTCGTGATTTTCCAGTGCCAAGGAAAGATTCAAGTCAGAGGTGGACAAAGTAGGAGTTTTTATAGATTTATTATTTGAGGGTGTGGTGACTACATCAGATACATTTTTCTGTTCTAAAACGTCTTCTCTCACTTATGTGTTAGTTATTTACTCCTCTCTTGAATGGGATTATAAGCAGAGACGAAAATTCCCCTTCAGAATTATTTTACTCTGAGCTTTTGATATGTTCATTTAATCATTAACTTCCGTGACCATATATAGTTTTCAGATTTCCCGTATTTATTTGATCACAGATTACTTTAGGTTAGAAAGCATATCCAGGGAGTAATATTTTCAGTTACACATTTTGGGAAACTGACCTAATTAATTACCCCTGCCTCTTGCCATGAAATTCTTTGGACTAAAAGTAATGGAAAAAATTATTTAGATTAGCTTAAACAATAAGAAAAATTATTTTCTCATATATTGAGAAGTTCTTGATTAGAGGTCTCCAGGGTAGTTAATTTAGCCAATCAGTGATGTCATCAAGCCCTATGGACGTTTTCTCTCCTCTTTGCCTTTCTCAGTGTGGTGTGTGTCTCTCCTCACAACCACAATAGCACCAGCCATCACAACTACATACATTAATGTCTACCAGGCAAATAAAGTATTCTTTTCTCCCCATGTGTCTTTTTTAGTCAGAGAGGCTAAGCTTTCCCAAAAGTCACCTGTCCAATTCCCCTCACATCTCATTGGCCAAAATTGTGTCACACTTCTGTGCTTAACTCAACCACTGGCAAGTAGAATTAGGCCACCACCATTGGCTTAGATCACTTAAGATCATGATTTATTCTCCAGGACTGGGCAGGTAGCCACTGCCGCCCCACCAGCATGAATGAATCACATTCCCATGATAGTATGGAGGAGAAAACCCAATAAAACTGTGATTGGGCTCAAGCCTGTAGTCCCTGCTACTCAGGAGACTGAGGCAGGATGATTGCTTAAGCCCAGGAATCCTGGGCTGTAGTGCACTACACCAGTTGGGTGTCTGCACTAAGTTCGGCGTCAATATGGTGATCTCCTGGGAGGAGGGAACCACCAAGTTGCCTACAGAGGGGTGAACCAGACCAGGTCAGAAATGGAGCAGGTCAAAATTCCCATGCTGATCAGTAGTGGGATGGCATCTGTGAATAGCCACTGTACTCCAGCCTGGGCAACATAGCAAGACCCTGCCTCTAAAAAAAAATTAATTGAATTGAATTTAAAAACTGGGATTAGTGTAATTAGTATACCCAACACTGTTGGCTGTTCTCTCAACAGCCATCTACTCCTTCTACCATACCAATAGAACCATGGTTTCATGCAGAAGAGCAATGTGCTCAGCCCCTATGTGTCTGAATTATGATTAACTAAGCCATTTCTAGAAATTCCATTCATGTTTTTCCAGATATTAGCTTTTTCAGACTTTTGTATTATGGGTGGCCATAGGACACAGTTCTGGTCAATGAGATATGAATGGAAGTCTTCTGGGGCCTTCTATAACATCTATATATCTATATGTACCTGTATGTCAGTCTGTACCCACCCACCCCCCTACACACACACACACACACACACAGAGAATGAGAAAGAATTAGCTTAAGCTACTTTCTCTCTTGTCTCCCTCCACCCCAACCCCTCCTTTCCATTTTCAAATATGCCATGCTGCCAGGAGCTGTGGCAACCACCATGTGCTCTTGAGGTGACCAGCACAAGAGTCAATTGCCAACATATTGAGAATGACTGGGCAAAACATGAAGACAGCCTGTCTCATCAATGTCATCTCTGAGCCACAGAATCTACCCTGAATGTTCACACTCTAAACACTCTTTATATAATGCTTTTTCACATCAGGCAGAACACAGAAAGCAAGACTCTAGAACACCTAAATCCTAGACTAGAGACACCGTGGCAGCTGAATAATCCCCTGTTCCCCGTCCCATCAAGAAAAAGAAAGAAAAGAAATAATTGGCTAGGGGAACAGTACGTCAAAAACAGAAAAACACACTGTCGTTTCTTAGAATTGAGTAATATTCCATTGTAAACATATACCAAATTTTAATAATCCACTCATGAATTGACAGGCACTTGGGCTGTTTCCACATCTTTGCAATAGTGAATTGTGCTGCCATAAACATTCAGGTGCAGATGTCTTTACAATAGAATGTCTTATGCTCTTTGGGGTAGATGCCTAATAATGCTATTGCTGGGTCGAATGGTATTTCTATTTTTAGCTCTTTGAGATATCCCCAAATTCTTTTCCACAAAGGTTGCACTAATTTGCAGTCCCACCAGCAGTGTAGGAGTGTTCCTGTCTCTCCACATCCTCGCCAGCATTTGTTGTTTTGGGATTTCTTGATACAGGCCAATCTCACTGGGGTTAAGTGATATCTCATTGTGGTTTTTTACTCAATTCCAAAAAACGACAGCGAGCTAGCACCGCTTATATTATCCTGGATTAAGCTCACCTCACATTATCCAGAGTGAGGTGACACAAGATCAAAAAAATGGGCTTCACGTGTACTCGCCATCAAATTGGTAGGGACTGATTAACACTATTGTGCTCAAATGGTAGTGGTGTTCACCAGGGATTCGGGGATTGGGGGCGTAGACCCACATCTGAGAGATGTGGTGAGCATTGTGGAGGGGAAGGGCATACTTCTAACCCTTGCTAGGGAGAGGCAAGGATATAAAATGTAACCGAAATGTTCCTCCTTTCATATTTTCTTGAAATAAAAAAACAAACAAACAAAACAGAAAAACACACAAAGGCACGTTTGCCCAAAGCTTTGGCTTCCCCTGTACAGTTTGAGGCTGTATCAGGGAGGCCCTGAGAGGTTCCCCTGTACTCCCTCTGCCATGGTAAGGGGTGTACACAGCGCTCCTCTGCTGTGAAGCAGGAAGCTGGAGCCCCAACGGGATCAGAGATGAGGAGAGAAGGCGAGTGTTCCCCTGCAGGGACTCCTATGATAATCATTTTAACCAGACTTCATCTGCACAAAACTGTGAGGTGGAAAGAAAGGGCCTTCCCAGGATCATTGGCACTCATTCTGGAACCCAGGAAGGTCCTGGTGACAAACCACTCTCTTGAGTGCCTCCCGTCACTCCTCTGCCAAGTCCCCTCCCAATTTCCTACTCATATGTGACCACAGCTTTATAAAGTGCAGGCAAAGCACTGAACTTTGAAAATATGCTTAGAAAAAAAGAGGAAGTGAAAATATCAGTAATGAAATAGGATGAGTTGGCAGAGCGCACACTCGATGCTGTACCACCAGCCAAGAGGAACTTAGCAAGTGCGTGAAATCAGCCTGCTCATTTTCCTCAAATTATCACCAAACCTTCATTCTTACCTTACCAATTGTACAAAAGCAATATCATATCCCTTCCTCATGCCCCTTCGTCATGCACCGTGTAAGTTTAAAACCTTAATTTATTTGTGAATTACACCAGTCTAAGAAATATACATCTGATTAATAGCTTCTAAAACATTACAATCTGAGTTCAGGTCAAATGAAGGAGGAGGAAGAGGAAGAATTAGAAATGAAGGACAAGGAGAAGAAAAAGAAATGAATTTTCTAACTAGAGGTCTCCATACAGGTTTCCTCATTTTACACCCTTCCCTATTCAGGCAAAGAACAAAGAAATTAGTTTTGTGCCTGCACAAAAATCTGTATGTTTACAATTTTTCTCTAGTGCTTTTCTCTAAGGACTCATCTTTTAATTTAAACACAAATTTGTCAGACCAAAGGGTGGGAAAATTTTAATCATAAATTATTTGCATGGTAGCACATTAAGAACATAACACAAAAAATATGCATGCCTTGAAATACACGAAAGTGTTGCTTTTCATACCTCCAGCTCTCCGATTAGTATCATCAGCAATGTCAGTTAGGCTCATGATAGATGCATGGACTTAAAAAGGCTTTTCAAGCATGATCATATCAAATGGTCTTACCAGCCAGGGGATTATCAGGACTCAAAAATATTCAGTCAAAAGTAAAACACAGAATCACTGAAAGTCGTTTGGGTCCAGATCAATCCTCCCACATTCTCAAGGAGGGGCAGAGGCAGAGGGGACTGAAAAGGAAGGTCCCAAGGTTGTTCCAAGCCTCAGGCACTTGCCCTGGCTCTGCCTCCTAGGGTTCTCTTACCAGCCTCCTGGTTCTCGCTGGTTTCCTTCTCCTGTGGCCATGTCACTGATTTCCATCTCTACAGTTCCCACAGGTGGAAACGTCCGTCTGGAGTAACACCAGACTTTCATCTGGACAGACTTCCAGGGCTGCATGGCTCTGCTTCTCAGTCAGTGAGCCAGTCCCACCCACTCAATGTCCCCCAACTCAATGTCCCCCCAACCCTTTGAACCAAGAGGGGGTCAAACATTAGCAAAAATGAGTTCTATGGCTCTGCTTTGAAAGCCAAGCAAAGAAAACAAATGGAGAATAAGCATGGATTTGGCTCTGATAGATGGTCAAAAAAACTAATTTGGAAAAAGTCTATGTCATATCTAGAAATAGCACTGTACTAGGAATTAGGAGGCCTCTAAATAGCTGTACCATCTCCATCAAGGGTAGCTCAGTTTTCTAAAGTTTTTAAGCAAAAATTTGGATCACTCAATCCCTGCAGTCCCTTCCAGATCTAAGATTTCATGGTTTGATGAAGTGAGTGGATCAGAAAGGATGGGTGTATAAACTCTCTAGTAACAATTGTTCCTTACAAAACAAGAAGACTCAGGGAGCTAGGAGGAGGCACCACACAAGCAAAAATAATGAATGATAACTAAATTCTCTCTGGTTGTCCCATCACTCTCCAAAAAAACACCTGAGATGTGGTTCTAGTCAGGCTGAACCTGACACTGGCAACCCGGGAGAGAGCAAAAGTATTTATTTACAAGATTCTTAAAACCCAGCCATTTCCCCAGATCAGTGCATACTAAATCATGATGACGAAGGTAGATTAGCCGTATGATAATCTGATTCTCTTAAAGTTCCAGAGGATTTAGTTCAAAAAGAACATGCGATAATTAATTTTGTATTGTCTTGAGTGGGCTAAGAGATACCCAGATAGCTGGTAAAACATTATTTCTGGATGTGTCTGTGAGGCTGTTTCCAAAGAAATTAGCATTTAAATCAGTAGACTACGTAAAGAAGATCTCCTCACCAATGTGGGCAGGCACCATCCAACTCATTGAAGACCCAAATAGAAAAAAAAGGTGGAGAAAGATAAATTCACTCTCAGTTTAAGCTGAGACCCCCATCTTCTCCTGACGCTGGACATTGGTGTCCCTGGTTCTTGGGCCTTCAGACTTGAACTGAATGACACGGCCAGCTTTTCTGATTCTCCAACCTGCATACAGCAGATCATGGGACTTCTTGACCTGATAATTGCTTAACCCAATTCCAATAATAAATTGCCTCATACATACACAGTTGACCCTTGAACCACACAGATTTGAACTCTCTGGGTCCAATAATATACAGTTTTTCCTCTGTATCTGCCGCTCCTGACACAGCAAGAGCAATCCCTTCTCTTGCTCCTCTTCCTCAGCCAAGACAATGCAGTCGAAGAACTTTATAATGACCCACTTCCATTTAATGAATAATAAATATATTTTCTCTTTCTTTTGATTTTCTTAATAATATTTTCTTTTCTCTAGCTTACTTTATGTAAGAATACAGTATATAATAGATATAATATACAAAATATGTGTTAATCCACTGCTGATGTTATTGGTAAGGTTTCCAGTCCACAGTAGGTTGTTATAACAGTAGTTAAGTTTTAGGGAAGTCAAAAGTTATACGTGGATTTTCAATTGCACAGGGGTTTGGCGTCCTTAACCCCAATGTTATTCAAGGGTCAACTGTGTGTATATATATCTATATATATCCTATCGATTTTATTTTTCTGGAGAACCCTGCCTAATATAGAACAATTTGCATCCCACTTGGAATAAGTCTGAATGTTAAATTTTAAATGGCCCAAACTTAAATTATATACAATGAAATAAACAACCCCTGACTTATATTCAAATATGGTATAGAATATATATTTGGTCTCAGTTGAATCATATTTTAAATAGGATAAAGAAGTAAAACACACACACAAATGTCCAGATGCAGAATGCCAAAGCAACCGGGACATTCAGTAAGTATGACTCGCTCTCGACAAATCCTGCCCTTCATTTCCCAGGTTTCCATATCCAATTTCTGCCACTCATCAACCAATTTTTATTTCCTAAAAGTCTTATTCTTAGCTGACTGTTAACTAGTCTCTCTATAGACAATGCTGTTTGTCTGATAGTGGTGTGTTTCTTTTCCCAGGTGTATTTGCACATATAAATGAAAACTTCAAACTGTCAGCCTAAGGTTTAAGGGACTAATTGTGACTGGCAGGAGAGTGAAAGGTTAAGAAACGGGGAAAGTGTTTTTGATGGAACATTCTCAATTGGCCAGCTTCCTTTGCCAAAGCCCAAGGGAGAGAGAGTTGCAAAGAGATATCAAGATATTTAAACCAAAAACTGTCACCTGCTGGACTTTTCAATTTCTTTTAGTTGCAAGTGGCAAAAGCATAATTCAAATCAGCGTGAGCAGATATGGGACTTTGCTGGCTCATGATATTCAAGAAAGAAAAGAACAGTAAGACGCAGGAAGAGCAGGGACATTGCTGAACCTCTGAAATGATTAGAATAGGGACACAAACGCACTCTGTTCTTTGATCCTGCTTCTCAGCCTGGTGTTCTTGAAGTGAGAGGATACGTGGCCCTGGACAGGTGTTCAGTTAAGTCTGTAAGACATCTTGCTGACCTTCCCCTAGAAAGAGGTTACCCTCAATCTCTCTGGCCCCCAGGTCACCCAGTGAAAGGAACCATTAGCCAAGCTTAAATCAGACCTTACAAATCAACGGGGGCCAGAGAGAGCTGCCAGGGTTGGCCATTTCCACGGTGGACCTGTCAGGTGGGGCTTGGGAACAGACAAATGAAAGGTACTCAAGTGTTCATTCCTGTGTGTTAACTATGAGAAGTGAGGGCGGGGAGCAGGAGAGCTTAGCAGAAAGGGTCCTGGCAGACAATCCCAGGTGCGAGGTGTCCTCTGGGCACGGCACACAACGCTGCTTCAGCCTCAGCATCTCACACTGGCAGAAAATCCTCGCTCCATCAATATGGAACACCACGTGTCTTCAGCTTGTTGGGGACCCTACAGAACATAGCCTTCTCGGGTAGAACTGCTATAATATAGAGGTAGAAGCAAGATAACGTTGAGGGGACACTCAAACATTGGAAAAGGACTTGGTAGATACTACATGATATATCAATATTCACTGGTTCTTACAAACCAGACATTCTCTGGGAACTCCTGGAAAGAGCTGGGAGTTGGGGGAGAGGAGCGCTGCTGGAGACTGGAGTCTCTGCCACAGTCGTTAGGTGGTGCAGCCAGCGAACTGAGAATTGTCGCTGTTAGGGTAGCACAGAGGGACATGGGGCTAAGAGCAGGGGCTCCGGAGCTACGCTGCCTGGGTTCAAATTCTTGCTCCACTACTTCTTAGCTGTGGGACTTTGGTCAAGCAACTGGTGCCTCTGTGCCTGAGTTTTCTGACCTGAAAAACGTAAACAGCAGTACTTACCTCACAGTGCTATTTTGAGGACTAAATAAGTTAATATATGTGAAAGCACTTTTAAAACTGTATTTCCCAGATAGGAAAGACCTTCTGAAAACTAAAACATGTCCAGATCCAAAGGAGTAAATCTCTAGTGGTAAAATTGCAGATATGAATTGGATATTTCAGGGCATAGAGTTACACCTAATACCTCTCAATCTACCCACTATATACACACCACACCTGTCAACCCTGATTTGGAGTTCCCTGTGCCAGGCAGGAGGGGATAATTTCCAACCCTTATTCTCCTCCTGCCACAACTCTAAGGGTCTGGTCTCAAGTAGCATTTTGGTAGTTTAAGAATTCTTAGGCTCAAGCCTTGATTGAGACCACCAGTTTGTGCCACCCCCCACACCTCTCCCAACCTGGGACTTTAGAGTCTTTAAGAATTACTGGGGAGGAGCGGAGGGAGGAAAGGGAGATAATTCCTGAGAAAATTGAATATGTCACAATGGTCCATTGAAGAAGATAGGAAATAAACAACAGTGCACATCTGCTCAGGCTGGTGCAATGATCTAGGCCATCCTGGGGACAAATGATAACATCCAGCTGCCCTCCAGAACAAGGTCAGGGCAAACAAATTCATCCTTGGCCACCTACCATGACTCTGACATAATTGGGAGGCAGAAGACAACCGGGTTAATTTAGGGCACCTAGTATCAAAAGGTGGCGATGTGCAGGCAGCTGCACTACCTCTACCTGAAGTCAGAGAATTGTCAACTCAGACACAAAATGGAAAAGTGGACTCCTTTCAACTGTTGACTGAAGACAACCATTGGTTATGAGTGCAGTGAGGGGTTTTTTAGTTTTTCTTTTTTTTTCCTTTTTTTTTTTTTCTCTCTCTTCAAAGGAAGTTGCTAAACTTGTTACTGGAAAGAGTCTGATTCCTTAGATTGTTCCATATGCCCAAATCTGACAGTTACACTGGCACACTTTGATTCCCCATCTCAAAAACGTGTGTGGAGACGCAACTGAGCGACTTCCATGTCACATCCTGTTCTCTCAACCCAGCTTTGACATTTGCAGAGGACTCTTCCAAGGGAATAAACTAGGCACAGAGAGAACTCCGTCTTTTTCCCTTTAAGCCATCTCTTGTGTTAACATATTCTTCATCAAAGATGCACTAGAAAACACTGTCTAGTGCGTAGAGAAGGTGTAATTTTTCAGTTTCTCACTGAGACGCAGGTTGGCAAATAGGTTAATTTTAACTTCACAGATTGCAAGGTGTGCGAATGGAACAGCTATATCAAGAACAAAACAGAGCTGAGAAGAAAGAGCTGCTCTGAACCACCACGCTGCTTCATCCCTAAGGTCATAGAGGACACGGGGGGGGGGGCACCGTGTTAATGACTACACTGGCCCTGGGTTGAGGAACCTCAGCAGTATGTGCCTCTCTCATTCTTATCGAGAGTAGAGGGTATGTGGGACACAAAAGGAAGGAAGGGACCTCTAAAATCGTCACAGATAATAATTATACCCAACATTTATTGAGTGCTTACTACATGCCAGGGCAGTTGGCTAAGAATATGACATGCATGGTCTCATTTAATCCTTACAATGCTGTGAAAAGGGGACAATTTCAATCTCCTTTTATAGGTGGGGAAGCTAGGGCTCAGAGAAATTAAATAATTGCTTGAAATCACAGAGCTGGTAGGTAGTAGAGTTGGGATTTGCACCAAGGTCTGTCTGATTTCAGAACCCCTTCCCCGTTTCTCTCTCCCAGTTTGTGCCACAATCCCAATGACATAGGAAGATCATGTACTGCCAACCTGCAGTTGCCCAGGGCCCTTGACACAGTTTATGGATTATACAGCCTCTCACTGCTTTCTTCTCAGCACATATTTGTTTGATCCTCCTTCAGAAGAATACGTGCACAGGGGCCGGGGGCAAGAGCAAGAGGAGACACAGATCAATGGATTCACCCTGGTACCAAACTCACAGGGGACGTAGTGAAAACCAATGGAGAGAGTGAGACTTAGGGACTCTCTGCATGGTTCAGTTATCAAAAGTATTCACTGTTCTTTGTAAACCTACATAATCAAGTTGGCTCCAAAGCAGTTTTGTTTGCTTTTGCCCTTTTACCTACCTAATTAACCTAGACAAAAACTTCACTCCTGATTTTAGATGAACAAAGTCATTCTGTATGAAACATAACTGGTTCTACAAGTCACACAGCAGCAAGGTCCCGCCCTTAGATTACATACAATTTAAGGCTAGTAATGAACAAGATCATTAAGTCATTTTAAGGCCTCTTACTCCTACTGCCTACCAAAGTAGGGTGTGTTTATTTATTTTCAAATGCCAGAAAAGTCCAAAGAAGCAGATCGTGCTCACCTTAATAATGAGTGAATCTAAAAGGGTTTCACTTACAAGTGACTTAGATTCATAGTATGTCATTGCTTGTGTTTAGACCCTAGTCCCAGTGTTAGAAATACACTCACACACAAATACATATGCAAGCAAATGTTTTCAATGATAATATATTGAATTAGGTAAAGCTTCGTTAAACACCTTGTTTAAAAACTGAGCAATAGCCTGGGATGTTAAATAATTGCCTTGGGGAGTGAAGACAGAATGCTATTCCTGTTTGATTTGGGGGCAGAGCAGCAGAGCTAGGGAACATGGAGTGCTGAAGTCTTGTAACCTTGCATATTAAAATAAATATCTCTCCTTAGATGAAGTCACAGGTATCCAGATGCATTGAAAAAGAGATCTCTGTTTTAAATCTTTTTGACAAAATTCATCCCTTGAATAAAGTATGTCTATTCCTACAGGTCACAACAGCTATTGATTTATAAATGACACTGTGGCAGAAACTGTTGACTAAAACCCATGTTCTCCCCCTCTTCCTAGGAGCACAGGTAGACTGTATTTCTCCCCCTCTTCTTCAGTCAGCTGTGCCATGTGGCCAGGGGAATGTGAATAGAGGTGATGGTGCCACTCCCAGGTCTGCCCCTCTAAACTCTTTCCCCCAGCATTCATGTAACCCTGGGAGAAAGATGACACAGCCCCCATCAGCCTGAGCCTCTCCATGACCTCATGAAGGAGGGTCACCCTGCTGGCCTGTTCACTTGCCTAGTATTATCATGCTAGGGAGAAATAAATTTCTGTCATGTTGTAGTCATCATGTATTCGGGAGTCTATTTTTATGGTAGTTAACCTTCCCTAACTTTTCAGCCAAAAATCAGCTTTCGATTTATTAAAAATCATTTCAGTCTTGACTAACCTCCTGGATATTATTCAGAAGAATCTTTGACCACCTATAAATCACTCTGTTGTTGTTTACCTAGAAGCAGAGCCACCTAGAGTTGCCCACGTGATAAGTAGCTTGACTGCAAATCAACATCTATAAATCAGAGCACCTGCCCCTGAGACTATTCACATAAGACTAACTTTGAAACAATGGTTGGTTTTCTCTGCCTAGGGAGCCTTGTTGCATGTAAAGTGTCTCTCCCAATTCACAGACTGAGATTTTCTAATGATGCCTCCATTTCCTCCTCTCTGGAGAATGAGTACCTATCTCTTTGAAGTGGCCCCAGGAACTTCACAAGTGAATTTCTGATATGCCATATAGTAATTATCTAAGTAAGGTTATTGAACTGCATATACACAAATTGTGCATCAATTCCTATCTCAGTTGCAGGCATAGAAGGAATTTTCAGTGTTTTGAACAATGCAGGGACCACCTAGAAAACAATGTGTATAAAACCAGTACAAGGTAAATGCTGTTTTCTTTAATATTCCATACGATTACTCTGAAGTATTTTTTAAAGTGGTTTCAAAAATATTTTAAATGATATTTTAAAATCTGCACAAGCAACATGTATAATTTATCTGTTGAAGCCTGTAAATTGTTTTTTCACACACAAGAATGCCAATCCCCCTGCTTCCATCCATGTTACTGAGGAGCCAATAGTTTAAGGAAGTTATTTGGTTCCATAGTTTCTGACTTCATAGATTGCTGGGACAGGAAATCAGAAAAGGGACCTGAGGAAGGACAGTCCTAGAAACTGGGGAGGCAGATTAGGAGGAAGATAGAAGACAATATGTGAGGGAAAGAAAGAAAATCTGAGCTTGGAAACAAGGGAAAGAAGGCATCATGCTCAGAAAGCCAGGGGGCATGGAGTGGAGAGTACTGGAAGGTACTAGGGGTTGGTTATGCAGTGACCCGATGGCAGGGTAAGCCAGTGTACACTCCCCTCATAGGATGTTTGAACCGGCTCCGCAGTGCAATCAATGTATCAAGATTCCACTGGTCTATAGATTAGAAATTCAGAGCACATCTACTTGTTACACCCAAATCACAATGGTACTTGCTACAAGTCAAGATCTCTGCCTCCCTGTCCAAACCCTGCAAAATGCTCCTCCCAAATAATTTGTACAAGTCTCCAAAGGAGTGAGTCCTCTGCCTGACAGCAACTGTCCACTTGTCACCAACTGGTGTCATCCATGGTTGATGCCCACTCCCCTACT
The DNA here is from genome assembly GCF_040939455.1 of Microcebus murinus. NCBI lineage: Eukaryota > Metazoa > Chordata > Mammalia > Primates > Cheirogaleidae > Microcebus > Microcebus murinus. Next base: position 29,757,076 of record NC_134111.1, read on the forward strand.
AGAAAAAGCCTTTTGGTTGCCACTATTAGCACACCCTTATGGTATATTTCAGCCACCAGCTCACAAGCAGGAAGCTTGGATGCTGATGGCTACAGTAAGATGAAAAAGCCAAATGATGTCCTGGGTGTGGGCATCCACCTGCCCTCTCATCCATTCTGCTCACGTCAAACACTGGACAAATTAAGTAACTCTTTGGTAAGATGTTCCCTCCACATTTCAGTTTTTCCTCTGTTTCTTCCACTCTTTCTTTGTAAATATGGCTTGAAGGCAAAAAGATCTCAGGATGGATTCCTGTTTTGATTTTCGAGGTCTGCCAATAATTTGTACCATCTAAGGGCATCAGAAGCAGCTATTTTGACCATAACCAGATGGCTGCAGCTTCCCAAATTATCTGTATCTTCAGTGTAACATTTCTTTTTTCATTTGTTTTATGGAACTTTCTGATATCTTTTTGGTATCTTTTATTTCAGCAACAAAAATTCCCCCAAAGAACATCTTTTTGGCCTCCTCTTCAGCTTTTTCCTAATAGTTGAAATTGTGAGGTTAAAATATGAATTAAATAATCGTTTCGACTTTATAATGCTGCAAAGAAACATCAGTAACTACTTGGTAGGCCATGCTAATTTAGATAGACAAATTAGTCTAAGCCCAGAGTCTCAATATCTCAATATGCTCCCTTAATTTATTTCCTCAAAAAAGAAAGAAAAAAATTTAAGTAACATATACTGTGAGATTAATTATGTGTATACAGTCTTATATATACACAAGTTTTATATATGACTAGAGATAGAGATGGATATAGATATAGACCATTCGAGAAATAAAGTTATACTAAAGCCTGCATTTCAACCAGAATTGGGCATAAGATGGGAAGAAGACTGTCAACTCTTTGAAGTTCTTATAATAAACCACTAATAATTGGGGTTATTAATAAGAATTGGTGTGATTAGGAGAAGATTTAAATGGAAGCAATGGAAAAGCCATTACTTTCATTGAACTGAAACTCACTATGAGATTATGTAGCCAATTTCTGTCTCTCTTCCCCCCATTCTCTCTTTCTATTTAGAGACATGTTCCTCCTTAGAATGACAAGCATGATGCCCTCTCTTCATCGCAAAGGGCAGGGATAGGAAATGGTGACTGAGTGTACGCAAGACCAGCAGAACTATCTTTTGCATTCATTCCAATCCTTCAACAGGATCCTTGTGCAGGATCCCGGTGTTATTATGGTGACACAGTGATGAATAATACCTTCTCCAATACAGCCTCCCCTGGGAAAGACTGTAACAGGCAGTTAAGAAGGAGGAAACTAGACAGAAAAGGGAAGAAGGCTGGCTGTGAGATGGGGTGGAGGGGTGAGGGTGGAGGACAATATTGAAGAAGCCACGAGGGTTGGAGTATTAGTCTGTATTTGTCTGACCCTGATTTCATTTCTCTTATACTAGTCCTTAAGTATGTGGGAAAATCACCCAATTTGGGTTAAGAAATTCCTTTCGGGGGTAGTGCAAACTCTATGTGCCTTCATTTACTCCAACTGTAAATCCAGAAGAACAATACCTTATTATTTTTCTAAGGAAACTCTGAGAGTTTGAGATGTTCATGTACTGGTCATTAAACATTTCAATTTTTTATTGTCAGGATAGGCTGGATTATGCCGAGGTTAATAACAACAACAAAAATACTAAACTAAAATCTCTACGACACAAGTCGATTATCTCACACAAACCCATGCAGATCAGGCAGCTCTCCAGGGCAGCTGTCCTCCGAGTCTCAGGGTAGCAATCCCTGACATTTAGATCCTGGGACTCTATTATCTCAACACAAGTACTTCTCCATCACTGAGGTGGCACAGGAGAAAAGAGCCTGAAGACAACAGTGGCACTGCCACGCCCAACCTCAGCCTCAACTTGTCGTACGACATCTCCCGATGTAAGGAAGGTAAAGAAGGTCAAGTTTTATCATGGACCCAGAATTGAGAACTAACAGTCCCTTCGAAAGAGTTATGTCAAGAAGTATAGTAAGTATCTAACAAGATAACTCCTAAAATAATATAAAATAATCTAAATAATATAATATAATATAAATTATAGATAATATTAGATAATTAGATAATATAAAATATCTAAAATAATATAAAATATGGGAAAGCTTAGGAAATTATCAATATGCTCACAAGTACCTAAGAAACAGAATGCTTGTGCCCAACACTCAGCTACCTGCTAAAGGAGATGAAGATAATTCTAAGTAACAGTTTCTTCTCTCAAGGAGCTTTTACTCTTCTTGTGGAGACAAGATGTGTTTTGAAGAATCAAGGCAGCTGGAAATAGTGAATCAGAGCACTCTATTCGGAGCCTTGTAATGAATCTTCTTACATTCTAGTACCAGCTCTGTCACTTACTACATGTATCAACATGGGCAAGTACCCTAGCCATTCTCAGCCTCCTCACCTGAAAACCCTGTACATGAGCACCTGCTTCATCCACTTTACAGGGCTATGGCAAGGATGATATGGGATGACATACAGATTTGACTAAGCATTGTGAGTGATAAAGAGTTCATCACACAGAAGCTGTAACTCGAGAATAGAAAGTATGGCAGCTATAGTATGTGGTCCATTTATTGAGCACTTGCTCTTTTATAAACACTATGCTTTACCTAAGATTTCTCTTTTTGCAGTTTAGTTGGGGATTTAAACAGAGAGGGAGAAAAAAGAGAAATTTGATTCTATGTGTAGGGAAAAGTTTGGAACAGACAGAGGGGCTGGATCTGTAAGAGCTAAAGACAAAAAGAAGGCAGGTCTGAGTAGCACAAATGGCTTCTGAGAAATAGTGTGGGAGAAACAGTGAGTAGTTGTTGGGAGGGGCCCATTGGCGGGGAAACGTTGAAGGCAGGCTGGCAAGAGTGGCCTAGATGCAGGTGTTAACAGGAAGTCATAGTAGGCTCTTGAATAGGAAAGTGACATGACAAAAATGCTGTTTAACAAGATTAATTGGGCACAATATTTAGGATGGCTTAGAGTAGCGAGAAGCTGGGAGCAAGGACCACATACAGTGATGTTTTGAATGGAACCAGGGAGTGGAGAGGAAGGAAACTTGGCTGTGAAGATGAAAATCAACACATCGTGCCAATGGTTACATAAGAAAGGTAAGAGAAAGAGGAGAGTCAAAGATGCCCCTCAGGCATGAGGCTGGAAGGAAACAAAAACTATGTTGTACCTTTTATCATATACAGAAGGCTGTCTTGAATATTTTGACACAGGACATGGTGTGATTACTTAATAATAAAATGAAAGCTGATGATAAATTGTTCATTTTAATCTATTTGAAGTGGCCACACGGTTCTCATTAGAGAAGTGGGGTCTAAGTGACGTCTGAGGAGCACATCACATCTCCTGCCTGTGCTTCGCTGCCCTTAGACGGCCGTCTCCTCGCTACCTCTGAACAGATCCAGTCTCAGTGAGCACAGCGTTCAAGGCCTTGGATAGTCTGGCCATGCTACACCTTTTGAAACTTTAACTCGCCACATCCTCTCTACTCATTTATGTTTCCCAGGTGAAACTCCTTCAGGCTTCCAAACAGGCCAGGCTCTTTCTCACCTCCACACCTTTGTTTCTTTAGGTCCCTGTGCATGGAATGTCCTTTCCCTCTTCTCTATGAAGGAACTTCCTGTGCCTTGCCCCATGCCTCAATATGATTTTGTGATTCTTGCATGCAACTTGATTCATTCGGTTTGGGATTGTGACTAACTGAATACGTGTTCTTCTATCTCTGGGGTGACCAACTCATCCACATTTGACTGTCACTGTCCCCATTCAAAAGTGAAAGAACCATGTCCCAGAAAACACATCAGTCCTGGGCAAACTGGGATGGTTCGTCACCCTATGTCTCCCTTGCTGTGTCACAAGCGATGGGATGTGATCCTAGTCTTCTTGAAACTTACATACTGCTGAACACAAGAGCCTGCACGCAATAGTAAATATGTACTCACACTGTATTTAAAGGATGTTTCTCTAAGCTCTTTATTTGTATTATTTCAATTATCACAGCCATACAACAAGAAAAGAGTTATTATTCTATTTTACAGAGACTGAGGCTCAGAGAAGGTATGTTTGGGAAATGGCACTGCTGGGATGGGCACCCAACAGGTCTGATTTCTGAGCCGTGCACCGGGGGCCCAGATATCAAAGGAGTTGGAACAAGAGACTGAAAGATGTTTCTCCATGTTTGTCCTTAAACCAAACTCTGTTTTTCTTAACAAAGAACTATTTGTTCTACATTCCAGGTGTGGCAATGACAAGTTAATAAGTGCTCAGTAAGTGTTCCTTGAATTAAGGTTAATTGATTGATAGATGCCTAATGTGAAGAATGAGAGAAATGAATCAAGGGTAAGAGAGTCATAAAAGAGAACTATTAGCTAATTTCCAGCATTATAAAGGAGAAGGAAGGATGGCAATAGTGCTTCTAGTTAGAACTTAAGATAAAATTCCATCTAGTCTGACTTCTCTCCCAGTCTCACCTCCTTTCAATCAGATGGAAACCAGGCCCTTTTTTCAACATTTTCTCAGAACATTTCCAAGTATTACTTCTCATTATTCTTATATTATTCCATTTGCATTTTAAGCATACAGTATAAAGGCTGGAAAACAATGAAACATGCAAATAAGGAAGCTGAAAGTGTTCTTTGAAAAGTTAAGTGATGAAAAGTAATGGCATTGAAGTTCTTTAAATGCAATACATTATCTCTTAAATCGACTTTCGTGCCTTTTCTACCTTCCCCCTGCTTTTCTTACACTCTGCCTTCAAAAAAACCTTCCACAATAGTATTTTTGTAGGGAAAAGTAACTTTTAGAGTTTGAATTATTTGTTTTTCATTTTATAAGCATAATAACCTTTTTGGAAAAAAAAAGAAAGTTTAAGCCTGGTGGATAATTCTAGGACAATTCTTTATCATTGCTATTTGAGACAGATGATATAATTAATAGAGATGTATACAATACTGAATATTCTTAAGTTTGGGGCTGTAATGGGGGACAGAGGCTTTCTTTCTCTCTTTCCAGGCCAGGGCTAGTGACTGAGTTCCACTTAAAGATGTTTTAAACCAATTGAATCATTGCATGGCCATTCAGGGTTTCATTGTGAGAAGCTGCAGTTTAATTTCTGTTTACATAGAGTAAGCTTTCAAATTGTTATCTTTAATAATCTGCAAGCTCTAAGAAGAAAAGGAATCATTTCCACTTTATTTACCTGCTTTTTAAAGTGCCCAAGATAGATAGCCCTCCGCATGGATCCGTTCAGAATAAATGTGTCTTCATGATGACAGTGGGGACTACAGCCACAGAAACACTCTTCAAAGATGCTGCAATGGTCACTAAAGCATTGGATATATATTTTTAAATAAATTCAGAACATCTCTGTGCCCACAGCCTGTCCCGTGCAAGCCATGCCCCAGTCTTGTCACTATAAGCCCTCTGTAAGCCCTCACTCCTGAGCCTGGCTGGACTCTTTCTAGATTCTGGTTCTGTCTCTGCTGTACCTTAGTAGATAATCTCAGATACCATCAGCCCCCAGGCAACCTGTCTTCTGTGGAAGAAAATGATTTACCTTAGTTAGGAAATTTGTAAATACAGGTGTTGGGTGAAACCATGAAGTACACAAAACTTTTCTTTGGCTCTATCTTTAGGGTCTTACAATCTCTTTCTGCAGTTTTTCCTGTCCTGGTCCTTCTTTCTCAGTGCCCTGGAGGCTTCTTCCTATTTCTCCTACCTTCACAAGCTACTCTCCCAGTCTTTTACAATCTTTTCCTTCCATTTTAGTGCAAAAAGAGCCCTCCCTACCCCCACCAAATAGAACAACTTTATTATTTTTTATTATACAATGAATACATACTTGTCTTAGTCCATTTTGTGTTGCTATAAAGGAATAAATGAGGCTGAGTAATTGATAAGGAAGAGAGATTTATTTGGCTCATGGGTCTGCAGGCTACATAAGAATCATGGTGCAAGCATCTGCTTGGCTTCTGGTGGGGGCCTCAGGCTGCTTCTATGCAGTGCAGAGGTGAAGGGTAGCTGGCATGTGCAGAGATCACAAGGAAAGAAAGGAAGCAAGAAAAAAGAGAGGGGAAATCCCAGGCTCTTTTTAACAGCTAGCTCTCACAGGAACTAATAGAGTGGAAGCTCACTCTCCCCCCAGGGAGGGCACTAGGCATCACCTCCCAACACTGCTGGGATTAAATTTTGACATGAGATTGGGGGGGGGGGACAAATATCCAAACCATAGCAATACTTGTTTCATAAAATACAGGCAATTATAAAGATGAAAATAGAATCCACTTATCACTCCAGCACCCAGAGATTGGATATATTCTTCTAGATTATTTTCTAAGCTTACAGACACATACAAGTGAATGAGACCATACATACATACTATGTTACAATCTGGTTTTCCACTGTACTATTGAGTTAGTAAAAGCACTCAAAGCTCTTTTTTAAAGTGCCTTAATAAATGCTAGCAGAGTGTGAATCTAACATTTTATCTTTTCCTGGTAGAAAAAGACCTGCTGCATGCTCTCTCTCTGTACCCCATCACCAACGACATTTGTTCAGAATGATTTAGAGAAAATTCTTTATTCATTAAGCAAATCACTGTTCACTCTGCACATAGAATTCCAAACAATTCACAAAATGTGGCATGTCTAACTCCTCCCACACTGGGTTCCCTAAAGGTAGATGCCAGGTCCCATTGTTTTTCTTTGTGCTCCAGGGTGCTCAGATCACAGCCTCTATGGATTCAGTGAGTGTGTGTGCCTTTGCAAGCTGAACATTAATGTCTTTCAACTCTAAGAAAACTGTTTTCTCTTATTTCTTTGATTAGTTCTTCTCCTTCATTTTCTGTGTATTTTTTCTTTTTCCAAAGATATAGGACCTCTTGGATAGGTTCTCTTATCTCATGTGTTTTCATATATTTCTCTATCTGCTTTTTACGGTTTTACATTCTGGAAGAGTTCCTCTACTTCGTTTTCCAGCTCTTGCACTAAATTGTTTTTATATAGGCAATAATATTTTTACTCTTTAAGATCTCTTACTTTTCTTATTGTTCTTATTTTATGTAATATTTTCTTGAATCCCCCTGAGCAGTTTTTTAAGTTTTATTCTGTTCCTAAATGATCTTTGTGTCCTTTAGATTTAATTTTTGGGTTGTTTTGTTTTGTTTTGTTTTCTGTTTATCATGGGCTTTCTCTTTCATTTGCATGTTCCTTGGCTGGTAATATCACCCTTAGGAGAAGGGGATTGAGAGGCTGTGGATGGTCTGCTGCTGTGCATAAGCCAATCTATTGCTTGGAAGAGCTCTCCCATGAGTGAGAAACCTTCTAGAGAACTATGTATCCATGGGTAAAACATAAACTAGCAGGGTTCATTTAGGGAGTGAAGGTAAGAAATCAGCTTGAGGGCTAAAGACCCTACCCCTACCCTAGTCCCCAAACTAAAAATAAGAAGAGCTTTTCTCCAGGGCACCAGCACCCACACCAAAAGCCCTGACTTTCCTCCAAGGATTCGTTCAATTATTTAAGAGATGGTGTCTAAGACTATTTTTCTGGGAATAAATGACTCTTCAGGTTACCTATAATAGAAACCAATTCACACTAGTTTAGAACAAAAAACCCATACATCATTAATACAGGTGCACAATTCCTCATATTCAGTCCTGAAATCCAAAGAACTCTAAAAACCAAATGTTTTATCCTAGGTTTGGGGCTAACTCCTTAGGCAGCAAGCCTGACCTGAACTGTCTGCAGCTACATACAATCTTGATTTATCTACTTAGTGTGTATAGCCCTGGGCTTCACTGTAGAAATATAAAAGGGTTTGATTGTAAGGTACTGTTCCAGATCATTCTAGGGTACTATTATAACATATTAAATATGTATTCCTCCAAAACATCTTTTTTTCAAAGTATTTTCTAAAACAAAAATTTGGCTGCTCAGAAGGTAAACTGAAGAAAAAACAGATTTCCATGTTTAAATAGTTGTATTTTAACAGTAGGTTATTTGTTGAAAGATTTTGTTGATTGGCTTTGGTTTTTCTAATTAGTACCTATAAATTTAAACAAAAAAGTCTTAAGACTGAGTTTTAACCAGGGTACCCCATTTATACACAAATAGGAAAATTACTGATAATCCACTCATTGATTTGTTTTATCATTTGGAGTTGATTCTACATGGAGTTTTCTTGACCCCTTCCTGATTTATGTTATGCCTGGACTAGTATTTTAAAGAACTGAATCTATGTCTTCTGACACATATGTAAAGATGAAGCAAAACAACTTAAAATCTATAGTGAAATACTCTGGTAAAAAAAAAATGTAAAAATGAAACTTTCTTTTAGAAATGTCTTCTCACCCAGAGCCATTCATATTAGCCACACATAATTCACCAGTTATCTCAGCTGGTCAGAATCATTTTTCCAGTTGCATATGGAGTCATAAGGTAGAAATCTGATTAGCCTGTCGTTTAATGGAGCCCAAAGCTATTAATAATAAATCCAAGAGACATAGTTTAATTAAAAAAAACTAGAAACTATTGTCAGACAGAAATCACCTAATAAAAAAGTAATTTATAATGCACACCCTAATTAATAATTTACCTCCTAGAGTAAAAAAAATCATCAAAAGTAATTACAATTAGAACACACCATTTCTTTTTTTAGGAATAATAGGATAATACTCAGAAGCTGGGATAATCTCAAGTAACAAATTCAACTGCTGCTATCATCTTTTTCTGTCAGAAATTATGATTAATTTTTAATGCTTTTTTTTTAATACAGAGGTTCTTTTGCCTTAGCCCACAGTTCATTAGACTGGTAATTGTGACTTTACAAATGGTAAATACTTCTAAACATAGTTGAGTATAATTCTATCTAAGAAAGATACCCTCTAACAAAAGAATCTGGGAAACAGCCACCAAATGCTTAAGGCTTGGATAAGAAATTAAAATTGGCTTAAATTAGGCCACATTGAGTTACTGACATACAACCAATTTCTGATTAAACAAGAGACTTCAAGGAAGGAGATTAAATCCAAATAACCTCCCCCAGGCAATAAACACTATAAGAACAGGAACTTGATACCATTTTTTCATGGTCCATGGTAATATCCTCAGCCTTTTACACAGTGCCTGGCAAAAAGCTCACACTTAAAAATTATTTGTTGATTGAGTAAAGAAATGAATATAGAATTACAGAAAAAATATGAATATAAACAGTCATGATGAATGCTTCAGTGAGCTGCCCAGATCCCCCTTAAGGAACAAGAATTTGCTCTCCCCAGCTAGGGGCAGGTGCTACTGCCTGATGGCTCTCAGTGGGCAGCCCTCTTCAAGGGCTCTTTTGCATCAGCTAAAGAGGCAGCCTCACCCAAAGTCATACCCTTTCCCCAGGTGGCCCTCATCCAGGAATAGATCTATGTGGCTGTAACAGGCTCAGCCTCCTCCTCCTCAACTCTGAAAAGGTTACCCCTGCTTCTGAATTCCCTACAGGGTTGTTGGAGGACTCAGTTGAAATTGCAACATAGCTCAATTTCTTCCTTCTGCCCAATCCTGCCTCCTTCCATTTTCTTTGAAGGTGTCAATCCCAAGAGCACTCCCTAATAAACCTCCAGTTTGTTAATCATATTTCAGAGTCTGCTTCCCAGGGGACCCAACCTGTGACCAGATGTATTCTTCATTTGAGAAAATCAAAGATTTAGAAAAATAGAATATTTTTAAAGCTTAACTCCCTAAATTCCCTCCTCCTTTACCCAATTTACAACCAAGTTGTAAGTGAAAAAAAGACCAAAAAGGGCCAATTTCAGTTGAGACAGACAAGAATCACCACAGGCAGATTATCAGACAATGCCACCTTGCTGGAAACCAGTCTTGCAAAACAAGTGTGAACCTAATTTGTCTGCTTGATATCTGGGAGCAGTGGTACCCCCAAATAAGTGTAGCATGGTTCATCAACATCATGGGATTGGGCATCTAACAGACCTGGGCTGGAATGCTTTCTCTACAACTTATTAGTTGAGTGACCTTGGGCAAGTTACTTAAGTTCTCTAAGCCACAATAATGGAAATAATAATAAACAAAGTTATTATGAAATGCTTGACAAAGTAGATGGCACATAGTAAGCACTCACTAAATGGTAGGCATACCTTTTCTTTAATATTTATTCCTGAAAAAGCAGAAAGATGATGCCCTTCCATTGTCCATCTCCCAACCTGAAAACTAAATGACTGCTATTGTTGCCTAGGGGAAAAATAATCCCCTTCCCCTTGGTCATCAGCACTCAGAAGTGAGAACACTGCATATCCACAGGGAAATAGATGAAGATGTATGAAGAGAGTGTCAAATCTGTTTGCTTCTTGAAGGATGAGTAATGGATGGAGTATTCCCATTTGGGTATACACTGTCAAATGTAGTGCCTGACCTTTGGAACGTGGACTGAGCTTCTATGCTCACATGCAAAGGATATGGACAGCTCAGCTTCACTGAAGATCTTGTCATGAAAACAAAGCATGGGAGACTTGCAAGTCCCACTATGACAGAAGAAGGAGGTCAAAAAAGTCCTCTCTTCCAAAAGCAACTATAAAGATGTACAAAACAACCATCTCAGCACTCAGAATTTGACCAAAGACATACAACAAACTGAAAGGCATTTATTCATGAAAACTACTCAAATTTGGATAAGAACAGCACAATTCTGTGGCATTTTGCCTGAGGTAGCCACCACCCCTCCTTCAGCACTCAGCCCAGTAGTTCAGTTAGAGTGGGACAGGCTACGAAAACAATAAACTTTGTTTATTGCTGCTCCTGCTGCCAGGGGCTCACTTGATGTGGAGCACTGTTACTTAAAAAGGAGATCTTGGTGGCAAGGGAGGGCCAGGGTTCCATTCACCTGGTGTTGCTGGCCTGTTGGGGGCAAGCAATGGACTGAAAGACTAGCTAGAGTTTTAACAGGGAGTTGTGGAAAATGAGACTTCCATAGAGAGTGTGATCCACTCTTCCAATATCCTGGGCTGACCAGACGCTATGAGCATGCACAGCCACTCACACATTCCTGGTTGACAGAGCTGAATCTAGGCACATGCAAAGAAGACTCAAGAGAGCCCAACAGCAAGTAAAAGCTAATGCAGCCTTGAAAACTACCTGAAGTTTGAATATACTTGCTGGCCTACATACAGATCAACCCCAATGGAGGATAGAAACCATATCGGCTCAGAGTGTTTGAGTACAACCTATGATCCTTTGCTGGCCAAACACTAAACCATGCAGATACGGAGATGACCTCTAGGAAGCCAGGCTTAAAAAATAAAAACAAGAAATATAAAACTGAGAAGAGGCATCTGGAGTCCATACCTATCAGGGGAAACAGACTTTATAGATTTAGTCCAAGCAAGTTATCAAACAAACAATAAAAAATTCTTACAGGGAAAAAGTCATAATCCAGAGTTGCTGTAAAAGATTATCTAAAATGTTCAGTATTCAACAAAAAAATTAAGAGACATGCAACAAAACAAGAAACTATGACCCATATTCAGGGAGGAAAGAGCCAATAGAAAACTGTCTCTGAGGGGGTGGAGATGTTATATTTAGCAGACAAAGACTTGAAAGCATTTATTATAAATATGTTTAAAGAATTAAAGGAAAATATGATGGCAATGTTTCAGCAAATTAGAGAATCTCAATAAAGAGATACAAATTATAAAAGAACCAAATAGAAATTCTGGAGTTGAAAAGTATTCAAATAAAAATTCATTACAGGACTTGAACAGAAGAGGTGATATGGCAGAAAAATATGGAAACTTGAAGACAGATTGATAGAAATTATCCAATCTGAAGAACAGAGAGAAAAAAATTAAAGACAAATGAACAGAACCTCAGAGACCTATGGGACAATATCAAGCATACCCACATATATGTAAAGGGAATTTCAGAAGGAGAGGAGACAAAAGTACAGGTAAAATTTGAAGAAATCATGGCCAAAAATGTCCCAAGTTTGATAAGAACATTAATCTGCAGATCCAGGAAGCTCAATTAATCCCAAGTAGAATCAACACAAAGAGATCTACAACCAGAAACATCAGAGTCAAACATCAGAGTTTGTTGGACAACAACCACAAACAAAATCTTGAAAGCATCAAGAGAGAAATGACCCATTTGTACAGGTAAACGATGCAATTAATGACTAACTTCTCATCAGAAACAATGGAGGCCAAAAGAAAGTAGAATGACAAACCCCAAATACTAAAAATTATTGAATTGCACACTTTCAATAGGTGAATATTATGGTAGGTGAATTATAACTAAATAAAGCTGTTAATTTAAAAACAACTTAAGAGTGACAGACCACGGCACAAGCATAATTGGAACCACTTCTGAAAGTATTCTGCTGTTCCGATCCTCTCCTTTTACTCCTTCCTTTCCTTTTTTATTACTCTCCCTTTTTCTTTATCCTCTGTCACTATCTTTTCCTTCTCCCAGGGCATGATTTCTGTGGTAGCTATAACCCATGGACATTGGTCAGTCCCAGAAATAACACTCAAACATACAGAGGCTCCAACTCACATCTTTGAGTCATAGATACGGTGAGATGGGCCTTCTCTATGTTTGGATTGCTCCCTTTTCATTCTTACAGAAGAATTTCTATTCCTATTGAGCAGCCTGACTTCACAAATCTCTACAACAAAACAAAAAAGAGGCAAGTTGCATATCCAAGACTACGATTTCAAGATGCCTACCTGCCATTCAAAGACAGCTTAAGAAACCCAATGGAGAGATGTAATATGCATACTTAGCTTTGGCTCCATGATTTGGCACAATAGCAATTTTTATGTAAACCTTGATATCTCAACATAATGGTCAACTAATTCACTGTATGCTGGTATTTACGCTGATACTTTCTATGGAAAAAAAATAACTCCATTTACTTCTGGGCATTGATTCAAAGCAGGTTTTAGGGAGAAGAATGCCTTGAAATTCACCATACACTAAAGACAGCGTCTTTCTGTAAGATTAGTCAGATACATGGTAAATTGGGCAGCCTTTCAAAATTAAAGCTGAACATGACGACAGATAGGGGCTAGCATCAGTGGGAAAAGTTACACAGTGTTCTTGGAGCCTGGGGCTGATACTTCACTGGCTAAGCTGGTACACTTAGTTGGTGCAGTATGCTACAAGGACATTCAAATTAAGCTCCTTTTTACAGTGCTGAAAGGACATAATGTGATGCAGACTTCACAAAACAAACTTTTATCAAAAATGAAATATCAATTATTAGAATTCGACCCAAGCCAACAGCTTGATCTGGTGGGAAAAATCTAAGGCAGCAGGCCCCAATAGCAAAGCCTTGGGCTGGAAATCAAGAATTCATTCTGGTTCTATTGCTAAGAAGTTTTGTAACCTAAAACATGGCATTTACATTCTTTGGGCCTCAGTTTTCCCATCTGTAAAATGAAGGCATCAGTTCATCTGGCCCCAAGTCCCCTTTCAAGCTTAAATATAAACGAAGCTTCTAAAATAGTTGCCAGCCCCACCTCAATTTTGTTAATTACTAATTCAGAAATCACTTTTTAAATGTTTGCCCAGGACTGGTTGTTACCCTCCCTGAACAATCTGGCAGATGATGATCCTACAGCAGATCATCAGGGCTCCAAAGACACCAGGGAACAACTTGTTATAAAAAATTACTGAATTGTTTGTGTTATTAAGGAACTTTCAGAGCCAAATCATGACTGTATATGAAAGAGCTCGAGATTAACATCCATAAAAATGCCTTCTTCCAGACATTTTTTTTTTGTGGTATCATGTCTGAGATTTCATTACAAGATATTCAAAATATTTCACCTATTTTCCATGGAATTATTAAAAGGCTTAGTCAGATATGAAGCAGAGATCAATTTACCAGCCTTTTCTACCCAAGTTATTCACTGCCTGTGTGCCTCACAAAATGTACCCCCTCATGCTTCCAACATTCTTTCGGAAAGAATTTTCCTCCCCCAGAAGGAAATGCATTGGAAATGCACAGGGCAAAAGCATGGAGATAGAGGGTCTACCCTGGGGTGTTCTGCGTCATTTTCAGCAGATAGTCAATGTTGAACAAAGAGAAACCAGACAAGAGATGAGTAGAAAAAGAGCGGAAAAAGAGAATAAATTTACAAATTAAGACTCTGGCCAATGTGCTCCCTACACTGAGTAATTGTCTTACAATAAGGAACCCTATTGCTGCGTAGGCTTCCTGAGTCAATGTTCCTATTTTTGCATTTTTCTGCAGGACCTTACTGCTGAGAGGTTTATGTTTCAAGCTAGCCATTTCCCTGAATCAATTGGTGGAAATTCTCTAATTTGTATTAGCTCTAGTCTAGTCCTGGGAGCCTGTCCAGTAGAACAGGAAAGGGGAAATTTGCATTTGAGCTCACTGATTTCTCACAATTTAATCAGCAGGTGAAAGAGAATTATCTTGCAAAATACGCATTATCGTTAGATGGTCCTTAGCTGTCAATAATCAAGCTGTTCAAGGCTCACATTTGACAGTCAGCAATGTTGGCTTCACTTTACAGCTCCTCAAAGTAGCCAAGTTGCAAAACCAAGTGAGAAACTAATGCTTTATTATAGCAAATAGACACCATCTTCCCCCAAATCATTTCTCTGATGTCCATACTAATATTTTTTTCTACACAAATTCAATTCTTAATAAATCAACAAGAAATAATTATTTTCATTGATCATTTCCCCCACCCTCCATAGACTCAAGGTTATTTTGCTACTGTGGATTTTTATTGACTATATTGATCCTCTCCAAAAATCAGGAATGGGTATTCAACTGAAGATGCATGACAATTGGACATAATTCAGGGCTGTTGTGCTCGAAGGAACTTTTCATGGTCACACATTCCCCCTTTGCTCAACCAAAGCTTATATCAGTTCTTATGGTGGGAAGGATAGACTACCATCTGTGATTTTTAATGAAAAATGATTCCAAGCCATAAGAAGCAGCTAACTGAGCCTCAGCACAGCAGCTGGGCTCTGTCTCCAACGAGAGTTATAGGAGAATTGTTGCATGCATAGCATTGCTTTGCAAGGATCTGATTAGCTACAGTGTAGTAACCAAAAATGTGAACAAGCACAGTACAACTTCAGAAAGTGAGATTTACTACTTTATTCTCAGTCCAAATACTTTCTAGATTCCAGGAGTAGAAAACCATTGTTTCTTCAACTTTCACAGAAGCAGATTATTGTACATCATCTATCCAGAAGCAAAATTATGGAAGGAGAAAAATTAAATGGAGGTGTGAAAATTAAAGCCACGTTTATTCCTCCACCATTGCCCCTAAAGAGGTGACAGAGTAAGATGGGCCTTACACAGGTAGAAGGAGTATTCTTTGTAACAACATGACATCAGAAAGGAACCAGATGAAAACTAAGTTCTTGTAAGTCAGAAAAAGAAAAATAACATGTCTAATTAACTTAATGAACTAAAGAGTTACTAAACTTTTCCCACAATATTCCAAAGCTCAAAGAGTCACACCATTTTTGAAGATGACAGGAACAAATTCCCATCAAATGCAATGATAGCAAACTAGGGAACCCATAGGGCCCGAAATTATTGCTATTTGAGAATGTAGGCTCCATAATGCCAGATCTTCCCATTTGTTGAGACATGCTAACAGTCTTACATAAAATTTCCTGACTTTTGAAAGGCCATGTGGCCCAAACAAAACACCTGTGCACATTATATTTAAGCCATGAGTCAACAGTTTGCAACCCTCTCATTTCACAAACTGTGGACACTGAGCCTCAAGGAATTTAAATTCAAAGTCAAATTGTAACTTGTAGGCAAATCCTGATGCCAATTCTGTGCTCTGTCTGTGCCCTTCAGTAACTGGCCTACCCTAAATATGTCAACAATGTAAAGACTATGGAAAGGAAAAATAAAAGTGCAGGTGATAAGGACCCTTCCATTTCCTCATACTAGCTACCCAATTTGTAATTATGCTGCTGAAGAAAAAAATCTAAGCTTTCCCAACAGGCATGGGCTATGCTATGCGAAGCAAGATGCTTACAATGTGCAGCCACAGACCTTCTGAGAGATAGGCAGTGATACACAGGACACTTCTCAGATTAGAATCTGACTCAATGAGTACAAATCATCTTCTTCTAGGATTGTGACACTTTCTCAACATGACAAGCATGTTGACATAAGGCAATAAACACAACTGACCACTATTTTCTAAGAAATTTTACTCATTAATGCCTTGAAATAACAAACGCTATTTTAAAGCATTTAAAAATAACTCAAACTGCAGTATTTACTTGTTCCTGCTGAGAACTGCGAACTAAAATAGCCACTCATGGAGACTTGCATGAGTGTGCTATGTTTTTCAATAAAATCAGGACCTGTTCCTTAAGGTCTGAGGCAAAATCTACAAAACTTTCACAAAACAAGATAATGCAAACTAAGGGGACTATTTCATTCCTGTAATGTTCTAAGAATGTTATTGGTGTTCAAGAGTGTGGAATGCCTTATTACTGTATATGTGTGATAGACTTGCAATAAAGTAGAGGACAGGTCTTTAACAAGTTTGCCTTAAAGGAACCTTCAGCCATGGGCTCTAAGATGAGAATTTAAGTCTATAAGTACAAATCACAATTTTTCATGTTTAATTCCTTTGCAAATAAGATTTGATACATGAATTCATAGATACTTAATATACTTTTATAATACAGTTGGCAATCAAAGCATGGCTTGACACATTAGCTGACAATATTTTTTCTTTTAGTTAAAAGAAATTCTTTTACAGAAAGGCTGACTTAATTTCTTATCAAATGTTACTATTCAGTTGGTCTGCATTCTGCCACTCCACGGTCTCAAAAGACTCTGGGAGTATGAAATAAATTACATTTACCACAGAACATACAACTAAATATCCTCTTATGTTATCAAAAGGAATCAAATTAGAACAGCAGTGCATTGTAAACAGCTGGTCACATGATCAGACATTAAGCTAGGAGGTCATTTTGTTAGGACTCAGGAGCTTAAAAAAGATCTAAGAAGACAGGAAACTGAACCAATAACTAAATACTACCATGATCTCATGCTTCATTTTGGGAAACAGTGTAGAGGCAATAAAGAGGATTTTGGGACTATTTTAGATACAAGTATGCAAGGATGGTGAGCTTGCTGTCTGCAAAGGAGCTAACTGCTCCCTTATAAATGTCAGAACAAACTTCAAAAGCATCTGGGCCAATATAACATCATCTCAAAAAATAACAGCTATTATTATAGATTGTACCACAAATGGTGTTTTGAATCATACCATACACTCCAAATTAAGTTTCCTAAAGGTAAATCATGACATTCCATAACATTTCCACAGCATGCATATCCCTATTCAGGTCCTTAAGACCCAACATTCACACAGTCAATAAATGCTGGGCCACATTTATTTTATTTTATTTCCCACAGTGAGAAATAATTTTGCTCTCCCAAACATGCCGCACTTCTTTAATGAACATAAAAATTCCAACCTTGTATTACAACATTTGTCATCTCTCACACTTTCTTTAAAGGCAGGGACCAGAATTTGCTCATCTTTATATTTCTTACCATCTAATGATACTTTGCATGTAAAAGATGTTTAATACATGTTTGTAGATTGATATTCATCAAATCTCCCCTTCATTCATCCATTCGAACAATCTGTTATTCATTCAGATAATTCAAATTTTTTTAAAAAAGATTGAAATATGAAACTTGGAATATTTGCTTTATATGCTTTCTTTGATACAGCTTTACCAATTAAGCGTTTTTTAAACCAAGCTTTCTGCATTCCATGAGCACATTTTCTCCCTCGACATTCCCAGATTTAGTGCTACAATCAAAGGAAAATAAAACGCTGGTTTCAGATACTGTGTATAACAGAAATATGTACGGCTCTTGAATCCCTTCCCTACATGTAATAACATGGAAGAGTTCCTTCTTCTCATGGAGAACTTAACAAGGGCTGCAATATCAACCTCTTGTGTCATGAAACTTAATCCCCCAGTGTCTGGCCAAGTTTAAATTGGAGCACATCCACCGTGCTGCCAAAATCCAGCCAGATTCAAGCAAGAGTTCTGACGGTTTATCTCAGCCTTCTTGGTTAATGGGGTCCTTTCCCCCCTTTACCCTGAGAAATATCCTTTGGCAGGGTCCTTAAGCCTCTGCTGCTGTTGAATTTTCAGTTGGCAGCTTGAGCTGACAGTGTCGAATTCCGGCTGTGTTAGGACAGAGACTGCAGCCACTCTCTGAGAATCACACCTCTGCTGACCGACTGCCTCCCTCTGACGTCTCCAGATCAATTTTCTAAGCCGCATATGGCAATACAGAGAGACCAGCACTGGAAGGTAGAAGACCTGGCTTTTGGTCCTAGATATCACCATGTTCAATCATGTAGAGTAACCCTTCAAATATATTCCTTCATGAGTGAAATGCGGAGTTTGAATAAAAATGTTTTCTAACATACCTTCCAGAGTCAAAAATCTATAGTCTCAACTTCTGACAACCATAGTCTTCTCATCTATTAAATGGGGACATTGTACAAATTAAACTATTAATAAATAATCAAAATATTAGATCAAGGAATTTAACTCCTTTGAGTCACCGCTATAGCCCAAGTGGCCAGAACAGTGCCTGTCACTTTGTAGGCACCCAATAAATATTTGTGGAGTGAACCAGTGGATGAATGTGATTCCTTGTCAATCGGTGGCTACACTGATGCTAACCAAGTAGATGATCCAATATTCTGCCTGTCTACTGAGCAGCTTCAGCCAGAACAGCTGTCCCTCACTTTACATCTTACCTACTTCTCCCTGGTGCAATTTAACACTATGCCTATTTTGGAAATGTCCCAGGGTTTTTGCCCCAAATCTCCTAACTCCCTAGGCGGTGGTGTTAGACGTGTAGGATTGGTCTGGATCACCTCACTTTCAGTATTGTGCACCCACTTTTTCCATGATGCTGCCAACTGCTGAAAACAACTTTGGCAACTGAGGAACAGAGACACTTGTTTTCACGTGGCTGTCTGGCAAAGTGTGTCAGAGCTGGGCCACCTCCCATCACCCTCTTGGCATGAGGTACACTTTGATCAAAAGTCCTATGTTTGAGGCAGATCCAATATCAAATTGTCTATTATAAGAAAACGTGGCAGGTGATTGTACCAAATTTTGTTTCCAGATATGCATCTTCTCCCTTCCCTGTTTGCAGGTCTTGTTTAGGAAATTTAGGACATCATTTCCCAACCCATTTTCCCCAAACCTAGTCCTCAGGAATGCTCTGTGAAAAAAAGAGTTTTGTGGGGAGAATACTGCATAATGAATATTACCATGTTAAAGATACTGACAAGCCCTATAAGAAAGAAACCAGCTTGTTTGTCTAGCATTTCTCCAATCTTTTCATGAGGAAATATTTTATCTTTCTAGTAACACTTATAAACACCCCTGGAATGAAAGAACACTCTTTGAAACATGCTCATAAGTCTATTTTCATTGGGGGCAAGGAAGGAAATACAACATTTATGAAAAAAAGGCAACCTTCAAATTCATACTGATATAGACATTTTAAACTTAAAATTTACCTGTGAATAAACTTTATAGTGAAAAAGAAACTCTAGCTTTGATAGATCTTGGCATTAAACTATTGGAAGTCTGGGCCCCATTGAGGCAGGCTTTTCTTTAAGATGGAACAATCTGTAAAGTCAGCCATTAACAGCCAAGTTTGGGGATAGGGAAGAACATGCATTTGATGGATTAAAACAGTAAACCAATGCAGAGAAAAGGGCTGCTGACCATTGAGGGAAAATCTTCCAGGAGACATGCAGACAGAAGACCATCTTCTTCCTGCCCAGATAACTCCTTACAGATTCATTTAAGATATGGCAGAAAGTTTTGTTTTGTTATGTTTTAAGGCTATGTGAAAACATATACCCACATGGGAGGAAAAACACACATCCTAAATTTATCCCATTTGACATATTTGCACAAGAGCAACAGGAAAAGTTTGAGTCAAAGATGAAAGCAAATTGACAGAAGTCAAGTGTGAAGTCACAAAGTACCTGTACTAGAGAATGATATTCAAATAGGGCTAATTCCTTTATGGGCACACTGCCCCTAAGAGGTACACGTGGAGGCCCATAACTACAGGGGGATGTTCACAGGACTTTTGATTGCTTAACACAACTGTAGGTGGCCCTTGGCTGCTTCTGTTTTAATGAGGACACCAAGGAGTATTCCATGGAGAATTAAGTAAGCTGCCCTCTCTGGGTTGAGCATCAGGTACCTGGGAACCTACACTTTCTTAGCAGTCCTACAGCTGATCCTGGTGCAGCCAGAATTGAGAACCACTGCTCTGTTCCCATCCAGAAGATACTTAATCCCTCTGGCGGTGGAGATTAGGAAAGAAGGACAAGAAGAGAGCCCAGAAGTAACAAAACCAGAGCCAACATTCTTGCTTCTGTGGCAGGTTCCTTACCTGCTGTGTGGGAACTCCCTACATCAGTGGACCCCAATTGGTGCCGGGGACCGGTTTCATAGAAGATAATTTTTTTCACAGACTAGAGTAGGAAGGAGATGGTTTGGGGATGACTCGAGTGCATTACATTTATTGTGCAGTCAAACCTCTCTGCTAATGATAATCTGCATTTGCAGCCGCTCCCCAGCGCTAGCATCACCACCTCAGCTCCACCTCAGATCATCAGGCATTGGATTCTCATAAGAAGCACGCAACCTAGATCCCTCGCATGTGCAGTTTGCAGTAGGGTTCACACTCCTATGAGAATCTAAGGCCACTGGTGATCTGACAGGAGGCGGAGGAGCTTATGCAGTGATGCAAGCAATAGGGGAATGGCTGTAAATACACATGAAGCTTCTCCTGCTTGCTCACAGTTCGCCTCCTGCTGTGCAGCCCCGTTCCTAACAGGCCACCAACTGGTACCAGTCTGCAGCCCAGGGGTTGGAGATTGCAGCCCTACACAACTTGGCAATTGGTTGCAGGCAAGGAGTGATCAGAGTTAGAGGGCTAGAGCCTGAAACTGACTTCATGTGAGAGCAGTTCACAGAATAGTGTTGATCATGGGGACAGTGAGCAGAAGGAAAACAAGAAGACTTTGACAAATCCCAAGAATGCTTTTGTAATATAAGATAATTCCTTGTAGCAAATTCATTGTAATTAAATTCCCAAAGACCAATTTCTTAATGCCATGACATAAAGACATCTTTATTTTACACAGCTCTTTGTTGCAATGTCTATCCTAGAGTTCCAACTGTGTCTTCCCATCAGATAGCCACTAATAACACTAGCAAACATTTATTGAGCTCTCATTACATGCCAGGCAACGTGCTAAACACTGTAAGTACAGGAGCTCAATTACCCTTCACTGCAACCCAGTGTGGTGAGTAATGCTATTCTTCTTATCCAGAGAGAAAAGTGAAGGCTGGAGATGTTAAGCGACATGCCCGAAGTAACAGTAGTAGGAAGCAAGCAACAAAGGCAGGGTCAAGTTGGATCCTGTCTGACCAAAGTCTCTGCTCTTAACTACTGCATCAGGCTGTCCAGTTAGACAAAATTTAGCTACCGGCTACACTAGCCCCAGACTATGAGTCTGTGTTTTGGTCAAAGACCAGGCAGACCATAGCATCTTTCCCACTGTGATAGGATGCCAGAGCTGGAGACTTTTCTTATCACACTGCTCCCCAAGGCAGGATAACATTCACTCTTGTAGGTCAAACATCTTTAGAACTTACACATTCCCAGGCAATCCAGATTTTAGATTTTTTTGGCTTTGTAAGCAGGACTCTTATATAGCATGAAAGATGTGTCTGAGAAACACTAATTCATTTGTGATGGACACAGGTATAGTCTTCTTGGCCTGCACCCCAGCTCTATATCTGGTAGTGTCCTTAGTCACACTGATGGTTGTACTTGCTGCTCCCCCTCACAGGGTCCCTCTGCTCTGAGTGGCATGCCCATTAATGTTCACATGTTGCATTTATCTGACCAAGGAGAGAATCCATTGTCTATAGGCACAGATCACAAATCACAGTCCTAGAATATAAGGAATAGTATATTCCTCTCCTCAATTGCCTTTGGACAAATAACTGTGACAACTTGGAAGAACAGATTGTGAGCTTCATTCCAAACAGGTGAACTATCATTTAATCAGGTTTGCTTAGTATAGCAATTTCCAGGTCTCCAAGGATAGGCCATAGCAACAGTGCTTTGCTGATCTGGTTTCCACAAAAATATCTATTAAAAGAAAATCCTTTAGAACAGATGTGTTGACAAATCCCTGTCCACAAAGCAGTCAAGGTATTTAACAAAAATGTTGGTTCAGTATTTGTTCTACCTGTTGCAACCGTATGTGTTTGCCGAGTCTCAGTGGGTGTGGAGAGGTGAGGTGGGGTGGGCGGAACAGGGAAAGGAGCATTAGCAGAGCCAGGTAAGGTTGAAAGAAAACAGCAGTGGGGTGCAGAGCAAGTCAAGAGGGAGAGAAAGGGAAGACAGGGCAGGACAGAGGAAACCAAAGTTTCTGAGACAGTTGCCAGAAAGCAGAAAAAATGATACCATGACCTTTACCATTCCAGGCGATGCTAATTCCAACAGTTCTCCTGATGCAGTGACCTTAAATCATCTTCCACCACGTACCTTTTCCTCTCCTAACATACCCTCTCTTAGGAAGAGCAACCACTGAGATCTCAAGCCTGAAGCCTGTGAGTCTTCTTTGACTTCTCTTCTCTTCTTTTCACATGAGTGTTGAGTCAGTCACCAAGTTGCGACAATTCTTCCATTTTATCATTGCTCAAACCTGTCCCTTTCTCTCCATTACTGCCATCACCTCTCCCCCAGGTTTTTCCAATCACCCACTACCATCCTCAGTCATATCCTTCTCCAACCCATCCCTCACCCAGCAGCCCTGAGGATATCACCTAAAATGCAAACTATCACCTAACTACATCTACATGCAGTCTTTCTACTTCCACCCTTTTGCCCCCTCCTCCTGAATCCAATGCTAACATGATGCTTAAATTCCTTAATTGCTCTCCCATGGCACTCCAAATAAACCCCAATCTTTTATAATGAGAGACAAGACCCTTTAAGAGTAGACTCTGCTTACATTTCCAGCTTCATGTTTTCTACCATCTCTCTTACCAGTCCTTATTTATACTCCAGCCAGCAGCCTCAGCCTCTGAGTACTTCCCATCTCTATAGCTCTGCACATGAAGAGCCCTCCACATAGATTGGCTCATCACCCTCACCAACTCTTCTTTCTGCCTCTTCTTCAGTTCTTCAGCCATGGTAGTGAAATCAGGAGAAAGGAAGTTTGAGATCATTTTAATGCAGTTAGTTTTAGTTGAATAATTATATACACCCAATAGACATATAATAGACAGAGATATAAAAGCTATAGAGCTAGGGCAGATTCCCCCAAGTGCTCCACACTTGAACCCCCACAGTCCTTGGGAGTTGTCTCTCTCAGAGCCTTTGTCATTGTCTTGTGTCATTCAAAAGCCACAGTCTTTTAATCGCCAGAATATTTTAATCTCTTTGGGAGCCAGAATTCTGTCAGGAAATTCTCAACATAAGCCTAATGCTCCCTGCACAATAGATATTGCTCCTTGGGTGAAAGAGTACACACTAAAGCAAAGGGGGTAGGAATTAAACTTTCCATACCCTATAACAATAGTTTGTTTCTTTAATTTAAAAATCATCTGATCTCAGACAAGCCAAAACTGAGGAAATTTGTTACCACTATACTAGGCTTACAAGAAATGCTCAAGGGAATCCTGCATCTGGAAGCAAAAAAAAAGACGATCAACGTCATGAAAACATGCAAAACTATATAACTTACTGGTGGAATAGATACACAAAGGAGGAAGAAAAAATAATCAAACCTTATCACTACCAAAAAAAAAAAAAACTGCCAAGCTACAACAGTAAACAATAAGAGAGTTGCCAGGCATGGTGGCTCGCACCTATAATCTCAGCACTTGGGAAGCTAAGGTGGGAGGATCACTTGAGCCGAAGAGTTCAAGCTTACAGAGTGAGCTATGATCTCAACACTGCACTCCAGCTTGGTCAACAGAGCAAGACCCTGGCTCTAAAAAAAAAATAAAAATAATAAGAGAGGAAGAAAGTAACAAAGTATATACAACACAACTGGAAAACAATTAACAAAATGACAAGAGTAAATCTCATCTGTCAATAACCCTGAATGTAAATAGATTAAATTCCCTACTTAAAAGTTATAGACTAGCTGAATGGATAAAAAAATATGATGCAAGTATATGCTGCCCACAAGAAACTCACTTAAACTATAAGGTGAATATACAGATGACCCTTGAACAACATGGGGGTTAGGAGTACTGACCCTCTGGGCAGTCAAAAAGCCACATTTAACTTTTTGCTCCCTAAATACTTAACCACTGATAGCCTACTGTTGACCAGAAGCACATTTTGCATATTATATGTGTTATACACTCTATTTTTATAATAAAGTCAATTAGAGACAAAAATGTTATTAAGGAAAATATATTTACTATTCATTAAGTGGAAGTGGATCATCATAAAGTCTTCATCCTCAGTGCCTTCACACTGTGTACTCTGACCCAGAGGAGGAAGTGGAGAAGATGATCTTGTTGTCTCAGGGTGACAGAGGTGGAAGAGGTAGAAGAGAGACAGGAGAGTTACACTCATTGTAACTTTTATTGGGAAAAATCCATGTGTAAGTGAACCCATGCAATTCAAACCCATGTTGTTTAAGGGTCAACTGTAGAGTGAAAGTAAAGGAATGGAAAAATATATTCCACATAAATGGAACCCAAAAATGAGCAGGAGTAGCTATACTTACTGAGGATAAAACAGATGTTAAGTCAAAAACTGTAAAAAGAGACAAATAAGGTTATGATATATATAAAATGATAAAGGAATCAATTCAGCAAAAGGATATAACAATTACAACTATATATGCACCAAACACCAGAGCACCCAGACATAAAGCAAATGTTATTAGATCTAAAGGGAGAGGTAGACTGCCATACAACAATGGTTGGGAACTCCAGTACTCTGCTCTCAGCACTGGACAGAAAATCAATAAAGAAATATTGGATTTAAACTGCAGTTTAGAACAAATGGACCTAATAGACATTTATAGAACTTTTCACCCAATAGCTACAGGATACACATTCTTTTTATCAGCACATAGGATACTCTCCAGGATAGACCACATTTTAGGCCACATAGCAAGTCTCAATAAATTTAAGATAATTGAAATCTTATCAAGAGTCTTTTCTGAACACTTAATAAAACTAGAAATCAATTACAAAAGGATCTTTCAAAATTGCACAAATACATAAAAATTAAATAGCATGATCTTGCATGACCAATGGGTCAAAGAAATTCAGAAGAAAATTTTAAAAATTATTGAAACAAATGAAGATAGAAATATAACATACCAAAACCTATGGGAAACAGAAAAAACAGTATGAAGAGGGAAACTTATAGCAATAAACACCTATATCAAAAAAAGTAGAAAGATTTCAAATAACCTAATAGGGCATCTCACAGAACTAGAAAAGCAAGATACAACCCTTTGGTAGAAGAAAAGAAATAATAAAGATCAGAGAAACCTATAGCATGAAACCATAGGAATTCTAGAAGAAAATGTTGGAAAACCTCTTATAGACATCAGCCTAGGCAAAGAATTTATGAAGAAGACCCCAAAAGCAATCATAGCAACAATGAAAATAAATAAATTATACCTAATCAAATTAAAAAGATTCTGCACAGCCAAGGGAACTATCATTAGAGTAAACAGACAACCTGCAGAACGGGAGAAAATATTTGCATGCTACACATCTGATACAGGGCTACTATTAATAGAACCTATATAGAATTCAAAAAAATCAAGAAAAAAAATCAAACGACACGATTAAAAATAAGGCAAAGGACATGAACAGAAACTTTTCAGAAGAAAACAGACTAATGGCCAACAAATGTTTTAAAAATTGCTCAACATCTTTAATCATCAGGGAAATGCAAATCAAAACCACAATGAGATATCACTTAACCCCAATGAGATTAGCTTTTATCAAAAAGTCCCCAAACAGCAAATGTTGGCATGGGTGCAGAGGGATAGGAACATTTATACACTGCTGGTGGGACTGCAAACTAGTACAACTGCAAAGTAGTATGGAGATACCTCAAAGAACTACCATTTGATCCAGCAATCTCTCCACTGGGTATTTACCCAAAGGCAAAAAAAGACATTCTATAAAAAGACATCTACACTAGAATGTTTATGGCAGCGCAAATCACAATTTCAAAGTTGTGGAAACAACCCAAATGCCCATCAATACATAGTGGGTTAATAAAATGCAGTATATATACACCATGGAGTACTACTTAGCCATAAAATGTGGTGAACTAACTATTGTATTATCCTGGATGGAGCTGGATCCCATTCTTCTAAGTGAAGTATCACAATAATGGAAAAACAAGCACCCCATGTACTCACTATTAAATTGATACTAATTGATCAACACTTATTTGCACATATGGAAGTAACATTTATCACATTTATTGGGTGTTGGGCAGGTAGGAAGGGGAAAGAGGAGATGGGTGGGTATATTTACACCTAACAGGTGCAGTGCACACTATCTGGGGGATGGGCATGCTTGTAGCTCTGACTTGGGTGGTGCAAAGGCAATATATGTAACCAAAGCATTTGTACTCCCATAATATTCTGAAATTTTAAAAATGAAATTTAAAAAATAATATAAAAGATCAACATAATGAAAATTTGTTTTTTGAAAAGATAAATAAAATTAGCAAACCATTAGCTAGATTAATCAAGAAAAAAAGAGAAAAGAACCATATAAAGAAAATCAGAAATAAAAAGGGAGACATTACAACTAATTCCACAGAAATACAAAAACTCATTACAAACTATTACAAACAACTATACGCCAACTAATTAGAAACCTAATGAAAATGGATAAATTCCTGGACACATACACCCTGCCAAGATTGAACCAAGAAGAAATAAAAAGCCTAAACAGACCCATTATAAGTAATAAGATTGAATCAGTAATAAAAAGTCTCATATCAAAGAAAAGCCCAGGACCTCATGGCTTCACTGCTGAATTCTACCAAACATTTTAAGAACTAATGTCATTCTTCTCAAACTCTTCCAGAACATTAAAGAGAAAGGAATTCTTCCAAATTCATTCTACCAAGCAAGCATTACCTTAATACCAAAACTAGACAAGAACACAACAAATAAAGAATACTATAGGCCAATATTCCTAATGAACATAGTTCCTCAACAAAATACTAGCAAGCACATTGAAAAGATCACTCATGATGATCAAGTGGGATTTAACCCAGGGATGGAAGGATAGTTCGACATATACAAATCAATAAACGTGACCATCACATCAACAGAAAAGACAAAAATCATACGATCATCTCAACAGATGCAAAAAAAAAATTTGATAAAATTCACCATTCCTTCATAATAAAAAATCTCAATAATCTCAATAAAATAGTTAGAGAAGGAAAGTTCTTCAACAGAACAAAGGCTATATATGACAAATACACAGCTGACATCTTACTCAACTGGAACAAGACAAGGATGCCCAATGAGAACAAAAATAGAAGGAACAAGCTCTAGTGTTCGACAGCTCAGTAGGTGACTATAGTTAATGATAATTCATTGTATGTTTTAAAATATCAAAAAAGAAGATTTGAAATATCAACACAAATAAATGATTAATGTTTGAGGTGATGGATACCTTAATTACCCTGATTTAATCATTACACATTGCATGCATGTATCAAAATATCACCTGAACCCCATAAATATGTACAATTATTTATGTGTCAATTTAAAAATCCATCTGAATAACCCATCTGACTGATTAAAATGGAATTTTTACCTGCAAATACCAATAGGAATGTTTTTTAAAGACTTTGTTTAGTATTTGAACTGTTGTCTCTGATGGTATCCTATCAGCAGTTTAATCACAGTGTTTATTGATGTTTCCATAAATGTATCAGTGCTGAAGCACAGTTTATTTTCTGGACCACAGAACTCTAATTTCAATCACCCCAGAGAATACCCACCATTTTCATCCAATTCCTTGACTTCACAGGAGGTCTTCCTTCCTCCTCAATGGGACAAATGAACCATTTGCCATCATTTAAGCTCACAGGAGCTGCTGCAATGGAAGTCCTTGCACAAAAGAGAACAATTCATTAGGCACTCAACAACACCACACTAAGTACCATGAGGAGAATGAAGGACCTAGATAAAGACCCTGCCACTGAGGAGCATCCATTTTTAGATACAAATAGTCAGCAACCTTGAAGAAGCTGCTGTTAGCACTCCGTCTTCTTCACAGTCTGCAAACCTCTTTTTCCTGTTTGCTTTCTCTTTCCTTTTTCTGTTTTCCTGGCCTCTCTCCCCACTAGTCCTAGGCCTGACATTAACAACCCCACGTAACTCAAAGCTCCCAGAGTCATGCCAAGCTTTTCTCTTGTTCCTTCCCTCAACTTCTACTGCCCCCAGCTCCAAGAGTGGGGAGTCCCAGGACCCCCATCCTTCTAGTGAGGAATTCTTGTACAAATTATTTAACTTCTCTGCACCACCACTTTGTATTGATGAAAGTCACATCTGACTTTTACAGAAAACCAGATCTGTAAAAATCTTGCAGAAGTTTGCTATATCATATGAGATAATGAATATAAAAATATGTTAGCACCCATAAAGTGCTACACAAATCTTATCATGATGACATTTATGAATGCTTTTTAAGTAAAAAGATAAGAAATAAGACTATGATGCCACCTGGACCAAAATACCTCATTTGATTCTGATTTATTGCTCTGCCCAAATTTACAGTCTTAACATACCTCAGTTTTTAAGGTGGGTGGGAGTGGTGCAGGGGTGGAGGGTCATTAAAATGGAGAGAGGGATAAATTCAGTGACAAAAGACAGGGATTTCCACACAATCCCTTTGGGAAGCATCGCTGATGTTGGCTATAGGGACTATAGTAATAACTATGTTAATAATACATATGTAATATTTATTAAGCAATTCACTATGCACCAGGCACTCTTTTAACTGCTTCACATGTATTAACTCTACATCCTCCCAACAATGCTATGAGAAAAAAACTGTCACTATGCTCATTTTACAGAGAGGGAAACTGGGTCACACAAGGTTACATAACTGGGCAAGTAGAGTGTGGAGCCCACAGTCTTGACCAGTGTGCTCTATTGTCTTTCAACACAGCACCGTGTGCTTAAGCACATAGGTTATAGCCCCCGCCTGCCTAGGGTTGAAGCCACAGCACCACGTGCAATTACTGATTAATGAGATAATAAATGCTGGGCACATGGTAGTAAGCACACGGTAGATGTTAGCTAGCAATGCACACTGGCTCAATTTGCTTTTCTTTGCTTCTCAAACAAGGCACTGACTCTGTTGATTGTCTCAAGGCAAAGCAGTTTTGGAAGGCAATATATTTAACTTAAGATGCCAAGTGGAAAGTCACGCAGACACATAGAGAACGAGCTGAACTGGGATCATTGACTTCGTGAGGCTCAGACCCTCCCAGGCTTTACAGTGGAATGAGGCAAGAGGAAATTGGAAGCACTCATTTTGCCATTTGCTCGGTGCTAAGATGGCCCTCTGTGAATAGAATTAATTGAATTTTTTTGTCCCCACATCAATCCATACAGGGTAAAGCAGACACAGCCTAAGGTCTGTCTCTCTGAACAGATAAGGTGAAAGAGGGAGCAAAGCAATTTTAGATATTTTTAATGTAGTTAGTCCAGTTCAATAAGCTAAAAAATCCTGTTTAGCGTTAATGAAGGTTTTTTAAAGTGAAATAATTTGGATAATTGTCCCAGACTTCCATTTCACTTTGCATGTATCGACAAAGTTTAAACTTGCAATGGAGGAACTCATGTTTAAAAAAGAACCAGGAACTTGGCTATCTGTTCAGGTAAGAGGGAGAATCTTTTGCAGGCTAGACTTTATCTGATCAGAACCTAGTTTTCTTTCATGAGTCCTCTGTCAGTACTTCCTTCTAGTTCTTCCTATGATAGAAAAGATATGATCAATTACTTCATATTAGCGTGTGAGTTACTCAGTATATTATACCTCCAGGGAGTATTTGCAATTCAGAAAAGAGCCACTATACGAGGAAAAAACTAAACAGAAAGCAATGAATCATTATCAGTGGCATTTCAAATATCCACAGTAGGCCTGTAACTTTCAGCAGAGAAACTTCCCAACTTCCTGTCAAATCCACAGGCAACTATTTACACTTCATCAATTGAAACACTTCAAAATTTTTGGCATTTTAAGAATCAGCAATGATACACCATGATATTTAAAAAAACAAAGCAACATGAACTTTCATTAATGGAAAATAACAGATGATATATTAATAGTTATCTATTCAGTATACCAAAAAGCAGTGAAATAACAAAAGGCATTTTCCTACCCAAACTGTAGATGTTTTCTATGCTATAATATAATATACAAGCCAGAGGAGATATTCTTTTCAAAAGTAATGAAATATATACTTTTAAAAGTACTGCAGCTATTCAACATCAGGATGATCTTTGTAAAAATTGCTTCGATGTGTCCATAATGTCTTTATTTAGTAACATCTTAAATCCAGAATTTAGAACAATTGCATTGTGTAAGGATTTGACCACTTGTAATTAGAACTACTAAGTTTAATAGCAAAATTACATTGCGTATGTATTTTTGGACATAGTGCAATACCATACAGTATTTCAGTCTACCCTCTATGTGTAAGAATAAATGTTTTAAATTGTACTATTCAGTATCATTAAGTATACTCACACTGTTGTGTAACCAATCTCTAGAAATTTTTGTCTTGCAAAATTGAAATTCTATGCCCATTAAACAATAACTCCCCATTTTCCACTTCTCCACAAAGCCTGGAAACCACCATTGTACTTTCTTTTTCTATGAATTTGACTACTCTAGACACTTCACATGAATGGAATCATATGCTATTTGTCCTTGTAATTTCACTTAGCTTAATGTCCTATGGGGTCATCTATGTTGTAGCATGTATCATTTCCTAACATTTTAAGGCTGAATAATAATCCATTGTATGTTTGTGCCACATTTTGTATATCTATTCATCTGTCAATGACACTTGGCCTCTTTCCACCTTTTGGCTATTGTGAATAATGATGTTATGAACACAGGTGTACAAATATCTCTTTGAGACCATGTTTTCAATTCTTTTGGGTATACTCAGCAGTAGAATTGCTGGATCATGTGGAAAGTCTATTTTCAATTCTTTAAGGAACCTCCACACTGTTTTCCACAGCAGCTGCACCATTTTACATCCCCATCAACAGAGCCTAAGGATTCCAATTTGTCCATATCCTCAGCAACACTTGTTATTTTCTATGAGTAAGTGTTGGTAGTAGTTATCCTGATAGTTATGAGGAGGAATAATATTTAAAACATATTTGTCTAAACTCAAAGTCAAGTATTATTCACTGATTGAACTCAGTCCTGTGTTTTGTTGTTTAAGAAAGTATTTGGAACCAGACACACCTGGATTTAAATTAAACTACAACTCTAGCACATTCTAGTTTCTTCTCCAGCGATGTATTCAACCTCCCTCATAATAAGAGGGAAATAAAATATAAGCTTCATCGAGATACCATTGTTCACCCATTAGACCAACAAAGATTAAAAAGTTTAACAGCACACTATGTTAGGGAGGTTATAGGGAAACAGTCTCGGACATCATGGCAGGAGGGTATATAAACTAGCACACTCTCTTTGGAGAATAACTTGGCAGTATCAAAACTTTAGGTATAAATATACCCTTTGACCAAGCAATTCTACTTCTGGAAATTGATCCTATACTATATTTAGACATTTGTGAAATGAGAAATGTACTAGGATATACCTTGCAGAACTATATTCAATAGCAAAAAGTTGGAAACAACTTGATATATATCATCAGAGAACTGGTCAAATAAATTATGACTCATCTTGAAAATGGAATACAATTCAGCTACTAAAAAGAATGAGGCCACTCTCTAAGTACCATATGGAAATTCCCTGAAGATATATGGTTGAGTGAAACAAATCAAAGTTTAAAATAGTATCTTTAGTATATCACCTATCTCTTGCTTAAGAATATAAAAGAATATGGAAACATATATCCTTGTACATACCTGGAATATCTCTGAAAGGGTATACAAAGTTACAAAGATTTGGTACAAAGCTGCCTTTGGGCATGAAAACTGTGTGGGTTGGAAGAGAGAGTTACTCTTAGTTTACACCATTTTGTATCTTTTGAATTTTATAGCATGCATATGTATCATCTATACAAACAGTATTTTTAAAAATGTAAGAAGGAACTGCTGCCAAGAGGTCAAGTAAAATAAGGGCTGAAAATTGACCATTGGTAAGGCAAGATGGAGGTTTTGGGTGGCTTTGATGAGAGCAAGTTCACTGGAGTGGTAGGATTGAAACCTTGATTGGTTATTCAAGAGAACCAAGGGTAGTAAAGTAAGCAGTGATAGTGAATGTAGAGTTCTAGACTGGAAAGAACACTGGACTTTATTTGTACTTCTGACTCAGCCATTTCTTATCCTTTCAACCGGAGCAATTCTTTTAATTTCTTTGAGCCCCAGTTACTTCATGAGTAAGATGAAGAAAGCCATATTTGCCTTGCCTGCTGGAGAGCATTCTTGTTGGGCTCAAATGACACTGTCTTTTAATTGGTAAGCCAGAAAACCTTATTATATAGTTTAATAACTATCGTCATAGTTATTACTATCCAGGCACCTTTACACTGCAGAAAAAAGTCCTAAAGGAAGTATTTTGGAGAGTTTGAGAATTAGTTTTTGTTGTACTGGTACATTTTGATGATGCAACCTATATTATATTAATACTTTAAGTATGTCTATAGTGCTGCTTTCTTAAATGTCTCTTTTCTCAAAATGGAAATACATTTTATTTCTGATTTAAAACTCTTGTTTTAAACCATAGCTTCTACAGAAAGCTTTAAAAAAACCTATTGGCTATATTTGCTTTAAGAATATTGTGATAATACAGAAATAACATAAAAAAGTAATATCACAGCAGATTCATATCCTAGAGACAACCACTATCGACTAGTACATTTTTAAAGATCATTTCAGACCTTTCTCTATTATAATAAACAATATAATCACTATCCTTACATGCATTTAATTTGAATTTAAACAAAAACAAATTGACCTCTTCTGATACTTCTTAATCCAAAACCAAATCATTAGCCACAATGCCCTCCTCAAACATAACTTTATCCATCCAGATTTGACTTACAATGGAAAAATCCAGAAAACAAAACAGTTTTCTGTTTTGTTTTGGTATGAAAAAGCCCATACAAAAGTGTGAATGGAAACAACCAGTTATGAAATTGGTTCCTTCCTAAATGTTAGGTTTCTGGGTTGAGTAGAAGTTGCAGCAGCTAACTTTACCCTGAAAAATGTTCTTATCTCATCAGAAGCTGGGGCAATAGTGTGAATGGATGCCCTACAGAATAAAACATGCAAAACTCCCTCTGCTACTAACTCCTTTGACCAAGATAATTAGGAATCACCTCATTTAGCCCTGAACACTCAATGGTGAATAACATTTTCCCACTTGAAAGAAAAATCTTAAGGCATAATAAATATTCTTTTTAATTAAATTAATCTTTCTTTAAATAAGCAGACACATGTGTAGGATAAGCCCCAGAATAGAGTTTGTACATAAAACATGCAGTACACCTCTGTCTACAAATACGAATATGCAAGTCTCAGAAACTTAGCATGCATTGCAGGGATGGAGATGCTTCTGTTTTCCTTCTCACCTTCTAACTGTAACATCAATACTTGCAACAACACCAAATCAATGAGAAAATAACCAAATTTGGCCATTTGAAAAACAGAATTTTCTTTCTTATTATTTTGTCAGCTATTTGGCTGTCATAACAAAATGCCACAGACTGGGTGACTTAAACAACAGAAATGTGTTTTCTTACAATTCTGGAGGCTAGAGATCCAACATCAGGGCGCCAGCATGGTGAGGTTTTGGTGAAGGCACCCTTCCTAGCTTGCATATGGCTGCCTTCTTGCTGTGTCCTCACATGGTAGAAAGAGCCAGCAAGTGTTCTGGTGGCTCTTCTTATAAAAAACTGTAATCCCATCAAGAGAGTCCTACCTCCATGACCTCATCCAACCCTAATCATTTCTGTAAGGGCCTTATCTCCAAATACTATCACATTGAGGATTAGAGCTTCAACATATAAATTTTGGGGAGACATAAACATTCGGTTCATAACATTAATCCTTTCCAAGGTAATTTTGTAATTAAAAGGATTAGAGAAAGAATAAAAAGTAGAGAAAAAATGTTCTGGATTAGAAGCCAAAAAACTTGAGTTGCATTACAAGTCCCTGTGGCTGTCCTTGAGCTAGACTAATTCAATATCTCTCGGTTTCTTCCATTTGTTAAAATGAAACAGGTGCACTGAAGACTTATCAGCAGAGCTAATATTCCACTTATTCAAATCAAAAGAAATATTATAGAACTTAATTTTTCTAACACCAGCTAAAATTAATTTCTATCCAGCTGTGAAAAGATGATTGAATTATAACCTCTCTGTCTCTTTTAAAAATTATCTTTTCCAAACAATAATCCAGTTTTGCCGCTAGAAATAAATTCCAGTATCTATGGGGGAGATGGTTCTAATGTTGCAAAACCACGTATAATGTATATCACATAACTGACGAAGAATTAACGAAGAGACTCTGGGAACAATCCACTGGAGAAAAAATTTAAATGATTTCAAATATCTTATTAATTTCCTTTCATCACATCACCTTCATCTCTGAATTCACTCCTTCATACTATGATAAGGTTATTATGACCAGATTTAATACAATTAGTTAGTAATCTTTTCACTTTCATAGTGATACATAATTTCCTAAGCTTCATTTTATGAGGGTGATATGTAGGTTACATGACTGTCACAAGACACTTTTAAATACTGTGAAATTTAGATAGCAAGTATTTAGGAATTTTGCTATATAAATCCACAAGAGTCAGACATCTTATAAATTCTAAGAATAAAAACATGAACTCCAAAGTTACTCAATAAGTATTTACTGAGAGTTTAATAGTGGCATGTAACTCAATCAATGCTTAAATTTTTAAAATTAGGGGTAAGTGTTGAAAATATTCCATATTAACACCAGGATGCCATATAAATGATGTCTATATAACCGGGAATTATTTTTCAAGTGGAATCCAACCAGTAGCTGCTTCCTTAAGTCAAAAAGCCATGCAAATACATATAATTATTTCCAGCTGCTCAGGAGAGGACAGATCAAAAATCCTCAGTGAAACCAAGTTGTAGCAATGCTCACAAAGAACAATTCCACTCCTGGGACCAAAATGGAGGCAAGGATTTTACCGAATATAGGGGAAGCCCAGGAATCCTTGCATTTGGTGCAACTATGGATTTGATACAAAGTATATTTAATGCAATTACCTAAAGAGCTGGTTTATAAAAACTCTACTTAAAGGCTTTCCTGTGCAGTTGTAAATGTAGCAACCAAATATCCTCTTCCAATAGTTATCCAGACTCTGAGGCAATGCGTGTTCATTCTGAGGCAGGCAGATGTAGGGTATGCCAACTATAGGACCCAGAAAAGCCATGCAAAGGGACCAGCACGAGGACAGAGATATTGCTCTGATCACCTAAGGTTTCACCAGTTCCCTTGTGTTAAGGGATGAATGTCACTGTCAGAATGATAGTTAACTCAACATTCATTATAGTTTGTTGGGTATATATTCATGTTTAAGTTCATTTGAAATATAATGGTACTCATTTCATAGCCTGGGTTCAGTTCCTTTCAGTTGCACACAACTCCTTCAGATCTTTCTAAAGAATGTTGACTGGAATAATCCCTAAGACCCAAACTGACAAGTGCAATCAAGATTCAGTTGCCCAAAGTGAATGAGCCAGGCCAGCAGTACTCCTAGCAGAGGGTGTCCGAACAAGTCTTATCCCTACCCAGGTGTAGACACATTACACCAGCCTTTAATTGGGCACTAAAGGGATGACTACTGAGGTATACTTGACATTGTCCCTGATTTTTAGAAACTTACGACGTAGTTGGAGAAACAAAAGTGATATACGTACACTCACAAATTTAACAAATGTGGGTCTGTGTATAAGATACTATGCCAAGAAGAACATAAAGATGAACAAGTCACTGGTGGTCCTTGACTTCCAAATGATTACAACCTTGTAAGTATGGGAGGGTATAATAGTAGCAATAAAATAATAATTTAAAATATTTAAGGCTCACATAATATGCCAGGGACTACACCAAGAGATTTATAGCACATGCATGATCTCATCTAATCCTCTTATTAACACTATGGAGTAGGTGTAGTTAGTTTATGGAGGAGGAAATTAAGTTCACAGAATTTAAGTAAGGGGTTCAAATTTTAAAAACTAGTAAATAGGACTTGTCAGTCCGACTCCAAAAAGCAATAGTTCCTTTCTGTGATATCACATTTCCATACATAGACAAACATCACAAAAACAGACCAAAGAACTGCAGGGGGTTTTTTCTTTATTTTTGTTTTTTGATGGTGCTCATTGCCAGCAGATGAAACTGGAAACGTGTAGTGGAGAAGATGGCCTTTGCTCTGGCTCTTGAGCAATGATAAGAATTTAAATGAGTAACTGAAGGAAGTTAGATTATTCCAGGAGGCAGAAGCCCTTAGATGGGCTAAGGCAGAAAGGTAGGGTATCCTAAGTTTTGTAAAGGAGAAATGATAAATAATCAATTTGAGGAGTAGCCTAGAAAAATATGGTGGCATGGTAAAAAAAAAAAATGAGTGGGAATTAAGTTGAAATCAAATAGTAACAAATACGTCTTGAATATCACTTTAAGGATTTTAGGCTATTTGGTAGGTACCATTGACTACTGAAAGGTGTTTGAGGAAGAAAAGTTTAATCAAAACAGTGCTTTACTGTGATTAAACAAGAAAACAATAATTAGGCAATGACATGTGACAATTCAGCAAATATTATCTAAACGTGAGGAAATATTCGTCTTGTAACATAAGGAGAAAAGTAGTAGACTGTTTCAGGAGTGGTTAATTCAATGACTGGTCACATCTTGACCAGAATCATCATAGTCTAGACTAGTCTAAGAAGGTTTACAAACTCTGTTCCATCAGTGTCACCCCTAGCAGTTTGATTCCCATGGGATAAATAATAGAGTAGCAAGGGAAATAATAATTTATAACAATAGCTAACTTTTGTGAAGTTCACATTATGCTCCAGGCTGTGTCCCCAAGTTCTTTCCAATAACAATCCACAGTCTGCTCCTTGAGCCCAGGTTCACTGCCAAGGAAGTGGGGTAGTTCTATGACCTACATAAATCAAGCTGTCTGAGAGATCAGAGCATTCATCACTTTTCAAGTGATCAGGTTACTAGTGACATCAGATATAGTCTTTTCCTCCTGTTGGGTGGGCATGGATATCCACTGAAAAAGCATTCTCTCCAATTTTCCCTTTCCTAAGCCCTGCAAGGGCCATTTGTCACTAATATACTTCCATTTCCAAGATTACAGTTTCTTTTACATTAGTTACATTTTATGGTGCTTGTTTCCTGGCACTTCTGTCTCTTCAGTAAACTCTCTCTTCTCCAAATCAGACTGTAGGATGGGTTATTTCTAGGAAAAGCTCCTTCAAATAAACTGATTCCACCCACTATGTATTCATTCTGGTGTCTTGTTCCTGCATTTTGAAGCACTTTTGGAACCTGAAGCTCACAATTTATAATTGCTTAAACTTTCTCAATGTAAGAGAGGCATGGATTGAAAAACAAAAAAGCAAGAGAAAGATTTTGCAAACATTATCAATCTTAAAAAGCAAAGGAGACTCAGTTGCCCATGTTTGCACTCACAAAACACCTTCTGTAAGTAGGCTATATGCTTAACAAGCCACATTAGGCTAGAAAGTGGGGGAATAAACACAAATATGAGCCAAGTTATTATATATCTTTAATGATAGAAATTACTTCTCAATTATTTTTGTATCTCTGAATTGCCTAGCACAGTGAACTACATGCTCTAGACACTGAATAAATATCTGTTGAATAAATGAATAAATACATTTATTTTATTTAGCAAACCATAGATTGGTGAAAGTTAGAGGCAGTAAAATTCAAATGTGAGCAATTCACTTATTTTAACAGTTTGAGTTAAAGTATCTCATGAAGAATGAGGATAATTGCTAAATTTGGACAGAATGTTGGATTTTTATAGAGATTTTAATCATCTATTATTTTACATGACCAATATAATCAACACCTTTAATAGTAATACCCAAGTATTTAATTGGACGACGCAGGTTGCTATCAGGTGTCCTCTCAGCTAAAAGAAAAATAGCATGCTTTCTTCTCTTCCACCCCACCTGTTTCCCCACAATAATCTTCACGTCAATGAATGGTATAGTGGGTTGAATGATGGTCCAAAAAAGATATGCCCAAGTTGAAATCCCCGGGACGTGTGAATATTGCCTTATTTGGAAAAGAGGACTTGCAAGTGTAATTAAGTTAAGGCTCTTGTGATAAGATCCTTCTAAATTCAATGACAAATGTCCTAAAATACAGAAGAACAGGAGGCAACATGACCACAGAGGCAGAGATTGGAGAGATGCCACCAAGGAATGGCAGTGAATGCTAACAACCACCAGAAGCTGGAAGAGACAAAGAATGGATTCTCCCCTGGGACCTCCAGACGGGGTACAACTTTGCCAACACCTTGACATGGAATATGGCCTCCAGAACAGTAAAAGAATATATTTCTGTCATTTTAAGCCACCTAGTTTGTGGTAATTTGTTACAGCATGCCCCCAAATCTGATACCAATGGCAACACTTTCCTTCACCTGGAATCATCCTTGACTTGCATCTTTCAGTTGTCAACAATCCAACCAATGGCACTGCTTTTTAGTTTTTTATTTTTTTTAGACAGAGTCTAACTCTGTTGCCTGGGATAGAGTGCCATGGCGTCAGCCTAGCTCACAGCAACCTCAAACTCCTGGGCTCAAGTGATTCTCCTGCCTCAACCTCCCAAGTAGCTGAGACTACAGGCATGAGCCACTATGCCCCGCTAATTTTTTCTGTGTATCTTTTAGTTGTCTAGCTAATTTATTTATTTATTTTAGTAGAGAAGAGGTCTCGCTCTTGCTCAGGCTGGTCTCAAACTTCTGAGCTCACCTCAGCCTCCCAGAGTGCTAGGATTACAGGCGTGAGCCACCCCACCTGGCCCAACAGCACTGCTTTTAAAACATATGCAGGGTCTGACCACTTCTCACTACATCCACTGCTCCCACTGACTGGAGCCACATCCTGGATCAGCTTCTTCAAGAGTCTTCCCAGTTCCACTCGTGCCTCCTGCTGTCTATTCTCAACATCCAGCCAGACTGAACATTTTAAAATGTCAAAACACTGCAAGGCCTCCCCATTTCACTCCGAGTGAAGGCTAAAATCCCCACTCTGGCTTTTGCAACTCCAGGCACCTTTGGGTCTCATCTTCTACTACTCCCCCAAAGCTCTGCTCCACTCCCGCTGGTCTGTAAGCCCCTCTGGCTCCTCTGCTCACACTCCAGGCATGGTCCCAGCTCAAGGCCTGTACCCTGGCAGTTCCCTCTGTTTGAAAATTGTTTCCTCGGGTACCTGCAAGGTCCACCCCATCACCACCTTTAAGTCCCTTGTTCAAATGTCACCTTCTCAGAGGTGAGTAAAAAACTTATTAAATAAATAATTAAGAAAATGGATTTCAAATCAATATCTTTTATAACTATCAGGCAATTTTACTTTATAATTATTCTATTTTCCCCATTGTTGTTCTTCTTTAAGCATGTGGCCTGGTCTGAGTGTCCCATGCAAATTTCCTCAGCCTGTACATAATTATATTCCTTTATATAATGCCTCATATGTTAAATCTGTGATTCATGAATGACCTTGGATATTTTGGGAACATACAGCAATGTCCGGTGTTTTCTGAAGTAGTATGGCATGCCTTGCCCAAGTAATTTTAATTTGTAACATAAGTGAAGTGTCATTGCTTTACAATCAGGGAGGCAATTGTATATCTCCTCATTTTTCCAAAGTTACAAACTACTGTCAGAAGCATGAATGGTGATTAGCTAATGAATAATGTAAGAGAGTGGTTAGAATAACACAGAGAGTTATCTTCAAAAATGAGCAACCCTATCAAAGAAAAAGCCATTTCTCCAATATGGTCAGGATGGTAGCAGGTATATTATCACTACAGGAAGCAAATTTGACTGTCAACTTGATGACGAATAATTACAATTGTCAAGCAGAGAAGTGATGAGATTGTGGGAAATTGAGCACTCCAAAATTCTCATGAAAGTGTTGATTTCATGTTATAGTCCCCAAACTCATTTTAATGCTATAAGATCCAACTCACTTTTCCAGAAGTTATTGTTGCCAGTTTTCATCCTGCCAATTGTGAGATGTTCCAATGTGATTTTTGTGTTTGTTTGTTTTATTTGTTTGAGAATTCATTATCACATTGTCAGATTTCTAGGTCATTGCTTGGAGAGGCAATTTTAGTCATGTTTTAAATCACCCATGTGATAAACCTTTTCTTTGGAAAGACCTCTGTCCCAATCATCCAAAATAATTTCATAATCTCTCTTGGTTTAAGAGTTTATAGATGTGAGGCCCACTTATTTCTTTCCTTGAGTAAGATCATAAACTTTCCCAAGCTGAAAAGAACTGTCTCAAATCATATTGAAAACAAAATTGTATCATTCTACTAAGTGTCAATTTCAACAGATCAAATACTTTTTTAAAAATTTCAAGCAGATCAAATACTTCTCTACAAGTTAGACCTTGTGAATCCCCTTCTTGTTTTCTTAGGTACATGGCTTGAGGCAATCATAATGGTACAATGCCTCCTTTGAAGTCAGTATTCTTGAAGTCTCTAGAGGCACTGGGCTCAGAAAAGTTTCTCAGGGCTATATGCAAGAGACAGACTTGGTATAATTTGTACAGCAACTCATAGCATCACCAGTTCACACTGTAATTTTGCCAGATCTTATAAACTAAGCAGGCTTGGCCCTAGTCATTAGAGAGATGGGAAACCTCCAGGGGAAACCCAATTGCTTTAGAAACTATCATTAAAACTATTATTGAACATGTATCTGCTGCCAAAAATATATACAACTCATCGTAGCCACTCAGATCCGCAGCAAGACAATGCTTCTCCACTTCACAGGGGACACATGAACGCCTTGGCAATTTTGACCCAGGGAAAAGCTGAAATGGAAAAGCACTGTCCCAGAAGGCACTCTGGCAACATCACTCTACCCCCTTTGATTCTGGACCACTTCCAGTTCCAGCATCCTTTATCATCCCCTCATGTAGCCAAGACTCTGAAGGGAGGCCCAGATGTAATTTGATCATGTTGGGACAATTTTATCTCTAAAACACTTCTCAAATCTATCTCCTCTTTCTTCATGCCAAATACCACTGTCTTAGTTCCGTCCTTCATAACATTGACCTAGACTAACACAAGAGCTTCCTAACTGGTCTCTCTCTAACTCTTGTCATTTTACCCCCAAATTTGGGTGGCTTTGAATATATCAGAAAAACGATATACATTTCAGAAAAAATATATTTGTGTACTTGTCTGCTTGTTGCCTCTTTCCCACAGGAATGTAAACTTCAAGAAGGTGCAGAGGTGTCTGTTTTGTTTACTGTTAGGTTCCCACTGCTGGAGCACTGGGGATTAATTGAGTCAATGAATGAATTCAGAGCCACCCAAACTTGGGAGTAAGATGATCAGATGTGTGTTTCAGACAAATAACTCTGCAATGTGGAGGATGTATGTAAGGGGATCGATTTGGGGTGGGGAAGGGGAGTATACAAGTGTTAGAGAGGCCAGTTAGGAAGCTCTTGTGTTAGTCTAGGTCAATGTTATGAAGGACAGAACTAAGACAGTGGTATTTGTGAGATACACACACACACACACACACACACACACACATATGTCAGTAAAAAGCAACATAGAGTGAATGGGTGGGAGATACGTTTTAGAAAGAGTAGTCAGGAGGGTCTATTCTCAGCACAAGGGAACAAAGGAGAGAGTCAGCCATGAGAGGAAAAGGGGGTGCTGGGGCCAATTCAAGTAAAGCCTTGCCTTTTGGGCCTTGATAAGAATGTGAATTTTTATTCTGGTTGTGAGGAAGCCATTGGAGGTTTCAGCACTGGGGAATGTCATTAATTAATTTGTGTTTTAGAGAAAACACCCTCACTCTGTGTAGAGGGTAAACTTTAGAGGGGCAGAAACAGAAGCAATGTGACCTGATTCCCACACTAATTTGAAGTTATTGGTGTGAGCTGGGTGGAGATGATGGTAGCTTGGACTGGTCTGGTGATGATGGCCAGATTTGGGAGATCCAACCAAAAAAAGATTTGCTCAAGGATCAGATGTGGGTATGAAAACAAGCAAGGACTAAAGTAGTCAGCATTGCTGCAGAACAAAATCCGCTCATGGCAGCCCAGTCCTTCCCAATCTGACTCCTAC
Organism: Microcebus murinus; assembly: GCF_040939455.1. Classification (NCBI taxonomy): domain Eukaryota; kingdom Metazoa; phylum Chordata; class Mammalia; order Primates; family Cheirogaleidae; genus Microcebus; species Microcebus murinus. Next base: position 29,799,825 of record NC_134111.1, read on the forward strand.
TTCTTTCTTCAGCCTCCTCTCCCACCACTCCATGCCTGAAACATTTCCCTCCAATACTCTGAATTCTGGGAGTTTCTCTACCAGTAACCCCATGTTGTTTCCCATCTCTGTGACATTTCAGCCCAGAGTCATTTTAGCATTAATTGAGCTATATTGAAATTTTGGGTTTTGTCTCTCTCCCATGTGGCTGTCACTTCTACAAAAACAGGGATTTTGCATCATTTATCTTGGTATCCCTGGTGCTTCACCATGGGTGGCAGAGGTTGCATACAGCAAAAGCTTAATAATTGCTTCTTGAGCTGAGCTGAACCTCCCAGGAACTCTCCACACGATCAGGTCAACCAGATCATGGATCAGAGGAAATTGTGTCATCAAACAGAAGTGGAGACCAAAACTTCCCTGGATAAATCCCATTGCACCGGAAGGCATGCTGACCACATGCACCAATGCTTTCCTTACAGAGTCGGAGCCTATGGTCAAAGTTAGCCAGCCCCAAAACATTCTGGATGTCATAAAGACAGGGATCAGAGATTAATGCCTCGAGGAGAAAAGAGAGAAAGAACACACTTACCTACTCTCTTTTGCACATGGGGGTAACAGGCATTGAGAAAAAATGAAGAACCAGGCACTAGCTGCCTGTTACCTCCACCTGTATTCTCAACTCCAGCCCATGCTGCTGCTTATGACATGTCTGGTAGGCAACATCAAGAGAGTCAGTCTGGAAGCTGCAGGTACAGAGCAGTGTTCAGGGGATCTATAATCGTGTTACATAAAGTGGGGTTTATATAAAGTTGACAGAATGTGCTGATGTGAGCCATTTACAGTTCAATTGTAACAGAGCAGTCTGGCAAGCAGCTAGCTTTATCTGGGATATGATGTACTTTGGATTCTGTTATCAAGTCAGATTTAGAATAGCAATGTGAAGGGAACGCAATCCCCCTTTCAAAAATCTTGCCTTTTCTTCCTTCGATTGAAGAAAGCAAAAGAAGCTAGAAGAGTCTACATAATTCCAGCAAACTTTTCATTACTTTTGAAACAAAGGCAAATCATCTGAAAAAGTTTTTTTCAGGGGAAACATATTCAATACACAAAACTTGATTTAATACAGTGGACAACAATTTTTTTTTAAGAAATATATCCCCTTGAACTTAAAAAATTTGCCAAATGAATTAATCAAACCTTTTAAATTTTTTCAGCATAGCTTTACTATGTACCGTAAAACACATGGCCAATGAAAATTCTATAAAGGGACTAAATTATGGAAGAGGCACAGACCGTTATTCTATACATGTTATATGTGTGTATAAAGACTGAGAACTGTTCTTTCTCCTTAAACCCAGGACTATATTGCCACCTGATTTTATTTTCAGACACATTCTCAAATATTTGTTTCAAATATTTTTCCCAATTTGTTTCAGGTTCTTTTTTTAATCTTTCTTTTACTAGGCTGAAATTTTTAACTTTTATAGTTAAATATTTCAATATTTTCCTTTAAGGTGTGTGTGTGTGTGTGTGTGTGTGTGTGTGTGTGTGTGTGTGTGTGTGTGTGTGATGGGATAATGGGAAAAGGCTTTCTCTACCACAGAAGTGTATAATTCCTTGTTTATTTGTTTATTTATTTGTAATTCTACAGTTTAGCTTTTTACACTAAATATATGATCCATTTGGAATTTATATTAACGTAGTGATTAAAGTCAGAATTGAGCTCTTTTTTTTCCTGAATGACTAACAGTTTTCTTAGCATTATTCATTAATTTGTCTTTTTTTACACTGGCGCCTTTAATATATATTTTACCCTCCTGTTTACATAAGTCTCCTTCTGAACTCACTGTTGTAGCTCATCTTTCCTGTGCTAGGAGAACCACATGCCTTTACTCATTCCTTATCACTTTTCTTTTTCAGAATTTTATTGGCTATGACATTCATTGGCTATCATATTTTTTAAAAATATTGTTGGCTATATTTATGATCCAAGATTATGCTCAGAATCATTTAGTCAAATCCCACTTGAGGTTTTGATTAGGGTTAGCATTCACATGTAGATGGAGTTTGAGGTCACTGTCATTTTCACATGTAGTGAGTGTTTCTAGCCAAGAAAAGGTGTCTTTCCATTTCTTGTCTTCTTTTATCCCCCTTAGTACATTTTATCACTTTCTTCATAGATCATACACACTTCTTTTCGTGTTAAGTTTATCCTTTGGTATAAACATCCTTTGGATGTTTACAACTTAGAAATGATAATTTGGTCATGTCCTACACATTAAGATTCAAAAAAAGATCTCAGCCCTTAACTTCCAGTTGCACCTCCTTTTAATGTGCTCTAGTTCATCCTGAAGCAAGTGTGTCCTCACTGAGATTCTTTAGTCATAGCCTTTGGTACTTCATCATTTGTAGCTGCCTAATATGTTTAAACACCCTCAATATTTTGACAGATTCTCACATCATGAATCCATCCTCACCAAAGTAGAATTAGGCAAAACAAAACAAAACAAAAAATCTACTCCTTCCAGACTCACTTGCAGCTACAATGCAAGTATCAGACTTAGGGTGCACCAAGCAAATACATTCACAGAAGACTCAAGGAGTAAAACACATGGAAGGTAGCAACATAAACCAGTGGCCACAAGTGGGGAGATTGATTTTCCAGAAGATGTGGTAGTAGACGCATGAGGTATCTGATCCTTCAGGAGATGTCTGTAGCTGACTTCTGGCCATGTGGCACCAAGCACAATCAGTGAAGCGTGGCAGCAGTGGCATCTTGGTGACAACAATTCTCCAGTATGGGGAGGTGGAGCTCTGGGTTGTATTGTTCAAGAATGTGTTGCCTTCAAGCCTGGTCTGATGGCCCTTGCAGAGATTCTGTGAGCTACCTAAGATACTTTAATAAACCTCTTTCTCTTTAAACTATCAAGAGTGGATTCTGGGTTTGCATCTCAAAACCCTAACTCATAAATGAAAGATGGAAACCCATCCAATAGGCACTAAGAAAAAAGAATTATGAGCAAAAGTGGATGGATTTTGTCTACGCTAACTCATCTTTCTATTCCCCAGGCATTTATTTGATTATAGCCTTTACCATGCCTCTGGCTAGTAAACAGACTTTCTGTTTGAATTCCTCAAGTGCTGGTAAACTTGGCTCCCTGGTGTGAAAAACAAACATACTTTCTTAGTGCAGGACTTTGATCCCTCAGTTGTTTAATTAACCATGCATTGCAGAGAAAATCTGTGAATTTGCTAATTTTTTATTAATATTTTTTATTAATATTCTTTATTAATATTGGCCATGGGTATGTCTAGAGATCTAAGCACAGGTATTGAAAACAAAAATTAAGTATTCATACATAACTATTAATCCATATATAAGATAATAAACACATATATTATTGTAAAACTACATACTAGTTTCAGGTACATTATTCACCCCAATAACTCTACATATTTTACCAGGTTTCCAAGCCACGCTAATAAGTTAAAAGAGATCAAGTTTTCAGAATCAAATAGGGCTGGGATTTATTGTTTTGGTTATTGGCTTCCCATTCCTGAACACCAACTGAAGGTAAAAAAGCTCTCTTTAGGATTGCTAGGTAGAAAATATGGGAACATGAAGCTTATTACATCTTCCACTTTCTTCTTTTTCTAATTTCATTTTTCCTCCCCCACCTCATACTCATGGTTGACCCTCTTCTCTTTTCTGATCTCCTTTCCATTCCTGAATTATATAGTGAAATATCCGTCCTGTTCTTCTGTGGTCAAAATTCAAAGCCACCTAGGACTTCTTTTCTATTTGCCTTAATCAGGACTAAGATCACCCTTATTTATTCCCAAAAGCACACCTCATGCTCTGTTCAAAGGCATCTGTTAGTTGTTAGGAGAGCAACTGTTAACAGAGGAATAATTCCCAGAATGCTCACACCACCTCAGATGCCATTGTATTTCTCAAGCTTCAGAACCTGTAACCTCCAAAAGGACAGAACCCTGTGTCTCTAAAGCTTAGCATGGTCCCTGATACATACTGGGAGCACAAGTAGTATTTATTAAATGACGCTTTGGTGTTGAATTATCACTGATTAGTTTCTCGAATGTATGTGAAAATGCATTATAACTAAATTTTAAATTTCCAATGAATTTGAGGTGGTCTACAGCACACATGGCAAAAATATTCTCAATCAATACATATTTTTCCATCTTAAATTTATTTTTATAATTTACTTTAGAACACAGTAGATGAAAGGAAATTCATATTCAATCCAAAATTACCTGAACTGAATGCATTTTTTGAAAACTTTATGGTTCTGCTTATATAAGCAACTATATGCACTAGAAACAGCCTATTCGGGTGAAATAATCAACACAGACCATCTAACAACAGAGAGTCAGTGGAATTATCTTCACCGTTTTATATATTGGAATCAGTATTCCTAGACTCCACATTATAATATCATTATGTGGAAAAAAATCTCTATCAAATTGAAAAGTCTGTCTTTTATTTTTCTGACCTAATAGGCCATGCTGTCTAGAGATAGTCTTTTCCTGTGAGGACATGGATAAAATGAGTTTTTAAATACTAGTTTCTTTGGCTCTAGATTTATCCAATTGCCCTTCTGAAAAATAAGCCACAACTCAGATAGCTACTACAAATTTACTCTTTTGTGAAATGATTCGTTTTTCTCCTACTGACCTTCCTTTTTCAGTAATAATTGCAATAAAAGTTAATAGCAATTGGGAAATCAAAAAGGATTTTACCCAAGAAACTTGAGAATGTAAGAAAAATGGAATACTTGAAGAGTAGTGGCTTTTATAAGTACTTTCTTAAAATCATTTATTTATTGCCTCAGACTAATCATGTTGCTTGGAATTATTGGCTTGCATATAAATACAATTAAGAAACATTTTCTTTTCATATAAAAAACAGATGGGTTCTTGTTTTCTAATAAAGCAAAAATGATGACAGAATGAAAAAGGAAAAGAAGGGAAGCTCTCCAAAACCTACGAAATTGTAATTATTTCTTCTTAAAGAATACAAAAGGGTCCTTTTCTTGGCCCTTCATACACTGGGAATTTATCTCTTCAGCTTCAACCACATTTAATATGAATCTTATAACCACATTTAATATGAATCTTATAGTTTAATGCCTGTAAATCACATTGAAAAGAGAGGCAAAACTATAAATAATCATTTAAAAATGATGAGTTTGCTGCTAGAGGTCTTTCAAAGCCCCTTGATTTTTCTGAAGAAAATCAAGTCCATAATAGTTGGAATCAAACAAACAAAAAACTAAGTGACAGTTACTAATGGTAAGTGGACACTTACAAAGCAGAGGTTTCTTTTACTCAAAAAGTCTCCACATTGTTGACTTCAGCCTGGGTGACCCATTTTTTTGCTATTTCAAATTTGTGTCAACTCTAGTGATCTCTTTTCCTTATGTACCATTTTGCAGATTAAGGTCACTGATTTTGCACAGAACAACATGAAGAAAAAAAAAAGAAAGAAAAACAAAACAGAACAAGAACCAATTTCAATCAGTAACTAGGAGGAAAAAGGTCAGTCTGTTAACAATTATCTAGTAAACAGGCACTATGTGTGGAGTACTGGAATGGATTCTGTAAGAGGAAACAGGAAACAGAGGATAGTAAACATTCTTTTTGAAGAACTCAAAATCTAATAGGAACAGAACAAATCTGGACAAACATAAAAATTAGACATAAAAAGTATAGGAAAAATATGTAGGAACAGCCTGAGTATTACATGCAGGACCAAAATTTTAAAAATGCATCTGATTTACCATCTTAACTTTTGCAGTACAGTTCTCCCCATGCATTTTCTGGGTCTTCATTGCTTAGCTGAACATATGGGATGGACAGTAGGACAAGAAAGCAGGGGCCAACAAATGCCACCCACATGTATCAATCTTTCATCACACAGTTGTCTGAACCGTCCAAAGTTCATCCCATATGTGTGAATTCAAGAGTTTAAAGAAACTTTTTAATCCCCAAACTATTAATATATTCTAAAGAACCATTAGCTTAAATCTCCATTGGAAAGTGAATGTTTCTCACATCCCTCTGGCTTAATAAAAATAATTCAATTGGATTAATATTTTTTGTTGCATTCCTTAAGAAAAAAGAATTTGAAAAACAAAAGCTACTCCATTTGTGAATCTGGGCCAAGCGAGCAGAAGACGATGTGAAAAATGAAAGATGGCTCTGGCTATCCTGTGGAGCATCAGGGAGATTGTCGTGTGACTTCTCCGGTTTCTCCTCATAGGGGGCTGTCCAAACAGAGGGAAACTTTTGAAAAATGGTAGGAGATGAACAGAGAACAGCAACCTGAGAAAACTCACCAAGCATGCCAAACAGCTAATACTCTTAGCATTTGCTTCCTTCTTTTCCTATATGTGTTGGCAATGAGAACCACCAAAACCCAAGATCACATGCATCGAACTTTTTCAAGACAAGTTCTTATCTCAAAAATAGTAAATTCCCAGTGGGAGCAGAACAAGAGGTATGTTGATTCTTTTGCAGATAGATGGTTACTGCTGTGGACAGTTGGGTTTTTTATTTTTTTTAAGTGCTCAAAAACAAAAAAGAAAGAAAGCAAGCCATCCATCTGTCCTTAATCTGGAAATGCCTCAATGGTTTAAAAGCTTTTGTTTAAAGCTCACAAGACTATGCTATACATTGACTTCACTGCCTAAATGTGAAACTCAGGCCTTCAATTAGACACCCAAGTGAGAAAATTATGAAAGTAACATAATTATGTTTTTTAATAACCATTTATTGTCATCCAGTATATTTAGCTTAATATCTTATGTCTTCCTTGACATCTAGTTAAAATGTTAGTCTCATCTCACTGAAATTGATGAAATCTAAAATGTATAATTAATGACCTCCTTTGCAGAAGAGTAGAAAATTAACTTTATTTCTTTTAGAAAAGGTGTTATTCTCATGAATAACCAAATTTCTCTAAGTTGTTTGAAGTAGTTTAGCTTAATAGTCTTATTTTTAAAAAAAATCACAGAATTTTTATTCTTCCTTTTGCAAAAGAAATAAAAGCTACATGTACTATAACACTAATGCTCAAAATTAGAAAATTTTATGCTGGTTGCTTTCATTCTCACCCCCTTCCATCGCTTGCTATACCCCCTTTTTTTACTCTTTTGTATTATTTCTGTACTTCGCTATCTCCCCACCCAAAAAAGTAAGCTCTTTGGAAAGCAAGAAAGAGGTTTTATTCATTATAAGCTTCAGAGATCCCATCTCCTAGCCCAATAATATGTACCTAATAGGTGCTCAATAAATTTTTGCTCACCAATATTTTACAATTTAAATTAATAAATGTGCAAGAGACTTTTTTTTCTGTATACAAAGATGGGGAATTGTTGACATCACAGCCCTGATGACTGCAAGACTTCCAAGCAAGTAGATGATAGGTGAGCAAACCCTTGCCCATTTCCCCCTTACCCCAACCTGACCTGGAGCTGCTGTTGAGGTGAATATTGTAACATTTCTTCTTACTCTCAAGGCTGTTCTTGATACCAAACATATCTCATGAGCTCTAGGGTGAAGAACCCATGTGGGGAGAGCTTAGGGGATTTCAGAAGGGAATAAAAACAGAGGCAGAACAAATATTGAAATTCCAGCAACTTGGACTTTCTCCTTGAGTGTCAAATGTACCTCACAGACACATGCTGATAATTAGACTTTTGCAAAGAAGGGTCCCTGATTTCCCCAGCTCTGACCCTGTTTCGCTTACACACACACACACACACACACACACACACACACACACACACACACATTCACATAACCAACCTTTTCTGTAACACCAGCTCCTCACTTATGGCTGTTGATGCTAGGGGAAAGAAAAAAAGACAAAACAATATCAACCAACCATCCTTAGTTTTTATTGGTTCCTAAATGTTACATGGCTGGTACATATATATAAATTCCCCCCTAATGAATCTCTTGGATCCTTTCTTATTTTTTAGTATGACCTGATAGAACCATCTTCTTATTTATACTGTCTCCAACCTATAACCAGCTGTTTAGTTCCAAAATCCTATGGGTTCATCGTCCCTCGGAGTGACTACCTATATTTGAGAAATAGCTCCAATAGCAATAGAAGCACAGAAGTTCAGTCACATGAAGAAAGTGATTTGAACTAGGAAAATTAACCCAAATTTTCCTCAGTCGTTAGAAAATATAGTTTGAAATTCTTCTCTGAAATCTCTGTGAATGGACATGCTATTGAATAAAGAAATTAAAGTTGCCAGTGTTTCATTTGTTGACTAACTATTGAATACTTGGAATAAGAAGTTTGTATGATTTGGTATTTTTGACCTACTATGCTAATGTAGAGGGGAAAGGCAATTTAAACACACCCACACTAGACCATGCTTCAACACGGGTAAACAGGTGATTGTGGCCACTCAGATTTGTCAGAGATCATTTTAATGTTTAGGAGAAGAAAATTTAAATATTCTTCTAATATTTAATTAGAGCAATACCATCTTTGAGAGCTCAGGGCACTCATGTTTTCAGCTTCATCTGATTTAATGAACACTCTTCCTTTTTCTCTCTACAGATTATTTTCCTGTAGTTTTTCTTGATAAGGTTGTATTTTCATCTAACTAATATTCTCTTTATGCAAATAGATGTTATTTACATATATAAAACTGGTTAAGAAATCAAAATGACATCCAATTGATATTTACAGGCAATTTCATCTGCTTATTTTTCAGTTTCATAGAATTTAAATTTAGCATTTTCTGACTTGGATTCCATTAGATTGGTACACTTAAGAGTTAAGCTGATTTTCTTTCATTAAAGTTTAGTTTCTGTGGTTTAATCAGTGAACATTTAATTGCTTAAAGTATTCATTTTATAAGATTTTTTCAATAAATTATCAAGGATGTTTAAATCTAAAAACCAGTGCTATTTCTGTACTTGTGGTCATAGATACACAGCACAATTTTTGCAGCTAGTCAGCTTGCTCTACTTTAATCTAATAAACCAGCTGGAAAAATTGTTCTGTTTTTTTTCTTTGCTGGATTTATTTTTTCCTATATGAATATGGCCCTTCTGTACCTTATCATTCTGTCTCAGAGGCTACCAGCTTTTATTCTGAATCATTTCTTGACTCATCAGGTAACAGTTAAAAATGATTGAGAGCTTACTACATGCTAAGCACATAGTAATGAATCAACTCATTTGCTCTTCATAACAACCCTAAGAATATCTATTATTACTATCCTTATAAAGATAAGGAAACTAGTGCACAAAGAGGTCAACCATGGGATATAATATCCACCTTCCCAGTCTGCCATATTCATATTAAGTGCAAGGGTAGATATGCAAAGCATGTAGCTACACAGGGTATGCCATGTTCTTATTACATGCAAAGATATATATGAAGCATACAGCATATCTAGCATACTTTTTGCACTGTAAGTATTTAGCTAGAGTTAGTTCTTATTGTACTTTCTATGTGTGTTCCTCTATTATAGCAAGTGGCTCACCATGTTCCAATTATGTATTTAGCTAAATGACCTTAAGCAAAGTGTTTAGCAGCTAGTAAGTAGCACAGCAGGGTTCATACTCAGGCAGTTCTTGTCTAGAGCCCCAGCTCTTAATCAGTGCAATATACTGCTAGATAAACAATATAGCATTAATAATTCCATCAAATCAACACACACTCCATCTTATTACACTATTATGGTACAAGGGATAACTCTGTAACCACATTTATTTAAGAATACTCTCCATAGTCAAATCTAGATGACAATATCTAGGGGAAAATACGGAGGGAAAATATAAATATGAAACAAGTGCACACCATAAAAAGTGTAGTCTGTGTTGGGCAGTCTCATAAAAACTAGATTCGAGATTGGGTCGGACAAAAGCATGAGTCACCTAACTCTGGAGAAAAGAGGAAATGTAGAATCTAAGTCCCAAAATGAGAGAAGGATAATGTTTCGTTCGTGACCTTTATCTTGGTCATGCTCTTAAGTCAATAAAGAAAGTCGTACAGTACTTGTAATTTATAAAACTTTTTTAAAAAGATAAAATCATTTTTCTTGACTGCTACTGCTCTTTCTGAAATACAAATCTAATATTCCTTTGCCAAAATCTTGTGATAGCTGCTCACCACCCACAAGTTTCCCCATAATCTGGCCCTGTGCATTGCAGTTCTGTCTCCTTTCCTCACCTGGCACACACCTCTTGACGTGGTGGAGAGAACTTGGGTTTCGAAGCCAGAAAGACGCATTTGAATTCCTCACTCCATGACTATAAACTGAGTAATCAAGGGGAATTTACTTAACTTTTCTGACCCTTCTGACTCTTACTCTCACTGATTTCTTCTCTGTAAACTGGGGATAATTTTATATATGAGGGCTTTCCGGAAAGTATCCAGCCATGTAACTATTCTCATCATATTAACAATGGCTGGATGCTTTCTGGGAAGCCATGTATATATATTTATATATATGATAACAAGGCTCTGGACAGCCTTATGTTATATTTTCTGGACAGCCATATATATATATATGTGTGTGTGTGTGTGTGTGTGTGTGTATGATAACATAAGGCTCAGCATACCATGGGCATTATAGCCATTCAATTAGCTATAAAATACAATCCCATATTTGCATAATTTTATTTATTTTATTTGAATAATTTTCTATTATAGCAAGGCTCACACTATATTTCAAATACTTCCAGGTTCCTTAATTTCTTTAGGCCCCATTTTTCTCATCTTCAAAATGGGCATAGGAATAAGTATTTACCTAGAAGAGTTTTTATGGGGATTCAAGAAAACAATGAAATCAATAAATGGTAGCTGTATTATTAACACTGCTGCTGCTGCTGTTAGTCCATGAGCTCCTTCAGGACGGAACTCTGTCTCATTCTCCTTTTTATCCCAGGTGTCGTACATAGCATCTGTTTTTACAGTAGGTGTTCAACAAAATTTCAAAGTGTGAACAGAGGAGTTGTATCCACTGTGCTCTGGAGGCAGGGCTTCCCTGGGCCCTCCAACAACACTCGAACTGACAACGGTTCCAAATCTCATATTCTTAGTCCTACTGGAAATTTCAGAACCCAAATTTTTAATTAAGGTAAATAACTACAGTTGCTATAGAAGACGATAGTTCAACATGAAGAGTTTTTTTTTTTTTTTCTTACTTACAGTATAATCTAAAGCATGTTAGATTCTCAATGGTTTCTGATGGGGATAAAATTACCAAAAACCTCTAAATTCCTACAGAGTAGGATCAGTATTGTATAGTATATTTATTTCTATGTATGACTATCTTAATCACTACTACCCCTTTGCCCATAGGTATTAGCACAGTGTCTTGTCCTCTGTAGGAATATTTATTATTTATTAATCAAACTACAAAATAAAGTTAGGATATTATCCAAATATGTTGGGAAAAAAAACTATCTTATTAAGAGAGAGAGCTGGAATATAACTTCAGACAGCTTACAAGCCTATACCCTTAACCACCTCCTCTGTATCGCTGTAATAGAGCATAGACTGAAGAAAAAGAACATATTTTTGGTTTTCAATTACTGTCTTGGTCTTTACAAAGTGGAAAAAAACTGTAGAAAATCACATGAGCAAATTGTCATTAGAAACAATATAGGCACAATTGCTTTTTTATTTTTTTGACTTTAAAAAAAGCTAAAGCTTTAGTGTAGCCTAAATTGACAAAACTTAAGTTATGAATTAGCTTTGGAGCTGCTTTCTTTGATGCCAAAAGGCATTTGTTTGATTTGATGTGGCAAAATAATACAATCCAGTATTAAGGGTAACATTTGGGCTGAACTCAAGATTTGCTTTTTAAAAAACAATCTGTAATCTTCAGTTACCAATGGCTGATTTCCAGGTTCTATTTTGAAAGTGATAATTAGGCCTGGAAATTTTTTGCTAACTTTGTTATGTAAATCACACCTTTGGGGGAAAAATTGGACAAAATAACACAATAGCAATAGAAAACCATTTTACCCTGAATGATTTCTTTAAAATCTATTCCATCAGATGCTATATACACCAGGCTTTTTGCCACACTCAATGATTCCTAGAGCATTTAAAAATTCAGCTCTCAATTTAAAAGAGAATGTTCCCTGTGTTTGTTTATTCCAACCTCAGATACAATCTGGAGTTCCTTGGGTCTTGGGTCCCCATCCCTGGACTAGTTATGGCTCATTATACAATTTTGAGCCACCAGAATCTTAAGCACTTTTCTCTTTTATATCACATTCCCTCCCCCACCCCGTTTGTAACAACTCTTCTCTGGAAAGAATATAAATAAATCTCCTGTTCAAGATTTTAAATTTCTATTTCTACACTTTTCCAAAAACTTTGAGACTAAATTATACAAATCCTGAAGACTTTTCTTGTTCAAGGCAATGCCCAAATAAAAACGCTACAACCTGTATTGCACAACCAATGGGAGATGACTTGTTAGGGACAGTCAAAAAAAGGAATAACTACATCATTCTTTTGCTGCAGTGCTGCATCACAGTGGGAGACAAAATGAAAACGATCCTACCGAGTGGCATCCAACATCCAATTCTGACTCCTCAAGAAGCAGTGTCTGGTCTTGATGGGAAAGTCCAATTCCAATGACAGACTCAAGACATCTGCAGAACTAAATATATCTCTAAATACAGCACAGCTTGAAAAACAGACCAGATCTGGTTTCAAAACACTGTGTTGTTAACCCTTTTCAAGATGTGGAATTCCGTGAAATGATTATCCTCATAGTTGGGGGGCGGGAGGGAGAGAGTCACAAAAATTCATTTGGATCCACATATTTGCTTATATCTCAAAATATGACATTCCCATGGTGCCTGCAGCTTACCTTAAATTACTTACGGTATGGCATTCAATGGCTTACTAATGGCTGAAGCCAAGGACAAAAGCAAAATGGATATAATTCTCCTATTCATCTGGGGAGGTCAGAATGGAGAGGCTAACTCATCACAGAGTCATCAGCCAGCCATCGTCCTTTCTACTACCAGTTTGTTCATTTGTTTTTATGAACTATTCAATGGCTGTTTTTCTTTCTTCATTCAGGGCAGAAACATAAGGTCTAGGCCAGAGAGAGTGGAATCCTTAATGGCTCTTTTCTCTCTCACTTCCCCACTTGACAGGATGACCAGTTGGCCGACGAAGCCAGTTGGACACAAATGCCTTTGTCATTTCGCCTCCTCATGTCTTCCTGCATTAATCACTTGCCAGTGTGCTTTTGTCTCCTGTCTGTTGAGAGTGTAGTTTCCCTGAGCACATATGCTCTCTTACTTGCTAGATATGACATTTATCATAGTGCAGTTTAAATTTAATGCATGTTTTAACGATCTATCTACTTTAAGGAAGTCACTTTCCCTTTGTTCATATTCTTCCCAATGATAAACATCCTACATAAATAAGGGAACTTTTCTTTTTCAAACTCTAAATCCTAGTGTGTCTAGTTTTTTGTAAACATGCTGACTCAAAGAAACCATCCTGAATTTCTTTTTCCTTCCCCTGGCAGTATTATTTGGAGTACCTCTCTAATACCATACTCTACTCTCTCTTTGTCTCCACTTGCTGTCAGCAGTGCCCAAACCTGTTGCTTATCAGAAATGCTTAAGAAAACCCTACACCCTGCACATTCAGATTGAGAAGTCCCTGAAACACCCAGGAATCTGCATTGTTTTTAAAGCTCCTATGAGTTTTCTTATTTTCATTTTTATTCCCACCCACAAAAGAGATTGCATAGCATAATGTGAAATAAATTATGAGAAGCATGATATCTATGAGTACGGCCTGGGAACATAATGTCTTTTAAGTTCCCTTAGTGATTCTGAGGTAGACAATCCATGGACCGGTAATTGAGAATCTTTAGCAGCAACCTATAGTAGTCATGGGGGTGTTAAAGCGGAGGTGATATGGCAGAGAAGACTAATGTGGCTGGAACATGCAGGTAGGGACTGAAATTCTACCTGAGCTTCTTAGGAAAAAAATGGCATGATCCAGCCACAATCTTAAAAATAATTCTGAACAAATTAGAAGGATAGAGTTGACAGAGGACAGACTAGAGTCAGGTAAACCTATTAATGGATCAGAGGTGACATGAGGAGGTCTTGATTAATGGAGGAGGGAAAAGGAGGAATAAATGTGAGACAGCAAAGGAAAACTGTCAGATGTTAGTGTTAGAGTGGAAGTGGAGAGTCGGGTGGCAGGAGGAATGGAAAATGGCTCTCATATCTCAAGCTGGATTACAGGAAGATTTGTGACCATGTTACTGGGAAAAGGAGGCACTGATTTTAAGGGAAAGATGGTGACTGCAGTAATATATTTATCACTTATAAATTAGACTCAGCTTGATTTTGGAACGATGCTCAGTAGACAGTTGGAAATTCAGATCTGGAATTCAGGGACGAGGACAAAACTGGAGAGGTGTGCTTCGAGTCATCTAGTCAGAGGTACAAATGAAAACAGGAGAGAAGACCGCTTCTCAGGAGCTTAGACTATGCAGAGAGTATGGAGATTAGGGCCAAGTGAGCAGCAACTTTGAGTGTAGGCTAGCTGCATCCTCTGCCCACTATCGACTCTATGAGCTCGAGGAAGAGGCCACTGTGGGGAATGGGAGAAGAAATCAATGGAGGAGTAAAGGATCATATTACAGTATCTATGGCTAGACCAGCCAGACCATGCTAACTGCTGTCACAAGCAGCCCCAAAATATCAATGGCTTAACACAGTAACAGCGCATTTCTTTTTGATGTCACAGTTTAGTGAGGACTGGTAGGGGCATGAGAGGAGCAAAGGATTAGGGTCAGTTAGGGGCTCGACACTGCTCTACATACTCATTCAGGGACCCCAGTCTCTTCACTCTTCAACAGTCAACAGTGAGATCAAGGGGACCCTGGCGGCATCCAACCAGAGGCTGGGGAAAGACATATTGTGGAGAATTTACAGATGTTTTACAAGTCAGGCCCGGAAAAGGTGTGTGTCACTTCCACCTACATTCCACGGGTCAGAACTCAGTTATCCAACTTTACCTAACTGCAACAGGTGTTGGGAAATAAAATTTTGCTATGTGCCCAGATGGAGAAGAAAAAAAGACTTGGTGAACACTTGGAAGTGTCTCCACCCTTTTGGTCTTCACATATGTGTTTCATCCCCTCCTATAAACAGAACAAAATCACCACCTCCCCGTGATGGACAACCTCAGCTCTCATTTAATCACTGCATCTGGCTGAAAGACGAGTATTAATGACTCAAGTTCTTGAAAACTATGAACTGAAAAAAGGCAAGTTTTCTGCCCATCAACACATACACACTCCCAAAATTCAGACGTAGAATGAGCACAGAACGACCATCAAATACACTCCCATTTGGGAAGAGGAAGCAGACATGAGTTAAAGCAATTCTAAAATCCTGCTGGGCAGGTGCTATGGGGGCCTTCTGTCCTGGAATGAGGGTTAAGGAAAGATGTTACTATGCAGGCCCTGATTCTACTCTTTGGGAGGCTCCCCTGACCATTTTATCCTTGGCCACTGTCTCTAACTTCTGGAAGCATCTTCCTTGTCCAACATCTTCTTTGGCCATGTCTGAAATGGGCCCTGGGGAGGATTCCTTTCTTGTGGACTGCACAGTTTGTGTAGACTTCCTGCTACAGCAACATCAGCATCCAAGAGTTGTCTTTCTGTTTGAACAGTAAAGACTTTTTTCTTAACCCAAGCTTACAGTTTGTAGTTTCTTTGGTAATATAGTTCCCTCAAAAGCATAGAATGCTTTTGATCTACTTTACTCCTGTTCATTCCATTAGCTAGACATAATTCCAAAGTTCTTTTCTAGACATAATTCCCAAATATGGTTTGTTTCTTTTCTTTCTCACCTTTGTTTCTTTTATTTCTCGCCTTTCTTTCTTTTCTTTCTCACCTTTCTTTCTTTTCTTTCTCACCTTTTCTTTCTCACGTCTCAATTGATGCTATCTCAATTTGATGACAGTTACCTTAAGCCCATCAAGCTTCATTGGAAATCTACATCCTTAATCTGATCTTTACCAAATGCTTACCGTGCTTCCCCGAAAATAAGACCTACCCATAAAATAAGCCCTAGCAGGATTTCTAAGTATTTGTGCAATATAAGCCCTCCCCCAAAATAAGACCTAGTAATGGGCGTGGCTACGCAGCGTATCTGCACAACCCAGCATTTCATCTCAGAGCGGTAAAGAAGATGAGCAGCCCTTCTCATCTGCCCCATCATGACAGCTACTATCCCAGAGGTGATGGGAAAGGTGAGGGCAGCCCCACCAACAAGGTCGGCTCCGCCTGTCAGATCCCGGCCATTCTGTGCGTGCTGCAAGCTGAGGCTTTGAGGAGAAAATAACACATTTCCTGAAAATAAGCCCTAGGGTGTCTTCTTGAGGAAAAATAAATATAAGACCCTGTCTTATTTGGGGGGAAACACAGTAGATCTTAATGAGTTTTTGGATTTTTTTTCAATCTTATTTCCCACTGATTGGGGCTGAGAAATGGTCACCTTTGAATGGTCATCTTTCAAGGCTCCAAATTTCTAGACTATATTACTTTTATTTCTGCTTGCTAGTGACCAATTCCTTCCTGATCTGATCTATTTTTAAAAATATTGTTCAAAATGCAGCCAGCAGTAGTCAATATGCATTAACACCATGGTTCTTTCCAACCATTTCCTCTAGAGTCATTTGCTCAGTAGGAATGTCATCTGCCTCCCAAAATATAAGAAGTGATAGTTTTACCAAACCATTCACCACTGTATAGTACAAATTGCAATTTTTTTCAGCTTCTAATAGCAGTTTTTTTGCTGCCTATTCCCACCCCCAACAACTGCTAAGCCAATGCCACACAGTTTTTATTATATAGCACCGGAATTTGGTGCCAATTTCCATATCAGACAAGTTTTGCTAGCTGGGATAGTAACACCAAAACCTCAGTGAGTTAAATAATAAATGTTTCTAGCTCATGCCCCAGCCAGTACATGTTAGGGACAGGTGGCATCTAGGCTCTTTCTAACTTTAACATATGGCTTCTGTTATGAGCTTAATCATAGTCCCAAAAAATTCATTTGTGGAAGTGCTAACCTCTAGTACCTCAGAATATGACTGTATTTGGAGATATGGTCTTTACAGAGGCAAGTAAGTTAAAATGTCATTTGAGTGGACCCTAACCCAATATAACTGGTGTTCTCATAGGAGGAGGAAATCTGGACATAAACATACACAGAGAGAGAGAAAATAATGTGAACACACAGAGAGAAGACAACTACCTAAAAGACAAGGAACAAAGCCTGGAACAGATCCCTCCCTCACAGCCCTCAGAAGGAACCAACTATGCCAACACCTTGATCTCGGACTTCCAGCCTCCAGAATTGTGAGAAAATAAAATCTGTTGCTCGATCCACTCAGTCCATCGTACTCTGCTACAGCCACCCTAGCAAACTAACACGGCTTCCCAGTTACCAGGTGTCATTCAGCTGGAAGATGGAGAGAGAGGGGATGTGAAATATCTTCCAGGAGATTTCAGGGGCCACACCTAGAGAATTTAGGGCTATGCCCATCTATAACGTTCATCGATAATACTAGGTGGAACTCAAGCACGTGGCCTCACCCATCTGCAGGAGAGGCAGGGAAATGTTCAGGTGTTTGGCAGGAATAAAAATGAAATGGGTTTGGTGAGGCCACAAGAGTTTTTTTTACTAAAATAGCCTGTCTTAATTAGGTTGTATAGCTTGGATTTGAGGTGGGAATGGCTCTCTACTCAGACAAGAATCAAATGTCATTTCAGCAGACAATTGAGAAGGAAGCAGAGGGAAGAGATTTTCCCCTCATTTATATACTGTGCTGTCTACACAGTACTTTTTCCAGTATTACTCATTTGGTCCTAAATACAGCCCACTCAAGTTTCTACTGAACAACATTTGTTGAATTCTATTACAGACTGAATGTTTGTGTCCTCCCCAAAATTCATATGTTGAAATCCTAACCCCCAATAGTGGGGCCTTTGGGAGCTAATTAGGTTTATATGAGGTCAAGAGGATGGAGCCTCCGTGATGGCATTAGTGCCATCATAAGAAGGAAAAGAAACACCAGAGTCTCTTTTCTCTCCTGTGTGAAGATACAGTGAGAAGGAAGCCATCTGCAAACTAGGAAGAAGGTCATTACCAGAACCCTACCATTCTGGCACCCATCTGTGAAAAATAGATGTCTGCTTTGTAAGCTATTCAGCCTATGGTATTTTTTTAATAGCACCCTGAGCTGAACTCTAGTTCATTATATCTGCTAAGCACAAAGGAGTCTCTCTCTTAAGAATTTCCTAGTCCAGTAGATGTGTGAATGGATAGATAGGTACATAGTTGTAAGGATATTATTATCCTAACGTTATATATAAGTAAATAGTATTACAGAGAGATTGACTTGCATAAGTCATAAAGTGAGTAACTAAGAATCGGTACTTTAAAAAAAATATGTATCTATACAGTACCTGGATGGTATATAAAAAAAAAAAATACTAGTCTTCTCACTCTACCCTTTGCTTTTCAATCTGGTGCAGTTGTCACAGATAACACAGGATAATCAAGTATATTGAAACTGTAAGTGAAAGATGCACTATGAGAGGCATTATTATTTTAAATACCTCTAACAATACAAATATCACTTGTTCTGTGGGACCACCATAAAGAGCTCAAACTCCTCCCCAAACATTCAGACATTGCCACACACCAGCCCTTCCCACCTGAACTGACCAACTTAAAAGACTCTGCTGTATTCACCATTCATCCCACAAAACATGCCATGAAAAAACCATTTTCTTATCTTTGCTCATGCTTTCCTGGCCATTTGGAATATCAGCCCCTTTCCTCACTGCTTATCTACTAAGTCCTACCAATTTCTCAAGTCTCTTATATGCCCTCCTCCGAGGAATTTTCCTTGAGTATTGCAGCCTACCTCAATCCTTGATTATCTTAACCCGCTATATGTGATATTATTTTAGTGTACCATCCTTAGACCCTTATGTAACACTTTTCTATGCCCAATAGACTTAGAATAAAATATATTCTTATATTTCTAAACTTCTGGGGGTCTTAAAATTCATTTGGTGGCTAGAATAAGTTTGAATGAATTACCTGTCCATTTACTTCCTTCAAAGCCATAAATTGGCAGATCATTTTTTTTTTTTTTAAAAAAACAGCCACCTTCAGTATTGGCAGATCATTTTTAAGTGTGGTGTCTAGACATGGCCTTCCCTGGTCAAAAGTGTAAAATAGATAATATTATGTAGTCTTTTGAATCTTTTTTCTGCATGTTTTTCCTTTTTTAAAAAATTAACCCTATACCATCTTGCTAACATCATTGGGGTTTCAAGGGCTGCCTTAATCTTCTAGGTTTACCTAAGGTAACCCCTGTGGTCACAAACATTCTTAATTTTTCTCATTTCTTCCTACCCCCCCCAAATGTACCTACCCTCTTTCCCACTCCCAGGTACCCAAACCTCATCTGATAGACAAATTTACAGTATGATATAGATGCTCAAAATGGCCACAGTTTCATGGTTGTGACATCTAGGATAGTTTGCATAAATTGTAGGAAGTAAGGTAAGACTGGAAGTGGGAAGGTCAAGTATGAAGAACTTTTGATGTCCCTCAAATAGCAAAACAGTATGTACATGGGCAAAACTCTGTGGTCTAATGGTAGTCAATAAAATATCATCAATGTAAGGGAGAAAATCCTCCTTAAAATGAATTTGAGTAGTAAAACATCATAAAATGAGTAATCTATAGGAATAATTTTAGTTGAGGTCTTGTATCCCTATTGTAGCTATCATAGCTGTGATATTATTAGTCCATGGTTTTACAACAATTACATAAAATCTGGACAGTAACTTAATATAAAAGTTCATTCTTTTAAAAAGAAAGAATCATTTTCTGACTTACAAACATTTAATAACAGAAACAATTGTTTTAAAGGACAGCAGATGTTACTGTTAAACAGATGTTTAACAGTAAATGGGTCTGCTGGAAAAATAATGACAAGATTTAAGCATGAAAATCATCTGCCTTCTTTGCAAGTCAGCTGGCTGGCAGGGCCACACATAGAGTGGTCCAAGCCCTCCAGAAGTAATCCGGGCAGACTCTGACCACTTTCCAGCGAAAGCTGGGAACAGGCAGGTTGTATTTGTAGATTATGAGCCTCATGTACCTAGAGACCATGTCTTATTGATTGTCTTGGAATACTCTTGCACAGTACCATGTGCATTGTTGACTCTCAAAAGTCCTTCAATACTAATGTCACAAACATTTCCATCTTTGTTCATGAGTCTCGAAAACAGAAGAGTAGCCTTCAGATACACTCAAATATTCCCATACCGTTTAAGGCCTAGCAGCTGAGAAGACTTCCCCCACTCCATCATAAAAGATCTTATTATGCCAATTATGGGAAACCCAATCACTCAAATAATTCATAGTGAGATGGAGCAAAGTACCTGAAAAACCATGGGGAATAATCATAAAACTGATCATGGATGTGAGTACAATTATATAAACGTCTTTCTAATTTCAATGATTCCTGATTCCTGAAAATAAAGAAAATTAATCATTCTTTCCTTTTAATTACAAACATAGATAAAATGCATTTAAATAAAGAAGCATCATAATCACCAGCTTTCATTTTGGATGCGGTCAATTCAAAGAAAGAAGAAAAAGACAAAAATTAGCAGTTTTCTCACTCTATATATGTTTACACATACTTATATGTATATATATAAACATATATAAGTATATATAAACATATATACACACATATATATACAATTATCCCTGGTATCTGTGGGGGATTGGTTCCAGGACCACCCTCCCCACAGATACTTAGATACTTGAATGCTTAAGTCCCTCATATAAAATAGCATAATATTTGCATATAACCTACACACATCCTTCTGTATACTTTAAATCTCTTATAATACCAAATACAATGTAAATCCTACGCAAATAGTTGTGATACTGTATTTTTTATTTGTATTACTTTTTTACTGTTATATTGTTATTTTTTTTCAAATATTTTCAATCCGTGGTGGGTTGAATTCACAAATGTAAAACCCACCAATACTCACAGCCAATTGTGAGTATGGATGTGTGTGTGTGCATGTATGTATGCTCATTAACAAATCAAGCTTCATAAATTCTTACTTAATTTTTAAATAAAAATAATTTAAGAATTTTCACTATATAATATCAAGATGAAAGAAGTAAAATCTGCCTCTTTCTTTCTTTCTTTCTTTCTTTCTTTCTTTCTTTCTTTCTTTCTTTCTTTCTTTCTTTCTTTTATCCAAAACATGCCTAGCCATTTATAGGTATTTCAAAGCACATCAAAGGGTAAATTGCTAATTACAAAACTGAAGTGGCATACTGATTACCTGCAAAGTTTCTTAGCTCTATTTTCCTCTATCACACAAAAATGGAGAAAACTACTCTTTTTGGTTTTATAATTCTTTTTGTTTTCTATTTCAACAACTTTACTATCAACTGAATTAATATTAACATGTTTGTGAATCTTACAAACAAAACCCTGTGGAGTTAAAAGTCTGCCTAATAGCCTTTTTGTTGTCAGAAATTCTTCTTTTCAACATCTTTGCTGTGTTACCAAAAAAGGCAATCTCCAATCTTATTATAAATGACAAACATTTTAAAAAGTAAAAAAATTGGTTTCAATGATCCTTTCTCAATTCCTTGGTATACACCAATGACAATGCTTTTTACACAATTCCTCATCAGCACTTTTATCTCTCCTATACCTAACCTCTCTCTTTAAATATGCTAAAGGAAGACGAAAAATAGCAAAGAAGCACACCTTCATGCCTTTCAGCAGGCAAAGAATGAAGTTCTGTGGCTACATGGCTGCATCTCTGAATGGGTGATCGGTCAGTTTTCCCTTCCTCATGTTCTCCCCCTTCCCTGGAATGTGCACCCACAAATGGAGACGGTGGGCACAGGTGGCAGCCACCACAGGTCAAGCCCTACTCATGACTGAGTCAACGGGATCTGTCTGTGGCCTCAAACGTGTATGTGACAGCAAAAGGAGAAAATACAAAGAAAGGACTTCTCCACCCCTGGCTATTTGTACGTTTACAGATGCCATGCTCCCATCTCCAACAATTTACCATACGTTCCTACAGCTCTCTGTTTAAATGAAAACATTCAGCCCCAAAGACTGGCTTTTCTAATGCTTCAACTAGATGATATACATCTTTACGAGGAAAACAAATTCTTGTTTATTTTAAAAATGTCTTACGTGCTTGGAACCAAAACACTCCTCTAAACAACATCACGTGGTGGAAAGTGAAAGGAACAAAGTATGTTTTAGTCACTGGGTTTTGTCGTGTTGAATAAATGCAGCATGAAGTTTACCTATTTATGTGGGTGTAATGATGTAATCCAATCTCAGAAATTCATACATTAACAAATTGATGTTCGGATATGGGCATTCCCAAGCACTGAGATTAACAGTGCATTTATATAAAACTTAGAAACGTGTTGAGGAGGAAAAAAAATCTTGCCACTTTATGGGAAAAAAAAAGTGAAGACAAAGGCTAACCATTCATATAAAGTATCTTGATCAATTCTCTATTAGCTTAAAGTCAAATTAGCTCAGTTTTCTCCTTCCAGTTTAAGAGGGTCCAGCAAATTCTCTTCAAGCGCTCCCAAACCAGATTGTCCTCTTTTCCTATTCTTATTTCTTTTATTTTGCCCTAAAATATCCTCTATTTTTTATCATTGTATATAAGCTGCCACAAATCCTTTTGAACAATGTAGAAATATACACTCCTTCACATCTCTTTCCCCAACCCCCAGAACAGGTGTAACCTACCCTGCCTTCTTCTGAGGGTCTGTGTCCAAAGCTCACCTTATAGCTGCCTTGGAAAAACTACCCAGCCCCCATGGCAGCGGTGCTCTTTAGCTTTATGTTGGCAGAGAATTTGGGGGAGATGTGTATGTGTGAGCATTAAAAATCATCATGTAGAAAACCTGGATTGAGTTACATACAGAAGTAGATACTTCATGTTAAATTTAGCTTAATTCGGCATGTTTTTCCAGGTAACTTCAACAAACTGAATTGCCCTCTTTATACCCCTTCCCAAATACTGGTTTTTGTTGTTGTTTTTTGTTTTGTTTTTGTTTTGTATTGAGACAGGGTCTCACTCTATTGCCCAGGGTAGAGTGCAATGGTGTCATCATAGCTCACTGCAGGCTGAACTCCCTGGACTCAAATGATCCTCTTGCCTCAGCCTCCAGAGGTGCTGAAAATACAGACATGCACCACCATACCCAGATAACTTTTGTATTTTTTGTAGAGACAGGGTCTTACTATGTTGCTTAGGCTGGTCTTGAACTCCTGACCTCAAGGGATCTTTCCACCTCGACCTCCCCAATACTATTAAAGGCCAGGATTATGGCCCCAACATACTTTGTATCCCTCTTTGCATTTTCAGTGACCTCAACCAATGCTATATACATAATAGCTAATATTCAATGAGCACTTATTGTATGCCAGACACTGGTCTACCCATTTAACATGTGTGAGTATTATTGCATTAAGTCACTTCAACAACACAATGAAGTAGATGTTAATTTAATCCCCATTTTATGAATGCTAAAACTAAGGCACAGAGTTGTTCAGTAAACTTCCAAAGTACAAATCCACATGTGGAAGTAGCAGAGCCAGAATTCAAAGCCAGAGCATGCACCTCTGACCACTAAGCAACCCTTCCTCCCACTAAGTACACCATAGATGCTTAATTGATTTTTGTTTCTTTGCTTAATCAATTTTTGATATGAAAATGGATGATTTCAGCAAGCAAGGTCATGAAAACGTGGGAAGGCAGTTAAAAGGCCAATTGTGCAAGTACAAAGGAGAGTAGTCTTGATAACTCAGAAGCTCTACCTTATATCACATGCTCGGCCACCAAGCAATGGCTTCTCTTGAGCCAGATTGTGTTCTGGACACACCCATAGCCTACATGACAGCAGTAACTTCCACCAGGCCTCCAGGTCTCCAATCTCTCCCACTTCCAAACAATGTTCTATGTTTTCTAAATCAGTGATGTTAAGGGTTCTACCATAGACTTAGTAAAATCATTTGTCTCTCTCATTCATCTCAAAATTAAAGCTCAATGAGATATCATTTTCACATCTGCTATATGGCCTTTTAAGTAGTAGACTCTCAATAAATGTTGAAATTAGTTAAACAAAAGCCTTGTCAGGTTTGGCTACTCTTCAGGGCACAGACTAGGGTGATCTTGATTGACAGAATATTCTAGATATAGGGCAAGTATAGACATATGCAAAATTATGCATTCATATGCAGTTGTTTTTTTTTCCTTTCACTCTGTATTGCTAGGAATGTGTTCAGCTACAGGTAACAGAAAGCCTAACTACCTGGCTCAAAGGAACAGTTTCTTTTTATCACATAGCAAGATCAAGGGTGGCAGTTGCCAGGATCAGCTCCGCTGCTCAAGCACGTACTGAAGACTCAGTCACTTCCTAGTCCTCCCCTTCACCATACTCAATGTATTAGTTCTTCCTCTGCATGATTTTGTTATCTCATGCTTGAATGATAGTTCTGGGAATCCACGCTCAGGGCAGGAAGAAGGGAAAGGGGCAACACCAGCGATTCCTTATTCCAGGAAAGCAGTACTTTCCCAGAAGCCCATATGCCCACCCCAAGCAGGCCTTTACTTACGTGTCATCGGTCAGTGTTTGTCACATGGCCACCCATCTAAAAGGAAACCTGGGGAAGGAAATTAGCTTTCCTAGCCTCTTCAGTGAAAGGAGACAAGAAGGATGGGGATTGGAAATTGCTGTGGTTTGGCCAAGCAACAGTGCCGGCCACAGATTCTTCCTTTCGCATCTTCTTTGCCCCCAAGAGCACCATCCCCAGGAAACTCATATATGTGTGCTTCTTTCACCACCTCTTACCAGTCTATGTATATCACACCTAGTTCCAAGGAAAATAATCAGGAACTTTGCATAAGTTCTGAGTGACAATGACAGCGCCAGGTATTCACCTATTAAAAGATAAAAAAATTTAAGTTAGACTCTTTCCGTGTCTTTTACCACCTGCACTATTAACCCTGGGGAAAGATAATTCTTTGTTCTGCATACCTGACTGCTTATCATCATCCCTGTCCCCTCCCCCAGCCAACCGTAGTAATCCCCAAAATGTTTCCTCTCATTTCCAAAAGCCCCTTAAAGAACTCCCAGTTGAGAATCACTGAGCTAAAGGAATGGACCTCCAGGGTGAAATACCAGAAACCAACAGCTAGAGACTAGGTTAGGAATTGAACTGGGACACAGTATGGGAAGGTTAGTCAAGGCCTCAAGACCCCTGAAAAGTTAATACCATCTGAAAAAGAAAAAAAAGCCAAATAACTTTTCTTCACTGTCTGCCATTAGTTCTTAAGAAAGAAGAGATTATCTGGTGTCCTTGTCTGACCAACAGCCCTGCACTCCACAATCCATCAAAGACCATAAACGGAATGAGATCAGGGTCAGTGAAGCAGGTTTGCCACTAAGGGTAGGAAATGGCCAAAGCAGCTGGCATTTACACACATGTACACACACACACACACACACACACACACTTGCACATGCAAGAATTTTGTTAAAAAAAATTGTTACAATATCACCCACATACCAAAGAGTTTACCCACTTAGAGCATACAGTTACAGTTTTCATTTCAAAGAGGATTTTACTGCTGTCTGAGAACTGAAAGTTTGGATTAGATCGTCTCTAAGGGCATTTGCAGCACAGGAATTCTCCACCTCTCTGTGATCTTTCACCTTTTCTATTTCTGAAAGGATGAAGGGTGATGGAGAGAGGATGGCCCAGCCCTGCCATCGCTGTTGTGGACAGGACCTCACCAACCTGGCGCCCAGTACACAGGGAACGTGGTGCCACTGAGCAATGATTGTGACAGTTACAAAATACGCAGAACCGTCCTGCAAAGAGCTCGAATCTGGCATTACCTTACAGGAGTATTTATTTTCGTGTCTGCATTAAGTAGGCAGGGGATAAGTATGATTATCTTTACTTCACTGGTAAGGAAAGTGAGAGTCTTCGATTTGAGGTGGCTTAGTCGAAGTCCCACCTTTTGTCACCGGGTTAACTGAGCTGAAATTTTCAGTGAGAGTACTCTGCTTTTATCTCTTAGGAGAATAAACTTTAATGGCAGTTTTCTACAAAGTTGAAGAGCAAAAATTACAATAAAATACAATTTCTTTGTATAAATGCTTAATGTGCTCTTTCAAATTTGATCTTTTGTTACTAACAATGAAGATTTAGCACTTTTGTAGCACTTTTAATCCACAAAGCACTTTTCGATTGTTAAGTAATTAAACATCACCAGCACCTGGGAAGGAGAAAGAACGTTATTCCGTTAGAATTATATGATTTCTGTAACATGTATATTAAATATTTTATTTTTAGTTCATCAGAATATTAGTGACATGGATGAAGAAAATCTCATTTTCACTAATAAGCGTTATTGAAAGTATTGATTAGATATTCTGAAATTTTCATTTAAATGGAATAAGACAGGGTTTGAGAGTCTTAATGTATATTTGGTGTGACCTATTGTGATTAGAAGAATACATAATAAAATGATATCATTAATTGGAATTATTTTAAATCAACCGTTGAGAGAGTTTAAAAAATAATCAAAAATAATAACAATTGCTATATTTATCAAGCCTCTTCTATGCCAGACACAATTCTAAGTGGGTTACATTTATCAGCTTATTTAGTCCTGGCAACAACCCTGTAATGAAATATACAATTATCCCCATTTCACGGAGGAGGAAACTAAGGAAAGATAGGTTAAGTACCTTGATCAAAGTTAGGGTTAGGGTGCCAGAATCTATGTTCTATAATTCTATAGCATAGTATACTATTAAATTTGCAACTAAGAGTAATTTTTTAAAAAGAAGATTGCAAGTTAAAGGCCCATGAGCAGTAACTAGGATAAAATCTGTCTAGGTACCTTAGAAGTCTCAAACATATTTAGCTTTAAATATAGAAAATGAGCTAAAGTTCTGGCACCATTTCAGATTTGTGGAAAATAATGATTTCATATTTTTCAAGATGATTTTAATGCTTGATAATTACTTTAAATGCACATATATTAAAAGTATTCTCTGACACTAACCACAGTTAAATTTTTGAATTTTTAATTTGTCTGTTAATGACTTCTAAAACAACTGTTAAACCTAACACTGAGTAGGAAAAAAATGCCATATGTAAAATTTTTTCTGTAGATATGTAAAGTACCTAAAGATGTGTGTGGTTGTATGTATGTGTACATGTGTATTTACAAAATATAAGCTTAGAATAAGTATAATAAAACCTTTATATTAGGAAGGAACCAAATCTAACTAACTGTGGTCAACATATATTGTTTCAAATGCCATAGTAAATTCAGTGCATATTCAATAAGCATTCTTCATGCACACAGTACCTATTAAGCTTTTGCTCTTTGGCAAGGAAGAAGGAATTGTTTAAAAATTTGCCAAGCTTCTCACCTATAATTGAATATATTACTACAAATATCTCCATAGAAAAGGAAATGCTTGTTTACTATGATTTAACGTGCCAAGATATGTGACTTAACATTCAGGTTGCATCAAAGTGTAGTATCATTCTGCAATACGTTGTTTCATTTTACTGTGGGTTAGATTTATACTTCAGTTCAAATAGTGACCTTGAGTATTTCTTTCACTCAAATGCAGAAAAAGACCTAAATAATTAATATAAATGTTATCTCTGTCATGGGTGTTACAACAGTGGCTCCATTGTGTCATCATTATCTATGTATCATTTTAAAAGTCATCTTTGAGAAAGCTACAGAATTCTCACCTCCCTGTTGAACCAACCCGGAGCAAATTCCCAAGGCTCTTTCCTACTTCTCTTGTCTTCCTTCTCTTACCACAAGGCTCTTCCCACCCCTCAAAGAGTAAGAGGTGCAGCCCTAAGAAGCCATGTATAGTCAAAGACATTAAAAATAAGTTAACTTTTAAAAAACACACTTGCTATTACATCACTTCCTGGAAAGATTTATGCATTATACTACTTTATTACTTTTGTCCCCTCTATTAACAATTCCATCACTTCTTCTGTATTCCTGGAAGTGTAAACATACTCTTCTGACCATTAAAAACAACAAAATTATGCATGGAATTTACAAATCAACCATGCCAATGATATTTTGAAATTCTTATTGATGTCAGCCTTATTAGCCCTCCACTTCAAATAATTCATTTCCTTTGCTTTATCGGAAAGACAGTCAACTATTTCAACGTATGTGTCAAGTTACAAACAATACAATTTAATAATGATTAAGTAGTGCATAGAAAATCAGTAAGACATTTTACACTTACCTGCAAAAGTGGAAAGTTTTTCTTTCACTTTCCCTTTGCTTCTTTACTACAACCTCAGGAATGAGAAACCTTACACCTAATACCTGTGTTATGTAAGGCTAGTAGAGATAATGCCACTCACAGGCACTCATAAATCTTAAGCCAAACTCTCTAATTCAAGATATGGAGCCTAACCATCAAACAAATCTTCCAATTTAGGAGTCAGTCATTTTGATAAAAGCACCAAATTTGGTGACATTAAGAGAAAGTTACAACAAAAAGACGGAAATGTGACAAAACAGCAGGGCAAACTATTTTCTAACTTGTCTCACCAGGGAATTAATGTGCCGTAATGTTTGATCACAATCTAGTTGTTAAATGAAATGATTGTGTGACAAACGAGTATAATAGAAATGTTGCAAGGGCTATCTAGATAGTGAGGGAGTATTTCATGTCTAAGAAGGACAATATCCTATTTTAATAGCTCTATGGTAAGAAGGAGTGTGTTTAATAATGTTTTATTATTTTTTGTTATGAAAATATGTTCCTATGTGTTGAGATTATAACTAGCTATTGAATTATGTATGTATTATATATGTAAGTATGTATACATGTATTTTTATAGAAATTTTTTGTTCTGCTTTTTTCATCTTACATTCAACATTACCTTTTATTAAGAGTTTGGAAAATGTAATTAAGGGATCCCTATTCTACTACACAGTCCAAGTCAAAAAGAAGGAAAAGAAAGTGAAAAACAGGCATCAGCTGAGAGCACAGTACTCTCATTTACCTCAACACCCCACCCTCCCAAAAATTCTCATCACCATTACTGATCACTGAGCTTCAGGCATATAGATAAGAGTTGGCATGCAGGCACATTGCTCTTTGTGTTGCAGGTGACAGAAAACCCAACTCAAACTGCTTTAAACAATAAAAGAAATTTATAAGGCTTAAGGAGTTGAATTACTTCACGTAAGGCTAGATAGAGCAGCTTCATTGATTTTACCAATGAGACAGTTTATCTCTCTTTCCTACATTTTACCTTTCTTGATGTTGATTTTATCCTCCGGCTCCTAGTGGTCCCATCTGCAGCAGCTATAAGCCTAATAACGTCCTGCTATCACCTCAGCCAAGAGAAGAGAGAATCCCAAAGTCAAATACAAATTTTTAGTTCAGAATCTCCTTGGTGCAGTTTGGACACATGACTAATTCTGAACTAATCATGAGGGCCACGGGGATAAACCAATCAAGGCCCAGTCCAGGACTGAGAATAGGTCAATCCTACCTACCAAACCATGAGTTGGTTTGTAATGGAGGGAGACAGCATGGGCAATGACCAGGATTGCAAAACAAAATAAAACAAATTAATAAAATAGTAAAATAGGGCTGGGCGTGGTGGTTCATGCCTGTAATCCTAGCACTCTGGGAGGCCAAGGCGGGCGGATTGCTAGAGGTCAGGAGTTCGAAACCAGCCTGAGCAAGAGTGAGACCCCGGTCTCTACTATAAATAGAAAGAAATTAATTGGCCAACTAATATATATAGAAAAAATTAGCCGGGCATGGTAGCACATGACTGTAGTCCCAGCTACTTGGGAGGCTGAGGCAGAAGGATTGCTTGAGCCCAGGAGTTTGAGGTTGCTGTGAGCTAGGCTGACGCCACGGCACTCACTCTAGCCTGAGCAACAAAGTGAGATTCTGTCTCAAAAAATAATAATAATAATTAAAATAGTAAAATATATACTCTATAACAGCCTATTATTGTTCCACTGTGGTTGGCTCAGATCAGACTTCCCTTGATACAGAGTTTTCAAAAACTAAAATGAGAAATGTAGAAAATTTATAGATGATTCTTATATGAACAAGAAGGATAATTTAA
This sequence comes from Microcebus murinus, assembly GCF_040939455.1. Classification (NCBI taxonomy): domain Eukaryota; kingdom Metazoa; phylum Chordata; class Mammalia; order Primates; family Cheirogaleidae; genus Microcebus; species Microcebus murinus. Next base: position 29,830,138 of record NC_134111.1, read on the forward strand.
AGTATTAGGATTTTTTTAGCCTAAAGAAGAAAAATCTCAAATCTGATCCAACAGACTCCACAGGAATAGTTGTGAAAAAGTTATGATCCACAATATTTCCCCTTTGATAAGGGCAAAGTTGCTGCTCTCCTAGATTTACCCCCCTTAAGGAATTCTTCTTGCTATTAGACTCCCTATCCTATCCCAGAGCCAAGCTAGAATGCTCTGTCACTGTATTATGGCTAAGAATTAGCCTGGCCTCTTGCCTAAGCATCTTGTCACTCACAAATATAACAACCACAACAAGGGCCAACTTCTATTGACCACTTACTATGAGCCAGACAGTGTGCTAAGAGCTTTATATGCCTGCTTTGTTTAAGTTTCACAACTCTATTTGATGGTAACTATTATTATCCTCATTTTCTAGATGAGGAAATGAAGTTGAATTTCTTCTTCTTCAAGGTCAGAGCCTCTAAGTGGTGCAGAAGTCTTTCTGCATGTCCAAATGAGAAGCAACATAAAGACCCTGTATTGAGGCAGTTGCCAGGCTCTAGATGAGATATTTTTTTAAATAGAAGAGACTCACTTTTCTTGAGGACATGTTCATGTACTCTTTGAGGATAGCTACCATGTTTTATGGTCTTTGAACAACCATTACAGCTATCCCAGGACTATGACTATAATTAGTATTCACAGACTATGTTAGTGCATGCATTAATCTGGTCAAAGATAGTCTTAAACCATTATCCAAATCTCTCTCTCTAATTTATAATAGACATATAGACCCAGTTGAGTCTTAAGGTTTCTTTTACATTCTAAATCTATAAATATAGTTTCTATCTTTAAAATTTAGCCCTTCTATATCAGTCAGCTAGGGCTCCATAACAAACCACCCCAATCCTCAATTCAGAGAAAGATAAGCATTGCTTCTTCATCATGTGTATATGGGTCAGTTGAAGTGTCTTTGCTTCAGACTGGACCAGAACTGCTCTGCTTCACTACTGAAAGAGCAGTGGCTACTTGGGTTATTTTAATCTTATCTTGGTAGAGGCAAAAGAACAACAGAAAACAATCCTAGTATGGAAGCACACACTAAACCTTTGCTCACATAATATTCTCTAACATCCCATTGGCCAAAGCAAGTCACATGGCCAAGATCAACATCAGTGGGATAGGGAAATATACTTCTCCCATGGAGGTGTTTGAGGGGAAGAGACTAAATATTGTCTGAACAATAATTTGCCACAACTCCTTAAATAAAGTCTGATGAGGAGAGATTAATATGTATTAAGCACATTCCCATATTTTATCAATATAGAAAATATTATGGAGTGGGTACAAGGTAGGAATTTTTGTGCTAGATACTGCAATAATGAGAAATAGTCTAGTGGCAAAACAAATGTTATTTCTTCTTGAATCCTAACAGAAGTCCCATTGGTAGATACACTCTTCCTTCTTTTGCAGCTGAAGAAACTAAGGCATCAAGAGATTAAGTAACTTGGGCAAAGCCACATAGATAACAAGTGATAAAGGTGGACATAAAGACTAATCAGCCTGAATAAAAGCCTTAATTCTTTTAACCTCATCAATTGTATTTACCAATAGTAGATGAGCTATCATGTGGCTTCAGAAATTAATAATGAAAAATAGACCACCATAGGTATCAGTTAGGGTTTGATCAGGCAAGCAGAAGTATAATAATATAAGTGATAGAGTAAGGAATTCATTATTAAAGGCATTAGCCATCACCACAGCCGTGGTTGCCTCTACGTTTGATGCTGGTCCTAAGGCTCAGTAGTCAAGAATGGAAGAGGAGCATGAAGTAGGAGAGACCAAGGACAAACTGGGACCTTTGTGAAAAAACTGAAAATTCACCTAATCACTCACCACCTCCAGTACCAATGATTTGGGCAACTCGTGGGATAAGCCAGCATCTTTTACTACAGAGCTGTATGTGCACTTGGGCCAGAATTCTCAGAATCTGGAAGAGCCTAAGGGGAGCTGGAGGACCTGTGAGCCCAGCAGATGCCCCTGGCCAACAGCAGATGCATGACACAGTGCACAGACTGCAGCAGAGCTTGCCCTGCACCAATCCTCAAAGCCTAACAATGTCTATCCATCACTTCCAAATCCTTCACAAACAATTCTCCTGCCCAATCCTAACCTGGAACCATATGGGAAGGGAATTTTGGGAAACTGACATGGTACAAAGCCATCATACTCTGTTAGAACTCTTGCTGTGAATTAATTAAAAGTCATATTTAAAATAGGAAGACAAGAAATAAAATGATTTGCTAGAACTCTCAAGTGCTCCAGAATAGAAAATATTGAGAGATATAGGAGGATTTGTGTCCAGAAGCTTCTTCCGTGCTTCTCTTCATTGTCACATTTTGGGGTTATCCCTTTAGGGAGCAGTGACAGATTATGAGTAGTTTCCATTTATTTAATACTGACATTTCATACCTCAGGGGTCTTACACTTAGTTTTCTCAGCATGACGTCACTCTGACATATACTATTTTGGTCACAAGTGATAGAAATTCAACTCAAACTTTCTTAAACAAGAAGGAATTTATTGGCTCATATATCTTAAAATTCAAGGATGACTCTCACTCAGGCATGGCCTAAGTTCATGGGTGAAAATAGTATCATTTGGGCTTACTCAACATCTCTCAAGTATGCTAGTCTCTGATTCTCTGGGTGTGTAAGATTCATAGTTTCCTACTCCTAAATGACTTTCTCTATATATCAGAAAACATACAGGCCAGTACTCCCAAGTGTGCATCTCTACATCTAAAAATGAAAACAACAACAACAACAACAAAAAAAAAAAAAAAAAAAAAAGCCCTTCCTCTTCCAGAACATAAGCATGCACACACATACACACAGAGTCCTCATTGAAGGACTCTTACATTGTCCTGTCCTAGTCTTATGCCCACCACTGTATCAAACAACATAGGCAGAAGGACGAGGTAGCATGCTTGGAAAGTCTTAGGTCTTCTGCCCACTCCTATGGCCAGAAGCTGGCAGTTCACTGGGACTGATATTTTTAGCAAAACCCCTGGAATGAAGGAGGAGCAACTACTCAAAGAACATGGTGGTTCTGGTCAAATTAAAATGGCTGGTGTCTGATTCAAATGTACTTTAAATCAAAGAACTGTAAGGCCTCCTTTAATTGAGAGAGGGAGGATGTTGAAGTTTATGCTGTTATTCTTTTCCCTTTTCTAGAAAGCATAGCAATGGCATTAAAAGAAGCACTTTTATTACTTCCCTAACAATAGAATATAGAGGGGGAAAAAGCACATTGGTAATAGAACCAAATGGAATTTTCTATAGATAACACTGGCCTGCTACTATCCCAATTTAAAATACATTCAAAAAATCGCCACCAGATGAACTTTATAGCAGCCAATTTTAGCTTTGATGGAAATAAAAGAAATCTAATGTCCACGAGATATCCTGCAATGATTTGCTTTTGCTTGGGATTTTTTTATTAACAAATAATCATGCATGAAGCTGTTACTCATTGGTCATTCACAGCTCATAATTTTATATAATTTAATATAAAAAATAAATATACACATAAGAAAGGAGAGGCTTCCTAATAATGAAGAATGTCCCCTAATTGTAGGGGATTTTACTTTTACGTAAATTGGTAAAAGCTGATTTTTTGACTTAAAATTATTATTTTCCTGATGGCTTTTTTTCCAGACAGAATGTATATCCACAAGTAATAACACTGAAACTGATTCACAACTACAAGTACAAAAGGATTTATTCTTTCTCTCCTTCTTTCACCCTGAATTGAGGGGCCACTCTATGTCCTGCACTGAGCTCGGCACTAGGGATATCAAAAAGAATAAGAGACACCCTTGCCTTGGATAAGTTCACAGTGTAGTTGAGGAAAACTCAAGAAACACAGAAGTGCTATAAGCCACTTATGTCCAAATGGCTATTACAGCATAGAGGAGCAGACATTTAATTTTTTCTGAGGGTGCCAGAGAAGACCTTTTAGATGAAGGTCTTGATGGGAAAATAGCAATTTTCTAATCAGAGGCCCAGAAAAGGGTATTTCAGGAAGAAAAAGTAGCATGCACAGCTATAGAGCTTTGTGGATTAACTGGGTCACTGGCAGAACAGGGGACAGTGGGCAGGAAGGCTCAGGGAGAGGACAGGATGAGATCAGATAGAGTGGAATGGGAATAGGACGTCATACCAAGGAGCCTGGAAAGATAACTCTGAAGCAGGGAAAGGGGTTATATTAATACAAATGGCAGAGACTGATAACATGGAGACCTTACACAGGTTATAGAGAAGGCTGACAAGAGGCGTAAACTAAGACAGTGGAAGTCTACGGAGACTTCTCAAAGTTAGAATGAAAATTAAGTAATTCATTGAAGGAAGGAGCTAAGGAAGAGGGAGGAATCAAAACTCCTCTCCTGTGTCCAGTTTAGGAGACTAGTTGGATGTAATCACTGTTAAAGATATTAGGGAAAATGAGAAGAAACACACATAGGGGTGAAGTGCAGAGCTGTATTAGGAGAGAGAACAGAGCTGTGATGGCCTATGCTACTAGACATTAATTTTGGTTCAGTGCCATAGCTACAAAAAATAATTTGTTTTATCCATAATATATTCTTTTTAAATACATTTTTATTAATGTCTCTTATAAATATATTCACCATGTCAACACACATGTTGTTAAATAACAGCATGGATAAAGTCATCTATTGCTATATTCCCAATACTATGTAAGGAGTATAATATATTTAGTAGCAGAGATGTCATGTTATATTTAGTACTCTACCTTCATGAGTAGTATATTTATTACAGATGCTTTTGGGGGAAAAATACTGTTTGTAAGGTATGTGACTGCACAATATTTTGAGATAAAAAAATTTTCTGACCTCAACTAGTAATCTCTTTATTAAAGCTGAAAACTGATCCAGTGTGTATTTCCTAACCTCCATTTTTCATGTGAAGAGGTTATCATCTATAGGAATATAACAAATGTTAAACCTTTTTGAATGGTGTCTTTTGGTTTAATTTGCGAAACTTGGGGACTACAGATTCTGTTGGGTTCGGATTCAACTGTATTCACCAGAAACAATAATAGCTACTAGTTGCTGAATAGACGCAGCATTTTTCAATGATGTTCTGAGAATCTTGCTTACTACTATATTATAGCATCCCCAGTGATCTTAGATAAGGCATTAAAACATATTGCAAGAGAGGTAGCTGAGTTTTTTTTCTCACCAAATGTCAAGGAAGGGGGTGGTTTGGGTGTCTAGTCTTATTTCACACTGAGTCTTTTCATTTACTTTTCCTAATGCATTCAAAAGTTGTTAAAGTTTCTTATATAAAAATATGATTGATTGTTACAGTGACAGTAATTGCATTTTAGCAAAAGTAACCATTATAGTAATTTTCTTCGGGGAAGAGAAATCTAACTAACTCAAGTAGCTAGTTACTTCCTCACACATTAACTTTGAACATTTTTAACATAAAAATACTTCATAAAGGAAGTACAGATTGAAGAACATAAAATGGCATGCAATATTTATAAAACTATTTCCATTAGGTGGCTCACAATTTTATGGAGCTGTTAATCACAAATTAAGTGAAACAAAAATAGAGGAAAAAACTAAAATATCTGTACTGGTGGGTCAATTAAACTAAGTCCTCAAAAGAAGCCTTTTAAAAGTGACTCTCAGATATTTTTCATTTCTAAACTACAGAAGATAATGATTTTTTTAACCAAAAAGATTTATTCATATCATGCCCTTAGAAGATTCAATCAAATGAATACATGAAGATATTATGATTGCAAAAAAAAGAAAAAACAGCTATTATATATGTGCATAGACAGGGTAATGCAGCATAGAGTAACAACTTATACATGTTAAATCACAAATGAAACAGCATTAGCATTTAATTTCATGTATTCCACTGCACACCTGAATACTAATTAGCAACTAAAATAAGAAATGTGTGGTACCGCATGTGTTGATAAAATCTCAGTTCAGTACTCTTCAGACACCAGCAATTTAACATGAATTGCATATTGAGCTAGTTTATCATTTTTAGCTTTTTTTTCCTCAAATTCTTTTTCCTTATTATTGAAAGTAATATACTAATTTCAAAATCTATCAAAAAGAACTGGAATGCTGGCTACATCTGGAATTGCATTTTTGCCATATTTATTGTTAACAATGTGTAGACAGTAACTGCCATTAGGAGTATAAAGCAGAAGCCTCCAATTCAGTATGCAAATGCATAAACAGTACTTCAAGGTAACCGAAATCAGTTGAGTCAACTCAAATTTTTCATTTTTAGTGAAGCACAGAGAACACTGGTACTTTGTCTCTGCCCTCCTTAACCCTGTGTTTGAAATGGCCCCCAGAACTGCAAAAGTGAGATTTATTTTGAAGGCTGAGATACAGGAAAAAAGAGTTTCACCTTTATGATTTTCCCCTGGCTGCCTCTATTCATCTCTTTCCATCTCCATTCCTTTGCTAGCCTCTGTATTTAAATTGGCCTTTAAATACATTTATTTTTGGAGTTATTCTTTAGAAGAGAATTCTATTCACAAACCATATTTCTTTAAATTAATACCTTTTCTTTTTCTGCTCTTTCCCATAGGTTACAGATCCTCTCCCATTTGTTCCAACCACTCTGCCCATCCATTTCATCTATCATACAAACTAGTTTTTATTGTATGTGGCAGGAAGTGCAGTGGGGGAAATGTCAGGGGTGTGTGTGTGTGTGTGTGTGTGTGCACATGTCTGTTTGCTTTTGATTTGTACTCTAAGGATTTAGTATAAAGTTGGCCCATTGTAATCTTTTAGTAAAGTCATATTTGCTTAATGCATGGTTGGTATCTCATTTATTAACAGAACACAAAGGTAAAAGATGATTACAAAATAATCACACAAGAAGACATCAAAATAAAATGTTTCGAAGAGAAGGACCTAGTAAATATCTACCAAAAAAATCACAGGGACTATATCAGTTAGAGTGCTTCTTGTTATAAACAATGGAAAATATCACTCAAACTTGCATAAGCAATAAACAGAATTTATTAGCTTATGTAACTAATAGTCCAGAGGATGGGAGAGACGTGGTGTAAATGATCAGAGTTCAAGGTCCATTGGCTGCAGTCATCTCAGTTCTTTCATTCTTTGATTGTTGGTTCTGTCCTTAGGCTAGCTTCTTTCCAGACTGCAAAGTTTTAGCAAGCAGCAACCAAAGCCATGTTCTTTCTCACTCACATCTCCCAAAAAAGGGCAAGTTCTCCCCTAGCCCCCCAAAAATCAAAGTCCTGAGCTGCATTCTGATTGGCTTAATTTGGGTTGTTGCTCTTGAGTCATTTGTAGTATCAAGAAGGAAAAATCATATTGGTTTAAACCAACCAAGGCATATGCCTGGCACACAACCTCCTAGGTGTTTAAAATATTGAAATGCTTCTACACCAGAGGATAAGGGGTCAATATTCTGAGTCCCCCTTCCTCCTCCAAAGTGTTCTTCATGCACCAGCAACCCAGCCTGGAATCCCTCTCACTTCTCCACTAACCGACGCCAAAAAAGTTAGCATCTTCAAAGCAAGGATCCATTTGGACCCTGCTCCAGCAATGAAGCAAACTTCTACTCTGTTTGGATGGATCATGTACTGGTTGTTAAACACTTTAAATACCATCCAAGCCTACAGCTGAGGACAGGATCAATCACACTGTATTAGTTCCATAGGGCTGCCATAACAAAGTACCACAAACTAGGTAGCTTAAAACAACAGAAATCTCTTCTCTCACCATTTTGGACACTTCAAGTCCAAAATCTAGGTATTGGCTGGGCCATGCTCCCTCTGAAGGCTCTAGGAAAGAATCCCTCTTCACCTCTTCCAGCTTCTGGATATTGCCAGCAATCCCCGGTGTTCCTTGGCTTGTGGCAGAATAACTTGAATCTCTGCTTTTGTCTTCATATGGCTGTCTTCCTTCTGTGTCAGTGTCTAAAATTCCCTCCTCTTGTAAGGGCAGCAGTCATTGGATTAGGGCTTAGTCTAAGTGACCACTCAGTTGAGCCCATCACAACTTGATTATATCTGAAAAGACTCTATTTTCAAATAAGGTCACAGGCACAGGTTCTGGATGAACACAAATTAGAGGGGGGAAACCAACTCAGTACACTCACTCGCCCAAGTAGAATGGCTATGATACAAGGGGGAAATGGCAAAAGGATGTTGGGGGAGTCACCACGATGTCTACTATAGATACTGGACCCACTGGGCCTAATTCTCTCCATTTACCTGGTTATGATCAACAGCTTTATAGTTTAGGTGGCATTTCAGATTCCACTGGCATCTTCTGAGCTGGATCCCATACTGCTCCATCTCATTTTTAATTCTAAGGCCTAAGTCCACAGACTTTAAAAAGTAGTTTGGGGGAGGGGTCTAGCAAAGTGTCCTTAAATCTACATGTTAGTCCAAGCATTATCAATAGAGTGAATGTATAATACATATCACCAATGTATAATAAGTACTATTATTTTTCAAATGTATGTAGCTGTGGTTAGTTTAAATAAAAATTCACTTAAAATCTTCTTATATTTATAATACCTCTTTGTCATTGTGGATTTTCTCTATCAACAGATAATAAAGAACTACTGTTGTACAGTAGTACACTGGCCTCTATTAGAAAGGCCATGGGATACAAGTCTGGCTCTTGCCATAAAGGCCAAAACAATAGTGGCTCAAACAAAAAGACATTGATTTCTTTCTTATGAAAGAGCTGGAACATAAGCAGACTAGGGGTCATATGGCAGCTCCACAGTCTTGGGGACCTAGGCACTTTCTCCTTTGTTTTCTACCATCCTTATGATATGGTTTTCATCCCATGCTCTAAGATGGCTTTTGCAGTGCTCATCAGTGTGGTTGTATTCTTTTCATATATTAGTGAGTCCAGATCCTAAAATATTCTGCTTAGATATTAATATTTTAGGCCAGATGCTAAAATATATGGCCAAACATAACAGTAAGAGTAGCTGGGATATCTCTTTGTGGTTGTGATTTGCATTTTCCTGATGATTACAAATGTTGAGCATTTTTTTTACATGTTGGCCACTAGTCTGTCTTTTGAAAAGTTTCTGTTCTCGTACTTTGCCCACTTTTTAATGGGGTTGTTTGATTTTTTCTTGCTAATTTTCCTGAGTTCTATATAGAGTCCAGTTATCAGCCCTTTATCAGATGTGTAGTATGCAAATATTTTCTCCCATTGTGTAGGTTGTCTGTTTGCTCTTATGATAGTCTCCTTGGCTGTGCAGAAGCTTTTTAATTTGATCAGGTCCCATTTATTATTTTTGTTGTTGCTGTGATTGCCTTTGAGGTCTTCTTCTCTGTGGAAAGTAATATGGAAATACCTCAAAAAGCTAAGAGTAAACTACCATTTGATCCATCAATCTCATTACTGGGCATCTGCCCAAAGGAAAAAAAAAGACACTCTGTTAAAAAGACATCTGTGCTAGAATGTTTATAGCAGCACAATTCACAATTGCAAAGATGTGGAAACAACCCAAGTGCCCATAATACATGAGTGGATTAATAAAATGTGGTATATGCATACCATGGAGTACTACTCAGCCACAAAAAAACCAAGGGTGATCCAGCACCTCTTGTATTATCCTGGATGGAGCTGGAGCCCATTCTACTAAGTGAAGTATCACAAAAATGGAAAAACAAACACCACATGTACTCATCATCAAATTGGTATTAACTGGTCAACACTTATATGCACATATAGTAATAACATTCATTGGGTGTCAGGCAGATGGGAGAGGGGAGGAAGGGATGGGTATATTCACACCTAAAGACTTGAAGTTCTGACTCGGGTGGGACAAAGGCAGTATATGTAATCTAAATATTTGTATCTGCATAATATGCTGAAATTTTTTTAAAAAGTAGCTGGGCAATGTAGTTTTTATCTTGGCAGTCATGTGCTCAGCTAATTATTGGGGGTTCTATTACTAAAAGAAGAAGTGAATAACAAATAAGGGGGGCAATTAGCAGTCATTGACAAAAGCTACATGCATTTAGAAGAAAGTAATAAATATTTTCAAATGGTTTGCATATTCTAATAGATTATGAAGTTTGTTCTCAAAGAGTTTTCAAGATAATATTTCACATCCGTAATATTGTAATTTTGTGATTTGTCTTCTTCAGTCTCGATCTTAATGCTAATCATATAGTTGGCCTAACTATGCTCACTAGGTTGTCTATAATAAGAAGGCTATAGAGCAGAAGGACGATGGCTGCAAATATTGAGGTCCATAAGAAACTTTAAAAGCATGTGGAGAGGAAAAAACTACAATTTGAGAACTCACTATTTTGCAAGACTGAGACTTTTAACCCCCGATATTTGGTGACAAATTAGCCAATTACAACAAATAGGAAGAAAAGTTAAAATAGTCAATATTGCTAAGACTTATTATAAAACTATCTGCACAGTGCCACAGCCAAGTGAGAGTCTGTGTAGCCTGAAAACCTGGTCCCCTACTTAAAAACAGATTCTTCTCAAATAGGAAGAGGCATATCAGGGTCTTTATAAATACTAAACAACAAATTTGGGCAGAGCTCACAGCCAAAACAAAAGAAACAAATAAACAAATAAAAACAATAATAACATGCAGGAAAAAAAGGAAGAGCTAAAAGAAGAAAAATTTTTAAGAAAAGACTGAACATTGGGGGTTTGGGAGTACACTATTCAAGTTTTGATTATTTGAAGTTCTACTGGTAATGAAATTCCTGTAATCTTCTAGCTTTTCTCAGAGGCTTATTATAAACTTTTTATGGAGACATAAGGCTGAATAGTCTGAGTGTACCCCTCAGATCCACTCTGCATCCTTCCCACTGCTCAGTGGACCACATCACTAGGCCTGCTTGCCCTCTGGCTTCCTGTAGGAGTCATCAATGAGAGACACCAGTAGGATACTACACAGTGGTTTAGCCTACAACTGTATAAATAGTTCCTTCATCAAATTCTCTTCAATTGCTCCCTTTAAGTAAGCCATCTGTTTTCTGCTGCGATCCTGAGTGATATAATAAAGAAAAAAATGACTCACTCACCAAAAAATCTAGTCCCCCTAGTCCAGTGGCCAATAGGCCATTCTCAAATTTGAAATTGTCTCCTTTCTGCCAATCCATATTACTCTTCCTCCAAAACTTGGATCAACACTCATATCTTTCATAAGCCATTTCTAAATGCCACATGGCTCTACTTACTAAAAACACTGGCTATCATGCCCCAACCCTGTCCATTACCTCACTTTTCTACTTTTGATGTATTTATAAGCCATTTCCAAATTTACTAATGCTTGTTCAAAGTTTTATTTTAAGGCTTTTAGTGTCTCCAGTATAGAGATGATTTTTTTGTCTACTCTCTATGGAAATTCCTCGAAGGCTTCTAGAGTTCTATGCTTCTTAATCAATAGATATGCAATATTTGGTATTCCAAGGAAGCAAAAGTCACAGTCTCTTAGGGTTTGAATTGGGAAGTGAAGTGGATATAGATAAATTTCCTCAAAATGTATTCCCCAAACTATACTTTCACTATAAGTAATATACTTGCAATTCAGACAGTTCCTCCTCATCTTCAGTTCCTCTTAATGCTAGCAGGGCTCAGGACCGTGGCTCTTCTATACTCTTCTGTGGATAGTCCTCATCCACTTTCATGGCTTCAAAGCCTACTGGACACTTCTACTTCTAAATCCAGTGAGCATTTAATCTTAGCATATCCAAATCCAAACTTTTGACCTCCCCCTCACTCTTATTGCAAATATGTTAACATTCCAGCCTTCCTTTTTCAGGTACCAGTAACTCTAGTTTCTTAAGCTAAAAATTTTGGAGTCATCCTTTACTCGCCTCTTTTTTTCCACACCCTACAAAAATCTTTTGACCCTATGTGAAAAATATATCCAGATCCCAACCACTTCTCACTGCCTCCTCTGCAACCTACCACTGTGGTCCAAGCCAGCATCATCTCTTGTATGGATGACTGGTCTGCTCTGCCTCTGTCCTGGTCCTTCTAATAGTCTTTTCTCAACACAGAAGCCAGATTGCTTTCTTGTTAAATTGTAGTCAGATCATGTAATTCCTCTGTTCAAACCCCTCCATTGGCTCCACTCTCTTTCAGAGTAACATCCAACGTTCTTACATCTCCTACAAGGTCCCACATGATGTGGCCTCTGCTATCTGTCTGCCTGCATTTCCTACTCCACCCCAGATGACCCAGCTTCTTTTCTTCAGGATAATATCCCTGCCATTCTCTCTTCTCTTGGGTATCCACATAGCCCTCTCCCTCACCTCCTTCAAGTCTCTGTTCTAATGTTACCTGCTCCTGGCACAACTTTCTCTCCTATTGTGGTTGACCTTCATTTGACATATATTTTACATGTTTATTTTGTTTATTGTTTGTCTTCCTCATAAGAACACAAATTATTATATCAATTTAATATTTGTTAAATATTCTCAGTTGTATTCACTACATATTCCCAGCTCTTAAACGTGTTCCTGGCATAAAGAAGGTGCACAACAAATATTTGATGAATGAATGAAAGTATATATTTTTTAAATTTTTCAAACACAAGCCCTTTCACAAAATAAATAGCCTTTCAAATACCTCAAAGAAAGTTAAAAGAAACTTATATGCATAGAGTGCCAAACATGTTTTAGACTCTGGGTAGAACTTTACAAGGATGATCTCAGGGAATTTTTATAGCAGGTCCTATGTCATCAGGGTTTGAATTGGGAAGTGAGGTGAATATAGATAAATTTCCTCAAAGTGTGTTCCCCAAATACACTTCACAATAAGCAGTATATGTGCGAATATTATTATTATTACAACAAACTTACAGATGAGATGTTATATAATTAGTTTAAGTAAAAAAGTCAGTACATGAGTAATGTAGGCTCAAACCCTGACATGACTGACTCAGAGCCCATTCATTCTCTTTCTAATGTGACTAAAACATGCCTCTTTGAAATAAAAAAAGAAAACAACACTATAAATGATAGAATCAAACTTTTGTTTAGAAGAGTACAGATAAATGCCTAACTAGGATTCCCAGTTTGTGAAAATGACAAATCCTAGCTTTTAGAAGAAAAAAAACACTCTGTAGGCCAGACAAAAGACCGAGTGCAGATTAAAATGGTAAACCTACGCACTCAAAGCAAACCAAAAGAGTATGGCTAGAAAAACTGCTCTGAAAATCCATCTTCTCTTCCCATTTGTGATCATCATTGAAGCAGTAACAGCCAAGACGAAGCCCAATCCCTTTGTGACTTCTGATGGGAGCAAGAACCATAAAAGGCATCTGGATACATCTTCTCATATTCACAGGAAGATTATGTCTTCCCTGCTCTCCAAGGACCTTTGTCAGAAATGCAATGTTCCGTCCATGCCCACCCAAATGGATGATGAAGTACAGGTTGTACAAGGGCGCTACAAAGGCCAAAATAGTTCAGGTTTACAAGAAGAAATATGCCATCTACATTGTCAGGGGGGAAGGCTGATAGTACAGCTGTCCACCTCTATGCAGGCATTCACCCCAGCAGAGTGGTTCTCACTAGGCTAAAACTGGACAAAGATGACAAAAAAAAAGATCCTTGAAGAGAAAGCCAAATCTAGCCAAGTAGGAAAGGAAAAAGACAAATATAAGGAAGAAACAATTTGGAAGATGGAGTAATCGTATACACACGACTTTTATTTAAAAGTGCTAAAATTAAAAAAAAACAATAATCTCCTCAGCCCTATCCCTGTGGTCTACCTTCTGCCCCACACTCCCACCATCCAAAAGGTAGAAAATTATTTCAAGTTCTTGATTATTAATGTGTACCAGAAGATGGCATAATCAAAGACTTCCAGGAATAAAATTAGGAACTTCTTTAATAAAGAAGTCACCTGTCTTTGTCAATGATAAAACAGTAGAAAAGGCCTTCCTTTGCCCTTTTGCTGACCATATGAAGAAATCTGGGCTTGGCTCTACCTCTGTTCTTTCTAGAAATCTTCTTTCCTTTGAAAGATGCACTACATTTAAAAACCACTATGTTTTTAAAATAGTTCAAAAAAGAAAAAGGAAAAGGGTAAAAATCACAGCACATCCCAGATGCAAGGAAATGTTCTTGAGAAACATTTTCGAGTAGGTACCTGAAACTTTTTAAAATCACATCAATAAAAGAAAAGATTATATCAATGACTTTTGAATATTGAAACTTCAAGTATGTTGGCAAACAGCAAGGCCCATAAAATAAGGCAACACCCTTTCTAACATCCCCAAAGGTCTCTATCCCATAAACAGAGATTACACAGGAACATTTATATAAGTAATTTCCATTTGGAGCCAAAAACAGCCTCCCATCAATGACAGTATTCCAATTCCCAGTATCTTTCAGATAACACACAATAATAAGTGCTTTAAGATTTCAATGCTTCGTGTTATTTGATCTGAAGTTTTAATGGTTTTATTTCAGAAGTAATATCTCAGAGAAAAACTAAAATTTAGATAAAACTCAGGGATTTTAAAAGCATTTTATATATTGACTTTCTTCAGAGAATTTTGTAGATAAAGAGTAAAATATTAAAATTTAACTATATCTGAAACAAGGCAATAAACTTGAATTTACTAGAGTGAAAGCAAGATTTCAGTACCAATAAGTATATATCTACATAGTCACAATTTTTGGTTTCTCAATTGCACATCATTTATATTTATTGACACAACTTCCTGATATGTGTTATATTTTTCTAACAATTAGAAATATGGCACAACTTGAGATGTACCTTAAATGAAAATATTCTTCAACACACTAATTTCACTTTATAATGGCTAGCTCAATACTAAGATTTGAGTGACAGCTGCAGCTCTCCAGAAACTAGCACTAAAAGGTGCTAATATCCTAGGAAGCTCTTAAAGAAGACAAATTGTCCCCATCTAATTTAAGGTAGAGAGCTGTATATAGAAAAAAATTGGTAGACATTCAGCAACCAGAAGTCTGTGTCTCCTAGCAAAACACAGTTGGACAACTCCTTCAAAAGATAGCAAGATGCTACTCAAAAGTCAAACATTTACTTCTCTATTTGCTAGGAAAAATTATATTCTATCATTAAATCCAATGTGCATGTTTTTTACAAATTGCATGCCCATCACTAAGTAGCTGAGTTTACCTACATAACTGAGCTAACATATTGAACAAAGAAAACAGGCTTGGCCGCAAAGTCAATGAAAGTCAAATAAAAGGCCAAACTAAACAGATGAGACACCATGCCCTGAAGATCAACAAAGGAGATCACTGTTAGATGAGGAGGGTTTAGAAACTTCAGCAAGGAGGATTTGCTGTGCCCATCACAAACACAAAGCAATTCACTTAAGCTACTTAAACACAATTCTACTCTAAGACTGATGGGTAGTTGGTTGCATACAACTGGATTTTTTTTTTATCTTTTTAAATCAAACTATACTAAAGTTAAACTCCATTGAGTCTTACTTACATGGATATCCTGGAGATATTTTTTAAATTTTTGATAATAACAATAGGTAGCTTTGTATCAGGTATTTTTTAAATAAAGAGATGGTGCTATATAAATGTAGGATGTGATGACAAGAACAATGAGATTAAGATAATAATGCAGTATTTCTGTTTCGGTACAATCCTCATTCAGGTATACCCCTCCTAAGATGATTCTATCCTTTTCGAACACTGGGCACCACCTGATATAGGGCACCACCTGATATAGGGTACCAAAGAATCTCCAATATAACCATATTTACACTTTCTGAGATTGATCATAAGGAAACTCCATCCACTGAACTTTGTAAAGCACAATTTCTTCTCCCCTATGGCACTCATTAGGATTCTTCTTGCCAGGTATTATATACCTGGAAAACTCAAAAGACCCCATTGAAAAATGATTTAGCAAAGTAGTGATGTACAAAATTAATATACAGAAGTCAAACAATAAACAATGAATATATAATTGAAGAAAGTACCCATTTAGATAGAAAAAAATAAAATATGTGAAAATAAACTTACTAAGAAATGTTAAGACACTGCTAGAGGACATATAGGGAATTTTGAGCAAAGAGAAGATGTACCTAGTTGGTAAAGTTCATCTCAAAAAGATATCAATTCTTTCTAAGCTAATTTATCATTTCAACATGAGCTCAATAAGAATATTGATGGGTTTTTTGAAACGAGGCAAACTGATCATAAAGTTTATATGGAAAAATAATTAACCAAAAATAATCATGCATACTCTGAGTAAAAGGTCAATGAGAGAGAATTAGCACTATCAATATTAAAATATATTATAAAAACCTGAAAAAAACAGTATGGCACCAGTTAATCAAAAAACAAACTGAACATTAAAGTCCAGAAATAATTCCAAAAGCATACTGCAATTCAATATATGATAAAGACAGCATTTCAAATCAGTAGGAAAAAGAAAAATATTTCAATAAATGGTGATAGACTATCTGAGGAAAGAGATGCCTTTTTTTTTCCTATTTAATCGGATACTTTCTTCCATTATACATTTATACTATTTGTTGTTTGACTTCTGTGTATTAATTTTGTACCCCTCTACTTTGCTAAAGTTTTTCAGTAAAAGTCTCTTGAGTTTTCCAGACATATAGTTATAATATCTGGCAGGAGGCAGAGATCCAAGGAGAAGCATATGCCAATAAAACCAGTAGAAATTTCAAATTAAGATTTACATATAAAATGCTGAGAGCATATAAACATTAGAAGAAAGCATGGGAATTTCTTTTTAGCATTGCACTGGAGAAGGCATTTATATTTGTGACTCAAAATCCAGAATCCATCAAATCAAATAAAAGAAAATTAATAAATTTAACAACATAAAGAACTATAAAGAAAGTCAAAAGATAAATGATAACCTGAGAAACTCATATTGTAAACAAATACAAATCTTTGTAATACATGAAAGCTACTAGAAACCAACAAAGGATCAACCACATTATAGAAAAATGGATAAAAATATATACAGTCAAGACACAGAAAGAAAATGCAAATGGCTTGTAAACATAAGTAGATTATCAAGTCCACCTAAAATAAGAGAAATGTACATCAAAACTACACTGATATACCATTTTTCAGATTAGTAATGGTTTAAGAGCCTGATGGTTTGTAGGAAAACAGGCCCTCGCATATATTATGGAGTGTTGAAATTGGTACATCTCTGACTGAAGGCAATTTTGCAATATTTATTAAAACCAGAACTGCATATACCCATTGACTTGTTGCACTGTTAGGAATTTATACTATAGATATACTTGTCCACATGTGAAATGACATTATTTGTAACATGATCCATGCCAGTATTATTTGAAATTTAAGAATTCAGAATAACTCAAGTGCCCATCAATAGAAGAATGTTAAAATTTTATTGTACATTTACGGAGTGTAGTACTACACAGTGGTATTTTTAAAAAAAAGAATGAGGAGGCTCTCCAATATTGACCACCAGGATGCATTGTTAAATACAACAACAACAAAAAGTGAAGTGTATATGTTGTTCTACTTTTTGTAAAAATAGAAGGAATGCAACTATATATTCTTATTGTCTGTTGTGCACATAAAGAAACTCTGCATGAACATTTAAGAAAATAATAACAGTGATTATGGCTGTATGTGCACGCAAGAAAGCTGTGCAAATGGTGTATAGGGGAAGAGCAAAACTTTTCAGTGTGCCTTTTTATATTTTTAAAGATTTTGAACTATGGGAATATATGACATTTTAAAGAAGGGGGTGAAGGAGACTTCTTGCCAAGAGTAGCTGTTCTTTTACAGCCCAAGTCCCAAACAAACCATTTGCTGTTAGTGAGAGTGGGATGTCAATCACAGCTCTCTCCATTAACAGGACTTCTTCTACTAAAAAGTACAGGAAGCAAGCTATGCCTTGGAAAGAGAAATAAGCAAAATACATTGTTTTAGCTAATGTTTTGAGAACTGAACTTTCCTCTGCATTTGTCGATTTTTCTGTTAACGTTGGAAATTTCTCCAGTTTGTCTACAGAATTTTATAGTGTTCTGATCAACGTGGAAGTGTTGCATAAGTTTAGTATAAGTTTATCAGGTGGAAAGTGTAGTGGAAAGAATTGTTTTTTTTTTTTTTTTTTTTTTTTTTTTTTGTGTGTGTGTGTGTGTGTGTGTGTGTGTGTGTGTGTATGTGTGTGTGTGCTTAAGCCTCACCTTGTATTTATCGCCTATGATTTTGCACCCTGATTTCGGACTAACATTTTACCAACTTCTCAAGGCCATTTCTCTCTATCCTCTAAGATATTAACAAACCACTCAATTCAGCTCCCTCAGAGTCTAAAAATATGTTCTGAATTTTTTCATTAGGACATCAGTAAAAATATGAAGAAAACGAACTTCGTCACAGGTTTACACTAACTACCATTTGATTCATCTTTAGAAGCACAACCACTGCCAACTACTCTTTGGTTGTAACTTTGCCAAATTCTTCAACTACCTAGAAATAGGGTACACAAGACTGTATTCTTTTAGCTCTTTGAAAGCTTCTTCCCTCTTCTTGCAGCTGCTGCAGCTGCTAATGCTTCATCATAAATAGATATCCCCAGACCTTACCCTGCCTAGGTTGAAACTGATCCAATCTTCTGTCCAGAGGTTTCACTGAAGAATACAATGGAGGGTAACCATGACATCACTTGTGTGATAAAAGAAAAGTAAACTCCAATAATCTAGAGAATTCCCTGCAGCCCATTGTTTCAAACGAGAATTTATAATATGCTTGGTGTTGTGACTTACCTTACGTGATAAAGATAATACAAGAGAGCTACTCCTGTAATTAAAAAAGCTTTATTCAATTTGTTTTTTTTTATCTTCTCCCATATTCCCCTCCACTTCCCCACTGGTGTTTTAGTTTGGTTTCAGGACTAAAGAGTAGACTGATCCTAGGGCATAATAAGTCTTGAGAAAGCAATGTTAATATAATATAATGGCCAAAAATATTTCTTTTAAAAATAAATGCAGGAAGACTATGATAATAGTAAAAGCTAGGTGATAGATACCCAGGGGTTGAATATAATTTTCCTCTACTTATGTATATGTTTAAAATATAATTTTCCTCTACTTTTGTATATGTTTATTTTCCATAAATAAAGTTAAAATAAATAAACATTAATGTACATTCTCAACTTCTTGTGCTGTGCTGCATCTTATTATATATTCTCTGAATTGCCCTCGGCCTCATCTCCTAAATTGAATCTAAATCCAGAGACAGGGATTAAAATATAATTGAGGTAAAACATACTATTATTTTGTTGTATTTGATAACATAATGGGGAAAGCAGAGAGATAAAAGTGGTAGTGATCTCTGAGTGCTAGAGGCTGGGGGCTACTCAGCAGGTGGTTGATGTTGTCTGTGTATGTTTACAGGTGGTGGGGAGGAACATGGTGTGGGGTTACACAAGGTAGCTGACATAGTTTGAATATTTGGCCCCTCCAAATCTCATGTTGACATTTGACCCCCAATGTTGGAAGGGCCCCATAGGAGTTGTTTGGTTCATGGTGACGGGTCCCTAGTGAACTATGAATGGCTTGGTGCCTTTCCCACGATAAGTGAGTTCTCCCTCTTTCAGTTTAAGAGAGCTGGTTGTTTGAAAGAGCCGTTCACCTTCTCCTCCTCTCTTGCTCCCTCTCTCACCATATGACACGCCTGCTCCCTCTTTGCCTTCTGCCTTGATCAGAAGCTTCCTGACAGCCTCACCAGAAGTAGATGTTTGCACGATGCCTCTTGTACAGCCTGCAGCACTGTGAACCAAAAAAACTCTTTTCTCTATAAACTATACAGCCCCAGGTATTTCTTTATAGAAGCGTAAAACATACTAATAATAGTAGCTACAAGGAAGTAAGGTTTTGAAGAAACGCTAGGTCCAGACACTAACGAACATGAGAAAAGAAGGGAAAGAACAAGCCCATAAAGAGGGCTGATAACTAAAGGCTGAGCTCAGGAGATCTGTGCATATCTTCACATAACCAAAATAAAGGAAAGAAGTCTGATCATGGGATTTCTGTGGGTTCAATCCCAATGACCCTGGACAGGCTGGACACTCAGATGGCTACAAGGACTGCAGTTTGAGCCTGAAGCTTATCCAAACAGAAAAAGACCTGGCATCTTCAAAGATACAGTTTTCTTTTTAAAAAGTTTATTTGCCCTTGGCTTGAGAATGGAAGTAGAATGAACAGAAAGAAAAGGCAGTGATGTCAAGGGTTTGAATTGAAGTAGAGTGCAGCAAATGAAAGAACTGAGATCGCTTAGAAGAGATGGTTTATTGCTTTCAGGCAGTGCTAAGCTAATGAAGCAATATGCAACAGTAACTCACCTCATCGAGCTATAGTTTGTTCCTGAAACTGCCCAAGAGGTTAGTAATATAGGTTGTGGGATTGACCAGATTGTGTGTATGGTTTTTTTGGTGAATGTAATGTGTGTGTCTTAGAGAGGGGAACGGGTATCAGGCTATAGAGAGGTATTTGGAGGAGAGATCTCTGCCCACTTGAATCATAAAGTGCTCGAGAAAATAAGCTTTTGCTCAAGATGAAGGGCAGAGAAAACCCAGCTGAAGTCGGTTTCTGTTTGGGATCTGAAAGTGGTGTTTCATCAACTATTTAGAACTTAATTGCAAAAGCATAAATAAATTTCCCAAGCCCCTTATTCTCTTTATAAATAGCACTTTCCCACTTGTGTTCTATTCTTCATTTGCCTGAAAAGCAAATTAAAGCTTTCTAGTAGCTATCCACAAATACATAGCAGCTTTGTGAGTCCTGTTTTATTTATTTTTCTCATTTGTGATTTCAGAATTTATGTCAAAAATATACTTATGAAATTAGCCAAAAATGCCAAATGAGCTGGCATGCCTATTACTTAAGAAAACATGATTGAATTCAAAGCCATCTTCACAAATCTGATGACCTTTAGTGGGGCAAATGCAGATTAAATCACTTAAAGAAAAGAAATAGATGTTGCAAATGTACATAAACATGGAAGAACATTATCTAATAATCATGACATATCAGACACAAACAAAGAGATCTTTTATATTGATCACCGACCAGGTCTTAAACAGAGTACTTTTTTCCAGGGGAAAGCCTTGTAGCATAGATGAAATGACAAGACAAAGATCTCTTTTGATGGGGAAAAATTCATCCAATATGTCAGTGTTTAGTAAATGACAGGAGGAAAGCCTAAATTAAGTAGGGAAAAGACTGGTAAGGTATAAGGGTAGGTTCTGATATTCCTCAAATATCTAGAGTGGAATCAAAGAATTATAATCCATCTATCTGCATTTTAGTGGAAGGCAGAGAAAGAAAATCTACAGAAATACCTAGTATTGTTATGGAATGACTCCCTTATCATAAAAAGTATGTGATATTGTAATGAGTGAGCACTTGGAAATCTCATCAAAAGATATGTTTGAATTCGGTGACAAATGCTCTTCTATCTCACAGACAGCCTTAAAAAAGGAAGTTCAAAATTCTTCCTATCCTTAGAATCCTGAGATTATCTGTAGAATTAAGAATTAATATCATCCTTTATGAATGACCTAACAGAGACTTCTAAAACCTTGGATACCAAATCTAATTTTGGTAAGTTGGTGACTAGCAATATTCTAAAGAAACTGACACAGCAGTGAGCGGGGTAGAAAAGCATAACAATATTAATATAAGAGTAAGATAATCCCAACTCTACCCTTCACAAATTCTGTGACTGTCTCTATATCTGAGTCTCCTCATTTGGAAAACGTAACATTTGAAATTCAACTTCAAGAGTTGTACAGATGATGAGATAATACATGGGATAGAAGTTTAAAAACTACAAAGTATTGCATACATATAAGTTTTTGTTAGTAGTAGTAATAGTATTAGAAACAAATCATTCCTATGTGTCAGTGGCACATATGTGAAACTGTTAACTGTGAATATGAAACCTTTCACATCTACGAAACTCTGCAAGGGAGTCTGTCCAAGAATTAAAGAAAGGCCTTTCTTGAGGTTGGCCATTTATCTTCATTTGTCATTTAAATTTTCTTTTTTGCAAGAGTATACATCCATATAATAAAGTTCACAAAATTTATTGCTTAAAGAATTTTAATAAATGAATACACATGTGTAACCACCATTCAAATAAAGATAAAGAACATTACCAAAATCCTAGAATAGTCTCTCATGCCTATCCCAGTTAATATCTCCTCCCCAAACTACTATTTTGACTTTCATTTTAACCATTTTAGAGGATCACATAAATAAAATCATACAATATGCACTCTG
The DNA here is from genome assembly GCF_040939455.1 of Microcebus murinus. NCBI lineage: Eukaryota > Metazoa > Chordata > Mammalia > Primates > Cheirogaleidae > Microcebus > Microcebus murinus. Next base: position 29,852,469 of record NC_134111.1, read on the forward strand.
TTGGGTCTGGCTTCTTTGGCTCAACATTATTTCTATATGATTCACCAATGTTGTTGCATGAAGTGGTTGTTCATTCATTTTATTGCCGGAGACTATTTCAATTTAAGAAAACGCCAAAATAGAAGCACTTCTGCAATGGCAGAACAAAGACCTCTGAAAATCTTTATTTCTATAAAAGCAATAAAAACACAAATAAAAAGGGTCACAATTAACTTTTTCAGAAGTCTAAATAAACTGGGTCAAATAAACCCAAAACTTGCACTTGCACTAATCTGAGTGCAAGCATTTATTAAAGAAAAACAACTGAATTGTGGTAAGAACAGTTGGCTTTGTGGCATTTTTTTTTTATTTTGGCATATTATGGGGGTACAGATTTTAAGGTTTCAATAAATGCCCATTTCCCCCCCTCCCCCCAAAAGTCTGAGTCTCCATCATGACCATCCCCCAGATGGTGCACATCTCACTCATTATGTATGTATATACCCACCCCCCTCCCCAATACCCTATTACTGTAGCACCTATGTGTCCACTTAGGTGCTACTCAGTTAATACCAGTTTGCTGGAGAATATATCTGGTGCTTGTTTTTCCATTCTTGGGATACTTCACTTAGTAGTATGGGTTCCAGCTCTAACCAGGAAAATATAAGATGTGCTATATCACCATTGTTTCTTAGAGCTGAATAGTACTCCGTGGTATACATATACCACATTTTATTAATCCATTCTTGGATTGATGGGCACTTGGGCTGTTTCCGGCTTTGTGGCATTTTAACTTGCCCTATTACCATAGTTCTCTTCCCTTATCCAAGGTAGCTTTGAAAATCAACAGCCTTGTGCCACATTTTGTGAAAACCACCCTAGCAGACACTGAAAGGGGCAGAATGGGTTTGGAGTTCCCAAAATCTCCTCAGTGAACTGTCACTATTTGCTCTGTCTGGCAGCTCCCTGGAAAAGCCCTATTCACAAAACATGTCTTTATTTTACCTGACTCAGAGTTTGTTCACTCAGTGAGGAGAGCTCTATCTCCAAGACACTTGTCAAAAGCACTCAGTGGCAATTGTTTAACATTACAGCTGTCTAAGCATTTGAGACAAATGAGAGACTTGCCAAAAACTTAAAAGGAAAATCTGGAAAATGAGATGTGCATAGTGGATGTGGAAAAGCTCAAACACATTCCTGGAAATCTAGAAGGCCACATGCATGCCCCAGAAAGACCGGGGAAGGCCCTCTTCTCTCACTTCTGGCACAACTTCAGGCTCTGCACAAGCAGGAAGTAAAGGCTAAGGCAGGCTTACAAAATATCAGAGCACTGAAGGCATGCTCCAACACAAACACACATAGAGCCTCTGGGCAAAATCTGGGAGACATTGTTTCAAGGCATGTAAGAAAATCTCTCTGCAATCAGTAGCTGACCACTAAACTAACCAAGCAGAGACTTCACTGGCCAAATGTAACAAAAAATACAAATTTTACAGAATTATCCCAGGAAAGTCACCAAACAAAAAAGAGCTACAACAATAAATACAACATTACATTTTAGAGGAGAAAATTCTGATTTCTGAAGTTACCATATCATATTATATTATACAAAAGTCCAGTTTTCAGCCACAACAAAAAATTATAAGACAGGCAAAGACATGGGGAAGTATGACCCATACACAGTGGGGAAACAGCTAACAGAAGCTGCTCCTGAGGAATCCCAGATGTTGAGCTTTCTGAGCAAAGAATTTAACTCAGCTACCATAAACATATTCAAAAACATTAAAGGAGGCCAGGCATGGTAGCTTGCACTTGAAATCCTAGCACTCTGGGAGGCCAAGGTGGGAAAATTGCTTGAAGTCAGGAGCTAGAGACCAGCCTGAGCAAGATGAAGACCCCATCTCTACAAAAAACAGAAAATTAGCTGGGCCTGGTAGCATGTGCCTACAGTCCCAGCCACTCAGGAGGCTAAGACAGGAGTATTGCTTTAGCCCAGGAGGTTGAGGTTGTAGTGAGCTCTGATGATGTCACAGCACTATAGCCCAGGAAACAGAGGGAAACCCTGTCTCAAAAAAAAAAAAAAAAATTAAAGAAAATCATGGATATCTTATCAAATAGAGAATAAAAATATGGAAGTTTTTTAAAAAAGAATCAAATAGAAAGTTTGTAATTTAAAAGAATAATAATTGAAATGAAAAATGTATCCAAGGAAAGAGCTCAAGAACAGATTTGAGCTGACAGAAGAACAATTGACAAAAATTAAAGAAAGGTCAATTAAAATTGTCAATTCTGAGAAACAGAATTTTTTTATGAAGAAAAACTAACAGAGCCTAAACAATCAAGAGTACTAACATATGCATAATGGAAATCCTAGAAGGAGAAGAGAGAAAGGAACAGAAAGATTATTTGCAGAAACAATGACCAAATACCTCCCACACTGAAAGAATAACATTAATCTCTAGATCTAGAAAGTTCAACAAACCCAAAGTATGATAAGCGTAAAGAAATTCATTTTCATACAGATAATAGTCAAACTAACAAAAGACAAAGAGTAAAAATGCAATTTCGTTTGTAATACTTTTCTTCTTCTACATGATTTAAAAGATACCTGCATAAAACAATCATAAAACTCTTTTGATGAGCTTTCATGTATAAAAATCAACTTTGTATGACAATAATAGCACAAAAGAGCAGGAAGAGAAGGAGCTGTGGTGGAGCAAAGTTTTTGTACATTATTGAAATTAAGTTGGTATTAATCTAAAGCAGATTGTTTTAACTTAACATGTTAATTGCAATCTCCATAGCAACCACTAAGAAAATAACTTAAAATAATACAATAGCAGAAACAACAGGGAATTAAAATGGTACACTAGAAAATATTTAATACAAAAGAAAGCAATGATTGAGAATTTTAAAAAATAAGACATATAAAACACAAATAACAAAGTGGTAGATGTAAATTCTACCTTATCAGTAATCATTAAATATGAATGAATTAAGAACTTGAATCAAATGACAGAGATTGGAAAAAATAGATTTTAAAAGATATGATCCAAGTATACACCTTAGAACAAAGAGTTTGAAAGTAAAAGAATGGTAAAAAAATCTTTTGGGTTATTGTAATCAAATAACTCTAGTACTAAAAAAAGATCTAGATTGGCTATACTAATATCAGACAAAATAGAATTTAAGACAAAAATGGCTGCCAGAGACCAAAGAAAGGACATTTTATAACAATAAATGGGTCAATCCATCAAGATGGCCTAAAAATTATAAGCATATATGCAGCTAGCAGCATAGCTCCAAAATACATAAAATAAAATGTTACAGAATTGAAGAAAGCAATAGACAATTTTAAAATAACAGTTGTAGACATTAATCTTCAAATAATGGATAGAACAAAAAGAAAGAAGATTAACAAGAAAATATAAGACCAGAACAATATAAGCCAACTAGACCTAATAGACTTCTATAGAACAAGCCACCCAACCACAGAAGAATTCACATTCACTCAAGTATTCATGGAATAATTTTCCAGGATAGACCGTGTATTAGGCAAACAAGCCTCAATATATTTAAAATGATTGAAATCATACAATGGAATAAAATTAAAAATTAATAACAGAAAAATACTTGGGAAATGCACAAAAAACTTATTCCTACAGTAAAAGCAGTGCTAAGAGAGAAATTTATAACTATAATTTACTAAATTTATTTTATTTATTTATTTCTGGGACAGGATCTTGCTCTGTTGTCCAGGCTAGAGTACAGTGGTGTTATTATAGCTCACTGCAACCTCAAACTTCTGGGCTCAAGCTATCCTCCTGCCTCGGCCTCCTGAATAGCTAGGACTACAGGCACATGCCACCATGCCCAGTTAATTTTTATTTTTTGTAGAGACAAGTTGTCACTCAGGCTGATCAAACTCCTGGCTTCCCATGATCCTCCCTTCTAGACCTCCCAAAATGCTGGGATTACAGGCATGAGACACTGCACCTGGCCACCTTTATTTAAAAAGAAAAAAATATCTCAAATCAGTAACTAAACTTCCAATCTAAGAAATTTGAAAAAGATGAACAAATTAAATTCAAAGAAAGCAGGAAGAAATAAGAACTATTAGGAGAGGAAACAAAGAAAATAGAGAACAGACAGAGGAAAAAAACAAAAGTTGTTTAAAAATCTTCAAAATTGGTAATCATTTAGCAAGACTGACCAAAAACACCTGAAAAAAGGAGATTCAAATTACTAAAATCAGAAAGCAAAAATGGGCCATCTTTACCAAACTTTCTGAAATAAAAATGATTGTAAAAGAATATTATGAATGCTATATGCCAACAAATTAGATAATCAGGGTGAAATGGACAAATTACTAGAAAGATAAACTACTAAAAATGACTCAAGAAGAAATAGAAAACCTGAATAGACCTATAGTAAGTAAAGAGCTATAATTAGAAATCTCAAACTTCCCACAAAGAAAAATTTGGGCGCATATGACTGAGCTGGCAAAATCTAGCCAGTGTTTTAAGAATTAACATGTAAAATGGTGTAGCCACTTTGAAAAATAGTTTGGCAGTTCCTCAAAATGTTAAACATACCTTCCAAATTACCCAGCGTTTCTACTTTTATGTTCATACCCAACAGAAATGAAAATAAATGTCCACACAAAAACTTGGATATGTATGTCCATAGTAGCATTCATTGTTCATAATAGCCAAAAAGTGGAAACAACCCCAATATCCATCAACTGGGTGAATAGACAGACAAAATGTGTGCTATTCATACAATGGAATATTATTCCACATGAAAAGAAATGAAGTATTGATATATGCTACCTCAGGAATGAACCTTGAAAATAGTATGGTAAGTAAAAATATCCAGTCACAAAATATCACATATTGTATGATTCCTTTTATATGAGATATACAGAATAGGTAAATCCATAGAGACAGAACATAGATTAATGGTTGTCAGGGGATGTAGGGGAAATTGGGAATGACTGCTAATGAGTATGGAGCTTCTTTTTGTGGTAATGAAAACATTATAAAATTAGATAATAGTAATAACTGCACAACTCTGAATAAAATAAAAACCACTGAATCGTATACTTTACAAAAGTGAATTTTATGATGTATAAATTACATCTCAATAAAGCTATTATATAACATATAGATATATATAAAGCTGTTAATATATAATATATATGGCACTGTGTTACTCATTCTACTGTTAATGGTTGTTTTTCGATTTTGGCTATTATAGACAAACCTTTATGAACATTTTTGTACATGTCTTGTGGTGGACATATGTATCCATTTGTCTTAGATATATAACTAAAACGATGTCCTGGGTCATAGGTTAGGCAACTTTAGTAGACACATTAATAGAAAGTGAAGCATTTTTCAAAAATGGATTTTCAATTTACACTTTCATGAGCAACATGAGAATTTCAATTGATCCACATCCTCACCAACATTGGAATGGTCATTAAACTAAATTTTTTAGGTATTCTGGTATATGTGCATTAATTTCTTATTGTGGTTTTAATGAGCATTTTTACTTCTGACTAATGATGTTAAATACTTTTCATATGTTTACTAGACATTTGGATATCTGCTTTTATGAACTGCCTACACAGGAGATTTGCTGCTAAATATTTCACATTGAGATCTATGACATAAGAGATAGATAATAATAGAATTTTTGTATATTATGTGAGGGAGGAAACAAATTTCACTTTTATCTATATGGATATCCAATTGATCCAACTATTTATTGAACATATTAACATTTCTTCACTGCATTGCAGTGGCACCTTTGTCATAAAATAGGTGACTGTACATGAGTGGATATGTTTCTGGATTCTGTTTTGTTCCTTCGGTATATATTTTTTCTCCAGCCATTACCACACTGTTTTAATTACTGTATCTTTCCAATAATTCTCGATATCTGGATGTAAGCCCTCTTTGTTGTTCAAGATTGTCTTGGATATTTTAGATTCTATCCAATCTGCAATTTTGTATTTTAAAATCAGCTTTCCTATTTTTACCAGCTTGTCTTTTTTAGCATCATCTTGTCAAATGCTACCAAACAAACTAAAAACAACAACAAAAACAAAACCTATTGTGCTTTTCATGGGTAATGTATTAAAACTAGAGGTGAATTAAAGTGAATTGAAATCTTTATAATATTAAGTTATTCATTCTGTGAACATGGTATATGCTTTTATTTTTTTAGATCCTCTCTGGTTTCTTTCCATAATATTTTATAGCTTTCTGTATAGAGGTCTTTTATGCCTTTTATTAGTTTTATTCCTAGTAATTAATGTTTTTAGATGATGTTTAAATGGTGTTGCTTTTAAACTTTTGTTTTATAATTGTTACTATATTGAAACATATTTGCAAAAATGGCATTTTTATCGAGACTGCTAAATTTACTTTTTAATTATAGCAGTTTATCTGTAGATTCTTTTAAATTTCCTACATCTTGTAATTATGACATTTGTAGATAGTGAGAAAAGTTTTATTTCTTCCTTTGTAATCCTCATTTATTATAATGCTAACACATCTAGCATAGTGTTGAATAAAAGGAATGATAGCAAGCATTCCTGCTGTTCCTTCCCAATTTGAAGGTGAAAATTCTCAATATTTCATCATTAAGTATGATGTTGTTTTGTTTCTTTTTGTTTCTTTTATGGATACCTTTTATCAGATTAAGGATGTTTCCTTCTATTCCTAGGTTGTTAATAATTATATTTTAAAATTTTGACCAGGTGTTACATTTTATCTAATATTTTTTTCATCTATTGAAACATATGTATTGAAATCAAGTGGTTTTTCTTTATTCTGATAATGTTGTTAATTACTGATATTTTGATGTGAAATTAATCATTTATTTTTAGAATAAACTCAACTTTATTTGACATACTGCCTTTTTAATATATCATCATTGATTTAGATTGTCTAGTAATCCTGTGTCCATTTTTCTAAGTTTTCTTTTTAAAGGAATTTGCCAATCTCATCAAAATATTCAAGTTTATTAGCAGTAGTCTATCATAATATTCTATAATTTTAAAATATCTATAGGGTGATGTCACCTTTTAATTTCTAATACTGATAATATTGATATTTTTCTTGATCAGACTTGCAAAGGCATTGTCAGTTTGATTAATTATTTCAAAGAACTAAAACTTTTGAAGTTTTCTCTATTTTATATTTCATTGATTCCTATTTTTAACTTTACCATTTACTTCCTTCTATTTTCTTGCATTTAATTTGCTGTTCTTTTTCTGGAATATTGAGATACAATCGGATGATTGATTTTCAGCATTTATTCTTTACTAAGTACATTTATGACTAGAAATTTCCTGATGCACAATTTAACTGCAAATGTTAGTTTTAGTATGTCACACTTTTGCTGACATAAAAATCAAAATATTTTCTAATTTCTATTGAAATTTTGACTTTGGCCCATGGGTTATTTGAAAGTGTATTGATAATTTCCTAACATTGGAGATTTTTGCTTACTTTTCCATGAATAGTTTCTAGCTTAATTGCATTGAGGTCAGAGAATATACTCTGTGTGACTATTTGAAATCCATTGATACTTGCTTTGTGGTCCAGAATATGGTTGACTTTGGGCAATATTTCATGGGAATTAGCAAAAAGTTTATATTCTACAGTTGTTAAATATAGTGTTCTTCACCATCGACTACTAAAATAGGTATTCAAAAGATCTTCAGGCTGGGCGCGGTGGCTCACGCCTGTAATCCTAGCTCTCTGGGAGGCTGAGGTGGGCGGATTGCTCAAGGTCAGGAGTTCAAAACCAGCCTGAGCAAGAGCAAGACCCCGTCTCTACTATAAATAGAAAGAAATTAATTGGTCAACTGATATATATATAAAATTAGCCGGGCATGGTGGCACATGCCTGTAGTCCCAGCTACTCGGGAGGCTGAGGCAGTAGGATCGCTTGAGCCCAGGAGTTTGAGGTTGCTGTGAGCTAGACTGACGCCACGGCACTCACTCTAGCCTGGACGACAAAGCAAGACTCTGTCTCAAAAAAAAAAGATCTTCAGTTATGGTTCTCACTTTGTCTATTCTTTTATTTTCATAATATCTTTCATTACATATTTTAACACTATATTAATACATATATTTAAATTTAAGTTTAAAATCCTATTGATTCCTTTATAATTAAGAAGCACTATTATTTTCTCTAATAATATATTTTGCCTTAGAATCTGTCTGATATGACTATAATTACACCATTTTCTTTTGGTTATATTTTCATATTATATCTTTAATACTATTACTTCAACCTTTAAGAGTCCTTATAGTTAAGGTGTATCTCTTATAAGTAGTATATGGTTGGGTATTGTTTTTCTTATCAACTCTGACCATCTTTGTCATTTAACTGGAATATTAATACAATTAATTTAATGTAATTATTGACATAATTGGATTTAAATTTATCTTCTTACTATGTTCCCTATTTTACCATCTGTTCTATGTTTTTCTGTCTTTCTTTCTATTGGATGAATGACATGTCCATTTGCTCTATTAGATGTTAGTTATATATTTATTATAATTTTATAATTTACCCTAAAATAATAGATTCCAACATTTATCCTTTGCTTATTGAAGTCTATCTTAAATTAGTTAGTTACCACTTTTTGGTTAAGGCAAGGACTTTGCAACACTTTAACTTCATCCTATTCCCTGCTATGGACTGAATGTTCATACAAAATTTATATATGGAAGCCCTAATCCTGAGTGGAATAGTATTTGGAGATGGTCCTTTGGGAGGTAATTAGGTTTAGGTGAGCTTATGAGGGATAGCCTCTCACAATGGGATTTGTATCCTTATAAGAAGAGGAAGAGAAACCAGAAGCATGTGTGTGCGTGTGCATGTTCTCTCTCTCTCTCTCTCTCTCTCTCTCTCTCTCTCTCTCTCTCTCTCTCTCTCTCTCTCTCTCTCTCTCTCTCTCTCTCTCTCTCTCTCTCTCTGCTATATGAGGACAAAAAGAGAAGGTGACTGCTGTCTGCAAGCCAGGAATAGGGCTCTCACCAGGAACTGAATCTTTTGGCACCTTGATCTTGGATTTCCTAGCCTTCAGAATTGTGAAAAATAAATGTATTGTTTAAGCCATTCAGTCTATGGTATTTTGTTATAGCAGCCCCAAACTAACTGAGACACTCTCTTTTTCCTTTTTGTGCTATTGGTGTCATGTATTTTAATCATACATCTATTTTTAAAACCCATAATACATTACTACTATTTCTATATTTAGATTTACTCATATATTTATCCTTCCTTGTGTTCTTAATTTTTTTCAGCAGTTCCATGTTTAAACCTGAACAAAAATCCCTTCAGACTCTCTTTTAGTGTAGGTCTGTTAGCAACAAATTCTCTTTGCTTTTGTTTGAAAATGTATTTATTTAACATTCCTCTTTTTTTGATTTATTTTTTATTATGATAGAATTCTTGCTGGTTATTGCTTTCTTTCAGAACTTTAAAGATGTCATTCTGTTGGTTCCATAGTTTCTATTGAAAAGTCTACATTAGGTCTTAATTTTGCTCCTTTAAAGTAATGTGTATTTTTCCTCTGACTACTTTAATGTTTTCTTTTTAATCATTGTTTTTCAGATAATTGAATATGATGTTCTGGGTATAGTTTTCTTTTAAATCTGAATGCAGTTTATGGAGCTTCTTGAATTCACCACTTACTTCATTTTATCAGTTTTGTAAAATTAGTTGCCAACAGGTTTTCAAATGTCGCTTTTGTTCAACTGATGCTCTCCTATTGTTCTGGGACTCCAATTACAGTTATAGCAGAACTTTTAAACTCTGTTCCATATATCTCTTTTGCTCCCCTATATTTTCTATCCTTTTTACTTTCAATACTTAAATCTGAGTATTTTATATGGCCCTCTCTCTTAATTCACTATTCTTTTCTCTACTGTGCCTGTTAGAAATTCATATTTTAATTTATTTTAGTTCTTGTAATTTTTGTTTCTAGCATTTCCATTTGGTTCTACTTTTTACATTCTTGGTAATTTTTTTTTTTAATTCAATGCTGGACATTGTGAAAAACTGCAGACTCTACATGAAGTTATCTTTTTCAGAGATAATTGAACTTATTCCAGCAGTCATATAATGTATGGTCTCATCATATTGTTTTAGTCAATATTGGATTTCAGATATTTTTAGGCTCATCAACTTCCAGTTTGTCCTAAATCTTAAAGCTTAGCCTTTACTTTGTAAATAGTAGGCTTCTTGGGTTTTCATCTGAAATCCTGAGACATTTTAATTTGGGCTCTCCCTTTTAAGGGTCCAAAAATTCCCATCTCTGTCTCCCAAGGTCCCCAAGACAGCCAAAATCTTGGCACAGCTCTTTAGCTTCCAAGTTGTTCTTTTACACCCAATTTCTCTGCATTTTTACCCTGCACAGTTTAGGAGTCAGCACATGCCTTGAGGGGAAGTTGCACAGAATTTTGGGCTTACTCCCCTGTGGCTTTTTCAACTTTTAGACCTTAATTCCTCAAGTCCTAATCACTTTGGCAGCCTCAAACTCCAACATCTGTCTCCCTAACCCAGTGAGACTGCCATAAACCTAGACTAGCACTTTCTTCTTAGCCTCTAGTGCCCATGCTATGAAGCTTCAAATACCAAAGTGAAAAGTTTAGGTGAATGTGGGGCTCAATTCATTGTACTTCTCTCCTCTCTGGGATCTTTGTCTTTCCAGTATTGGCTTCCTTAGTTCCTCTCTAGTGGCTTCAAACAGTTGTTGTATAAATTATTTCTAAGTGGTTGTTTGTAATAGGAGAGTTAATGTAATACAAGCTATTCTTTCATAGCCATAAGTGGAAGTAGAGTGATTTACTTTTAATCTGCAATTTTTAAAAATCTCTACTTTCAAAACAGTCTTCCCATTTGTGGTTTTAAAATTACAGAGTTAAAAACAAGTAAAAAAAAATTATGTACCTGGGTGGACTTGAAATGAGAGAGGTGAATCCGGGAGATATTTATTAGGTAAAATTTGTACAATTGCTCTTTTTTTATAATTAGCCTAAATAACAAAGGCAAAATGGAGTCTTGAATCATCTTAGTGTTTATGTAATATAGCAAATTCACCATTCTGTGTATCCCGCGTCTAATATTTGCATTGAAAAACAATATTAAAACATCCTTGTGGTGTTGCAACTATAAAATTTAGTGGCTCTTTGTAACATGTATTTTGTATTATTTTTTGAATTTATAACATACATATTTCCTTTTTAATAAAAAGGCAAGTTTGAAAGGTTTTGTTTTTGTTTTTTTCTAAGTGAAAGAAGTAGGTCTCTTTACTGTGTTGCATAGGTTTTCTGGATGGGACATGCTCCATTTAGAGCTCTGTTTCCTGCTTGGAGGGACAATTAATATGCATACTACTTGAGGAACAGCATGGCTCATTGGACTGAGCTTTGAGTCAGTAGTTTGAAGTTATAATCCTACTTCTGCAACTCAATGTGTGCCCCTGGGCAAGCCATTTAACCTTTGTATTTATTCACCTGAAAAATGGGATAAAATTTATTACTTATTTGCAAGAATGCCTAGTAATAACTGATTTTGAATATAAAGAAATGCACACAATATATTTTGACCAGTTAAAATTACTACAAACATTCCTACAATTCAGTTTCCCCTAAAGCCTCAGTATGGCTTTGATTAAAATTCTTCTGATTTAAAATGAAGCACAATAAAGTGCAGTTAAGTGTTTTATTTAATTTGCATGCTTAAACAGGTAGGAAAATCCAGTGTAGTTAAGCCTGAGAAAACAAAAATTTAAAAACATAGAGAGTGGAAAATAATCTATTTTTCTTTTACAGTTTTTTTTAACTGTATAAAGGTATTATATATTATATATACATACTATTCTCTTTCTATCACCAAAGTGCCAAAATTCAAATTCACATTCACACACATAAAAATAACAATAAACTCAAACTCACATCTATTCTTTTCCTTTTATTATTCATAATTGTTTAGAAATAGAGTTTTAATAATAATTATTCCCAAAATTTTATGATAATTTAATCTCAGCATAGATTTTAAAAAAATGATTTTTCCATTTTATAAAGGGAACAAATAAATATTCAGGTCATTCTTTTGTCTGGAACTTTATTGTACTTTGTACAATACATGCTTCTGAAAAAACATGAAGATTGAATTTTTTTATATACAGAGAAATTTAAGTTTTACTTGTATTTAGAAAAATGCCATTAAAAGGAAGCCTTAAAAAGAATTCCTTGACCTGGCACAGTGGCTCACACCTGTAACCTACCATGTAGGGAAGCTGAGGCAGAAAGATTGCTTGAGGCCAAGAGTTCAGGAATAGCATGCATAACACAAGGAGATCCTGTCTCTACAAGAAATAGAAAAATTAGCTGAGTGTGGTGGTGAATGCCTGTAGTCCTGTCTACTCGGGAGCTTGAGACAGGAAGATCCTTGAGCCCAGGAGTTTGAGGTTTCAGTGAGCTACAATGCTACCACTGCTCTCTCTCCAGCCTAGGAAACAGAGCAAGATCCTATCTCAAATAAAAATAATTATTATTCCTTTAAATATTTAATAAATAAGCCTCAATTTGTTTCATAAATTTGAGCCTAATTTAAAATACAGGGCAATAAATTGATTCTCTTTACCATGTGTCTTCTTATAACTGTGTCTAGCACATTTGTAGTTTCTCTGAGACTCAGGTTTTTTTCTTCTTTATAAAATGATAATAACATCATCAAGGCTACCTATCTCACCAAGTTGTAATGAAAGTCAAGTAAGAATGTATATGAAAACACTTTGAAAACCATTTATCTTGTTAGAGACAACATTGAGGAATACTATCACCTAACTACCTTCTGGTAACATCCTCATATTCTTGAAGTCTTAATGTTTTCATTCACCAGCTCAATTTTTGTCACCATTCTAGGTGATTTCAACATCCTTGCAAATGATTGATACTACTCCCTGGATCCTTTGACATCCCAGTTCTTGGACCTCTTCATCACCCAGTGATCATTTTTTCTGTCACTACAATGGTAACACCCAGGCCACTGTCATTACCAGACACAACTCCTCTTCATGTTAATGTCTACTCCCTAATCAGGGCTCCTATCCTTCTAGCTCACTTGCTTAAATATCTGCCAAGAAGCAATAGGTCCTCCTAATGGTGTCAGTCCTCTGATCAATTGCTCCTATCATTTCTTTCAACCCACAACAGCACCCTCCAGACTGTACTTTCTTCTCATCCAACTCAAATTCCATGAGTCATCATTTCAGTGACTCCCATATAATTCCCAAACCTTTCTTATTCTTCTCTTCCTCAAAATCACTTACCTAACAAATCCAACCATATAAGAACTCTATCATCTGCCTTCTCCGTGCCTGCCAACAACTCTGTGTTGCAGGAAATAACCATGCAGCTTGGTAGACTGGAGTCACAACAAACATATGATCTCCAACCTCAAATGAGCACACAACTCTCGCAATTCTACTACAAACTCCCTCTCCAATTTCAGTCAGAACTATTTCACAATTTTTCATTATACTCTTTTCATATTGGAGTGTGATGAAATGTGTGAATGGGATGTGTCATTTACACATTGACTGTCACACAAAAAACCCAGAAACTTTTCCTTGGGGCCTTAGGAAAAGTTGGAGCCACAGGAAAAGGGCCACACGTTTTACTACAAAAATAGAATTAAAAACTTCGAGTGTAATTTAAAGGTAAACATAAATAGAAAAACAAAATTTATTGACTTCTGTTCATTTAATCCATGTTTTTAGAATTAAATTGTCAATATTAGTTGTAACAATAAGAATATCAACAAGTAAGATTTTATATATGCTTCATGCAGCCCTGGGGTCAAAACTAGAATGAGTTAAATATAACCCTAATGGCAGTTAATGTGTTAAGCTGGAAATCTTGGTTTATATTTCAGAGAAAGTAACAGCCCTTAGGTGAGATTATTGTCATTCTCTAGTGTTTAGTTCTACAAAGTCATGTGCTTCTGCTTGTCCTTCCTGCCTCAAAGAGAAGAAGAAAAGGAGGAGGAGGAAGAGGAGGGTGCCACCCTATTCTCAAAGGCCAACCTATCTCATGTTCTAAAGCTTTTCCTTTCTTGCCTTAACAAGTATTTTGCTCATTCAGCTTTTTGTCTCTTTCTTCTGTATCTTCAGTCTTTCCTCCTATGGCACCATACCTATCAGTTTACAAGTATAATTTATGATCTCTCATCTGAAAACAGAAACAAAATAAAATCGTGTCTTGATTCTGCATTTCCCTTTAGACACTACCTCATTTGTTTGATTTTTTTAATAGCCAAACATTTTTTAAGGATTGGTTGTTTATTATGCCTCCACATTTTCATTTGCCATGAGTCTTCAAACATTTCAGTCTGACTTTTGCTGAAACTACTGCCAAAGACATTAATTCTTTCTGTGTTGGCACATCCAATGGCTCCTTATATTTTTGTTCTTTAATTAACTGTGTCTATAGGATTCAACACTGTTCCTATCACTAAAAAATAAAAGTTTCTCATATATGACATCCCTCTTCCCTGGTTTTTATCTCATCTCTCTGGCTGCCACTTCTTCATCTCCTCTCCTGGCTTTTAACCCTCCACTTAACTGCTAAATTTCTTCTCTTTCTCCACTCCCTGTTTAAATGTTCTCATTCATTTCCATGGTCTTAAATATGATTTGTATGCCACCAACTCCCAAATTTATGTCCATAACATTGCATGTTCCTCCAAATTTCAGTCACATACACCTACTTGCTTACTTTACATCTCCATTTGGGTGTCTCATGGACATGTAAAATTTAACATTTTTGAAACTGAATATTTTTACTACTCAACCCTCCAATCCTGGCCCTGTAACATACCTTTCTCCTAAATCTTTTCCATCTTGATAAAAGACATTACCTCTACACACTTGATCAAGAAGAAAAGGAGGAGTCATTCAATCCATCAGCAAATCTGCTGATTCCAGTTTCCACTTCCAGAATATGTCTTAAATCTGCCCGCTTCTTTCCATATTAGTTCACAGTACTATCTTCATGTGTCTGACTTACTGCAACACCCTTCTAAGTAGTCTCTCTGCTTTCTTCGGTAATCTCTTGCAACTCATTCTTCATATATCAGCAAGAGTGATCTTTTAAACATAAACCAGATTCCATAACTTCCTTCTTTAAAACTTTCCAATGACTTGATGCTCTATTTTGAATAAAATCCAAGGACCTTATGTTGGTCTATAAGATTTTGCATAGCTGAGAGCCTGTTTTCCTTTCTGTCCTTATTCAGACTATTCTCCTCCTTGGCATAAGAGCCTTCTTTTAATTTCTTAAATACATCATAGGCTTTGTACATACTGTTCCTTCTTCATCAGCTTCTTTCATGGCTATCTCCTTTTCTTCTTGCAGGTTTCAGTTTAAATGTCACTTCCTTAGTAAGTCTGTCCTGAATCATTCTCTCTAAATAGATTCTCTCTTCCTATACTATCCTGTCACTCTTTATGTCAGCATTCTGTCTGCCTTTGTAAGTAATCATTCTCCTTCGGCAACCACTAATTTACTGACTATTTTTCTGTTTTCTTCATGATGCTGTAAGCTCAATGAGGGCAGATAGTATATCCATTTTATTTGACACTTCTACAAACAAAACCTAGCATAAATCCTGTACTTAATAATTACTTGTTGAATAAAGGAGTATCACAGATAAAGACGAACAATATAATGAAAATGGCTGACTCTTATTCAGACTTGCACCACAGAAAATTTCAGGACTATAACCTCAAAGCTTTATTCAAGATTTTAAGCATTTGTCAAAATGGATGGAGAGCATTATTTTTGACAAAGAGTTGGATATAGAGTTGATTCGCTACTCCAGTGCCTCTCAAATTGTCTATGGTAAGTTTCTAATCCATGAGACTTTTGTGAAGTCAAGGTACAATAAAATGGAATTACTAAAATCATGAAATAAAAATAAAAACAAAATATAAGCCCAATTATTTTATTATTAGTTTCAATGGACACAAAATTATTATCAAGTTTCTACAAAACTTTCAAAAGAATTTTTGTCTATGTCCATACTTATTGAAGATCAGTAATAATTTGAACGAGCACTGGTTTGAGAACCACACTCCAAATAGTGTTGGTTTCTTCCATCGTCATTCCACTTGGAATTGGTTGAATGTAATATATCTAAAAGACTGAACTATTCTTTGCTGGGTAGAACTATCCAACTTACTGCAGGGCATTTAACATCCTAGCCCCAGGACACTAAGAGCCAGTGGCACCACATTTACCAATTATCGTTCAAACCAATACCCTTCCCACCTCCTACCCCTCCACCCATACTCTTTTCTAGCTGCTGGTGGGGAGAGTCAATAAGTAGCACTGCAATTCAGGACCATTGGGGGGGAGGTGAGGGTTCTGCCAGCTGCTCAGCAGTGTTTAGAGTAGGAACTATGGTTATAGGTCTGGGGAGGCCTTGAGTCTTAGTACCTGTTCAGAAAAACTAATGAGTTGTGGGCATGAATATAAATTGAAAGACGGGAAAAAAATCCTTCCCAAATTAAGTCTGTTATTTTTGTTTCCCACACATTTACTGGATTTTAAAGGGGGTGATAAAATGGGGAGAAAGAGTCAAATGTTATCTCTGGGATGTTACAGAGAAACCAATTGGTTGTTAAGATTTATATTATTAGCTGGGTAGTGTAGCCTTTTATCAACGTGCTAGATACATTATTGCCATCACAGCTAGTTTCTCTTAACTCTTCTAACTCACTTTCTTGCACTAAAATATTTTGCCTTAATGCTTTGCCCCTCCTCCATTCCCACATTCTTACCCTCCTCAGTATGAGTCTTTCTGACCTTATTGGCACAGTGCAATGCTATGGCTTGGCATAAGTCCAAGGGGGAGAAATAAACAGCAGCAAAAACTAGGATGTAGGGAGTTTTCTTCCCACCTTGGTACTTCAAAAAAGGAGAATATTCATAAAAGATATGTTAATCATTTCCTCCTCCCTTTGACTGACCAGGTTACCAAGTTTAGTCCCCATGCATTGTGCCTTGCAGAATTCACATAAAAGAAATTCATTACTTGTGCCACTTCAAGAATGACCATGTTATCTGAACACAGAGATTTTTATAGTAGCTAGAATGTGCAGAAATACTTCCAAATCCTTCATCTAAGGAGGACTTAATGTCCTTTATACTCCAAAGGTTTCTAGTAATTTTCCTACAGAGGAAGGAAAAGAGATTTCAGATGTCTTGCTTGACAAGATAACACACTGCTGGTGTGTTCAAAGGCAAGTTCAATTCTGGTCCAGTTCAAGCCTAGCCCTACTTCAGAGTTGAAGATTTACACTTCATCCATATCTTTTTGAGCCACCTGAATTTGTAACACAAAAAGGAAGCATCTTTTTATTCTGTAAGCAATCTTGTGTTACTCATTTTCTTGTCTCCTCATTCAGTTGAAACATTCTTGAATCTCTAGATTGAACTGGCTTCTCAAGATTCTTCCAACTGGGAATAACTAACTAGCAGTTCAATTGAACATGATGAGACTCAGGACTTGAAATGCTACCATTGGAGTGGCTACAAGTCTAGGTCTTGGCTTTGGGAAAATGTTTATCTTATAATGTCCAATGCTTTGGCAGACTAGAATTCTTTCCATGTTCCCTTTTCCTTTCCTCTCCTTCCTCATTTTCCTTCCCAAACCCATGTTGTATGGTTTGCATTGTTAGGAAGGTGTTGAATTTGTGGATTTAAAAAAGTGATTCTAGAAAATAGGGAGGAAAGAGGGGCAGTAGAGTTAGCTGTAGCTACCTCTATCCTTTTTTTAAAACTTTGCATTTCCAGTTGGAATTAGTCACATACTCCCTCTTTAGGTTAAACTATTTTTGAATTTTTAAAAACTCAGGAAGTAGGGTGAACATAGATTTAGAAACAGAATAGGTAGCTACTGTTAACAGATGTTAATAACGTTAACCACGGGGTTGTTTTAACTCTTTGTTAGAAAAGAATGGTCCAGTGAAGACTTGACTAGTTGCTCCTTTTTAATACTATAGAAAAATAATTTTCATATTCTCTTATTCTTTTACTGGCAAATTTGGGTAGTAAGATAAGGAACACATTTTCAAGTTTCAGTCCTATTGAATAACCTATTACTCGTTATTCCAGTTATTCCACTTGCTCTGGTTTCACAATTCAAGAAATATGGAAGTGATGTAGAAAAAAGACAACAGTGGTGTCTGATGCAGGGTATAACCAACATCAAATTCCTGAATGAACTAATTTAGTGTTTAAATTAAAATACACTCTTCCATTCCAGAACTGTTAGTGGCAACTCTTAATGGAACCAGAAAATGGAAGGCTTATACACATTCCCCTTACCAACTCATAAAGACAGGAGAACTACATAACGAGATCATTCAGACACATTTAATACCAACTTGCAACTTTAACTGTTGCACAGTATCAGTCAAATTCTGAGCACCACGACTTGAGAACTGGAAATCTTGGAAAGAGTTTAAAGAGCCACAATGATTATTAATAACCTTTACAAGTTGTAGAAATGGGCAGATAATTACAGGATGAATTTAAGAGACAGAAATACAGAGTACTTTAGAGGAAGGGAAAAATAAAACGCTATAAACACAAGTGAGAAGGCTTTGTGGAAAAATGTGGGAATTAGTAAACCACACGAACCAGTCATATAGTACAGTTGTTTAAGTATTTTTATTATTAAAAACTCCAAAATTCGTACAATACATGTAAGGATATTGTATTTAAGAAAAAGGCAGTCATCCCCTTAGTCGTTCACACAATTATTTATTAAGCATTTCTGTGCTAGACACTTCTGGTTGCTGGGATAGAATAGGGGAAAAACTAAGATTTGTACCTTCACGACGGTCGTTAAAGTGTGGTAAAAGACAGAGCTAGTACCTTTAATGGTCTCTAGTTTGTATTCTGTAGCCAACTTTGAATACAGCAAATACCGAGTGCTCCTTGAGGTAGGGATCCTATTTTTACATGTCGGATCCCATTCCGTGCCTAGCACAGCACCTTGTAAGCAATCAACAGGGATTAAGTGGTAAAAATAGGCCCTGGAAGAGCTAAAATCCAAAAAAGTAAACACTTGTCTGACCATCAAATATGTCGGTCGAAATTCCCAATTTTTTCTTCACAACGAGCAATAAACCAATATTTGCTAACCTATTACGTGCAAAACAGTTTTCAACACAACGCTTTGTGTATAAGAGGGACGGTGGGAACGGATTCAAATGGCACATCGTGATAGGCGGCGCGAACATCCTGACCAGGTGGACAGCCCTTCCTCCGTGAGGTTTTCCTTTTTGTTTTCTTTCTTTCTTTTTAGCGGAAAGAGAAAACTCTCCTGCAGAAGCCGCGGCGGTGGGACGCAGCGCTAATCTAGGGTCGCAGACATCAGCTCGCGCGGGCCGCTCGGCGGGCGCGGCGGAACGGCTCCCGCCCGGGGCTCCCACGGCTCGGCGCCCGGAGCCTCAGAGCGGACGAAGCGTCCCCCCAGAGGAAGGGCTGGGAGCCGCAGACGCCCCTCCGAGGAGTCGCCGGCCACTCGCCCCACCTCGGGGTCCTGTTCCTTTCGGGCTTTCTCTGACTATTCGGGCGGGCGCGATTTGGAAACCAGGCGTGCCGGGGCCCCGACTGCGTCCCCTCGCCCCGCCACAGCCTCGCCACAGCTCAGGGACTTTGAGGCGCCCGCGCCCCTTTGTCGCGGGATCTCTCGACCAAGCAGGCCGGACGCCCAGGCCTCGCGGTATCGAGTCTCCGTCCGCCCCGCCTCCTCGCCCTCCAGTCGGCCCCGCCCTCACTCTCACCCCTCCCCCGCTCCCGCCTCGCTTCCCCGGCAATCTCCTCGCGCTCCCGGCCCGGCACGCGCGCTGCGCCCGGCCGCCGCCGCCGCCGCCGCTACCGCCGCCGCCGAGCGTTCCTCCGCTGCGCCGGGCTTCCAGCTCGGGCCGGAACCGGAAGTCTGGGGGGCGGGGCCCGGCGGAGGCCAGGAGACCGAAAACGCGGCCGAGCCCGGAGCCCGGAGCCGGAGCCAGAGCCTGGACCAGAACTTGGCCGCCGCCTGCCTGCACCGCCGCCGCCCGCCGCCCGCCTCCCCTTCCCCGAGCTGCCGTCGCCGCCTCGGCCGCCACCTCCGCCAGCTCGGCCGCCAGTGGTCCGCGGACTTTGGGTGTCCGGGTTGAAGGTCGGTCCGGACGTCGGACCCAGCTCGGTTCTCGGACTGTCTGGGCGGCAGCGGCCGCCGCCGCCGCCGCCTCCTCGTCGCCTCAGCCTGGCGTTTTGTTCCGAGAGACCCCAGAGGCGAGCAGAGCTGACAGTGATTTTGACAGTGATTTAAACCCGCTTTTGTTGTTGTGGGCTTTTCGTTGTTTGGTTTTGTGTGTTGTGCGTGTGTGTGGCGGTTTTTCCCCCGTGGTGCATTTTATTTTTTATTGTTGTGCTCTTTTTTTCTTCCTTTTTTTTTTTTTAAAAAAAAAACACCTCGTGAACGTTTTTTTTTTTTTTGGTCGGGTCTTCCGAATATGTTTTATGACGGTTGATTTTACACCAGGAGGTTTGTCTCCGAGGAAGACCTAGGGAACTGGATATCTAGCGAGAACTTCCTACGGATTCCCCGGCGCCTCGGGAAAATGGGAGCTGCTGCAAAGTTGGCGTTCGCCGTCTTTCTTATCTCTTGTTCTTCAGGTAGGTGCAGCGAGCGCGGCGCGGTGGGGCTGCCGCTGCGGCCGCGGCCGCCGCTGCCGGGGCCACGCTTGTTGTTGGGTCGGTGAGCTCCAGTGGAACCTGGGGAGGCTGCCCCACACCCCGAGCCCCTCGCCTGCCGCCCCCCGGGTCTGATTGTGATCTGGAAACCTCCATGAATGTTTCTCCTTTCGAGTTGGGTTGGCGAGCTGATAAGAGTGAGTGCTGTGTTGTGGAAGTGAGAAAGTCATGGTTTGTGGCCATAACACTGGATGACAGCGCTGGTTGGGTTGCAATTAAGCCACAAATACCACAAGTGACAATTTATGCAAAGGTTGAAAACTGAAAGGAGTGTTCCGAAATGTCATCATTTAGTGTGGGCTCCTCCAAAACAAGGGTTGCTTTCGTCGTCTTTTAATTAGTGCTTCACCGGTGAATATCACGACATAGATCAAGTCAGTTGCTACTTAATTTTGACTGTGAGAAGCAATGCATCCTATCATCAATTCAGTCTGGGTCTCCCTTCACGTTTTCTTCAACTTCAGTGTCCAACAGTGTTAAAAATAGTTGTTAAGAGTGTTAACTATAACCCAGGGCAGAAGAGGTATGCCGCTTGTGTGTTGGTAATGTGCTGGCTTTCAACCACCATTTGTGTTTCGGGCATAGATTTTGCTTACCTGCGGAATACTTATTTTAAACGCTTTGTATTGAAGCATTGTTTTCGGTTTAGAATTGCCCATGTGAAATTGTTCTTATTGTTAAATATGGTATACTCATAATATAGGTTTTAGCCCAAGGTTGGAGGAATATTCTGGCCATTTTATATTTGAAAATTTTGATTTTGTGAGAACGTTCTGTGGTTGCAACCAGTGGTTGGAAAAACTAGTCTTTTGTATTTGGAATTTTATAAATAAATACTGCATCTAGCTCAAAGGTGTGCGAATGTACATAACAGGAGAGTTACTTCCATAGATGAAAGAATTTAAAAGTCTCAGTGGATCTATTTATCATAAAATTTAATATTCAGTTACGAGGTTGTGACATAGAATTATAGGGGGGAAAACGAATTGACAGGTTTCATGGCCATGTCTTTATCTTGTTTGCTACAAGGAAATTAGAGGGTGGTAGTCGTCTTTGTGTACCTTTGTGTGATGTGCGTGTGTGTATGTGTGTGTGTGTTTGTGTCCGTTTTCCCCACCCCCCTTTTTAATAGAATCTTTTGTAATGTATAGAATTTTGCTGAATGGTACATTTCCTTGTGGTTAATAAATGGATAAAGTCTAGTCTTATGTCTGTAGTGGTATTGATCAGTTCCGGGTGGGCTGAATGTGTTGTGAAATGGCGATCATTGCCAGAGATTAACCAAAAGAATCATGTCTGTTTAAATGGAAGAAGGAACATGCTTAAGGCAGGCTGACAGTTCTTTTTGTGCAGGGTTTGGGGAGGAAGCTAAACAATGGTGTGTCTGAAATGAATGAAGGCCTTGATAACATTAAACCTCTTGCTTTTGTGACATGACTTAACCATGTAGTTTTTATCTTTCCAGTAGTACTCTCTTTCTCTGCCCCTATATGCTCTGGCTGGTGAACTCCTCTTGTTTAAATCCCTTGTTCTGATCTCCTGCCCTTGAGGAGGGGCATCATGGCCACTGACCAAGGAATTGTGGACATTATTCCCTCCCAAACCCACCTGGATCACATTAATTGGTAAAGGAGGTTATTCTTGAGCGGTCTCAAGGTATTACTTCTGGAAAAGCAGGCTGTTGCTACAGATCTTACAGCTTCCTCTGCTTGGTTTGGTAGTAAAAAGAACTAAGCATTAGTTTCTGTGGGATTATTTTCATTGGGCCCAGATTATTTTCACTGGTCCAGGAAGTTAATAGCTAATATTTTGAAATAAAGTAATTTTGTTGCTATAGAGCATATAGGTATTCCACATCTATTAACTAATATTAAGTATTGTTGTATAGGCTTTTTTAAAGAACCATTTTTTAGTTGAGCTAAAATATGTGATTCTATTGAAGATAATTGAAGTAAGTAATCTTAAAGGCCTTAATCCATATTTATACATGAAGATTTTTAGTACTTAAAATGTCTGATTTTTTAAAGGGCTTTTGTTATGAATCAAATGCACTCTAAAAAGGGTTATTGTGTTTCTCCAACTAATTGATTTTTCTATGTAATATGTAATCTGGCAGGCTGAAAGCATTAGAGTGGCTATTTTTATGAGAATTTAAAAATTTCTCAAGTTGTCAGTTGTGTTTCTAGATATTTGATTTTTAAAAAATTTAAACCAAATGGGAAACAGCAATAAAGAACAGTTTTATTCCAGGTATTTAGGATGGATGTTTACTGTTTCCTTTACTATTTTGTGGAATTTGATTTTTCAATTTCCATCCCATGGTATGTATTCTGGAGACTGATTACTCAGACTATTCCTGTAGGATATGACCAAGTGTATAATTTCCTCCTGTCTTTCATTCCAGGGAAACATTTTGAGTTTTGCCCTTACCCTGGAATGCCTTCAGTTCCCTCTGATTTTGAATCTTTTCGTTCCTCTTATCTCTCCTCAGAGTCTGTTTCAAAACACAGATCTTCACAGGTTTTTCTTTTTAAAGCATGGTGGTTAATTTGTATCTTTTCCCAGAGTTTGTCAAAGTCTGAGGATGAGTGTAATACTTGCCCTAGTACTCAGGTTTATCCTACCTAGAGTGGTGTAGCTGTTGTGGTAGTTGAGTTGTATTGAAGTAGATTGAGAATTCCTTTGGATTCTGTGATACCTATATAGCAGTATGGTCAATATATCTGATAAAATAAGAAATGGCTAAAACTATTTTCATAATAATACTAAGATGTTATTTGCCTTTTTCACTCTTATTATCTCCCAAGGGTACAGTGAGTGTTCCAAGCCTATGTGACGTATGATATCGTAACAAATTCAGTGTATTAGCACATATGAGAAATGGCTGGACATTAAAGAGATTTGTAAAATTGTGAAAAAAAAAATGAAGTAATTGTGTTGCATTTCCTTTAGTTCAGCTAGGCAATTTGTGTGTGTGTGTGTGTGTGTGTGTGTGTGTGTGTGTGTATGTGTATGAGAGAGAGAATGAGAATTTGTGGTTGGAGGGAGAGTTACCAGTACAGAGAATCTTCTGGGACTCTTCTGACCTTTGACTAACAAGTGATAGATATTAGATACTTTGTTTTCTGAAAGGCAGAATCTCTTAAATATTATCTGTGATCAAATTCAAATATAATATATTGAAACATGCAGAGAAGAAGAGAAATAAAACTACCCTTTCCCACCATTCATTTTTAATTTTTTTTCTGTTTGTGACCTAAGTCAATAGTTCTTAAGCTGGGATGATTTTTGCCTTCCCCAAACCTCCACCAAACGGATATTTGGAGACATTTTTGGAGATAGTGGAGAGGGGCAGGTGTGCTAGTGGCATCTAGTGGGTAGAGGGCAGGGATGCTGCTAATCATCCTTCAATGCACAGGACAGCTTTCCACAACAAAGAATTATCTGGCTCAAAATGTCAGTAGTGTTGAGGTTGTGAAACTGTTTTATACTTTTAATTTTTAAGAGCGTTGGTATATAAGTAAAAGGACTCTGCTTCCCCTCCCCCAAAGTCAGTAATCTAAATTTTATGAGTACATTGTATTGATGATCTCCAGGTGACCTTGTATTGACATTTTTCATTTTTTCATTATCCTTTAAAAGTAGAACATGATTAAGTTAGAGAAACTGACTATAGGTGTGCACATTCTTTCATCCTATTATACTTTAATAAAAATATTTTGTTGACTGTTAGGAATAAACTCTCTAATAACTTGTTTTGATAGAGTGCTCAGGAAGACTGCATGTTCATTACTATGATGAATGATTGGTCAAGGTATCAAGTTTATTTGCTTTAGATCCAATTTCTTTTTTGCCATAATTTTCTTCTTTAAGGATATTTCTTCTTATCCTTATTGAAATCATTGTGCTGCATGGTGGTGGTGTGTGTGTGTTTCAGATACCTGAACGTTTTGTAAATATCATATGAAAGAAATATGTTCACTATTATATGTTCCCTGAATGGATTCAAGGTAGAAATTTGTTTTTTCTTTAAAGTATATTTCTTTTGTCTAGCTAACTTTAGTATCAATTAAAAGTGATTTCTTAATTGAATAATTTTCTTGAGAATCATTAGCTGGGTTTTGGTTACCGTTTGACTCATTTAGGATACAGTAAGTAATATTTTAAGATCTTACAGACCCTTGCCTTTTTTAAGGTTAAATCTTGACTGTAATTAATAAGTGCTTGCCTGGTTTTGAACTCTGGTTTTAAGGAAGTTAATCCAGCCAGTCAAGATAAGAATTACAGTGAAACTCTTAGCAAATTAAGTAGCACTACACTATTAAGAGGAAAATTCTGAAGTTACTCCCACAAAAAGTAGGTGAATAAATTTCATACCATCTCTGTAACATACCTCCCATACTCTCCTCTCTGGTGATGCTGACATTTTCATCTTTTGGGTTCATTAGGCTCACTTTTTGTGAGAAGTAAAGCATAAATAAACCAAGTGAGATTTTAATAATCTCTAAATTGTTCATTTAGATTCTAAGACTTTATTTCGTTGCATTTTTACTTTTGTAAATACTATTCTTATTTTCTCATCTTTGATGTTCCATAAATCTGTGATTTAAATTTGTCTTTTCATGTTCTCTTATGTTGCCACTTGCATAGTGTCTCTCAGATCATAGGTAAGATTAGTTAGCAGTGTTGGATACTAGGGTCACTGGTACGCCTTCACTTTTTGCTCTCTGTTCTATAACTCATCATTTCTTTCATTCCCTTTCATTATAGTTCCCTTTCCACTTTCCTCCTTTCTCTATACCCTTTTCTTCCTCTTCCCCTTTTGTATTTCTATACTGTAGGCTACTTGCTTGGGAAAATTCAATTGCTAAACATCAAGGGTGGCTCAACAGGGATCACCTATGGTTTAAGTGAAAATGGATTGAATTTAGAATACTTGAGAATTGACCAGATAGTCTTTTCTACTGTTCTTTCATTTGCTGATTTCTGGACTACTACATAAATGCTTGGGAGTATTGTTACTCTCTTGGAATCAGATGGCTTGAACTTTATTTCGATTGCTCTTTTTTTTTTTTTTTTACGTTAGGATTTTCCTTAACTCTTTGTTGTTTACAAAAAGTCTCTCTTTTATTATTATTTATTCATCATTCAAAATCAGACCAGACCTGAGAGCATATTTATTGCTGCTGATAGGACCACATTAGACTTCCTCTGTGGTAGATTTAATTCTGTTAGGTCATAACAATCATGTCTAGACAGAACATTGATTTCAAATTGACTATTGAACATGAAAGTTCCAGGAATAGTGTATAGAGGAAGGAGAAGGAAAGTCAAGAAGGTAAGAAAACTGCTGTAGATATCAATTGATTTTTTTTCAGTTATTTCCATCTAGATTTCTGTCAGTCAATTTCATATACCCAATACATCTAGTGGTCAGGTTTTGTTTAATAAAGGGACTTAGAGGAAATATGTTGTTGTCTTTAAGGTTGGATTTCTCGAACTGTTAGAATGTGGGCCTAAGGGGAAAAACTTGGGAGGTTCATATGGATGGTGACCAAGAATGTGGTCATGTTGATTAGTAGACTTGGGTTCTGGTGCCAGTGCTGCCACTATCTAGCTCATCTATCATTTTTTTTAATGATTATTATAATACCTTTCTAGCTAAGACTAGCTAGTTCTCTGTCACTACTTTCTCTTCTTTTCAGGCCATTCATATCGCTGCCAGAGTGACCACATTAAAAATAAATCTGAATATATTACTCTTGATTAAAATCTTTCACTGACTGTGAGTTGCCTTTAGCATGTAATCTAATGTCTTAGAATAGCATACAAGGTCCTTAATCATTTGGTTCCTGACTGTTTTCTCTAACCTCTTGGTGTAGTGGTTAAGAGTATAAACTCTGGAATTAGACTGTCTTGGTTTAAATTGTGGTTTCACAACTTAACCTTGGTCAAGTCATGTTCTTTTGTGTGCCTCAGTTTTCTCATCTACAAAATGGAGATATTAATGGCACCTACCTCAGAGAATGAAGATTAAACAGCACATAAATGCCAGGTATTCTGCTGCAGCTCCTCCTTAGTGTGAGTGCTATTATATTTTCCAGCCATACAAACTTGACTTGCAGCTTCCTGAATGTGTCATCCTTTATTATATATTAGTATGGTGCCTTTGTACATTATTTCTTCCTCCTTTACCTGGTTAACTCCTTGTTGCTTATAAGACTGAGAAGTGTCACCTCTTTAGAAACATTTTCTGTGCCATCCAACCCAGATTGAGTAGTTGCTTTCTGTTCATCTAACACCTTATAAGTAACCTTGATGTCAGTAATTATTGCAGACATTTACTTGCCTATTTCCACTTTTGACTGTACAAATGTTTACTTTCCTGTTTCCATTCTTTGGAGACATCTTTCCTTTATCTATAGACTCATTTCTAGTACCTGGCACACAATTGGTACTCAGCTTATGTTTATTGAATGAATGAAATAAAATCGTTTCACTTCTCTGGTCCAGAGTTTTCTTCTTATGTATTGAAGTGATGAACTTGGATTAGATGATTTGTGAATTTTTTCCCTACTCTAAAAACTTTATGATTCTATAATTTTAAGGTTAGAGTTCAATAAAAACATTAAGAAAAAATGATTTTGCTGGCTGTTTTACTATGTGTAAGTTCTGTTCTTTAAAAATTTTTTAAAAAATTAAAATAGTTTGAATTATATAGATTTAGAAGGCATTTTACATATCTCCAATTCCATGGCTTTCATACTTTTTTTGATCATAACCCACAATAAGATTTACACATTCTATCATGACTTAGTTCTCATGTAGTAGTGGTGGTTGTGTGTGTGTATGTATCAGAAATAAAAGTTTCACAAACTATTTACTCTTACTGTGTGCACTTATTTATTTTTATGTTCTGTTTCACTCAAAAATGTTGATTATGACCCATTGATTGATTAAGTGACCAACTATTGAATTGTAAATGCCTAAAAAATACTTGTCTAGTTCAACAATCCCCTATTCTCTCTACCAGATACTCTCAGTGGAGAAGGAAACTAAAAGTGCACTGAAAAATATGGTCATTGGTTAATCTACAATAGAGAATGCATGCGTGCCTAGGTACAGAATATATGGAAAACTCATCCCAAGGGAGACCATGGATCTGCCCAGACTAAGCTCTTCTCTCTTTTGGACTAGTTGGATAAATTAAGTACACATGAAGATCCTGAAACAAAATTAGATTTTAATTTTGGGGAGTTCAGAATTTTTAATTTAGGAATGACTTGCTGGAGGAGAGATCTTAACACTAGGAAAAAAAATCTTAGCAGGAGGTTAAAAATATATTAATTTTCAACTTAATATGAAGGAAAGGCACAAAGTAGCATCAGAAACACAAAGGGAATTTGGAAATAAACTTGACCATGGATGGAAGGAAAGTTGGGTTGGAGAAATTTTGACTAAATCCAAGGAAGAGATTTATGTGATGAAGAAATGTTCATAATTGCTTGAAGAAGTAGGACAATCTCAGTTTGAGGGGTTTAAATCCAGATGAAAAGTAATTATTAATAAAACTGAGAAGAGATAGGAGTGAATGATGCAGATCCTAATGTATGTCCCCAATACATATATGTAAAATATGAGACAGAAAAGCAACTTGAAGATTAAGGTAGAATGATAGCACTACTAAATAAAATTGGTAAGTAATGAGCCAGAAGAAAATAGAAAGTGCTTTCATAACTGAAGAAGTTTACAGATAGTATGGATTTAAATGATAAGCATGAATGAAAATACAGACACAGATTTAGAAAAATAAAAGAGTACATAAAAAACATTAGAGCACGTAATATTCTCTTACAGGGGCCAACATTGTGTGATGGATATGTCTCCTTTGTGATGTCTAGTTAAAGAATTCTGGGCATTAGTGGCTCAGTATGTTGTTTGGGTTTGAATAGTGGTCAAATTTCAGTAATTACAGTGTTTATTCATACTGGTC
Organism: Microcebus murinus; assembly: GCF_040939455.1. Lineage (NCBI taxonomy): Eukaryota > Metazoa > Chordata > Mammalia > Primates > Cheirogaleidae > Microcebus > Microcebus murinus. The sequence goes on from NC_134111.1 coordinate 29,881,290, forward strand.
ATCAGATTATATTCTTTGGCATCTATGTGAGGCATTTTCCTTACAGTAAGTTGTACTTTTCTAAAGAGGTAAATTTAGATACTTTTTTGAATTTGGTATATGCTATTCATGCCTGAAGCTTAAAGCTTTCAATAACCATTCTTTTAGACTATATAGATGCAGTTTTTCTTTTTTTGGGTGTCTGTAGTCACACTGGGAATCACTTTATTCCCTAATGTTGCTGAAGGAAATAAATGTAAAGCAAGAAGATAGTTACTAGATTGGAAGGATTGGCTATACGTGTGGGAAGGGGTTGCCTTTTAAAAGATTTTTAAAACTAATCAAGTCTTTATGTAGTATAATAAAAATAAGAATCTATTTATAAAGCTCAGAGGGAGAATTTATCCTATTTTTGATTATTAACTTTAAAATTTATATTTTATAGAAATGAGACCATTATTAGGAAAAATTTGTTGTTCTTCACATCTTTATGACTATATGTGATAAATCAAGCTTGTTCCAGGGCATTATTTCAAGAAAGGGGAATGGGCAAGTTATGAGATCTTGGCAAGTTTCTAAAACTCTAAGATTAATTTTTTAAGTTTGTAAATCAAGATGTTATTAAATGAAATGATATGCCATGTAACACAGTAGCTGGTCCAGAGTAAATCTTCCATACATATGTTAGTTTTTAATCTATCTGTAAGTGTCATTTAAAAGGGTGTAGTATGTAAAACATTAAAAAATATACATTCAGTTCTTGGGATATTTTTAAATTTGCAGATAAATAAATTACTTATCAGTTAATGTGAAATAATATTTAGACTAAATGATCCAGCCAAAGAAAATATCATTATAGAGTGCCAGATAGGTGCCAGGAAATATCTAGAACATGCAGATATCATGATTATTTACAAAGAGTTCTTTAAGGTATCGTTGTTCTAGCATGCACTAAAAAGAAACATTGGAGTAAATCTTCATCTCTATTTGTTGGAATTTAAAATATTTTTCTTAGACAACTTAAACTTTAAGTGTTTTGAAATATTTTATGTAGAATTAAAATTTTGAAGAATCTCAAGTCTGCTTTTCTGTATCAGCTCCTTTAAGCTTTGAAAACACAGCCTTTCAAGCAATGATATCAATATTTTGAATGTGGTATAATACTTTGGACTAAAACTTAAGAGTCATTCAGATTTCCACTTTCCTCTTTGACCTTTGACAACTATTAAAACCTCGCTTTACTCATCCCTAAATTAAAGAGGATGAAATAGGTATTCATTCATTTAACAAATTGATATTGAACTACATGCTAGGCACTATGCTAAGTGCTTGGGATACAGCAGTGTGTACAAGACATGTGATTATGCTTTCTGGAACATATAATCATAAAATAGTCAAATAGTCAAATTACAAATTGTCATATGTGCTATGACAGAAATTGAGTGCTGAGAGGATCACTGTTTGGTTCACATCACATATCACAATCTCTATTTATTTTATTAATCCACCTATTTATTTGTCTTTTCCACTAAAGTGTAAGTTTTGTGAGGGGAGGTATCTCACTTGTTCATCACAGTACTCCTAGGGCATGGCACAATTTTTGGCACAGAGCAGAAGCTCATTATCTGGTCATTAAATATGAAATGTCCGATTCTGAATTGAAAGTGTAGTTTATTATATCTCAAACAAGAAGGAGTACAATTAAAGTATGTACCTAAACTGTCTACACAGTTTTGCCATCTTAATGGTAGCTTGTTTATGCCAGCAGTGAAGAAGCTTAGAGAACTTGGTGAGAATTGAATATTTTTCCTTGCAAGAAGTGGTTCAAAGCCTGGAAGAAGTGGTAGTCAGTTGGTGCAAGGTCTGGTGAATGTGGTGGATGACAGGGAGTTTCCAAGTCCAGCCTCTGTAGTTTGAGCAGCATTGTTTGTGCAACATGTGGTTCAGTGTAGTCTTGCAAGAGGATTAGCCTGTCTCTGTTGACCAACCACGGCTGCTTAATCACAAGCATCCTTATCGTTTCTTCTGATTAGTTGCAGTAGACATCTGCTGTAATCAATTTAACAGGTTTCATGAAGCTATAGTGGATAATACCAGTGCTGGACCACCAAACAGACACTGTTAGCTTTTTTGGAAGAATATTTGGTTTTGTACTGTTTGGGTGGTTCACCTTTATCCAACCATTGTGCCAAACACTGTGGTTGTCAAAAAGAATCTATTTTTCATCACGTAACAATTATGGTGTAGAAATGGTTCACCTTTATGTCATGACAGCAAAGAAAGGCAAGCTTCCAGATGATTTCTCTTTTGACACTCATTAAATTCATGGGGAATCCATCTATCCAGCTTTAACTTGCCAATTTGTCTTAAATGGTCCAATACTGTTGGAATAGTAATGTCAATCCATGCTGCTAATTCACTTGTAGGTTGAGATGGATTCGCTCCCACTACAGTTTTCATTTCATCATTATCCACCTTGGTCTCAGGTTGCCCACGTTGCTCATTTTCAAGATTAACATCACCAGAACCGAACTTCTCAAACCATCACCTTGTTGTCCGTTCATTAGCCACATCCTTCCAAAACACTTCATTGATATTTTGAGCAGTCTTTGCTGCATTGGTTCCAGGACAGAACTGATATTTGAAAATAACACGAGTTTTTGTCTTATCCATGGTTTCACAAAAATTGCTCTAAAAAAAATTTGAAAGATAATCACAAGCCAAACCATGCATTTGAAAGAATGAGGATCTACCTTCACAATAAAAATAAATCAAGAAGTGTCAAAGTGAAATGTCAGAGATACCAACTGTCAAACTTAGTACTAAGGAAACTGGACATTTTATACTTAATAACCTATTATTTAACTGGCTGCCCAAATAAATGAATGTAGGGATGGGACTGGAGAGATAGGGACAAGATCTTGCAGGTCTTTAATAGTGGAAGGAGTTAGAATAAAATGCATAGGGCAGTGGGAAGCAAAGAGTTTTAAGGAGGAGCTGGATCTGGGTTGTGTGTTAAGATCACTTTGGCAGCTATCTGAAAAACATGTTGGAAGAGTATGGGAGTGAAGAGGTTAGACTAGTTAGGAGCCTACTGCATCAGTTTAGAGATACTAGATACTCTCCGAGGTCCCTCTAGCTTTGAACATTCTCTGATTGTAAAGCTTGCCTACACTTACCAGTTTTCCTGTTGTATTTTGTAGACACCATTTTTTCCCTCTGCCAATCATTACTTAAACCAGATAGGCTTTTTTTGTACACATGAGAACTGTGAATATAATGTCCCAAACAAAACAAAAAACCCCAGGAGAGATAATGAAACACAGACTAGAGGTTATTGAATTTTGTGACAAATTCCTGTCTTTAGGTTTTATATATCTGCTAATTTATAGTCTTAGTTACATAAGCATTCCTATTTTTCTCTGAAACTTTGTTTTTATTCCTTTTTGAATGCCTGTTTTTCCGTAAGATCACCACCATTTTATTGTCTCAAACTTTAATATGCTGTGTTGTTAGAAGTGGAAATTCAGCATATTTTGTATCTTAATTCTTAGGAATTTGATATCTTTTCAGGTTATCAAGTTCTTACAGTAAGGCTGAAAGGATAAATAGTTAATACTTTGGACTGTTGGTTTTATTCAGGGCTACAGCCTCTAACTCTAGGTAGTCAGTTTGAATAATTTTGTCTGGAAAGATTTCAAGCCTCAACGGATGGTGGGTTGGTGCTTGTCATAGAGAATTATGGCAGAAGTTCAGCAGCAGCATCTTTGACTTGGAAAAACTGCATTAGTGCACAGAGGTAAACCAGAAGAGATGTTAAACTTTACTAAATTTAAAAATTGTGATTGTGGCAACCTCATTTCATTTGGTTTCTTTCATTTTGGAAGCAGGTAAAACTATCTTTGGTAAGCCACATTCTATTAAAAAGTGCAGTTTCACCTGTAAATATTATAGGCCCATTTATTATTACTTTAAGTAAAGTAGTTCTAGAAAAAGAACTGGTTGCTAGGCTTCGTTTAACCTCTTAGTGGAGTTTCATACTTTAGGTTTAGTGAACAGAATTTGCTAATTTTATTTAATTTAAGGCTTGAGGGAGGAGGGGTTGGGTAAATTCACACCTAGTGGGTGCCTTGTGAGCTGTCAGAGGGATGGGCACGCTTGTAGCTTTACTCAGGTAGTGCAAAGGCAGTTTATGTGACCAAAGTGTTTGTACCCCCATAGTATTCTTACATTTTAAAAAAAAACTTGAGATGAACTTGTATAAATATACTTTAAAATGATATGGGGAGAAATGAAAAGTCAAAGAGAATGATGATAAATAATGAATAAAGGCAATTGTAAGATAACTTGTACAAGATGGGCATGGTAATAATAAAGTGATTTGATTAGCAGGTATTCAATAGTAGAATAAAGCATCTTTCCAAATGGTCAGAAAAATGATTGAATAGGCACTGACCATCCTTTTATTCTTACATAAATATTATATAATACATCTTACCTTGTAGTCTTATTTTCTTCCTTAGTTCTTTAGAGATACATAAACCTGGCTTGAGTGTTGAATTAGGAAATTAATTGCTAATTATATTTTTTGTTAAAATGTAAATAGAGGTTGTTTATTAGTTGAGAGGGCTAGAAATAATAGAGTCAATTAAATTAGGAGGCTTCGAATGCTTAGAGAGCCTAACAGATTATTGGCTACTATTTTCTTCTGTAACTCCCTGTATCAGAAGGATTCTTAGGAAAAGTAAATTGTTCAAGTTGATCTTCACTTCTGAAGGGTGGAGTAAAAGGTTAGGGTCAGAGAAAAAGAATGTGTTACACTTTTTTTCCCTTTTGAATCAGTGAAGGGTAGTTTTGATCTTTTACAGACAGATCTTTCCTTTCACTATGGTAGCCCAAGAATATGCCCACATCAAGAATTGTAGTTTCTAGTTAGTCTAGCAACATATACTTAACAGCCCTGAGTTAAGCAGTGTTTTTACAATTAATAACTAGCTTTGTATATGTGATATGGAAGAAAATCAGCTCACTAGCCAGAGAACAGAAAAGTAGATGAGCCTACTCTGTTATAGATTATAAAATTTTCTACTGCTGCAACATGTGATTTGCCAGCAGGGTTAGTTAATAGAAATAAAAGGTAATGTTGTTTGATACAAATGTAGCTGTTTGTTGGCAAGAATAGTTTTCCAAAAAAGCAGCTCTAAGAACTTCCTTTATTCTTCAAATTTGGTGAAAGTAATTAATTATGCAATTCTTGGGCTAGTATACTAGAAAGAGCAAACATTCTGCAAGGAGAATACTTGAGTGTTGTGCCTCTCTGTACCATGGTGTAATATACCATGTGAACTTGGAAAAATCCTATAACCTTAAGTTTCTTCATCCCTAAAGTAGAATTTATAATGCCTACCTCACAAGATTTCAGTGAGGATCAAAAGCTACATGCACAAACCCAGGCATACTCACATGAACATATACATGTAACTTTTAAAATTTTGAAATGTTATACCAAAATATTTGTAATTAATACAATAATGTTTTTCACTGAGTAGAGAGCAATAGGAAGGATTCAAGTGAACTATAACAACACTTCTAATTAAGATTTTGTGATTCTTAATGGGTAGACATTTATCTTTAGATTGTCTTTGAATAAAGGGGTTAATTCCCTACACCAAATATTAGAGGAATGTTTATTCCTTGTGACCTTAAAGGCACTCATAATATGGCCCCTTTTCAACCTCATCTTTTGCTATATTGGTCCTCTGGTAGTTCCTACAACAAACCAATTGCTTTTTAGTATTCTGAACTTTTTTTTACTTGCTTCCATTAATATTTATGAGAGGGACCATATCTTACTTATTCACTATAGTTTCCTCAGTACCTAGCACATAATAGATGTTTAACAAATATTTGTGAGTGAATGTCAAATGCTTTCAAGTGCTTAGGACAGGGGTTTACAAACCTTTTTTTGTAAAATGCCAGATAGTATTTTAGGCATTTTGCAGTAATTCAGCTGTAACAAAAAAGCAGTCATAGACAATATGTAAATAAATCAGTATGACTGTGTTCCAGTAAAACATTATTTGTGAACACTGAAATTTGATTTTCATATTATTTTCATGTGTCACAAAACATTATTATTTTGATTTTTTTCAACTATTTGAAAATGTAAAAACCTTTGTTTAGGGACTGTATAAAAAAAGATCCCAGCCTGGATTTGACCTGCAGGCTATAGTTTGCTATTCCTTTGGACATTGTATAGGTGACACCTCTCCCCTATCTTAGAAATATATTACATTTAAAAAACTTTGGTTAGAACCTCAGAAGCATTTTCTTATAGAATCACTGTCATATGTGTTAATTAGGTTCCCAGACCCATCCACAAGCCTGTTTTATCTCCAGTGTTTTATTCCAGCAATATAACTTTACCTCCTGGAATAACACTGTCTCTGAAGGAAAATGAATTTAGTGTTTTTTCTTGGACCAGTGCTTTAGCACTATCAGAATTACTTTCTTTCCTGATGTCTCTCTTCTACCTGCTGGGCTTTTGCACCCTACTAAGTACCTTGCTTCTAGGGACTACTGTAGGGTCACATGGTAACAAGATTAAAAAGAGCTTTGTGTATGTGATTAAAGGGAGGCCAAGGGAGGAGAAAAGTGGAAAGAGAGTGTAAAGTATTTTCTTTTCAAACTGCAGGTCACAACACATTCAAGGGTCATGAAATCAATGTAGAGGGTCACCACTAACAAAAAAGAAAGAAAGTAGAAAATATTAGAATGAATCACACATATAAAGGATAGTTTTGTGAAACTTTAATTATGTGTGTGATTATATATTACTAGGTCACAATGAAAAATGTATTTCTTACTGTGGTTTTTGGTTAGAAAAGTTTGAAAGGCTGTGTTCTACGGGTTTGGGATACTTAGAGTTTTTTTTTCCTCCTTGTATATGAGAGACAAATGAAAAATATAAAGGAAGCCTTTTGATTGCTTGCTACAGTGTGTTTCTGGTACTGAGCTACCATATGAGATAGTTAACTATTTTACAGATGAGAGAACAGGGTCATATGGCTAATAAGCTTCACAACTGAGATTCAAACAGAAGCTCACCTTATTTTAGAATATATGCTTCTTCCATTATACTATGTTATTTTCCCTGTAGGGACAGAAGGCATGTATGACTTCCTTTGTGTTTCAGAGGAGAAAAATTATCTCAGTTGGTGACAGCTCACCAGATTTCTAGAGATGAGGTATTGGCTTCAGTGACAGGACAGAGCCACTGGAAAAGTGTGAAGAAAATGGTTATGAACTCTATATGAAGAATGACAACAATGTGAAAAGAGAGGAGGAATTTCACCTTCACAATTCCACCCTGCAGCCTTATTTCTATTCCTGCTCCTTTATACATCACCACCAGTTGGGCAATTAACTCATGTTAGAAATAGCAAGGGATTGAGGATGAGGTTTGGTGAGGAAGAACAATATAATTATGTCTTACCTGAAAAGGGAATGAGGAGGGAAAACCCAAATAGTAGGGCCACTTGGCCCCCCAGATGAGTTGGCAGTTCCCAGATGGCAATTTACAAGTGGATGTAGGTAAGACGGGGCCTGCTATTAATTGCATTACAAGTGAAAGTCTTGGCTTTGGAAACTTGTAGCTTTGATATGCTAATTGAAAGTAGTTCTTTTAAAAGTTATATTAAGGGAAGACTTAGCAACAGTTAGTCCAGTCAGTTACCTATATTAAGTATTGAAAAATCGTAATACATGTCTTTAAGACATCTCTGTTTCTCTTATATTTCAAGTTAGCAAGTATGGTAAAACCTAATTTATGCTGATTCTGATTTGTGATTTGATTTGGAATTGGGGGCGGGGAGATTGATGGGAAGCCTTTTCTTCACTAGAAAAGTAACAAAACCATAGTTGACAGATGGTTAATTGAATGGAAAGATGACAGACCCTTATAAAAATGTGTTCATCTTTCCCTGCCTAAATTGGGGTTCTTCCTTTTTTTGCAGTGGGAATTACTGATTCATATGGAATGAATTTCAGCTACTTAGTAGCATCTGAAGACTTAGACTTAATATCTTTTAGCCCTATCACTTACCTCTACAGTATTGTTTACCATCCTGTATTATAATTGCTTGTTAATGTGTTTGTTTACCAGTTTACCCTAAGTTCTTTCAAGATTCAGTGTTAAATTAGTGTTCAGTGTAGATTAAGGGTTTTGAAGCCAGATTACCTGGTCCTCATCTGGAAAATGGAGATAATAAGGGTGCCTACCTTATATAGTTATTATAAAGAATAAGTGAGTTGATATTTGTAAAGTGCTTTGAATTTCTCACATGTAGCATTCTGAATAACTCAGTAAATATTAATTTCTGATGCTGCTTGTTATTGCCTACCAGTGTTTAGCTCTGAACTATTTCTGTCTCTGAACTATTTATTGAATATGAACAAGTTACAATGTAGTAAATCTAATACCTAAGGCATTCCAACTGATGGCATTCCAGTATATTTAGTGAGAAACTGTACCTTTGCAGATGGCCTGGTGTTTGTTTTATTTATAATATTTATATTTATTTATTTGACTCTGGTTTAATTTTAGAACATCAGTTGGTGTTCAGGGAAGAATATTAACATTTTCAGTTATGTAATTTAGTAGTAATTGTTTTATATAAAGATTTTTTTGGGGGGGATCTTTTTAGAAAACTGTAAACTAGAGTGGAATAATATGACATTCAGTAGTATACAGGTTGAGCATCCCAAAGCCCCAAATCTGAAATGCTTCAGAATTTGAAACTTTTTGAGCGACAACATGACACTCAAAGGAAATGCTCTTTCAGATTTTCAGATTCGGGATACTGGCTAAGCACAGTGGCTCATGCCTGTAATCATAGCACTCTGGGAGGCTGAGGTGAGAGGATCACTTGAGGTCAGGAATTTGAGACCAGCCTGAGCAGGAGTGAGACTCTGTCTCTACTAAAAAAAAAAGAAAAAAAAATTAGCCAGGCAACTAAAAATAGAAAATATTAGCCAGGCCTAGTGGTGTGTGCCTATAGTCCTAGCTCCTGGGGAGGCTGAGGCAGGAGGATTGCTTAAGCCCAGGGGTTTGAGACCCCAGGAGTCTGTGAGCTAGGCTGATTCCACGGCACTCTAGCCTGGGCAACAGAATGAGACTGAATCTCAAGAAACAACAACAACAAAAAGATTTGGAATATTAAACTGGTATGCCTCCAATATTTCAAAATCTAAAATAATCTGAAATCTGAAACACTTCTGATCCTAAACATTTCAGATAAGGTATACTCAACCTGTATTCTCAAATGAGAGCACCTCAAAACCTTCTTTCCGAAATGAGATAAAGAGGGAGTACGTATGTTAGGGGAATAACTGAATTTCCAAAAGTGTATCATGTTTTATTTCCTCAGCATCTAAATATCAGCATTTTTGGGAAAATATCCATTTACTAATACTTTATAGTTTTCTAAGTGATTCTATTTCTATTTTATTTGATCCTATTTGAACCTGTTTGAAATAGTCTCTGTGTTTTGTTTGCTTGTTTTAACTCAAACCCTGAGATAATATAATTTGACTACAGTTACTAATCAGTTGAGCTAAAATTAAAACCCTGACTTTCCAGTTCAGTGTTCTTTTGTAGAAGTAAAAAATTCTTACTGGCTTTTAGAGAGTCCTCCTTCACCTTCTCCTACTTTTAGTGAGGGAAATGTTTGCAGTGTTTTATAGAGTTGGTTGTTCTGCTGATAATCTTTGTACCACACTTTGAGAAACTTATGTTGAGAGCCTGGGGAGTGGGAAGTGTAGTAATACAGCAATAGGAAGCACCAAGTGAGCTCTAATTCTAAGGCAGATGTTGTTTTGATCTTGTTTGGCTAGCTTGATGGCAGCCATAAATCTATATGTGTTAATTGTTGCCTGAAGGAAATTTGTAGGTAAATTCTGCCCTTGATTGCTGCAAAAGTGTTTTTCTCAATCACTTTTGCTTTTGATTAAGAATGTTATTGTTTTCCTAATGGGCTATTGTTAGATCTTTCTCATTCCACCTGTGCCAGAATTTTACATTATTACATTTCTTTGGTCAAAATTGTAACTGGCCGGTTATGTCAAAGCCTGTTATCTATAACAATAATATTACTAATGATTACCGTTTGTTAAAACTACCATTATTAACAACTACCACTCATAGCATGCTCTGGGCTAAGTGCTTGTAAGTTTTAGTGATAATGCTCATGACTTGCCCTACAAAATAAATATTATTCCCATTTTATTGATGAGGGAACTGAGACTCAGTAACTTGCCTGAGGCTGTGTAACTAAGAAGTAGCGGAGTCAAGGTCTGCAGGGCTTAAATCTTTCTATTGAATCAAATATTCTAAAATATATATTAAAATATGAGTTACTAATTACAGGGCAGTGTGACTTTCTTTGAACTCATTCTGCCAAGGTTCTCTACTCTTACCTCCACCCTAACAGCAGTTGCTGTTGCTAGCACCCCTTGAAACCTATGCTGCAGTAAAAAATACTGAGCTACCTAGTTCAGATGTTGTTGGTTTACTATAGTTCCTGTGACTCAAACAGTAGAGCTTTCTCTACCTCTGAAATGAAAGTACATTTGACCTTTGAACAAGATGGGCAAGAGGAGTGCCAACTCCCAACCCAACACTCGAAAATCCAAGAATAACTTATGACTCTCCCAAAACTTAATTACTAACAGCGTACTGTTGAGTAGAAGCCTTACCAATAACAGTCAATTAACACATATTTTGTATGTTATATGCATTATATTGTATGTTATATGCATATATTATATTGTCTTCTTATAATAAGGAAGCCAGAGAGAAGAAAATATTAAGAACATCATAAGGAAGGGAATGTTTATTTACTGTTCAGTAAGTGTAGGTGGATCATCATAAAGGTCTTCATCCTCAGTGTTTTTCACAGTAGGCTGAGGAGGAGGAGGGGAAGGAGTTGGTTTTGCTGTCTCAGATGGAAGAAAATCCACATACTAGTAATGGACTACAGCAGTTCAAATGCATGTTGTTCGAGGGTCAGTTGTAATTGTTTGTCTCCAGCTGTTTAAAAACTGAGCAACAGAAGTTGTTCCATTTGGTTATGTAATAGCCACAATCAGAACTAGGTCAGAATTCATTTACTGTGATCACCACTTGAGTAATTAATGAATCAAATATTCAGGTAAGTGCATCTTCTTAAAATGATTATACCTTTGATTCAGAGAAATTGAATTAATTGAAATTTGCTCATGTAGAAGAAACAAATGTATGTTCTTTTTGACTCATATTTAAAAAATAATTTAATGATAGTGGTCATTAATTATTTACTTGGTGCCTGTTACCTATGCTGGGTGGTGAGGAAGAACATGATGAGTATGAATGGTTCTGGCATTAGAATTTGTGGTTCTCTTCCCCATGTTCATATCAAGACAGATTGATAAAAAGATATACATACTTTGTTTTTCCAAATCCAGTGACCTCAATTTTCTGTCACTATAACTTTTAAAGTATTGATTAGCTTGCAGAAACTGAAATATGATGAAGAGAATAGGAACAAAAGAAAATCCCTTATTTCTGTGTTTTTTAGACTAGAGAGTATGAAGAAAGGATGGCAAATGTGTAGTGGAAATAAGTAATGAATCCATGATTTGAATTTAAGTGACTCCGTTTATAGAAAAACTACTATTGTCATATTCTAGTCCATTTAGTTATAATTTCCATTATAATTAAACAATCCATTTAGTTGCTGAAATTAACCAACATTTAAGTGATACCTAGTGTGTGCTTCTTAGTGTGTCAGGTACTCATAGAGCTTACAAAGGAATATAGAATCTTGAGTTGTCTAAGAAACTAAATGATAAACCTTACATCTAAACATAATACACATTATAAAACTGAAAATGCAATATAAAAACATTTGGCACATTGACTACTAAAATTAATGATGTCTGGCACCAAGTGTCATTTCTTTTTTTGGAGGCTTTGGTTATCTTCTAGAACTTCACTAGGTGAGGGATGCATTTCAGATTCGACATGATCTAGTCTTTTTGAGTCCTCTGGGGCCTTATTTCTTCCTTAACCACTTTGGTATAGCGCTCACCGGCTGCGAAACCTTGCCCACAGCCGGCACTCATTGTCCACAGGATAGTTTGTGCCGTGCATTGACGACGGATCCGTTTTGCTCTTGTGTGATGAGGAAAGCTTTAAAGCACTGAAAGCTTGTTTTACTTTACAGGCAGCTTTACTTATAAATCAGAATAGGTAACATATACATATATGTTTTCATTATGTTATTTTTAAATGTTCACAATTTTATTTTGATAAATGAAAAATTAGAAAAGTCATATCATGGCTGTCGGCTACAGTCGACGCTCGGCTGTGCACCTTCATATCACAGCTGTTGGCTAAAGTCGCTGTGTGCATTCATCTGTGGCTATCCACTATAGTCGACACTCGTGCTGAAGTGGTTAATTTATTGTTGCTAAAATAAAAGCACTGTGAAGATCAGGATTGTGGCCCTCATGTTTATCACTGCAATCCTGTTGTCCAGTGCTTAACAAATATTTGTTGAATACATTAATATGAAAGAGTCTCCTTTTAATTCTCTCACTCTCCAACTTCTTGAAATGGGTCTACATCTGTACCATTTGTTGTTCCCTCTTCAACCCAACTCTTAATCTTAAATGACCTAATTTCCTCAAAGATTAATGATTTTCTAATTGCCTAAAGGACTCTTTATTAACTATATTTGGTTACAACTTGACTTTTCTGTATGTTTGATGCTATTTTCTGTCTGTTCCTTCTTGAAATTCTTTTATCTCTTTACTTTCCCAGTTCTTCTGACTACAGCCTCTCACCACCTCAATATTCATTCTGTCCATTGTTTCTGTGTTGCTGTTCCTCAAGCATTTAATCCGTATGGAATTTTATATACCCTTGCCTGCTTAAGTAATCACATCTCACCTTTAGTTTTTAACTAAATGTAGATGTCCAGAGTTACAGCGCTGACTCTGATCCTCCCTCTTGATCTCCAGACTTATTTATTAGTCATCCAGTAAACATTAAGTATATGTCAGGACTGCAACTATGGAGATGGATAAGACACAGTCTTTACCCTAGAGGATTCACAGCTTGGTTGGAGGAGAATGATTAGTCAACTAGCAATTATGCACCATATTATAACTATATTAGTGTGCCTTGGGATTGAAGAAAAATGTGGTCTAGTTCACTTTGGAGGTAATATTTTCTACAGTAATGCTTAGGTGATCTTGAAGGATGATTAGGAGTTCACCAGATAAATAAAGTGGGAGGAGTATGTTGTCTCTGCCAAGCCTGGTGTGAGGGTGCTCCCAGCTTAGTAAGGACAAGTTTCCCAAGGCCCGAGGACACATAACCTCAGGCAGAGTTTGCCCAGGGGTGCCAATGTCATGGCCAACAAAAGGGTATCAAGCATTAAATCCAGAGAGAGAGAAGTGACTGTGAAAACAGGAGAGTTAATAACAAAATCCATTACTATTCCCTCAAAGTAGTGTGGGTAAGGGAATGATTTAGACTGAGGCTCTAAAAGTGGTTCATGTTCATTAAGATGTGAAAAGAGTAATACATGGAGCTAGTGAGATTTGACTGGACATGAGAAGAATGGTAGGATTTCACTAAGTTGCCTTTTATGGGAAAGATGATTCTATGCAGTGGCTAGCATTATGCAAGTGCATTGTGGCAATAAGTATGATAATATTTATAGATATGCTGGATACTCCTTGTAGACTGGTGAGAAGAGGTAGAAAATGTAATGGCATATAAGGTTAGAAAAATAAGTTTGGGTACAGGTGAAATGGAGTCTTGGAGGCCATGTTTTAAGTTTTTTTTTTTTTTTTTTTTCCTTTTTTCCCCTGTAGCAATGGGCAGCCCTTGTGGATTGTTAAACTGGGAAGTAACACCAACTCTTGAATTTTGAAGAAATGCTGTATATTTTCTGGAAGTATCAAATGTGGATAACTTGCTTTTTTTGCGCAAGATTTTAGTAATTTCTGTTTTTTGTTTTTGTTTGTCTTTAGTTCCCTTCCTAAAGATCATCAGATGCTGCCCTTTTTGGATATATATGTACTTTTTGTCTTTTTCATATCTTTATAAATAGTCCTTGATGATTTTCTAGAGTTTTTTCCTCAGAGCTAATAATTTCATATAGCATTTGCATTATATTTTCCTTTAACAATAGAAATATAGAAAATATTCTAATATTCACGTATTTTTATAGCCCTTAGAGAGCTTTCTAAATTTGCTCTCTTTTGGCTTGGTAACTTGCTGCTCAAAATTGCTTGTTGAAATCTGTAAATCTGAAGGTTTTGATATATATGCTTTTCCAGGTATTTGTAAAAATCTTGAAATTGATTTTGCATTATTCATAAGGGAGATTGATGGTTCTTCCTTGCCTTTTGCTTATTCCCTTAAGCCAATATCCAATTTATGATTGCAAGACCCTCTCAGTTGTGTGTGGGTGTGTTTAAATGTGATATTGTGAAGCTATGGAGAGAAATCCAGGGATTGACTATGTTTGGGGAACTATTAGACAAGATTAGGTTAAAGAGGGGAATAGCTTATAGGGTAACAGCCATTCAAAAGGGATGTGTCTTTTATTGTGTTGCTGTAGAGAAAACAGAAAGCTGTGGCCTATGCTTATGCTCTAGTTGAAGAGAGAGTTCTATATATAAATCAACAGTAAATGTTACAATATAGTTTATATTTAAATGCTAAATTGCATGAGAAACCAGCTGAATACCAGCTGAGTAACTAAGAAATCCAGGACAAAGAAAAATCAAGAGGGAAAGTAGCCTGGAAAGCTTCATGAAGGAAATGGGACTTTAGTGAACCATGAATGATGAGTTAAAATTTAGATAGCTGGGAAAGTGGTTGTGGTGGGGAGTGCGAGGTTGGGGGCAGGGAGGTGAGGATAGGAGCATGAACTAAGATAGGTTGGGACAATGAGAATGGCATTTTTGCAGTGTAGGGATTAGAACCAGCGTGGAAGGTAAGGTTGAGAGGGTAAATTATTGCCACATTATTTGTGTAGGGCATTAAATATAAAGAGTTGGTAGGGTTTTTGAGGGTGCATAAGAGAGGGTATGTGGGGATGTGATTGTTCATAGGGAGGTGTGAGAGGAGGGGATGTAAGTTATGTGTGAGATGTGAAGGTGTGAGGGGCATCTAAGAGGAAAGTCTGGGGGGGGTGTGAGGTATGTGAGAAGAGAAGTATATGAGAAGTATGTATCGGTGTGAGAGGGTATGAGTATGTTCTCTCTAAAGCAGAAAATGTCTGAAGTATAAAAACCTTCAGAATTCAGAAATGCCCAGTAGTTGTGGTACTCTCATGTAGCATAACATCACATTAAATATTGGCTTATTTCTTCTTCCCTTTAATATTCTACGTGGTCATCTTGTTACTTTTAATCTCAAATAACTATACATATCTGCCCTTTTTTGAATTAGTCTTTGGATAATTCATACCTTGCCATAATGCTAAATTTACCATGCCACTTCTGATTTTTCTTGTTAAGGCTTTGAGTCTTGGGAGTAGATGTCATATTTTGTACTATTCTTTGGCCTCTCTAGTACCCTATGGGCTGCTCATGATGGAGTTGACACTAAATATTGGAGATTTATGCTTTAACCCTTATGCCTTTAGGCCTGCTCATCTATAAAGTCACTATGCAGTGACTCTGAATACCATAGATAAATTGATACGAATGTTTTAGTTGCCAGAACTGTTTACCCTGATGTATCTCATTTCATTCTCTTGTTTAATCCAGTGACTGTATCGTGAAGACGACCCCGTTTTTTCCTTCTTCCCTTTTAATGAGTTTCCTTTTTCATTACTTCTCAGTACAGACTGCTTTCTGCATATGTGCCATTCTTTTCTCTGAGTACCCTCTTCCTTCTTTATATACTTCTTTTTATACTTTCCAAATATAGCTAGAATCTTTTTCATATACTGCTTCTTCTATGAAGCCTTTTCCAATTAATCCTTTTTATCCTTTCTAGTCTTTCTTCACATTCCTCATATACTTTGTTTGCCAATAAGCACACAAATTATTTTCAATAATTTAAAAATTTTTGATATGTTTGATATTCAAAATGGATTGCAGATTCCCCAAGGGCACAAAAAGACTCAACTTTTTCTTTTGATGTGTTTCCATAATGTTTTGCATACTCTGAACATTTAGATATGGTTATTGTCTGAAGCTCAGTCTCTTCTCCTATGCCCAGAACTCATGTGTAGAAAGGTGCCTACCCTACTGTGTCGAAAGTCCTCTGGTTCTAATACTTGTTGGGTTTTTTATTTTTTTTATGTTAAACATTTGTTAGGAAGAAATTTCTTTTCCTTCCTTTTGGCAATGTTGAATAAATGCCAATGAGTTAATATATTAATACTAATTAAATTACTTATTAAATAAGCTTTATTCTGCACTTACCTTCTGCTGATCATTTTCTTTGTATTTCAATACCTAAATTCTAAGGACCTGAAGGGACATCAAGAAATAATTTAATTTGCTCTGCTTTTTAGGTCAGGTCAGGGCTTTATTCAGATAAGAAAATTTATAGAATATCTAGCCTAAGTGCCTCTGCATTTATGTATATATCATATATCTAATTATAAATACATTTTTGCATCTGATAAGTCAATATTTTGTGAACAAAAACAAAGTAAAAAACCATGCTGTTTGCTATGGGTAAGTCCTAGCAAGCAAAAGTGTAGCTGCTTTTATGCCTTGTATTGCCTTTTCAGTTTCAATGGAATCGAGCAGATATATATTGAAAAACTCATTATATAAATATTCCAAGTACTAAGTCCCCTCCTTAAGCCATCTGTTAAGATTTAATTTTAAAGACAAACTTGCCTCCTGCTTTTTGGGGTCACCTAAAGAACTGCTTAAATGTCATCATCTTGTTCTTCTTTAAATTGACATCTTATTAATATTTCTACTCATTCTCTTCTCTTTTTTCTTTTTCCCATTTGCATTCATTATGACTCAGTTTTGTTTGTTCATTGATCTTTGGCACAGTAGAAGAAAAACAATTTGTTGAGTGCCTTCTGTATTAGGGACTCTTATTTGTGACAGTTGGGGTTGCTTTCTCTTTGATGCAAATTATTTCACCCAACAGTGTGGCAAACTTGATCACACACTTCCCATTTCCTCCTCTGAATTAGCATTGAAAATTTGGAGCCCATGGTTTGATATGGGTTTATTCTACCACAGTAAAATTTTAATGATTGATACCTAACTTCTTTTTTTATTTTTTTTATTTTTTGAGATAGTATCTCACTTTGTTTTCCAGGATAGAGTGCCATGGTGTCAGCCTAACTCACAGCAACCTCAAACTCCTGGGCTCAAATAATCCTCTGCTTTAGCCTCCCGAGTAGCTGGGACTACAGGCATATGCCACCAAGCCCGGCTATTCTGTATATTTTCAGTTGTCCAGCTAATTTCTTTCTATTTTTAGTAGAGACAGGGTCTCACTCTTTCTCAGGCTGGTCTCAAACTCCTGACCTCAAGCCATCCTCCCACCTCGGCCTCCCAGAGTGCTAGGATTACAGGCATGAGCCACCGAACACGGCGGATAACCTAACTTCTTAAATGTGTCCCACCTACCAGTTTGCATCTACTAAAAAGAAGTCATACATTTCTTTTTCCACATTAAACATATTATGTAAAGCCCAGTTAAAAGTAAACCATGCTTTGATGTAAAAAGCTTATTATGGAAAGTTGATTTTGTGCATATTCAACATGTTGTGTAGTTGATTTAAAGCATTGATAGTTTGCATTGTGTTGTACTTTATATTTTCAGAGTATTTCTCAACAGACACCTCTCTCTCTCTTCCTCCTTTTCCAGTCTGACAACAGACTACCATGGTTTTTTAAATCTGATATTTTGGTTTATCTCTGCCACTTCTACAAATTCAAGAAAGTTGTCATTGACACATTCCTTGCCTCACACAATTAAAGGAGTATTGGTTTGACCTGTTCCTTTGACATTAAGTGTTATTATATGACCATAACTTTTAAGTTCATGGTCCCCAGGTCATCTGGTTGAGCAAGGTTTGTGGTAGATGCTTAAATGCTTCCTTCTGAAAATCATAATGATATTTTCCTTAATAACTTATCTTCTGACTCCCAGCATCTTATATGCATTTTGTTTTATATATAGATAGTTTAGCAATTGAAGTTATACTTGACTTTCTATAGTTTCTAGGATTTTCCTTTGTTAGAAAGAAAATAACCTTACCTTCTTGGAGATACTTCTAAGTACACAGGAGAGAAAGCAATAAGAAGAGTTTCAGAGAATAATTTCCAAGTACAGGATAGGACTATTTCTAGGATAGGCAAGGTGGTTTATGTGCCATGGAATAGTCCATTTATTTGACAGCTGACTTGTAGTTTTAAGACATCATGGTAGCTTATGATGTTCCTTGAAATGCATACATATATTATTTGTGATGAAACATTGTTTTGGATTTTTTTATTGGATGAATTAAGTGATATAGCTTTGAGGAGATGATTGAACAGATAGAATAGGCCTCATATGGCATGTGTTGTAATGAGGGCACTCGACCAATCAGAAGACTATGGAGTGTCTGGAGCAGTGCTGCAAAAGCAATATAATGCAAGTCACAAATAAAAAACATAATATGAAATTTTAGATTTTTTAGTAGCCACATTGAAACTTTTTAAAAAAAGTGAAATTAATTTTAGTAATGTATTTTATTTAAAACAGTATGTTCAAACTATCATTTCAACATATAATCAATATGAAAATTATTTATCAATATAAAAATTATTAATGAGGTTTTTTTTGATACTAAGTCTTTATAATACAGTGTATATTTTACACTTATGGCACATCTAAATTCAGATTAGCCATCTTTCTAGGTCTCAGTAACCACACATGGCTAATGGCTACTATATTGGACAGCTGAAATCTAGAGCCAGTTGGTGAAATTGTGATGATGCCAGGAAGATGGGGAAATCACAAGAAGAACAAATATGAATATCTAAGATAGACCTTGTGAAGGAAATTCTATACAAATGTATGTAGTTTTAGGAGAGAGTCAGAAACTGGTGTGAAACAGACCTTTGGTAGATGATGGTGAAACTATTTAGAAGAAGAGAAGAGCAGAGAGTCACAAGATGAAAATAGGAAATGGCAGAACTTGATAATGACCAATATTCTAGAAGAACACAGAAGTGATTATCATTTTAGAAAAACATCTTTCCCAACCAAGGGCTTTTTAGCCTAGGCCATGTCATTACATAGTTTGGAGGAGAAACGTAGTTATTCATAATGGCACCCAAGAGAAGCTATTGAGATCAGCAGATAATATTGATTGCAGAGGAATAATGTGGATAGCAAGGAGGTGTGGAGGATAATTTATGTTAATATAGTAGAGAGGAAGAGCCTGAGGTAAATGATTGATTTTTATGAAGAACTGGCCAAAGTTCTTGGTGACTTAAGAGTGGATAAAAGATTATGCAAAATACTATATCAGAATTTATTGCTTATACAGTGAATAAGAGACCTAGTGATAGGGCCCTTGGCCACAGTACATAGTATGGTTAAGAGCTCATCTTTTAACTTTAGTACAGTCCTGACCTGACTTTGTATTCCTTGGTAAGTTACAACCATCCACACCTCAGGTTCTTCATCCATAAAATGGGCAGAAATAGTATCTACTTCATAAAATTATATGGATTAGATGAGATTATGCATGTAGTGACCTTGACTAGTATGAAACATCTTCTTGTTACTCCTCTTAGTTCGGAACATCCAGGGAGGAAAGGAGTTGCCATCATGTTTTCCTGGAATACATGTTGATACCACATCTTCTAAGCTGTTACCCCTTAAATTCAGTTTTAGATTTTAGCTTAGTGAAACCTCTTGATTAGTAGTTGGTTTCTAAGCCTCATTTTGTGATTGGTGTTGGTAATGAAAATGAGAACAGAAGTCTGGGATTGAGTCCCAGCTCCAACATATTAGGACCTAATCACTTTGTTTTCTTAGAACTCAGCTGGGATTGAGTTGAGTGTTTTTCAAACGGTGGTGTGAAGACCTCCAAGCATTAGAATTATTTTGGGTACTGGATTCAAATGCATATTCTTGGGCCGTACCTTCGACCAACTGAATCAATCTCTGAGGGTAGAGCCAAGGAAGTTTTATTTTGCACTCAAGTATAGCTTTTGCACATCACATCCAGTTGCCACTAGAAAGAATGATTCTAAGTTCTGGTTTGGTTAAAGTATGATTCTACTCATTGTAATATTAAAGGTCTAGAGCAGGAGTTGGGTAGGAATAATGACACTTATTTCTGCAATGATTGTTTTGAGGATCAAATAAGATGTTTTTAAGTTTGTAAAAATAGGTTTAAGTGAAAAGATACAGACTCCTGTAGATTGTGATATCTAAAGGGCATTGATTCTTTTCTATAATGATTTCTCTACTAAGTGAATCTTGGTGGATCACAGTTCTTATTAAGTAGTGTTTTTTTGTTTGTTTGTGTTTTAGAGATAGGATCTTGCTCTGTCACTCAGGCTGGAGTGCAGTGGCATGAGTATAGCTCACTATAACCTCAAACTTCTGGGCTCAAGTCATAATCTTCTTGCCTCAGCCTCCCCAGTAGCTGGGACTACAGGTGGGTGCCAGCATGTCTGGCTAATTATAAAAAATTTGGTTTTTGTAGGGAAGAGGTCTTGAACTGGCCTAAAGTGATTCTCCCACCTGGGCCTCCCAAAGTGCTGTGAGTACAGGCGTGAGCCACCACATCTGGTCCATTAAGTAGTGTTTGATGCCAGATTTCCTACTCACAAAATTATGAGTTTATTTTTATCTCCCTCATCCCTACTTCAATTTTTGCTTTTATCAGTTGCATAGAGGCTAAGGATTATAGACGTTCAAACCAGATGAATATATAATTTGAAGGAAAGACTATTGTCCTAATTTTTAAATTTAGTAGTATAGAATGTGTCAGTATTTTAAATATTTTTTTTCACAGTTTCTGTGACTCTTAATTGTTTAACATAGACTGTCCTATTTAAGGATTATATGTAGTCTACTTTTAATACTCTTTCCATCAATTAACCCCTTCTTCCCTCAACAACAAACAAAAAACCAGCCCAGAACATAAAGCCACCCTATCATGTGGGTACTTTCTGGAGATAAAATATAATCCTCCATTTTCTTCATTTCCAGAGAGGGCAAACTACAATTGAGCACTGTAACCACTTTGTGTTAGTTAACAGTGTTTCATGCTTAGAAAACATTTTTATTTAATCCTTACACATAACTTAATAGAATCTCTTTTTATTTCCCTTTGTAAATAAAAAAAAAGTGGCATATTAAAAATGCAAGAGCCCAGACAAACATCACACTTTTAGAGAATTGATTTAGTGTGCCTGGAACAGGCCTGGAAACCAGCGTTTTGGTGATTTTTGTTGGAGGTTTTTGCACATTGAGAAATAATTGCTCTGTGTTTCTTACTGTCTCCAGAAGCATAAATTATAAGCACTGGCCATATAACATAAATTAGGAATAGTATGCTTCCAGCTTGAAAATGAATGTATAAGGCCGGGCACAGTGGCTCACCCCTGTAATCCTAGTACTCTGGGAGGCTGAGGCGGGCGGATTGCTAGAGGTCAGGAGTTTGAAACCAGCCTGAGCAAGAGCAAGACCCTGTCTCTACTATAAATAGAAAGAAATTAATTGGCTAACTAATATATATAGAAAAAATTAGCCGGGCATGGTGGTGCATGCCTGTAGTCCCAGCTACTTGGGAGGCTGAGGCAGAAGGATTGCTTGAGCCCAGGAGTTTGAGGTTGCTGTGAACTAGGCTGACGCCATGGCACTCACTCTAGCCTGGGCAACAAAGCGAGACTCTGTCTCACAAAAAAAAAAAAAAAAAAGAAAGAAAGAAAATGAATGTATAAATGTTGCACATCAGAACTTCATGTGTGTTTGATGTCAAACAAAGGGACAGATCCACCACCTGCAGGTTACAGCTATTTAGTATTACAGAAAACATTTTTATAAAAAAGGAAAATCATAGGATATGGCTGGCTTTAAAGGAATTTATATTTCTCAGCCTTCCCTTTTAGGTTAATTTCAGGAATCCAGAAACATTACCAGCCATTAGAGAAAACTGTTAAGATTATGTGACAAAATAGATAGGGAAGCAGAAATAGAATAGACAGACAGTGAGTATACTTCTGTTAAGAAAAACTATTAAGCTTTATTGTGTGCCTAGTACTGTGCTTTTGCAGAAATCTTCTATAGTACTGTATCTGCCTCTTAAAAGGCAGATACAGTACTATACATTACAGTACTATACAGTATCAATCAAATACATTGATTGATACTGGCCTTGCCATCATTCCCATGGGTGATCCTCAGTTTTTGGTGGTTTTTCCTGTTTCTCCTTTAAACAATCTACTCACTATTATTTCTGTTCTTTTTTTGTTTTGTTTTTTGAGACAGAGTCTCACTTTGTTGCCTAGGCTAGAGTGAGTGCCGTGGCGTCAGCCTAGCTCACAGCAACCTCAGACTCCTGGGCTCAAGCGATCCTTCTGTCTCAGCCTCCCAAGTAGCTGGGACTACAGGCATGCGCCACCATGCCCGGCTAATTTTTTCTATATATATTAGTTGGCCAATTAGTTTCTTTCTATTTATAGTAGAGACGGGGTCTCGCTCTTGCTCAGGCTGGTTTTGAACTCCCGACCTCGAGCAATCCGCCTGCCTCGGCCTCCCAGAGAGCTAGGATTACAGGCGTGAGCCACCGCGCCCGGCCTATTTCTGTTCTTTTAATTTATCTCTTTTTTTTTCTTTTTTTTGGTCTGCTCCCTGACTTTTGCTTTCTCTTTTTATTATACAGTATAAAACGAATGCAGGAGCTTATAAAAGAAAAATTTAAATACGTAGGTACTAAAGTAAGCAAAAAAAATTAAAATTTGGTTTGATAAAACCCATTCTCTTTATTTATATCAGTGATTCTGCCTTTTCTCTTAGGTATTTACACCAAAACCTTTCTTCAAGTGTGAGGTATTTACCATAAGTTGCTTACTTATATTTTGAAAATGCTAATATTACAGGATGAGATCTTGGACTGTGTGTGACACCTAGGGATATAATTCTCATCAGCCTCTCACTGCCATTCTCTTTATCAAATTTGTGAGGCTTTTAATACCTGTAGATATGTAAGTTCCTCTTGGGCTCTAGTTTTACTGTGGCTGTTCCCTCTTCTTAATTTGTTTTAAAAAGCAAATTCTTTTTAAGTGGAAGTTGGGACAGGTAGGTATAAGTGATAAGCGGGAAGAGTGTGTGTGTGAATTCCACCAAGAATTAACCTTCAAATTTAGTGGAAAGCCAGGTATTAGAATTATTGACCCCTGACTCATTGGCAAGCCACCTGCGTAACTGAGAACAACTCTGATGGATGTCGTTGTTCCCCATGTCTTTTCATCTATAGTTTGTCTCCATCCTTTTATCCTTTCCTCCTGTTCCTTCCCCATCTCTTCAGTGCGCAAATAAATGCATCACTGAGTATGAAAAGGGTCAATAGTGGTAGCATTATTATTAAAGCTGCTGTGTCTCTGAATTTTTTTCCTTTGTTCTACACACATCTTGATCCCAAGCTTCCATGCACAGAATAGACCTGAACCTAAAAATTGGCCAGCTGTAGCCTTATTTAGTTTCTGGTATTCCAAAAGTAGCTTTTAACATGGAGAAAAGTGCCTTATTATTTAAACTTCTTTGATCTTTTTTTAGTATCTTTCAGTGGCCTACACTAGTAAGAATTTTTTGCCTCATGTTTAAATCTCACAAATAGAAGACTGGGAACAGCCCCAATAATTGTTACGGTTCTATGGATCTTTGTTTTTTAAGAGAATGATGGATATAAACATTTCTGTGTAGGAGGACATAGAAGAAATGGTGGAATGGCATTCAAGGTAGACTAACAAAAGTCACAATTCTTTTCATGACATTTATTTTAGTAGAACATAAACAAGGTGCTGGCTTTGGCAGCATTATACTAAAATTGGAACTGTATAGAAAACATTAGCATGGCCTCTGGGCAAGGATGACATGCAAATTTATGAAGAACATAAGGATATATAACTTTGTTAATTTAACTCTCTTCCACTATTGGATTTAAAAGTAAAGAGTTTAACTTTATTTACTGTTCTTTTGTTCAGTTTTCTAAGGTAGTCTGTCATACTCCAGAATATAAAAGGTTCCTCTTAGTCTCAGCTTAGTAAATAGGAGTTTTTCTGGTTTTATTGATGTCTTATAGGTGGTTGCATGTTAGAAAATAGTTTGTTTACACAAACAGTAAAACTTATCAGTTATTGATTATGATTGAAGTAAACATGACATTTCAAATAAAGGTTGTATTTGTGAACTGAATAAAATTTGTAGGCTAAATGTGAGTGATTCGCTATACTGATATTTATATTAAACTGAAGGGGGCTAGTCTAGACTATGTTGTCTGTGTTTTGTGTCTGTGTCTTGTCTGTGTTCTATAACTTTGAGCCTTGGTTACAACTGGTAGTGTTAAGTTTATCATGGTGTTTTTTTTACTCTTTGAAAACAATATTTCTTAACTACTGATACAGAATATCATACAGAGAAATATGGATATTTATAGTAAAAGCTGTTGACTGTCATATGCGTTTTTTTCCATTAAATTGTGGAGGGAAGAATTTATGTAGGTACTATTAAAATAATTCTTTGTGGTAATTAAATAATAGTTGTCTTTTAGTTAGATTTTGGGCAACAGTATAACAAGACTATCAAAATGTTGGAGAAAAATTTTTCAGTTTAAACGATGAAGAAATTTTTAAAAATTATGAGTTTGAAGATTTAGATTAAATATACTATGTAGTATTAAATAAAGTTGTGTGTGTTAGTCGGATTTCATCATACCTGCTATTCTTTCATAGTATCTAGACAAGCGAATATCTAAAAAAACAAGTTTTCAATTTTGGTAATTGTTGAAAG
This sequence comes from Microcebus murinus, assembly GCF_040939455.1. Lineage (NCBI taxonomy): Eukaryota > Metazoa > Chordata > Mammalia > Primates > Cheirogaleidae > Microcebus > Microcebus murinus. Next base: position 29,906,335 of record NC_134111.1, read on the forward strand.
ATGTTAGTTGGAGGTATTTATCTTTAAAGTGGACAGACATTACTTTTACAAATAATACTTTTACTTTTTCATTAAGCAGGGGACCAAGAACTATGGACTAGATTTAGATATTCATTTGATCTAGAATGTTTATCTGAAATTTTTGGTTGACTTTCTCTGGTCTAGGAGAAAGCGTGCATGTTTTATGTTACTGTGACTTAGGGATTTTTAGGGAAAAGTCTTAGATTTAAATGCTTTCCCTTGTCTCTCATAAATTAAGTAGCAAATTAGGTAGCTTTATTTTTAGAGGAAGAAGTAATGGTTATAGAAATATTATAAAAGCTTCACTGATTAATTTTTTAATAATTTAGGGATCAGTAGTTTCTTGGGTATGGAGCAAATGGCAAATATATATATGTGTGTATATATATTTCAAACTTAGTAAATGCATTCATTCTGTGTTCTCACTGGTTTAAAACTCTTTGCAAATTAGAGATATTTTACATTTTTTCCATTTCATTAATTAGTATCTTTACATTTGTCTTACTCCATTTTGTGCTGCTGTAACAGAATACCTGAGCTTAGGTAGTTAATATAAAACAGAAATTTATTCTTATATTCTGGAGGCTGGAAAGTCCAAGACCAAGGAAGAAACGTTTAATGTGGGTATTCTTACTGTGTACTCACATGGCAGAAGGCAGAGGGGCAAGAGAGAGAGCCCACTCCTGAAATCTTTTTTTATGACAGCATTAATTCATGATCTAAATACCTCCCATTAGGCCCCACCTCTCAATACCATTACATTAGCAATTAAATTTCAACATGAGTTTTGGAGAGAACAAACATTCAAACCATAACTAAATGCCATGCATTTTCTCAATGTTTTATTCCACTCCATTATCTCACCTATTAATAGGAGGTTAGGGATGGTGAGAGTGGTAGAATGAATGTATCGAGGCCTGAGATAGTTTGATGTTCAAAGAAAGAAGTTCACCTGTCTGATTTAAGTTGAGGCTGAAGAAAAGCCAAATTGTGGAAGGCCTTATAAGATTTGTTAAAGATTTTGATTTTGAGGCCAAGGGCAGTGGGAAGCCATGAAATGGGTTTAAGTTGGAGTAGTGACTTGATTTTGTTTGCTTTAGTAAAGGATTTGTCTGACTTCTGAATGAAGAACTGATTGGATCGGATAAAGTGGAAGCTGGCAAACCAGTTAAGGAGGCTGTTGCTATAGTCCAGAGAAAGATACTGGTGACTTGCAGTAAAAGCCTTCTTATTCCAAATAACACTGACTGTCTTTAAAAAACTAGCTTAGATTTTCTAATTCTATTGCTTATGACTTAAATATGTGACCTGATTTTGTTCTTATTTTTGTTTAAATACATTTTCATTTGACAGGTGAGGTAACATGATTTTATTGTTTTATTGATTAAAAGTGCTAGTATGAATGGGTGGTTTCTTTGTGGCTAGTATGAATTCCTTTATAGAGGGTTTATTTAGTTTCTAAGGTATCCTTACTACCTTCCAACAAGGAGTTGCTATGGCTGCTGCTCTGTATTATGAGGCAGTGATGACTTGTATGTATTTTTTTAATGCTAACTCAGGATACCTCACTCATTTTTTATATTTCTTTATTCATGTTTTTATTTTCTAAATTTAGTTTCAGGACAAAAGGCTATTTTTTCTAGAGGCACTAACATGATTTAAAAAAATATAAAGTTCATTGTAATAAAGAAACATCCTTGAAATTCCCTGATCTTTGTGATCTTCTGGTTATTTATCATTCCTGCCTTTTAACTTACCTTATGGGAGAAATTAAAAAGGCCTTAATTGAGGTTCAGAAGTATCTAAAGATTTGTGAGTTTCTCTCTTTCTACTTTCAATGTCTTATTTTGAAAATTAATCCTCCCATTTTTTTCCTTCTTCTCCGGTTGAAATTAGAGATTTCTCAAACTTTGGAATTACTTTCTTTTTTACTATTTCTGCTTAGTACCTAGATGTCAGACTGCCTGGTACGTAGTATGGCAACAGTATATATTTCACTGTATAAAGCTGAATGCAGAAGATACTGTACCTGTCTGAAAGACATAGTGTCTTCTAAGATTTCCTTTTGCATGTCACCAAACTAGACTTCCAAGTGTCCTGCCAGGGATGGAAGGGTTAGAAGTGTAGGATTTTCTCGTTGGGAAGGGGAAAACACTGGGCTCCTGTTTTACCTGTTCTTTATCTAATGGAAATCTCTCCCTCGTAATTATTATAAGAAGCCTACTTATATTGGTTAAACTTAGAAGAAAGCAGATCTTTTCTTACAACCATACCCTTTCCCCTTTTAATTATTAAAAAGGTGAGGTTGAGGTCTAGAAGTTGATCAGGCTTTTGTGACCTGTCCTAGCAGAACAGTCTTAAATGTGGTCCCCAGGTGTTACTCAATTGAAAGATAAATCTGGAGTTTTGTGATTTGCTCATTTTCTGATTCCTGTTATTCTGTATATACTTTTGTTTTTAGAAAAGTGAAGTTGTTTGGTAGTTGGTGTTAAATCAATGCTTTATTCTGTGCTACCAACCAAATTAATACCAATTTGAAGTATATTTCTGCCCAACTAGATGTCAAGTTATTCCTTAAGAGAGTGAGAAGTTACCTTTAAAGATGCAATATCTTGGTTCTGACGCTTTCATATTGCATTTTCTCTGCCTGTATATCAGTGTGTCTTTGTCTGTTACTTTTAAAGAATTTCGTTCTTTCTTTCAAGTCTTTTTGAAGAAACATCAGGGATGTCTTATTATTTAGTTTAGTAAATTGAACTTAATAGCACCTTTTATTCAACAAGCCCTGTGTACAGTACCTTATGTATTTAGGAAAGAGTTTAAGAAATGAGGTTCTCTAAAAAATTTTGTTAATGCAGAAATGTACCTTTTGTATTGTACTGTATCTACAATTAAGTGAATTAAGAAATAAGCAAGTTGTAAAGAATTTTTTTAAAGGGTGCTGCTTGCCTCTTTTATAAAAGGTAATTCTACCATTACAAATTTGCTGCTCTCTTTGGGGCTCTAAAATTTTATATGAGGATTTTTAAGAAAAAGGTTTGATAGAGTTCTTCAAATCTTGGTGTGTATCAATGTAGATACATATTTATTTGGAGCTATCTATGTGAGGATAGTTAGTCATTTATGTGTTACCAGTGTTGAAATACATTTTAGGTGCTTGCCTTTATAATTTGTCAGGAATTAACACTAGCAATCCTTAAATAACCAGTGGTTAAATGTTGACTGCTAAGTACTTTTACTCTCCTTATTACACATGGGCATGCATGCAGTGTCTAATACCACAACATACAGTGTTTATATTTTTCATTTGTTCTGTATTAGTTGTGTATTTAGTAATATAAATATATTACTTGATCTAGGTGGATGGAATCTTCTATATTTTGTCAGACTGATAGTAAGTAGTAAGTATGGGGTATAACAGGCAAGGCAAAAAATTTTCTAGGAAGAATGCCTAAAAGTGTTTGTGTTTCTTTTAGAAGTGACTGGTCGTAGGAAGGTGCTTAGTTAAAAAAAAATATATATATAGATTGATGAGATTGATGGGGCCTAAATGTCGCATTACTAAGCAGAAATTTTTATTTGAAAGTTTATTCTCTTTTCTCATATTTCTAACTTGTTTATCAGAAGTCTTTTGGTACATTTTGGACTTTAGGACAAGTTTTGGGCAGTCTTACTTTTCATAGTGCTTACAAGCAGCCCAAGGCAGCCAAATAGGGAAGGTGACTGCCACTAGGATATGTATAAATATAGAAAAGAAGGGATACCGAAAGAACTAGTACTTATTATTGTGTAGAAATGAATTATTAAAATGAGTTTTCAAATGGGAAAGAAATTACATAACACACAAAATAATAAAATTTTTTATTACTAGGAATTTTGTCCCTTGTAAGCTGAAGTAATATGGTTAGAAATATGAAAAAAGCTATTGGTGATTGAGGCCTTTTAAGTGATTCTGTGTCTGTTTTTGTTTAATGTCATGATAAATTATCACTTTACCTTCTTTTACTTTATTTAAACCACTCTAATAGATATTGTTAATTTTATTCAATTGCTGGTTCTAAACTGTGAGACAGTGGTTTGATTAAAATGTATGTGTGTGTTTTTAATTTAAGTTTCTCATTCTTGACATTGTTGGTTCCTCAAGGGCGATATTTCATAGCAAGCAGAAGTGATCTGTTTTTACTTTTTTTGTGTGTCAAAGTTTGATGATTTACTAAAAAGAAGGTCTGTATCTTCCCAAGTATTATAATGCATTGAAAAACATTTAATGTATGTAGTATCTTTTCGGTGTAATTGAGACTTGTATTAATATATTGTTTTTAGTAGGAACTACTGTGTATTTCCTTAATCTGTCTTTTTAGGAGCTCTGTTTTGATTTTGAGAATTTACCTTGCATCTCTTATTCTTTCAAATTTATGCCCAGTTTCGGGTTTTGTACATTTTTTTTAAATAGCCTGTTAATTCTGATAGGAGTATTGGCCTCTAGCTTCAGTCATCATCATCTCCATCCCACCCACAGATGAACATCCAATATCAGAAATCAGTTTTGCACAGTCTGAGTAAAACTTGTGTGTACTTGTATTTGTTTTGATGTAATTCATCTTTTGAAAGAGCGCCAGAGAACAGCGTAGAACTATTTTAATCTTAAAACCTGGGCATTTGTGTTAGGTCATTAAATATGGAATGTCTGATTTTGAGTCAAAAGTGTAGTTTGTTATATCTCAAAGAAGAAGCAGTACAGTTAAAGTATGCACCTGAAGTATCAATATAGTTTTGCTGTCTTAATGATAGCTTGTTTATGCCAGCAGCAAAGAAGCCTGGAGAGCGAGTGGCAATGAAATCACTAACGGCGTTTTCCACAGCTTGAGAATTGAATATTTTTCCTTGCAAGAAGTGGCCCAAAGCCTGGAAGAAGCAGTAGTCAGTTGATGCAAAGTCTGATGGATATGGTGCATGACAGAGAGTCTCCAAGTCTAGCCTCTGTAGTTTGAACAGCATTGTTTGTACAACATGTGGCCCAGCATTTTCTTGCAAGAGGATTGGCCTGTCTCTATTGACCAGTCACGGCTGCGGAAGCATCCTTATTTCATGCAATTGGTTGCAGTAGACATCCGCTGTAATTGACTGACCAGGTTTCATAAAGCTGTAGTGGATAATACCAGTGCTAGACCACCAAACAGATACCATTAGCTTTTTTGGATGAATATTTGGTTTTCGACTGTGTTTGGGCAGTTCGTCTTTATTCAGCCATTGTGCCAAACCCTTGTGATTGTCAAAAAGAATCCATTTTTCATCGCACATAATAATTATGGTGTAGAAATGGTTCACTTTTATATCATGACAACAAAGAAAGGCAAGCTTCCAGATGATTTCTCTTCTGATGCTCGTTTAATTCAGGTGATACCCATCTATCCAGCTTCTTTACTTTGCCAGTTTGTCTTAAATGGTCCAATACTTTTGGAATAGTAACATCAATTCATGCTGCTAGTTCACTTGTAGGTTGATGGATTCGCTTCCACTACAGCTTTTAGTTCATCATTATCCACCTTGGTCTTGGGTCACCCATGTGGCTCATTTTCAAGATTAAAATCACCAGAATGGAACTTCTCAAACCATCCTCATGTTGTGCATTCATTAGCCACATCCTTCCCAAACACTGTGTTGCTATTTTGAGCTGTTTGCGCTGCATCGGTTTCACAACGGAACTCATGTTTGTTATAATACAAATATTTGTTTTATCCATGGTTTCACAAAAATTGCTCTAAAAAAATTTTAAAAGATAATCACAAACCAAATCATGCATTTGAAACACTGAAGATGTACCTTCACAGTAAATATAAAACAAGAAGTGTGAAAGTGAAATGTCAGAGATATCAACTGTCAGACTTAGTTCTTAAGGAAATCGGACATTTCGTACTTGATAACATAATGCTCTCACTCATTTTGTGGCTTGTAGGCAAAAACAATTTTCAGTTATTTCTTATCTTTGAAGGTATCAAACTTATCCTGGACAATTTATAGTATATCTTTCATAATAGTAAGACTAACTATCAGGAAGAGAATTAGCAACAAAGAGAAACAGGATAAGTATGTATGAAGCAAGCTTTGTTTTGTCAAAACTTAGAAAACAAGGCCGGGCGCTGTGGCTCACGCCTGTAATCCTAGCTCTTGGGAGGCCGAGGCGGGCGGATTGCTCAAGGTCAGGAGTTCAAAACCAGCCTGAGCAAGAGTGAGACCCCGTCTCTACTATAAATAGAAAGAAATTAATTGGCCAACTGATATATATATATATAAAAAAAAAAATTAGCCGGGCATGGTGGCGCATGCCTGTAGTCCCAGCTACCCGGGAGGCTGAGGCAGAAGGATCACTCGAGCCCAGGAGTTTGAGGTTGCTGTGAGCTAGGCTGACGCCACGGCACTCACTCTAGCCTGGGCAACAAAGTGAGACTCTGTCTCAAAAAAAAAAACAAAAAAACAAAAAACTTAGAAAACATTTAGGAAGAGCCAGCTACCTACCCCAAGAAAATCGAGTCCTTTTCATCTTTTTCTAATGCTAAGGGAGATCAAATAAGCTTGATCTCTGTATTCTAATTTGTCAATCCTTTTGATGCCTATGGTCATTTAGTCAATATGGATATTGTAAACCCTTGGTTTTTATTGGATAGTTAATATGGCTTCCTGAGGTTCTTTCCATTCCAACACAGTCTACTCATTGTTTTTGGATTAATATTTGAAATTCTGCTTCTATTCTTTTGATGTCTTCTATACCTGTCCTAATTAGACCCAATATACTATATCCAATATACTAATGAACATGGCATGGGCTGCTCTGGACATAGTGGCTCACACTTGTAATCACAGCACTTTGGAAGGCTGAGCGGGAGGATTGCTTGAGGCCAGGAATATGAGACCAGCCAGGGCAATTTAGCAAGACCTCTCTGTAAAAAAAAATAAAATTATCTAGGCATGGTGGCATGTACCTGTATTCTTAGCTACTTGGAAGGCTGAGGCAGGAGGATGGCTAGAGCACAGGAGTTTGAGGTTGCAGTGAACTATGGTGATGCCATTGTACTCTTGCCTGGGCAACAGAGTGAGACCCTATCTCAAAAGAAAAAAAAGAACATGGAATGTTTCAGTCCAGTGAGGGTGGTCTTGTCAAACACTGCTTATTCACAGCCCTGCTTGTTTGCTCTTCATCTTCTCTGCCTCTAGTTTTGTTTCTCCTTAGTACAGGGGTGGGGAACCTTTCGTATTGGGAGGCTGCATTAATTTAGCTATAATCAAATAAGGCCACATTCAAGAGACTTCTATTAGATATACTTAAAAATGTACATTATTTTGTAAAAATCTAACTATGTATTTAATACTCTCAAAAAAATGAAAACTATTTGCTAATTTTAAAGTTAATTAACTTTTAATGACTTTGTTCTGTCTGCTTTTTGTTGGAAAGCATTTGAATATTTGGGTGCAACATGGAGGGTCTGCAGTTCGGTTGTTCTGTAGGTGGGTATCAGTCATTTGTGACCTTAAGGTCATCTTGATTTGGGTTAGGTAGGAGAATGTAGATTTGTAGCAATAAGTGGTTGAAAAGCAAGACAGCAATTTTCAGGAATGTTGCCGAAAGCGTGGGTATTTTGCAATTTTTCCATATTTCAATTGGATCTTTCTTAGCATCAAACAATGACTGTATGACTTTAAAATGTCATCTACTGAGAGCTCAATCAATTCTATTTGTAGTTCTTTAGGTGGTTTAGTGATATCAACTAGGGGAGGCTGAAATGCTAATTTGAGTGTGATGTCATGATTCTCAAAGTCAGTGAACCTTTCTTTGTATTCTCCAATTAATAGGTGCATGTATTCTTCAAATGATTTGTATATATCATCCTGCTCATCAGTGATCTTTGCTAATGGGGGAAAATGTTTATCTGAAATTTTCTTTTGAAGAAATGTTTTGAAAAAAGATAGCTTTTTTTTTTATTTTGGATGGTTGGATTTTTTTTTTTTTGCCTCATATATACAGACTTAGTTTTACCTTGCAAAGAAATATTCAGATTGTTTTGATTTGACACAATATCACACAGAAATGCTGCATTTCTATGGAAATCTTCTTTCAATAATTCACATTGCTGATTCTGTTCTTCATAAAATTTATCTGTTCTCCTGGAGATAAATTTTGCCTAACACCTGTAGCTGAAATAGCCAACACACTTTAGAATGATATGGCAAATCCACATGGAATGCCTCCTTGTTCAACTTCAGCATGTTATGAAACTGATGATGCTGTGTTACATTTGCAAGAATATTGTTAACAATACTTACAACTTGTTTCAAAGTGTCACTTAAAATAGTAGCTTTAGCACAGAGATTTTGCTGATGCAAGATATAATAAAAAGAAATGAGAGCATCTGGATCTGTAATACTTTATCTGTACAATAAACCCTTTATGTTTTTCTTTCATGGAAGGTGCACTGTCTGTACACTCACTAATTTACCAAATTCAGTCCAACTTCACAACATGTATCTTGACAGTTGTTGAAGATATCTATTCTCCATGTTCTGTTCCCAAGAGTGCCCAAAGCAACTAACTCTTCATAGCAAAGAAAATATTCTGTTATGATCCAAGTGAAGTGTAAAACCTGCACCAAGTCAGTAGTATCAGTTGATTCATCCAATGCCGTTAAATAATATATATTTGCCTTTTGAAATATTACATGAAGTTCTGTTAAGTTGAAGGCCAGTGTGTGTTGCTGATCAATTCTGATTCTGCTCAAAGGAGGCAGTTGTTTGTACATTGGAACATTATCAGGGTCTAAGCATCCTACAGCTTCAACAATGCATTCTTTCACAATTTCTCCATCACTGAATGCCTTCCCTTTTTCCCTGAGTATATGAGATACTTTATAAGTTGTTTCAGTGACATTATTTCAAGGTCTTATTGCTTCTTGAAAGAATTGTCTTTGCTTTTCATCTTTTAATTTCTGCAGTACAACCTTTCACACCTCTCCCTCTAATTCAAAATATTTGTAGTCCTTATGAGTGTTATAATGCTGATGAACATTGGATTTCTTTAATGTTGATATTACAGTATCACAATGCAAGCAAATTATCTTATCTTTAGCAGAAACAAGATAATATTGGAATTCCCAATCCTCATTAAAAAATCTATTTTCTTCCTTCAGTGTTCCTTTGGTCTTCTTTGACTGGGTGGGCTGTTAAGTAGACAGAATTAAAGAATACTGGCTGGGCGTGGCAGCTCATGCCTATAATCTTAGCACTCTGGCAGGCTCAGGCGGGAGGATTGTTTGAGCTCCAGAGTTCAAGACCAATCTGAGCAAGAACAAGACCCCGTGTCTCTACTAAAAGTGGAAAATTTATCCAGTCATCATGGCTCACGCCTGTAGTCTCAGCTACTCCGGAGGCTGAGGCGAGAGGATCACTTCAACCCAGGGGTTTGAGGTTGCAGTGAGCTACAGGGTGACAGAAGGAGACTCTTGTCTCAAAAAAAAAAAAAAAAAAAGAATTAAAAAACACCGTCAAGCAATGCAACTAATTCCACTTCAAACAGAAGCACAGTGTACCATTGTCACAAGCTGATAATAGACTGGCATGCTCAACCTCCATAAACTCTCACCAACCAACCTTGTTGGGTTAGTGGCGCCAGTGAGGTGAGGGAAGTTAGAACTAAATTGTGAGTGTAGCAGTTGTCAGTTTAGCCCTTATGGCTTACTAATGTTCTACTTGTGCCAGTCAATCTGGGAGGATTCTTTCCTTGAAACTTACTTTATTTTTTTTTTTATTTTAAATATGTTCATTAAAAAAAATATGAAAGATGAACAAAAATGTATTCATAAAAATAAAAGGATTTGTCCTGTAGAATTTGGATTCAGTCAAAAGGCCCCACCTTAAGGACCTGGAAGGCCATGTGTGGCCTTAAGGCTGCAGGTTCCCACCCCTGCCTTAGTGTCATTTCCTCCATAAAACCCTTTTTTATTTGTTTGTTTTGTTTTTACTATTCTAGGCCTTGTGAATTGATTTAGTACACATTTATTAATCTCCTATACAGGGCTTGGCACTGATGATACAGAGATAGCTGGGCTTGTTTTAGAGGCTCCTACTTTAATAGAGGTTCTAAGGCAGACATTCTCAAACTATGGCCTGCAGGCCACATGCCACCCGCCTAGGGCATTTATCCCGCCTGCCTGATGTTTTTGCCATCGCTGCTTGTCCTGCTTAGGAGCCGACTCATCCCAGGCCCACAGTGCACACTCTCCAATGGTCTGAGGGACAGTGAACTGCCCCCTGTTTAAAAAGTGTGAGGACCCCTGTTCTAAGGTCATTATCTCCAAATTCCTATTGCATTTATCTATAGCTTCATCTTGGTGTTTTAATTTATAGTACAAGCATATGATCAGTTCTTACATCTGTATATTTCAGTATAAGACAAATTTTTCTCTAAAAAATTATTCCTCTGAAGAACAGTAATCTTATATTTTTAAGCTCTCTCTCAATTATTTTATTTTGAATAGGAGTATAATGTTTGGAGAAGACGGGTGAGCTTGAAATGATACCAGTCATTGCTAATTTTGAATGTTTGTAGAGGGTTCCTGAGGAAAATAGGTAGAAGCTGGTAAAGAGTTTAAACAAATTCAAAATTATTTATGGGACAGGGAGTTATACTCTTATTTGTTGTAAAAAAAAATCCTTTAAAAGATCGCCTTTAAAAGTAATATGTAAATAGTTACTTTATGAAGATCACAGTATTTACCTATAGAACAATTAAAAAGCCAAATGTCTTGATATTATGTGAATGGACATTTGTGGCCTAGAAAAACATTTCCAGTGACAATATTATATATGATTTCAGAAAATATTACTTCTGAAAACAACTTAAATAGAAGTGAAGATTGTTCACTTTAGGATACTTTTAGATTTCTCAAAAAGAAAATAGCAAGAGGACACCTGTTGAAGACATATGTAAAGTTTAAATAAAGTTGTTTTGTAAAATCAGTGTGCTTTGTGATTTTAAAACATTCATAAAAATAAGTTAATAAAATATACATTGGACTATGTTATATAAGTATACAGAAGTTTCAAGTTGGTCAGAATTTAAAAAAAACCTTTTCATTGGCAAAAGTTGGAAAATCCATCATTTTCAGAGTGGCCTAATATTATGTTAGCTTGCAAGTTTCTGTGTAGTTGGATGACTATCTAAAAATACTAGGATGCTATTAATTAATACTTGTTGAACTAATAAAAAATTCTGTATACATTTACTTATTAACCTTTCTTAGAGGACTAAGTTGCCTGTGGGAGGCACAAGTTTAGGGAAGACATTTGATTGCATACCTCTTTATACTGTAATGTCAGTGACCTGTTGATAGTTTCACACAGTATTAGAATAATTTTTCAGAAATTCCTCAGATTTGTAAGTTGTCAAAACAATTTTTTAATTTTTTTCCTGTATAATGTTGGTTGCATACATGGGAAAATTGTGATAGGATAAGTCTGGTCAGAGGGCTGTGAAAGACATTGTCATCTTAATCAGAAAAAATGTAATGAAGTACATAATTGTAAAAGATATTTTAATTCCATCCACCTGTTTCAAAGAGTGGGGAAAAAAGCAGTAGTAGTTGGTGAGTTTTTATTCAGTTGTTACAATGTGTTTATGCATTTTATTCATTAAGTACTATTTATGTTTAGAGGGCAAGTAAGATGGATAGTCTGAGACCCAATGGCATTCTTTTTTTTTTTTTTCCTTTTTGAAATACTTGTATTACATTTATTTGATTCAAAGCTACAGACCACAAAAATTCTTTAATGCCAATGATAAAATAGTTACATATTTTATGATACTGAGAATGACACATTCTAACCAACTCTAGCTATGCTCAACAAAAAGACAAAGCTTGAGGAAGGGAAATTATTGAAAAAGAATTTAATTTCATATTAAGCCACATACAAATACGTTGTGATTGACTACATCTATTTGCTGATTAAGTCACCAAATATTAATTGAGTGCCTTCCAAGTTTCGAGCATTGTGCTAGATGTTAAGGATTCAATTATGAATTATATCATTTGTCAGTAAGAAACTGACAGTCTGGTGGAGATCATGCCAGTCTATCATCACCTTCTATCATATTTAAATAAAGACATGTCAGTCTAGCCTGTTCTCACTTATATAGCCCCCCTGGTCCTTATACTAGGTAGCCATCATTCTTTTTTTTAAAAAAATTAATTTTTTTAATTGACAAAAATTGTGTCTTTCATGAACAACACTGCTTGAAATATGTATTCACTATGAAATGGCTAAACCAAGCTATTAATAACTAACATATGCATTACCTCACTTATTTTTTATGGTGAGAACACTTAAAACTCTAACCCCCAATGGCATTCTGACATGTAAGAAAAGGGCATGTCTAGAAAACTGATTAAAAACAATGACTAAATAAATAAAACATTTTACATTGGATTTCAGGTAGTGTGTACTTGGAGAGAAGTAGTCCTGATTGAAGGACTTTCAGGATTTTGTTATACATAACCTTGAGAAAACTTGAAAATTGTCACTATATGGAGAGATTTAGCATGGGACACTTTCTTCAAGAGCTGGGCTTTTAAGAACTACTAGAATAATAATAGCCAGGGGAAGGCATTTCACGGGCACTTTCTTGAACCATGCCCAGTTTCTCCACAACCATTTATTCAAAAAGCTACCCCATCTCCATTGAATTTTTTTGCTCATTTGTTAAAAATTAATTAGGCATATTTATGTGGATCTCTTTCTGCCCCATTGGTCTATCCCTCCACCAATACCATACTGTCTGAATTACTGCAGCTACATTGTAAGCCTTAACATCAGCAAAGTGGAAAGTGATTTCTCCCACTTTATTCTTTTTTAAAAAATTTTAGAATAAGCTTGTTTATGACTACAAAGGAATTTGCTGAGATGTTGATAGTAGTTGCATTAAACCTATAAATCAGTTTAGGGAGAATTGACATCTTTATTATGTTGAGTCTCCCAATCCTTGAGCATAGTATTTCTGTCCAAGTGTTTAGATCTTCTTTGATTTCTTTCATCAGCATTTTATAATTTTCATCATATAGATCCTATTAGGGTTTTGTTAGATTATATCTGTTTTATTTTCTTTGGACAGTTGTAAATGGTATTACATTTTAAATTTTGGTTTTACTTACATATTGCCAGTATATAGAAATGCAATTGGTTTTTTGTGTTGATCTTATATCCTGTGACTTTACTGAATTCATTTATTAGTTCTTGCAGTTTTTAATATTCCTTGGGATTTTCTACATTGATAAGCATGTTGTCTGCAAATAAATAGTTTTATTTTTTTCTTTTCTAGCTAGTGTGACCTAAATTTCTTTTTCTTGCCTTATTGCAGTAGCTAGAGCTTTCAGTACTATATTAAATAAGAGTGATGAGAGTGGAATCATTGCCTTGTTTCTGATCTTAGAATGAAAACATTCACTCTTTATCATTAAGTATGACATCAACTATAGGTTTTTTGGTAGATGCTTTTTATGGCATTGAGGAAGTTCCCCTCTATTCTTAATGTGCTTATCATTTGTATCATAAATCGGTGTTAGATTTTGTCTAATGCTTTTTCTGTGACAATTGATAAGACCAAATAATTTTTCACACTTAACCTGTTGATTTGGTAGATTGCATTGATTGATTTTTGAATATTGAGCCAGCCTTGCATATCTGGAATAAATCCTAGTTAGTTGTGGTGTAGTACTTTTCTTTTTCTTTTTAAAAATTCTTTGTTGGATTTTCTTCGCTAAAATTTTGTTGAGGACTTTTTCATCTAAGTAATGAGAGATACTAGTCTGTGTTTTTATTTTTGTGCTATCTTTGTCTGTTTTTAGTATCAAGGTTAATATTGGCCTCATAAAATGAGTTGGGAAATAGTACCTCTTACTCTGTTTCTGGAAGAGATTGTGTAAAATTAGTGTTGGTATATTATTTTAATGCTTCATTGAAAAAAAAGCCTTGATTGTCCTCAGATATAGTTGTTTTAAATGAAATTTACTTTGTCTCATATGAGTATTTTAAATTTGAACATGACTTTTGCAGTGTTATTTTATGGCCAAATATCCTACCAAATTTCAGATTCTGTGTATTGCTGGGGTTTTTTTGTTGGTGGTGATGTTTAATGGTAGGAAAAATGAAGCAAGTCATTAAGGTATGAGTGCTACTTTGAATATGGAAGTATTATCTAAATTTACTCTGATACTGGATTATGTGACTATACTCACTGATTTACTGTAACTAGACTGAGCATAAATTATGGGTCTGGAAAAGAATTTGGAAATTGACTCTATCTGCTTAATTTTACAGATGTGGGAACAAGGTATGAGGGGCTTGGTAGTTTGTTTAAGGTCACAGTTTGTGAACGAGATTCCAGGTTCAGGTGGTAGTCTTTTAAGCTAGTAGTGCTTCACTAGGGAGAAACATCAGATCACCATTGAGTCTTTGCAAAACAACCAACCAACCAACCAACCAAGCAAACAAAAAACATGCACACACACTATGTACATTAGAAGTAGCAGCCCTTCTTTTATAGAAAACAGTTAGTGGACCTTCACTAGGGAGGAACATCAGATCACCATTGAGTCTTTGCAAAACAGCCAACCAACCAACCGAACAAACGAAAAACAGGCACACAAATTGTACATTAGAAGTAACAGCCTGTATTTTATAGAATGTATTTTATAGAATACAGTTGAGTTAAAGTTACCAGCATAGTTTGCAGTATGTCAGTTTATGCTATTATTTCCTCCATAGTTGAGAGGAAGTTCATGATACCATTAGTATAGTGTATATATACACACACACTATATATATATATTTATATTTATAAATATATAAATATATATTTATATCGTATGTATGTATATAATACACATATACATATATATATGTATTTATCCTCATATTGTACTTTCCAGTTTCCCCTTCCCAGGACCTACATAGTGGTACACAAACATATGAATGTGACAAAATATAGAGGGGATTCTGATGCACATCATTGGTTAAGAACCACTGTACTAAACCCTACATGCAAACATTTTATGCCTATTTATTTCTTTTGAAATGTCAGTATTAACTATTTGGAGTTACTTTGATAGAATAAACCTATGGGTAGAGAGTTAAAGTTTCAGAAAATTTTGAATTGGGGAGCTACTGTTAACACTTAATATATGTAAATAACTTTGCCTTTAAAATCATAATGTTAGCTTAAGGATATAAAAATACATATAATTTTATTTTATAATTATGTTATTTAGTGTTTAGAGATGTGATGGGTTAGAGACTGATTACAGAATCAGCTTGAGGAAGGGTGGGGAGATTGTCACAGTATTCCCCATAATCAGTTTTCTTTCTACCTATGAAAATCTCAGCCAAATGATAGTCTAGATCAGGTGTCCTCAAATTACAGCCCGCGGGCCACATGTGGGTGTTTTTGCCCATTTGATTTTTTACTTCAAAATAAGATATGTGCAGTGTGCATAGGAATTTATTCATAGTTTTTTTTAAACTATAGTCCGGCCCTCCAACAGTCTGAGGGACAGTGAACTGGCCCCTTGTTTAAAAAGTTTGAGGACCCCTGGTCTAGATCTAGAAAATCATCCAGAAATCATTTTTACATTTAAAAAATCAATGGTGGAAATAACCTTTTAATAAATGACCATTAGTTTATTTTTTATCTAGACTAGGAAGGGCAAATATAAGACACTAATGTTCCCCCCTCCCCTTCCATACTATAAAATCCTCTCTAAAAAAATCCTCAAAATCCTTCTGAGTACAGTGGTGCTCCAGGCAGCCACTATTCATTGATTGGAATTGACACCAAAGGTGAAACCTATTTGGCACTTCTGTTCTAGGCAGTGTTTAATTTTTTTTGTCAGTTTAGTTTAAGGGATATTTCTAAGCCTCAGTGGATTTTTCTTTTGGAAATTGGAAATAATTACATAGGGGTTTTTTTTTTAACATAAATTAAATGGGTGATAATTCACGGGACTCCCTTACACCACAACACAAAACAAACAAAAGGCAGGTTAGCCAGACTATTGGAATTAGGATGTTAAGATAGGACATGGCAGACTTTACAACCTATGGGCCAAATCCGGCTCAGAGCTAAGAAAGACTTTTATATTTTTTAGGTGGTTGAAAAGAAAACCAACAAAAGAATATTGTGTGAAATGTAAAAACTACATTAAATTCAGTTTTCAGTGTCTATATAAGTAAAGTTTTGTTGGAACGTAACCATGCTCATTCATTTACTGTCTGTGGATGCTTTTGTGCTATAAGGGCAGAGTTGAGTAGTTGCAACAGACCGTGTGACCTGTAGAGCCTAAAATATTTATTGTCTGGATTTTTTCATAAAAAGTTTGCCATCCCTATTTTAAGATAACAGTATGGGCAGTGAGTTAGTGTTTTTCGATTATTTGGTAAAAGAGAAAACTTAGTTTGCTTATATTTTCAACAAGTTTTTGAAAAATAATAATTTAGAAAATGGCTACTGTTTGTATATAGATAAGTAGTAGTAACAGACCTTTTATAGAATACTGTTGAGATGGAGTTACCAGCATAGTTTGTAATATGTCAGTTCATGCAATTATTTCTTCCATAGTTGAGAGGAAGTTCATAGCAACATTATTGCCCACAGATAGTAGCAACTTATAATTCCATCTCTGTACTAGTACATTGTAGAGTAGCTATTCTCAAACTTTTTGCTCTCAAGACTTCTTTAGAGCCCAAAGAAATTTTTATTTATGTGAGTTATATCTATCAATATTTATCATAATATTAAGACAAAATTTCTAAATATTTGTTTAAAAATAGCAATAATAAATCCATTATGTTAGTAAAAGAATGATTTTTATGAAAATATTTAACAGAACAAAAAGTGAAATATTTGCAGATCTCTTTAATGATGGTATTAGTAGAAGAAAACTGAATTCTTGTATCTATTTCTTCAATTTGTGGTATGTTATTTTGATTAAAGTATAAAAAAATCAAAAGGTTTTGAAACTTGATGTCTTAAAAAATAAAAAAAATAAAAATCAAAAGGAATAGTATTTTAATAATTTTTGTAGATAGTTGTAGACATTTTTCTTTGATACCATACTCTAATTCAGCAAGTGGTAGGTTCTTTTATAATCCTTTTGTTAACTTCAAGTTTATCAAAGTATAATTTATATAGAATAAAATGTATTTTTTAGATGTAACAGTTCTATGAGTTTTGATTAGAATGTATGACCCATACATATATAACATCACCACTGTCAAGCTGTAGAACATTTCTGTAATCCCACAGTTTCCTCATGCCCTTTTGTAATCAAATCCTTTCTCCTCACTTCCAGATTTTGACAATCTCTGAGCTGATTTTTGCCCCTATAATTTTGCCTTTTCCTGAATATTGTATAAAAGGAATCATACAGGGCAGTCTTTTTAGTCTCTCTCCTTTCCACTTGGCATAGTGTTTGAGATCCATCCATGTTGTTGCAGCTATCACCAGTCCATTCCTTTTTATTGTAGGAATGTTTGCTTCTCCATTTACCAGAGATGGAGATGGGTCATTTTCAGTTTTGGGATGTTAGAAATGAAGCCACTCCTAAACAGTCACATACAGATTCTTGTGTGCACAAATGTTTTCAATAGGATGCTGCAAAACTGTTTTCAAAAGTGGCTGGACCATTTTACGTTAACACCACCAATGTGTGAAAGTCCCAGTTGCCCACATATTAAGCAACACTTGATATTGTCTGTTTTTTGTTTATTTGTTTTTGTTTTGTTTTACTCATTCTAATACGTATTTCATTGTGGTTTTAGTTTGCATTTCCCTAACGATTGATAATGTTGAGTAGGTTTTCATGTAGAATTTTTCCATTCATATCTCTGCTTATAATTGGACAGTGTGTGTTTTCTTATGTTTGAGTTGTGAGAGGTCTTTATATATTCTAAATATCAGTCCATTTTTAGAAAGTGTTTTGCAGGTATTTTTTTTCACAGTCTATGACTTTTTCTTTTTTTTTCTCCCTTAACTTTCAAAGAGTTGAAATTTTTATGAGGTTCTATTTATTAATTCTTTTGTAGTTCATGTGTTTTGTGTTCTAAGAACTCTTTCATAAGTCAAGGTCACAAAGATTTTCCTGTTTTCTTTTAGAAGTTTAATGGTTTTAGGTATTTTTAGGTCTATGATATATTTAGAATTTTTGTATATGATGTGAGATGTGGGCTGAGGTTGTGGGGTTTTTTTGGAGGGGGGGAGTGGTCATATGGATGTTCAATTTTTCCAGCATCTATTGTTGCAGACTATCTTTTTTCTATTGAATTGCCTTGGCATCTTTTTCTGACCCAATATGTGTGGATTTATTTCTGGGTTCTCTGTTCTGTCCCCTTGACGCATGTGTCTGTCTTTTCATTAAGACCACACTGTGGCCTTATTTATTGCTGAAGTTGTATGGTAAGTCTTAAAATTAGGAAGTAAGAATTCTCTTTTGTACTTCATTTTCAGAATTATTTTGGGTATTCCAGTTACCTTGTTTTTCTAGATAAGATAAGGCATAATTTCTTAAAGGCTAGTTGCAGTGGGGAATCTGAAACCATTAATGAACGTTTTGTCCATTGTAACATTAAAATCTATTGATCTGTCATGCACATGGAATGGATTTTTATCCATGAATGCTTTGGTAACATCACACATAGTTCATTTGGAAAACACTGGTTCTCTGAATTATGTAGACCTTCTAAATATTGGCACATTTCATTATTCTATATTAAAAAGTCACATTTGTTAATATCACCACTGATCTCATCAGAAGATTCTGTATTGGGAAGGTGTCATGCTAAGGGCATTAGGTACAAATTTTCCCAAATTTTTATTTTTGCTTGAAAACTTAAATTTTATCATTGGTAGTGCTTACTGTCAGTTGCTTTTCTTAAAGGAATAGGTTTATTTGGCTCACTTTTGAAAACATGTCTGCCAGATTCTCAAGTCCGAATAGCCATAGCTTGTTGAGTTTATAGAACTCTCATCCAAGGGCTTTTTCTTGTGGCAGCCATTATACAGTTGAACTTTTAACAGCCAAGGTTTGAACTGCATGGGTCCACTTGTACGTGGATTTTTTTGATAAATGTATTGGAAAAATTTTTGGAGATTTGCAACAATTTGAAAAAACTCACAGATGAAGTCTAGAAATATCAATAAAAATTAAGAAAAAGTTAGATTGTGTCATGCATCCATACAATATATATATATAGATACCTGTCTATTTTATCATTTTCCACCATAATATATACACAAATCTATTATAAAAGTTAAATTTGTCAAAACTTATGCATACACACAGACTATACATGATACCATTCACAGTTGAGAGAAATGTAAACAAACGTAAAGATGCCACATTAAATCATAACTGCATAAAATTAACTGTAGTACATACTGTCCTGTAATAATTTCATAGCCACCTCCTGTTGCTGTTTTGGTGAGCTCAAATGTTGTATTTCTTAAAACACCATTTGACACTAATCATTTCCAGGTGAGCAGTGCATCTCTCCGATAAATTGCATATGGCAGTAAAAAGTGCTCTCTTGCAGTTCTTGTGTATTTTCATCCCGTTAAGGGCAAAACCATAAACCTTGAATAACAACACCAGGGGACTCACACAAAATGCCACTAGTGATGCAGGAAGTACTCCTAAAAAGTAGAGAAAAGTCATGCCATTACATGAAAAAGTTAAATTAATTGATACTTACCGTACATTGAGATCTGCAGCAGTGGTTGCCGGCATTTTGGACAATTCATCTTGTAAACAGATGATGTAAACTTACAGTATTGATAAATACGGTACTGTAAATGTATTTTCTCTTCCTTATGATTTTTGTATTTCTCTTCTAGCTTGCTTTAGTGTGAGAATACAATATATAATACTTTCAACCTACACAATATATGTTTATCGACTATTTATGTATGTTATTGGTAAGGCTTCCAGTCAACAGTAGGCTATTAGTAATTAAGTTTTGGGTGAGTCATAAGTTATCCATCAATTTTCAACCATATGGGAGGTTGGTGCCCCTTACCTTTGAGTTGTTGAAGGGTCAACTGTACTTCACTAGGCAGCAGAATTACATTTGTTTACTTCTTATTTTGTCAAACAAAATATTAAAAAGTAGTCTTCTCAAGGGTTGAGATTTAATAAAATTAACAATTTTTGCTGCTTTTCATCAAGGATGTTCTTAAGTGAAGTGAAAATATTGTTATCCAGAGAAATCTTGTGATATACGTGGTCATTTCCTATTATTATGTTTATGTTTATACTTAAAGTACAAGGATTGACTTGGTAATTAAAACCAAAAGTTATAACACTGGGAAGACAGTAAATTATTGACATTTCAGGAACACCTGAAGTTAATATCTTGGAAGACAGCCTGTTATTTTAAGAGCTAATACAGTTATAGTAAATTGTTGTTTTTATTATCTTACAGGTGCTATACTTGGTAGATCAGAAACTCAGGAGTGTCTTTTCTTTAATGCTAATTGGGAAAAAGACAAAAGCAATCAGACTGGTGTTGAACCCTGTTACGGTGACAAAGATAAACGGCGGCATTGTTTTGCTACCTGGAAGAATATTTCTGGTTCCATTGAAATAGTGAAACAAGGTTGTTGGCTAGATGATATCAACTGCTATGACAGGTAAGGATATATTTTATTTTTTATGATAGTTTGAATAATTTTCATCCTTCCCCAATTTTTAAAAGGGGAAAGATGAATGCATGAATTTTCTCTTTAATGTTTCTTGCTTTTTTAAAGATGGGATTATGAAGAACATTATAACATGCTGTAATGACAAGATATGAATTTTAAAGTAATAAAATACATTTGGCATGTTTACGTTTTATCTTTGCTATATTTTGAATAATTTATCGAATAGTAAGAACTCTTAGGTAAGAACCATTTCCTTCCCCATGTTGTTAGGATTATAAACCTTTTTAATGCCAATATAAAAGAAAAAGGATTTTGAAAATAGCTTTAAAAGAAAATATATCTGTTGAAAAATCTATCCTCAAGGAGAATAAAGCTTAATCGTAGTATTTAATTTTCTTTCCATTTCTTTTTTTATGTATCTGGAAGAAATTGATCTTACTACATTTTTTCTTTTTTTTTTTTCTTGTAGAGGCCTTTGTTCTTTACCCCAAGAGACATTTTAACTTCATGTTCAGAATTCTCTCAGAACTAACACAGTCCTCATAGAAAGCTACATTTTATGTAAAAGATCTTGTTTAAATTGTTTCATTCTGTACTTGAAATAAAATATAGTGATCATGTTATTAACTGCCTATGATCTTTCTGTAAAGAGTCCCATAGATTTTGGGCTAATGGCTTAGTTTGAGCTAGAGGATTCCTACCGTGGGTGGGTGGGTGCTAAAGACTGGCATAGCCTGCAAAGTCTTAGATAACCAGATATTTGGAGCCAAAAATGGTGCTATATACACCGAACACTAGATGCTTCCAGATCCACTTTCAGGAGCCTCAACTGATTATCTAGAATCTGTCATTGATTAGCCGTATGTGACTAATAGCAAAATACATTGAATAAGTCCTTGAAAATTGAATTAGCTCTACTTTTCATGAAACTAAGAGTCATTTAAATATACATTTAGTGGTTAGGGTATACTAAGTCTGAATTTTTCAGGGACTACTTCACTACACTTATACATCTTAGCTGCATTTCTGATTGTTAGCCTCTCTACCAACAGAAGTGGTCAGGTGATATATGCTGTTATGAAAGGCAAATAGGAAGATATTGGAAAGAGAAATGAGGTTTGGGGATCATCTTGATTCAAAACTCTCTTAATAATTAGTTGAAATCAGGAATTCCTATTCTTTTTTGTAGTAAAAACTGTACTTTTTATCTAAAACCAGTATTTCACTTGCGTGACCCTCAAGGCAGTGCTGAAATTTTTACTGAGCCATTTTTACTGGAGTCTGGGGAGTACGTTATTTAGTGCAAATGCTTGCTCTTAGAGTAATAATTACTATTCCGTCTTTGTTTCTACTAATTTAAAAGTATGTGAATTTTTGTATTTATTCTGGAAATTTGATTGAAAAACAAATAGGATAGTAAGAGAATTTAGAGAAGGGAAGAAAGATCCAAGATACTTCCATACTCATTGAAGTATGGAAGAAAAGCCGATGATAGAAGAATGAAACTACATGACGAAAAGTAATTTTCTTGACTTAATTAGGCTAAATATTTAATCATATTAATTTCCTATAATTTGAGGCATTCTTTTAAATATTATTTTTTTTAAATTTATACATTTCTCTTTATAAATTGTTAAAGCTTAGCTTTCATTTTTTCTTTTTACCTTCTACCAATTAGATATTGGTATAGATTATATTTTAAAGTTTGATTTTGTAGATTATATTTTAAAGTTTGATTTTGTTAAAACTACTGTTTCCCTGAAATTTCTTGAGTTTTTCACTTAACATAACCTTATTATTTTCATAGCTATCACAGCAGTTCAGTTTATTTTTCAGATGTCTTTTAAGTTCACCTGACATTTATTAGCAGTATTTAAAAGTTTGAATTTTTATTTTTTTTAAAGGTATAGCTGTTTCTTACTGGTTGATTAGGATTTGCTCTAGAGGCTAAATTCATGTCTGCATGACTTAGGACCTACGTAGAAGTCTCTCTTTTTCTCTTTCTTTTTTTTAAATCAGCCAAATTCTAGTCAGTTGAGTGAGTAGGTCTTATGTGTTTATTGTTACATATTTGTTCTCTGCTTGTTGCCTATCTCAACCCTATTCATTGCATTCAGGGAGTTTAAATCTATGCTATTATAAAAAATGACATATTCTTAAGCCTAGTTTGGGTCTCATGTTGAAATATGCTCTACTCATGAAGTACAAGCTTGCATCATTTAGTGTGTATGTATATATGTATGTATCTATATGCATACACACACTCAGAGTTTTATACATACTTTTCTCATTTTTGTATTCACAAAATGAGAAAACTATATTTCCTGTGACCAAAAGTACACAAATACTCCTAGACTAAATTGACTTTAGGTTCCTCTTCAAGTGTTTCTAATAATTACAAAAAAAAAAGATGGTTGCCATAGATTACTAATTAAAAACCAAATTAAAGCATTAGTCTCAAAGAATCAGTGTGATTGTTATAAAATCAGTTGTTGATTTTTTTTTTTTCTGATGAGATTTAGTAATAGGAATCCAGGAATGGTGTTTGGCTTTTAAGATGTAATCATTGTATATTCATAAATATCTTGAAGTTGAATATAAATGACTCATTCATTATTTTATCTCTAAAAAGAAAAATGCCTTTTGTAGGGTCAGGAAAATAATATTGATTTTAATTGTGCCTCCTTTGTTTATTTATAGGACTGATTGTGTAGAGAAAAAAGACAGCCCTGAAGTATATTTTTGTTGCTGTGAGGGCAATATGTGTAATGAAAAATTTTTTTATTTTCCGGAGATGGAAGTCACACAGCGTAAGTTCACAGGGAAAAATACATAGGTTTGTTCTTCTAAACAAGCATCCTCAAACTACAGCCCGTGTGCCTAGCACATTTATCTGGCCCTTCCGGGTGTTTTTGCCTCCACTGCCTGTCTTGCTTAGTAGCCAACTCATCCCGGGCCCACAGTGCACACTCTCCAACGGTCTGAGGGACAGTGAACTGGCCCCCTGTTTAAAAAGTTTGAGGACCCCTGATCTAATAGATTGAAAACAAAGTATATTTGTGTTGATATTTTCCAAAAATTTGACACTACGATAAATATTTTTTATAGAATTTTGTAGACCAAATCTGAGTTATTTTCCCCCCTCTTTTCCACAGCCACTTCAAATCCAGTTACACCTAAGCCACCCTATTACAACATCCTGCTCTATTCCTTGGTGCCACTTATGTTAATTGCGGGGATTGTTATTTGTGCTTTTTGGGTGTACAGGCATCACAAGATGGCCTACCCTCCTGTACTTGTTCCAACTCAAGTAAGTTATTGTCTTGTACTTTGTACTGTTTTAAATTTTATATTTTTGAGAAATAGTACTGTGGTGAAACCCACTAGCTTGTTATATGTTTCCTTTGGAGTTAACTTTTGAGAGTTTATTGTCATGGGAACTATAGCTTATTTTGCAAACTTACTAATTTGCTATGTCTTAAACTTTTCTCAGTTAAGGGTTAAGGTAGAGTAGAATGAGAGATATTTTCATTCCTATTCTTCTTTGGAGAGTTTTACTTCCATTCTGATACTTTTATGTATTACCTGCTTTACTTCTTAAGAAGTAATTAATGATGGAGAAGAATTGAAATCATAACCCTCCATCCTGTCCTCCATTCCTAAATATCTGCACCTTTCTCAAGATTACTTGTCAAAACATCCTTTAAACCATGGGAGTGGACTCAGGAAAGTAATCAAGAAAGTAGAGAAAGAGGTTTGATAAAGGCTTCAGGAAGATATATCCATAAAAATGTTTTAGGGAAGAGGAGCAGAAGAGCAATCTTTTTTTCCATGTGTTCTTGGTGTAGGTCAAGCACATTTTTTTTTGTTTGCAACGTATCAAGTATGTATTGAAGACATAAAAGTTTTTTAAAGCTCTTGATTCACATTCACCCCATCCCAGATATTTCTGAAATATAAGTGTGGGTGGTAATCAGATGAAATTCATTAACTTTTCCTCATTTTCCGTCATGTAGACACTTGCCGCTGGTCCAGTGCTGTACGAGAGGACTTTTCATGGAAGTAGATATTATTCAACAGGCCTAGGAAAGCTGATAACTTTTGGTTATACTTGCTTGGCACATAACTAAGTTCTAGTTTTTACTGTGTTATAACTCTTAAGATCAGATTACCTCAGCCTTCTGGATCTCTTGGTTGAACTTTATTTTTAATACTTTTAGGATCATGGTTAAAACTTGATTGAAGAAAATGGTAAAGTTCTATAATTTAATGACCGAAACAACTCCTTTCCTTTGGGCTTTATTTACATAACACACTTCTTTCTCAGTACTTGAAGCAATCTGTTAGCCTTAGATCATTGATTCCCATAATCTTTGTAAGATGTGTATGTGGAGAATAACCATGTTTAATAGTTAGGTAAACACACTATTTTCTATAACTTAAATATCTTAACTTATAAACATTAGTAACTAAGTTTGAGTTCATTAAAATCATTTGTAAAATAAAAAAATTTAATGCCTAATATATGTAGTTTGCTCCAGATGGCCACAGGATATACTTTGTCTTCTGTCAGTAGTAACTTTTTAAAAATTTGGTTTAGTATTTAATTTTTTTTTGAGACAGAGTCTCACTTGATTGCCTGAGGTAGAGTGCAGTGGTGTCATCATAGCTCACTGCAACTTCAAACTCCTGGGCTCAAGTGATCCTCCTGCGTCAGCCTCCCGAGTTGCTAGGGCTACAGGTGCTCACCACATGCTCAGCTAAAGTTTCTATTTTTTTTAGAGACAGAATCTTGCTATGTTGACAAGGCTGGTCTCAAGCAATCCTCCCACCTTGGTCTCCCAGAGTGCTAGGATTTCAGGCATGAGCCACTGTGCCTGACTCTAGTATCTAAATTTAGAAAAGAGAGTATTCAGTACTGTAATTATTTCATGAATTTATCCCAGACCTGTGATGTGATGGAAACAAGCTGGAAACCACATTTATAAATAAATTTTTATGGAAGGAATTTTTAAATAGTTGATATAACCTTATAGGTAACATTGATCTATATACAATATTGATGCAAAAGTGTGGTTAAGGCATTATTTTGAAGGGTTTTATATCCTGTATATGAGGCCACTTTATTTAGAAATACTAATTAATTCAAGAGTGTAGATCTTTAAAAAGGAAAGATGTTATTTGTAAATAAGAACCAGGAATCTTTCATCAGTATCCATCTCTGTGGGTTTTAGATATTTGTTATGTTAATGTTATTGTACACATTTACTTAGTACTTACATTGCTTTGTCATGAATTCACATGAATTTATATAAATTACTGAAAAATAAGGAGTGAATTTAAAGATTTTGTGATGAAGTGACCTACATAGTCAAGCTTTGTAATGAAAAATATAAGACAGGCCTGACTTTATGCTTTCCTTCTGTCATAAACTATGTTGTGAAAAAGGGGTGTTGTGATCAATGTGAAACTTCATTTTTGTCTTCTCTCACTGTCTCTGAAACAGTATGGCTTCATTCTTCAGGTTTCACTTTTGTCGAAAGGTTTATGCAAACTATAGTTCTGCAAGATCTATGAGACTATTTCTACAAGACTACTTAGTGGCCATTTTGTTACAAAAAAACTTAGTTTTATCTCCATAATAGTTAATGATAATTACATCAAGCATTTATTGAACATGTACAGTTTACTAGGGCTGTGTTATATTATGCATAAAGATATAAATTATGTAGGAATATATAAAAAGTGTATGTATATTCATATATGTTTTTTCAATGACTTCCAAATTGTGGGACTGATATATAAGGATTATCTTTGGAATTTGTTAGAAATACAAATTTTCAGATCACACTGCTGAAAGTATAGAATGGGATCTGGAATATTATGTTTTTAAAAAGCTTCCCAGGTAATTCTGGTGACCAGCCTGGTATAGAAAGCACTGATTTTATTTTACCTCACAGGGTTGTTTATGTAGTATGATCCCATTTTATAGATAAAGAAATTGAGACATAGCAAAGCTCACAAGTGTCGGAACCAGAATTGGACCCACATACTTGTTCACACTAAAGCTTTGCTCTTACTGTTTGCACTGTTCTGCTTCCCTTTTTTTCAGAAAGCAGATGCTTCTGGTGTTTCAGATAATTTGGTAAACATTCCTGCCATCTCAAAATCATTCTACGGGCTAATTTATTTTCCTATTTTTTGGATACTGAATAGTTTGTGTGACTACTAAAATGAGCAGTAAACTCATCTCACATTAACATTGTCTCACATAGGACAAAAGGGAAGTAAACAAGTCATAGATATGTAGAAGGGCATATTCATGTGTTTTCCATTATAAAGTTTTTAAAGCACATTTTAGAATAAGATGTATAAACCTGTGTTTGGGTTTTAGATAAAAATTCCCATGCTTCTGAGTTGACACTGTCAATGCCTATTAGTTGTTCAAGACTTTTTTTTTGAAGGGTAGGAGAGACATATACAATTGAAGTCTGAAAGCGACTTCTGTATTTCACCCCATATTCATGTTCCCATGGTTCCAAGTTTAATCTAAGGCCAGTTAGGAAAAGATCTCACATTCTTGCCAGGGATTTCTGGAACATTCTTCCTCCAGATTTTTTAAATGCTTTTAGACAATGACATAAAATTTGTCATTCTTAGGGAAACTTTTCTTCAGAGATTTGGCTGAAGGCTGGTTTGTGAATGAACTGGTCTGTTGTGAGGCATTGTTCTCACGGTTAGTCAATTAGCTGGTTCTGGCAGTTAAGTAGTAGGATTCTTTATCTGTAATACATCAACTTGCTTAGAATTTTTTCTGGTTTCCTTAGTATTTTATCCTGAAGAAGTGATGTAGGGATATAAGTAGGGATCTGGTCTTTACTTATGGTTCTTAGTAACCAATAAAAAATATTTATTCTAAAATTAATCTAACACAGTAAAAGGCACAGAAAAAAAGCAGTTGACGTTTTTGTTTTTAGCTGAAGCCATTCATATTTCCTTGTAAATCATAACTATTTTTCTAATGTTGTTTTGTGGTATCACTTTTTTCCCAGTCATCCTGGATGAAAGTCTTGGAGACAACTACTTCTATTCTTGACCCTATCATTTACCAAGTCTTGTTCATTCACCTTTTCATTCTTACTGATCCTGTTGTAGATCAGGACATTCTTACTCCTGAGGAGTAAGATTATATTTCTGTAATCTCATAGTTAGTCATCTTGCTTCCAGTTATCTCCCTTCATCTGTACTATTGCTAGAATAGCATTTTACATGTTTGATTGTGTTACTTCTGTGCTTAAAAAATATTTGAGGGCTCCCTGGCAAAGAATACAGAGTTTGGAGCATGACATATGGCCTTCCATACCCTGTCTGCCTTCTGATTCTTTCTTCCTGCCACACCCTAAGCCATCCATCATATGCATCTGGAATTATACTGCTTATGTATCATCCTTTAGAGAATTAAGAAAATAGTGCTTAAGTCATTTTCTGTTTTCTGTGAGTCAGATGAGTGCCCCCAGTTGAGAAGGGCTCATAGTTATTTGTGTATGTGTTCCATTCTCCCACTAGATTGTAAGCTTCTTGAAGATAAGGTATGTATTGTGGTTACTACTATATCTTACCCAGTGTTTTTATGTAGTAACCATTCTGCAAGTGCTGACTTGCTGAATTGAGTTCCTTGTATTTGGAGTTACACTGAGATGATAATGCAGTATGCCTAGGGATTCCTTTAATAAACATATTCAGGTGCTTTAAGGTTTTGTTTTGAGATAAATCTTGAGGCTGTGTTTTTGGGGAGTGTAAAATAAGTTGAAGTATTCCAGGCTTTTATAAGGGAATGATGTTACTCAGTTTCTTTCTGTAATCACAGACTGAAGCATCCTATCAACTTTCATTACCCAGATCACCTTTCTTTTGCCTGTGCTGAAACCATCTTTCCACCTGTACGAAGATGCTCTTATAATATGCAGTGAGTAAACTGAATGCAAACTGGTTTTTCTAGTGACAGTGAGTCATGAATATGAGGGAATTGATGGACCCTTATTAAGAAGTCTTATTGTGGTTAGAGTTAATGTAGTTTCAGTAAAACTACATTGCTTTCATAACTGTTTATGAGCTTAAGTTTCCTGCTTATAAGATCTATATTTGTGCTGATAAAAAAATTGCTTGATAAGCAAATGAATTTTAGGGACTGGAAATGACCTATCTTTAACAGGTATGAAGTTAATCTCTTGTTCATTTTTGAAGGCTATATAAATAGCAGTTTGGTATTGCAACATTCTTGCTTTTTTAAATGCCATCAACCTGTCCAGTCTTTACATCATGACATTTTTGTCTAGGTATTGGTCTGATAAGGACTTAAGGCTTTTGGAACACCTAATTGGGCATACACAATAATTTTGTTGACCTTACTATTAAAGTAATAATAGGTTGTCATTTCATGCTATGGCAAATTGCTATCCACTAAGAAACCAAGCCATCTATGAAAATGCTTTGTAGGGTTTTCCTCTTGAACATGAGTCTATATATGCATCCACTTAAAATTAATAATAAACTGAAAGGGTAGGATTAACATCATTCAACCAAGTCAATTTAGGAACATATACTGCTTCCTTATTGGGGAGGATGTAGGAAAAATTTGCTAAATTTTATGAAGAGTATTTAATATGCTAATATTAAGTTACAAAATAAATACTACATCCACAAAAACATACCTTGAAATAGGTTGACTGCTAAATGGTTAGAGTTTATGAACCCATATTTCTCTCCCTTTTGTTCTTTCTCCCTCTTCTTTTTAAACTCTTTTTTAATTAAAAATTAATGATAAGTACATGCTTGTTAAATCAAGAAAAATTGTATAGAAAAAGTGTCAGAACAAAAAAAGAGAAAGTCATTTGTTCCTTGTCTCTTCCCTTCCTCTGTCACTTTCTTGAATTAACCAATTTTAACAGGTTGGTGTGTATCCTTTGACACCTTTCTCTAATTTTATTTGTTCAAGTATATACTTTTTTCTCTTTTATAACTATAAAATATTCCACAACTGACTTCTTTTAACATTTTACAGAGGGTAGTTTTTCAGCTTGATATTTTTAATCAATCTCATTTTTAAGTGATGTATTTTTGAGTGAAATTTAATGGAGCTTTATTGTATTCTCATGAAATACCAAAATTTGATTTTTTTGTAAAAATTGTGTATATTTAAAGTATACAGTGTGATATGTTATTAACTTAGAGATTGTATTAGGTTTCTGCTAAGAGAATCTACATTTCACAGATATTTTCTATTGCATTATTTTAGTATGTTTAAAATACGATATAATGCTATTGTTTTAGGCTTGAGCTTGGTGGCTTCACTTGCAGAATGGAAAGGCTAAAATAAATAAAGTTCTTTGTAGCCAGTCATAGACCTGATTCTTTGAGCAGCAACCCCAAAAGAAGAATGTGCATGGCTATATCACTTTCAGACTTTTAACCCAGGGCTAACCACTTCTTAGAGAACATACCCAGAATCATCATTTAATCCACTTTGGTCTTTCTTTGCTTTGCTTTGGGAGGAGTAGGGTGAGAGAAACTGTAGGAAGGAGGAATTATTGCAAAGGAATTTTGAAGATCTAATTAGATAGAATCATGGCTGTGCCTTTGACATAACAATATTATTGACTCTATTTATGTATATCTTACTTGCCTTAGCTCAGAAACATTTGTCCTAACATATACTGTATTATTTCTTTATAGATTCTATTTCTATTCCGCTTGGCAATAGTCTTTTTTTTTTTTAAATTAACAATTGTAAAATTTCTCAGGATGTAAGATAGATGATTAAGAGGAGACAAATTCAGAATTTGTCAGTTTTCACATATCTTGGGTAGGGAGACCTGATAGTCCTAAAAGGTTTTTGAGTGAGGCATCCAAAAAATATTTGTCTGTCTATTGAGACATAGATAACTCTTAGAATGGCTTAAATAGAAATAAAAGAAAATGTATAGTACATATCATATATACATGTTATAGTATATAGTATATATAGTTATACTATACTATAGTTATAGTATATAAACAAAAATCCATATTTCTAGAAATATTTCTTTATATTCCAGATCTGTATACCTAACTGCCTACTAAATGTCTCCACTTAGATGTCTTCAAGCACTATTCAAGGGTAATGATCATCTCTCTCAAACCTGGTTCTTAGTAAATGAAACCACTGTCCACTTGGCTGCATAAGTCAGAAATCTAGTATGTGTCACAGCACTGTTTTTCACCTTAGCTGCCTCCCTCTAGTACTTACTGCATTTCTCAGGTGTCAGCTCCACAGAAAAATCTTGTTATATTTAACCTCCAGTGTAAGTTAGATTTCTCTTCACAGGTGTTCAAAGTACTGAATTCTTTTTTATTGCTCTTAGTTTATAATTATGCATTCATTAGTGTGTATCATTAATGAGTCTTTCTGCCTTATACTACTGTAGGCTTCATGAGAGCCTGGGTAGTCAATGCCTGGCACAAACTGGGCACTCAGTAAATATTGAATGAATGGAGAAGTGCTATTCATTTTCTTCTGATGTTTGGTAATAATTTCTTTGCCACCTAAGGAATAAGCAACAAATCTCTCTCATCTACATACCTAGTTGGCATTAATGTACAGATTCGATTTTCATTATTAACCTATGATTCTAAGTATGTAAATATTTAAGCTAAATTTTTCATTTGTGAATCCCACCTGGTTTTGCCTGTTTCGTATATTTCAGTGCATTTATTATTATTTTTTTTTTAGTTCTTTTTGACTCTTTTGTCACATAGTTTTATACTTTGAATCCTGTTGTTGCTGTCTCTTGTTTGCTTATTCTAATATTTATTGAGAAGTATATTACACAGAGACTGGGTTTTTTTAAAATCTATTTGTGTATTTCAGTAAATTTATTTTTCTTTGGATTCTGTCTTAACCCTTCATATTTTGTCACAAGTTTATACTTTGGGGCTTGTTCTTGGTGTCTCTTGTTTAGTATGGGTCATTAATAGCTTATTCTGATGTTCATTTGTTGGCAAGTGTATTGAGCAGAAACATATTTTGGAGTGAGATGTATAGATAGCATCTACTTGCACAGTGTTTGTACAGTGGCATCTTTATCTCTGAAAGCACCCGTATTTAAACAAGATCAGAGACAGCCTTGAGCCTTGGGAAACTATAATCTAGTTATTCAATTGGCATGTATTTCTTTCAAGGGATGGATTTTACTGTGGAGTACTGATAAGATGTTTTGGTAGTAGGATTAGCTCAGCCTTTTGGATGAATTATAAATAGTCTTGAATCATTGTCATGGGAATAGAATCTAGAAAGAAGAAAAACTAGTTAAGCAACTGGCATAGATATGTGAGTTGTCAATTTTTTTGTCAGTGCTATTGTTTTCTATAGAAATATTGGAAACTGGGGGAATATAATCATCTGTTAGAAGAATTTTCAGCCTTCCTTAACATTGGTGACAGTGTTTCAGTTAATTTTAAATTTAAGCCCTTACCTGTTTTGGGATGACTGGAAAAATGATAATCTTGTCCTCTGTCAGTATCTGAGTGTCTTCAGAATGTGAGAAGTATATGTGGATACTCATTCCCAGGGATAACACTGCTTAATTTCTTCACCTTGATGTGACTGGGCATGTAGGTTAACGAAAGGCCTGGTCTGTTAGTGTGTTTTACTTAATTCTAATGCTCTTGTTCTTCTGTCTTATTTTCTTGCCATAGTGCATTATTTATGTTGCACACACTCACATAGCCACTAGAAACACGTTTCTGCCTCATCATTATGATTATACTGTCTTCCATGAAAGGGGAATGAGGCAGTCCAGGAAATAGGAAATTCTAGAGTTTCTTAAGATGACTGTCAGAAAGTGTGGTCTGAGGAACTTACTCCAGTTACATATAAATTTATTCAGGGCTACTAGCTAGTTTTTGCTAAAGACAATACTGCCCTCTGGTGTCCAGAAGGCAATTCCAATTTATACCTTCCTCAGTTAAATTGCTTATTTTACTCTTATAGTTTAGACTGTAGAACCTCTTAGAAAAATAAATAATAATTATTTAATACTTGGTTTAGTTTATTTTCTGGCACAAAGTCTATTGGATCAGTTAACATGAGCTTATTCTGGAGTCAAGAATTTGTTTACCATCTATCCCTCATACCCAAGGTTTTTCTTTTCTTTTTCACTTTCTTCTGTTTATAAGGAAAGTGTTCCTAATCCTCTTTAAAAATATAATACATTGGATCACTGCCAACTTTAAAAAAGCTAAACCATTATTCTCTTTCCTTCACTTTTGTAACTGATGTGTCGTTTTTCATTTCATTCTGGATATGAATCGTAATTTCTTTTGCCTGTGTTTTTTTCTTCACAAGCATGCCTTTCATATAATGATAGAGGTAAGATGCATTGTTTGTTTATGGTTGTGGAACTTTTTGTGGATGCATACTAAACATTTTGTCCTTAGATTTTTGTTACTGTTTTTGCTTTACTGTGCATCCTTTATAGTGTCTACATTTATGTTATAAAGCATTTTCTCCCCTACCTTTAGTATTAAAAACATGATTGATTTGACATAGTAACAGCTTTGATTTTAAGAGATTGTAAACGATATTTATACTTATCTAAGGTAGAATGAAGAAACAACTATTTTACTTGATTAGAAGTTAACACTGAATGACTCCATTAGCCTTAAAAACTTTATATTGGTTAATTTTTATAGTATGCTATTAGCTTAAATGTTAGCATGTGCTCATTTTTAATAGGGGCTGACTTTCTGGTTCAGCTCATTATGTTTTAATGTGAAATCTATATTTTTAAATAGTTTCATCTTTGGCATCTTTAGCAAATGAACTAGCTATAGAAGTATAACTTTTGATGATCTTTTGCTGTATGGAGGTTTAAGGCTATAATTAGATTAAAACTCACCCTTCAAGTGAAGGACTAAGCAGTAAAATGATCACAGATGATTGTGCAGCTCTCCACTTACTATGATTTATTCAATATTGGTTATAGTAATGATACTGGGTAGTGATGTTGGGGTAGTGGGAAGATTTTGTCATTTCAACATACTGTCTTCTGATACCATAATTTTCACATACAAATTGGTAAGGAAGAAATGTAATGAGAGTCATGTTGTAAAGTGTATTTTTCTAGTTTTATAAAATAGCATGGGTATTGTAGAACTAGAAACTTAGAGAAAGTTTTCAAGAATTCTGAAGTCCTTATAGTTGGCAAACCACACCCCCCCCATTGGTTTCTCTGTGTAGTAGGGCAAAGCTATGTTTTATGGATGACATCAGAACGTTGCTTGTCATTTATGAAATTTTGGTCTGAAGTTGTCTCCCCAAGGGTTCATATATTTTAAAGGTATAAATTTTTATTTCTAGGATCAAGTATTCCATTTTTTTATGGGTAAACTACTATAATGATGCTGATGAACTGAAAATCGTTTCTAACATTCTCAGATTATAGATAAGTAAAATCTAGATATTAGAGGCGTATTTAAAGCTTAAATTAGTAATTTTTCATTTAAAAGGCAAAAAGGTTTATTGATTAGTGTTCCAGATAATATAGTAACCTGTGCTACAAAGCTACTCATTTTTTTTAACCCAGTCCTTTAAGTATTAAAAAGTATTATTTAAAATTGCATTTAAAAACACATGTGATTTCTAACCCATACCATTTGGACACTATAGAAATGTGTCTTTGTAGACCTTTTTCTCACCCTTTGAAATTGACAAGTTTCCTTTTTAATTGAAGCTTTTAACTTTTAAGTAGTTTTGATACCGTTGTTTTTACTGGTTGTTATAATACAATATTGAAAATAATTATATTAAGAGAGTAATCTAAGTTTTTTTTTTCTGAAATAATAGTAGCTTAGAAATTTGATGAACAGCCTTGGAAATGTATAAGAACTTAGAAGTTTATGCATTTGGAAAATATTTTATGAACATTTTTCTAAATATATACATTGAAACTTATATATTTTCTAAAATTGAAGTTAATGTTATACTAAAATTTTATTTTGAACTGCTGACATATTTTTAATTGGAGATGTGAATTAAATTAATCTAAATCTTATTTTATATATTGAATCTTATTTATGTGGTTAGCACCCTTTAGAACAGAGAATGGATAATGTATATGTTGTCTAGAGAGACATCACCAATTTATATAAAAGTTATTAAAAAGTCTTAGTGTTTTGGCTGGGCACAGTGGCTTACTCCTATAATCCCAGCACTTTGGGAGGCCAAGGCAGAAAGATTGCTTCAGACCAGGAGTTTGAGGACAGCCTGGACAATATGGCAAGACCCCATCTCTACAAATAAAAAAAATAAAAATCTTAGTGTTTCAATTTAGAGCCATATTACCTGTACCTTGTTATTTTTCCTCTTCAGCTTTCAGCTGTTATCTGCATACTTTAGTTTTTGGCATCTCAGCTTTGATAACTTTGCCTTTCTATCTTTTTCTATTTAATTTAAATATTTCTTTATGCAGTTTACAATAATTCTTGGGCCTTGAGGACTGAATGGTTTTCTTTGCCTCCAAAAGAGTAGTTTTCAAGCTTCCCCCCGTCCTGTGTCCACATTCACAAAGCAGCCTACTCCTATCAGTAGCATTTCTTATTACAGGTCAGTTGAAGGATAAGGCTGGGAAGGTATATTTTGCATGGAACTCTCCAGAGATTGTTGTGGCTCCTCCCACTGAGAATCACACTTGACAGCCCTGCCTTTCTAGAAGATTTATATCTGACCTCCTTGACTTGTCACTCCTCTAAACGAAAACACTCCAGCTTTACTAACCTTTCAGGTTTTGAATGTGGAAGGAAAAGAAACTTTTATAGACATTTTTAAAAATAAATATCTGAGTTTGAAATGAGTCACAGGAAGTCTTCTATTTTATCTTTCCGTTTTAAAATAAGAATTCTCAATTCATTTTATAAAGATTATCTAAGTTTAGAAGAAGAAATTGCAGGTTTTTTCTATATAATGCCTCACAATGTTTCTGTTGTTGAGGGTCTTTCTAATGTGGAATAAACTTTTAAAATTCCTGAGTGGCACCAGTGGTCTGAATGATGCCTAAAGAGACACTGTCCTTGAGGTGTTAGGAGAGGAAATAAAGGGAGAAGAAAGGCAGAGAGAGATGCATTGATCTGGGGTGACATATCCTTTCCAAGTGTCTGAGGTGCAACCTGCTGTCATCATATCTATTGGTCTTGCCACAGAAATTTTAGTTCTTCTTCAGAAACTCATTATGCAGTCCTTGAAACATTTCTGTTGCTTTTCTTTGGAAACTTTCCAAAAGGCTTCCTACATCTTGCCTTAGTTGCAGATAATGAACTGATGCTTTCAGTGAAGAGTTGCCATTCTACTTTGATAGGGAGGATTCCCTTGTGATTTGTAGATGCTGTTCTCCTATTTATATAGTATATTTGCTCTGTTTTTAAAACAACTATGGCCATGTACTTTTCTTTCATTCACCATGCCTTGTTATCTACTATCATGACCACTTTTCTGGATTTTTATTTGTACATTCTTTGCCAGTCAGTTCCTGAACACAATAATTTTAATCTCAGATAAATTTTAGGAAATAATTATAAGCAAAGGGATGAATTGTTAGTTAATATGTTGAAAAATTAGAATGAACAAAACAGTTTGGCTATGGCAATGTTAACTTACATATTTCTTTTATGTACTTTGTATTTGATATACCTCTCTGCAATGTATTTACAAATGACTATGGGTATTTCTGAGGTTAATGAAGAAAAAATTTAAACAGTCATTGGAGAAAATAGTTGATTTGAGGAGAGTCTTTGAGATATAGCCATAATTTTCTTTTTCTGGTACTTTTAAAATCTTCATCCTCTAAGGAAGTATACAGTGGATGAAACCAATGGAATACTGTTAAGAATATTCTGAAGTTCACAGAAAATGTTAGTGGGGGAAATTAAGCATTCTGGATCAAAATGATTTTCTCCTGCTGTACATTTGTAACAGTAGTGCTGAGTGTTATGAGAACTCTTAATTCAAGTTGTTTGCTTTGTGATCACTGTAGATAATTAGTAATGCTTGAGACCTCAATTCTGACAAGATTGAAGTTAATGCTATCCATATGTGTTTACTGTTTCTGTCAGTTGATTATTCAATATACTCACTTCAATATACTCTTGTTTTCAGAATTGATATGTATCATGTTCTGCTTATTTACAGTATTATTATTATTTATCTTAGGACCCAGGACCACCTCCACCTTCTCCATTACTAGGTTTGAAGCCACTACAGTTATTAGAAGTGAAAGCAAGGGGAAGATTTGGTTGTGTCTGGAAAGCCCAGTTGCTCAATGAATATGTGGCTGTCAAAATATTTCCAATACAGGTATTTTTATTGCAGTTTTGTAATCTATGTATATATTTTAAAAGATATAACCACTGGCCATCATAACTTAGATTGTCTGAAAACAGAAGCAGTATATTCCAAGGTAGTTTTTATGGTACTGGGAAAAGCACTTAGTCCATTTATTGTCTGCCTTCATCTCTGAGAAATAGAATTATTAGTATAACCATTATAATGTTTGTTTGGAGTGTTGGAATTAAAATAAAAGGACATATAGGGATCTTTTGCCAATAAAAAATCTACAGAAATGTTATGTAAAGATGAGAATTCCAATTAAAAAAAAAACCCTCATTGTCTGCTTGGCTAAATTTTAATATCCCCTTGACATTATCAGAAAAAACAAACAGAAGAGTGAAAGAGTAGTGTGCTTTGTTTTAGAATTGCTAAGTGGAGGTATTTTACCAGACTTTGATTTATTTTGATTCTACTTTTGAGTATTTATGTAATCATTTGTGTTTTTGTTTAGTACATTTTCAGAGGCAGTAAGTCAAGACTCCATGTAATTGGTTTACTGTTGAATTGCTTTTCTTTTAAAGGTGGCTGGAATTCTCATAAAACCCTGATCTAATGCACCTCTGAGTTGTTCTTGTATTTTGTTTTGTTCCATTGGTACTATAGATTTATGATGACTCTATCTTCCCTGTCTTGTGCTTGTGTATCCCTGGGGCTAATGATATCCTTGGTACTGAGGTCCTGTCTGGATTTGCTGATACAGGCTTTACCATTACATCTAGACAGTGGATCTTACTTATTCCAAAGTTATCATAGAAGCAATTTCTTTGTGTTACTATACTTAGATTTTAGCTTTTTTACCTCCCTTAAAGCCTGTTTCATAGAGTATGTGAAGTTTATTTTTTTCCCCCCCTTTGGTAACAATGCAGATACTTTAAACTACAGTTTAGTTCTAAGAAAGAGTATATTCTTTTGTGCCAATATTCATAAATAAGATCAGAAAAGTTGTTATTTTAATGTGTACGAGAGCTTAAAAATTAGAGGCATTCGGTTGATATTAACTTAAGAGTGATGACAACAGTAGCTAACATTTTATTGAATACTTTTATTGTGTCAGGTAGATGTGCTTTACATATATGAGTACTCGCTAAGATGTGTACATGTAGTACTCATATATACATATACTATAACAACCCTATGAGACAGACATTACAATCCCTGTTTTACTTAATAAGGAAACTGAATGATTATATAACTTGCCAAAGATTAGTGGGAAAGCTGGAATTTAGATAATTTGGATCTGGAGGGTTCCTAACCATTATGCCTTGGTGCCCCCACTGTCATTGTCCTTTTATAATGAAAAGAAACTAATTTTTTGTAAGTAAATATGTAGTAGATGTAGATTACAGGCAGGCACAAATGAGTATGTGATATTTTTAATTATTGTATTGCATGTTTATGCCCTTGTTCTCTTGTTGACTTTGCAGGATATGCTAAACATTTTTAAGAATGATATTATGTTAGTCTTTGGGAAAAAAATGTTTTCTACTTAGAGGAAGTCATTCTACCTGAATATCATCTTTCAGGGAGATTATTCTGAATAGTAACACAAGTAACTTCACACCATGATGAAATTACGGTGTAATACTTGGAATAATTTGTAAGTAGAATGTGTTGCCATTGTAAGGTAGAGAAGCTCAGCATTTCTGATCACCTCTTGTGTTTATGAACTGGAAACACAGAAAAGTGTGTTTTGAGGGAATGAGACAGGGCAGGTGTTTAGTATGGAACTATTACCTATTATTAGAGCTTTCTCTAATTAAAAAACAGAATAAAACCAAAGAATCTTTTAATACTTAACTTTATTTTTTTGTTTGCTTTAGAACCTTTTTGAGCAATCTCTTACACATGGTTTATTTGCCTTTATTCTATGTATTCTTACTATATGCTTCCTTTCTAACTCTAGGACAAACAGTCATGGCAAAATGAGTATGAAGTCTATAGTTTGCCTGGAATGAAGCATGAGAACATATTACAGTTCATTGGTGCAGAAAAACGAGGCACCAGTGTGGATGTGGATCTTTGGCTAATAACAGCATTTCATGAAAAGGTAAAACCACTTAAAATTTTAATTTAGTAAAGTCAGAGTTGGCCTGCCTACCTAATGTTGGCTATAAATCTCTAATACTTATTCTTCTGGAGTTAGTATATTATTATATAGTTGATCAATATTTAACCTGAAAATAGAAATCACTCCTAAGTAAAAATCTGTCTTTAAAAATAATTTATTTTAATAAAAGAGCAAAGATGGTAACTATTTAACTAACTCTCTGCTCATATAATACCAGTCTTTTGTCTCTGACTTCTCGTGCTGTAATTACCTCTCTTTCAAATACTTATTTTAGTATAGACAGTGCTTAATAATTTTCATTTAGGATTTACAATCCATTTTGATTACATGAACTGTTTTTTATGTCTTCAACTCTTTAATCAATCTGCCTAGTGACAGAACCAATCAGGAAATTTATCTGCTCTTTGATCTGTCAGTAATTATCACCAAAACATATTTGCTATTTTTGCTCAATTTTTCTACTTTCAGAGTTAATAGATTGGTGCAAAATAATTGTAGGTTTGGGCTGAGAATTTTAAGTCATTAAAACTAGGCTCAAACACATCTTTATTAATCAAAACAGGACCCATTACAATCAACACATTTTTGCCAACAAGAAATAAGTTTGTTTACTCCTGTAGCATAAAAATCTGTGCTTCGGGATTCGAGGAACTCTGGTAAGCATTTTCTGCATCCTGCTGGTCCTGGAAGAGTTTTCCCTGCAAAAAGTTGTTGAGATGCTTGAAGAAGTGGTAGTTGGTTGGCGAGAGGTCAGGTGAATATGGCAGATGAGGCAAAACTTTGTAGCCCAATGCATTCAACTTTTGAGGCATTTGTTGTGCGACATGAGGTTGGGCATTGTTGTGGAGAAGAATTGGGCCCCTTCTGTTGACCACTGCCAGCTGCAGGCGGTGCAGTTTTCCATGCATCTCATTGATTTGCTGAGCATACTTCTCAGATGTAATGATTTTACTGGGATTCAGAAAGCTGTAGTGGATCAGACCCCAGCAGCAGACCACCAAACAGGGACTGTGTGACCTTTTTTTTTGGTGCAAGTTTGGCTTTGGCAAATGCTTTGGAGCCGCTTCTCAGTCCAACCACTGAGCTGGTTGTTGTCAATTGTTGTACAAAATCCACTTTTCGTTGCACGTCACAATCCCATCAAGAAATGGTTCGTTGTTGCATACAATAAGACAAGATGACACTTCAAAATGACGATATTTTTGATTTTCAGTCAGCTCCCGAGGTACCCACTTATCAAGCTTAAAACCTTTCCAATTTGCTTCAAATGCTGAATGACCACAGAATGGTCCATGGTGAGTTCTTGGTCACCTTCTCTTGTAGTTGTAAGAGGATCAGCATTCAAGATAGCTCTCAGCTGGTCGTTCTCAACTTCCTATGGCCGGCCACTGCTCTCCTTATCTTCAGGGCTCTCCTCTCAGTTGCAAAACCTTTTGAACTGCTACTGTATGTTCATTAGCATTTCTTTCCTGGGCCAAATGCGTTGTTGATGTTGTGAGTTCTCCCTGCTGCTTTTACAACCCATCCCATTTTGAACTTGAATGAGAAGATCACTCAAATTTGCTTTTTGTCTAACATCATTTCCATAGTCTAAAATAAATATAAAATAAACAGCCAGTAATAAGTCATTAGCAAAAAGAACATAAAGCGAGAAATGCACATTAAAATGATGTGTAAAATAAACATATTTATTTAAGGATGCACTCCAATATCAAATGACAAGTTTCAATAATGCTAAAACTGCAATTACTTTTGCACCAACCTAATTGTATGAAAGTACCACTAATGAAGTAGGATGTTATGTTTTTGCTAATTGGTTGCATCATTATGAAATATAAGTGGCTTTTTTATGTCTCTTAATTCTTGACTAAAAAGATGACAGTAATATCTAGAGAAAGATTCCTTATATTGTTGTTTATATGTTGCAATTGTGTGTTCTCCTACTCCTGTGATATAACATCTCTATAGTCGGTATATTTTAACTTTTGGAATATTTTCTAGAAATTTAGATTTTCAACTGGTCTTTTTTTTTTTTCTTCTAATTTTGTCTTCTAAATTAAAGGAAATTGACTATTCTTATAATAAACCTTTAAAAAGCATTGGTATTTTTTTCTGGTCAAATATTTATTAATGTGAACTAGAAGGAAATTTGAACCCTTCTAGAAAGATTGCTTCTTGGATATTAATATGCACTTAAAAGGAAAGATACGTTGCCTTCCATAACCTCTTATAGGTAAACAGAAGTCTCCTTGTAGATATGGCTTTTGTCAACAGCATAAGTTTCTTTCTTTTTTTTTCTCTCTCTCTTTAGGGTTCTTTGTCAGATTTTCTTAAGGCTAATGTGGTCTCTTGGAATGAATTGTGTCATATTGCAGAAACCATGGCTAGAGGATTGGCATATTTACATGAGGATATACCTGGCCTAAAAGATGGCCACAAACCTGCCATATCTCACAGGTAGAGCTAAATTTATACTTGTTTTCCCAAATAATTGAGTTTTAACCCCCTGGATAAAATTTATTTTTTCTGTACTTATACAGTCATGCTCTATGAGGAAGTTGATTTTCATTTGTTTTTTAAATTAGCTTTGAGATTGGCCAGGAAGTATTTTGGATGATGTATTTTTTAACGTCATTAGTAAAAGTAGTTATTTACTTATGTAATTTTTAATTTGTTTAATTTCTGAAAGTCCTTAATTACACCCCTTGGTAGTTATTTATAGTTATCTTTAAAGTAAAACTAAGTGTGTTTTCTCCATCTCAAAGGAAAAAGAAAAATTTGTTTTACTTCAAAACATGATTTAAAGATTATTATAAATAGTTACAAGGAGATGTAATTAAGGAGAGAATTTTAATATCTTTCCGCAAGTGGCCGGTTGGCTCAGTTGGTTGGAGCATGCTGATAATAATATCTTTTTTGCTTATTTTTTGAATGACCATATGATCTTTTACCCTGAACTAAGGTATAGGGAGGCATCATTTAAACAATTATTCAGTACTTAGACCCAAGAACTGTTACACCCTCAAAAGGAAAAACGTTTGTTCCTTAAACAAGAGATGCAGTTTGCCATGTATTTAATTTCTTTGAACATGGGATTCAATTTGTCATGCTGTATACAATTTAAAGATTGTTGTTTTTAAAATGAGCATTAATTAATTCATTGAACAAATACTTAGTTGAGTGCCACTAGGTGGTGTTTTAGGTTGCTAAGAGGTGTTGCTATAAATCCACTTCTAATGTAGATTCTGATTTTGCAAACTTCAAACAACTACCTCAGAAACAGCCCCCCTTTCTTCTCACCTTCCTACATGCCTTTTGCCAGATTTTCCCTTGCCCCCCACCATTGGTCAAGGCTTAGGTGTATTTAGCTAGGGTACAGTAATCCCTAAGATGAACCAGTTGAGACATGTGTGTAGAGGAAGATGTCTTATTGCCTTAAAAATTACCCGTTTTAGAACACCAGGATCTAGGTAGAGCAGAATATACTTATGGTAAGATGTTCTTATTTGTTACACATTGCTAAAAATGCTTTTGTACAACCAAGTGGAAGAATATAAGAACTACAATAAGGGACCATTGTAAAATGTATGTCTGTACTAATAGGCAAAAGGCTCCAGTTCAGCAATTTTTTGAAAATTCTTTTACTTTGGCTTTTTAATTTTGGTTTTTATGGGAGTTTGTAGCTATAAAATCTGAAATATTATCTTAAAAAACAGCAATTTTATGATTGGTAGGTGGGAGTGACATAGATAAACATGTATTTTTGGAATGACAGTTCTTTATAAAACTGCTTTATGGAGAGGATTCCTTCTTATTGTCCATGTTATCAATAGGAGTTTGTCACTGTTCTCTTGGGCTTCAGGGTACATGGGGCTCTGCTTGAGCTTTTTCTCCTCCCCCTTTTTTCAGCATTTCACATTTTTAAATAACTATTCTTTTATGGCATATATTCTTCCTCTTTCCCACTTTT
This sequence comes from Microcebus murinus, assembly GCF_040939455.1. NCBI lineage: Eukaryota > Metazoa > Chordata > Mammalia > Primates > Cheirogaleidae > Microcebus > Microcebus murinus. Next base: position 29,949,548 of record NC_134111.1, read on the forward strand.
AATAAAAACTTTTAAAAGATAACTTGTTTAAACATAGTTTAAATATTTTCTTTTTCTGTTTGCAAGGGACATCAAAAGTAAAAATGTACTGTTGAAAAACAATCTGACAGCTTGCATTGCTGACTTTGGGTTGGCGTTAAAATTTGAGGCTGGCAAGTCTGCAGGTGATACCCACGGACAGGTAAGGATGATAATTATAAAATGTAAGAAATAATAAGCTTGTCCCATGTTTTCTTAAAATGGTATGTCAGAGTTGAATTGGTCTAAAATTGTTATGGTGATTAAATCAGTTACTAATAAAGAGTTATGTTAAATTTTCTGAGAAAGATTTTCATATGGTAGTAGAAGACTCAGGTGGTTTAGTTCAAGCACTTCATAAAACAACCATTAGATGTCATAGCATTCTTTTTAAAACACTGATCAAAGAAGAATCCAACAGCTTTTAAATTCTTAGGAAGTTCTTAGTATTAACTTGGTAGTTTTAATTTGTTAATTCTTTCACCATCTTAAGAGGAATGGAAGGATACCTGTTGCTATTCTTGCTACTGTGTATTAAGATTTCCCTGCCCATTTTCCACACAATTATATAGTTTCTTGCTCTTTATTGCTTCATTAATTCTTTCGTCAACTTAATGGCTTTTTCTGAATTCTCTCCAGAGTTCAGAGCACTTGTAAACCATTGAGCAAGGTGTCTAACTCTGGCTCAGGTCTGCACAAAGAGGTGTCAGCAGTGAGGAACCTTTAAGGAAGGCCAAAGGGGATAAGAACATTATCCATACATTTTATTTTCAATAACTGTGAGGCAAGGAAAAGTGTTCTTACTCCCACAAGATTACTTTCTAATCAAGAAAACCAGTTTGATTTGAAAGGTGACATTTTCTGCAAAGCCAAAGGATTCAGGATTTGGCATTATCATGTCTTCATCTTTCAAATCATGTGAATTACTTACTAGGTCAGCTAATTTTTAACTTTCTTTTCCCCAGCATATCTTATTGATATTACAGAACACAGTTTTAAACAATCAATTTTGGCAATATTGACTAGCAATTTAAAAGTTTAGTTTAGGGTAATGGCCAGCAGTCATATCATTCTAGAAAACTTGACCCAATTGTATAATGTATGGGAATGGAGGCAGTTTGGAGGAGAACATTACCAAGATGGAGATGGTGTAGGAAGCGTCAGACACACTTCTGAGCTAATTGAATGATTGACTGTCTAAGACCAAATTTGGGGAATACTTTCATTCTTTGGTACCTATAAGCACCCCTCCCTTATTTTTTTGAGAAAAAAAATTGGGGGCTCATTTGTATCATCTTTTAACTCCCTCATGATTGAGTTCCATATAATGAGGTAAAAATAACTAATTGCTTACAGTATAGTAGTTGCTCCTTGACTTTAGATTTCATAGACTAGAAAATTTCAAAAATATTTGGAAGAAATTGTACATTTTATGTATTGCAAAGAAAGAACAGATATAAAAGAGAAGACATTTTACACTAAAATAGTAGATAAACTATAATCTCATTAATAAAAGAGGTACATTGATTGGATGGCATACATTTATCTTTAAGAGAAAAGTAGGCTTTTGGAAAATATTTATAGTACCATTAAAATAATTATTCAGAGTAGGAAAAAAAGCTGCATTTTTTCTTTCTTTGAAGTACTCTCCTTATTAAATGAATTAAAATCTTGAACTTTAGTCTTAGTGATCTGTCCTTATTTTTTCAAACATCTTTTATATGATATTTGTATATAATTGCCCAACTTGTCTCTAGAGATCACAGTCACCTAAGGATGGAGTTTTATAGAAATACCAGTATCTAGACTGCTCTCTAGATCTGTTATAACTGAAGTGTATTTGTGATCTACCCATCTATCTCACAAACATTTTTTAAGCATTCATACATGGATGTTGTCAAATACCAACCAAAGCTAGCTCTACTAATTTAGTAACCATAGTTACAGTACTGAGAAATACCAAATTGTTGGGGACAGATATAAATAAAGGACTCTAAGGCAGAAGAATTCATGAATAAATAAATACATAGATTTTGTGCAAATAGAACTTTTAAAAAAGTCTGTCCATCTTTTATGTGGCTAATTCTTTCTATGACATTTTGTGTTTATTCATTTTTTAATTCAGATAAAGAGACCTCAAAAAGTTTTTTTTTTTTTTAAATACATTTCAAACAATTTGCAAAGGTAGAGTAGAAAAGTATATGCAGCATTCTTTTCTGTTCCTTCTCCCAGCTAGCAGTCATTGTAGTTTGTTAGGATTGCTTCGGGAAAGGGGAAAAAACCCTAAACTTAAGCCTGTACCAGGATAGTGTCTGTTGACATATTTTTTTAAGTATCAGGAAGGATCTTACTATATATACATTATAGTCTTGTGGTCATAATTTAGTTGCCTTACCCTGATAATAGACCACATTTGGTTTTGAGTCTTTTTACAAAATCATAAAATGTTAGTTCATAAAGTTAATGAATGAGTACTGTTTGCTTTCAACATCTTTTTCAGGTTGGTACCCGGAGGTATATGGCTCCAGAGGTATTAGAGGGTGCTATAAACTTCCAAAGGGATGCATTTTTGAGGATAGATATGTACGCCATGGGATTAGTCCTGTGGGAACTGGCTTCTCGCTGTACTGCTGCAGATGGTAAGGGAAAAAATATTTTAAAGATATATATGCCTACTGCACATGTAATGAAAAGGGATGATTACACTCAAAGGTAATATCTTAAAGTATAAATTTTTTTAAATGGACTCCAGGAGGTGGTAGAGACTTCAGGAGGCAGGGGAGTAGAAGGAGGGGCCAGAGAAGAAAGGAACTGATATGTATTGATCCTTTACCATTGCCAAATGTTTTTCTGGATACTTCACATACCTTAGTTTATTTTCTGATTCAGCTCAGGAGGTAGTTATTATCTCAGTTTAACATGAGGAAATTGAGACTCAGAGAAACTAAGTAGCTTGCTTCTTTTAGCCCCAAGCCATTAAATGGTGAAATCTAGATTTGAAACTGATCCACATGTAGGGAGGGGCTGCTGTTTGGTTAGGTCATGTGGGTCTTGCCCCCCAGGTTCTAAAGTCGACTCTTGTGGTGAGAGGAGATGCATGTAGATTGGGAGGGACTTTGCCTTCCAGGACACTCAGGCTGAGTCTTTTCAGCACTCAAGTAATGCCAGCATACACCTGACTAACCAGATTAAATTTACATTCTGTCCTCTTCGACACAGAACTGTGAGCATTGTTTGCATGTACTGCAGGTTAAAGTCTACCTCCTTAAAGCTTTGACCTGATTATAGACATCATTGTGAACATTAGTCACAGTCCCTGGCACCTTTAGCACCTCGGTGTAATGCACCTTGGTGCTAAAGGGCTGCTATTCTTTGTTCTTGTTCTTGAAGTCCTTGTTCAAGTCTTGTAAATATTTGCTTTTTATTTATTTATTGGAGTAAACCTGAAGACGGTATTCCTAGTGTGACAAAACCAGTGTTCCAGGCACTATGTCTTTAGTGTTCCTTCCTAAGGTCTCTACTCTCTCTTTATTTATGTTGCAGCACTTTTTTTGAGTAATGTAAGACAAACTTGCTGACTGCTAAACTCCTAAGCAAATGTAAATGAGCTTGATCTGGTTTTTTAATTTGTAATTGTCTAAAAACTTCCTGTGATTGTCAAAGACCATAGAAATAATTTTGAATATTTAAAAAGATTTAACCAACTTAACCTATGTTATTAAGAATATTTTATTTTTCTTAGTACTATAACAGGCTCTCAGTGTAGAGCAGACTGCCTCTGGAGTATGAAATTCGATTTGGGTACTGTATTTTTAGAGGGAATTTAGTAGAGTACTCAGAAATGGGCAGCCATCCATTCTTCTAGGATTGGGGATTTGGCTTGGGAGTCGATCCCAAACTTATAAAAGGTTGAAGCAGTTTGGGAATAATTTTAGCTTAGAAGTCTATAGGAAGAAAAATAACCTGTTCAGGTATTTTGCTCAAGGTGGAAGAGGAATTGCATTTATTATGTGCATTTATGGAAGCAGAAGTAGGTCAGATGATAGATGTTATAGGAACATGTATTTTGTAAGAACCTGTAATATGAATTCTGCATCGCAAAACATTGGATCAGGCGTTATGGGGGACACACAGGCCCTGTTCTCAAGAAATAGGCATTTTATTTAAGGTGATAAAATACATCCTGGATAATGAACTCTAGAATAAGTAAGTATGAGTTAATCTTGATTACTGCCCAGTACATAGGTATTCAATAAATGTTTTTGGATTAATGCAATACCTGAGAAATGTAAGGGTGTGTTATGGGAGTTTAGAGAAGAAATTGCTGTTTGTGGGAAAGAGGTGTTACCAGGGAAATGTTTTTGGAAAAAGAAAGGGATAAATGCTGACTTTTCTTAAATGCTTTGTATGTGTTAAGAATTAATTGCAGAGTTAGGCATTTCTGACTCTTAAGTCAGAAATTGGGGCAGAGGGAATAATGTGAACATTACTGAAGTGGGTGTTTTCAAATTTGTTGATGGCCAGTTGGTTAAATTTATTGATTCTCAATTTTAACAAGCATGCCAAACTCTAGAGAATCTTATTAAAATTCAGATTCTGAATCAAGTAGATCTAGGTTGAGGCCTGAGATTCTACATTTCTTACAAGCTGCCAGTCAGTACCAACGCTGCTGACCTGTGTACCACATAAGAGTTTGAATAGACACCTTGGAATGTTGGTACTCTGTCACTGGAAGTGCTCATGCAGAGGCCCCTGTCTGGTCAGCAAGCATTCTTACATTTAAAGAGCATTACGTTAGATGACCGCTTCACGATTCATCGTATTTTATCCAGGAGCATTCGGTGCATTTTTAAGAACTTACACAAGGTTTATGTCTATGGAAGCACACATCTGGTCACTGAAATTGCTCAGTAGTTTCTGTCAAGTGCAGACAAGACAGTGATTGAAATCAGACTTAAGAATGATTCAGAAAGATTGATTCACATTCCAACTCTACCACTTAACAGTTATATGCTCTTGTGCAAATTATGTAACTTTTCTGAGCTATTTATCTGTAAACTAGAGTTAATGCCATATTCACCCCATGAAGTATATAATACATGTAAAGTTCCTAATTGGGACAGGTACTCATTGAATATTAGTTATTATTAACTCCTAAATGCATTTTTCTATTTATCTGAGTAGGCCTAAGAAAAACAGAATTATTTATATTATTGAATAAATCTTGGTTGTCTGTGAAGGCTTATTCTGAGTTGTTGAAAACCCTGGTTGGAGAGTGTGTGTTTGTGATTTAAAAAAAAATTAACATGTACTTTTGGCAGCTATTGTGAGGGAGGGCAGAGAAGAGGTAACTCAGATAATTCCTCATGTGGGGCATGTAGGAGGTTTGGGCATGCCAAAGAATAAAGACATAACAGATTAAACCAAGAGTCTCCAGGGATGGAAACACCCCTGTAAATATTCTGATCTGAATTGCAAGGAGTTGGGTACCTTTTAAAGGGGGTAATTTGCAAATGCTTGATTTGCAAATATCGATTGTTCCTATATTCTGTGGGCAGATGGACATAGGCAGTCTTCATACAGTAGATAAGAAAGCTCCTCACACAAACCTTAATGGGGTTATATCACAGACCTTTTCATTTTCCTGTAAATGAGACTTTGGTCACATGGTGGTGTAAGTACAGTTGAGAGTCTGTTTCTCTCTTGTCCTTATAGCATATAAACAGTTGGAAAAAGGTGATAAGAGTATTATTTTAGAAAATCTGTACCAGTTTGGAAGTCAGAAAGATTTTAATTAAAATGATTTTCTTCTTTTTTTTTACATTTCAGGACCTGTAGATGAGTACATGTTGCCATTTGAGGAGGAAATTGGCCAGCATCCATCTCTTGAAGACATGCAGGAAGTTGTTGTGCATAAAAAAAAGAGGCCTGTTTTAAGAGATTACTGGCAGAAACATGCTGTAAGTCACAGTTAGCTTTTCATTTGAAATTCCAATAAAACTTTTCAGGTGACTTATTTCTGCACATTTCTTTCTTCTGGGAGGATTTTCTAGGGAGGGCATATATGTACACAGTATAATCTGTACTAGAATTCTAGAGGCAGAATTAGAGCTATGCCTGTATACCTCTGAGAGAGACTATGGCAAGGGTCCTCAAAATTTTTAAACGGGGCCAGTTCACTGTCCCTCAGACCATTGGAGGGTCAGACTATAGTTTAAAAAAACTATGAACAAATTCCTATGCACACTGCACATATCTTATTTTGAAGTAAAAAAACAAATGGGCAAAAACACCCACATGTGGCCTGTGAGCCGTTGTTTGAGGATGCCCGTCATAGAGCTTTAGAAGGCTCTTGTCTCAGTGGTCCTGAGCTGATGAGTATGTCTTCTATTTAGAAAGCTTCCCAGGTAATAGGAATGCCTGATTCTGAGCCTGTGGGTAGTTGGGTATCTTTGCTGATCATCACCTTCCAATATGATACCATTTTTAAAGGTTTATTGAGCACCAGGTTTTCTCCTCTCCATGGGAGTTTGTTTTGGCCTTTTGATTTGGGCTTAGACTTTCAAATCCCTGAGAATGCTTTAAAACTAGAGACTAGGCAGAGGATAAAATAGTATTGCTCTGAACCTTTTGGTCTAAAGATAACTAGAAACATGGATAAAGCCAGGTAGGGAATCCTTGAAGATGGCCTTCTAATCTGCTATTTAATTGCAAGATAGAAATGATGATATTAACTGAGAAAATAAAAAAAATTCATAGCCCCCCCACCCCCTGATTTTGAGCCTAACGCAAGGGTTATTAGCATTGAAATGGCCTGGTTTATGAACAATGGATAGGGAATTTTTTGTAATTCAAACAAAAATTCCTGATATGGCAGTCTCTAATGTTAAAAATAAATGGTTTCTCTTGGTGCTTTTCCTCATGGTCCTGCACATACTAAATAAAAGTGAATGTTGACAAACAATATCAGAGTTGGCTAATCTTGAAACTTCTCTGAACTACAAAAATAGCAATTTCTTTATGAAAATTGTATTGTTTCCTAAAAGAAAACAAAAATTGCTATGGTATTTGACTATGTTTTTTTCATTTTAGGGAATGGCAATGCTCTGTGAAACGATAGAAGAATGTTGGGATCACGATGCAGAAGCCAGGTTATCAGCTGGATGTGTAGGTGAAAGAATTACCCAGATGCAAAGACTAACAAATATCATTACCACAGAGGACATTGTAACAGTGGTCACAATGGTGACAAATGTTGACTTTCCTCCCAAAGAATCTAGTCTATGATGGTTGCACCATCTGTACACACTAAGAAATGGGACTCTGAACTGGAGCTGCTAAGCTAACGAAACTGCTTACAGTTTTTTTTCCTGTGTGAAATGAGTAGGATGTCTCCTGGAAACATAAGAAAGAGGACCTTTGTTGAAAAATGTGGCTCTGGGAGACTTACTGCATTGCCTACAGCACAGATGTGAAGGACATGAGACTAAGAGAAAAGTTGCAAACTTTATAAAGAAACTTTTGAAAAAGTATACATGAAGAATGTGGCCCTCTCCAAATCGAGGATCTTTTGGACCTGGCTAATGGAGTGTTTGAAAACTGACATCAGATTTCTTAATGTCTGTCAGAAGACACTAATTCCTTAAATGAACTACTGCTATTTTTTTTTAAATCAAAACTTTTCATTTCAGATTTTAAAAAGGGTAACTTGTTTTTATTGCATTTGCTGTTGTTGTTTCTATAAATGACTATTGTAATGCCAATATGACACAGCTTGTGAATGTTTAGTGTGCTGCTGTTCTGTGTACATAAACAAAGTCATGAAAGTGGGGTACAGTAAAGAGGCTTCCAAGCATTACTTTAACCTCCCTCAACAAGGTATACCTCAGTTCCACGGTTGCTAAATTATAAAATTGAAAACACTAACAAAATTTGAATAATAAATCGATCCATGTTTTGTAAGAAATTCACTGTGTTATTTAAAGAAAAAAAGGTAAGCTATGCTTAGTGCCAACAGTAAGTGGCCATTCGTAAAGCAGTGTTTTAGCTTTTCTTGTGCTGGCTTGTAATTTAGGGAAAAAAGTGCTGTTTTTTGAAATGAAAAGATGGTATCATTTTCCCCTCTTCCCATGTTTTAAAGCTCCATCTTATATCTAGTTCCCAAAATATTGCATACTTACATAAGTATTTTTTTTTTTTAGGTGTGCTGTGTTTGGGGAATATTTGAAAACTTAAAGCATGATTTAAATTTTTTTAAATGAGCTGTGACACTGGAAAGCTCTTCATTTTATCTTTTAAAATAGATTTTTTTCCTATTTACATATGTAAATTTGTAGTGTATTTCTTTTCACCTAACTGTGTGGGACATTCTTTATCACTGTTTAGGATCACCTCAGGAAGTGTCATTACCCAGAATTCCTCACTCTGCTTGGAGACTTGTAACTTTATCACTATACTTCTGCTTGGTGCCATCTTGGCAGAGTAATATTTGATGTCTGTGAATATAAGGAATTATCTTAGGATAGAGATATTAAACTTTAAGCACAGATTTCAGATGTTACTGCTTTGAAACAAATCAGGGATAACAAGTTAAACTTATAACTTAAAATATGCAATGACATTTAGAGGTAACCAATGTTGATATACGTAACATAGCCTAACCTCCTCCCCCAAATTTCTTTCACAACTAACTCTGATAGTAAATTAGGATAGTTTATGCCTTATCCTTGCTAAGAAAATGGAACTGATGGTAGGTAGGTGCCAAAGTGCTTTTCAAAGCAACAGAATTATAATTGGATTCTTCCTCAAATTTATACAGGCCAAAGTAAGACATTAATTTCCTGAATTTCCAGATTACTAACCAACAGCCAGTATTATGCTGTGTACTTTTGTCAGGTCATTTTAAAATCCATACATTAATGTTATAAAAGAACTTTTTACATGTCACTATCAGGAGCTCACTGTGAATGTGTTATTTAACCACACAGTACACTACACTTTACATTAACATGCACCTAATCTCTGGGAATAATTGTTATTTATAAATAATACATAGGTCAACAGACTCTAAGCAGGGAGGGAAAGAGGAGTAATAGCATTCTTGTCTGTGTGCCACACACCATAAAGAATTGTTTGTGGTCTTGGTCACATATGTACCCAAGGTCTCATTGTATTCCTAAGAATTCCCATTTCAATGTTGAGTTCACCTCTTTATTTCATTAAGTACTTGGCCTCTCAGTTTCTTGATTCGGTTTTGCTTCCATTTTGAAACTAATCAAGAAGGGAAAATACTGAGAATGTGCATACAAGAAAATCGTTAATCTCTTGAAGATGAATTTCTACCTGTTGTAAACATTTAACTCTTTTTAAAAGTTAAAAAAAAAAAAAGAAAAAGAAACAAGGGATATGATGAATGTTTGGCTTATGTGAGCAGTAGAGATAAATTTTATAAAACCAATTATTCACAATATAAAATGCTTTCTTTACAAGTTAGGAAAAATTTCTAGAAATGCTGGGTATTGTACTTAACTATAGCTAACCAATTTTAAAACTTGTATCCTTTTGAAAACCGTATTAATAGAAAAACTTTTTATAGGCAGTAAAATAAGAATGTTCCAGTGACTACCTGTCCTGATACCTAGTCTTGTTAAAACTCTTTTGCAGGGTATTTAGTGTTTGGTTTACAGTCAGTGCAGAGTGGGCAAGTTAACAAAAAGCTTGAGCTAGAGATACTGGCAAAAAGAAAGATCAAAGGATGAGAAAAATGGTTATTTGTTTTGGGGCAAACTGAGACCCCTAGTAACTTTTTCCTCATGTGTATGGTGCTCTTCATGATTCATCTTGTATTTTGCCTTTCTGATGCCCATCACAACTGCTGCTCTAACTTATACTCTTCACCTTGCCCAGATCTCCTTGTAAGGAATGCTTTATGATCAACTGCCATAGGACTGATGGATTGACCAGTGTTTGGCTTTATTCAAAATCTATGCCCTGCACAGCTCTTTTATGTATTTTAGATGCTAGGTTTTTTTAGCATGTGATGTGTGACTCTTGTTTGAATGTTTATTACAGGTAACCTTGTGAATTCCAGAACAGAGACTGTGCCTCACAATTGTTGGTCCCATGAACTTGCACTGTCTTTCATGGTGATATTTTGAAACTACAATCAGGGAAAAAAAAAAACCCCACAACACTTTTGAATTTCTTCTGCCCTATTTCCTCACCCCAAGTAAAATGTAGGTGGTAGGGAAAAACCCTGGCCAAATGATAGTTTAGTGGAATCAACTGGTTAGCTTTTTTTTAATGCGTCATCATAGATACTTTCCAGTTTTCTCTTTTTTACTTTTTTGAAAAATTACTTTTAGGAACATTTGGTATGATGTGCATAAAATTAACTGATTTATGGGCAAAATGATACAAGTAGCATCTTGACTGAACATCATTTACCTCAGATATTCAACCAGCAGTACATTTTTTATGCAGTCTCAACCATATCCTATTTGTTACCTCTCAAAGTATTGGTAAGCAATTATTTTAGCTTTACTCTGTATTTCTTGTCAGTGTTTTGGGCACAGGTTGTTGTACTACTGTCAAATCATACTTGCTATTTTTTGTGCAAGTATTTAACAGAAAGCTAAAAAAATCCCCATAAAACCCCACCTTGGATAAGTGATTGTTAAATATTGTATAAATAAAATGTATGCTATCCCCATTCCATCCCCAAGTTAAATAAAAAAATGAATATGGTATTATTTGCATATGCAGTTTTTCTTTAGCTATATGTTCTTAAAGAGGGGAATAGTAGCTTTGCAGTTTGTAGTGAGGCTTACACCTTGAGATTTGGAAGAATGGGGATAGTGCTGAAAGAAAGATCTGTCCATTATGGCATTTCCTCCCTTTGTTGTCTGAGCAGATTATATCCCCACCCAAACACATATATTGTTACTGCCAATATTAGTAAGCCAGAGGCTTGTTGGCGTTGTGAGACACTATACACCAGTGGATTCTCAGTTTAGGGCAAAGATGAAGAAAGGAGCAGCAGTTGGGGAGGTTTGAAAGAACCTGCATTGCTTTCTAAACCAAATGAAAATGCAAACTATGATGGAATCTGCATGGAATCTCTACAGAAAGACTGAATTGTTTTCTACAGTGTTTTTCACAAAGCACTGATTCTTTAGAAAGTTAACAGATACTATGTTTTCAACATATGTAGCATTATGGTAAAGTTTAGACCATTTTAATTCCCCAGAGCCATTCATTCACATGCATGTGAATCAGAGAGGTCTTTTTTTAACAAGATTTGTTTCTGGTGGACCACTTGGAGGAAACACAGGAGTAAAATTGCACTGATGTAATATTCCTCTTCACTGGCTTTTCAGTCTGATAAACTAGGGGAGTTCATGTGTTTCTGTTTTTCCTCCTCTAGTAAATGAAGAAAATATCTTTAAGCCATGCTTGATAATTTATGTTATTCTTGAACGTTTTTTCCCTAGGGATTTTCAGATTAGGTTTTGTATTTTATTGATAAAGCAGTAAGAGATGAAGTTAGTTCAAAAACTTTGCAAATACATTTTAGCATTTTTGTATTAGGAAATATGGAAAGGCAAATATCAACACCTCTCTTCCCAACAAAAATGCGTTGGGATTGTAGGTGTATATTTCACTTGTACGACTTGCTAACCTATTTTTCCAATTTGCTTTATAACTATTACCGATTTACGTCAAGCACTGGAAGTAAAAACCTACCTTGCTACTTGTTTTAAAATCTATACACCTGGTTGTTGATAGACCTTCCACAGCTCTTACGTAGCCAGGGAGGCAGAAGAGGGCTCTCAGCTTTTGAGTAGCATCTTAAACTAGTATTAGGTTAAGTATGAAATGTCCTATTTTCTTAAGTACTAACTTTGACAATTGATATCTCTTACATTTCACTTTGACACTTTTATGTTTATTGTGAAGGCAAATCTTGAGTCTTTCAAACGCACATTTTGACTTGTGATTATCTTTCAAATTTTTTTAAGAGCAATTTTTGTGAAACCATGGATAAGTCAAAAATTTGTGTTACTTCGAATATGAGTTCCCTTGTGGAACCAATGCACTTCAGACAGCTCAAAATATCAACAGTGTTTGGGAAGGATGTAGCTAATGAACACACAGTAGGCTGATGTTCTGAGAAGTCTCATTCTGGTGATTTTAATATTGAAAATGAGCTACATGGGCGACCTGAAACCAAGGTGGATAATGATGAGCTGAAAACTATAGTGGAAATGAATCCATCTCAACCTATATGTGAATTAGCAACAAGGTTTGACGTTAAGATTCCAACAATATTGGACGATTTGAAACAAAAGAGTAAGGTAAAGAAGCTGGATAGATGGGTTCCACATGAATTGAGCGTCAGAAATCATCTTAAAGCTTGTTTTTCTTTGCTGTCAAGACATAAAGGCAAACCATTTCTACACTGTATTGTTACGTGTGATGAAAAGTGGGTTCTTTTTGACAATCATCAAGTGTTCGGTACAATAGCTGGATAAAGATGAAGTGCTGAAACACGGTCCAAAGCCAAATATTCATCCAAGAAAGCTAATAGTGTGTCTGGTGGTGCAGCACTGGTATTATCTACTACAGCTTCATGAAACCTGGTCAATTACAGCGGATGTCTACTGCAACCAATTAGATGAAATAACGAGAATGCTTGCGATTAAGAAGCCGAGATTGGTCAACAGAGACAGGCCAATCCTCTTGCAAAACAATACTCAAACACATGTCACAGAAACGATGCTGCTGAAACTACAGAGGCTGGACTTGGAAACTCTATGTCATCCACCATATTTACCAGACCTTGCATCAACACCAACAGACCACCATTTCTTCCCGGCTTTTAACTGCTTCTTGCAGGGAAAAATATTCAATTCTTAACAAGCTGTGTGGAAAACACCTTTCATGATTTTACTGCCACTCGCTCTCCAGGCTTCTTTGCTGCTGGCACAACAGCAAACAAGCTAAATCGTTAAGATGGCAAAACTGTTTCGACAGTTTAGGTGCATACTTTAATTGTACTGTTTCTTGTTTGAGATATAATAAACTACACTTTTGATTCAAAATCGGACATTTTATATTTAATGACCTAATACACACTTGCAAGCCTCAGGTCATTTCATGAGGCTGTTATCCTTTAAGGCAGATAATACTTTCCTAAAGTAGTTCAGACATTTTTTAAATGGACAATTACAGCTCAAGTGTAAAATCCTTGCTTCCAGTAATAATAGTGATGCTACCATTTTAAGAATTTTGGTAAAATATCCCCTAAAAATGAGCAGACTACAGTCACAGAACCAGTTTGCAAGCCTTAGCCTTAATGAGACTGCTGATAAGTAAATGACAGTGATCTGAAGGCTTACAAGGCTTAACTCTTCTGGTGTGTTTGGGGGAAGGCTCTGTATGCAAAAGAGTAAGTTGTAACTACTGAAGAGCTACTTTTATGCACAGAAATCTTATATTCCACTCTATATCCAAGATTTCCCAAAAGCTAAATTGTTCCTTAGAGCTGCGATCCCCAACCTCTAGGCCGTGGACGGATACTAGTCCATGGCCATGGGCCACACACAGAGCTCTGCCACCCAGCAGGAAGTGAGTGAGGGCAGGCGAGTGAAGGAGTGAAGCTTCATCTGTATTTATAGCTGGTTCCCATCATTCACATCACTGCTTGAGCTCTGCCTCCCCCCCAGTGCAAAAATTATTTTCCATGAAACCATGAAAGAGGTTCCTGGTGCCAAAAAAGGTTGCGGACCACTGCCTTAGAGCATACTTTAAAAAATACTTGTTAAGGAACCCATTGTTGAACTTCAGGTCTTGATAGCACTAGCTTAGGTGTCAATCAAACCTGAGTTGAATTCCAGTGTCTGTCAGTCATTCTTAATCTGTGTGATATAGGACACTGCCTCTACTGTGTTAGTGTCCTGATCTACAAATAACAGTACCTAAATCTCAGGGCCTCTGGCAGTTAAATGGATTGATTATAAGCCTCACAAGGATAGGGATTCTGTCTTTTATAAACCTCTTCTGCACAGGTGATCAAATATTCTTGAATAAATGAAGTTACTAAGTGCTTATTAAATTTCATTTTAAACATATACTTGTGTTAATTCACAGATCTCTGAATTTATAAGGAAAAGATTTGACTTTTTCACATTCCTCAGAGATTTACTTTTTGATACAGATTCAGCTAACATGGCCGTACACTTCCTGTTTGTTACTTGTGGGAGCTGGTTTCCAAAAATCTACGGTATAGTCATACGTCACTTAACCATGGTGATATGTTCTGAGCAATGTGTTGTTAAGGTGATTTCCTCACGTTTCGTGAATATCATAAAGTGCATTTAAACCTAGGTGGTATAGCCTATTGTTCCTATGTACAAACCTGTACAACGTGTTACTGTATTAAATACTGTAGGCAGCTGCAACATAATGGCAAATGTATTTGTTTATCTAACCACAAAAAAGGCATAGTGTTTTAATCTTATAGGACCACTCTCATATATGTGATCTGTCATTGATCAAAATGTCATTAGGCAGGGCATGACTGTACTTGTTAAAAAGGCAAATTCTGATCCTTTTCACTTAAGGTAGTCTGAAAAATCCATATTTTAAAATAATCCTACAAAGGATTCTGATGTTCTACATTTTGAGAAGTCTAGAAGAAAACTCTTCAAACTCCTTGGCCTTTTTCTTCCATATGGACCATTCTCTGGCTAAGCTGGTTAGTCTCCTGAACTAGAAAATCTGGATCTGGGTAAAATTTGCATGTGTATAGAAAAAAAAAAAAAAACAGCACTCCTACTTGACCAAAAGATTACTTATTACACCTCAATTCTTACCACTGTTTTTTTACTGCTTTGGTTTGAGATTTTTAAAAACATCTAGCTGCTAGGTTGAAATGAACTCTTCAAATGGACCATATATAAACACTTTACAAGTGTTAAATAAGCATATGGCCTAATCCCTAAAACAGTCACATTTTATTCTTTTGAACTGCTACTTACAACATAATCTAAATCTACTGAAATTATAAATTGTGTAATTGTTCATGTTTCAAATGCAAGACATAGCCAAGATAGTACACATGCAAGTCTCCCATAAATGCAAAAACATTTATAAATATAAAAAAATGTAATAATACATCTTGTTAAAGGACAATAATTTTTAGTTCTCTAGAGAAGTATGCCTGAAATGCCAAAATTGAAGTCATTGGTTGTACTCATAACCAGCTTAGTGAAGATGTTGCCCACTGCCTAACATCTGTAGGGCAGTTGGGGTATTTCTGCAGAGCATTCATAATTTGAGTATTATCCAAAAGTAGTTTCATCAGCTGGTACTCTCTCTGTGAATTTCCTGAAGTTCTTTCCATGGGTTTTATTAATTCTAATTGTTGTAAGTGTTCAAAAGCCTGAAAGATGAAAGAAATAGTTTAGGTTGAATAGGGGAGGAACGTGATAAAGTTAACCCACAGAACAGCTATGGTTTTCCTCAGTTGTAAAACAGAGAGCTGGAAACAGTATATAACAGAAACCAACAGGGTTGAAAAACAACTCTTATCAACCTCATAAACACTTCAGATTACCAAGTAAAACAGTGTCAATTCACAGTTATCTGTCCATGCACTGTTGAATGGAAACAGGGCAAACGTTAATTCACTCTGCACAATATTGTCTTCTAACTTTATTCTAAAATCATACTTTTAACATAGGGCTTCCATTTCGCTACAAAAACCTAAGAATTAGTTAAGACTTTTTGAATAACTACCTAGGTTACTCAAATTTGTATTTACACTGTCTCTACCTCTGTAAGACTTTGCTGTATAAAAGTTCAACACAACTGTAACAAAGAGGCAGGCAGAAAAAGACCCCTGAGCAAAGCAGGCCTATTCAGCTGATCCTTTAAGTAAATGACTGAACAGGGGTGGTAAGGGCATGGAGGAGCGGGGACAGGCTCCTACTCCTCTAAGACTGGCTGAGACTGTCACAGCCTATCAACAAGCTCCCTTCTTCCATCTTCCCCATAATAGGACTCTTTACTGTATGCTTCCTCTTATCCCTAATATTCATGTATTATGTCTTTTCTCACCTTGATAATTGTTTTAGGTATGTTATTAGGATATGAAAAAAACAGAAACCATTAAACCGTGACACACTAAGAATGAAATAGTGATACACTGAAACAGATTCTTGAGTATTCCATTCTTACTGTTCACTGTGAAAAACATCATTGGAATATATTTTCTATGCATCATAAAAATTCTGATGAAAAGAGAAATAGCTCAGATACCATTCAATTCTGAAAATGAGAAAATACTGGAGGCTACAAGTGTTGGGGGTGGATGAAATTGAGAAAATCTGAAATATTTCTAGGTAGCAAAATATTTCCTTATTGAAAATGTATAAATGAACAGCTATGAATTATTCCTAAGAATTTAAATGCTTAGGTAAGCTTTCCATTTTCACAACTCTTACAAACTATGACTATCAGACAGACTCGTGACATTAGGAGGAAAAAAAAGAACCTCAAATATGCTAAATACTTTTTCTGGTTTTTTTTGAAGAAACAACAATGCTCTGTACTCCCATTTTTTTGTTTTTACAAGAAATAAAATTCTGACTACTAAGGCCTATAAGGGATGCCAAAGGACTGAGGGGTCCACTCCTTTAAAAAAGTTTCTTCCCATAAAATCCTCAAAAACTGCACCTGCCTACACGAGGCTATTGAGCACTTGAAATGTGGGAGTCAATCTTTAATTTTATTTAAATTTAAACTTAAAAACTGATACTGGGTCCACTTAGAAAAGTTCAAGTACGTTTGGAACAATTTTAAAATATAAAATTTACTTTTTCAGCTATATATTTTATGGAACCTAAAAGAACCAGTATTTCCAATGTATATTTAGTGAATTGAGATGTGCTGTAGCAAATTTCAAAGACTTAATGCAAAAAGAAGATAAAGGAAAATACTTCATTAATAATTTCCAGTATTTTTTATATACTGAGTTAAATATAATATCAAAGTTAATTTCACCTTTTTTTTTTACTTTCTTACAGCTACTAGAAAATCTAAAACTACCTTATGTGGCTTATTGTCTTTTTAGTGGAGAAAGATACCCTAAAATAAAAGTCTTCAAGTTTTAAAATATGTACCTCACCTACCCCTCAAACTTTCTCTATATGCCCTCATGGGCCAATGAGATTTTATCCTGTAAGTTTCTTAATGCATTAATCTGCATTTTGTGTCTTTTTACTGCTAAGCTTATAAAACCAATCCTTGTGTTGGAAAGTATACGGATGGGTTTGACAGACTGTGGTATTAAGTTCTTTACAAGATGCAAGTGCTATGAACAGACAGCAGAGGGCAGTATACCTCTGCAAACTGTAAAAATTAATTGGCTGCTTCCTCAGAATTATGCAAATATTTCATTTTTAGATAATTTTTTGTCTCTTTTGGAAAAAATCCCTACAACAAATACCTAATGTTTAAAAAATTAATGGAAGTACAACTTTGATATGTAATCAAACTGGATGTAAAAAATATACTTATCTGCAGAAAAATAAAAGCAAACTAAAACTTACCTTCATGACTACAGGTTTCTCAAAATTATAAACAGAATGGGCTTTCCTTTGAACAAACTTCTGAAACTCTGGATAGAAAGCAATGACAACATTAGTATGCTCAAATAAGCAGCAGAGGAGAGTCAGAAGGAAACTACCAAAGCCTCATCTTACCATTATAGACCATTTGAAAATTAAATGGCTCCTCTTCATAGATGTCATTTAAATGTTTCATTGCTATTATAAGACAGATTTCCAAGACTGATAGACCTATAGTAAAAGGGAGACAAACAATGAGTTTTATCTTAATAATACATAAGATTGAAATAAATGTTGCCCAAAGAGAAAAATAGTGAAAGATCATGGTTTTGAGGGGGAATGATGTTAAGCAGTTTCTTTTTGACCACATAGCCCACAGTAAACAATAATCAGAAACTGCAATTATTATGTGACTTTAAATTACACTGGGCCCTTGGGTAGAATTTATTCAGAAAACCCCAAAATCCCTGGAAATTATATCCAAAATTACTTGTGCATTTTTTTCCTGGAGAAAGGTTCCTCAGATTCTCAAAAGGGATAGTGAACCCCAAATGGCTAAAAGCTATTAAAGGACAAAATCTCACTGGCCTGTGAGGGCATACAGAAAAAGTTTGGGGAACTAGATGAGGCATGGGGTTTTAAAATTTGAGGACTTTATTTTAGGGTACTGTTGTCCACTAGAAAGATAATTTAAGCCACATAATGTAGTTTTAGATTTTCTAATGAATGCTTTTCAGTATCACTTGGTGCCATGAGAACATCAGCAATACAGTATTTACCTGGATTCTCATGTGGCAAGAGAGGAAGTATCAAGTTTCTTTCATTTTAAATGGCAGTGATAATGCCTTTTAAAGTAGTGAATTAAAGGCTGTATAAAGTATTCTGTATACACAGCACTATGCCTATATATAAAAGCACTATGGCCAATGTTAACTATAATTTTGAAAAACATCCCATTAACTAAATTCACACTTTTAAACAAACAAACAAAAAACTAATAAAGCAGGTTTCTCACCATGTACGATATTTGCTTTAGAGTCCATGCTACACAACTGGTTTGCCTCCATGAGATCTGCGGCACTCATAAATGGGTGTGATGCTGTTACTCGATTTAAAGTAAGCATCTAGGGAAATGCAATTGAGAAAAACAATTACACATGCATTTGAGCATTTTGGAGATATTACTTCTTACAAAACTTCAAAACTTCTTAAATCACATAGCCTAATCTTAGGAGAGAGTAACTATCAATGATTGGGAAAGGTATTCTCAAATTTAGCTCTATTAAAATATAGTATGTTTCAATTCATATGCCACATAACCCTATACATGTAAAGCATAAAAAATGTTCTTGCTGCTCTCCCTTTCCCTTCTCATTTGCTTGTCTTGTTTACTTATTCCTCAACAGAAGACCATCTAAGAAAGGAGTAGGACAAGGAGGAGAAAGCTAAAAGTAAGAATACTAATCAAAACTCCAGATATAAGCCAAAAAGGCAGATCTATGCCTTTTGTAAACATTTTTACCAATCCATCAATCAGCCAAGGTTAGTGTAAGATAAAAGTTAGCTATTTGATATTCAATTGTACCAAAGAAAACCCCAAAACCAAAAAACAACCCACAACAAATTTATACCCACAAACAACTATCTTTGAAAACACAGTCCACTTTTAATGTACTTTTCATTTAATTTCCACAAAACTAATACAGCTCCCGGACCAGGGTTGCCACTCAAGTATCTGAAGATTCCTTTATTTCTTTGATATGTATTTTTCATAAAAGTTAAATTTTGTCATTTAGGGTTAGCAGATAAAAGTGTATAACATCTGATTAAATTTCAATTTCAGGTAAACAATAAATAATTTCTTGGTATAAGTATATACCATGCAATTAGTTGGGACATACTTATTCTAGAAACTCTCTCCTCCACCACTTTAACCAGGCTGCAGGTGCCTTAGTTGAACAGAAGAATATGGCAATCCTTGTCCTTCATTCTTTTACTGGTTGGGACTCAGGTCTCCAGTACTCCTTCCCTTTCTCCTTTTATTATGAAATATTTTTTAACAAACAAAAAGGTAACAGAGAATAATAATTTGAATATCCATGACCACTTTCCCCTTTTCAGAGTTGAAGCTCCTGTCTCCTCCCCTGATTAGACTCTACTCTTTCCCAAATAAAACAACCATGCGTGTCTTTATAATTACTACACTTCACACTTCTATTATATATGTATGCAACCCTAGCTAAAACAGACTAATTTTAAAGTTTTATTTAAATACTATATTGTACTTTTACAACTCTCTTTTCAATGAACATCTATTAGATTTTATCCATTTTGAGGTGTCAATTCTAGTTTATTCATTTTTTTTCTGTTGTATTCCTTTGTATATACCCAAAATTATTCATTTACTATTGATGGACACCTGTCATTTCTTTTTTTTTTTTTTTTGCAATTATAAACAAGTCTGCAATAATTTGTACATGGTCTTCTGATGCATCTGAGTTTCTCCAGTTATCCAATTTCCCAGATTGCTCTCCAAAGCACTATATATATTAATTCTGCCAGCAGCAATAAATTTTAATAGTCACAGAACTATACATCAGACTTATGACCTTTGACACCCACCAGACTGGCAGAAAAAAAAATTCATTGAAGCATTTACTTACTCACATTTACCTAGTTTCCAGAGAGGCTGTAAATCTCTAACATACAAAGAGCTTCCATAGTAATACAAAGATAATCAATAAAGGGATGATGTAAGAATATGAGCAAGCAACCCACCAAAATGAAATCTTACTAATAAAAAACAAGCCATTATATAATGCATGATCACGAATTAAAAATGTGACAGAAAACTGGCACAATAATGGTTGTTCATGTTAACAATATTGAGGCAGAGATATTTTCTCAGAATAATGGCATGGATATATAAATGTATTCCTACTCTAAAAATTCTTACTCTCCAAATTCCTTCATCATAAAGACAGCTGTTGCTGAAAATGGCAGTGAACTTTTGGTGGATGGGAGAGGGAACGTATACAGGAATAAAAAGACTTAAATTTCCTCAGCAAAAACAGGAATGGGAAAAGAGAATTTGGAAATAAAAATGGCAAAACCACACAGTAAAGGACACAAGTTTGAAGCCAGAGAGCCTTGGATCGAGTCCCGACTTTGCCATCTACTAGCTGTATAACCCTGGGCAAGTTATTTAACCTGGAAGAACCTCCATTTCTTCAAGGATAAAAATATAAACACCCAGGGATGAAAAATAAGACTATTGCAAAGGTTAGATATAATGTAGGTAAAGTACAGTCCATGGCTCATGTGCTGGTCAATAGATAGTAGCTTCTATTATTATTATTATCATTATTATTATATTATTATTATTGAAAGTGACAAGAAACTCATAAAACCAAAACTATTTTCTCTTTGAAAGGTATTTGCCATAAATAATTTTCTGGAAATATTAGTCTAATACCAAATACTCTTAATGAATGAAGTTCTTTAATTTTCAGAACAATTAAGAATCTCCTGACACTGTTTAAGCTTAAGATATTATATAATGGGTGAAAGAACATGACCAGGTGGGATTTATTCCTTGCCTGCAAGGCTGATTCAACAAGCAAAAAACAATGTGATCCAACGTATCAATAGGCTAAAGAGAAATTATATGATCATATCAACTGACCCAGAATAGGCATTTGATAAAATCCAATACTCATTCATAATAAACTCTCAGCAAGTTAGAAATACAAGGAGATTATCTCAATTTGATAATGAGCCTGTATTTAAAACCTACAGCTAACATCATACTTAATGGTAAAAGACTGAATTGCTTTCCTCTGAATATTGGAAACAAGAAAGGGTGTCCAGTCTCATTACTCTAATTCAACATAGCCCTAGAAATTCTAGCCATTGGAATAAGGCATGAAAAAGAAATAAATGGTATACAGATTAGAAATGAAAAAATAAAACTGCCTCTGTTTTTGAAAAATGTAATTGTCTAAACAGGAAATTTATTCTAAACTCACCTGGAATAGGTGAGTTTAGAATGAATTCAGTAAAATAATAGAATTTAAGGTCAACATAAAAAAATCAATCACATTTTGATACTCTAACAATGAACATGCTAAAGCGAAAATTAAAAAATGCTATTTAGTTGCTCCAAAGAAAATGAAATACTTAGTTATATATGCTAAACAATTACAGGATTTGAATAGTAAAAATTATAAAACGCTGATCAAAGTATCTAACTAAAAAGAGATATGTACCATATTCAGAGATCGGAACACTCAATGTAGTAAACATATCAATTCTCCCAAAATTTATCTATAGGTTTAATTAATTACCATCAACGCTTAATTATCTGGTAAAAGAAAAAAATGAGAAAATCATAACTAATACAAACCAATAGCATATGTAATGACCGCAGGTTTTTGCTGACATTGAAATGCTTCTGTAGTACTTCTCGCACATTTCTATCTTCTGAGAGACACTAAAGAAAAAAAAATCAAAACAAAATTGAGGAACAATGCAATTTAAAATCTAAACATAATCTGTACCTTAGTGGGCGGTGTATCTTATTAACTCTACGTGATATTAATTTTTTATTAAATAGATGTTGCTCTTACTTATAGAATACTAAAATCAAAATCAAATTTCTAGTATCCTAATTTTGTTCTTATCCCTTTACATTAATTCAACAAATACAATGATAAAACATAATTCTTGCTACCCCAAAATTTCGACTCAAATAAGGGAAGCTATAAAGTCACATTAGTGGGATGAACAAAATGCAACAAAACACAAGAGAACGAATTACTGTACCTGGGAAAACAAGGTAAAGTATTACAAAGAACGCTTAACCTGTAGGAGTAAATAGACTAAGTGAAGGGCACTCCAATTAAGGGATATAGTATAAGGAATGAAGGAAGATCATGGCATATTGACAGAAAATGAGTAGTCACATACTTAAGTTTCAGTTATTGGCAAGGGGCTGTACGGAAAGATAAAGGCAGGAAAAACTAATTGAAGACAATTGCAATTGTCCATAAAAGAGGCAAGGAAGGTCTGAATTATCAGAGTGGTGGAAAGACAAATTCAACATTTATAAAATGCAGAAAATTAACTGTTGCGGAGGGGAAAGGAGAAGATAGGATTTAAAGGGAGAAGGAAAAAAAATTAAAGATGATGCATAGGGCATAGAATGGCCCATAAAGACTGAGATGTAGACAAGAAATGAATCTTGGATTATCAATTTTTAAGTAGCAGGTATAAAAAAGACGAGCTAAGTAAGAAAGACACTAAAGACTAGAAGAGTCTCCAAGAGATAGCAGTGATCCAGAAAGTAAGGGTAGAAAATTTCAAGAGGGAAGTGGTATTCAACAATGTAAATAATTTTGTAAAATGGAGATATACTTTGAGAAGAAGCTCCTGGCTTTTAGAAATTCAGAGATCAATCTGGCCCTTTGAGAAAGCAGTGAGCCTATCGAAAAGAGCCAACTGACTTCAACGAATTAGGATTAAATAGAAGGTGAGGAATATTTGGCATGGAGGGAAAGATTAGATAAAAGGAGAGTAAATCCAGAGGTGGCAGAGCCAAGAAGGGCTTTATGAAGATTAACATTACTTTTCAAATATCATCTACATGAAATAAAGATCCTCTTATTTAAAAAAAAATAGAAAATTAAGCATTTCTATATTTTCCAGAGCTATAACTACTTTACTTTTTTACTTTACTTTTTCCATCATTAAGGAGACTCAAATTCAGAAGTTGTAGTCTACTGGAATAAAATTTCATGCTGTTAGTAAAGATATCATCCCAGTTATACTTCCTACTCCCTTGATATTGTTTTTAGTATTCTTTTCGTATTTTACAGGGATTCCAGGGACTATTGTCATAAACAAGGTCAAATATGGATGAGCATAAAATAATAAAGCAAATTAATAATATAAATAAAAAATGTTTTGGAAATAAAATTATTTTTTCCAGTTTTCAAATTTCACTATGGAAGAAATTTAAGAAATATATAACTAAATATCATAGGCAAACTATCATCTCAGCTTCTGTAATCTTTTACTCCTATCAAGTCACTTATAAGCTGATACAGTAAACTCAGAGGACTTTAGAAATGTAAAGAAAATCACCTGGGATAAAAATAATTGATGGAAGAAATTTTCTCTGCAAAAATTTCATTTTTAAAAAACATTGTATTTGCCTTTCTTTAACATGATGCTTCACAGGGTTGTTATTCTACACTCTGCCTTCCTGCGTTTACCTCTTTATTTTTAGTGGTCTGACTCCAACTTTCCTCTTCTTTCTGAAAGCTATCACCTTCTTGCTTCTAAATTATTTAATCTGCTTTAAAAAAGATCTACATTCTATTGGTCATTTTGGAGGTAAACAAAAAAATAAAAAAATAAAAAAAAAGTCTACATTATTTATATGTGAGCCATTAAATCAAACAAAACAATAACAAAAAAAATCTGTCTAACCTCTCTCATTACTTTTTTAATTCCACTTTGATTCAAACACTATAAACTATTTGAGGGAACGGCTATTATCAATAATCATTTGAACTTAGCTTTGGGGGATTTCCTCTGAGGAGAATTAGCTATGATTCTTTCATATGCTCTTTTCCAGGAATTTCTCATATACTGCCAGGCTAAAATAGAATTTACTCTGCTTACTTATTTGACTCATTGGAGGTAGGAATAAACCAAATGTTCAAATTAAGCAGAACGTTCAAGTTCAACCCTATCCTGAAGATGTTTCTCAGATGAGATTCCACAGGTGACCTGTTATCTGTATCACCACTTTTGCACTGCAATGTAAACAACCAGCTGGATAGCCAGCACTGAGAGAAAGAATAGCTCCCTTAATGTAGTCACCACCCATTCTCCACAGGACAGGGACTCTGGCCATGGTGCTGACAGATGTTTCAAGTGAAGCTCATGTATTAGCATACCAAAGGGAGGTGGCACAAGATGATAGGCATAGAGAAGAAAATGTTAGAACTAAAAGACACAAACCCCAGTGATGCCAGTTCTACCTTCTGAAACTGAACTGCAAGACTGTCAAAAAGATGATAGGATAGCACTCACATTCATTCCTAACCACCTGGCCCTAAGTTTGGGGGATACAGGGTCTGCAACAAAAGTCCTAAAAATTAGGGTTAAGCCACATGGCTACCACTGTCTATGTGATCCAGAGTTACATTAATACTCCATCATCCTTTTTATCTATATACCCACTTTTAAATGCTCAGAATGTTAACATAGCTGGGAAGGAAGGACAGAAGATGAATGATGGTACAATGCACCCTGGGCCATGTAATCACCTTAGGAAAAAAGTTAAAGTGAAGAAGTATGGATATAATAAAAGCCCTGGGAGAGCACAGATATTTAATACTGTGAAAGACTACATCTGAGTCTCTAAAACATATTAGAGTAAGACAATCACTTCAGGAGTTATAGAAGGTAAAAATCTGTGTAGCACTGAAAAGTGGATATAGAGGCTGAAGATCCAGGTCTGACTGATTCCAGACCCAGGTAAGAGGCAACAATATGGGAGTAACAACTATAAAGACAGTGCTCCTATCGAATGGAATCCTATAATTAGAAACAGTATCAAAGAAAACTTGTCTGACTTAGCTGAAAGTTCTTATTTTCTGGCAAGATTAATTTGGCAAGGTGATTGGAAAGGAGGATCCATACCTAATTATATCAAGGCACAATATCTGAATTTTAAGGATTAATTCCACTATTTTTATCTATAATTATGTATAGCTCTTTCAGGAAAAACCAATAGGGAATTATCAATCAGAGCACAGTAAAAAACTAAAATAGAATAATACATAAGGTTTGAGCCATTTATGTAAAAGGAACAAATTCAGTATGTATGTGAACTCTGCAATGTCATAAACCAAATAATTACTCTATTGTAAAAGGACGGAAAATGGTATGGCTATATAGGAAGCTTCCACTCCTTACCATATATTCTGGTGCACTGATTAAATTTAGTTCAATGAACTTTTATGATTTAAAAAAAATGACGTGTTAAAATTAGTAGTGCTGCCGGGCGCGGTGGCTCACGCCTGTAATCCTAGCACTCTGGGAGGCCGAGGCGGGCGGATTGCTCGAGGTCGGGAGTTCGAAACCAGCCTGAGCGAGACCCCGTCTCTACTAAAAATAGAAAGAAATTAATTGACCAACTAAAAGTATATATACAAAAAATTAGCCGGGCATGGTGGTGCATGCCTGTAGTCCCAGCTACTTGGGAGGCTGAGGCAGGAGGATTGCTTGAGCCCAGGAGTTTGAGGTTGCTGTGAGCTAGGCTGACGCCACGGCACTCACTCTAGCCTGGGCAACAAAAGTGACACTCTGTCTCAAAAAAAAAAAAAAAAAAAAAAAAAAAAAAATTAGTAGTGCTTACATGAGCAGACAGTATTTTATAATCAAAACAAGAATCATTAAGGAGTAAAATAAATGCAAAATTCTCACTTTTAATTTAGTACTGCTTTTAAGATTTTATGGTAAAAAGAACATAATCTAACATTATTGCTTTAACATAAAATAATCCTTTTTTTAGAGCCAGTGGATCTAGACTGTGTAATTCTATTCAGAGAACTAATCATCCATACTTATTAGCATTTTAATATTATAGATCAGTTTTTCACAATTCCTTCAGAACCAAGGACTCTATATTATTTTTCACTTTCACGAGGCCAATATATTTTAAAGATTCTATGAGGGACTTATTCAGTAATATTGTTTTTCAATTATGTTATTAAACATATACTAACAAATATACTCCCTCCTACTGAAACTTCTTGTCAGCATGAGAATAAACTGATGGCTGGGGTGCTGAGTTGATATAACAACGGTGTGAAAAGGCAAGACTGTTCATCATAAGTGCAAGTAAATTTACAGAGTCTAAAAGGTTTAGTAAATGTTTAAAACAACATGTGAACCTGCCTTTATATCTAAGTCCCTCAGGTCTTCTGGGACTCCCAAGATAGTATTCATCAATGTAGAAAATATAACCAGAGGTGCCACAGCCCAGATTGCCTGTTACCTAACCCAAAGAGATAAAAGCTCAAGTTGTATATGAGAAGTAGGGGAATAAAAAATCCACGCAGGATACTCATGATCCACTAACATAGTATATTGCTAACCTTGTAAAATACATGAAACTACTGACATAAGTCCTAAAGCTTATGTTCTTTTAAGAGAGAGAATTTATGAGATAGAACATTTCGACTGTCTTTTCTAAGAAGAAAATACAAAAAAAGGTGTATAATTTGCATTCCTGCAGTTTTATATCATTGTCAACATTAGAAACTTTGTGTTAACTTAAATTTTTTTAATTTGTTATTTTAATGGCTTTATATCATATAACAGACACATAAGTACACTGACATTTTTGCCGGTAAGTTACCTGAACACTGTCATTCCACTTCTCAGCAAAAAGCTTGTCTGGAAATTCTGCAGGTAGAGATAATTGTTCTTTAAATATTTTTACATACTGTGGAAAACCAAATGAATTCATTAAGTGTATCTGCCGGTGAGAAAATCGTGACTTCACTCTTTTTTCCAAGAGTTCCAAAATATCCTTAAAAACAATAGAAATTCCTGTAAGAGGCATGTTAAGAAATTTTTTTTCAACCAATGTTTGAGGTATAAGTAAACTACCACTTATAATTAGTAATGCTTATTCTATATACACAATCATTTAAAAAAATTTATGTAAACTACATAATCCCCTTCTAGGCATCTGTAGGCTTGGTGATGCCAGGCCTTTTTCCTAGCATGTTATTCTCAGCTAATCTGTAACATTCTAAGACCTAAAATGATTACTAAAAAAATTGTGACTATTACTGAAGTTATATGCCACAAAAACATCAAGAGTTTCAATAAGAAATTTCATACATTCTATGAAGAATTCTGATAAAAAATTAAGATAATAAAACACAGTGAGACTTATTACATTTGTGAAAATTTAAACTTCTTCGTGGTTTTATATAACAAAGAAGCAACAGGATGTGTAATGGAGAAAAGTTCAGTTTATTAAACTATCTACCAATTTAAACTGGAGCATCATGGGCAGAAGGAACCAACCATAGGAAAAAAAACTGGCAAAAATACAGCATGAAATTGGTAAGTATTCATCTTTTTTTTTTTAATAGTGATATTTTTAAAAAACTACTTGTATTTGTATTTTTCCTTAAGAAGAAATTAGGACTCATTTACTATCAAAGAACACTAGAAACTAAAAGATAATTAATATGTACTAGTTATAAGGACATACAAAGTTTTCTTAAATGAAGGTAATATTTTCACAAAGCTGATATGCATTCAAACTATTCCAGATATCAAAAATTTAACAGGTAAGTTGTCCTCTTAACTCATATAGATAAAATTTGTCCTTCTCAAATCTCTTTTTAATACTGAACTTGAGCAATCTTTCAAAATGTATTATGGAACATAAAGTTATCATATTACCTAATAATTACACTCCTAAGTATACAACCAAGAAAAATGAAATTATATGTCCCAAAGCGTACATGCATGTTTACAGCAGTATCATTCATAATACCTTAAAAAAATAAAGAATCAATGTCCATCAACTGATGAATGTTTAAACAAAGTGTGGTACATCTACATAATGGATTATGTGGCAACAAAAAGGAATGAAGAACAGATATATGCTACAATACAGATCAACCATGAAAACATTATGCTAACGGAAAGAAGGCAGTCACAAAAGACTGTTACATGATTCAATTTATGTGAAATGTCCACAAAAGGCAAATTATCATAGAGACAGAAAGAAAGTAGATTAACGGCTGCCTAGGGTTGAAAATGGAATGGGGGGGACTCTGCTAAAGGGTAAGGGGCTCTTAAATTGATTGTGGTGATAAAAGCACAACTCTATGAATATAAAAAAACCCAATGAATTGTATAGTTTAAATGAATGAACTGTATGATATGTAAATTATATCTCAATAAGGCTGTCATTAAAACCCCCACCCCTAAATATGAACAGTGATATATTTGATTAAAGGAATTATTTCTAATTTTTAAGGCATAACAATTTTATTAGGGAAATATATTTTTTAAGGAGTCCTTATTTTCTGAAAATACATTCTGAAACACTGATAACATGATATAATGTCTGGCTTTTGCTTCAAACTAACACAGAGGAGGAAGGAGATATTAGAGGGTAAATAAAACTAGTGTATGGTAATTGTTGAAATTAGGCAATGAGTGGAAAGAAGACTGGAGGCTCCTTGTATTATTATTTCCTATGGATATTGTTGAAATTTTCTACAATAAAACTTCTTAAAAAGAAGTGTAGTGAGGCCTAGAAATATGATCATTTAAGATATCCTAATAACCTAGATATAGAGGAAAAAATTCTAATGATCAAAATAGGATTACATAGTTTGGGAAGGAGGACAGGAAAGATTAACTGCTTGAGGTAGGAAGAGTGAAAAATCTAGAATATTTTTATTATATTTTTATTTTAAGGTCAAAGAAAAGAACAGAGCTAGTATGAGAATTAAAAGAGAAGGATGTGATGTTCAGAGACAGGAATATCATATATAATATTTATTTACTATTAAGAAGTTCTGAGGCCGGGCGCTGTGGCTCACGCCTGTAATCCTAGCTCTTGGGAGGCCGAGGCGGGTGGATTGCTCAAGGTCAGGAGTTCAAAACCAGCCTGAGCAAGAGCGAGACCCCGTCTCTACTATAAATAGAAAGAAATTAATTGGCCAATTGATATATATATATAAAATTAGCCGGGCATGGTGGCGCATGCCTGTAGTCCCAGCTACCCGGGAGGCTGAGGCAGAAGGATCACTCGAGCCCAGGAGTTTGAGGTTGCTGTGAGCTAGGCTGACGCCATGGCACTCACTCTAGCCTGGGCAACAAAGCGAGACTCTGTCTCAAAAAAAAAAAAAAAAAAAAGAAGTTCTGGGTCACCAACATAGGTAGAAAGGCAGCAGAAATAATATTCTATGCAAGCAACAATGAAGAGCCTGAACTTGGGAATGAAAAGAAAAAGATAGAAGTAAATGTTTTAGTGGTGGATAATAATTATAAGTTGGCAATGTGGGGATAGAGGGAACATCAAAAAAATTAAAATAAAGGAAAAAAAAAAAAAAGAAATTTCTTCCACTGGGAAAGAAGCTGCTTCCTGGCAAAGTCACTACTCTATCTCTCCCTATAAACAAGGATATATAGATATAAACTACACTTGAAAGAACTACACAGTTAGAAAATTATACGTACAGAAAAAAGAACACCTGAAAACACTGCTAAGCTACTGACCTTTTATTTTTTTATTTGGTCCTTCACTGACCCAGTAATATTTGCCACTGCTACTTCCATCCAAAGGAAGATTTTTTTTTTTTTTTTTTAGTAATAAGGAGAGTGCTTCTTTTATGCCTGGGATAGCCTGGTGGGTTTGGCAAGAAGGAATAAAAATATGTGGAGTACCAGCCAGATGTTCTATGAAGGAAGTTTATTTTGACACCATATATCATAAGCTCTAAAGCACAAGGAAAGGAAGTACAGAGACAGCCATTCCACAGAAAAATAGCACTGAAAGGAAGGCTGCTGAAAGATGACTTAGTGGAAAGTTTCACTTTTCTTAAAAAGAAAAAAAAAGAGCTGTAGAAAAGGAGAATAAGCAAACGGGCTTGACAAAAGTCTGCCAAGAATTGGGGGTGTGCTCTAGGGGAACAGGGGATGGAAGAAAGCTATGGAGATTTGGCAGTCATGGTATGAGAAAGGGGGTGACTCTTTGACATGGTTTGGATGTGGTTTGTCCCCACCAAAACTGATGTTGTGTTTTATATGCCAGTGTAACAGTGGGAGGTATCTGGGCCATGGAGGCGGATCCCTCATGAATAGATTAACGCTACCTCACCAGAGTGAGTTCTCTCTCTCTTAGGAATGGTTTAGTTCCTGAGAGAACAGGTTGTTACAAAGCAAGGTTCCCTTTCCTGCTTGGTCTCTTTGTCCACATGCCTGCTACCCCTTTGACCTTCCACCATGTCATGATGCAGTATGAAAGCCCTTGTAGGAAGCCAGTGCCATGCTCTTAAACTTCCTGGCCTGCAAAACTGTGAGGCAATAAATTTCTTTTTTTTATAAATTACTCAGTCTCAGGTATTCTGTTTATACCAATACAAAATGAACAAAGATACTCTTAAATATCAGTTTTACCTGAATCCAGGAAGGTCATTTAAGACTACAAGAGTATAAGAAGGTAAACACAGAAAGGCCTATGTAACTGTCCAAAGGTACACAAGGTTTTAATATGTATAGAACCTTCATAAAGAAAAGTGATAGTGACATTGAAACTAGGGTTAAAATAATTCTAAAATACCCTATGGAATAAAGCAGCCAATATCTACTATGACTGCTTGAATCTCTTTCTGGAGATAATGTACTTAAGAAAGTTGGGATGGTATCATTTAAAGTTGATTTCAAGCATTTTCAAAATATGGAAAGAATTTTCAATGTAAAAGCATAAACTATTATCAATTTTTATAAAATAGTGGTGAGATTATTTACCTGCCTCTTTATTTGCTAATGTAGAAATTACTAATTTCATTAGCATAATCCGATTTCTATTATTTTTTCTTCAGTGATTTTCTTGAGAGGAGGGAGGTATTAGTTTATGGGTGTTTAAAGTACCTGTCTTCTTGTTTTCCTCAATTTGAGTTGAAAAGCAAGATAAATATATGAGGCATTGATGAAACAAAAGTGTTAAAATGCCTAATATAATGACCTGAATAACTGAAAGAAGACTAATTACATTAACAATTAAGCTTCAATTTTTAAATATTATAATCAATGTTTTTAATAGAAAGACTTACCAATCTACATGTAAGTCCAATAACTGCTATTGGGGTTTGTGCAGACTGAGAAATGTCAAAAAGATTATAGAGGAGTGTTTGGTTTTTATGATGAGCAAAAAGATCAAATTCATCTAATATAAAGATCACCGGGCAACTGCTAGTCCGATCACCTACAATAAAAGAAAAGCTTTAAATTAACAAGCAATTATATAACCTTTCCTAAATTTCCAAAATATTTACTGTATTTCAGTCTTTAAAACTCAATTCGAAAAACATATTGATAACCTACTTTGGGGAAGCACATTTACTGATGCATATATACTCACTCAACAGAAAAAATTTATTCACAAGATAAAGATACCCTCCATCACCCTCAAGTAGTTAACCATTCTAGTTATTACACTCTGGTAGTTGACATAACATTTAAAAAATCATTTAAATGACTGGAGATGATTATTTTTATAATTCTATAAATATAGTTCTCATTTAGTCATTACAAAACTGACAGACTTTTCAATACCTACATAGAATCAAAACATTTAGAGATTAAAATATAATAGGAGTCACTTAATTAATGAACAAAACTGCTTCAAAGCCACTTAACTCCTTTAAATCACAATTTTTAGCATTTCAACAGTGAGGGAAAAGTTCAACATGACTCTCTGAATATATTTTCTCACTCCAACAATGATAACTACCTTAATAGAAGAATCCCTCTTAACTGAGGTTTGAAGGCTTACATTTACATTTAAAAAGTGAAAAGAAACTCATTAAGGAGACTTACTCCAATGGATACTAAAACAAATATAACAGGCTAAATGATTTAATACTGGTACAAAATCAAAGGGACTACTCAAAAGTCTATAAACAGACCTATATAACAATTTGATAAAATATAGCATTATATGTTGGAGGGGAAAAATGGTTTATTCAAATTTAGATCCCCATTCTATACCTCATACCAAAATAAATTCCAACCAAATTATAAACTACAAATATATGTATTAAATGAAAACATGGGTGAATGTTTTCATAATCTGAAGGAGAGAAAAAAATTCTCGATAAATGTAACTGTGAATAATTTAAAACTTCTGTTCAGCATAAAAGTCCAAACCAAACCCCCCCCCCTTTTTTTTTTTTTTTTGAGACAGAGTCTCACTCTGTTGCCTGGGCTAGAGTTGAGGTGCTGTGGCATCCGCCTAGCTCACAGCAACTTCAAACTCCTGGGCACAAGTGATCTTCCTGCCTCAGCCTCCCGAGTAGCTGGGACTACAGGCATGTGCCACCATGCCCGGCTAATATATATAAATTTGTTTTTTTTAGTTGTCCAGCTAATTTCTTTCTATTTTTTTTAGTAGAAACGGGTCTCACTCTTGCTCAGGCTGGTCTCGAACTCCTGAGCTCAAATGATCCACTTGCCTTGGCCGCCCAGAGTGCTAAGATTACAGGCGTGAGCCACCACACCAGGCCCCAAACCAAACTTTTGAGTGAAGAGAAAAATAAGCACAAGAATTCCTGTAAGTAAGTATGACACAAAACCTCACCAAAATAGAGTAAGATCCAAAGGAAATACAGTCAGGTATAGCTTAATGACAGGGATAGGTTCTGAGAAATGTGTTGTCAGGCATCATTGTGCAAACATCATGGAGTGTACTTACATAAACCTACATAGTATGCTTACTATATACACCTAGGCTATTGGTATTACTGATGTAGCCTATTGCTCCTAGGCTGCAAACCTGTACAGCATATTACTGTAACTGAACACTGTAGGCAACTATAACACAAAGGTTATGTATTATATATCTAAACATAGAAAAGGTATAGTAAAAATATGGTATTACAATCTTATGAAACCACCTTTGTATATGTGGCCCACCACTCACTGAAACACTTTGCAGCACATGACTATATGTATGCCAGAAAATATCGATGGTTGATAACAATATGAAATGATGAGCATCACCACTATAAGAATTATGCATATTAAACAAAGAACAAAATTACAAAAATTAAACTAGAAGATTGGGAAACATGAAAACTACTAATTATTTTTGAAGTTGTGAAGAAAAATGTATTCTCAAATATGTTTAGAAAGTGAAACTTCCAGGGTAGTTTCGTAATATTTACTCTTTTAAATATGGTGTTTTTTAACCCAGACTTCTACTCATTGAAATTTACCTCAAGAAATACATGACGATCATCTAATCCTTTCTTCCTAATTATAAAAAATTAGAAACAGAAGTCCCAAACTGCTGATTAATTATAGCATCTTACAAAACAGAATATATAATAATCATTAAAATGATAATGCAAATCAAAAGTTATTGATTATAAAATAGGTAAAATAATTTTATATCTGTAAAGAAGTTATATCTATCTAAAATCTATATTGATGATTTGCTGCAGGTGAAGAAAGAAAAGAAACCAGATGTTAATTAAGATAATCACTATTACAACGATGGGAGGTGGGATTACAGTGATCATTTTATTCTTTTTATATTTGTGTTTGAGGGGTTTTTTTGTAAAAGGATGTTTTACCTTTATAATCAGGTGAAAATTAAAATTAAAACAAATATCTTTTGATACAGATAAATATGTTAATATTTACCTTTTTTTAAAGCTTCCAGAAGAAATGAAAGGTTTTCAGCAAAACTTCCCTGAATAACAAAAAAGATAACATGACTAAAAGTTTAGTGAAATAAAGAGTAAAATAGGGCTATCTGATTCTTTGTATAGACACTATTTTTTTGTAGTAATTAGTCATTGGCCAAAATCAGCCAAGAGTCTTTATACTTACTATCTAAAACTTAAATGTAAAAGTAGAGATGGCATAACACTGAAAATGGCAGTAACTATGTCATATATGAAATTTTCTGGACAAAACCTGTAAAAATGTTAAATTTATTTAAAAGTAGTTTTGGAAAGTTGCTATATTCTAAATACAGTTAGAAACTTAGAAATGCATTCCACTTTGTGTCGTCAAATACATCAGGCTCTTGCAAGTCTCAAATTAATTTGTACCACTAAAGAATGACCATGAATTTAAATGAGATCCAAAAGGGAAAGGCAGGAAAAAACCTGCTTGAAATATTAGTTACTATAACAGTCTCTCTATTCAAGACTATAAGGAAGATTTTGTATATATCATATCAAGTTTGGCTATGTTTATTTGAAACACAGCCAAAACATTTCTGGATACAACTTAAATATTCTAGATAAAATTTAACAGAGTAGTAGATGCATTATCCAGATGTTTCAGATTTGGGGCAGAGGCCCATTAGAATATTTTTTCATTAAAGTGATTAATTTTTATTTCATTCAGATTTTTAAAGAAACAGCCAACTTTAAATTTGAGGAGATAAAAAGAAGAAAAGAAATCTACTCATTTGTTCCAATTGAGAGATCTAATATAAAGATCTCCAATTGAGAGATCTAATATAAAACAGTAAATAGGTTTTTAAAGAACATTCACATATTGTCATAACTGTATGCTGTCATGGTAATACTATTTCCACAGTAAACAGGGCAAGAGATGTTATCCATAATTTACTATAACATAACAAAAGCTCAAAGAGACAATCTGTCAGAAAATCAGTGGTCAATTCTCAAAGGTTGCTAGTCTTTCAGCTTTTTTGTGTAAAAGGCTACTATGTCTGACATTAAGAATATACTTACATAAGTAACTTAGGTTCTTATGTTCCACCTCTGCCATTTTATGACCACAGACAAGCTAATTATGCTCTCTGAGCCTCAAATGCCTAATTTACATAGTGAAGCAATTAAACTAATAATGTTATAGGTGGTGATAATAGTGATGATTAGGATGGAATGATAAACTGTGCCTTTTATTATTTCATATAAATCCAATATGAATATATACATTTAAAAGTGTCAGAAACACCTAGCCAGATCAACTTGAAATCAAAAGTCAAACTGAGCCAACTTAATAGGAACCTTTTGGCCTAATAGTACACTAGCTTCAACATTATGTTCTAAACAGGAAGTAGAACACGGGACTGATAGAAGGGGCATTTTGAATTTGTAATTCAAAGAACTACAGACAACAGAAGAGGAATATATGCTTGGCTCAACTTTGATAGATAATTATTAAAGAATAAAATTCCTAAATGCTAAAGGCTTACACAACTATGCCTGTGTCATTGCAATATAGAGCACATAGTAGAGAAAATTAGAGTGACAGCCCTTCATGGTCACTAGTTACCAGAAAATGAATATGGAATGTATATAACCCACTTCAACTGCATAAACAGTATAATAGGTAATTTCATCATGAAATTATGTTTTCCTTAGGTCCTATATATTAGGTAATAGATAAAAAGTTTCATAGACATTTCAAATCTGTTTCTTTTAGGTTATTGATGTTCACTGTCCTGAGACTCCAAGCTGTTATGGTAATGAGGCATGGATAAATTTCTGAAAACATAGTAAGAGAACTGACATTTGAACAGCACATTACCATCCACAAAGTATTTTTTAAAAGTTAATTGATATTTATTTACTGTGTCCTTTCCTCTTTAGAATAATCCTGTGAAGTATGTGTAATAAAATAACGTCTACTTAACACATGAGGAATCTGAAATTCAGATACATAGTCAACAATTCCCAGGTAGTAAAACGGTTTTCAGTAAGGCAAGACTGAAACCCACCTACTATAGCTTCAAATTCATCATATTTTCCAATATGCCCATGCCATCCAAGTCTCATACAGCTATAATATAGTATTTTAAAAAATGTATTTTTTATCTATTTCCAGAATAGAGAATCAGGGTATTTATTTTACAGATGCAGGGTGGAACAAACTCAGATAATATCTATATAAACGTAAATTTCTTAGCTCTTTTATAGCTAGTATAATCTACTATAAAATAAAATCCAAACATCATGAGTAAATGTACCCTGACACAGTAAACATTTTTATGAAAAGAATCTTGCATATTTCAACTTGGAATTTCTGAACCCCTCCTAACCTCTCAGAAGGACTTTACTTTGAAGTTTATTTAATAATAAGTGATACTTACAAAAACTTTATCTCCAACTACATTTTCCAGATTTAACTGCCTTGTGATTTCCTTTAGGGCAATTTTATCATTGATCTGCAGCAGGCCTGAGACAAAGTCCATTTAAAAGTATTTAATTGAAATGAAATATGTATTTGATATAGCAGATAATCTTCCTGTTATGTATATTTTCCAATGCTTTTTTAATTTAACTGGGAAGAAAAATATCAAAGCCTTGTTGGTTCACATTAGTTTCTTTTTAAAACTCAGCAATAAAGACATTTTGTAGAGTCAAAGAACAACTTTTCATAGGGTTAGTAGTATTACTTAAAGAAAAAGAAAAGACAGACAAAAAACAGAGCCCTTATGTGATTCCTTTATAGAACATGGATTTAGCTTTCAAAATCTAATTATTAATATAGGCTTAAAACAAACAAGTGAATTTAGTTTCATAATATAAAAATCCCACATAGTTTACATCATTCCCAATGACAAAATGATGACATACCATTTAGGTGAACGTGTAATATATTTTCACTCACTTCTTCTATTTCCATGAGTTCTTTTAAAGCATGATTTATTAACTAAATAAATATAAAAAGTTTATAAAATGTTTAATAATAGGCAAAAGATAACAAGAAGCCCATATTCTTTTATAAACTGTGTGGTAGAAACAGAATATAAACACATTTTAATTAACAAATTTCCAAATTCTTTTCAGATAAAAGGATGAAGTAGAACATGTCATTTCTGACTCCTAAGACACCAGAGCCAGGACTGATCACACCCTCCATCATGTATCCAAACTTTTAATAAAAATTTAGAAAGAAATTATAAGTTTTAAAAAAAATATTTCTCTACATGTCACACTGAACTATGGCCCCTTATGAACTTCATGTCTCAGTACACATACATCTTTCTAACATTTACTCTACTAAATATCATTAAAATCCATTAAAAGCTATTTAAAAATATATATCAGAACAATGCTAAATGATTATAAAAGGCATGCCCTAAATATATATATTTCTATGAAATATTGTAAACTACTTTGTTACCATGAAATAAAAATAAGAAAAATAATACCATGAGATCAAGCTAAAAAGAGATAGTTCATCTGTCAGTTGCTATGTACACAAAGTCCTTATTAAGGAAACTTAGGGCTTGTAATAAAAAAAATCAATACTAATAATTTACTACTAATAATTACTACTAAAACAGATTTATGGTTATATTCAGAAAGTATTATATCACCTTAAACTATTCAATTATAAAGCTTCATATTTTCTTAAAGATTTCTGAACCACATACTTACATTCATTTTTTTCAATTAGTGACACAGACTATCACTGTTATATTGTGATATATCATATACATCTCTTCGTATGACCACTACATATAGTTTTGAAAATTTGAAAATGAACAAAATTTTAAAAAGCTAAAAAACCTTTTCAAAAGGATGAGTAATGATGGGCTAATCATTCCAATAGCAAAGTAGAGGAGTACTATCACAAAATAAATGGTCCAGGAAAAGAGGCTGTGTTTACAAAAAAATAGGTAGCATCACGACTTAGTGAGGACAAAAAGGATTATTCAACAAAGGCACTGGGACAACTGGTAAACTATTTTCAAAAATAAAATACTATTTGTATCTGCAATATGCTCCTTATGTCACTGCAGCATCTCTGTACAAAAGGAAAAAGCAAATATTCTCATTTTAAATTATTAGGTTTCATAAAAAGATTTTTAAAATTATGGCTTTTCCTGGTATATCTGTATGATTTTTAAAGCATAGCGAACTCTACCTTAGATCATAGATAGTTTAGGTCCTCTTAAAAGAAGACAATCTCAAGATTTCAATTGTCATACTACTAGTAATAGCTTAGCTGAGAAGTGACATTAAAGAATTATCTGTACAAGAGGTCTGCCTTTAGATCAGGTCTGACCTTATACAAGAACACAACCCTAGATGATACAAACTTGGTTCCTCAAAATATTATTTTTAGTGTTTTTCTTAATATTAATAATCTGCAGTATTCTTTTCCCATCTCTTGATAGTTTGCTTGTATTTATAATTTTTCTTGACTCCAATTTTGTTTTGATTCGTAAAGGATTTTGTTTTATATTTTGATGAATTCTTCAAAATCATTTCAAATTCTTTGAAGAAGGGAATGGGGATATTAATAATACCTTCATTTTACATATGCATAAAGAGAGTTGCGTGGACAGAAAAATCCAAACTCTGAAATATTTGAAAGTTTATTCTGAGCCAAATTTGAGGACCATGACCCGGAGCCACTCCCAAAAAGTCTTGAGCAAGTGGACTCGATATGGCTGGGTTACAGTTTGGTTTTATACGTTTTAGGGAGATAGGGGTTACAGGTAAAGTCATCAATCAATATGTGGGAGGCATATTGTGGTTTGGCCTGAAAAGGTGGCCCATCTAGAATGGGGGAGGGGCTTATAGGTTATAGGTGGGTTTAAAGATTCTTTGGCTTATAATTAGTTAAAGACAGAAAGCTTTGTCTAAAGGCTTGGGATGTTTCAACATAAGGAGCTGTTATCAGAGATAAGCCACCAGACATAGATTTGTTGTATAAATTGAGGACCTGCAGGTTTGTCTTGCATACTCTTAGACCTGCTAATGGGTTACAAAAGATGTCTCCAAGAAGGGAGGGGGGCATGATGAGGGATGTCTGACCTCCCTCCTCCTGGGAGACACTTTAGTTTTAGGATATTTTGGCACAAGGGGGAGGGTCCATTCAGTCAGCCGGGGGTGGGGGGTGGGGGTGGAGTGGGGGAGATGAGCCTTAAAATTTTATTTTAATTCACAGTTGTAACAGATTCATAGCTCTCTTTCCACTAAACTTAACTTTAAACAACAAATTATACTTTGCTTGGATCAACGTACTAATGTTTTATAGGGTATGCATGGTCTGAAAAATAAGTTAAATGTATTATCAAGTGTGTCTTCAAATAATAATTTAGTTCCAATCTGGTTATTGCTAAAGTTACTACTTAATAAGCTAGGTAATCAACCTTTTAATTTATATTAGTTTTTCCATGGATACACTATCATCTTTCAAACATTGCAAATTTGATTATATACTAAAAAAATTTAGTTGGTTATTAACATCATATTGACCAACATAACCCATATGGTTAACTCCTTTCCACATTCTTTGTAGCTAAAAATTAATTTTAAAAACATACCAGGATAATTTACTTAGACCTACCAACATCCAAGGATTTTTATGCTCATTAACTATTGCTATTTACAAGTAATGTAGTAAACACAAGATTTACTAGCATGTAACCAGAGGAAACAACATATTTAACCAAGTAGCAAGTCTGTCAACAAGAAAATTCCATATAGAAGAGTATTTTCTAGGGATCAACCTGTCAACAGAAGTCATATCTATTTTTTTTAAATATAAAACAAGTCACACTATCTGTTTGCAATTAACTGTAGATTTTTGAGTTTTTATATTTCAGATAATTTGGATAGTGATAGTGTTTTAAATATACTATAATCTTATGTTTTAAAATTTGAACTTATAGAATTATACCATTGAGAGTTCTTATCTAAGAATAAACTATATCTGACAATTTATTCAATCCTTTCTTAAATTTCGGGATACTCCCCCCAACAACAAATTACAAAGTGACACAAGTCAAATAATGCTCCTCGTCTCTTTACAACTTCTCAATAATGGGGTGTACCAGGAATAAACTGAACTGTACCAAACTAGAAAACCAGGTAGGAGATTTTCTGCAGATTCCACTGAAGTCACACTAGAAGTCACACTAGTCACAGCCTTCATAAGGCTCTGGTTTAAAAAGAAACAAGTAGATAAACTGCCAGCATGGTCAAGAACTCATCTATTTTATTAACTACATACTTTGTCATAATGCTGTCTCCTTTAAACTTGAGTACATAGAATAAAACCAAATAAATGTTTATGAAAAGATGCTGTAACATGAAAATGAAAGGGGACACAACGCTGATTAAAGATGCCTGATGCTCATCTTCCCCCCTCCCAACAAGAAAGAACCAAGGCAATGAGTAAACAGCTAAGATCTGACTGGAGTGTTGAAGAGAGAACACTGGGGAGACCAAGAGAGCATAGAGAGATGCACATGTGGTAACTAAAGTCCAGGAGGGCAGTGTGGAGGCACATGGTATCTGTAGCCCCATTTCTCTTGCCCAGACTGGATTTGCCTGGAGTCAGGAAAAACTTCCTATTTTGAGAAAAAGATAAGCAGAATACCCCACCAGCTTCCACTGCCACCAAAAACACCTACAGT
Organism: Microcebus murinus; assembly: GCF_040939455.1. Lineage (NCBI taxonomy): Eukaryota > Metazoa > Chordata > Mammalia > Primates > Cheirogaleidae > Microcebus > Microcebus murinus. The sequence continues at coordinate 29,990,399 of NC_134111.1, forward strand.
CTTTATGACAGAAGATTCCTACAGTTCTCACAAGCCCTGAGCACTGTTTGGAGAGCTTCCAAGAATTCAAACAGCTGTAATGCCCTAGATTAAGAACACAAGATGTGCACTCCCCAACCTCCACACACACATCCTTGGAGCCATGCTATTGCATGATGGCATCATCTTGAAACCACAGCCACCTCTGGAGTGTACCCTGCTCTGGAGCCAGAAGCCACTGCTCTTCTCTAGCATTGGGACTCTACCTTCATTTCACCAAAGCCCACGGGTGGCGGAATGCCACAACCCAAGCATCACAGAGAACATGGGCCCAAGATTGCCTGTCACTAAGGCCCTGCACAGGAAGGAAACCAACTTCCCACCAACGTAATTCCAACCAGAAGAATACCCGGCCAGTCCCACAGAACCAACCAGCCCATGAGCCAACCAATCCAATGTGTGCCCTCCTACAAGAAGAGGCCCCTGAGCCACTGATATTCCCCTTCAGGCCACTAAGCATCCATGTTTAGGACCTGAGAAACAACTCTGCAGCACCCCACCCCAACTCCCTGCAGACACCCAGGCTTGCCCAACAGCCCTGTGCCTGCAATCAAGGTCTGAGAAACAATCCCTCAGGATGTACTTGGCAGGCATGACTCCAGCCTGGCTAAGCAGCCATGAGCCCACAGCCTGGACCTGAGAAACAGCCCAATGGGCCCCTAATGGTGGAAATGGCTCCAGGCTAGCCAAGCAACCAAGTGCCTATGCTCCTGGCTAGAGCAACAGCCCAGTGACTTCAACCACAGTGAGCCAGACTCCAAACTGGCCAACCTACCACTGGTATGCATATGCCACCAACATGAGAAACATTCTGGCAAAGTCACACCACTGCCACCGCAAACTCTCCCAAACTAGGCCACTGAGAGAGAGATGGACATCCAGATCGAGGAAGCTAAAGGAAACCCAAAGATAGAACTGAAAATGATCTGAGATACACTATAGTCAAATCGTCAAAAGTCAAAAATCAAAGAAAAAGAAAGAATTCAAAAATCAGAAGTGTCAAGTCACATATAAGGAAATTTTAATGTAACTAACAGTAGATTTCTTAGCAGAACACTTACGGGAGAGAATAGAGTAAAATATTGAGAGTACTAAAATAAAAAAACCTGCAAGTCAAGATTATTATACTGACTAAAGCTTATGCTTCAGACGCAAAGGAGAAATAAAAGCTTTCACAGACAAGCAAAAACTAAGGAATTCATTACTATTACACTGGCCTTAAAATAAAAGCTAAAGGGAGTCTCACATGTGGATATGAAAAGATGAAAACCACCATCATGAAAATGTTAAAAAACAAAACAAAACAAAACAAACCAATAACTGGTAGGGGCAATATACAAAGGAGAAAGAGAAAGGAATGAAACCTTACTGTTACAGAAGACCACTGAACTACAAAAATAAGTAGTAAGAGAGGAGGTGAGAACAAAGGATATATAAAACCACTAGTAAACAATAAAATGACAGAAGTCCTCACTTACTAATAAAACCTGAAATGTTAAGCAGACTAGATTCCCTATTTAAAAGATATAGACTACATTTAAAAAAAAGGATTAAAAAAGACCCCACTATATGCAGCTTACAAGAAAGTCACTTCACCTGTAAAGACACACATAAACTGAAATGAAGGAATGGAAAAAGATATTCCATGTAAACAGACACCAAAAGTGAGCAAGAGTAGCTATACTTAGACAAAACAGACATCAAGTCAAAAGCTGTGAAAAGAGACAAAGGAGGACATAATATAATTATAAAGGATGAGTACATCAACAGAATATAATAAATGTAAATATATATGCACCCAAAACTGGAGCACTTAAATACATATGCAGCAAATATTATTTGATCTAATGGAAGAGATGAACCCCAATACATTAACACTCCACTCTCAGCACTTAACAGATCACCTAGACAAAAAAAAAAAAAAAAGAAACAAAAAAAAAAACACCCCAAAATATTGCATTTAAAGTGCACCATAAAACGAATGAACCTAACAGACATTTACAGAACACTTCAACCAACAGATGCAGAACACACATTTTTTTTCATCAGTATACAAAACATTCTCTAGGATTGACCATATGTTAGGACCACAAAACAAGTCTCAAAAAATTAAAAAAAAAAAAATCAAAACTATATCAAGTATCTTATCTTAATCATAATGAAATTAAAGTAGACATTAATAACAAGAGGAACATTCAAAACTATACAAATACACGGAAATTAAACAACATGCTCCTGAATGACCAATGGGTAAAAGAAGAAATTAAGAATGAAATTTAAAAATTCCTTGAAACAAATGAAAATAAAATACAAAATAGAAAAACCTTTCAAAAGACAAGTTTATAGCAATAACATGCTATATCAAAAACTATAAAGATTTCAAATAAACAAACTTATGATGTATCCCGAGGAACTATTAATAGAAAAGAACAAACCAAACCCAGTATTAGTAGAAGGAAAAAATAAAGATCAGAGCAGAAATAAACAAAATTGAGACATAAAGAACAGAAAAGATCATTAAAATGAAAAGTGGCTTTTTTGAAAAAAATAAACAAAACTGACAAATCTCTAGACTAAGGAAAAAGGAGAGAACACCCAAGTAAATAAAATCAGAAATGAAAAAGAAGATTCACAACAGATACCATAAAAATAAAAAGGGTCCTTAAGATGACTATAAACAACTGTAAGCCAATAAATTTGTAAACCTAGAGGAAATGGATAAATTCTTAGACACATATAATCTATAAAGAATGAACTAAGGAGAAACAGAAAACCTGAACAGATAATAATAAGTAATGAGACTGAATCAATTATAAAAAGTTTCCCAATAAAGAAAAGTCCAGGACTGAATGGTTTCTCCACTGATTTCTACCAAATCTTTAAAGAGGAATTAATATCAATTCCAAAAAAATTGAAGCAGAGAGAATTCTTCCTAACTCATTCTACAAGGCCAGCATAACCTTGATACCAAAAGTAGAAAAGTAGCTCTGGGACTCAGTACCTAACAGGCCATGGACCAGTACCAGTCCATAGCCCAGTGATTGGGGGATCACAGGTCAAAGCAGGAAAATCTCAAACAACTGATTAAAAACCTACTGGAGGCCGGGCGCGGTGGCTCACACCTGTAATCCTAGCTCTCTGGGAGGCCGAGGCGGGCGGATTGCTCGAGGTCAGGAGTTCGAAACCAGCCTGAGCAAGAGTCAGACCCCGTCTCTACTATAAATAGAAAGAAATTAATTGGCCAACTAATATATACAAAAAAAAAAAAAAATTAGCCGGGCATGGTGGCGAATGCCTGTAGTCCCAGCTACTTGGGAGGCTGAGGCAGGAGGATTGCTTGAGCCAGGAGTTTGAGGTTGCTGTGAGCTAGGCTGACGCCACGGCACTCATTCTAGCCTGCGCAACAAAGTGAGACTCTGTCTCAAAAAAAAAAAAAAAAAAAAAAAAGTTAAAAACCTACTGGAACTGACAAGCATTAATAGCAAGATTGCAGGATAAAAGGTAATACACAAAAGCTAACTGTTTGCCAATATACAAGTAACGCACACTAAGTAAATTACAAACACAGTATGATGCACATTAGGACCCCCAAAAATGAAAACTTAAGTATAATATCTCTATAAAGAAAACTACAAAAGTTCTGATGAAATTCCCAAATAAATGAAGTGATATATCATGTCAATGAAGGGGAAAACTCATTACTTCCCAGTATGATCCGTAAATTTAACACAAAATCCCACCACGTCGATTCAAAGATTTCCAGTATTTTGTGGATATCAGCAAATTGATTCCAAAGTGAATATGAAGGTGAAGTACCCAGAATAGCCAACACAATACTAAAGAACAAACTCAGAAGACTGACAGTACTTGACTTCAAGAATCACTATAAAGCTACAGTAATCAAGGAAATGTGATACTGGCAAAAGAACAGAAAAATAGATCAAGGGACTAGAAAAAGCCTAGAATAGAGCCGCACAAGTATAGTCAATTGATCTTTGACAAAGCAGTAAAGGTAATTTAATGGAGAAAAGACGGTTTCCAATTGGACATTAATATGCAAAAACTAAATCTGGACACAAACCTTACACCTTTCACAAAAATTAACTCAGAATAAGAGAACTAAATGTAAAATGCTAAACTATAAAACTTCTAGAAGATATGTAGGAAAAAATCTAGGTGATCTTAGGTTTGGTGATGACAACACCAAGATCATAATACATCAAAGAAAAAACTGACAAAATAGACTTTAATAAAATTAAAAACTTCTGCTCTGCCAAAGATACTGTTAATAGAATTTAAAAAACAAGAATATATTTGCAAAACACAACTGAAAATCCAAAATATAAAGGACTCTTAAAAGTTATCAATAAGAAAATAAACAATGCAATTCAAAAACGGGCATAAGACACCTCACCAAAGATATACAGATGAAAAATAAGCATATGAAAAGATGCTCAATATAAGTCATTAGAGAACTGCAAGTAAAAACAAGAATAAGATACTACTACATACCTATTAGCATTGCTAAAATTTTTTAAAAACCTGACAATGCCAAAGGCTGGTGAAGATGTTGAGCAATAGGAACTCTCATTCACTGCTGGTGAGAAAGTGAACTAATACAGCCACATTGGAAGACAGTTTGTCAGTGCCCTACAATGCTAAATATAGTCTTATATGATCTACCAATTGTGCTCCTATTTACTCAATAGAGTTGAAAATTTTTATCTGCATAATAACCTGCATGCAAATGTTTGTAGTAGCTTTACTCACAACTACCAAATTAGAAGCAAACAAGATGCCCTTCAATAGATAAATGGATAAACAAACCATGGTACATACATGCATACAATGGAATATTATTCAGTGATCAAAATAAATGAACTATCAAACCACAAAAGGACAAGGAACATTAAATCCATACTGCAAAGTGGAAGAAGCCAATATGAAAAGGCTGCATACTGTATGATTCCAACTATATGACACTCTGTAAAAGGCAATATAGAGACAGTAAAAAGATTAGTGGTTGGTTACCAGGGGTTCAGAGAGAGGAATAAATAGGTAGAGCACAGGGATTTTTAGGGTGGCAACACTATTTTGTATTACACTATAATGGCGTATACAGGACATTAGCCATTTGTAAAAACCAATAGATCTGTACAACATAAAAAGAGAAACTTAAACTATGAACTTTGGTTAATAATAGTGTATCAATATTGATTCATTAATGCTGCGGTCCCCAACCCCAGCCCATGGCCTGTTAGGAACCAGCCCACATAGCAGGAGGAGAGCAGCACATAATAAGGTGAGCTGTGGGCCAGGGAGTGAAACTTCATCTGTATTTACAGCCAGTACCCATTGCTCCCATCACTACCTAAGCTCTGCCTCCTGTCAGATCAGCAGTGCATTACATTATCATAGGAGCTGCAACCCTACTGTAAACTGCGCATGTGAGGGATCTAGGGTGAATGCTTCTTATCAGAATCTAATGCCTGATGATCTCAGGTAGAGCTGAGATAGTGATGCTAGCACTGGGGAGTGGCTGCAAATAAAGATCATAGCAGAGAGGTTTGACTGCACAATAAATGTAAAGCACTTGAATCATCCCCAAACCATCCCCTGCTCCTGGTCTATGAAAAAATTGTCTTCCATGAAACTGGTCCCTGGTGCCAAAAAGGTTGGAGACTGGTGCATTAATTGGAAAAACTTTCCATACTAAGGCAAGATGTTAATAATAGAGGAAACTGATTTGTTTGTGGGAGGGTTATACCAGAACTCTAAACTATCTGCTCAATTTTTCTATTAAAACACAGACTCTGCAGGTATGGCCTGTCCTGCCATACACTGGAACTGGGTTGCAGTGTGGATAGCCCCTCATCCTGAGAAATGCATCTAGACTGGAAAGGTGACTGCCCTCCTGCCTGTAATATAATGCATATTCACGGAGTACCTGGTGCTAACCATTTGTAGATGACTGCTTCTCGGTTGGGGCTTCATACATAGCAGAGCAGCTACCTCACTGACACTCACAGAAAGTCAGTCCTTGATGCAGGGTTTACAAAAATAATAATAATTATTATAATAATAAATAATAAAAAATCTGGCTGGGTATAGTGGCTCATGCATATGAAACTAGCACTCTGGGAGGCTGAGGAAGAAGGATTGCTGTGGCCAAGAATTCGAGATCGGCCTGAGCAAGAGCGAAACCCTCTCTACAAAAATATACAAAAATTAGCTGGGTGTGGTGGTGCGTGCCTATGGTCTCAGCTACTCAGGAGGCTGAGGCAGGAGAATCCCTTAGGCCTAGGAGCTTGAGGGTGCAGTGAGCTCTGATGACACCACCGCACACTACCAAGGTAAGAGAGCCAGATTGTCTCAAAAAAAAAAAAAATTAAAAAGCCAAACTATATTTTAGTCAATTTACTAATGAAATGGTATCCCTTTCATTTGTATTTCATACGTGGACATTTTTACAAGTGTTTACTAGCTTTATTATCTTTTTTACTGAGATATCTCCAAGTCTTAGTGACAAATCTCTAAGATGAAGTTCTGAATAAATTCAGTCATTAGCTGCTCAAGTTGTATTTTTAGGCTTGATACCTTGATGCAGAAATAACTGAGATTCTACTTCTCTGCTGTAATGCCATTTTGTTTCAAGATGTACAGTTGACTATGACATGATATATCTAATGTACTGATTTCCTAAATCCCATTTTTTCTTTTACTGATACAAGAGTATCATCATGGAGCTTCTTAAATAATTAAAATATTATCTAAATATGTTCTTTGAAGATTCATATGATGATGTTTTTTCCAAAGACAATAAAATCAAAACTAGAAAAAAATGATTCTTTACTGAAGAAAGATCTAAATACATACTATGAGGGTTTGCAGAATATTAGTGTTTATGATCACCACTTATACATAGCCCTTTAACTTTTCATATCTCTAAGATAAAGGAATTCTGTAAGCATCCAGAAAGGGAAAAATCACACATAAACTTAAAACAAATTAGCTATGGTGGTCATTAGTGACATTCACCAAATACCTCTGGTTAACTTCTCTTCTAGATACCTAGTTAGAAATGAACTTCTTACTCTCTCAAAGTTAGAAGTGACCATATTCTAGACAGTGCACTGTGAGGAGATGTGCTCTGATCACCTCTAGGTAGGAACTTTTAAGAGAGTGTCCATGATTCACCATGCTCCCTTCCCTTCACTGGGGTGCATGTGGAAAAACATGCTGAGATAACCTCTATCACTTCTCGAGTGAATACAAGAGCAGTGGCCCTTTGTTGATTTATATGGAACACAGAGAACAAAAGCAACAATGAACTTCTGTTGTGTTAAGCCACTGAACTTTGGGGTTTTTATGACTGTGCCTATTCAGACTGACAAAATAATAATAAAGGGGAAAAAAAGCCTGTCCTTAGAGTTTCCCCAGAAAACACGAATGAGTAAAATCTACAAACAGATGGTCCCCAACTTACAATGGTTCAACTTAGGATTTTTTGACTTAACATGGTGCAAAAGCAATATGCCTTCAGTAGAAAGTGGCAAAATATTCTAGTGATGCTTGGCAGTAGTAATAAGCTGCAGCTCCCAGTCAGCCATGAGATCATAAGGGTAAACAATTGACCCTCTACAGTATTCTATGATACTGGACCATTTTGCCCACCTTAGGCTAATGTAAGTGGTCTGAGCATACTTAAGGTAGGCAAGGCTAAGTAAGCTATGATGCTCAGTAGGTTAGGTGTATTAAAAGCATTTTCAACTGAAGATATTTTCAACTTATGATCCCATCATCAGTAAAGAGGATTTGTAACTCCAAAGCGGAAAAAAACTGACCCAAGAATTCAACCACCAACCATGTTGTAGGTTATGAAAAATAACTTCTGATGTATTTAAGAAATTCTAATAGTACAAAAGCATATTAGTCACATAATGCTCTTGTAAAAACGACTCAAAATAACATTAAAGTAAAATGCAATGAAAAATAATAATAAAAACTTAAAAAATTAAGAAATAATGATTATAGAAGGGCATAAAGACTGAAATTAAACAGAGTCAAAACTAATAAATTATTATAAATATGATTATAATAAATGCGAAAATTCTTAAAACTTCCTAGATCTAAATTCCTACTTTATATACTTTAAACAATACTAAAAATGAATGACAACAGTAAAATCCTAATTTCCTCATCATACATAAATTAGTCAGCAATATATTGCTTTAATAAAAAAATTTTACTTCTATTCCCAATATATAGTATATTAGTTAGAAATCTAAATTTACTGCATAGAATATGTGAGAAAACATTTTACACACCTTAAACACTTAAAATTAAATAATAATACCTTCAAATTTTAACATCCATACTTTGTCTCCTATAGTGAATAAAGAATGTGAGAGGAAAGAAAACGGAGAATAAAACAATTTTATCTTTTTGAGGTAACTAAGCAAATAAGACAGTGAGGAGAATCTAAGAAGACTTGAGCATGCATATGAAAATATTACATAAGTTTGGGTTAAACAATAAACAATAAAAAAAAATAAGAAAAATAAAAAGACTAAATGAGAAAACACAGATACAGAGGCACAAAGTACATGCTCAATAAATGGTAGTTTCTTTTCCCATTACCAACCTCTAATTCTTCAAGGGCAAAAGACCATGATGAAACTAACAGATGAAAATTTGTCACCAGGAGGAAAAAGAAGGGGAAAAAGGTATGCCAAACTGAAAGATATCACCTAACTTTACAAGGCCTTTGTAAATCTTCTATTAAAAAAAAACAAAAAGAAGAAGCAAAATGTTAGTTACAAAATAATGAAATGGAAAACCTTTTCAGTATTTTTTTTTTTTTTTTTTTGAGACAGAGTCTCGCTTTGTTGTCCAGGCTAGAGTGAGTGCCGTGGCGTCAGGCTAGCTCACAGCAACCTCAAACTCCTGGGCTCGAGCGATCCTTCTGCCTCAGCCTCCCGAGTAGCTGGGACTACAGGCATGTGCCACCATGCCCGGCTAATTTTTTATATACATATCAGTTGGCCAATTAATTTCTTTCTATTTATAGTAGAGACGGGGTCTCGCTCTTGCTCAGGCTGGTTTTGAACTCCTGACCTTGAGCAATCCGCCCACCTCGGCCTCCCAGAGAGCTAGGATTACAGAAGTGAGCCACCACGCCCGGCCCCTTTTCAGTATTATAAATAAGAATTATCACATGCCTGCCAAAGGAAACACCAGAAATCAAGCTTTTACCATTGTTTTTCCTGATCCTCGGGGTCCAATAATGAGTACAGAGTTACTTTCTCCATTGATAGCAGTTCTTTTCAGCAGCTCAATTAAGTGTCTAAAATGATACAAGTAGGCCAAAATTAAAAAAAATAAAGCTGGAATAATTTTCTAGATAGTACCTTTTTAAAGCTGAATTTAAATATACACAAATTTCTCTCTTTTTCCCCTCTGTGCACTTGACTCAGGCTCTACATAGTCATACACAGAAGAATACAGAAAAAACAGTAGGCTTGCTGATTCTTTGGAAACCTCAAGTGAAAACCTAGTTAAGTTTGGAATATCATATTGGTTTTTATGATGGTAGGGGACAGGGGACAATGGTGGCAAAGCTTAGGACCCTTGCATTCAGATCTCCTTTTTTACTAACACTCTGTACTTTTAAGCCACATCCAGCTGGTGGGTATTAAGTGCAAGGTCAGAATTCTCTTCATAATACCAGATAATAGAAACAAAGCAAGATTCAAAGTTAAAGGGCTTTCTCATTATGGAAATATTTGTATGTACTCCCGCTTCATGATATTCAGTGTTTCTATACACAAGGCAATTTTTTTTAACTCCTATAATAAATGTTCGTTAGCCTTATTTAAGATCAAATTTGTGTATAATAATTTTTGCAAAGCCTGGAGGGCATCTGTGAGTAGGTTCTTATCAGACAAGGAAACAGCTAGACTTACTTGTATTGTACTTGTACTCCATATAGATTATTATGTGGACTCTGATGACAAAATCTTTCACGTAAAATTCTTTGTACCTGATGAGATTAAGTCAATAAAATTATTACAAATGTATTAAAAAATGAGAGAAAGTACATTTATAGTAGTTAGAATTAGATTTTTTTTTTTTTTTTTTGAGACAGAGTCTCACTCTGTTGCCTGGGCTAGAGTGCCATGGTGTCAGCCTAGCTCACAGCAACCTCAAACTCCTGGGCTCAAGCAATCCTTCTGCCTCAGCCTCCTGAATAGCTGGGACTACAGGCTTGTGTCACCATGTCTGGCTAATTTTTTCTAGATATATTTTTAGTTTTCCAGTTAATTTCTTTCTATTTTTTTAGTAGAGATGGGGTCTTGCTCTTGCTCAGGCCGGTCCCGAACTCCTGAGCTCAAGCGATCCACCAGCTTCAGCCTCCCAGAGTGCTAGGATTACAGGCATGAGCTACCACACTCAGCCTCAGAATTAGATATTAATGAATTAGTTCACCCTTCCTTAAATATTTGTCCTCAAGAGTTCTGCCACTATTTTCATAAGTTATAAATTAATGGTCTTTTACCTATCTTGAGTCCCATAGAAAGGAGAATTGAGTTGTAAAGGTTTCAACAAGAGGGAGAATTACTTACTTTAGCTACATTAGCAACTTGGAGGCTGTTTTAATGCATGTGAATGAATATTTCACTCTGTATAACATGTCAGCCAAGGAACAAAGACAAGAAAGAGGAAATCTAATAATGCAATCTAATCTAATAATGCTCATGTTCTACATGCTCAATCTCTAGAGACCAATACATCTAAACTGGCTAAGCTCAAGACCTACCAATCTGTACATATCATAAAATTTAGGATTCTGAGGTAAACAGCTTAAAATTTCATGTAGTTATTGAAGACCTATTAGCTTCAGAGCACAGTACTACTAAAAAGGCATGAAACATGCTTAAACAAACACAGCAAATAAACTGGAAAGAAATAATAAATTCAAGAAGCATACTGCAAAAAAGTAGTAATTTGGCATACAAGTAAATGTTCAATTGTATGATGACAAAACCCACATTCATCTAAGCTATAAAGTAAGGAATCATTAGAATGAATTTTTAAAAATCTTTTAAGGAGCTATATTTTGAGTTCACCTTGGAAGAAGGGTCTTAGACTTACTTGTGAAAAATTATGTCAGACATCCTAGCACTCTGGGAGGCCGAGGCGGGCAGATCACTCGAGGTCAGGAGTTCGAAACCAGCCTGAGCAAGAGCGAGACCCTATCTCTAACTATAAATAGAAAGAAATTAATTGGCCAACTAATATATATGGAAAAAATTAGCTGGGCATGGTGGTGCATGCCTGTAGTCCCAGCTACTCGGGAAGAGGATTGCTTGAGCCCAGGAGTCTGAGGTTGCTGTGAGCGAGGCTGACGCCACGGCACTCACTCTAGCCTGGGCAACAAAGCGAGACTCTGTCTCAAAAAAAAAAAAAAAAAAAAAAATTATGTCAGATAATCTTGCACAGTCTTTAAAAAGATGGACGATTAAGCCATTCCTTTTTTTGAATCTGTAGTTAATACAGAGGTCTTACAGGGACAAAAACCTTAGGGAGCTGTCTCAAATTTGGCTCCATGGGCTGAAATAAAACCTCTCCCCAAAAATTTGCTTCTCCCAGACTGACAGCAGGGGACTAATCCTTCATGTACAAAAGAGGCAAGTCTGAATTCTCAAAACAATTATTCACTAGAGATAAAACAATCTCTACTTATCAATACAGATGAAATGGAAAGAATAAGGGGATTGGTCCTAGAAGAGCCAATTATATTAATTCAAAAAAGTTAAGTCTTTTCTAAATATTAATTTATCTATAAAATAAGTACAATAATATCTTTATAGTAGGCCTATCATCTGTAACACAATATAGGTATTTTATAGCTAATACCTATACAATATTTAAATGAGCATATATATAGACTCAACTAACCATAATGTGTATTCCTCTACCTGGATGAGATCACTAGAAATTAAATCACAAACCGCAATCCTTTTCTTAAAAACAAACAAACAAAACAAAAAACTAATTAAAGTCTACTAGAGAGGCAACAACTATGTATAATACATTAGATAAAGGAAATGAGGCTATAGTGAATAGTCAGAAGGTTCAAAAATCCCAAAGTGACTAGGCATGGAGGTTAAACAGTTGTATATATGTACAAAAATTAATTCAGGTATACATGGAAGATTTGTGCACATTACATATAAAGGCATGTAAACTGTACCTCAGTTAAGCATTTTTTTTGGAAACAGTTAAACATTTTCCTTCAAAAAAGTAAGATCTTATAAAAGAATACCAACAATATTTAGTTTTGATTTAAAAAATAAATGTAGTTCATGTTAACTACAGATAAATGGAAATGCCAGGGTAGAGCTAACATGGCCATTCTCTACTAGACTATAAGCTTCCTAAGGGAGATACATAGAGGTATATGCACAGCACTGGGAATAAAGTATGCACTTAAGATAATACTAAAAGTTCATTATAAAAACACTCAAAAAAACTAGAATTATAAAAGGAAATTTCCTGAACTTAAAACGGCATCTATGAAAAACCTACAGGTAGTATCTTACATAATGGTGAAAGACTGAGTTTCTTCCCCCTAAAATAAAAAACAAGACAAGAATATCTGTTCTTGCAACTCCTATTCAACATTTACTCAAGATTCAAGCCAGGGAAATTCAGCAAGAAAAATAAAAGGCATCCGGATTGGAAAGGAAAAAGTAAAACATTCTCTATTTGCAGATGGCTGTAAGGCTGGTGGCGGCCCCCTCCCCTCCCTAGATCAAAAAGAAAAGGCTCAGGAGACCCAACTCACCAAGAACAAACTGGCAGGCCCTGCTGAGAGAACCACACCCAGATGTCCACCTGGATAAGAACTTTTCCGTTTCTGCTTCTGGGTTCTGCAAATACCACCAGCCCCTCCTATTTCTCCATGACCACCCAAGGTCACAATGGAAAATCTCCAGCTCTTCCCATCAAAAGTCCCTAGTCCACCCCAAATGGTATAAAAGGCTTCCCGCCTTTCAAACATACGTGACTTCTCTAGCCCCCCTCTCTTGGGGCCCTTCGAACCTCACCCAAGAGTGCTTTTATTTAGCCACGTTGTTTGGCCTCTCTCTCTCTCTCTCTCTCTCTCTGTTTCTTTCGCCGTGGGAAAACGTTACAATGACATGATGTTTTATATAGAAAATCCTAAGGAATAAATTGGAGAATTATTAGAACGGATAAATGAATTAAGAAAGGTTGCGGCCCGGCGTGGTGGCTAACACCTATAATCCTAGCATTCTGGGAGGCTGAGGTGGGCAGACTGTTTGAGCTCAGTTCAAGAGCAGCCTGAGCAAGAGTGAGACCCCATCTCTACTAAAACAAATAGAAAGAAATTAGCTGGACAACTAAAATACATATATATATATAAAATTAGCCGGGCATGGTGGCACATACCCATAGTCCTAGCGACCTGGGAGGCTGATGCAGGAGGATCCCTCGAGCCCAGGAGTTTGAGGTTGCTGTGAGCTAGGCTGATGCCATCGCACTCTGGCTCAGGCAACAGAGTAAGACTCTGTCTCAAAAAAGAAAGTTTGCAAGATATAAAATCAATACACAAAAATTAATTACATTTCTATACGCTAACAATGAACTAACCAGAATGAAAATAAGAAAACAATTCTATTTATAACAGCATCAAAAGGAACAAAATACTCAGGAATAAATTTAGCAAAAAGAGTGCTAAACTTATACTCTGAAGATAGTATTTAAATAAATCGAAATAAAAATACTCATGTAAAATTGTAAAAGTTTAGTAAAACTTTAGGATGAGTAAAAGTTAGGATTCTGACTACTCAAAGACTTAAAATGAATGAAATTGCTTCAGGACAGATTGGAGTGATTCTTCTTAAGTGCTAAGGGAAAAATTCAAATTAAGAAGATGACTATTTCTCTGATCACTTTTTCACCTTAACAGGCCTTGATATAAATGAAAATACATACTAACCTGTGACAGGCAGTCCGCATGAATTAAGTTGTTATTCTTAGATTTACGACTGCTCATTTCAACAATTTCAAATCCTTAAAAAAAAAAAAATTAGCATGAATATCATAAATGCTACTGGCTTAAAGAAATTATTTAAGCATTTACTATTCTGGAATAAAAATAAATATAAGTTTTTAAATGTCTTTAAGACAGTTCAAATTTCTCAAATTTTAAAAATCCTCCACAGTTCCACTCTGTTGAAGTTCACATTTATTTTATTCTCTCATACCACACTTAACTGGCACATTTTTTATTACACTCTCCTTTACTGAGTTTTGGAGATACTGCATTATTTATAAATTGAAGCAACCTTGTGTCCAAAAAGTCTATGGGTACCATTTTTCCAATAGTATGTGTTCATCTCATGTCTGTGTCAGTATTTTTAAGCAATAAGGTACTTTTAAATTAAGGTATGTAGATTTTTTTAGACATAATGCTATTATACATTTAAATAGACTATAGTACAGTATAAATAAAACTTTTATATGCACTGTGAAATAAAAAATGTACATTAATCACTTTATTGCAATATTTACTTTATTACAGTGGTCTGGAACTGAATCCACCATATTTCCTAGGTTTGTCTATATATGGTTCTTACAACTACTCCTCCCTTTCCCTTAAATTTACTTATTATTCCTCTTCCTTTCCTTCTTTTTTCAACTTCCTTTATATAGTATGTTTCTCTCATCCATCCATCCCACAGGATCATCTCTTACAGAAAACCTTCCCTTTCTTGTTCCACTCAACATACTCAAATTATCATTACAGACTAGGTTAAATGCCTCTTCTGTAAACACCCTTAAATGCTCGTCCATAATAAAATTGTACTAAACAGAATTGTCTTTTTAATTGACAATGTCCCCAAACTGAGTACATTTTTACATTCCAAACATTATAGCATAATGCCCCAAAGCTAGAAATAAAGTAAATATTAGAATAAAAAAATACTAATGAAAAATAATTTTTGTGAAATTTTTCTGAACAGTAACATACTCATAAACAAATGCCTTTGACTAAAAGATGAAAGTTTCTTAGCACTGATTTCCTATATTGTTACAAATGCTTTGCACTTATCAATTCATTTTGTCCTCAAAATTAGCCTATAGAATAAGTACTATTATAATCCTCCTTTAAGATCAGAAGACACAGAAAGGTTAATTAAGTAACTTGACCAAATCAATATGTAAGTGGAGGAGTCAAGAGCTGAACAGAACAAACTTATACACTTTTTAAAAACATGTATGCTGGTTTCTCTATTCTCCAAAAGGAACACAGCCCTGCTGACACCCTGATCCTAGCTCAGAGAATGCCACTTTTGAATTTTCAACCTCCAAAACTTATAAAACTCGAGACAAGCTAACCTTGTTAATCAAATCACCAATGATTAATGTTACTATGAGAGTGATGGCAGCAAGGATAAATACGAGGCCTACTGCTTGTATCCCCAAATAGGAACAATAATTTCACAGTCATCCATGGACAAAAAAACCTCTGTGGGAGCACTGAAATTCAGGCAAGAGTTTGAGACACCCAAGTGGACCTCAAGACCTAGGAAAGTTGTTTTGAGAGGGCAGATTGTCACCCAAGTTACAAAATTCTTGACTGTGATATAGGCTCCAGACCTGGAAATGGCCCTATCCTCCTGAGGGATCAGCTAATAGCCCCATATGACCTAGGTACCAGCGGCTGTAACAGAATTTGAATCCTTGTCTGGTCCCTAGACGGACTGGACTGTCCCCGGGGATTTTCTCTAAATAGCTGGCACTGGGATGAGGATCTGAATATATATAGCAGGCCTGTTCCCAATTGTACCTGGACAGGTAGAGCTTTCTCCAGGATGTAGGGAGGGCTCTTGTTGAATTACTCCAACAGGAGTGATCTGGGTAGGCAATATTGTCCCGGTCCATAGCTGAGGGGAGCTGGAACTAAATCACTAGGCTGCTTCAGGGACTACAACCAAGGCCAAAGTTTCCAGGTCTGTCTCCCGGGTCGCGGATGTGCATGTCTCCTGGTGAGTCCCTGAGTAGGCAAGCCTATTCTTAAGTTGTACTGAGTTCAGTATAAGTTCAGCAAACCTGCTCTGAGGACTCAGACAGGGGTGTCTTCTTTTGGGTCCTTAGCATGATCTCAGACCACAGTGAGAGGGCTTGGAGCAGGGTTACAGGGTTGTTTTGGGGTCCACAGTCGAGATCAAAGATGGTAGGGTAGGCCTCTCTTCTGAGATAATAGTGTGCACGACTTCTCCTGGCCTCCATGGTGAATAGTTTTGGTAGCAGGCCAATATCCTTTATGAACAACAGATGCAAAAATTCTCAACAAAATAATAGCAAACCCAATCCAACAGCACATTAGATTATTCACAATGATCAAATGGGATTTATCCTTGGGATCCAAAAATGGTTTGAAACTTGCAAATCTATAAATGAGATATAACACATTAACAGAATAAAGGACAAAAACCATATGATCATCTCAACAGATACAGAAAAAGCTCTGGACAAAATTCAATACGTTTTTATGATAAAAACTCTCAACAAATTAGGTATAGAAGGAATACACTTCAACACCAAAAAGGCCATTTATGACAAGTTCACAGCTATCAACATACTCAAAGGTAAAAAGTTGAAACCTTTCCCTGTAAGAAAAGGAATATGACATGGATGCACATTCTGGCCACTTTCATTCAATACAGTACTAAAAATTTTAGCTGTAAGAATTAGGTAAGAAAAAGAAATAAAAGGCACCCAAATTAGAAAGGAGAAAGTTAAATTGTCTTTGCAGATGACATGGTCTTACTTAGGGAAAAACCATAAAGACACCACCAAAATACTGTTAGAATAAATGAATACAGCATAGTTGCAGGACACATAAGCAACAACAAAAAAAATCAGTAACATTTCTCTATACTAATAACTACTTAAAAAAATGTTTTAAAAATCCAAATTACAATAGCATAAAAAAAATTAGAAATAAATATAACCAAAGAAGTGAAAGATCAATATCCTGAAAATTATCAAACATTGATGGAAAGAAACTGAAGACAAAAATACATGGAAAGATATCCTGTGTTCATGGATTGGAATAATCAATATTGTTAAAATGTCCATAACTACCCCAAATGATCTACAGATTCAATGTAATTCCTATCAAAATTCTAATGACTTTTTCACAGATAAAGGAGAAGAAAATCCTAAGCTATAAACAGACCCATAAAAGGCAATGAATAGCCAAGGCAATCATGAGAAAAAAGAATAAAACTGGAGAGGAAGTGGAGCAAGATGACCAAATAGAACCCTCTAGTGACTGTCCCCCTACAGGAACACCAAATTGAACAACTATCCATGCAAGACAGCACCTTCATAAGAACAACAACAAGAAAGATTAGATCATAGTACCTGATTTTCACATACTATCAAGGAAAGAGGCACTGAAGAGAGTAGGATAGTCTTCCAATACACCACCCCTCTTCTTATCCTCCAGCAGCACTGCAGGTGGGGTGGGGCATTTGTGTGCTTGCAAGAGGGAGAGCAAAGTGACTATGGGAGTTTGCAATGGAACTCACTGCTGCCTATCACAGCAGAACACAACAGAGGCAGATTTTGCTTGCTCCTAGCCTTGGCCTGAGGGGGATTCTTAGACCTAGACTGAGGAATCTAAGTTCTGACTAACTCCACAACTGACTGAATAAAGTGGCCTGAGGACTAAAATAAAATTGAAAGGCTGGCCACAAGAACTGCAGTCCCTGGGCAAGCACTGGAGCAGCCCAGTGGACTTGGAGTGTGCATGACTCAGTGAGACAACTGTGGCAGTCAAAGGAATGCCTGTGTCACCCCTCCCCACCAACTCCAGGTAGCGCAGCTCCAGTAGAGACTCCTTCCACTTGGAGAAAGGAGAGAGAAAAGTACAATGAACTTTGTCTTACAACTTGGGTACCAGCTTAGTCACAGTAAAATAAAGCACCAAGAAGATTCTTGAAGCCTCCAATTCCAGGACTTCTGGACTGCAGAAGTCCAGAAGATGTCCTGCTTCCCATGTCCCTTGGGCAAGAAGGGAATCTGCTGCCCTGTTAGGTTGGGATGAGTCCCAGCAGGATTCATCACCAGCTGATTAAAGAACTATGGGATCTTGAATAAACATCAGTGGTAGCCAGGCAGCAGTCAACATGGGCCTTGGTTGAGACTCAGTACTGTCCGGGCTTCAAGAGCGATCCAGTACAGTGCTGGCTGCGGTGGCGAGTGGAGTGCTTGTGTCACTCTTCCACAAACTCCAGGCAGATCAGCACTGAGAGATACTACTTCTGATTGAAGGAGAGAGAAGAGAGCAAGAAATTTTGCCTAGTAACCCAGGGAATTCTCCCTGATCTTACCCAAGCCCGCTAAGGCAGTTGCTCTTGGAGTCTGCAAAAGTTATAGCATAATTGGTCTTGGGGCACTTCCTATTACTGATATGACTGTAGTAACCACAGGCTTCTACCACAACACTCAATTCCCTTTGAATACTTGAAAGACCTTCCAAAGGTGGACAGGTCAAATAAGCCCAGAGTGCTAAGATTAATGCCTAACCTTCAATGCAAAGACACTGACAAACAAACATCTACAAGCATCAAGAACACCCAGGTAAACATGACCTCACTTGATGAATAAAATAAGCCTCCACTAACCAATCCAGGAGTGATAGAGATATGTGACTTTCACAAAGAGAATTCAAAATAGCTGTCCTGAGGAAGCTCAACGAACTTAATGACAACACAGAGAAGGAATTCAGAATTCTACCAGAGAAATTTAACAAAGAGATTGAAATAATAAAAAAAGGGCAGCAGAAAATCTGGAGCTGAAAAACTCAATTGACAAGCTGAAAAATGCATCAGAGTTCTCTCAACAGCAGAAATGATCAAGCAGAAGAAACAATTAGTGAGCTTAAAGACAGGCTATCTGAAAATACACAGAGGAGAAAAAGAAAAAAGAATAAAGTGCAATTACAAGATCTAGGAGATAGTATCAAAAAGGCAAATTAAGAGTTACTGGCCTTAAAGAGGAGGCAGAAAGAGGAATCAGGGTAGAAAGTTTATTCGAAGAAATAATAACAGAAATTTGCTAAACCAAGAGAAAGACATCAATATCTAGGTAGAAGAAGGTCAGAGAACACCTGAAAATAAACTGATGAAAAAAGATATTCCATGCCATTGGAAACCAATAAAGGACAGGAGTGGCTAATACATCTAGTAGATAAAATAGATTTCAAGACAAAAACTGTAAAAAGAGACAAAGAAGGTCATTATATATTGATAAAGGGGCCAATTCAACAAACAGATATGACAATTATATATGCACCCAACATTGGAGCACCCAGATACATAACACAAATATTATTAGGCCTAAAGAGAAAGACAGACTCCAATACAATAATATATGAAGACCTCAATATCCCACTTTCAACATTGAACAGATCATCCAAACAGAAAATCAACAACAAAAAATGGGAGTTAATCTACACTATAGACCAAATGGACCTAATAGACATTTATAGATCATTCCACCAACAGCTGTATAATACACATTCTGATCCTCAGCAAATGGAATATTCTCAAGGATAGAGTATGTGTTGGGCCACAAAAAAAGTCTTAAAAAATTCAAAAAATATATAAGTATCTTTTATGACCACAATGAAATAAAACTAGAAATCAATAACAAGAGGAACTCTGGAAATTCTACAAATAGACAGAAATTAATATGTTAGTGTTCCTGAATGACCACTAGGTCAATAAAAATATTAAAACAAAATTTAAAAATTCCTTGAAATAAATGAAAGTGGAAGCACAACATCACAAAACCTATGATATAGTACAGCAAAAACAGTACTAAGAGGGAAGTTTATAGCAATAAACACCTACCATCAAAAAAGTAGAAAAATTTAACATAAACAACCTAACAATGCACCTTGAAGAATTTGAAATGCAAGAGTATATCAAACCCAAAATTAGTAGAAAAAAAGAAATAATAAAGATCAGAAGAGAAATAAATGAAATTGGGACTAAAAAAAAAAACATACACACAAAAGACCAACAAAATGAAAGGTAGTTTTTTGAAAAGATAAACAAAATCAACAAACATTTAGTCAGACTAATTAAGGAAAAAGACCAAAATAAATAAAAAAGATGAAAAATAAGACATTTCAACTATAGAAATTCAAACGATCATCAGAGACTATTATGAGCAACTACATGCCAATAAATTGGAAGACCTAAAAGAAACGAATAAATTCCTGCACACATACAACCTGTTAAGACTGAACCAAGCATAAATCTAAAACCTTGATAGACCAATAACAAGAGACAGAAGTAGTAATAAAACATCTTCCATCAAAGAAAACTCCAGGACCTGATAACTTCACTGCTGAATTCTACAAAACATTTAAAGAAGAACTTTATAATACCAATCCTATTCAAACTATTCCAAAAAATCGAGGAGAAGGGAATACTTCCAAATTGATTCCATGAGGCTAGTGTTACTCTGATACCAAAACCAGATAAAGACAACAACAAAAAAGAAAACTAGAGTGAAGATCATAGATGCAAGAATCCTCAATAAAATACTCTAGAAAACCAAATTCAACAATACATTAAAAAGAACATTCATCACAAATAAATGAGATTCACCCACGAGATGCAAGGATGGTTCAACATATGCAAATCAATAAACATGATACATTACATACGCAGAATAAAGGACAAATACCATATGATCATTTTAATTGATGCCAAAAAGTATTCAATAAAATCCAAGATCCTTTCATAATACAAACTCTCAAAAACTGGATAGAGAAGAAATATACCTCAACATGATAAAGGCCATACACGACATACCCATAGCCTTATTATACTGAATGGGAAAAAACTGAAAGCCTTTCCTCTAAGACCTGGAAGAAGACAAGGATGCCCACTTACATGATTGTTACTCAGCTAGTACTGGAAGTCCTAGCAAGTATAATTATAATTAGACAAGAAAAAGAAATAAAGGGCAGCCAAAATGGAAAGGAAGAAGTCAAGTTATCTTTATTTGCAAAAAAAAAAAAAAAAAAAATCTTATATTTAGAAAAACCTAGAGACTACACCAAAAAACTCTAAGAACAAAGAAACAAATTCAGTAAGGTTGCAAGATAAAAAAATCAACAGGCAAAAACCAGTAGCATTTCCATACACCAACAGCAAATAATCTGAATGTTAATCTGATTTACTATGGCTATAAATAAAATAAAATACTGAAGAAAAACTTAACCAAAAAAGGAAAAGATCTTCACAGAGAAAACTATAAACAATGATGAAAGAAATGGAAAAATATACAAAAATGGAAAGATATTCCAGGTTCATGGGTTGGAAGAGTCAATATTGTTAAAATGTCCATACTACATAAAGCAATCTACAGATTCAATGGAATTCCTATCAAAATACCAATGACATTCTTCACAGAAATAGAAAAAGTAATCCTAAAAGTTAAATGGAAACATAAAAAGTCCAGAATAACCTAAGCCCTCCTGAGCAAAGAGAAGAACAAAGCTAAATGAATCACATTACCTGACTTCAAATTATGCTATAATATAAAGCTACAGTAGCCAAAACAGCATGTTACTGGCATAAAAACACAAGTATAATTAATAGATCAATGGAACAGAATAGAGAACCCAGAAATAAATCCACACATTTACAGCGAACTCATTTTCTATAAAGGTGCCAAGAGCATACATTAAAAAGACAGCGTCTACAAGAAATGGTGTTGGGACAACCAGACATCCATATGCAGAAGAAAAAAACTAGACCCCTATCTCTCACCATATACAAAAATCTAATCAAAATGGTTTAAAGACTTAAGTCTAAGACCAGAAACTATGGAACTACTAAAAGAAAACATTGGGGAAATATTCGAGGACATTGGTTTGGGATAGGGTTTCTTGAGTAATACCTCAACAGTACAGGCAACCAAAGCAAAAATGGACAAGTAAGATCACATCAAGGTAAAAAGCTTCTGCACCACAAAGAAGGCAAAGTAACAAAGTGAAGTGACAACCCAAAGAATGGGAGAAAATATTTGCAGACTTCTCATCTGACACAAAATTAACTAGAATATATAAGAGGGTCAAAGAACTCATTAAAAACATTTTAAAATCTGATTAAAATATGGGCAAAAGATCTGAATAGAGAGTTCTCAAAAGAAGATATATAAATAGTCAACATGTATATGAAAAAAGCTCATCACTAATTATCAGAGAAAAGAAAATCAAAACTACAATGAGATGTCATCTGACCCCAGTTAAATGGCTCTTATCCAAGACGAGCAATAATGAATGCTGGCAAGAACATGGAGAAAGGATAATCCTCATACACTGTTGGTAAACTATAATATACATTGCTACAGATATTATACAGAACAGTATGGAGGCTTCTCAAAAAACTAAAAACAGAACTATCAGATGATCAAATAATCCCACTGCTAGGTATACATCAAAAAAATGGGAAAGCAGTATATGAAAGAGATATCTGCACTGCCATGTTTATTGTAGTATTCATAATAAATAAGATATGAAATCAACCTAAATGCCCACCGACAGCTGAATGGTTAAATAAAATGTGGTACACATACACAATGGAGTAGTCTTTAGTTATTAAAAAAAAATGAAAACCTATCATTTGCAACAACATCTATGGAACTGGAGGATATTATGTTAAATGAAATAAGCCAGGCACAGAAAGACAAATTTTGCATGGTCTGACTCACATGTGGGTGCTAAAAGTTATAAAAACTTAACTCATGGAGATAGTAGAATGATATTTACCAGAGGTTGGGAAAGGTAGTTAGGAGTGGGGATAAAGTGCAAATGGTTAATGGATCCAAAAATACAGTTAAGATCATTGAATACCTGGTGTTCAGTAGCAAAACTGGGTGACTATGGCTGACAGTAATTTACTGTATACCTTAAAACAACTAAAAAGAATTGGGATGCTCCTAACAGAAAGAAATGATAAATGCTTGAGGTCATGGATACCCCAATTACCCTGATTTGATTACTATAACAAATCACATATACCCCACAAATGTATACAACTGCTATGTACCCATCATAAACTTTAAATAATTAGAAATAAATAAATTTAAGAAATGAAAAAAAAAGGAACATAGGTGGAAGCATCACACTACCTAATCTTAAAATCTAGTGCAAAGTGATGATAATTCAAAATAGCATTGTACTGAGACAAATACAGACAAAGAGAACAAAAGATAATAGAGACTCCAGAAATAAATCAACACATTTACAGTCAACTGCTCTTTAACAAAGGTGCCAAACACAATGGGAAAAGTCTCTTCAATGAGGAAAACCAGATAGCCACATGCAGAAGAATGTAATTTGACCCTTATCTCACATGACACATAAAAATCTAATTAAAAATGGATTAAAAACTTTAAACATAAGATCTCAAACTGTGAAACTACTAAAAAGAAAACATAGGGGAAAAACTATTTGACATTGGCCTTAGAAAAGATGTCTAGATATGACTCCAAAGCACAGGCAGCAATAATGAAAACAGACAAATGGAATTACACCAAACTAAAAAGCCTCTGCAAACCAAAATAATCAAGAGAGTTAACCTACAAAATAGGATAAAATATCTGTAAATCATATACCCAATAAGCGGTCAATATCCAAAATATACATTCAGCATTTATCTGAAGATCCAAGGAACCATGGATAAAGAATATTTTTGGGGGTGGGGGTAGAGTGCAACAGTAAAAAATAATACAAATAAAAAAACACAATATAACAGCTGTTTATATAGCATTTACATTATATGAAGTATTATAAGTAATCTAGTATATGAGAGGATGCGTAAACTACATGCAAATTCTATGCCAGTTTACATAAGAGACTTGAGCATCTGTGGATTATGGTATCAGAGTGGGGTCCTGGAACCAATTACCAAGGGATACCAAGAGGAGACTGTGTAAAGAACTCAAACAACAACTGCAAAGAAACAACCCAATTCAAAAATGGTCAAACAACCTAAAATGATATTTTCACAAGCAGACATACAAATGGCCAACAAGTATATGAGCAAATGATCAACATCACTAACCATGAGGGAAGTGCAAATCAAAACTACAATGAAGTCTCATCTCACACCTTAGGATGGCTATTATTAAAAAAGACAAAATATGACAAGTGTGGTCAAGGTTTTGGAAGAACGGGAATCCTTGGACACTGCTGGTGGGAATATAAATTAGTATCATACAATCATTATGGAGAACAGTATAGAGGTTTGTGAAAAAATTAAAAATAGAATTACCATATAATCTAACAATCCCACTGAAGTGTGTGTATATATCCAAAGGAAATGAAATCAGTATGTCGAAGAGATATCTTCACTCCCATGTTCATTGTAGCATTATTTATTCACTATAGCCAAGATATGGAATCAACTTAAGTGTCCATCAGTAGATGAATGGACAAAGAAAATGTGGTGTGTGTGTGCTTATAAGCGCGGACACACACACACACACACACACACACACACACACACACACACACACACACACACACACACACACAATGGAACACTATCCAGCTATAAACAAGAAGGAAATCTTGTCATTTTCAACAACTTGGATGCATCAGGGGACATTATGTTATGTCAAATAAGCCAGGACAAATATCAGACCTCCGGCAGATGCAATATAGGACTGAATCCTATGTTTTTCTTTTGATCTGATAACCAACAACTACAAAGTGACTAAGGGAAAGGTAGCATACATTGCATGGATATGCTGGACAAAGAAATTATGCATGTCCCAGGTGAGACAGAGAGGGAACACTGCTAGATTTCATCATACCACTCAGAATGGCATGCAATTTAAAATGTAAGGATTTTTTATTTCTGAAATTTTCTACTTAATATCTCTGACCACAGGTGACCACAGGTAACTGAAACCACAGAAAGTGAAACAATGGGAATTACTGTATGTGTAATATAAAAAGTTAAACTCACAAAAGCACAGAGCAGAATGGAGGTTACCAGTGGTGGGAGTGGGGTGGGTGGGCGTTGGTGATGCTGGTCAGAGGACATAAAATTTTAGTTAGACAGGAAAAAGAAATTCAGGATATCTATTATACAACATGATTATAGTTAATAACAATGTATGATATACATGAAAATCTATGAAAGTAGACTTTAAATGTTCTAATGAAGCAGGTGAAGTGACAGATGTATTAGTTTGATTTAGTCTTCCACAATATATACACGTTTCAAATCATGCTGTATACCATAAATATATACAATTTTTATTCAATTTAAGAAATACATTGAAAAGTATGTAAGTGGCAGAGCCAGCATCTGAACCCAGACATGTTATACTCTTAACCACTGTTATTTATTTAGCCCACTGTTTAAAAAAGGGAAGTACACATTTCAATAACTTGAAGGAATATCAGCCACTGTGACAATATTATATTTTATACTCCTCATGTTTATTAATTTCATATAATGACAATTAGAAAGCCAACCCTGGTAATGCTGTCTTCTCCTTTGGAAATGTTAACAGGTCTTTAGCGAAGCCAGGTCTTGAGAGCAAGCAAATCTGTGTCCCCTCGCTTACTGTGTAAGCCATGTAGCCAACGGCCTAAACCACCAAAAGGCTTCTGGCTTTAGAATCCAAAACTGGAAACTGAAGAAGAGTGTACTTAATTGACCTCTTTAAACAATCTTCTTTCTTGGGAGAAAAGTGGTAAAACAACTTCTAGAAGCATTTTATGCCTACAGAAGGCAACTTGCCTGAGAATTTTTACCTTAATTATTTTTTAAAGTTTCATTTTATTCCACATAAGTTTTTTCCTATGAGTGTTTTGGAGGGGGCTTTGTCACAACATTAAATGATATCATCAATTCTGATTTAAGATGCTTTTGACTGTCTACCAGAGTACATCTAAAATTGCAAGAAACCAAATTAAAAAGGCTTTTGCAATATGTCTTATTTTTTACAGTTATATTAGCTATTTTACAGTATTGTTGGAATTAAAAGATATTTTTACCCATTTTATGGATTAAGAAAGCAGTGCTCAGAAAAGCTAAATAAAATATCTGAGGTTCTAGGGTACCTAATCTGTCCCGTTGTATCAAATATAATTCAGTAAACTATTAATAGCATTCATTTTTCTTCATTTGGAGCCATCGTCATGAAAAAAGCAATAAGCACACCACTATGGTATCTAACTTACAAGCTACCTAAGTTTTGACCTAAATTAAATTTTAATCCAAAGGTTATTTTAATACATCTTGCCCCTTCATGTAATGGTCAAATCTCCACTCCAGAATATTTCAAAAGACAGTTCTGCCACTAGCTCTCTCTACCTTGGTTTAGATTATCATTATTTCTTGAACCAGCTTCTCTACTACTCGCCAAGTCTTGCTTTCATTCAATGATACTGTTTTCAACTAAAACCTTTTCATTCCATCCCTGACATCCAAAATTCTAAATGCCAAATTCCCTAACATAATTTAAAAGGAAGCTTCTGGATGACTAGTTCCCAATTGAAATGACTAGCTCCTTCTCTTAATATTCTGCCTGAAACTATCAGCAATTCTATGTACTCTGGTTCACTCTAAACCCAGGTATTAGCTGAGGTACTATTTTCTGTGGGATACTTTCTGTGACATCTCTCTGTACACTCCTACTCTGGGAAAAGTCATGTGCTTCATGTGCTTTTAAGATATATGCTATCTCTTTCTGTCACAGAAATTAACACACAGTGATGTAACTCTGTGTTTACTTGTCTAATTTCTCCACTGGACCACAGGCTGCTTAAAGGAAGGGATCATGAATTATACTATTATTGTATCCAAATCAGCATGTAAAATATTATCACACAGTTGGCTTTTAAAAAGAATATTTTGGGGGCTGGGTACTCATGCCTATGATCCCAGCACTCTGAGAGGCCAACGCGAGAAGATCACTTGAGCCCAGGAGTTTGAGGTTGCAGTAAGCTATTATGTCACTGTACTCCATCCTGGGCAACAGAGTAAGACTCTGCCTCAAAAAAAATTTTTTTTAATGAATAAATGTTAGTTAGCAGAAGTGGTCCACAGGTAAACTGAGATTAAAAAAACACAGGTAAAAATCTTTTTTAAAAAAGTAGTCTGATTAGGTTAAATTAACTGCTTAGCCAAGTTTAATAATTTTGAATAATTATATGCCATGACTCTCAAAAAACTGCCTATTATCAAAAGAAGAAATTACAGAAATAGAGTGAGTTATGTTATAAGCTATGTTATAATATACTACAATATACAGTGAGTTATGTTATAAGCTATGTTATAATATACTACGATATATGTAGTATATTATTAATCATGGTTGTCATAGCAAAGAAATTTCAAAATGGTTAAAATATAGTTAATTTAAGAAATGTATTTCTTTTAAAAGAGAAGTAAAAAGAGTAACAAAAAATAAAATATATGATAATTTTTGTTTTTTAACAAATAATTTTTAAATCAAATTTCAAACCTTATAAAAAGCTACAAATGTGGTAATTCCCAAGAAGGCAAATTCAATTATCTTTAGAAAAAGCATATTAATTACTTCTATCTACTTATAATCCTAGATTGACAGCTCACTAATAACACATTTTTAAAAAATATTAGTAATAAACTCTTTCTAGTTTGGGCTAACATACACTTTATTTATACAGCCTTCAATTATGATTTAGAGGACTAAGAAGATTATTTCAAATCCAGATTAAAATTACTAGTCAAAATCTACATTTGTACTTGTTTTATTAATATACACAAATACTCCATCATCCTCCACATCTTGACTTAAAACTGCCCTAATTTGCAGTAATCTCTCCACTCATATCACACTTGGATTTACTGGATTCCATTTTTGGCATGTTTGAAAAATTGGTAACACAGATTTAAAATCTATTACTGACCACATAAAAAGATGGACTTTTAAAGGTTTTCATCTATGAAATTAAACCAGAAAAATCAAAAGTAAAGGAAGTAAAGATAAAAATGCCAGAATTTCTCAAGAAATTTTAAACTTTTCTTAGGAGGTCACAAAAGAAAAAAATAAATGAAATATGTGATAAGAGTATTTAAATCAGAACTATAAGCAAGTAGTTATCCAGAGTAAGACCACCTATACATCAAATTTAAGATAGATGCAAATTTAGACAAAGCCATGGAGAGAAGCAAAAGTAGAAAACTGAGTTTGCTGGTATTATCAGTGTCCTTAAGAGCGTTGCCACCATCTGGGCCTAAATTTGAGTCCTTGGTTCTGCAGTATGACCTTTGCAAATTAACCTTCCTAAGGGTCTGTTTTCTCCTGTGTAAAATTTGAGATTAGGGTTATTGTGGGGATTAAATTAAATAGTTAACCTGATGTACAGTGCTATCAAATGCCATGCATGGTGGTACAGAGTACCTTTTACAAATAATAATATTAGAAGAACAAAGACTAAGAACAATTAGAGATGGCAAACAACAAAACTGAAACACAGAATCAGACTTGTGTTTTATTCAGTTTCTTTCACCTTATTTCTTTGATAGTACAGTAAAAGATCAAGTGCTTCCAAAGGAAACTTCAACTAAGGCACCCCAAAACTATCACGGCAGACTTCAATGGTATGCATTCACTGGGTTTCCTCAATTTAAAATAATAAAGTTTTAAATACTGGCAATAAAAAGAAACTATAGGTAGATTCATCAGTATAGAGTTACACAGCTCCCCAAAGACCCCAAACTGTTAATGCCAATAAGCTATTTAAAACTTGGAAGTGATTCTGATTGCTGGGCCCTATCCCGAGTTTCTGATTTAATAGGTCTGAAGTGGAGATTGACAATTTGCATTTCTGGTAAGTTCACAGATGATGCTTCTGCTGCCAGTTCAGGAACCACACTTTGTGAGTGGAGAAAACTGACTTGATTATTGTATCGTCCACACTAAACCTGATAAAACTAATTAAGAAGCAATAGAAGATATAGAAACACATGGGTACAAACAGCATCTCCAAGCTAAGCCAAAGGTGAAAAGTATCTGAGGATTATTGTGGGAGTGGGGTAGAGAACAGGAGAACCAGAACAGGAAAGGCATCAAGAGGCCAAAGGACTTTCATCATGGTAAATAAACAAACAAGCTTTGTTGCCCTAGAAAGGCTTCCTATTAGACAGAAAAAGAGATCACAGATCATAGGGGAAACAAAATGCTGGAAGAGCTTCTTTCCTCCTATTACTGAAAAGTAACAAAAGGTTTTTGTCCCATCATCTAATAATCCAGAAATTTTCAAGGATATTCCAAAATTATACAGTTCTGTGATCAACTTAAGAGATTCTTTTGGTTACTTGGATATTCATATAAACTGTTTAAACAAAAGAGTAAAAAATATAAAAAGAACCATTTGCCTGGATAATTTATATTTACATGTCACCTCCTGAGGGAAAGAGGAGACCTACATTTCTTATAAAGAGTTTTCTCCAGATTTTTTAATATGTATGTTTTAACAGTATATTAGAAATATTTTCATAATAGTTTTTGACTCATCAATATTTCTTGGAAGAAATTAAAATGTCTACACTAAAAGAATTAAACAAAAGTAAAAATCAGTACTTAAAAAATAATTAAAAAAAAGTTATATCAACTTAGTATCAGTCTAATGCTACTATCAAACATGAAAGGGATCTAATATTAATAGGCCAAAAAAGATACTCTTGACTCAATAGGACAGAGATTTGCTCTGATGAAGCCACTAAATAATGAAGCTCCGTAAAGATTACGGTCTCACAGTCCTGATGATAGGACAAATGAGGATTGAATTGTTAAGCACTAGTGCTCTAGCACTGCAGTCCTCAACCACCGTATCAGTCAGTGGCCTGGTAAGAACCAGGCCAAACAGCAGGTGAGTGGCCAGCAGACAAATGAAACTTCATCTGTATTTACAGCTGCTCCCCAATGGCTCCCATCACCACATAAGCTCTACCTCCTGTCAGACCAGCAGGGGCATTACATTCTCACAGGAGCAAGAACCCTACTGTAAATTGCACATGCAAGGGATCTAAGTAGCACACTCCTTATGAGAATCTGATTCCTGATGATCTGAGGCAGAGCTGAGTGCTGGGGAGCAGCTGCAAATACCGATGATTATTAGTAGAGAGGTTTGACTGCACAATAAATGTAATGTGCTTGAATCATCCCAAAACCACCCCCTAACACTTCTCAGAAAAATTGTATTCCATGAAACCTGTCCCTGGTACCAAAAAGATTGGAGACTGCTCATCTAGCACTATTGGACAGACTATGTCAGTTAAGCCAAGTAGGTGGTCAATGGCAAAGAGCAAGTTGTATTCAGGAAATCATAAGCAATATGGATGAATGTTCATAAAAAATATCAATCCCAAGGCAAGACATTTGAACCTCTGTAAACAGAAATCCTTCCTCCCTTTTTCTCTTCTTTTTAGCTCCACAAGTTATTATTCTGATATGTAGAGCTGGATTAAAAAAAAAAGAAAATGATTCATGTCACAGAGCATGTCTGTAGAGTTCTTGGTAAATGCCAGTGGAATTATTTTTATAAAACTTTAGCAACTTAAGTCTGCCCTAATCTTCCCAGTTTCTCTGGACATAGATCTCTTGAGCAGTGTATGTCACATGAGACTCTTATAGCTGCAGTGAGGATAGAGCAGAGAAAACTACTGCTAAAACCACAGAAGGGAAATACTTTTCTTTGCCAAAAGCTAGGTGCTTCAAACACTACCCAGAATGAGATGACTGCACTGAAAATCTATGTAGAACAGTAGAGATACTGTCAGTTAAGAGAAATAAAGCAGCAAAAACATTTTTAAAACCCACATTTAAAACCCCCATAAAAACAACATTTTTTTCTCTTTTCTTTACTGTTCAATGCTTTGTCTTGGTTAATATATATTTAACCAACTAAATTACCTGCTTTTATTATATCTATTTCTGTGAGTACTAAAGTTGACTCTGAGCTATATAATAACATTTTCTATATATATTTATCACAAGGCTAAAAAGGTCCAGATCATAAATATGGCTGTCAGCAGTTATTCTTAAAAAAAAAAAAAAAGTTTTTTAATTTGAAAACATTAAATAAACACTTAACCAGGTAACTAACAATGGTATTTTACTCATGTATAAATATGTACACATATAAAAATATCCAAGCCAGTATATTCATTCACACAACAGCCAAGAAAAGCACAACACTCACTGAATATTCACACACATACACCAAAAAAAAAAAAAAAAAAAAGATATAATCTGTTTTTCAATATGGTCTTTCTCCTACTTCCCCACCACCACCCCAACACAAGGTCTCATTCTGTTGCTCAGGTTGAAATACAGCAGTGTGATCCTAACTCACTGCAACCTCAAACTCTTGGGCTCAAGCAATCCTCCTAGTTCACCCTCCTGAGTATCTGAGACTACAGGCACCTGCCACCATGTCCAGTTTTTAAATTTTTTTGTAGAAATGGGGTTCTGGGTATATTACCCAAGCTGGTATTGAACTCCTGGCCTCAAGTGATCTTCCCACCTTGGCCTCCCAAAGTGGTGGGATTACAGGAATGAGCCACCATGCCCAGCATAGATATTCTTAAATGTTCAGATCTAAGGCACTAAACTTCCTGGCTATGCTACTCAAATAAATAGTTTATTTTAATTTAGAAGTTATCAACAGAGAACAAAAAGTTATCATAAGAGAATATTCACAAGTACCCTTAAGAATTTGCTGAATGCTAATCATCATTCTTCTCACCTCCCTACTTAGACTATAACATTCCTAGTGACCATGTAGTAGAGTCATATGGTAGTTTGGTTATATTCAATTCATCTATGATGGGACTGTGGTATTTATAATTCTACCAAAGTACCTTTAATGTAGTATGTGCAATGAAGCATTTTCCTTCATAAAAGATTACATACTCAGAAATTATTAACTTTTATTTTTAAAAGGCCAAAGAAAATCGATAAGTATTAATGAAATTGTAGACAAAAAGATAGCATTAAATTATAATAAGAAACATACACAAATAATCAATTTAGTTTTTGCTTTACATGAGTTTCCTAAATGTCATCATAATCACCAGGAAGGAATTATTTTAAAGTACAATTTCTGGGTCTCGGTCACTTAGCTAGGAAAATACAGAATGTTCCCAGAATGACTTTGCTGTATCACTAGGTCTACAAACCACTGCTCTATATATACTACTGGCTCAAATGAGTGACCAGGTAGCTCTTCTGACTTTTCTAACGGCTTAGATCATTCTATTCAGTTCTGATATATAAATAAATGTGGACACACACAGTTGACCTCTGTAAAACACAAGTTTGAACTGTATAGGTCCACTTACACAGAGATATTTTTCAATAAATATGTTGGAAAATTCTTTGGACATTTGTGACAATATGAAAAAACAGAGAAACTGCATAGCAAAGCAATATCAAAGAAATTAAAAGTTATGTATGCTATAAATATGCACAATGTATGTGGATACCAGTCTATTTTATCATTTACTACCATAAAATATATGTATAAATCTATTATAAAAAGTTAAAATTTATCAAAACTTATGCACACTAACACAGACTGTACATGGTACCATTCACAGTTGAGAGAAATGTAAACAAAAATGGAGTATTAAATCATAACTGCACAAAATTAACTGTAGTACATACTATCCTACTATAATGATTTCGTGGCCACCTCCTGCTGCTATTGTGGTGAGCTGCAATGTTGTGAGTATCCACTTAAGATGCCAAGTGATATAAATCATCTCTATGTGAGTAATTTGTCTCTCTAGCAAATTGAGTATAGCAGTTAAAAGTAATCTTTCAAGGTTCTTATGTATTTTTTCATTGTGTTGAGTGCAATACCGTAAACTTTGAATACCACGAGATCCATAGAAAGTGCCAGTACTGATGCCAAATGTGCACCCAAGAAACAGAAATAAGTCAAGGCATTACAAGAAAAAGCTAAATAGCTTGATATGTACTATAGATCGAGGTCTGCAGCTGTGGTTGCTCACCATTTTAAGATAAATGAATCCAGCATAAGGATCATTATAAAAAAGGAAATCTGTGGAGCTGGTGCTGTAGCTATGCCAGCAAGCACAAAAACCTTACAAAATTTTGCAAAATACCTTTCCAAGTCATACTAAAAATGCAGCTTTTATGTGGATAGAAGATTGGTATAAGAAAGGCACACCCATAGGCTCTAATATGATTCAAAGAAAAGCGAAGTCATTACATGACAACTTAAAGCAAAAAGAAGGTGGAAGGATCTATACTGGAAAATTTAATGCCAGCAAAGGATGGTTTAATAGTTTTAGAATGAGGTTTGGCTTTAAAAAAGTCAAGATAACAGGAGAAGCAGTTTCTGCCAAGCAAGAGGCAGCAGACAAGTTCCCAAGCGCCATTAAGAAAATCACTGAGGGGAAAGGATATCTTCTTGAACAGGTTTTTAATGTAGACAAAAGTGCCCTATTCTTGGAAAAAATGCCACAAAGGATATTTATTAGTGAGAAAGAAAAGTGAGCACCAGGATTTAAAAAAGGAAGGGACAGACAAACTCTAATGTTTTGTGCAAATGCAGTTGGCTTTACGATCAGGACTGTCTTCATATGTAATATAATACAAAGCTGTTAACCCCTGAGCCTTGAAGGGAAAAGATAAACACCAGCTGCCAGACTTCCGGTTGTATAACAAGGCGGCCTGTACAATGAGAATCCTTTTTCTGAATTGATTCCATTGATGTTTTTGCCCCTAAAGTCAGGAAGTACCTTGCCAGTAAGAGACTGACTTTTAAAATTCTTTTGATAATTGACAGTGCCCTTGCCACTCAGACGAGTTAGACACTGAAAGGGTCAAAGTGGCCTATTTGCCCTCAAATACAACATCTCAAATTCAGCCCGTAGATCAGGGGTCAGAAGGAACTTTAAGGCTCATTACAAGTGGTATTCTATGGAAAGGATCTGTCAATACTATAGAAGAGAACCCCAATAGAATATCATGGAAGTCTGGAAGGATTACACTATTAATGATACAACTGTTGGTATAGAGAAAGCCATGAAAGCCATCAAACCTGAAAGAATAAATTTTGCTGGAGAAAACTGTGTTCAGATGTTGTGCATGATGTC
The DNA here is from genome assembly GCF_040939455.1 of Microcebus murinus. Lineage (NCBI taxonomy): Eukaryota > Metazoa > Chordata > Mammalia > Primates > Cheirogaleidae > Microcebus > Microcebus murinus. Next base: position 30,024,700 of record NC_134111.1, read on the forward strand.
ACAGGATGCACAAGAAAGCCAATCAAGGAAATCATGAAAGAGGTTGTGCACATGTCAAAAAAGGTAGGTAGTAAAGGGTTTCAAACTATGGGTCTTAGAGAAATTTAAGAGCTAACAGATATCACACCAGAGGAATTAACAAAAGACAACTAGATGGAGATGAGTGCTTCTAAACCAGTGTCAGAAGACAAGGAAGAAGACGTAGAAGAGGCAGCTCCAGAGAACAAACTGACATTAGACAATCCAGCAGAAGGGTTCTGGATATTCAAGATTGCTTTTGACTTCTTTTATGATATGGACCCTTCATTTACTCAGGCACTGAAACTAAAGCAAATGTTTGAAGAAGGATCAATATCATATAGAAATATTTTTAGAGAAATGAAAAAGCAAAAACATCAGTCAGAAATTACAATGTATTTCTGTATAGTTACATTAAGGATGTCTGCCTCACTTGCCTTCTTTCTTCCACCTCCTTAACCTCTTCCACTCCTAAGACAGCAAGACCAACCCTTCCTTTTCCTCTTCCTCCTCGGAGGCTGCTACCTGTAATCCCTATGTTGTTTAATAGTCAACTATATATGGAGAAAATTCTCATTATTCTAATTCCAGAGTACTGCTACATTATAAATCAGAAAACTACTGAACATTTAAAATTTATCCCTGCATTGACAAAGGACAAAAATTACAAGAATTATACAAATGTATCACCTAAAGCTGCCTTCACTCTGAATAGCCTGTGTGCATTTCCAACAGTAATACTTCTACAACCTTACACCTTAATAGATGAAAGGATGATAAAAGGTGAAATTCTGAAATATATTCATTGATCACTACTTACTATATTTAGAATTTTACACTTTTAAAAACATTAGCCAAAGCAGGATGACCAAAGGATTAAATTTTTAAGACTCCATCATGTGTACATTCACACTTCCCACTTTTCAAGTGGAGTGGCTTATTTATCATGGTAATTCCCATTCCTATGCTTTACAAGGGCTACATAGTGGTAAATTCCAAGAATTATGAAGCATGTCCTACACTGCTCTTGGGATTTCATGTATATTTATTATAGCTCTTCATTCTCCTGATTCCTCCCTCAGCTCTAAACCCTCACTAGGAGCCACTACCTCTACTTCACTGACTCTGCATAGTATATTGTAGACTAAGTTTGGCCAACAATATTTAGAGAACTCTTTGTGGAACTCTTTCCACTTCTAGGCAAAGAATCACAGAATAACTGACACTAATAACTTATTCTCTCACAATATAGTTCAGTTATCAGTCAGATATCAAATGTTTTCCTACTTAAAAGTTCTCCAGTAGGGATATACAACCAACTTAAGTGCCTCATCTTAGCCTAATTGGAATCACTGTCTTTCAGGGTAACAGAATCTGAAGCATTAAAGGAAAGGCAACTATCCCAGGGATAGTTCTTCAAGTCAGATTTTTTTGGTTTGAAGTCTGGTCTATTTACCAAATACCGTTCTGCTTGCTCACTATTAACAGCATACAACATCTATAACAAAATTTTACCTTAGAATATTACTGTCTTAAAAGAACTTAGAATTATCAAATATTACAAGGGCACACATCATGAGATTTACTTTGGAATACCATGAACTCTGATCCAAGAATAAGCTGCCTGGTAAATTACTGTTTAATTTATATAATGTATGATTCCAAGTTGAAAACAGATCATTGCTTCATCTAAATAATACTGTTGGCATAAGTCACTAAGAAGTCCTTTCATACCACAGATTTTAGGCACCTGACTTGTTATTACAAGGTGTGCAAAACAGGATATAAATTTTCTGATGATATTAGGTTAGGGGGTTATAAGATTTCATGATCAAGTTTCTTTGTCCCGAGAAATTAATATGACCAAACAACACATATCTGTTGTTTGGCATATCTGTTTCATTTCCATGTGTGTGTTTCTGTGTGCATATGTGTATGGGTAACGTACATAATTAATGAGTCCATGGCTTCAGTTGCAGGCACCACTTAAAGACACAGTTTTCACTAAGGTGAAAGACAAATTTTTATCAGACATTTCCAATGATATGAACAACAGGTGCATTTGGAAACAGGATTAAATAAAATGTTTATATAAATGCCTCCCTGTATCACAGGGAGTAAGACAACCAAGTTGCTCCAAGTCAATGCCAGAGCTTTTCAGTCAATTTAACCTAACACTTACTTAGTGAGTGTTTTATTTATTACAAGGCCCTATGACAAGCACTATGAGGAAGATGAAGAAATAAAATTTGGTCTCTATTCTCAAAAAGATTACAATCTTGCTGGAATAATTACATGCGCGCACGTGTGTGTGTGTTTGTGTGTGTGTACATATGTACCTCCAACAGATACAGCAGTTATCAGTTCAAAATAAGGAATAAACTCATGGATTTAGTAAAGAAAGGGACCTTAAAGAACATATAGTCTGTCTATTTTTTTATAAATGTGGAAACTGGGCATAGAGATTTAAAAGCTTGCCAACGACCACAAAGCTTACTTATAGCAGCAGTAGCTTTTAAGTATAGTGACTGCCAATTAGAGGTCAGTTAATCTTAATTGGCATGAATAAAATCCTGCCAACATCAGAAGTCAACAAGATCATCACTGGGCTTTTCTTTAGAAGACACAAAACAGCAAATGCATTCTGAAAGAACATGGTTCGGATCCCAGATGTTCAAGACTGACAATCTACTTCTCTGTGAATGTCTATGTGTATAATTTGTGTATTCTGTAACATGTATATTTGATCATAAACTTATCTTTTTCTCCCTAAAAAATAATACACGTTTAGTATAGAAACTCTGGAATTCCCAAAAGGAATCGTGTAGATAAAATGGAACAAAATGGAATTGGACAATCTTTCTTTTCTCAATATCCAATAAAGCAATCAAACAAAAAAAAAACTGTTAAACAGAATTGCCCTTGCAGTAACTAAACAAATGAGGATACAGAAGTTAATACCAAAAACAAACAAAAGCCTAAAAAATTCTACAATAGTTCTGCACAGTTCTCAACTTCAATTCCTCTCTCAAAAGTTGTACTGGAATCTACAAAATCCCCCCAAAGTCTCACCAATGTGCCAATATGGATAAAAGCAAATTGATGAAAGTCCTAACTTAATTATTAATTTTCAATCCTAAAGAAAGAATTTGTTAGGCCACTGGGCTGAAAAATGCCCACAATGGGAAAAATAAATGCTGAACAATAATGTAACATACAAACTTCTGAGACAAAGAAGACTCACACCTAGCAACGATGTCATTTGCATATAAAGGTTAACAGCTATAGTCTTATCAAATAAGAATAAACTTATTCAGTAAACAGAGCAAATAAAGCTTATTGGGGGTGTGTATGTGGTGGGGAGAGTTTATGGGGAACTCAACAATGAACTATAGCCAATTAAAATACGATTCTAATTCTCTCCCCTCCCTCCCTCCCTCCCTCCCCCCCCCTCCCTCCCTCCCTCCCTCCCTCCCTCCCTCCCTCCCTCCCTCCCTCCCTCCCTCCCTCCCTCTCTCTCTCTCTCTCTCTCTCTCTCTCTCTCTCTCTCTCTCGGTGATGAGCTATGAATCCACTAAAATAAAAACTAAACATGAACAAATTTTATGTGCAAAACAGGTGGTAAACATGAATCTTGATAGTGTGAAAATAATTATGTAACAAAAAATGGAAAAAATGGGGTGGATACATAAGAGTGTTAATTTCTTCATTTTTCAGAGTAGAAATACAATAATGTCCAAAATTGAAATCTGCAGGATAAAACAAAACTTCTTTTTTAACCTTAGATTGGGATCTTTTAGAAAATAACTTCTTGGGTTTAATAAATATCCAAAGTTCGGTAATTCCTACAATTTTTATTTGGTTAAATTCAGGAAAACTGAATGCAAACAAAATTGCCATGGGCAGCATGCATACAACAAACTAATTTTTTTTTACCAAAATGGATCCTCTACATAGTACTTCAAAATATTTCTCACTTAAAAGAACATGAATATCTGTCCACATTTTATATATATATATATATTATATATATATATGCACACACACACCATATTTCCACATATTTCTTATTATTTTTCCTATAGGTATGTTAAGGTAAAAAAAAAAATTAAAATAGTGGATCAAACTGCTTGAGAAAAATAACCACGTACCTCAACTAGATAATCAAAAATACTCTAGATCAAGTGGAACAAAATTTTTAAACATTTTCAGATAATCTTTTCAAGTACAATGAAATAATCTGCCTTTTGAATGAAGAATTACAAAAAGATAAGATTGATTGTTCCATTAACTGTTAATGGAAATACATGAACAGTTTTCGTATTATTTCAAGTGAAGCGACAGTATCAAAGAAAATTAGATGAAGTCTACATTATGAAGATGATCAGGAGCCGTAAAACTGTATACCAAAGAAAGCATTTACAAGAGAAAACAGGTGTGAATATGTTCGATTTATTTAGTTTCAAAGTTGTCCAAGTAGGTCAAAGAGGCATCCAATAAACAATTTTTTCTACCCTGCAAATCAATGATCCCTGAGGTAGTTAGTACAAAATAAATCTCTGGGACAATCAAGTATTTCAAAACTTATACTTATAAATACTTATCTAAGAAATAAGAACTGAATTAAGCTTAACTAATATATAAATCGACATATCTCCACTTGGTCCCTATATTGGCAGGTCATATCATGTCCCTAATAGCAACCTGGGAGTCCTAAGGAATGTGGTCAGTAATAGGGAGGGGTTATGAATGACATCATCACATATTTACTGTCAACTCATTAACAGACAATGTTGGTATATGGGTCAAGTTGGGAGGAATTACTAAATCCAGTACTCCTGCTAAACTTAAAGGTGTCATTATTTTTTAAATGAAAATTAAATAATCCAACTGCAGCTTTTATCTGGAATGAAAAGTTGCTGCCTGTCAACAGCATGTTGCCTAGCAAATAAAAAACAAACAAACAAAAAGATATACTTTATCTAGAATTTTAAAATAAAAATAGGAAATAAAACTTGTGTTATAGAGCATTTTGAAAATGTTTCCATCACTGATTTTGTAGCTAAAAATTATATATTACCTATAAAATTCTCACATCTGTATACTTACAAAGTTATATAAACAAGACTTTCTATTCTATTAACAAATATTCCTACAAAAAGTATGAGTGAATTATACCTATTTGTTAAAAAATATAAAAACACACCACTTTCCAGTCTGCAAGAACAACTAATTCATATCAGATAAGATGAAATTTACTAACAATTTTTATAAAAACATTGGTAAAATTGATGGATGAGAATGAAAAATGAAAAAACATAATTTTTACTGTACAAATGATTATATATTATTTTTTAACAGCCTTTTCTTGAGGCAAAACCTTGATGTTCCAGCAGATGGGAGCATTACTTTACAAGAAGAATTCATAGTAAATTAAAAAGAGGCTTAATACTGCTCTTTCTAGATGGTGACTCAAGAAAATACCAAAAACAATACCACCATCACCTTTATTAGGTGAAAGTTAAAATACAAATTCTAGTACTGTTTATATAGTATCTACCTCTGTATGGTTGGCATTTTTCAAAGAAGGGTAAGTATGGACAAAAGGTTAGAACTTCGCCTCTCTTCAGTCAGATAAATGTTCTTAATTAGATAAACAAACAATACTATGAGACAAAAGGTATTTTAGGACGTCTGTAGGTGGTTTCCATGCTTTACTATTGTTCTTTGAGATGAAATTGTGGAAAGAATATATTTAAGCTGTTTTTTCAGCCAGCCAGAATTAGTTTTTGCACACTCTTTCCAGGTGGAGTGTTTGTACAGAGATAAAGATTAAAATAGACTCAAAAGAAAGGCTGCGGGGTGTAGGGGACAGGGACAATATTGGTATAAATTCCAAGTTAACAAATAAGGTGAGATGTTTTCTTGAGTTCTCCAGAGCTGAAGAGTAATTTCAAACAAAATAACAATTTTGCCTACACTGGAATAAACTGTGGAAATCACTGACAATTTTATAAAATCTTTTTTTCCCCTCATTTATTCCCAGTGAATAGACTGGGACACAATTTACTTAAGAACACATTCAGATCAAATGAACTCAAGGTTCAATAATCTAGTTAAGTCATATGATGACATGGTATTTTCTCATTAATATTAAGAAAACTGTTTTGATAATGTCCCAATACTCAAAATTGATAAAATAATTCATAATGAAAGGCTTGCAATCCTCCAGAAAAGGCATTCTCTCTCTCACCTCTGAGTTTGCATTAGTCTTCACTACTGTGTGGCAGTGTGCGTGGAATCATATGTATACTTACACATATAACCACGTCCATATATATGTGAGTATAAAGGTATATCTATATATGTATTTATCTTTTAGTAACTGTATTTACTTTATAAAGTAAATATCATGCTATTAGAACCCTGATATTAATGAATAAACCAATAAAGTTGTTTTAAAGAATATCTGGGTCAATAGTCATAAAATAAACAACCCCCAGTGGGACAATAATGGAGTTAATATGAAATATTCAGGGGAAAAGAGGCATTATAAATTACTACAATTATTTTCTGATTATTAACCATGAATCATATCTTATAAATGATAATAAGTATCAATTCTGCATTAGTATTGAAGAATAAATAAAAAAGAAATAACACTGAGAGGACTTCTTTTAAATATGTCTAAAAATAAAGTATAATATATTCACTTATGAATTATGTATGCTAAGGAAAGAAACACCACAAACTTGTAACCAATCTGAAAATCCTTTAAACTTTCCAATGCAATATAGTTTTATTGGCACTGACTTATAACTACTGCATACCTCAAATATCATACTAGTCAACAGCAGTCTACATTCTCTGAACACATGGAATCTAACTACTAGAAAGATGACTTAGGAAGAGGAATTAAGCTGAACCAAAGCTAATGTGTTTACTTGGGTGGATAAATAGAATAAAGGCAACAAAGACCTGAATCAACAAGAACATCATTTTTTTGGAAGAAGGAGGGATATATATATATATATATATACACACACATATATATATATATACACATATATATATGAATGGCACAACATTTAAGATCAGGGCACTAAACTACAGTCAGTGGGTGAGGAGAGGCACATGTAGGGCAAATTTCCCTTGAAGAGCCATAAACTACCTACCCATAAATTACAGTATTGTGCTTTCTTGCAATAGCAATATGCTCATTTGATAAGAATTAAGTTACTACCCACTATTCAGTAAGTTTTACCAACGTATTTCATAGAAAGTTACAGGCTCCCTTACATTTTAGCAGGATCACCAAACATAACTCCCTCATTGTCACATGTGAAAAAATTGAGACACATATTTTACTCACAGATCCAGCTGCAAGCAGATTGAGATTAGGATTTTGGGGTGCTCTACCTCCATCCTTTTCTGCAAACCTTTCCACCCTGCCCAAGGTTCAAGGGCTGTCAAAGAGACAACTGATGATCAATTATAAACACACAGGTTCTAATATATTGTTTTCTATATTCTTGTCATTCTTTACACATCTTTTCTCATGTATACACCCTTCTCTGTCCCAATAAAATGCTATTCCTTAATATTTGAGGTTAAAAAACAAATAAACAAAACCCCAATAGTAATAACCACCCTTATCCAAACAAACCCCAGTAACAATAACAAAAAACACCAGTCTTATTAACTGAGTACAGGAAGAATTGAGTCTTCTGGATGAAAAACAATTTAAATACACTCTAAACTCAATTTCCTAATGCTTAAATAAGGTAGAGGTAGTTCATGATATTCATCTTATTCCCTTGCAAAGATAGCAGGTAAACAAACATGGAATCTCCAATACTGGATCTGCACTACTTTCTACTTATTAATAAAAAAAATCATCTTTTCAAACTGAGCACACAAGAAAGCACATAGAGGAATAATCTTTTGTCCTTCTGGAGTCAGAGCAGACTGCTAAACAATGAGACTAACCAGAGGAACAGGACTGTAAACAAAAGGCTTCCCATCTAAGAAGGCTCAGGGAGCACACCATTTACCTTGACATCCTTCAGAAATATCACTGGTTGTATAGAATAAACAACAAAAACACAAATCTATGCCCTGAGGAAAGCTAAAAAACTGAGTTAACCAGAGTGCTGAAGAATTTCTGGAATATATCAAGCACATGGGCTCAAAAATCCATTAGAACCAAAGGGGTTACAACCCCATATATGTAAAAGACCTCTATAAAAAATAAGTTTTCCCAGGAAAACTCCAGAATTACCAAAAAATCTAAAGTAGCAGGATGAAGATCATAAAGAATATGTTGTAAATGAATTAAAGGAGTTTATCAATCTCTTAATTCTAAGTACTCAGCAGCTCCATCTGACCCCAACAAAAGGCCACAACTATACTTCTCTACATAAAATAAGAGCTGCTTCATAACATAACTGGAGTAAGCACTGAGGCCTGAGAAGAAGGAGTGGTGTCTAACTTTTTGGCCCTTGAAAGAGGGGGTCTGATACCGAAAATGCAAGGTTTCCTTACATCCTAAAAAAAATCTGGTATTATTTCCACTTTATTTCAACCAGCTTCTGAAATAGTCCCCAGTGGTTCTTAACTTCCAGCATTTACACCTTTGAGTAATCCTCTACCACAATGTAGAGGCTGACCAGTGTAACCAATATTATAGGATATTGTGGAAATGATGCAGTATGCCTTCTGATGTTAACCGTTAACTTCTCTAAGAATATCTACTCTGGGGAAGGCTACCTGCTATGTGTATGGCCTAAAGACAGATAAGCAACCCTATGAAGAGGTACATGTGGTAAAAAACTGAGGCATCTTGCAAAGAGCCAGTAGTAACCTGCCAACCAGTAATGAGTACACCAGCTTAGATACAGATCATCCAGCCCCTTTGAAGCCTCTGGATGACTGTTATCCCAGTTGACATCTTGACTGTAACCTCATGAGACCAAGAGTCAAAACCAACTACATAAGTGGAATTCTCATCCCACAGAGACTGTGAGAAAATAAATGTTTGTTTTAAGCCAGTACTTTTTGGAGTTGTATGCTATGCCACAATAGATAACTAATACATCCTTCTTCAGAATTTATAAAAAATAACAACAACAACAAAAACTCAACAGGTATTGATAATCCAAAACAGACCCAGATATAAATACAGTAAATATTCTCTACAGAAAAATATTACATGCCATAAAATCTATAAGATGTGATACATTCGAATTTAGAGAAAAACTTATGGTATTAAATAAAATTATAAGGAAAACATGCAATTTGCAATATGTAACTTACAAAGCTGGAAAAGAAACTAAGTAAATTAAAAGTACATAATGAAGAATAAAGATCAAAGCACAAAGTTGATGAAATAATTAAGACATTTAAACAATTTCAATGTCTAGAAAAAAGATGTAGATCTTCTGACTTTATTATGTGCACATAATATAATCCTTGTTAATAAAATTGTGCAAAGTTAGGGCTTAAAAAATGTTCACACAGAATTCATAAAGACTCGAAGATCAAATATTTATTAGCAAAAATGACAGGTAAATAAGAAAAAAAATCTCTTAGCAAGAAACTTGGTTCTTTAATTTTAAATACAGTAGATATCAATAACTTACTATATACAGTGAAATGCTGGATGTTCCCAATAAAATCATGAACAAGATGCGCACTGTCACTGCTAATATTTAATACTATTCTAGAAAAATCAAAGAAAAGAATTCCACTAACCCAAATTCATGTGGCTAATATATACAAAGTAAGTTTAAAGACAACCATTCTTTCTAATAAAGGTTAGGCTGCAAGATTACTTCAAACAGAAATACTCCATTTTAGTTCCCAAACTGTCAACTTAACCACTGGAACAATATGTTTATAATTACTTTGTTAATGTATGCATATTGCCGAAAATAAGTAAGTAAATATTGTCATCTGAGCTTGTTTCATCAAAAAATTACCAACAATTCTTATTTCAGTAATTATTATATTAATGTAGTAAACTGAAAAGTTCTATTGCTTCATATATTCAATTGCCTTTTTTAACTATCATTGATAAGTGGCAAAATTATTATGTGCTATCCTGATGTTAATACAAAATAACTTAGGAAAAAAACAAAATAAATCTCATCTCTAAAATGCAATTCTTGTCGAAAATAAGAAAAATGTGCTTTCTGTTGAAATAAAAAGATCAAATAAATGATCAATGTGTAATTTTTGGTTCAAAAAGGTTCAAGCCATTCTGGTCTGGTACATAGGTGCTTGGAAGCTGACACTCTTATCACAAGCAAAAAGCTGAACAAACTGAAAAACTACTCTCAGATTTTATCAGAACACTGAAGTCAGGGCAAAGACAAACTGTTAGTCACCCTCCAAACTGGACAGAAATAAGCAGATACAGAGAATCACAGCTAGTCAGAGAAAGAGCAGAAACCACTGCAGCTGGTTTAAGGGTATTGCTGGAGGCTCAATGTAGACTAGCTCAAGAGTTAAAAATTCCAAGGGAACCCATTCTTAGGGAGGCCTCAATAATTTTTCTGAGTTTTACTTCCAAGAACCCTACCAGATTATCACAGAGACAATCAGAAAAAAATACCCTCCTGCTTAAGCAGGAAAGTAGAAAAGCAACCATAGTGAAATAGACCCAGAATATTCTGTTCTTAACAAAGCTTGCCCTCAAGAGAAACTATTTTATCAGAGCTGAAAAACACAGCGGAAAGGAAATACCCAACTCCAGTCTCTCTAGCCTTACTGACACATCTAAGGAGTGGCGGGACTAAAGAATCCCTGAAAATAACAACCCAGAGGCACAGGCTCGCACTAAAAAACTGACACCTAATCACAGGACTACAGAATGGTTCTTCTCTCCCCAAACCACCACATTTATAGGGTTCCTGTACAATGAGAGGGGATTACAAATGAAAGAACAGCATTTTCCAGACCTCATTTAAGAAATCCTTAGGAAAATCCAAAGTAAACAGGGTAGACAAAACAAGGACACAGAAGAAATTTTAGCCTACAGAACTACAGCTACAGAAAACAGCCTAACTGGCCCTTTCTCCACACTACCACACCCTCATTTTTTGTTCTGTGTCCCTCTCAACTCTGTGGCCCAGGCTGGAGTGGCATGGTCATAGTGTAACCTCAAACACACTCCCGTAACTTTTATTGTAGTATATTGTTAAAATTGTTCTATAATTATTATTGTTATTAATCTCTTATTATGCCTAATTTATAAATTAAACTTTATCAGAAGTATGTACATATAGGGAGAAGAAGAGAGGGAAAGGGAGGGAGGAAAAATAAAGAAAATCTTGAAAGAAGCCGGAAGAAAAACAATCTTATGACAATAACATCAGACTTTTATTCAGAAATCATGAAAGCAAGAAGAAAGTGGAGTAAGATATTTAGGATGCTGAAATAAGAAATATACCTAGAGTTTTCTATCAAGTGAAATTATCCTTAAAAAGTGAAGGAAACATAGACTTTCAAAGACAAACAAAAATTTCCGGAAATTTGTTGCCAGTAAATTTGCCTGACAAGAAATGTTTGTAAAAGTTCCTCGGAGAGAAGGAAAATTATGAAGGGCAGAAATTTAGATATGCATAAAGAAAGGAGAAGTGTTAGAGAAAGAATAAGCTAAGGGAAAATATTATTTTTCTTATTCATAATTGATCTAACAAGTAATAAGCTAAGGGAAAATATTATTTTTCTTATTCATAATTGATCTAACAAGTAACAGTTTGTTCAAAATAGAGCAAAACTGTATTCAGTAATTATAGCCTATGGATGAAGAGAAATGTATAACAGAAATCTAATAAGGGAATAGGAGGACGAAACTGGGAATATTCTGTTAGATGGTACTTGCACCACCCATTAACTAGTACAGTGTAATCTGAAAGTGGACTTGGATTGGTTGTAAATGTGTACTGCCACCTTTATGGCAATCACATACAAAAAAAATTTTTTTTAAAGGAATTATAATTAATAGGCCAAGCAAAGGAAAAAACTGAAACATATAAAAAGCTCAATTAAAATCATAGAAGACAGAAAAAGAGTGGATAACAGGAACAAAGAACAAGGAACAATGAAGAGAAACAGCAACAAACATGGTAGATATTGATCCAACTGTATCAGTAATGACTTTAAATCACACCAACTGAAAAACAGAGATTGTCAGAGTATATTAAAAAGACAACTATATAAGAAATTCACTTTAAATATAAAGACACAGATCAAAAATAAAAATAAATTATATCATGCTAACAATCAAAAGAGAGGTAGAGTAGCTATATTCAGACAGAGCAAATTTCAGAGTGAGAAAAATTATAGGAATAAAGAGAGCATTACATGACAATAAAGGAGTCAATTCTCCAATGAGACATAACAATCTTAATGTGTGTGTGCCCAACAAAAAGCGTCAAAAAACATGGTAGAAAAGAAGAAATTGATGAATCTAGTAGTATAGTTGGAAATATCAATATTCCTCTATGAATAATTGACAAATCCAGGAGAAAGAACATCAGCAAGGATGTTCTTGAACTGGCCAGTACCATCAACCAACTGATCTAATTGACATTTATAGAATACTGCACCTAAAAGGAACAGAGAACACATTTTTTCAACCTCACATGGCATATTCACCAAAACAGACCACATTATGAGGCTTAAAACAGACGTTGACAAATTTTAATATGTCAGATAAAGTATGGTCTCAGACCACAATGGAATTAAACTAGAAATGAATAACAAAAAGATAGCTGGAAATCCCAAAATATGTAAAGATTAAAAAATATACCACTAACACATTGGTTAAAGAAGAAATCTCAAGAGAAATAATTAATATGAACTAATGAAAGGGAGAATAGAACTTACCAAATTTGTAGGATGCAGTAAAAAGCAGTCTACAGAGGGAGATTTACAGCACTGAATGCATGCATTATAACAGAAGAAACACCAAAAACCAATAATCTAAGCTTCTTCCACCTTTGGAAATTAGAAAAAAAGAGAGCAAATTAAAACCAAAATAAGCAGAAAAATGGAAATAAAAATTGGAACAGAAATCAATAAACTTGAAAACAAGAAAATCAAGAGAATCGAAAATATGAAAAACTGGCTCTTTGAAAAGGTCAGTAAAAGTGATAAACCTCTAGTCAAGCTAACTGAGACAAAAAAAAGCTAAGACACAATTACTAATATTGTAAATAAAAAGAGGAGCACCACTACTGATCCAATAGACATTAAAATGATAATAAATATTAGGAACATCTCTAGCCCGCAAATTTGATAAACTAGTTAAAATGGAACATTCTTTAAAAGATACAATCTACCAAAACTTACATTAGGAGAAATAGATAACCTAAATAATCTATAACTATTAAAGAAATTGAATTAGTAATTAGTAATCTCCCCAACCAGAAAGCACCAAGCCAGGATGGGTTCATGGTGAACTCTAAACATTTAAGAAACAAAGGATACTGGCCCACTACCATCTTTTACAGAAAATAGAAATTAAGTTCTAACTTGTTAATACAAGCCTAGCATTAATCTCCTACCAAAACCAGACAAAGATCTTAAAGGAAAGCAACAAACTTATAACTCTCACAAGCACAGATGTAAAAATTCTCAACTTATAAATTGAATTTAACAATATGTGAAAAGAATTATACAACAAAACCAAGTGGTATTTCTATCAGCTATGCAAGGCTGGCTCAACATTCCTAAAGCAATTAATGTAATCCATACCAACAAAAAAAGAGAAGATAAATCATATAATCTTTTCAACAGATACAGAAAAAGCATTTGACAAAATATAACACTTGTTCATGACATACACACACACACACTCACACACACACACACACCTCTTAGAAAACTAGAAATAGAAAGAACTTCCTCAACTCTGTAAAGAATATCTACAAAAAAAAAAAATCTACAATGAGCATCATAATTATTTAATGGTTAGACACTAGATGCTTTCCCAGTAAGAGCAGAAACCATACAAGCATGTCCTCTGTCACCAATCCTACTCGACATAGTACTGGAACCCCTGAAGCACAAGACAAAAAAAGGAAACAAAAGGTACACAGATAGACAGGAAGAAATAAAAGTGTCTTTGTTCATAGACAGCATGATTGTGTATGTAAAAAAATCACAAAATATAAACAACAAAATCACTTGAACTAATAAACAATTATAGTAAGGTTGTAGGACATAAAGTTAATTAACAAATACCAATTGGTTTCCTATATACTAACAATGAACAATTGAAATTTAAAATTAAAACAGTATCATTTATATTAGTGTCAATAAAAGCTCACCAAAAACACAGGTATAAATCTAACAAAATATGTATAGATTTTTATGAGGAAAACTACAAAACTGTGTTTTAGGAAATGAGGGAAAATCTAAATAAATGGAAATATATTTCACAAACAGAAAGAGTCCATATCGTTAAACATCAGTTTTCCCAACCTTGATCAACAGATTCAATGCAATCTCAATTAAAATCTCGGCAAGTTACTGTATGGACATGATAAACTGATGTTAAGGTTTATATGGAAAAGCAAATGACCCAGAACAGCCAATACGATACTGAAAGAGAACTAAGTCAGAGGGCAGAAAGTACCTCACTTCAACACCTGTTACAAAGCTACAGTAATTAACACAGTGTGGTAACTATGAAAGAGTATCAATGGAGAAAGAATAGACTTTCCAACAAATGGTGCTGGAACAAACAGATGTACACATGCTAAACAATGAATTGACATACCTTTACACCCTTCACAAAAATTAACTAAAAATAGATTATAGGTCTAAACATAAAAAGGCATAACCATAAAACTCCTAATATGTACCACTAGAGAAAATCTAGGTGATCTTCGGTTTGGCAGTGAGTTTTTTGGGTACAATACCCTAAGCACAATCCATGAAAGAAAAAATTGATCAGGGGGATTACATTAAAACTAAAAACTTCTGTTCTGCAAATGGCAATGTTAAGAAAATGAAAAGATAAGCTATAGACTGGGACAAAATATTTGAAAAACACATAACTAACAAAATAGTACCCACAATACACAAAGAACTCTTACAACTTAATGATAAAAAAAACCCACCTAGTTTTAAAAAGGCAAAAGATCCACACAAACAGCTTACCAAATGAGATATATAGGTGGCAAATATACATATGAAAAGATGATCAACAACATGTGTCATTAGGGAATTGCATATTCAAACAGTGAGCTACCAATCCACACCTACTGTGTTTCCCTGAAAATAAGACAGGGCCTTATATTTATTTTTCCTCAAGAAGACACTCTAGGGCTTATTTTCAGGGGATGTGTTATTTTTTTAAGTATGGAACAACAATCTACATTAATTCAAATATAGTTCAGTTGCCTTCTTCTGGAACATCATCTAACTCTCCAAATCCCGAATTCCATCCTGAATTTCTTGCGACTCTATTTTCTTTAGAACCATTGGCTCCAATCTCTCATGTGGAGCAATAGAGCTCTCAAGGGGCAGGTGAGAAGGGCTGCTTGTCTTCTTTACCCTTCTTCCAGGAAATGCATGGGTTGTGCAGATAGGCTACTTAGCCACGCCCATCACTAGGTCTTATTTTCAGGGTAGGGCTTATGTTGTGCAAATGCTTAGAAATCCTGCTAGGGCTTATTTTACGGGTAGGTCTTATTTTGGGGGAAACACGGTACTGCAAATGGCTAAAATTCAAAACAATGACAACACCAAAGGCTGGTGAGAATGTGGAGCAATGGGAACTCTCATTCATTGCTGATGGAAATGCACAGCCACTTTGTAAGACAGTTTGGCAGTTTCTTATAAAACTAAACATATTCTCTTTTTAAGTAATCCAGCAATCACATACATTGGTACCAAAATGAGTTGCAGAATTAGGCCCAAACACCTGAACCTGACTGTTTATGTCGCTTGCTTTATAATTGCAAAACTTGAAAAGCAAACAAGATGTCCTTCAATAGGTGAATGCATAAACAAATCATAGTTTATACATAAAATGAAACATTATTCAGTGCTAAACTGAAATAAACTACCAACCATGAAAAGACATGAAGAAACCTTAGATGTGTATTGCTAAGTGAAAGAAGCCAATCTGAACGGGCTAAATAATGCTAATACATGTATCCAACTATATGAGTGAGATACTGGAACAGGTAAAACTATAGAAGCAATGAAAAGATCAGAGGCTCTCAAGGATTGCTGGAGGAAGAGTGGAGTGGGGATTTTTAGGACAATGAACTATTACAAGGATACCATAACACATGCCATGTATTTGTCAAAACCCATAAAATGTAAACACAAAGACTAAAACCTCAATGTAAACTATATGGACTTTTATTAATAATGTTTAACACTGGCTCATTAAATGTAACAAATGTCCCATACTAAAGCAAGATATTAATAGGGAAACTTAGTTAATAGTGGGGAGTTGGAGGCCGGGCGCGGTGGCTCACGCCTGTAATCCTAGCTCTTGGGAGGCCGAGGCGGGCGGATTGCTCAAGGTCAGGAGTTCAAAACCAGCCTGAGCAAGAGCGAGACCCCGTCTCTACTATAAATAGAAAGAAATTAATTGGCCAACTGATATATATATATATATATAAAAAAATTAGCCGGGCATGGTGGCGCATGCCTGTAATCCCAGCTACTCGGGAGGCTGAGGCAGAAGGATCGCTCGAGCCCAGGAGTTTGAGGTTGCTGTGAGCTAGGCTGACGCCACGGCACTCACTCTAGCCTGGACAACAAACCGAGACTCTGTCTCAAAAAAAAAAAAAAAAAAAAAAATAGTGGGGAGTTGGGAGAGGAACAGGTATATATGGGAACTTGCAATGCTTTCCACTCAATTTTTCTTTAAACCTAAAATAGGTTTAAAAACTAAACTTATTTTATTCATAAGATTTATTTAGAGTATTTTTAAACATAGGAAATACTCTTAAAAATCAACTAAAATATTTAAAATAAACATTAAATATTGGAAGGAGGTAAGCAAAAGAAAAAGGAAGGAAGGCTGGCTCAAGTTTTACTTCCCACTGCAGTCAACTATTGGAATCCAAAAATATGCACAGAAATCTAGACCCCAAAATTCTTTACCCTTTATTATTTGTGAAAAAGCCAGGTGAGAACACATCTTATAAGACCTGTGCAAATGAAATGTAGAACAAAAGGTAGTTTCAAACTAGTAAGGCAGAAAACTTATAAAATGAACTAAAAATCTCTATAAAATAAAATGTATGGGAAAATTTTGCCTTAGCAGATTGTGACCCTATTTCAATGTTTGCAAAGCAATGGAAGGTAATTCAAGTGAATTATTAGCTACTAAAATAATACATTAAAACTCATTCATTTATTGTTTTTAAAGATATCAGATGTTTTAAAAACATTCATATACCAAAGTAAGAAAATTTTTTGTTTTATTTCCCTTATCAACACCAATCATGGCACTATTCACTCCTAGCCCTAGAAATTGGGAACATATTCTTGCAATATAAAGCAAATAAACATATTATTATTTCACGAGTGTTTAACATAATGGAAAGATGTTAGCAGTGTATTATGTCTTTTCAAAGCTCTATGACCCCACACTGTTAATAAATGCATAAAAACATAGTATAAAAAGACCCAAATTACACATCTTTAGCATCTCAAAATTATTTCTGGGTGCAGGGATTATAGGTGATTTTCATTTTTTTTAGCACCTTTTCACTGAATGTGTATCATTTTTGTAACTTTTAAAAATATCTTGCACATTTAAATCAAACAGATTTCTAATGCTCCTAACATAAATTTGAACATACAATCACGGATCAAAATATAGCTGAGGAAACCCTATGTGATGAAATAGACCAAAACATACTAACAAAAGGAGTAACTTGGAGAAAACAGAGAAAGCAGGAAGGAATAAACTTCAAAATGAAAACACAAAAATTTTAATTCAAGATAAGAAAAAAATAACAGAATACATTAAATACAAAGACCAAAAGGGGGCTTTTGGAAATTAAAAATATGATATAAGAAATGAAAGTCTCAAAGGCTTAAAAAAGTAAATTTTCCACAAAGTGTGAAGCAAAAAAAGAAAGAAGATGAAAAATGAGAGAAAAGGAATAGGTCCGGGAAGTAGAACGTCTAGTTAGAGTTCCAAAACCAAAAACAAAGAGGCAAGAAAATTAAAGAAAAAAAAAAAAATCAGGAAACTTCCTAGAGCTGATGGATACAAAATGTAATCCTGAAAGGACTCATAAAATGCATGGTAAAAGGGATGACTGTAGACTCACAATAAGTCAAATCACTGTGATATATCAGAACTCTAGCTACAACATAGAGGAAGATTCCTACAAGCTTCACATAAATAGATCGTATAAGTTTCCATAGGGGAGTAAAAGTGATGTGCAAAGTGTTGGAAATTAGAATGGCTGCAAATTTTACAGAAGATGCTAAAACTTCTTTCGAAATTTTCAAGAAAAACATTTTCCAACTTATAATTCTACCCAGCCAAGCAGCTGGGGTATAATAAAGACACTTACACAAATATAATGCTTCAAAACAGTAGTGCAAATTCAGCAAGCTACTGGAGAGTATGATAAACCAAAATGAGGGAGTACACAAGTCAAAGGATTACACAGGATATAGGAAACAGGGAATCCACCATGGGACAGAGGATACACAAGTGGCACCCATGCCAAGCAATGGGCCTAAATTGACACAGATCAGAACGCTCTAAGAGAAATTTGTTGATAATAGCTCAACTAATAAAAGTACTTGATAGTTCTGAATATATGGACAGAATATATGCTGATAATTAGCAGTTTGGGACTGAACTAATGATAAATATTTAGAAACTACATACACATTGAATGGCTATATAACAAAACCTAAGAAAGCAGGGGGAATTTTGGGGAATAGCTGTGGTGTTTGTCAAAAAAAAAAGCTAAATCTACATCATCTATAGTAGTATGTCAGAAGGTAATGTCTAAAATTTTCTAAAAAACAAGAGACAGAAATAAGTAATGTAGAAATATGAAGGTAAATACCAAATACCTAAAGATACTGATGTCAGGGTTTTAAAGTTATCCAAAATAACTTTATTTTGGCTGAGATAGACACCTTGTCTTACATTGCACCCTTCCTAGGACTAAACAAAGCGAGGGGGAAAAGGCCCAACCATTTTGGTGCACCATCATGCCAGTTTGATGGGAAACATTCTGGAGAACCTGTGACAAAGAGATATGAACTGTTTTTAATGATAAGCCATAGAGAAGTAGTTGAAACTTTAAACATGTATCCTTGTTTCTTTTACCTTTGACAATGATAACAGAAACAGAAAAAATAAACTGCTTAAAAAGATTTTCTAATTTCAGTAATGTGGTTTCTTATATTGTAGAGGCAAATGTGATTTAAAACTAATGTATGAGTTAAGTTAAAACATACAATTTTGACTAGAAGCACAAAGATCTTAAAATCAAATTCCAAAAGGAAGAAAAGAAAGAATGAGGGTTTTATTTATGGCAATGGCCAACTCTCCTGCTGAGACCAACAAAAAACCTCCATAATAAAAATGAAAGAAATAAGGAATAATAAGGTGATTAGTCATTACCCTAAATTACATTCCAAAATCTATGAAAAGGTGAACCAAAAATAAACCACACACTCAGTCACTTTTATTTTGAGGACATTTGCCTATCTAGAAGAAAAGTCTGAGAAAGAAGGTTGAGCCACTGGAGGCTTTCCTGGAATATGGTAAAAATACAGGGTCCACCAAAGCTAGGGACTCAGACAAATCATCATCACTTTAAATGCAACATCATTAGGATAAAGGAAAACTGAAGTTAAGTGGAAGTCATATGAACTTGAAGCCCCGTTTAATGTCAAGTGTATAACAGAAGAAAACCAAAGTCTTAAACATGAATAAAGTGACGTGGGACAGACAGCACCCTTAGACATCTTTCCTAGAAAAATGCACCTTAACAAAGATATCATTATCCTAGGACTTACATATCCCTATAATTTTCAAATACAATTGGCACCCAAGAAAAAAAACATCATTAGCCAGCAGAAACAGACACAAAAAATTTAAAAACTGGAATTATCTGTTACAAACAACAAATGAACTATGAATACAGTAGGCCTCCTGTATCCACAGATTCAACCAACTGTGTATTAAAAATATTTAAAAAATAAAAATACAATAAAAAATACACATAAAAATACAGTATAACAACTATTTGAATAGCACATAGATCATATTAGGATGTAAGAAATCTAGAGATAATTTAAAGTATATGGGAGGGTATATGTAGGTTATATGTAAATGCTATGCTAGTTTATGAGACTTGAGTATCTATAAATTTTGGTATCCGAGAGGGGTCCTGAAACCAATCCCCCATGGATAATGAGGGATGACTGTACTATCCCAATAAAAATCAAGATTGCAATTTTCAACAGGTAACTAGAAACATTTAAGAATGGACATAGCCAATATTTTTTTTAAAAGATACTGATGTACTGATTCGAGAAACTCAGTAAATACAGAGGACAAAAAATTCCACACAAAAACATAGAGCAAAATAGCAGAAAAACTATGACAAAGAAGTTATTTTAAAAGACAGCTTTCTTTCACAGCAAGAATTAGATCAACAATTTATGCCTCAAAATCAATTATGGAAGCCAAAACTAGAGGAATGTTACACTCAAGGTGTAGATGAAATAAATAGCTACAAATCTATAATACCCCCTAAAACATTCTTCAAGATTGAAGGCAAAACAAAAAATTGAAAGCAAAGATTTAACAGAATTGATCAGAATTTCTGCATTATGGAACCGCTAAAGAGTACATTAAAGTAAATGGAAAAAGATCCCAAAAGAAAAGTCAGAGATGCAGGAAGAAGAACAAAGAAAAGTGGTAAACATTTAGAGAAATCTAACTCAAAATTCGTGGTAGAGAACGGTGTTATCCAACAGAAATACAATACCATCCACATAAGTAATTTTAAATTTTCTAGTACCTAAATTAAAAGCAAAACAAGATGAAATTAATTATAATTTCAACATAAAATCATAAGGAAAAGCCGAGGTATTTTACATTCTGTTTTCATACTAAGGCTTTGAAATCCATTGTTGATTTTACATTTACAGACCATCACAATTCAGATGCTAAAGTGTCATCAGAAAATAGTTGATCTACATTTTTATAAAATTTACAGTTGACAAAGTAGATTTACATGTCTAAGCTGTTACAAACATACAAAAAGTTTTACAGTAACTGAATTAAGTATCAGTTTTCAAATTTAAATCAACACTAGAAAATACTAAAAATTCAATTCCTTGGTTACACTAGCCACATTTCAAATGCTCAAAAGCCATATGCAGCTCCTGCCTACTGTACTGGATATCACAGGAAAACTTGTTTCTTGGAGTTAAAATTACATATAGAATTGAAATAACAACAATAACAGCATATAAGCTAGTTAAAGACCTAAATGAAGATAAATTTTATCTAGGAAGAAGTAATGTTCTAAGCACAGAGAAGACAGTTGCCACACTGCTACAATCTTTGAGTAAAACAGACAACCCAATAGAAAAACTGCACAAAAGATCTTAATAGACAAAAAGAGGAAATTAGAGGAAATTAGAAGGAAGAAATCCAAATAGCCAGTAAGTTTTACAAAAAGTGCACACACTCATTAGTATCCAGGACAGAGTAAATTAAAACAACAATAAGATAAAGCTTCATTTATCAAGTTGGCAAAAATGAAAATAAACTGTTAGTGAGACTGCAGAAATAAAAAGATCTATCCTATAGACAGATTAAGATCAATATACTCCTGTGAGAAAATAAATTGCCATATCTACTTTGGAAAAGTTTGGCACAATCTAATGAGACTGAAGATAAACATATCTACTCTATAAAAATACATGCTTAGGTACACAAGAATATATGTATAAGAACATTCATAGCAGCACTGTTCATAATTGCTAAAAACTAAACACAATCCAAATGCCTATTAATATCAGACTAGTAAGATTAATCATGGCTTATTCCTAATAAGACTTACTCTACTATAGACATTACTATATTTCAATAAAAATGTATGAGCTACAGTTAAATATACTAACAGACACAATGTACATAATATATAATCCATAACAAGCAAAACTAATGTAAATTATTTAGGAATGCTGACATAGGTGGTTACAAAATACTAGAAAGAAAGTGCTAAATAATTACCATAAAAATCAGGACAGTGTTAACCTCTGGGAAAAGTGAGAAGGGGAAATGATCAGGAATGGATGAGGTAAGGGTGTTTCTCAGGTGCCACCAAAGTTCTAATTCTTGATCCTGGCAGTGGTGACTGAGTTCACAGAGTAATAGTTGCTCATTACCCTACACATCTACGTTTTGTGCCATTTTGTTTATTTAGTATTTAACCATTAAAAGGTTTCAAAATTGTATCTAAGGCACATTCACTGCCTTGCTATATTTTTTCATTATATAATGGTATACATTTGGTTTCCATATAAAGAAAATTTTAAGGCACAAGCATGATTAGTGTACACACAGAAGGCAGTAAACACTAGGCAATGGTGCATGAATACGGTCCAATGCCAAAACTTGCAGGAAAATTAAAAAAAAATTAGTAACTTTAATTGATAGTGCACTCTAAAGAACTCACACTACAGAATTAAATAATACCAACACAATAAAGATGAGGAATTTCTGATTCTTAGTTAAGAAAAAAGTATACACATACATAGGTGTTGATCCTTCAAAGTACCTTCATAAAAGAAGATAACTGAAAGACTGGAATGCTTTAAATCAAAAATATATGAAATGAACATGAAAAAGATTATTTTACTATAAAAGATCTACTAATATAAATTTATAAATCCTTTCTTAAATATTTGGAATTAATTCCGATTTTTTGATAGAAACATTTTCAGCAAAAATGGGTAGTAGAAACCAAACGCTAAGGATAGTACCCCAAGAAACTTAAGATGAAACACCCATTTTAAAACTCTCATCTGCAATACAGGAAGAGAAAACTTTGATCCTGTCCCTTCTCTCTTCATCAACTGTACAACTCAACATCAAGGATTACACAATCCCTCATCCGTGTCTGAGAATCAGCACAGACCCCGTGTTGCAGCAACAACGTAAGACATGGAGGGAAATTCCACTCAAGACTTCCCTGTCTGCTCCTTCCCCAGAGCCATTCCAGGGAGGGTTGTGAGGTAAGGAATGAAGGGCGCCATACCCTATGCAAACAATGTATCTGAGGGATCTGGTTAAAATTCACACACCGGGCTTGTCTCTGTCCCTGGATATTTCCCCTGCTCTCTGCAGTCATCAGAGTTAACTGCTTAGGCTCCACAGATTAATTTCTCTCTTGCATCTGGAGCATCACATTCCTCCCCCATTTGCAGAGCTACCGTAGTATCCTCAGGATTCCCTGCAGTTGTCAGGGATTCGTCTGCAGGCTCACGGGGAGGCCACGAGTCAGAGCCCGCCCGGTCCAGGCCTGCTCGGCCTAGACAAGCCTGCCCCCTTCCCACATTCCCAGGCTCCAAAGCCTTCCATCCTTCTCCTTTCGGTTCGCCTTTTACCACTGGCCTTCGTTTGAGGTTAGCTTACCCCACATTACCTGTCGCAGAAAAGCCTGACTTTTCTAGGGCAAAGCAGGGAACCAGCGACTGCAGTAAGCGCTTCACAGGATCGCCTCACCCTGTCCCCCGCTCGGCTTCACCTACTGATGCCAACAGTACACAACCACTCCCGGCATGCTCAGCGCAGGCACCGCCTCTCTCACCCCGCCCTCCTCCCGCCCCAACACGTGACTACCTTTCGCTTGCATCCACGCCCACTTCCGTTCCTCCACTTTCTCTTAGGAGGGAGGAGGGAGTTGAGGGTGTTAAAGAGTAGCAACTTCCTCCTCCTTCCCGCCCCCGCCCCTCTACCCCCTGCTACAATGTCTTCCGGGTCGCGGGCGCCTCGGAGCCTTCTGGGAAAACATCTCATTTCCTCCCCTCCCCCTCCTCCTGCCTTCAACCAACCAGCCTCCCGTCAGAAAGGGACATGCGCAGTGAGTGCCTCCCGTCTCTTCTACCCGAGCCCCCCCTCCCCCCGCCAAGCAGAGAGACCCCAGCAGCAGCAGCAGCTGATGATGAAGAGAGAGGCAGTGGCAGAGGGGGGGCACCTTTTATTTCTATTTTTAAAGGGACAGGACACTAATTCTACCCCACTTCAACCTTGAATTGAGGGGGGTGGGGGGAAGGCGGCTGAGTTCCTTCCCCCACCCTCCAGCCCTGAGCCCTGAGAGGGAGATTGAGCCTGAGAGAAGGAGAAGGAGTTTCTTCTTCTTCGAAAACCCCCATCCACGACTCCTACCCCCTCACCCCTCCAACTCGCTTCCCTCCCGAGCCCCCTCCACCCTCCTCCTCTTTGGCCGTGAGAGGAGGAGAGAAAGAGACCAAAAGCCTCTTAGCAACACAGACCCTTTGCTGCTGCTGCTGCTGCTGCTGCTGCTACTGCTGTTGCTGCTGCTGCTGCTGCTACTGCTACTGCTGCTGCTTGGCCCTGGCTGGAGACATCTCACTACACCCAGGAGCAGCCACTTCCCCAGCTCTCCTCCTCCTCCTTCGCCTCCTCCTCCTCCTCCACTCCCCCCCTTTATTACCCTTTGTGTCATCTTCCACAGCTCCAGGGAAGGCACTCAA
Organism: Microcebus murinus; assembly: GCF_040939455.1. Lineage (NCBI taxonomy): Eukaryota > Metazoa > Chordata > Mammalia > Primates > Cheirogaleidae > Microcebus > Microcebus murinus. The sequence continues at coordinate 30,049,474 of NC_134111.1, forward strand.
AAGTGGGGGGCAGGAAAGGTAAGTGTGTCTGTGGGGGCTTCATTGCCTTCCTCTGGCTCTGACTTTCACTCCGGGGCAACAGTAGCACCAAACCACATACGCAGTGGAGCTCCGGGGTGAGGAGGGGGTGGTGCTGGGGGGGGGGGGAGTGAAGGAGGGGTTGGAGTAGGGAGGGGTGTGTGAGGTGGGGTGCTCATCCTGTCAGGGAAGGAAGGGCACTTTTATTTTTATTTGCTGTTGTCAAAAGTGGTTTCTCTCCTCCAGCTAACATCTGATTGTGTCTTGCTCCAGTGGGGGAGAATACAAAAACAACCCCCTCCTTCCTCCAATGAGGCGCCAGGGAAAGAGACAGAAAGAGGCACACTTTCTAGATGTCACTTAAAAAAATTCATTTGGGGAGCTTTTTTCTCTTTCCTCAGGAAAAGCTCCACTGCATTTGTTTCTGAGTGGGAAAATGTCGGGATCTGGATTGTATTGGAACTGCTTATCCATTTGTAGACCTGAGTGTTATTCCCTTTTTGGTTCTGTATGTGATTTGGATATTGACTTACTTCAGTGTTGGAAGACTTGATTGGTTTTTGCTGTAGGGGTTTAATATTCCATTTTTTGTTTTGTCAGACTTGCATAGAAAATTTCAAATTTTTAGTTGATAGAGGCCTTTGGTTAGATTTTGACTTGTATTGTTGCTCTTTTTGTTAAATGTTTGTTTCATGTATCAGTATATAAAGTTCAAAGCTCCAAAATGCTTAAAGTTTAAATGCCCCTGGTATTGTCTATTCCCACATGTATTCCTGATGCTTATTTTCGATAAGATAAGAATATTAGTTGTTTTCTAATTAAGCTGGATATTTTTGTAATCTTTGTAACTTGTCTGAACAAGTAATCCCCATTGAAAACTTTATGTTGTTCTGGCTGCATGGAAGGCCAAACCTCTCCATCAATAGTTTGTTGGATTGGTACCACTTTCAGTTTTAACTGAATTATTTATTGTAAATTGAGATGAGTTTTTCATCTCTTCGGGTACTGAACCAAATTGCTCACTATATGTGAAAATAAAAATTTCAAAAATATGTTTTCATGAGCCGAAGAAATCATGAAATTGTAGTTAGTAGATTAATGGTAGTTAGCTATAGATTGAAAGATAAATCCAGGTTTAGGTTTATAGAATAACAGTATTAATAAAAATTACTATTCTCCATTTTTACATGGTACATTCTTAGTAAATAGCTTTTAAATTCAGTGCTGTATTTTATTTCACAAACACTAGAAAGTCTGTTTCTGATGTAGGCCTTTTACTAGGGCCTATATTGGAAAGTGGTATTTTGTTTCATTTATACATTTCTTTATCCATTACTTGAAGATGGATGCACACATGCATACACACACTCTCCCTCTGTCTCTTTCTGTTTCTCTCTCACACCCTTTTTTGTAACTGCATTGGTATCTCTGATCCCATAATTTATGTCAGCAAAAAATATTCTTCTCTAAAGCAGCAATTTTATCAGACTGGCAATATGAAAACAGCAATTTGATCAACTAGAAAGGATTAAAGAAATATAAATCTAGAAGGATATTTCACATAAATATTATAAAGACATTATAATATTTATAATTTTTTATTTTCTTGATGGTAAGGCCAAGACATAACATACTAAGTTTTAGTGACAGAAAAGCAATGCATATGTAGAAACTTGTTCTGTAAAATTTTAATTACCAACTGTGTGCAAAAGTAGACATTTACACACAGAAGATAAAAAAGCTATGTAGCAGTAAGCAATATGGTCTTATTTTCCTTGTTTTTGTTATAAACTTGAACAATTTCTTACCTTTCTCTGAGGTGTAATTGGTGCACTTCAGCAGAAATCTGTGCCAAGTTTAAGTTTTTCCTCCCAATGTCAATATTACTATTCCATCTTCACCTAATTCTTGTCCTCACCTTAAAACCTCAGCAACCTTAATGTAAGAGATAGACTGCAGAATTTAGTGAAAGAATAAATTTTAAGTTAAGTGAATTATGTAGGTAATTGGGGTGTTGGTTACCCAGTAGGCAGCTGAATAAAAATGTACAGTCTTTAGTTTAAAATCTTTACTTTGTTTCTACTTTCCTTTGAAAACATTCCTTTTGCCACCACCCCCAGATTAATCCTTTATGGTTGCTTCCAGACTTTCTCTAAGTTGGATAGTTATTTATGTTTAGAAAATCATTTATTGTATTTTTATTATGGCTTATGGCTTATTTTTTTAAGTATTAAGGTGTATTGATATTTAGGATTGTAAATTTTCAACTAGGTGGTATCTTGGAGGTCACTTTATTCAACTTTACTTATTGGTGAAGTTTAGAGGTCTTGGTGAAGTTTAGAGCTCAAGGTTCTAAGGCAGGCGTCCTGAAACTACAGCCCGCAGGCCACATGCAGGTGTTTTTGCCCATTTGTTTTTTTACTTCAAAATAAGATGTGTGCAGTGTGCATAGGAATTTGTTCATAGTTTTTTTAAAGCTATAGTCTGGCCCTCCAACGGTCTAAGGGACAGTGAACTGGCCCCCTGTTTAAAAAGTTTGAGGACCCGTATTCTAAGGCCTGTAAATGCAGAGCAGTAACCTAAGAACTCGGGTCTTTTGGCGGTCGTATGCTACACTACCTTATTTTCCTTTGTCAAATTAAAATATCATGGACAATTCTGTGTATAGCATTTAAGGGTTTTATATGGAGTCATGTTCTTCTAAGAATATTAAGGTAAATAGCTTTAAAGCCGTAACTTTGTCCACTTATAATTCAATAATTTGTTGACTAAGAATACTAATTTCACTTATTGTAGACTGTTACTGTTTTGAGAATTATTTCACCTTTCTCTAATGCTTATTATTTCCCCTTTACTTCCAATTAATCAGGAAATATACTTCTTACTCTTATATTAAGGTCCCATATCTACAAGAAGAAACAGAATGCATGTTGTACTATAAATGTTGTGCTTTTTGCCCTATGAGCTACTTAATAACAAAGATTTTTGTCCTGTTAATACTTATATACCTCACTGTCAGCACAATGCCTGGTGTACAGTATGCCCTACTGGTTATCTGTCATAATCCATATTAGTTTTAGAGTTAGGCATATTTGAATTTTTTCACTCTCATATGTGAGATTCCTTTTCTCTACTCCCTTTTTCTTTCCTCCTTGCTACATTTTCACTACCTTGAAAATTTTTTCTCAGGAATTTTTTTTTTTTCTGATTAACAGCCATATTAAATACTATAACATATAGTTCTCAAGAAGTAAAACATATTTCCTTCTAATCCTTATACAGGATAAAATTAGACAAAAGTGAATTGTTTTGTATAAGTGGTGATCAAGAAAATTCCACTTAAAAATATACTAGTAAATGTTCAAGATGTACCTAAATTTCATTTCACTGAGTGATTGGTACAATAGGTTGTTGGAATGATTAGGCCGTGCTTACCAGTTCTATAAAGCAACTGTTACTTAGGTGACATGTTTCCCTGACTTTGTTTTTTTGGTCCTTACCCAGACAATTATCAACTTTCCAGTTTTCTATGGATATGAAGATTTACTCCTAGTCATCAGTGGGACCCCATGAAGTCAGCCAGAAAGCCTATATCCAACTTAATGTATCTTTGCAAACTTGTCTGGATTTTTGAATGTATGTGCAAAGCAGATTGTACTTAGCTATTCATTAAACATCTATTGATCATCTACTGTCTGTCAGGCACTGTGCTAGGCATCTGAAAAACAAAGATGGTCCCTGCAGTTTACTGTGAAGAGGTATCTTAACTGTATTCCACAAGTGTATTGGTTATGTCTTTGTTTTGGTATTTCTACCTAAATAAATTTTTATATTAACTAAATAGATGCTGTTAGGTGGAAAAATACATGTTTAAGAAGGATATTGCTGTATTTTATTAAATACATTTATTAGAAAAATAAAAAGAAATTTTTCTCTTAATACTATATTCTAGGGATTTCTATTCTTTATATAGCTTACTCATTTTAGACCAAGAAAATAGTCTATGTGGCTACCATCGCTGAATTTTTTTTGCTAACTATAATTCTTTTATTTTAAGATGACCAACACTATTCATTATCTCATTAAGTTTTCCCAAAGAAAAAGAAAAACCAGCCTCTCCAAACTTAAATTTGTTTTTTTCCCTCAAAATTAACCTTTTTCTTTTTTACATCTCATATAACAGGTTTTATCTTTCATGGTTCATTAAAGACATTGTACATTTTCATTTTGAATTTTCACCTATTTTATACCATATTTTAATCAAATCAAACAGTACAATTTAATTATTGTACAATAATTAGTATACTCTAGGAGTGTTGAAAGCTTTAGTATATGACAGATATATTGTTCCAAGTTCCTCATAAGAAACTTCCAAATACTAGTTCAAAATAATTTGTAATTTTTAATCTTTATTGTGATATTATTTCTATACTGTAGTAAAATAAGTTGAAAGTTTTTAAGTAGATAGATGTTATAAGACCAAAGAATCCTATCTCAATTCTTGTCATGGCTTTCATATGTATTTGAAAAATATATTAGATAGAAAAAATGCTGGATTCACCTTGCCCTCCATAAAGTATACATTTTTACAATAGTATTGATTCCCAATTTAAAAGAAAGGGGGTATGCCTGTGCTGGTGCAGTATCTCGTGAGGATAAATAGACCCCTGAGTGGAAAATTCTGATCTCTTCATTCTTTTTTTTTTTTTTTTTTTGAGACAGAGTCTCCCTTTGTTGCCCTGGTTAGAGTGAGTGCCGTGGCGTCAGCCTAGCTCACAACAACCTCAAACTCCTGGGCTCAAGCGATCCTCCTGCCTCAGCCTCCCAAGTAGCTGGGACTACAGGCATGAGCCACCATGGCCAGCTAATTTTTTCTATATATATTAGTTGGCCAATTAATTTCTTTCTATTTATAGTAGAGACGGGTCTCGCTCTTTCTCAGGCTGCTTTCGAACTCCTGACCTCGAGCAATCCGCCTGCCTCGGCCTCCCAGAGTGCTAGGATTACAGGTGTGAGCCACCAGCCCGGCCTGATCTCTTCATTCTTAAATTTCTATTTTAGTAATTATCACAGTTGATTATAAGTACCCTATAAGTGTGATAAATATAAATCTCAGTTCTTATAGTGGTCCTGTGAACTTTGCATCATTGTCCCCAAGTTACAAATGAGGAAACCAGTTACTAATCAAATGCATTTTATCATTAAAAATTAGCAATGTACTCCATCACATTGAATTCATGACACTTTCTAAGTCAAAACACAATCATAGTAAAACAATTCTTATCAATCTGTACTCTTATAAGCATTAGTAAAATCATGGCCCCAGTAGGTTATTGATAGACTGATGGACAATTTTTGAAAGTGTACAAGTACAAAAAAGCAAACAAAAAACCCCAATCCTTAACTAGGACCATAGATGCAGACCACTGTGCAACTTAAAATATATATAGGCCGGGCGCTGTGGCTCACGCCTGTAATCCTAGCTCTTGGGAGGCCGAGGCGGGCGGATTGCTCAAGGTCAGGAGTTCAAAACCAGCCTGAGCAAGAGCGAGACCCCGTCTCTACTATAAATAGAAAGAAATTAATTGGCCAACTGATATATATATAAAAAAATTAGCCGGGCATGGTGGCGCATGCCTGTAGTCCCAGCTACCCGGGAGGCTGAGGCAGAAGGATCACTTGAGCCCAGGAGTTTGAGGTTGCTGTGAGCTAGGCTGACGCCATGGCACTCACTCTAGCCTGGGCAACAAAGCGAGGCTCTGTCTCAAAAAAAAAAAAAAAAAAATATATATATATATATATATATAAAGTCAGTCTTCTTTGTGTGGCCGAAAATGACATTTGGGTCTTCTATGTATTGAACTTCATTAACTTGTATGGAGTTACATTTAGCAGAAATTACATGAAGTGTGGAGGTTCTAACAATTTGTAACCCAATGAATATTTACTATAAATTTTTTATATAGATATGTTGATAGTGGAAAACCTCTAAACAAAGGGGAGTTTCTGTCGTCTCGTGCCTTGGCATGTGTATACATTACCTTCAGGACTGTATCATACAACATTTTCGTAATTACTACATTATGTATGTAGGATTAAGTTTAATAGACTTTTTTAGTGCTACTTAAAGTCAGAAATATTTTTGTATAAGAATGATCAACTTGTTGAATTCTCTAGATGCTTAAATTATTTTATAGTTGTTAAAAACAGCTATTGAATTAAAATAATTTTTGACATAGCTAACCAGAGTTGATATTTACATCCTTCCCTTTCAAGGAAAAAAAGCAATTAAAATTTTTTTTCTATTAATCAAGTAACTTTTATGTTCATCCTAAGTAAATATGCATTCATATTAGGGTTACACAGGTTGAATATCCCTAATCCAAAAGTCCATATTGCTCCAAAATTTGAAAAGTTTTTAGCACCAACATAATACTCAAAGGGAGTGCTATCTGAGCTTTTTGGATTAGGGATGCTCAATTGATACATAATGCAAATATCCCAAAATCCAGAAAAATCTGAAATCTGAAACACTTCTGGTCCCAAACATTTAGGATAAAGAATATTCAACCTGTATTGACTCTGTCATCCTATAAGCATTGTGCCATGGCATTATGACCTGGATAGTTTGGAAGTATTTTTAAGTGGTAAAGAAATATTCTGTATTATAAAGAAAAGTTTGTTGCAAACAGTTTCTTGCTTTTAAGAATAATCTGAATAATCAATGGGATAGTGTAAGTTTATGGTTGCAAATAATTTTCTTAAATCAGTTAAAATTAAAAAGTCTCAGTCTTCAGCATTTCTGTCTGAGATATTTCTATATCATGTAATATCTCAGAGGTTGGAATGACTCAGTACAACTCTTCAAAGAGACAAAGTGAGATCCAGGTTTAACAAATATTAAAGTATATCTTCTGAGGTAGCTGGATAAAATGGAAAAGAAAATCGCCAATGATATTGAACCCTTTGTGAAGCTTATACTTCATTCAAAGTTTTAACAAATTTTGATTTGAATCCTTACTTCAGTTGACCTATATAACCTTTTCTTAGAGAATTTGTAATTAAATTCTGAGTCATTGGGTAGATTATTAGAACACATTGTTTTAAAGGACTAAAACGAGTTATGTAAATCACTCCCCTACCTTGAAGTGGTGAGAAGTTTTTGTATACCCATGCTTCACTGAGTTCTTTTGCCAAACAACCAAGACTCAAGCAATAAGAGGAAAATTTTCTATATGATGCTAATATTAAGACTTACATTCTTGTGTAGCTTTTTAAAAAATGTAATGTCTATATCTCAGAAGTTAAAAGTAAACCCAAAATGTTTGAGTGCTAAATTATATTTACATTTATCCTTTTATTCACAGCTATAGTTTTTTATATACCTTGAGTCCAGTAGAGTATCTACTAATCTGTTAGCCATGAATTAACTTAATACATATGCTCTTAATAGTATATCTAAATATATCTAAAAAATAGTAATTCATAGTGTATAAGTATACTCACTGTTATTGGGGGAAAAAAGTATTCTGCATTCAACAAAAGAAAATACTGATTTTTAAATAGCTTTGTTACTTGGGATATACTGATCTGAAAAACAGCTGCTATGTAAGATAAAATAAATTTTTGTTTATTTGGAAAATTAAATATAAAGTTGATCATCAATGAATATTAAATGACATCAAAATATTTAGAACATCATATACATGTCCCTGTAATAACAGAAATTTAGAGGCTTTTTTAAGCATTTTTACAAAATCATTTTCCTTCTTCAACATTTGTCACACTGGAGTTTGTGCTGAAGGATTTCTTGGCCATTTTAGAGACTGTAATCTAGTTAAAAGGTTTGTTTATGCTTCCCTTCTCTGTTCTGCTGATGGTATTAGAATGCAGGCCAGAGCCAGACATCTAACTGTTTATAACATTGAAACTTCAATTAAAGCTACAGTGTTCAGTTTACTGTATATCAGAAAGCCCATACTAGCTATAAATAATCATGGCAATGATTTTGTGTAGCCATAGGCTTTCTTATACTGTTCCTAAAAATACTTTTTTTCATTTAAGTGGTACTAACCTTTAATTCTTTCATAGAAGAATAAAATGAAACTTAGTTTTTACTAGAAGATAGTATTTTTCTTTAACAATTTCTTTTAATAATAATAAAACCCAACAGCTTATATTATTATATATCTTAATTAATCTAGCTTAGTTGTTTTAAAATTGATAAAAGTATAGTAGATGTTACTTTGCTGTTCAATGTATTTTAATCCTCTTTCTAGCTTGAAGAACATAGCAATATGCCATCAATTAAAAAATAAAACTAATAGTCACATTACTCCAATTTCTTATGGGATGAAAGGAGTTTAGGCCCACATAACACAGATTTTAATATAATTTTATATTACTCTTCTGAGCTTCTGTTCTTGTTGTTTTAAGTATGTTGGTAAACTGTTCTGAAAGCTTTTTTTCTTCCTAAAGTTATTAAGAATTCTTTACAAACATTTCTTCAGCCGCTTCTCTGTTCACACACAGTTTACCTTGGCCAGTCAGAAAATGACTTGAGTTGTATGTGTGTTTAATTTTTCTAATTAATAGGCAGATTTGCTGTATTATATTGCTAGCTTTTTCATAAAACTAAATTTTAGTTTTTATTAATTTTAGACCTTGATTGGCTAAATGTATACATTCTTTATATACGCATATTTTTATTGAAGTCTAAACTTACAGCAGTATAAACAACATATTTAGGAAAGATGAAAAATCATATTAAATCAAATGAATTTCTGGTAAAAATCTTTTAATTAAGAAATATTACAATGGAAAGATCTGCATGGCTCATTTTTCTGGGCACTGAGAAATGCAGTTCATTTATTTTGGAATAATATAAGATAAAAAGTTAGGAAATACTACCAATTGTATCTGAAGATAGGAACTAAAAAGCTCATGTAAAATTTACATTTGTAGCTTAATATGTGGAAAAATCTCCAAGATAATTTAGGTTGAAAAGCAAGTCACAAAATAGTATTCACTGTATGTTCTCATTTATGTAAAACATACATGTATATAATAGTAAATAATATTTTAGAATAGAAATATTTACACATGTATAATACAGATTTTATACTATATATATCATATATACACAAAGTATATACCACATATGTGTAAATACATTAAGGAAAGATCTGGAAGATATGTACCAAATTATATCCTTGGTGTACAGAAATTATGTATGTGGGATACTGGCAGGTTGAGAAACTCTTGTTGTTATGTATACTGTAGCATTACTTGGATTTACTTTTAACAATAAGCTGTATTTATGTATTTTTTTAGTGAAAAAATATTCTTATATATTACAGAAATGAGAAAAAAAAATTTGATCCAGGAAAATCGCAGTCCTAGCCTTGTAGTTACATGAATATATCCCCAGAATATCTTGAAGAGAATTTAGTATTGGCTAACAATTATAGCTTGTTACAGAATAAAGCCTATCATACTGATCTAACCGTATCTAGCACAATGAACTACCAGTTGAGGAAGGAACAATGGATATAATCTATCCTGATTTTTAAATATTTCGCTTCTTACTGAAAAATATACTTCTCACTATCCTGGGAAAGTATGGACTGGGCTACCGGTGGTGGTAAAGGATGTCAGTTTTAAAGTAGTGGGTAGTTTCAGTCTGAGATAAGAGACAATATGTGGGCCTAAGATAAACTTTTATTATTTTAATCAATGATCCAAATTTTTCTGTGTGCACTCAGAATACAGATGGAATAGTCACTTTACATTTCTGTAATGTTTTCTATATTCAGGTGTAATGGTTTAAATAGAGGACAAAAATAAAACAGAAGATTTGGGGACTAAGTACTTTTTTTTTAAGTGACTGAAACATGTACTTGAAAAACACTTTAAGAACCATTGTAAAATAACATCAGACTGAGTGTGTAAATATGCCTAGTAAAGAAGCAATTAGAATTCTGTAGAGTTAATCACAGTGTGCTATTAAAGAGGACATGAGTTAATCAGGGTTTAGGTAGAGGATAGATTCTAGGTTGTCACAGAAGAGGGTAATTCAGGTAAAGACAAAGCTTTCAATGGGATGAGGGGATTGGAAGCTTATTTTTACTAGTTTGAAAGCTAGGATTAAGATTCAGAGTAAATTGGTAAATTAGGGAAGTGAGTAGAAATAATATACAGTACCTTTATGTTTTTAAAATTTTATTTCCCAGAACGTAGATCATAAAAAAAATAAACAGAGAAAGGGGGGAATAATAACTTGCACAAAAAATAAGGAAACGAGTAGCTCTTTGCAATTATGACTAGAAAGTCCTTTGGAGTCTGAATAAGTATATTATGAATATGAGTTGGAAAGGAAACAGTAGTTAAAGCAGAAAAATATGCAAAAATACTAAGGTTCTCTTTTTCTTTCATAATTAATTTATACCCAGGTTGGTCCCTAGGATCAGTAATAAATAGTATACAATTAAAACTATGAATCTTATGTATAAATAAATGCTAAAAGTAACAAAAGGATGTAGCTATGTAGCCCATCCCATTTATCCTTACCATCAGGATTTGAATTTCTTTTCTCTCTTTTGAAAACTGGCAAGTTTAAGACACCTCTACCAAATATGGCTCTGTATTTTTTTTAGCTGAAAAGTCATATTGATTTCTTTTTTTCTATGTGATTGTCATTGACTCAATGTTTGTCTCTTTTTTTACCAGTGGTTTGCCAGTGTCTTTTTTCAATGAGGACCTATTATGTGCTCATTGGGATAGTAAGCAAAAATAGACATGGGTCTTGGTCTTCTAGAACTTACATCCTAGAGACAGAGAATAATATTAATAAAATAGTCATACAAATAAATGCAGAGTTGGAACTATTTCCATTGTTATGGAGAGGTACATATATTTAATGTGAAGGCCTTTAGTAGTATTTAGCTGTTCAGTGGGACCAAGGGAAACTTTGAGGAAGTGTGCATTAGACTGAGATTGCAAGTAAGAATTAACATGATCAAGATGGAGAAAAGAGTTTTCTGGAAGAAGGAATAGCATGTACAAAGGTCCTGAGAGGAGAAAGAGCATAGTACCTAATGTTAAACAAAGGTCAGGTTGGCAGAAGTCTAGAGCAAGAGAGTGTATGGCAAGAGGTGACGCCAGGAGTTATGTAGGAGCCAAAGTGCAGGACATTGTAGGCTAAGTATTTCTTTATCTTTAGGATTAATATTTAAACTTAGACTAATTATTCTTTATATTCAATGAGAGAAACTTACAATTAGTTACAAAAAGGCTTGTGTTAAAAGAGTTCATTTTTATTTCATTTTAAAAATCATAATTCTTTTTCCCATAGAATCATGGTTACAGTGTCAGGTCTCATAAAGAAACTATTTTAACACAGATTATAGCATTGGAAACCAGTGAACATAGTATCCTAAACGTAACCAGGTAGAACGTAGAAAATAAAGAAAAGGTTTAAAAATGATGTCTACATGTATTCAAAAGAGAATGTCCTAGGTGTGATTGACTAAGGTGCGAATAATGAAGAAAAAGCAAAAGCGTACTTCAAGTGCACTTCAAGTGGGCTGGTGTAGGAGATCATAACAATTGGTGGTAAAGGGACATATCCAGTTGAACAACTTGAGAAAACCCTCAACTTGTACCTGGATAAAGAACAGTGTGATATCTGAAGCAAACCAAGGTGGTGGGTAGAAGACATCACATTCACAGATTTGCTATTCTGAATCTAGTGCATATTTGTGTCAGTTATTAGAATATAAACATTTAAAATATTATTTCTGTACTATAAAGAAATGTAGAATTCCAAAATGACAGTAGTAAAAATGCCAGCCTTATTTTGGTTATGTTTAGGGTTGATTTATATAGAGTTATATAAATAGTTATATATAGTTAGAGTTATATAAATTACTGTGTTACATTAACTATTTTATTTTAGCCCATGATTTTAGCCTTGAATATATTGGTGTCTTGCACTTAAAGTAGGACTTTAAAGACAAAATTGAAGAAATTTAATTTTTAATTATTATTTTCTTTAATTTATAACATTATCAATAAATTATCTTTATTTCATATTGATCTTAAGTTTCAAGCTACTTTAGACACCAGTTTCTGTCTGTATTAAGTAATTAATAGTCTAATAACTGAAGGTTCACAAAATACTCAGAATATAAAGAGCATTATATATAATAATGGATTAAGTGACTTTTATTAAGAAAAAAATCACAAAGTTGTATTAAATTGTAAGAAAGAGGGAAAATATGTACAAGCATTCATTGAATAAACAGTGTGCATCACCTTACTGTTGTTTGATAAATTCTGCCAATGCGTCAAGTTGAAGATTGAACATCCTTCATCAAGTGATTTTGAGCTTAACTTTCTGGCATTCTCAGGTGTGGCAGACCATGCTTTTAAAGCAGATTAACATCTAAAAATAAGAACTATGGGATTGAGATTAACATTTATTTGTTTATTTATATATAAAATGTTGTAAATGAAACAATATTACTAGCATTGATTCATTTTTCATGTAGTATCTAGCAGACTACTAATGATTCATAGACCATGGATGTTTGGAAACCTTATTAGAATGTTTGAAAAGATGGTTACTGAATTTATCTAGTAACTCTAAGGGGTCAGTGTGCTTCCTAATAGAAGTGAAGATTCATTTGTACGTTATTCAGGAATTGATGTACTCCTTCTGTTTTACAACTTTCTATTTACTGTCTTTCTAGCAAAGTATATTCTAGGGAACTCTGGTTCTATGAAAAGTTAACACATATGATTACCCCATACCTGAAAAAAAAACCAAAAGATTCCTTTATCAAATAAGATTTAGAAACCAAATTATAATTAAAGAATACTGGACAAGATTTTTTACTGCAATATTTTTTCAAGTGGTATTAATATATAACTCTTCTTAATTTCTAATAATGGTCACTAACATTTATTGAGTACTTAGTTTGTGTCATTCACTAAGCATTTTATAGACATTATCTTATTTAATCCTCTTAACAGCCAGAGAAAGCATTCTGAGCAGCACACTAAAGGAAATGTCTCTTTGTATTATATCACTGCTTATAAATACCTATTCAAAAACATATGTAAAGAATATAAAAGTGAGACAGATACAATTTTATTTTGTTGCATCCTTATAGCTTTCAGGGGAAGAAAGATCATGAAATTTATCCGTCAGCTTAAATGCTGAACTCATCAGTATGTTTCTACACTCTTCTACTTACTACAGTATTCACAAATGATCAATGATAACCATTATACCCTTTTTATTAATAGGCGGCAAACTTCAGAGTTTTCAGAGAAAATTCCTAGGTTTGAACACTGGCTACATATCCTGAATACTATAGTATACAACCTTTACTATAGGTTGAGCTGTTAAGGTTCTGCACTTTAGTTTCTTTATCAGTAAAATTAGTATAGTGATGCACATCTCAAAGTTGTGACTGTTAAATAGTAGAGTGTATATGAAGTCCTAGCATGCTGTAGATATTCACTAAACATTGGTTTCCTTTCTTTTTCCTTTTCTGCTTCTATTAATAATAACCATATTTTAGGATCTTTCTAAAAGTATAGTATACATTTCCCCCTTTTTAAAAATAAAATTATCTGTTAGTCCTAAAAGCTATTTTAAAGCTTTCCTGAACTCCTGCAGCGGAGGACCTGATCAGCTTCATTTTTGTGGTGTACTTCACTTTGCCAGTAAAATGGACAACTATAAATGTTAAGGAAATCAGATGGTAGAGAAATTTGAATAAATGCTCACACTTGATTAATGTAAATATTCTACTCATAGCTTACAGCATTGCTTTCATTGATTGTTGTCATTAAGTGAACAAATATGTAAATATGTTTTCTTTGCTTGTTTTAGTTTCCTCACATTGAGTAGGCAATATTGCAGAAATTTTAATAGCATGGACTCTGGTGCCAGACTGGATTCAAATCCCTATCCACCACTTACCAGCTTTGTCACATTCTGTGCCTCAGTCTCCTCATTAGTAAAATGGGCCTAATAATTGTACCTACTCCAGGGTTATTTAAAGAGTTTAGATATATAGAATGCCTTCAAAAATGCCTGGCATATGCTAAATGACATTAAAGTGTTAACTGTTAGGGTGATTATGTGTGCTATATGTATATTAGTTGTAGAAAATAGTGACTAGTGTGTTTGTTAAGTCTCTAACTTTGTAATCTTTCATGTAGTAAAATAAAACAAATTCAGTTTAATTTGCAGTGTTTTGAAGAGTATGTCAGACTTTTCTGTATTATCTTTTATTTGCCAAATGATTTATTTATTTGTTTATTTTTTTACTTAATCTTATTGTTGAAGGAGATAGTGGGAAAAACATTCCCATTGTTTATCAGAGAAACTGAGACATACAGAAAGTTTAGGACGTTTTAAAGTATGGCAGTAGTAAAGTCGGTAGAAAGACTAAAATTGGAATCCCAAATACCCCATGTGACAGACCCCATGTTGAGTCAAGCTCTATCTAATCCTTATTGAGAATTCAAACAACAAACCTGTTAGTTGGCAATGTAAAGGTTAAAGATGTAGTATTCTGTTCTTCAAAAATTTTATTGCCTCATGTTTCCTTTGGATTGTCTACTCACTTAAGGTTGATTCACTCAAAGAATACATGCAAAATTTGCTTTAAATGAGAGTAGAATAATTAAAATCAAATGTTAGGCTAGCTAACCCTTAGGACATTTCAGGGTTGAATATCTTCTATAGCTATCAATAGCGTTTTCTCCCTTTTTGGTGAACTAGGTCTAAAACTCATTTATTTCTCATATTATCAGTATTCTAGTACTATTCATTATGAGTTTACTATGCTTTTGTAAGCTATTCTATGAACTTAACCACCATTTTTAATATTTTTTGTGAACAGTAATCTCAAGTTTCAAAGAATAAATTGTGCAGCAAAGTTTTGAAAAACACTAGATTTATAAGGTGAACAGTATTTATGTTTTTTGGACATTTTAGAAAATATTTTAAATGCATGGGGTTCTTTGTTTTTTTAGTTTAGTTTTGTTTGTTTAAAATATTACATAGTTTCTATAATTCATCAGTTTGAGAAGCCAATAATTGCCTGGGCACAGTGGCTCATGTCTGTAATCTCAGCACTTTGGGAGTCTGATACAGTAGGATCCGTTGAGCCCAGAAGTTTGAGACCAGCCTCAGCATCATTGCCAGAACCTGTCTCTACAAAAAATTAAAAAATTAGCCAGATATGGTACATGCCTACTTGGAAGGGTGAGGCAGGATGATTGCATGAGCCCAGGAAGTTGAGGTTGCAGTGAGCTATGATGATGCCATTGTACTCTAGTCCACGCAACACAGTGAGACCCAGTCTCAAAAAGGAAAAGAAAGTGGTAAACAGTTTGATCAGGGGATTTAGAAAATATTAAGCAATGACAATCAAGAGACTCAGAATCATCTCTTGAAGATAGAATTATAAATGGCTACTTAGAGAAAGAAGTAATAGAAGAGTGTCTAATTTTTTAAATTCATGATTTATATTCATAGATGCTTAGGAGGTAGAGTTTATATAAAGTCAGAATGAGTTTTCTCTTTGAAAATAACAAAGAAAACTTAAAATTAAGTATACCACTCTAATAATTGTAAACATTTACGGAAACTTTCACATAGGGGCCACTTTTATTCTAGAAAACTATACAAAGATAATCTAATTTTTTAAATATTAATAACCAGGTATTGACTGGATTCAGATATACAGTGTCGCTGCTATTTTTCACATGAAATAATGTTTATATGTTCTAAATATAACATTTTAAAAAATCTTTTTGGCATTTTCATATATTTATTCTGCATAGACCCATGAAACCTAATCACCCAATAACCCAGTTTGAAAACTCATTACTTTGTAAATCCTGATATGATTAAACCACTTTAAATTTCTGCAAAAACGGCCGGGCGCTGTGGCTCACGCCTGTAATCCTAGCTCTTGGGAGGCCGAGGCGGGCGGATTGCTCAAGGTCAGGAGTTCAAAACCAGCCTGAGCAAGAGCGAGACCCCGTCTCTACTATAAATAGAAAGAAATTAATTGGCCAACTGATATATATATATAAAAAAAAAAAATTAGCCGGGCATGGTGGCGCATGCCTGTAGTCCCAGCTACCCGGGAGGCTGAGGCAGAAGGATCACTTGAGCCCAGGAGTTTGAGGTTGCTGTGAGCTAGGCTGACGCCACGGCACTCACTCTAGCCTGGGCAACAAAGCGAGACTCTGTCTCAAAAAAAAAAAATTTCTGCAAAAAGAAAAAAAAAATCAAGTTATGTTTAAATGTGCTTTTGTAAAGTTATGACTTATGAAAAAGATTATTGTCTTTAAATGAGACAGTTTTGGACATTTTAAACAATTATTAAGGCTGACATCAGCTGCTAAGAGGCATCAAATCTTGAGTCAAGGGAATAGTATTATTTTCATAAGCAGAAATTTTTCTCAGAGAGAAAAAGGATATGTTGCATATGTATTCAGATTGTAAACGTAGTTAGCAAGAGAGAGTGCACTTGAGAAGCAATCTCAGGTTTTTCATAGTGATACAGAAAAGCATAAATATTCATTCATTTAGTTACTAAATGAATTAAGTTAATATCTTACAAATAGTAAGTACTTGCTATATGCCATGTATTTAGCTATGAATAAGACAAGCTAGGACCATGGAGCTTATAGTCTTGCCAGTGAAGACCAATACTAAAGAAATATTTATAAAAGTGATATACCAAACAGTTCTTTCAGCTATTTTGAGAATGGAAATATAAGTTGAGTTGTAAGGCAGACATTTCTAGGTGATAATAAAGGCATATAATTTTTCCTTCTTTCATTTTTGTTGGTAAGGAAATAGAGACTCAGGAAAGGTCTCTTAAACAAGGTCATACAGCAAGTGCTATATCAGGGACCTAGGTCCCCTGTCTCCTAGTTTATTTATATCTGCCATATGAAATAAAGCAGGAATCTGAAAGAGGAAAGTCAGGCAAAGTGCCTAGAAAGTTGGGCCAACAACTTTGGATTTGAATGTAGTTAATACACTATGAGAATCATACTTTTTAAACTTTTTTTCATGCTTTTTAAATTTTCTTTAAATTTCTTTTGGTTCTTATTTAGCATTTACTAAATCTTTCAGGATTTTGGTAAGTCTTATTTGTACAAAATTCTTAAAAGGGAGCTCAGCATCACTGGAAGCCAGGTATGTTGGTACTGTGCTTCCTAAATCTCATCTCTACCAGAACTTTTCAGGGTTATATGTTTTTTTTCCCTCAGTGAAGAAAGTTGTTTCCTTTAGTTATCTCGAATTTACTAAGCTACAGTCTGCTTGTTGCTGGAGAAAAGAAAACCTGAGAATGCTGGAAAATTAAGGACACATTTTTTTTCCTGAGATGGTTTTGATCTAATACTGGTTTGAAATCCTATTACTGTGGACCAATCCTGACTGTACCTAATAAGAAAGACTTCATAATAAATTAGAAAGAGTATCCCAATCACATTTAAGATTTTGACTAAACTGATGGATAAAGATTTGTAAGAAAGTTAGGTGATTTTATCTTTGTTTCTATTACAATTTTTTATTTGGTTTTTAGTGTTAACTGTTTAAATTATTCCAGATTAACAGTGTTTGATTTTTGTTTCAAAAAGAGGATATTAAATAGAAAAACTAGGTACACACCCTACTAGCTTACTTTGACTTGGCGACAGCAAAGCACAATTATAGGATCACACTTTGAGAAGTAAATAAACTGTTCGAAAGTTGAGTCTGCAAAGCTAGACATAGTAACAACAGGAAACATCCCACCTACAATGCATATGGCAAAGGAGAAAGATAGTGCAGCCGACTGTAGACAAAAATAATAGCTGGGAGTTAAAAACAAGCACTCTGCTTTACAACCTTAGATCTGTCATCTCAGAAATAAAGATAATCTTTCCTCAACATATAATATGGTGATATTAACATTTTAATTTATAAGAAAAACCTTTAAGTATCCCACTTTATATTTTTATATTATTTATAGTTAGGGTATAATATCTCTTGTATATTTAAATTTTCATTATTTTTCTGGTATCTATTTGTGGTTTTTGTCTCCTAGGGACACATACTATTTTTCTTTATTGTTGCGCCAAATTTGAAGAAATTTGCAACATGAAAAATTGATCACGCAAAGTTTGTAAAGTAGATAGTGAAAAGGTTTCACCGAAGAATTCCTCTTTTAATAAATAGCTCTTCTGATGTACTTAAGTGTTTGTAAATTTACTTCCTACCCTGGGTTAAAAGAGACACAAGAAAACTTAAGATGTCAGAAGTCATTATTGCTTGAATAGTAGTCAGAAATGAGAGTAAATCAGGGTAGGCATGGTGGCTCATGTATATAATCTCAGCACTTTGGGAGGCTCCAGCAGGAGGATCATCTGCTTGAGGCTGGGAGTTCAACACAGCCCTGGGCAACATAGCAAGACCCCAGTTCTAAAAAAAAAAAAAAAACAACAAACCAAAAATTAGCTGGGCATAGTGGCATGCTCAAATAGTCCCAGCTACTCAGCAGACTGAGGCAGCACAATCTCTAGAGCCTAGGAGGTCGAGGATACAATGAGCTATGATGACACCACTGCATTCTAGCCCATGCAACAGAGCAAGACTGTCTTAAAAAGAAAAAAGAAAACAAAAGAGTAAGTCACTTCTGAAATTTTAATTACAAACTAATAAAAAATTATTATGCACATAGAAATTCCATTTGCATGTAACTTCTGATATATTCATTTTATTAAACAAGTTACTATATATGGTTTAATTTCATTATCTTTTAGATTCGTTTATAGTGTCTACATGAAAATAGTATATGGAGAAAGGAGTTATACCATGTTTTAAGTAGTTATATGTTAAAATGACATCAGTTAGTGTCAGTTAAGCACAAGAGTACTGGCCTGTCAGTTATGTTTCAAAATATCTGTTACTTAGAGAAAAGTGACTTTGGGAACATTGGGCACCTATTCCTGCTTCTCATTTAGTAAAAGGGAATGCAAGTAAATGTAATATTAGGCTATTGTGTTGTAGTTTGATGTTTTATATTTAAAGTACCCTATTGGTAGATAATATCTTGTTAAATTCTTTAAAATTATATATAAGGTCTTGTTCATTTAATCTGAGCTATGTATATAGTATGTGGACAGAGTGGAGTATCCAGTCCTTTAAGTCTCTGATTTTATATTTCTGTGACTTAATTAAATAAAACTAACATGTATATTTGATGGTATTTGTAATCATTTTTAATTCATAATTAAGCAAATATTATGAATAATTGCTATAAATGACAGTGAAAGGCCAACTTTTTTTGTTTTATTTGTCCAAACTCCCCATTTTGATAACACATATAATTTAGTCTTTATATATATATACACCCATTAATTTATTGTTTACCCCATCCTTAACAATTAGATATATTAAAGCATAGTTATTTGTTTGTTTTTGCATATATCTTTCTCCTAGTTCTAGGGTAGTAGTTTTTGACACTGGGTGCATGATAAAATCACACAGGACCAGGCCCTGATTTTTAAATCAGAATCTTTGAGGGTGGTAGCCCTGGTATTTTTATTTTTAAAAGCCACCTCCCCCTGCAGTGATAGTAAAGTACAGCTAATATTGAGAATTACTGTGTTAGGACTAAGATTCCCTATGTAAATTTTTTCTTACCTTGCCCTTGAGGGAATCCTTAAATACCAGTTCCCAGGGTGTTGGAGGGCTGACAGCACTGTAGAATCTGGACTCTATAACTTGTTTGGAGAGTGACCCTAGGGTGTGTTGAGAAATCCCTGTGATGATGGCTTCTGGATCCTCAGCTCTAGTTACTGAAACTAGGGAGAGACAGATGAAAGTACCCCATCCTGGTTTGGCCCCGGAAAAATTAGGAGAAGGGCCTTCTAACTGGTTAGGTGAAATTGAAGTGGATTTAGAAGTTTCAGGACAGTAATCCTTAAAAATAGCAGATTGTATAACCATTCAAGTCCTGATATGCTTTGAAATGGACTTCCAGAAAAGCCACTACCAGACTATCATGGGTGGTCTCTTCTAAGGAGAAAAGTGAGAACCAGGTTTTAACAGCTCGTCAAGTTTAACAGCACTTCCCCTTGTACTTGCACACACATTACACACTTAACACATATTCCTGCACATCACATATTAACACCTAGTTATTCTCAAAGCAAATAAGGTTACACTTAAAGTTCAGTGATTGTACATCTCTATCCTTTCTTGGCAATTTTTCCTACCATTTATTTTTAGTGCCTGTATAACATTTTAAAGTTGCATCCTTCTTTATATGACAGATGAGAATCATATGCTTCTATGAGGAAGAAAAAGGGAATATGACTTATAGATAAAACATTTTTCACAGCTATCAGTCAGCTATACGAAACTTTAAGCAAAAAGCCAAAAAGCCTTTTTTGTTTGTTTTAATAATGCCCTTGGTTATTTAGACCAGCCTTTCAAAAACAAAGATACTTTTTAAAATTAAATTATCAAATTTCATTATGTTAGTTTTTTTTTAAAAAAACAACTGTATAGTTCCTCTATTGTCTACATTAAATGAAAAGTAAAACAGGGCCAGGCATGGTAGCTCACAACTGTAATCCTAACAATCTGGGAGGCCGAGAGCAGGAGGATCACTTGAGGTCAGGAGTACAAGATCAGCCTTAGGAAGAGCGAGTTCCCATCTCTATTAAAAATAGAAAAATGAGCTGGGCGTGGTGCTGAGCAACTGTAGTCCCAGCTACTATGGAGGCTGAGGCAGGAGGATCACTTGAGCCCAGGAGTTGGAGGTTGCTGTGAGCTAGGCAGATGCTACAGCATTCTAGCCCAGATGACAGAGCAAGAGTCTGTCTCACAAAAAAGTAAAGTGAAATTTATATAACAATTTTGGAACGATTAAGCAGAGGCAAAAAAATAATAATTACTACAAGTAGAACAAATAAGAAAAATTACAGTTCTCAAATCTTAGAAAACTGTGGTATTAATAAAGTTTCCTTACTGACATTTGTTAATTTTATAAAGACTTCAAGGCGACTGCCTGTACAGCTGACGAAAGGAAAAAGAGACCAAACTAGTAGTGCTAAAAGAAATTTTATAAATAAAGGGGATCTGGTATCTGGTTGGAGTTATTTTAACTTGGGATTTAGGGCCTCATAAGGCAATGTGGCCTTTGCCCTTTTTTAGGTCTTGGTTCCCTTTGAAAATCTGATGTGAAATCATTGGATTTTGAGGGTATGGTGTCTGTGTGAAAAATTATTTACTGGTTTTTTTAATATATTTCAAGGAATTTGTGAACCCTCTGGAAAATAATAACTGCCTAGGCTACCTGCATCAGAGTCATCTGAGTTGCCCATTAAAATGCAGCCTACTGGCCTATACTCCAAATCCACTTTAGTTATCTGGACTCAGGAATCTAGATTTTAACAAGTATTCCCTCATGATTCTCCATTCACTACTAAAGTTTGAGAATGACTACTTTAGAGTTTTATGGATTATACCAGTTCTGCCTTTGGCCTAGGAACAGGTTTTCTAATTCCCAGTTCAGTGATACTTGACTTACCATAAGAATGCTTACCTAACTTACCTATCTACACAATATCAACTAGGTGCCATAGATGTTACTGAGCACCAGGATCAGAAAGAAACGGTTATTTATGCTGTGTTTCTCATTGTTTTAATTAAAAGAAATAAGTTATGAGAAGTATTTTGGATCCTGGATCTGTTGGTACATATAATGTGCAAAATAAGTAAATTTAACTTATTTCTAGTTTTTTTGTAAAATATATTTATTTCTTCTAAAAATGTATTTGCAGTTTATTCAAGTGTTTAATAGACATCAGACTGGAATTTACAATGATAGCTACTTGAAAATACTGCTAAGAATAATTGAGGTTGGATCCTTTCTTTTCTTTTCTTTTTTTTTTTTTTGGAGACAGGGTTTTGCTCTGTCACCAAGGGTAGAGTGCAGTGGCTGGTCTTGAACTCCTGGGCTCAAGTTATCCTCTCGCCTCAGCCTCCCAAACTGCTAGGATTACAAAGCCACTGTGCCTGGCCCTATGTGGATTTTGGAAAAGCATGACTTATAGAATTATTTTAAAATATATGTAGCTTTACCTCAAATGTACATGGTGACATGAACTGTCTCCAAGAAGAATCATCTATATATCTGAATGAATAAAGTTTAGTTGTAATGCACATATTAAGTGATGGAATGTAAATTAATGATGCTAAAAGAGTTTAAAAACTACTTGAAAATAGTATGTAAAATTTGATCAAACATTTCCTTCCAAATCTTATTATAGTCTTAATTTATTTTTGCTGATTTACTTCACAGTTAAATTCAGGATTGAACTTTTAGACTAATGGGGATATGCTGTTATCTCATTTGAAATTATTGGATCTGGATTAATGAGCTAGTATGCCCATGGGGCTGAACTATTTAATGTTAAGAATAAACACTGTTGCACCATGACACTGAGAGGCAGGTTAACAGTCCAGTGCTCTTATGGCTTTTTTTTAAAAAAAAACACAGAAGAAACAATTTCTTAGTTAAGAATTATGCTTATAATTTAGTTTTCTGATTAAGCCTGTTGTTGGGTCCAGGGAAACCAGGCAAAGTAATGTGAATGCCTCAGTGAATGATATTTATTGCTAAGAGGAAATGAATAATTACAAAGTGATCTGTGGGTAAGTCAGAAATACCATTTCTTTCTTTTTTTTTTTTTTTAAGATTGGCTACATCTGTGAAACAGAAATACCATTTCTGTGTGGGAAAAATACTTTCTATTGTTATATTATTCATTGGTACAATAAATACACCTATTAATGTTCATTTGTGTATCTCTTTCTTAACAACAAATTAAAATTAGTTCAGTGAATATTATTATGTAAAATCTGTTATTCCTAAGGTCTTTATTTTTGGAAAATGCAAGAAAATGCCTGATAAAAAATCTTCAGGTCTCCTGTGATCATGCAAATTTATGTAAAAATAACAGCTTAGATAGTTATTCTACAAAGACTAAAATTTAGTTGGTGATTTTCCCACTGCCTCTTATTTCTGACTAGAAATTAATTTATGCTTTCCTACAAGATGATACTACTTTTATGATATTGTTTTGGTGACTGTTGAATTCAACTTCTTGGTTCCCTTCAACTTTCTCATGTGTTCCTCTGTGTTCCATACACAGATATAAACACACATATGAATACACTATTTTATCTCTTCAATAAGGTACATTATTATACTTTAATATTTGACAAAATAGAGTATAGTGGTTATAATACCAGCTAACTTTTTGATTAGCACACTAACTGGCATATAGTATATACATACTTTATGTAATGCATTGTGCCATTCAATTCATACACCTTCAAATTCATTACAATTTTTATTCCCATTTTATAGAGGAGAAAACATATTTAAGTGAATTAACTCAACCAAGGTTAGTTACATGACTAGTAAATTTTAAATTAGGTTTAATTTCAATACTTCTTAACCACTATGCTTTACTAACTTTGAAAATTACTTTAAAATGTCCAGAGTGTTCATATTAAAACAATATTTTAAAAAATATGTATAGTTTTTTCTCCCCTCCTATGAAGAACAAATGAAGGAAAGATATTAATTTGGCTGCTTATTATATGCCACACATAGTTATAAACACTTGTATATATGACATTTAATCTTTGTGAGATAGGCCTTGTTATCCTTTTCTACAGATTTGAATTAAGGATCCAGCTTAGTAACTTGCTTTAGGTTATACAGAATGTGGCAGAGCTAATATCTGACACCATAGTGCTTATGAATAGTAAATAAGGAACTGAATTTGGATTGGGTCACTTTGTCCAGTAGACTGGAGACTATTTGTTCCAGGATAAAATGCAAATAGGACAAATATTTAGCTACTAGTAAATGTAAGGATAAAATGTCATTTCTATTCTTTCTCTGTTGCTTTTATGCTATTAAGTATGTTAGAATTTGTTTTATATAGTAGTCTAGAAATTTTGAAGACTTCTGCACTTAATCCTAGAATCGATAATAAAAATTGGGTCTTTATGTGTACAATCATAGTCAACATAAATCAGCTCACTTAGAGTTTGTTGTTATTATTTTAATAAAGGCTTTCTGTATGCTTTAAAAATTCTCAAAGATTTTATCATTGGTTGAGAAATCCACATAAACACACCAAAATAATTCAGTACTATATGATTAAGTTATAGACTGAGTGGTTAGCCGTAAGTCCTAAAGGTCTTTAAAACTTGGTGGTTACCTAATTAAACTCACTGTCATCTTCCACAAACCTCTCACTTATATATACATTCTTAGATGTTGTCATCCCTGTTCACCCCAATTCCCCAAGTTAGAAATGTCACAAATTCTCTGCCACTCATTTTTCTCCATAGTCAGCCCTTCACCAGGTCCTATAATATTTTTCTTCTTCCTAATCCCTGAGTCTGTTCGGTTTTATGTTCATGTTATGCATATTGCTGCTGCCTTAGTTCATTCCTTTGCTATAGAATGGTTGTAAGTAGTCTACTTAGCTAATGAATTTGCCTCTGACATTCTCTACTCTAGTTAATATTCTATCTTTTCCTGAGTTAGTTGTTACCAAATATATTAATAAATCTAGGTATGTCATTAACCTGATTAAAAATCTTCGTGGTTGTCCCTTTATCTTGGTTTGTATAAGATCCTAGTTTCAGTCTGGCCTTCAAGCCTTCATATTTTCTTCAGCTTAGACCTCCAACCTCATCTCCCATTATGTTTCCCCTTGTATCTTTTGTTGCAACTCACCGAACTGCTTCCTCTTCAAGATTGTGTTGTGCTCCTTCAGGTCTCCCTGCATGTGCTTATGTGCTGTCTTCTGTATAATGCCTCTTACCTTTAGTCACTCTCCTCCCCCAACATAATTTTAGTGCAAGTTCCAAATCAGATATCACTTCTTATCAAATCATCCTGGCCCTCTTCAGGCAGAATTAATTTTCCCCTTCTTAGTTAATGGTGCATTCATTTAACTTTTATGACCGTATAAGATGGTTACCTTTTTATGTTTAGTGCCTATTTACTCCCAGGATTATGAAGTCCTTACTTGGTTTTGTTTTGTCTTTTCGTTTTTGGCAGATTTTTTTGAGACAGTTTTACTTTATCTGGCTAGAGTGCAGTGGTGTTACAGTATAGCTCACTGCAACTTCGAACTCCAGGGCTCAAGCAATTCTCCTGCCTCAGCCTCCTGAGTAGCTGGAACTATAGGTACATGCCACCATGCCCAGCTAAGTTTTCTATTATTTGAAAAGATGGGGTCGTGCTCTTTCTCAGGTTGGTCTTGAACTCCTGACTTCTAGCGATTCTCCCGCCTCAGCCTCCTGATACTAGAATTACAGGTGTGAGCCACCATGCCCAGTCCCTTACTTTGTTTTTATTTGTACCTTTAAGTCTAGCCGAAAGCCATCATAGGTTCTTATCCAAGGTCTATTGTACTCATTAAGACCTTAGGCTTTGCAAAGAGTCATATAGACCTGAAGTAAGGTAAGGACTCTAAGTAAGGTAAGGAGTGGAATATATTTTGTATGAAGAAAGAGGAAGTTTTAAAAAGGAAGAAGCATGGGCAATAGCCAGTTTGGGTGTTTTTCACTTCTTGCTTGACCAGGATTAAGCAGATAATACCTCAGACCTTCCAGAAGGCCAAACTGGGAGATATAGAAGTTGTTAGCCAATTTTTTTTGCCAAATTTCTTGATATATGTATGGCTTTGTGCTACATAGACACTATGGGTACAAAGATGAGTGAAAAAGGAATTTCAAAGAAACTTTGAGGAAATTTAAAGTGAATAGGGGAGACAGACATGTACATAAATAAGTATAATGTTGTCTTGAAATGCACATTAGGGAAGTAATTGTAAGGAACAGCAAGCAGCCTCTTATGATGAGAATATCTCTGGCAGAATGGCCTCAAGTCCAAAGTGATGCCTTAGCAACATATTAAGGTGCAGAAGGATAAGATGGTAAGGGCTTCCCAGACTAAGGGAACCACCTATAAAGACATACAAGGTATAAAAGCATCAAGACTAGAGAAACCATTGTTTGTGAGATGTCATGCATAGGGTTGTTTATTTTAAAAAGCCTCCCAAAAGAAGCCTCTAGTAGGAGACTATAGATAATTCCCAACCTAAATTTTTAAATGTATTCTCTTGAAACAATCTTCTTAATATCAATTTTATTCCTTACCTTTTCAAATCTAATATGGGGATCAGCCTGAGCATTGGAGATAAGAATTTGGGTTCAAATCCTGTCATATTTAGTCTCTATAAAGCATCATATTACCCATTCAATATAAGGGGTTATTAACTATATCAGCTTGTTATAGTTTTTAGGCAGATTCAGAGAGATAATGCATACAAAGCTGTTGACATAATTCCTAGTTTATAACAAGGTCTCAGTAGGAGTCAAGAAATATTAATATATATTAAGGCTCTTAATAGGCCTTTTTTTCCCTTTCACTAGTTTATTTTAAGAAATGATTTATTGAATGCTTACTATTTATTAGGTGCTGGAATTACAAAGATGAGTAAGATACAAACTGTGCCCTTGAAGAATTTATAAGTTAGTGGGATATGCATATGCCAAGGTTGAAAACCAAAAATTATAATACAACCTAGCAAATGCATTAGTGGAGAGTTTTAGAAGGATATAAGAACTGAGAGGAGGAGCCCCAAGCCTATCTGGGCGCATTAGGAAAGTTTTCTTCAAGGAAGATTCTAATTTGAAGAATGAAGAGTAGTTTGCTGGTTTGGAGCTGGAAGGCAGAGAGGGGTAAGGCTTTCCAGGGAACAGAAAACATATTCAAAAGGAGTGTCAAAGTGACACGACTTGTTCAGAAAAAGACAAATGGTAAGAAAACCCCTAAAAGAGAAGGGAATAGGAGTGAAAAACGGGGACTAAATCTACTCAGGGGGAACTCTCTGGTTGGAAACTTCCGCAGAAAGCCTGAAGTTACAACTTCACTCCATTGAGAAAAGAGAACCCCTGGGGGGCTAGAGGGGGGCGGTCTGAGAAAAACCTCTCTGAAAAATTACCCTGCCCCACTCTGGGATGCTGAAGTGGTCCACATGATGACGTCTTGCCTCCTCTAAGAAAACACTGCCAGTGCTCACTCAAAGGGCGAGGCAGGAGGAGCAAAGAACAAGGTGTCAATGGTGATGTTAGTGTCCAGAGGTGGTGCCAGCAGCAGCAGTGAAATTGACCATATTGTGGGAAATGATAAGAAAGAAGCATTTTACTGTGGTAGGGAAAAGTTTCTGGTTACATTATATGTAATAGATGGACTGAAGTGTAGCTTGACTAGACTGGTGTTAACTGGTTCGCAGCAGCTCCAGGGATTTGTACCCAGAAATTTAACAGCTCCTTAGTGCTTTAGAAGTTAGACTTGTGACAAGTGAACTTTGTGAATCATCCGTTCTTCACTTTGCTTTTAAACCAAGGGAGGAATTTGATAGCACTAGAAATTCATGGAAATCTGTGAGTGGGAGCTACCCGTGGAATAATCATGGTGCTATGGTTTTACACTCCAGCTGTATTTCTAGCCTAGTGAGGACTGTGTGATATCTTTTGAATGAGAATGCAAAGAGGAAAAGGAAATGAAATTTGTTGAGTAATTACTATGTACCTAGTACTGTAGTACTTTTTTTTAGGGGATTGGTAGTTTATTTTTTTTACTGAGGTAAAATTAACATAATAATGTAATTTATAATTTATACCATGTTAGAGTAAACAATTCAGTGTTTTTCAGTATAGCCACAATGTTGTGGAACCATGACCTCATTTAATTCTAGAATATATTTATCATCCTAAGAAGTAACCCCATACGTGTTAGCAGTAACTTCCAAGTTCTCCCCTACTCCCCTCATCCCTTGGCAACTTCTAATGTACTTTCTGACTTTATGGATTTGCTTATTCTGGACATTTGGTATAAGTGAAATCATATAGTATGTGACCTTTTGTATCTGGCTTTTTTCACTTAGCATAATGTTTCATTGATGTGGTAGTGTGCATCAGTTACTTCAGTCCCTTTTATGGCTGAATAATTTTTTATGTAAGAATATGACATGTTTTGTTTGTTTATCAATTCATCAGTATTCTGTGGACATTTGGGTTGCTTTTACTTTTTAGTTAATATGGATACAGCTGCTGTAAACATTCATGCACAGGTTTTTGCATTAGCATATTTTCATTCCTCTTGGGTGTATACCTGGGATTGGAATTGCTGGGTCACAAAGTTACTCTATGTTTAACATTTATTGGAGAATTGCCAGGCTGTTTTTCAAATTGTCTGCGTCATTTTACATTCCCACAAGTAGTATATGAGGGTTCCAATTTCTCCACATCGTTGTCAACATTTGTTGTTTTGTATTTTTTATTATAGCCATCGTAGTGTGAAACAGTATCTCATTTGGTTTTGATTTGCTTTCCCTAGTGGCTAATGATGTTCTAAATATTTTCATAAGCTTATTAGCCACTTGCATACCATCTTTAGAGGAATGTCTATTCAAACCTTTACTCATGTTTTAATTAGGTTGTCTTTTTATTGTTGAATTGTAAGAACTTTTATATATTTTTGGTTACTAGACCTTTATCAGATAAGATTGCAATATTTTATCTCATCATATGCTGTCTTTCCTTGGTAATGTCCTTTGATACACAAACATTTTTATCTAATTTTTGTCTTAATTTTTTTTTTGTTATTTTAACTTTTGGTGTTAAGAAATCATTTCCTGATCCAAGGTTGTGAAAATTTATACTTATGTTTGCTTCTAGGAGTTATATTTTAGCTTTTGTATTTATGTCTTTGATCCATTTTAAGTTAATTTTTATATATAGTGCAAGATAGGAATCCAAATTCATTCTTTTGCATATCGAGTGTTATTGTTAAAGAGACTGTTCTTTCCCCTATTGAATGACCTGGGTGTTCTTGTCAAAAAAAACTATGAATCAAAGATAGAGGGGTGTATTTCAGTAAGTCAATTCTATTCCATTGGTCTATGTGTCTTTCTTTAACTGTCTTGATTACTGTAGCTGTTTGTAGCAAGTTTTGAAATTGGGAAGTAAATCTTCCAACTTGATTTTGTTTGTTTTGTTTGTTTTGATTTTGTATTCTGCCACTTTGCTAAACTTAATAGCTCTAAAATATTTTAGTGGATTCTTTTTTTTTTCTACCTATTTTAGTGTATTCTTCAGGATTTTTTATAGATAAAATCATGTCATTGACAAATAGAAATAGTTTTAATTCTTTTCTAATCTAAATGCCTTTCATTTCTTTTCTTCTTCTTTTTTTTAATTTTACTTAGTTATACCCTGACTAAAATGTCTAGTACCATGATAAATAGAAGAGATGCAAACAAAGTCCTTTTCTTTTTCCTCATCTTAAGTGGAAAACTTTCACTGTTTCACCTTTAAACATGATGTGGGTTTTTCTTCAGGTTGAGGAAATTTTCTTATATTCTTATATTCTTAGTTTTTGAGTGTTTTATTGTTTCTTTATATCACGAAAGAGTGTTGTATTTTGTCATATGCTTTTTCTGCGTTTATTGAGATTATCATATGGTTTTTCTTTTATTATTCTGTTACTATATTATTGTATAATATGGTATACTACTATATTTACAGATTTTCATACATTGAACTAAGTTTTTATTCCTTGGATACATCCCACTTGGCTATCATGTAGAATTCTTTTAATATATTTATGGACTCTATTTTTTAGTATTTTGTTGAAGATTATAGAATTTATATTTATAAGAGATATTAATTTATAGTTTTCTTGTGATTTGTCTGCTTTGGTATAAGGATATACTGGTCTCATATAATAGAATGAGTAAGGGAGTGTTCTTTCCTCCTTTCCTTTTCTGGAAGAGTGTGAGAAGGATTGGTATTAGTTTTTTCTTGATTGTTTGGTAGAATTCATCAGTGAGCCATGTAGTGCTGGGCTTTTTATTTCTGTAAGGTCAATGGTAACTTATCCACTTTCATTCCTAATTTTAGTCTTCTCTCTTTTTTTTTTGGTCAGTCTAGCTAAAGGTTTGTCAGTGTTGATTATGTCAAAGAACAAACTTTTGGTTTTATTGATTTTTCTCTTTTGTTCTAGCCTCAATTTTGTCATCTCTAATATTTATTTATTTTATTTTATTTTATTTTATTTTATTTTATTTTATTTTATTTTTGAGACAGTCTCGCTTTCTTGCCTAGGCTAGAGTGAGTGCCATGGCGTCAGCCTAGCTCACAGCAACCTCAAACTCCTGGGCTCAAGCGATCCTCCTGCCTCAGTCTCCCGAGTAGCTGGGACTACAGGCACAAGCCACCATGCCCGGCTGATTTATATATATATATATTAGTTGGCCAATTAATTTCTTTCTATTTTTATGGTAGAGACGGGGTCTCGCTCAGGCTGGTTTTGAACTCCTGACCTTGAGCAATCCGCCCGCCTCGGCCTCCCAGAGTGCTAGGATTACAGGCGTGAGCCACCGCGCCCGGCCTCTAATATTTATTTTTTTCCTCTTACTTTGGGTTTAGTTTGCACCTTCTTTTTCTTAAGGTAGAAGATTGTTATTGATTTGAGATCGTCTTTTTCAGTGTAGGCATTTACACTTATAAATTTCTCTCTTAGCACTGCTTTTGCCACATACGATAAGTTTATATATATATATATATATATATATATATATATATATATATTTTTTTTTTTTTTTTGCCTAGGCTAGAGTGAGTGCCGTGTTGTCAGCCTAGCTCACAGCAACCTCAAACTCCTGGGCTCAAGCAATCCTTCTGCCTCAGCTGCCCGAGTAGCTGGGACTACAGGCATGCGCCACCATGCCCGGCTAATTTTTTTTTTTTATATATTAGTTGGCCAATTAATTTCTTTCTATTTATAGTAGAGACGGGGGTCTCGCTCTTGCTCAGGCTGGTTTCGAACTCCTGACCTCGAGCAATCCACTCGCCTCGGCCTCCCAGAGAGCTAAGATTACAGGCATGAGCCACCGTGCCCGGCCATATTTTTTGTCTTCATTTTCATTCATCTCAAGGTACTTCTGATTTTCCTTGTGATTTCTTCTTTGACTCATTGATTATGAGGAGTGTATTATTTAAAATTCCACCTATTTATAAATTTTCCAAATTTTTTTCTTCTATTAAATTCTAATTTTATTTCACTATGGTCAGATAAGCAACTTTAAGTCTTTTTAAAATTTATTGAGACTTGTTTTGTGGCCACACATGTGGTCTGTCCTGGAAAATGTTCCATATTCACTTTAGAAGGAGATATATTCTGCTATTTGGGATGGAGTCTTCAATAGATGTCTTTTAGGTCTAGTCAGTTTACAGTGTGTTCAGGTCTTCTATTTCCTTGCTCATTTTCTGTTTAATTGTTTCTGTGCATTATTGAAAGTGGGTCATTGAAGTCTCCAACTGTTATTGTTGAACTATCTATTTCTTCTTCAATTCTGTCAGTTTTTGGTTCATGTATTTTGGGACTCTATTGTTAGGTTCATATATGTTTATAATTGTCATATGTTTTTGAGGACATCATGGGTTTTTCATTACATGACGTCCCTTTCTCTCATAACAATTTTGTCTTACTACTGCTGTTTTTAAAAGCTCCTTTAACATTTGCATTAAACATTTTTATTATATAATATTAATGCAAAAATGTATAACATGGTAAACTTTGAAGCTTAATAATAAAATGATACCTATGAACCTACTAAACCACTTAATACTATCCTGTATTGCTCTCTTATCCCATCTGCTCAACTCCTCTAAGAGGTAACTACTAATGTGAATTTTGTGTTTAATCATCTCTTGATTTTTAAAAAATAGTTGTATAACCTATTTTCTATAAGAATATATTCAGTTTTGCCTGGCTGTCAAATTTATATAAAGAGATTCACATTTTATGTACTGTCTGGTTTATTTATCCAGTAGTATGTTTTTTGAGATTCATATATATGTTAATGTGTATATAGCTATAGTTTGTTCATGTTCATTGATATGAAGCATTCTGAACTTTTATACATATTACAATTCATTTATTCATTCCACTAATGATAGGCATTTGAGTTATTTCAAGGTTTTTCTTTTTCTTTTATTTTCCAGTTAGGAATACTGTTCTAATGATCTTCTTTCATCATGTATAAATGTCTCTTGGTGCACATGTGCAAGAATTTTCTGAGGCTGCAATATCCAATACAGTAGCCACTAGCCATGTATTGCTAATTATGTTTAGATTTTATTTGATTTAAATGAAATTTTAAAAGTTAGTTCTTTTTCTTCTTTTTTATGTATGCTTAATAGCCCACATATGATAGTGGACATAGTAGGCAGCACAAATATAGAATATTTCTATAGTCACAGTAAGTTCTTTGGATATACTGCTCCAGCACAGTGCTTTTAAAAACATCTTCCACAGACCAATGCTAATCTATAAGCTTTCACTGGTCTGTAACAAAATAAGTACGATAGCTGAGATTGTTTAGAAAATGTTATGGCAACTTGACATTGGTGCAACATCCAAGAGCATGATCATTTTGGAATTTAGTAATTTTACAACTTATTAATTCATTTTTATTATATTTTACATAAATATTGATCAGTAAAAGTTTGGAAATTAAAATACAACAGGTTGTTGACAATGGGTGGTTTGAGAAACGATATGTTTAGGTAAAATTGCAGGATCACACTCTGTATGTTTAACTTTATGAGATAAATTCAGTCTGGTTTTGAAATGATTATATCAATTTTTGTATCCATTTATATTCTTACCACTTGGATATGAGAATTTCCATTGTTCTGCTCTCTCTCTGTCCCTTTCTATTGCACCTCCCACCTTTTTTAATTTAAATTTTACCATGTAGTAGATGCAAAATATCATTTTATAGTTTTAATATGTATTTCCCAAGTCACTAATGAGGTTAAGTATGTGTTTGTACATATATGGTACATTTTGATTCTACTTTGGATTGTTACAAATTCTTTATGTGTCCTGGATAC
This sequence comes from Microcebus murinus, assembly GCF_040939455.1. Taxonomy (NCBI): domain Eukaryota; kingdom Metazoa; phylum Chordata; class Mammalia; order Primates; family Cheirogaleidae; genus Microcebus; species Microcebus murinus. The sequence goes on from NC_134111.1 coordinate 30,082,592, forward strand.
TGATACTCTGTTGCTTGTGTGTATTGCAAATATCTTCTCCCAATTTATTATTTGTGTTTTTGGTATTTTTGATGAACAGAAGTTCTTAATTTTAGCTTAGTAGAAATTATCTTATGGTTTCTTCTCTTTGTGTCATGTTTAAGAAATTCGCCTATAAATTTTTTAGGGGGGGTTAGTTTTAAAGTTTTATCATTCACATTTAGGTGTTTATAATTAGTTTTATGCTGAAGACTTTCCTTTCCTTATATTTTACTCTTCTTTAATGTCTCTCAAAGTTTTGAAATTTTCCATATATCTTTCCTATGTATAGCCTTGGTGCTTTAAAATGCATTTTCTACCTCTCATTTATGTACAGAAATGCAGTTGTCTTTTGTACATTTGTCTTTTATATATTAGTTTATAAAGCTTACTAAACATTCTTTTTAATTCCGATAACTTATTTGTGGATTCCCGGGGTATTTTTAAATAGATGATCATTCTCAGTGAGTAATAATGCTTTTATCCATTCTTTTCCAATTCTTACTCTTTTTATTTCTTCTTTTTGCTTTTTTTGTGGGCTAGAAACTCCAGTGCTGATAATGGACATTCTCTCACACTGTTACTGATCATAAAAAGAATGCTTTCCAAGTGTTACCTTTCAGGATGACTTTTTTCTTATGGATGTCTTTTTAGAAGTTCTTTTCTATCCCTAGTATAAAAGTTTATATCATGCAAAAATATTGGATTATATTAAATTCTTTTATTGAGAGGATTATATTTCTTTTTTTTTTTAATCTTTTTAAGTTTTATTTTTTGTGGGGGCAGCAGCACCCAGTAGCCATGGGAGGCCACAGTTACTTCCAACCTGTTTTTTCTCTTTTAATCTGTTAATGCAGTGAATTATATTTATGCAATTTTCTAAAGTAAACCAAAACCAACTTAGTCGTGTTGTATTTTTTTTAGACATTGCTAGATTAGGTATACAAATGTTTAGTTTGGGCATTTTGTATCCCTGTTTAGGAAGTGTTATTGACCTGTAACTATCCTTTTTTATTAAATGATCTGGGGCATTTACCCTATTTTTCTATTCTCTGAAAGTGTTATATAAGATAAGAATTATTTTTTTGAATACATTCACCTATAATCTGTCAGGTATGTTTTTTGAGAAAAAATTAACTTTTGATTAATTCCTTTAGTTGTTCAAGGACTATTTAGGGTCTTAGTTTATTCTTTAGATAATGTATTGTATTTTTCTGGGAATTCATCTGTGCCATCTGTGTTTTCACATTCATTTGGCATAAAGTTCTTCCTAATATTCTCTTATCTTTTTATTATGTATAGTATTTGTTTTAACTTTCATTTTTCATATCTAACATTTTTTATTTATGCTTCTCGTGTCCTTGATTAACCCTGTAATGGGATTAGTGATTTTATTCATTTTTTTGATACTACTGATACTTTATATTGTATGCCAGTTACCTGTTGCGTTTATTTTTATGACTGTGTATTATTTTCTTTTTTCTACTTTTTTATTTTGCTTTATTTATTATGTGTTGTGCTGATTTTTTTAACTTTTTACTTAGATTCTTTCTCATTAATTTTTAGCCTTTTACCTTTTAAATTTTAAGCGCTTAAAGCCATTAATTATCCTCTAAATATTGCTTTAGGTATATTTCACAAAGTTTGTTATATAGGCTTTTGTTATTGTTTTCTTGTGTTTTCTAATTTCTATTGCAAGTTCTTCAGTAACTCCTGATTTCTAAGTGGTCTTTTTTTTTTTTTTTTTGCCCCAGGCCTATGAGGATATCTTTTTTTGTTGCTGATTTCTATGTACACTTAAGGGCATTGTGGTCATGGAATGTAGGCTGTATAAAGACTTTGTTACTTAATTAGTAGAAGGATCATAATTTTTAGAAATCCATATTGCAGTGTGGGGGTGGGGATTAAATTTTCCAACTTTAAATTCAGTGTGCTAAAAAAAAAAAAGTGAAAAAACTGAAGGATGCTTTATGGCTTATAGAGTAGCCAAATGCATTTGTAGTACTATCATTAACTTAGGTTTCTCCCTTTGAATCTTATATCCTAACCATTAGCAGCTGCATGAAGATAATATTCACATTCTTTTTATAGTTAAAAAAAATAAAGTTATATTATAAAACTCTTATTGAGTTGTTGTTTTATTGCTGCTTTCTAATTTGTTTTTTGTTTTCTGGGCCCTCTAATATGCACTAATGTAAATCTGGTTCAAGTTTATTGATTTTAAAGAAGAGACATTAAAATCTTCAATGTGATTCCCAGTTCACTCCAGAAGACATTATATCAAGGATGATGCTCTGCACCCTGTACTTTTGAATACTTTAAACTCTGCAATGAATATTATTCCTATAATGCTATGTTTTTTTTTGTTTTTTTTTTTTTTTGTCTCTCACCTCCCTACCTTTTAGCTCAGAATTTGGGTCAGCATTTTTCCCTTTGTTTTCCTCCCCACCCCTACTTTCTCCTTATAATATGTATTCCATTTATGTATCATTTAAATTCTTGATGAATGGTTTTCCTTGGCACTATTTCTTGGATACTCATAGAAACTCTACCAATTAAGCAGTGTCCCTAGTTTCCAGATAATGAACCTGGGACTGAAACGTTAAATTTAATTGTTCAGTATTCGTTAGCTAGTAAGTGAGATGAGCCAGAATTCAAACCTATCTCACCCAAGTGCTGCCAACTTTATGTTTGTGTAAGTTTTTTTCTGTAGATCTTTTGTAGTATGTGTGACCTCATTAAGAAAGAAATTGAGAATATAGGTGGCTTAACATGCTCTAATAGATGAATATTTATTTTGGCTTTCCATATTGCTTTTATTTACTTGCATTACAAATGCTTTTTTTAAGAAAAGGCTCTTTCTTGTTTACTACTTAATATTCTCTACTGTCATTTTTCTTAAGTTTCATTGCTTCCTTAAAAATAATTGAGCGAAGTGTTATAAAGTTTGACTCTATCTCCCTATATATTTTTCTATATCTCTAACTACTATATAGGACAGACAGAGTTTGAAGTTTTCCTCAGATAGATTTCATTATTTCTTTCTGCCTTACTTTAAAAGATTTGGTCAAAGAATGTCTGTTAAGCAAAAAGTATGCTTGAATTATTAGTTTATACACTTCCTGCCAGAATGCATTTTTTTTGTGTGTATTAAACATAGCATTCCAGAACACAGTGGCCTTATATGAGCTTGGTCAGAACTTTTTTTTTTTTTTTTTTTTTTGGCTATTTCAGTCTGCAGATTAAGTCATTGGAACAAAATGGAAGTGTTTATGAACTGTATTGGCTGAATGGATGGATGGAAGGATGTATGGATAAATAAATGAAAAGTTTGTATATAGGTTTTTACAATATCTAGTTTCCTGTGTGTGTACCCTTTTGATGTTGCTGACATTATAAAGGCAAAGCAAAAGGAAGACTTCTGGATGAAGAACCCTGGCTTGAACTTCACATAAATTGTTCATTGTGGTATTATTATATAAAAAGTTAGGTATTATTTTTTGCATAATTTATTTGCATAATATGTTCATCTTAGCATCATTTACAATTATATAAATATACTAAAGAGTGTTGGCATTTTTGTTATGAAAATATTTTCATATGTGTGAAAGCTGGCTTTGACAATTGAAGAAAAGTATAATTTCCTACTTGTTGTCTATATATACAATAAATGTACACATTTAGTAATGGAGTACCTAATCAAAAACTTTTTTGTCCTATTGGCATTACCTTTGTTAAATTTGTGTGCAGTAAGGCAATTTTACCTTAATGCATTAGATTCTTAGAAATTTAATTAATGTTAAGTGAGCTATGTAAATGTATTAGCATAATTAAAATGTTATTCAATAGCCTGTATTTAAATACATTTAAAATTACTTTTCACTTGAGAAATTCCAAAGGAAATTCTTCTAATTCCTTAAAAGATTTCTCTAACACAGGTCCAGGGAAGATCTTGGTTCTTGGTGACTGATGGGAGGCTTGTGTGGGTGTTTGGAAGGCTAACGTGCATGGAGCTATGCCTTAAAAATGTCTCACTAGAGAGACACATTTTATTTATCTTTTAATTATATGGTTTGTATAAACCAAATTTTGTCATTCATTATGTTGCACTTGATAAATTTCCACCTTATGTTTTCTTGCCACAGTACTGAGGGTTAATTGTATTAGTCTGCTTTCATGTTGTATATACTTCTAAACTGATTATTTTGGGACCTAACTGAGGTATGGACTGCTCTCAAGTATTCTAAAATACATTGACATTTTTTAAGTAAAAAGATATTTCTGTATTTTGATTTTAATATTCTTAATAATTCTCAGAATTGTGTTATAGTGTTAAACAGAAGACTTCACGGAGGAAATGAGCAAAAAAAATATATCCAAGTTTACTTTTTTTATAATGACTGATAGGGAATGGTTATTTCATTCTATAAATATATTTTTGTCATTTTTTCCTAAATGCCTTACTTTAGTCAAATCATTTACCATTTTTACTCACTCTTCAAAACTTAGAGATAATTCTGCTGTATATCTCACTGCCTTGCCATTTTACTATCTGTTCATTAGCTAACTGAAGAGCTTTATATGTTTCCATTAAGATTATGAAAAAGTTAGATAGGACTAATTCTTATGCTGATACTGTTTATGCTTCCTTTTATTCTTTGTATTTTATACATTTTCTTTTTTATGCAAAAGATTTCTTAATCCCAGAATGACTCAATTTTTGAAATAGTTTTTTTTAGTTTAATTTTGACAAAGTTTTTAAAAGTCAAATACACATAATTTTTTACTAATTTTTCATTTTTTAACTTATAACAGTCCCAGAGAATTTTATTTAGAATGTTACTCCTTTATAAAATATTCTTTCCCTTTATGATAACCCTGCTTTCATGTTATAGATACAAATCTCACAGATCTATGATTATTGTAATATAAGTAGCTGGTAATAGTGTTCACATGATCAGTGGCACAGTAGCCATTTCTTTTTTTCTTTTTATGTTTTTCTTTTCTTTTTTTAAGTCCACTTCATGTTCACTGTGACAAATATAGGAAGTACATAAAATTAGAAAAAGCCACTATTAAGACTTCAGCATGTTTCTTTGTCTTTACCCTTTTCTCCTTAGGTAATTGAGATCATATTGGATATCTAGTTTTTATTCTAAGAAAGGGGAACTCTACCCTATTCTAAATATATTTTCATGTTATTAAAAACTATCAAATATAAATTTCCTTTGTATGTATACATCACAATTTGCTGAGCATCCCCTTATTGATGGACCTTAGGTTGTTTCTAATATTTCATTATTACAGCAGTGAACTTTTTTTACATAAGACATTATCAACATCTCTATTTCAAAAGATAGAATTCTTAAAAATGAAATTCCTGAATCAAAGTCTATGAAAAGCTTTAAAGCTATTGATTTATATCACCAGTTTAATTATTATTTCTTTTCAATTCTTAAGAAAAGTGAAACTGATTTATACATCCAGCTAGCAATATATGAGAATGTCTGGACTATACCATCGAAAGCTTTGTATTGTCTCCTCTTTAAAATCTAATATTTTTGTTTCCTCAGGATTTTAAATATTTCCCAGGTATTTTTTGCCATTTTGTGTTTCCTTTTGTTTTAATAAAACATCTATTCACATACTTTGTTTTTTACATCTATCAAGGGCTTAATTTTTTATTCATAAATATGTAAGAGCGTGTTATATAGTATGCATATTAACATTGTGTCATAGTGGCTGAAAATATTTTCCAATTTGTTGGTATATTGGATTGAAATCAGAAGTGTTATAAAATTATTCGCCTATTTCTCCTTCTGTTTGCCATCTTAACCTTGAGATGAATTGATATAATAATGTGTATATACACACATAAATAATCATTTATCATTTTAGGTTTTTTTGTCAGGAAAGTTTCAAGATGTTAAAATTTATCAATATTTTCTAGAATATTAATTTTATTAATTAATTAATTTATTTATTAATATTAATAGTCTTTATTCAAAATTTGCATACTTTCTAACCTTTAAAGTTTATAGTAATCATAGAAATTGTAAGTCCTTTGACATGTTTTCAAAATGTATATATTTTTATATATTATATTTGATAATTCAAACATGATAGCACTTAGCTGTTTATATTCTATAAGCTAGGTGGAATGTAAAAACATTTCCTCAAGTCCTTTTGTTTTAACTTCAAGTAAACAATTTTTTTTAAATTGGCACATATATGATTACTGTGATTAAATATCTAGTTTGAACTTTGGTTTAGTAAGTTTTAATAATTAATAGTATTGCAATCATAAAATCACTCCTAAGTTTTAACTATGTTGGTATGATTCTTTAGATATTATTTTTTCTTTTCCACTGAAACAGCCTAATTAAGATTTCTCAAATTTTACTACTTTATTTACAACTCCAAAAGGAAGAAAAATTACAGACTGTTTTTCTAGAAGTTTTCTTAAATATATATTGAATGTAGCTTCTACTTCCGACGTAGCTATAACCACCACCCCCATTAACTAAATAAAATACAAGCAAAAAAAAATTACAAATTCTCTTAGAGAATGCAAAAATTTCTCAGTGTATATTTGCAGAGTCCTTGTAATGTATGACCCAGTTTGTGAAGCAGTTCAGTAAGCCTCTTTATGTTTTAGTATTTTAATAAAAACGTTCACAATAGCGCCCACTCTTGACTACTAATAAAGAAAAAACTGATTGTTTTTAAAGAAATTTGAGATACTTGTTATTTTTAGAATTTATTTTAGGGATTGTAGATGAGTTGAGTACCAATGCTACTTCTTCAGAATGTAAGTTATTCTTCAACAGTTTTGAATTTTTGTTTTTCCTGAAATTTAGGATCTTTATTCATTTCTTGTCTGTTTTAGTTTAAATTTTGCCTTTGAAAAAAATCTAGATTTTAATTTGCCTGAGAAATAGAAATAAAATATATGGCAGAGATGGAAATTGGGATCCTGAAGATTCTTTCTGTATTATATTACTCTAATGCAAGAGTTAGCACACTTTTTCTGTAAAGGGCCATATAGTAAATATTTAGACTTTATGTGCCAGACTCAACTCTGCTTTTGTAGTGCAAAAACAGCCATTGATAATACATAAATGAATAGGCATGCCTGTGTCCCAGTAAAACTTTTTTTTACAAAAACAGGCAACAGGACTTAGTTTGCTGACTCCTGTGCTAAAGCATATTTTGGATGACACTCCCTGTGTGTCATCCAAAGACTCACTTATTTTTTTTTAAAGCGATGATCTTCATGGAGTTAATTGCAGCTTTTCCCACCACTGTGCAATTTACACATCCTTAAAAGCCCATGAATATTGCAGCTTTCTTATTTACCAATATCTAAGATATTTGACGTATATACCCTACCAAATCTCTTCCTAAGCCAAGTTATTAATAAGCTTATTCTTGCTTGGGAATTAATCTTTCTATTTTTAGCCCGGTATTCATCTGCCTGTGTTGGGTCCATAGTCCTTTAATGCCAACAAGTTATAGCCTTCTCTTACCATTGCCCCCTGGTTTGCTTAAACTAGAGACTTGATAACCTGTCTAGTATTCGCAGACTTCTTTTTTCTGGGGTCTGGTGGGAGTGTAGCCCCTAATGCCCAGGCAGAGAATCCTTATGCTCTGGCTCACTCTTACAAAGAGTATATGTCAAAGAAACTTAACTCCCATCACCTGTTTTCAAGTACCATCACTACACAAAGATTCCTCCATATTTTTCCTCACACCAGATAAAATCATTTAGAAATTGTGCTAGCCTGGATTAAATCTACATTCTTCATAACCCCTTGAATACTCTTAATCTGGTTGCTAGTTACCTTTCTCTGCAGCAAACCAAGTCTCCAAACTCCAACCCTGCACATTCCCTGCTATTTTGCTGAGGGCCTAACAAACCTTGCAGCTGAACTCACTCTTCTTCTCTGACCCAGTGACAAACAAATTAAGGAGCAATAACGGAGATAAATACATGAAAAATAATTGGATGCTTTATATTGGCTCATTTTTCTTCCTTTTCTTGTTTTCCTACTTTGTTGCTTGCTTGCTTTTTCCTTTCCTTTCTACTTTCCTTCCTATGTTCCTTCAGTAATTGGTGTATGAAAAACAATACTTAAAATATTGACAATTCTTTCTTATACATAGCTCACTACTTTTATATTAATGTATTTCTGATAACATATTTGAGAGCTGAAATTATGTATTAATCGTGTCCCAAAATTTTAGTTCCTGCTTGTATTGCCTCTTTCAGGCAGGTGAGATTCTTCCCTTCTTTGGAGTCTGACGGTGATGGAGTTGCTCAGCCAACACCTGGAGATAATAAATTTAGGCATCACCGCTTTCTAAAAGGAAGATTAAAAGTTTGATAGCTGCCAACTTCATCTTCAGTCTTTTCATATACAAGCCTTACCTGCTTGGAGTAGTAATAGGGTAAGGTAAAACATCTTTGCTCTCTTTTGGAGCATACACCAAAAAGGACCTCTTTCCATCCTTTATCGTGAGGCTCACCTGTCTTCAAACAGCCCAGTATTTCCCAGTGGTTGTTAAGGCAGGAGAAGGAGAAAGGTTGTGTGAGAATAGTTTTAGGATTGGAGGAGGTGAGATCAGGAGGCCTGTGTGAAGCAGAGGTTCTAGCCATCAGTTAAGGAAACCTCTAAGTTTATAAAATGCTGTGTTCTCCTTGCTTGTGAACATTCTCTGTCCCTTGGTGGAAACCAGACTATTTCATTTAACAGTAATAGCTCAGAGGCAGTGTTATGAACATTTGAAATCTTCATTCTACAAAAAATGTAGGAAAAATGAAACTCAGAAAAGGAAATTAATATAGTAATATCACAGTATAATGAAAGATAATGTGGGTTGCTTGAAAGTTGAATGTGTTAATGACTGTCTATGAAGTAAACCATAGATGACCTGGAAAGTCAGGAATAGGAACATCACAAAATAAAATGTTAAATTTAGATATTCTATAGATTTTAGACTTTTCATTAGAAAACACTAACCTCTGAGCCTTGTGTGAGCTTTCTTAAAGGCTAAAAGATTATCTATTTATGCTCATTGTCTGCAATATTTACAAAACAAAGCTAAAAAGATGAACTTAGCAGTTAATTGATGTGTAGTTAATAAAATATATCTGTTTGGGGAGTGAAGAGGAGACGGGACATTTCTAGCATTTTCACTGAGTAGATTTATAGGCATTAATTTTAAATGCCATTATATTAATAGGTAATGATTTTATGTTTATCTCATGCAGAAGCCCCATCTCTTACTATTTCCTCTCTCTAGTATTAATATTTAGTGTCATCTTCAGCAATACTAATGTGGTTTTGGATCTACCATATATAACATGTTTTTTCTCACCTCCAGGCCTTTTCTCAAGGTATTGTTTCATTACAGGATACACTTCACTTACCTGTGCATGTCTCATTCTTACTTATTTAAGATTTGGCTTAGGCACCCTGTCAGAAATCCTTCATTTGCCTTCAGTGCAGTTATAGCACCCATCCAGTTGTGTACTCTCCGTCATTGTATTAAAATTTTGGGGAGAACACTTGAAAAGCAAAAGTGGTGTTCCCATTACCTAACATAGAGTATGGCACATAGAGGTGTTTAATAAGTATTGGTGGACTGAATGTAAATTTAAAAGTAGCTGTATCTATTCTGATTAATACTAAGAAACACCAGTTGATGTTGATAAGTTTTGACTCTATTCACCATAACTGCAAAATAGAATGCAAAGGGTACACTCTCTGAATATTCATTGATTCAGTACATTTATTGAGCACCCACTCTGAACCACACACTATTCTAGACATTGAAATTTCTATAACCTTTGAATGTATGTACATCAAAGGAGTATTTTGAACTCCAGTTAAGAGCCACTCAGGCTAGGAGTGGTGACTCAATCCTGTAATCTCATCACTTTGGGATGCCAAGGCGGAGGATTGTTTGAGGCCAGTTAGAGACTAGCCTGGGCAAAATGGTGAGACTCTGTCTCTAAAAAGAAAAAATTTTTTAATTAGCCAGATGTGGTGGTGCACATAGTACTAACTACTTGGGAGGCTTGCTTGAGCCCAAGAGTTTAAGGCTACAGTGTGTTAGATTCTGTCTCTATTAAAAACAACAAACAAACAACAACAACAAAAAAAAACAGAGGGAAACTCAGTAATTGTTAGTAAAGATAACTGAGCCATTTTTGTTATATTTGATAGTCTTTACAAATTATCATTAGACATAGAACAAGATAAAAATTTTAAGATTTTAATAAATATTGCATTTCATTTGCCAAAACATAAAGTTTTCTTAATTTCTGATACAGCCAAGACTTACAAGATAAATCTGTATTTTATAGATTCATTCTAGATGAATTGTTACTCAAATAAATATACTCTTAAAATCTCTATCTACTTGGTACAAAATGAAAGCAATGAATTTAGATTCTATTTTTATTTAACATTAAAACAAATAGAAATAGTATATTGTTCAAGATTATAAGAAAAGTTTGTTCAATTCGTTTTCCTTATCTTACAGTACTGTCAACCTCCAGTTTTCCTTCCAGCCCCCAAGCTGTCTTCTAACATCAAATGATAACTGAATGGTCATTTTTACTCCCATCTCTCATCAGTACTATAAGAAAATCTGTTGCCCTGTGTGGGCAAAAGTTAAACAAAACCTTTTTCCTTCAGCATGAGAATTTGACCTTCTTTTAACTCTCTAGCTCTGTTACCTTGTTAATCTGATAAGGGTAGTATGTCAGCTATGTTACTAGGCAACATTGCCTGTGGTAGAAATGATTCCTAGTTAGTAAACTTCACCTGAACTGGTAGCACTATAAACACCTGACAGGAAGCCATATCTTTGGGCCTCTCTACATGTGGTGACTCTTAATAATGGACATGTCGCTTGAAGGCCTTCTAGAAGCTGTGGCAATGGAGTTGTTACAACAGATATTGGCTCTGGTGGCGAATGAAGCCTCTCTAAGTCAGTGCAGCTCCCTGATGTGCTGCATGTGAATCTCATGTGCCTAAGCCGTAATTTAGGAGGCCAGGAAAGAAAGCTCCCAAATAGCTGTATGAATCACTACATAGGCTGCTGCAGGGACTCCTGCAGAGGAGGTATACCTGACACTGCCCTGATGACAAGCATGGGTTCTTGTCTAACATTCTGGGTGGACTTGTGCTCAGGGTGACAGATGGTTGTCCAGTGAATTTGCATATTCAGTTGAACCTAGAAAAACTAGTGGGCATTGCAGATCTGACTACCCTTTGTTTCCTGGATCATACTGAGAGTGCGAATGATTGAAAGAATAGAAAAAGGATTTGACTAGTTATTTCACAGTGAAGCTATCTCTTTGTGATACCAGTGCCCATGTCTTCTGACTCGAAGAGTTCTTTCCACACTGGGTTGTAAGAGGAATACTTCCAGCAAGTAACTTCTTTTGGAGAAAGTCTGATGTGGCTGTACATTGCAATGTTTGTTCATATATCAAATATTCCCTCAATCATGTATTGATAGATTCATTTTTTTGTTGTTTTTATATTTTAGAGACCATCTTTAGTATGGCGGTGACTGGTGATAATTGTAACTAATTAGCACTTTGTGGGTACAATATTTCACTTTCCACTTTATTGTTCTCTGCATCATGTTGATTGATTTTTCATCTAATTTTACAAATAGAGTTATTCGATTCTTGTACTTAAGATTTTACCTTTTCAGTCCATGGTTATTATTGTAAGTGATGTGTTGTAGCCAGTAGTTAAGAGAAAACATCACAGTTTAGTGATTGAAAAATATACAGACTAAACCCCATTTTTTCAGCTAATACAGGATTCATTCATTTAAATGTTTTTTTAGTGTGTGTGTTACAGAAACAATGTATGTTCTCATTTGAAAAATTATAATGTATAGATACATAAGAGAAAAATTTCAAAATGTATGATGCCATTATTCCAAGATACCCACTGTTATAGCAGGCATGTTTTACATTCCAGACCTTTTGTTACTCTGTGTGTATAAATAGAAAGAAGGGGTGGGGGAGGGAGGAAGTGAAACAGAGAGCAGAGATGTATTTATTTCTATTTTTTCAAATGAAATCAAAATGTGCATACTGTTATGAACCTTTTTTTACTTGATACATCATGAATATATTTTCATGTCAATACATATTCATCAACATAATTTTAAAATACAGAAAGAGTTCTACTAAATGGAAATACCATAATTTATTTGACTAATCCACTATTGTTAACACTTACTTTTTTTCCTTAATTATAGGAATCTCTCTTAATAGCTCCCAGTAAATGATTATCTAGCCAGTGCTTTGTTCTGGATTTAATATTATATAAATGACATCCTATAGTATGTTACTGTGTTTAGCATCTATGTCACAGTGCTGGGTAATAAAGAATTTGTGGTTTATAAACAGTTTCTGTTTACACTTCTAAACCAGTTTTCCCTCATCTTTTCATTATCTTCATTATTAAATAATAAAAATACTGAGCAAGATCAAAGAACAAAGGCATGTGACACTCCCTGAAAACCTCTCTCTATATTGACATAGCACTTGTTTTGATGAGTCAGATTGTTAAGCCATTTGTGCTGCTTTTTAAAAAATTTCTTATTGATATATAATATTTGTACATTTTTATGGATACATGTGGTATTTTGTTACATGTATAAAATGTGTAATGACCAAGTCAGGATGTGTAGGATATCCATAACCTCAAGTATTTATCATGAGTTGGGAACATTTCAAGTCCTCTCCTAGCTATTTTGAAATATACAATACATTATTATTAAATATTAATATAATCACCCTAGTCTGCTATCACATGTTAGAACTTATTCCTTCTGTTTAACCGTATGTTTGTACCCATTAACCAACCTCTCTTCATCCACCCTACCACCACCACAAACACCCTTCCCAACCTCCAGTAATTGCCATTCTACTCTATACCTCCATGAGATCAACTTTTTTAGCTCCAAAATAAGAGTGAGAATATGTGATATTTGTCTTTTTGTGCCTGGCTTATTTCATTTAATGTGATTGCCTCCAGTTCCATCCATGTTGCTGCAAATGACAGGATTTCATTCTTTTTTAAGGCCGAGTAATATTCCATCATTGCTGCTTCCATGTAATTATACTATATATAGTATACATTTCGTTGATTTTTATATGAGTAGTCTGTTTGAGACTAGTAGGACAAAGCAGTAACTTCAGCTGCTTTTTCCAAAAATATAACAATAGTCATTAAAACATAAATCATTAAGAGAGCCCCTGTAAAAATAAATAAAAAATTTTCAGACAGAATGACCATTTTATTTTTATCATGGTAGAACCAAGATTTCTTGATGGAGAAATTGGTAGGATGCAAGGTATGAAAATCTTAGGGCTTTATCTCCAATTCACATTTCATCATTTTGTGGAGATGTCATTTTCTGGAGATTGGAAATCTTTTGTTCATTGCTTTGTTAAACTTCATGCCATTCCTATGATACTGCCTGATACATTTTAGATTGTTAGAAGGCTGGCAACTTCATCAATGTGAAAATTGGAAATGTAGAAATGACATTACACAGGATCTTACTTACTACTTTGTTTATACAACAATCTTTTAAAAGGGAAGTGTAAAAATTAATACCATAAATTAATAATCATTCTAAGTAAAATAAAATTTACCAAAATAACAGACATATATGTAAAAATATTGAGAATCATTTTTATTCAAAGTTAAAATCACTAATACTGACCTAGTAGATTATGATATTCTCTCCCTCTTTCTGAGAAAGTTTATTAGTCTAATTTATGTAGATATATGTTGATATTCATATATAATATATTTTTTCTGTGTATATATGTGTGTATAGATATGGGTTTATGTGTATGTGCATTTAAATGGGTGAATAATTAGCATGAAGCCATAATTATTGAGGTGGGCAGGTATTGTGCTAAGTCACTTTTCTCATTTAATCCTTCTAAAAATCCAATGAATAAGTACTATCGCTATCCCCTTTTTTGAGATGAAGAAACAGACTTGTAGAAAGGGGAAATAACTTGTGCAAGATTACACAGTCATTAAATGACTTAGGATTCAAATGAGGTCTCTCACTGCTTTATAATATTGTAGCTAATAGATATCCTCAATGTGTTTTTACCTGTTGCAGGATCCACACTAAAAATAAGATATATTATTATCTCTGATAATTCAACATTACCCATTTCTTTTCTTGAGTTCTCTTAGACTGCTCTGCCTTTAAGATGCATTCTGTTTTTAATACTTTTTTTTTTTTTTCTGAGACAGAGTCTCACTCTCTTGCCTGGCTAGAGTGCCATGGCCTCAGCCTATCTCACAGCAACCTCAAGCTCCTGGTCTCAAGCGATCCTCCTGCCTCAGCCTCCCAGGTAGCTGGGACTACAGGCACGCACCACCATGCCTGGCTAATTTTTTCTATTTTTAGTTGTTTGGCTAATTTCTTTCTGTTTATAGTAGAGATGGAGTCTCGCTCTTGCTCAGGCTGGTCTGGAACTCCAAGATCAAGCAGTCCTCCTTCCTTGGCCTCCCAGAGTGCTAGGTTTACAGGCATGAGCCACCACGCCCAGCCTTGTTTTTAAAACTTTTGAAGAACGAACAAAACCCATTGTTTTTGGCCTACAAATATTTTATAGAGGTTGTTATGTTGGCTAGCTCTCTTTTTAGTTGAAAATGGAATAAAAATTTAACATATTCTGCGATTTGTAATCATTAAGTTTTGTAAAAATGTTCATGGTGAGTTCTAATACTAAATTTGAAAGCTCATGTAAAGAAAATTTAAAAAGTTCATTGGATAGTACTTTTTTTAAAAAAAAAGTCTTATATAAACAGGCATTTTCATATTCTGGAGAAAATCATAGCTAAAGATACATATGTGTACATCTTACTCTAACCTTTGTATACTAGTTTTCATTCACCTAGAGAATTCAGTATGTGAATTTGAAGATGGGTCTACCCTGCTTAAACTATACAATGTAGTAATAACTTTTATTGTAATATGTATAATGTCTCGAGAGCTGAAATTCAAGTAATAAAGCATCTTTAAGTAGTGGAATGAGAGAATGACATAAACATATTTAGTTGCATGAAATCTGCATAGTGAAAATGGGTCATCATTTAGTTTAAGTTTACTAAATTATGCCATCTCACACAATGTCATCTGTTAGGATAACATACTTTTAGATGCAAACAGATTCCTGTTTTATCAGGAATCAAAAATTTTAGAAATACATTGGCTGAGATACAGACTTTATTGTTATACAGGTAAAACTTCTGTTTTGGAAATCAACATGGTTTGCTCTGTATCTAAAAAGTATATTTCTCACAGTATATATAATAGGCTAAAAAGCATAAAGAAAAATAGTTGATCCTTTTATTATGAAATATGAAGGCTTAGGACTTTTTTTT
This sequence comes from Microcebus murinus, assembly GCF_040939455.1. NCBI lineage: Eukaryota > Metazoa > Chordata > Mammalia > Primates > Cheirogaleidae > Microcebus > Microcebus murinus. Next base: position 30,098,068 of record NC_134111.1, read on the forward strand.
CTGGGAACATAATCTGTATACCAATTAAAGTTTTGATTTAGTGGTAAGTTGAATGATTTTAGATTTAATATTACATACCACTGTAGTTCTTTAGGAGCATGTGAATTAGTTGTATGAAAACTAAATGAAGTGGCTGGCACTTGATTGCCCCTGATAATAAGGTCATTACTTTCCATAACTAGCTCTTATATTATTAATGCATCAGGTATATTTATTAACTCAAAAGTTTTATCATTATAAATTTTCATGTCCTATAAAGCCAGATCAGTTGGATCTTACTGGGGCAGTATTTCCTTTCAACAGTGGTAAATATATGTGAATCATTCCTGTAAGCTTTCAAACTACAATGATTTGATTGAGAAATATAAATTTCTGATTGGTTTTAATTAATGTCCTGGAGTACACATATGCAGCTCTAAAGTTTTTTTTTTGGTTTTTTTTTAACAAAAAGTGACATAGGAAATGAAGTGATAGTCAGCTGAAGTGAATACCCCATCTAGGCTTCTTTGCAAACCCAACGCTTTAATTGCTTCCCACAGAACTGGCCAAGAATTCTCAAGTAGAAATATTTCAGTCTCTTTGTACTTGATTTAATCTAAATAACCTGCACTTCTTAGAAGTGTGAGAGTCTCACTGTGATGATCTTTCTACTACTATGTGCCAAAAAGATAGATCAGATCAAGACCCCTACAGTGGTGATGAAGTCAGTGTAGAAGAGAAAATGGCGACTATTGTCTTAATTTTAGATTTACCATTTTGGGGGAGATATAGGCAAGTCAGACTGCCCATTAAACATTGTCTCTTTATGTACAAATTAAGTTATTGGAGTTAAGGGGTGGGCACATTACTAAAAGTGGTGGTTTTGAAGTTGATGTTAAAATTCAATGTCATTTTTCATGAGTCAAAACTACGTAAAAGATTTTCATATCACCCTTCCTTGCTCTTACATTTAAAGCGTTGCTTCAGTGGAAACAATTTAAATGTTTATCAATAGGGGATTATTTAAATATATTAATATATGGTACATTATTATAATAGCACTGTATAGTCATTAAAATGGCATCTACAGACATAGAAATAAATGTTATTAATATTTATTGAGCACTTACACTTAATGTGCTAGGTACTATTCTAAGGAATTAGCATGGAATATCTCATTGTATGGTCACAATATCCCCATGAGATGCGTACTATTCTTATCTCAGTTTTAAAGATAATTTCCCTGAGACAAAGAAAGATTATTTGTCCTAGGTCACGCACCTATCAAGAAGAAAAGCTAGGTTATGGACCCAGGCAGACTGATTCCAGAGCCACTGTTACTAACTACTATGCTATATAGATCTATGTGACTGGTATGGAAATGTATATTATTTATAAAACAGCATATCATGTATAGCTTGATTCTATTTGCATAAAATTATTGCTTCTGGTTATTTTTGGCTTACAGGATATCAGGTAATCTTTTTTTCCTTCTATGACTTTTTTTATTTTACAGTGAATATTTAGGAGTTTTCTAATCAGATTAAATCAATAAAGCTTTTGTATTTTGCAAGCAGTAAATAAATCACTACCAAAACTATTCTCTCCTCCACTTCTCTCAGTTAAGTGTTTCTTCACTTCCTCCTCAATCTTGGTGCTTTATCTTCTACAAAACAGCAATAGCACTGCTTAGTCTGCTTACTTTCAGCAACTCTCTAAGTGTTAGAAGGATCTTTTACATTTGTAATTTGTATGTATCTTGTTTTCAGTTCCTTTGTATCCTTTCTCTTTCCTTTGTGAACCTCTACAGTATTTATTAATAGCTTGGCATTTATTGGACTTCCAACAAATATTGACAATGGGGAAAAAACAAACTCTAATGTGCGCATTCTGGGTAAACAATTTTATAGGTTATATAATTTCCTTTTAGGAGTAGTGGATATAACTAGAAAACAGTAAACCTCAAAATATAGAATTTTTACTCAAGGATATGGCAGTAATGATCATGAGTGGCTAGAGGAATGCTGATCTCCTTCTGCCAGACCCTGTTATAGTGTTATAGAAGGATCTTAATGAATAAAGACCTCTAGAGAGGGCCACCAGAGAAAGGTGTCCTCTGGGTTTCTATTAAAACAAAGAAGTTTCTAGAGGGAACATTTTGTGAAGATGATTAGGCATAAGGGATTGTCAGTTGTTAATAATTATAGTAGCAGTAATAGAGATGAGTAGAAAAGCTTTGTGGGAAGAGATTGAAAGGGTGGCTCAGGGTGAAAAAGCAACCCATAGTAGAATAAGGCAACTAAAGAAGACTACAGAAGAGGGGCTTATGGGTCAGAGTATGGCCAAAGGGCTGGAAGGGATGCTAGGATAAACTGGGACTTAAAGATTGATCAGGTTTATTTCTTTGGTTTTTGGTAATCAGAGGCAGAGGTAAAAATTGATTTACCATTTTAATCTGGAATGAGGTTGTAGAACCCTACCCATTGTACCTCTTTCCCTTGCCTCATCTCCATCCCTTGGCCCATCTTACCTAAAGCACTAGACTAGGCTATTTTTCAGGAAATAGTTTTCCTGAAAGGACTAGCATCAAGCTATTAGAACTTTTTTCATCCATAAGTATTTCTGTATGTATATCTGAAAGATAAGGACTCACTTTAAAAATAACTAATTATCACACTTTATAAAGTTAGAAATATTAAATAGTAATATATTAGCATACATCAGTTTTCAGATTTTTACAATTATAAGTTGGATTTTTGTGGGGTTTTTGTTTTTTAGTTTCTTTGTTTGAATCAGGTTCTAAATAAGATCCATATGTTGCAACTGGTTGATGTATTCTTAAGTGTTTCTGAATCTATAGGTTTTCTCTCTCAAGATTAATAATTTATTAGACTTTTATATGTACAGTTTTTGTAACTGGTGATTTTAGAAAATAACAGTCTATATTACAAGACTTAAATTTATCAGAAAGTACTATTCTCAGTATGAATTTAAATATATTTAAAATTCTACACATTAGAATCTTATTTGGCTTTTTATTCAGTGCCCACATAAATGTATTAATTGTCAAATAAGTAGTTTGCAAGAAATCTGGAGCCACTAGTAATTAGCCAACTTAATTGTAAATAACATCTATAGTTGTTTTCTTAATTTGCCCTACAAATGTGGCCTTTGAAAATAAAAATTATCCTGATTATATCCTGATTCTCCTATCCTGGTTAAGAAAACTGGTAACAAAAATTAAATGATTTGGCCGGGCGTGGTGGCTCACGCCTGTAATCCTAGCTCTCTGGGAGGCTGAGGCGGGCAGATTGCTCAAGGTCAGGAGTTCGAAACCAGCCTGAGCAAGAGCGAGACCCGTCTCTACTATAAATAGAAAGAAATTAATTGGCCAACTAATATATATATAGAAAAAATTAGCCAGGCACGGTGGCGCGTGCCTGTAGTCCCAGCTACACCGGAGGCTGAGGCAGGAGGATTGCTTGAGCCCAGGAGTTTGAGGTTGCTGTGAGCTAGACTGATGCCACGGCACTCACTCTAGCCTGGGCAACAGAGTGAGACTCTGTCTCAAAAAAAAAAAAAAAAAAAAAAAAAAATTAAATGATTGGTGATTTACCGTACATCACCATTAGGAACTAGTTTGAAAAACTCAAGGCATTTTTTTTTTTCAGCATAGTAACAATGATGCTTGTCTTTCTACTTTGTACTATAGCCAGTTATGAGTTTTAAAATAGGGTGCACATAGCCTGAAGATGCAATAATGATTGGTAGTATATCAGTCAAGATAGTCTATATTATGAGGTGGTGAGGAATAGCCACAAAACCTCAGTGGTTTAAAACAACAGAGCTTTTATTTCTTGTTCTCCTTGCATGTGTATCATGGGCAGTAGCATCTCTGCTCATAATAGTCACTTAGGGACGTTATGGAGCAGCCACCATTTCAATCATTACTGGTTACCATGCTGGAAAGAAAGGAAAAAAAAAAATCCCTGGAAGATCTTACATCTGCAATTAAATGTTCCAACCTAGAAGTCAAACATCCAATCACAAGAAAGCTGGGAAGTTAGTCTTTTAGATACCTAGGAAAGAAGGGCCAGCTGTTGCTTAGCATACAAATAACTAATATTAGTTATAATTGTAATAATATGTTAAATTATAATTCTGCTAACAAATTCATTCATTTATCAAATATTTATTGAATAACTGCTATGTGCAAGTTACTGTACTAGACAGTAGAAACATTAAAGTGAATGTGGAATGGAACACATTCCATCCTTCTTCTCTAAGGTTCTTATAGTCTAGAAGGGGCAAAAGGCAAGAAATTCTATGATAGAGACCAGCCAACTATTGCATACAGGCCAAATCTGCCCTATGGCCTGTTTTTATCTAGTCTTTAAGCTAAAAATGTCTTTTACACTTTTAAAGGATCAAGAGAACAAATGAACAAAGAAGAATATGCAACAGAGACTGTAAGTGGCCTGCACAGCCTAAAATATTTACCATCTAACCCTTTGCAGAAAAAAGTTTACTGACATCTGTACATCTGTTCCATATCTCTGCAGTTCCCAACCCTGAGTACCAGCCTGTTAGGGAACCTCGCCCCCAGCTGAGGAAAAATTGTCTTCCATGAAAGGAAGCAGTGGGGAGGAGGTACATTAGGAGATGAGCAGTGTCCTCCCAGAGTGGTAGGATTACCAGCCTGAGCCACCCCTCTTCAGGTGTTAATATTTGCAAATTATATATTTCAAGAGATATACAAAATATTTGCAAATAATATATTTCAAGAGAAGCTCCTATCTTGAATATATAACAAACTCTTACAACTCAATAATAAAAAGCAAATAATCCAATTTAAAAATGGACAAAGGATCTGCATAGATGTTTCTCCAAAGATATATAAATGGCTAATAAGCACATGAAAAGATGTTCAACATCTTTAAGGAAATGCAAATTAAACCACAGTGACATACACCTCATACCTATTAGCATGGCTATAATAAAACAGATAGATAATAACAAATGTTTATGAGGGTATGGAAAAATCCAAACTCTTACGCACTGCTGGTGGGAATGCAAAATGCTTCTGATGCTTTGGAAAACAATCTCTCAGTTCCTCAAAAGGTAAAACATAGTTACCAAATGACTCAGCAGTTTGTGGAATGTTCATAGAGTTTAATAGCATTGTTGTTAATAGTCAAAAGGTGGATACAACCTTCAGCAATTCATGAATGTTCATAGTAGCATTGTTTTGAATAATCAAAGGTGGTGACAGTTCAAATGGCTATGAACTTATAATGAATGCAGAAAATATGGTATATCCAAACAACAAAATATTACTCAGCAATAAAAAGAAATGAAGTATTGACACATGCTACGGCTTCGATTAAATTTGAAAATAATAGGCCAAGTGAAAGAAGTCATTCTCTAAAGACCATAATATGATCTCCATTTATATGCAATGTCCAGAATAGGCAGATCCATAATGACAGAAAGTAAATTAGTACATTAATTGAAGAGAATTGGGGAGTGGCTGCAAATGAGTTGTGAATTTCTTTTTGGGGTGACGAAAATATTTTAAAATTGTGGTGATGGTTGCATAGGTGTGAATATACTAACAATCACCAGACTGTACATTTTAAATGAGTAAATTATATGGTAGTGAATTATTTTTGAATAAAGGTCATCAGCAGAAACTATCAAAACCTCCAAATATGTTGCGAGGAAAAGATTGGTATACTATTCCACAAATCTCTTTCGTTTTCTCTATATTTAATAGTAGCCCCAAGCACCAAGTGGCTCAAATTTTTCTATTTTATGAGCTGATTTAGTAACAGTTCAGAACTCAAAGTCAGATTTATGAGTTAGGGGACTATAATATTTAGAAACAAAACTCAAGAAATCGCTTTTTAAGATGCTTTTATAACTTTGTTCACCTATTCATTCAACAAATATTAACTGAGTAGAATAGCACCCTGCATGTACCAGAAATCATGTTAGATTTAATTTAGCCGATTAGAATATGATAAAGCCATAGGTTCAATCTTCCTGTAGTTTCTTAGTTGGTACTATTTTATTCCTTGACTAAACCCCTAACTATAATAACTATTTCCAAAATTTATGCTTCATAAAGGAAAACAAGTGAAAGACTGAACAAATTAACTGAACAAAAAGAATGCATTCATTGCTGTAACAGAGATTCTCCTTTTTTAGATACAATTCATTTGTAAACACCTTTGTTTTGTTGCTTCATTTCTCAATGAGCAAACAAACATATGGAGAAATAAAGTGTAGGTTTTCATTAGCATAGATAGCCTCAAGTAGATGATTATAAGATTTAAAGTCTGAAAATCTGGATTTGCATTTCAGATTTGCCTCTAACTTGTTACGTGATCTTGAGCAAGCCTGATTTTCTCTAGGCCTTAATTTTATACATCTACAAAATGAGGACAATAATTGCCACTTTCAAAGGGTATGTGGATGAAATACAGGGTGTCTCAAAAGTCACCATACAAAGGGGAAATGGGAAATTGTAGCTAAATGTACCTTTATTTACAAAGGGAAAAGTTTGTAATGAATACTTTGTGAATAAAGGTACATTTAGCTACAATTTCCCATTTTCCCTATGTATGGTCACTTTGGGGACAGCCTGTAGTGTATGTGCACATGTATATTTGTGTGTTGGGGGGGTGTGTAACTATAAATGCTAATATATCAAATAAGTAAGAAGTATATGATGCATAAACCTACAAACTGCCTAAACTAGGAAAACAACTTTGTAGCACATGCCTCACTGCTGCCATATCAGTGATGCCAGTGGTGTTCGTTCAACACTCATCAAAAAAGTACTGGGATCTTAAAAGTAATGGAGACTGAGGATATAAATATGAATAAGATGAGGTCCTTGTCCTCAAGAGGGTCACAGTCTGGTAAAGAAGCCAAATAAGAACAAGAAATCAATTAGAATGAAACAGGTATTTTAATAAAATTAGACAGAAAAACAATATTTTAATTTAGTGGGAAGAAAACAGCTTTTAGAGTCTAACAGAATTGGCTTTAAACCCAAGCTTCACAAGTAACCATCTGACTTTGCACAAGCTTATAAATTTCTCTTAATGTTGGTTTTATTTATAAAATAGGTACAACATGAAACACATCAAAGGGTTATTATGAGGATCAAATAAGGTAATGTATATAAAATATTAATACATTGCCTCATTTTTGATGTGAACTCAATATAAACTAACTATTAATGAGGATGATGATGAGGAAGAAAGTACTTTGGGAGTTCAGAAGACAATACATCCAGAAGAGTTCACAGAAGCTCAAAGTTTGATTCTGCAAACTTAAGCTATACTTCTGCAAAGATGTACTCAAAAGATAATGCAGCCCAAGAAATTACCAAAAAACAAAGGCAGAGTTATTTTGGAAAATATATAAGGCCAGAGCATCACAATAAGTTTATGAAGTGGAAATCTATTCCACAAATCTGGATTTTACTAATAAAAAAAATTCAACTTAAGATGTTTGAAATGGAACCATATAGCAGAGCTAAAGATTTTTTATCTGCCAGTATTTAACTTGAGGATATACTTAAGTTCCGCAAATACTTAAAACTGTGTGGGGCCGGGCGCTGTGGCTCACGCCTGTAATCCTAGCTCTTGGGAGGCCGAGGCGGGCGGATTGCTCAAGGTCAGGAGTTCAAAACCAGCCTGAGCAAGAGCGAGACCCCGTCTCTACTATAAAATAGAAAGAAATTAATTGGCCAACTGATATATATAAAAAATTAGCCGGGCATGGTGGCGCATGCCTGTAGTCCCAGCTACTCGGGAGGCTGAGGCAGGAGGATCGCTTGAGCCCAGGAGTTTGAGGTTGCTGTGAGCTAGGCTGACGCCACGGCACTCACTCTAGCCTGGACAACAAAGTGAGACTCTGTCTCAAAAAAAAAAAAAAAAAAAAAAAAAAAAAAAAAAAAAACTGTGTGCGTTCGAATAGTTTGAACCATTTAAAACATAGTTCAGCCATTCACTTACATCATAATAAGTAAAATTTAATTTGTGGTGAAAACATAAACAGGGCACACAAGGGCTTGCATTAAATTCACAGTTTTTTTTTATTTCGGCATATTATGGGGGGTACAAATTTTAAGGTTTAAAAAAATGCCCTTTCCCCACTACTGCCACAAGTCTGAGTTTCCAGCATGACCATCCCCCAGATGTTTTAAAAACAACTTGTCAAAAACTTACCATTCCCAAAAGAAAGAACTTCAGCATAAAGCCAAAGAAGCAAAGGTAAGAACCACTGAGGTTCTAAATAGTTAAGCTTATAAAAGCATCAAAACCTTTTTTGCATTTTGACTATGTAGGATGGCTATAAAATCCTAAGCATAAAGCCACCAAAATAAAAGAACATGTGGGGTTCTTAATAGTTAAGCTTATAAAAGCATCAGAACTTTTCTTCATTTTAGTTATTTTCCAAAGCTGCGGTCCCCAACCCCCAGGCTACGGACAGGTACTGGGCCACAAAGCTCCTGGACACCTGGCCCCCCTCTGTGGAAAAATGCTCTTCCATGAAACAGGGGTGTCAGCATCACACAGCAGGAGGTGAACATAAGCTTCATCTGTATTTACAGCGACTCCCCTCTCCCTGGCTCGCATCACCACCTGAGCTCCACGTCTCCCCACTACCCCTCTACCCAATCCATAGAAAAATTGTCTTCCATGAAACCAGTCTCTGGTGCCAAAAAGGTTGAGGACCAATGCTGTATCTGTACTGAAATTTGGAGCTCCTCAAACTAATTGCTGTCTAGCCCCATTGTCAGATAAAAGGCACACAATTGTCTTGCAAGCTCTAGATATTTCTTAATAGGATGCCTTTTGCTTAATCTGATACTGCATTTCTATGGAAATATAAATAATTTCCTATGTTGTTGGAATGATGATTTTTTTTTTCTTTTTTTGGCCTCTTGGGTCATCTTGTTACTTGGAAGGTATGGAGTGCCTGTTCGATTTGATGCATACTTAGGTAGTCATTAGACGGTCAGACCTATGAGATGTCTGTATGCAGATATTAAGTAATGATTTGTTTTGAAAGTATAGAAACTGTGAAGAAAATCTGCTTCCTGAGGTTTAGAAATAAGACCTAAAATCTGTGGTCTTTAGAAAACAAAGTCACGGAATGGAAATATGCATAAAATAAATTTTTATTTTTTGTGCTATGAACTAGCACAAATTGAGCAAATTGTGTATTATAATTTTAAACTGAGGCTGGGTGTGGTGGTTCACACCTGTAATCCTAGCACTTCAGGAGGCTAAGGCGGGAAGATTGCTTGGGGCCAGGAGTTTGAAATCAGCCTGGACAACATAGGGAGATCCCCTCTCTACAAAAAAACAAGAAATTTAGTCAGGCATGAGGGTGCACACCTGTAGTCCCAGCTACTTGGAGGCGAGGGTTGGGGTGGAGGTGGCTGAGGCAGGAAGATCTCTTGAGCCCAGGAGTTCCAGACTGCAGTGAGCTATGATCAGGCCACTGTACTGCAGCCTGAGTGATAGAGCAAGACCATGACTCTAAAAACAAGTTTTAAACTTAAAAATTTTTTAAAGTGAAAAATAAACTGAATAAGAGGCTGTGGTTCAGAGCATATAGAGTTCAAAGACAAGATAGAGTCCTGCTATGTAAGAGGCATTCATTGATATACAAGGACATGTAAGAATCATTCATGGTACTCAAGTTCAAAATAAAGTAAAAGGGAATTCTGATTCAGGTTGAGAGGAGTAGGACTGTATAAAATAAATCTGTCTATTCTAAACCAATTTTGGAGGAAAAGCCTGCAGCATATGTAACTTTTATATCATAACAGTAGGGTGAGCAATAGGAAAGAAAAGATGCCTTGAAGTTATACTTAATATAGCCTTCTGCTGACCATCAGAGCGCAATTCAGTTATATCCCAACTTTTGGATGGGCGTGTTAGATTATAGAACTCTGCCAGATTCCACACCAGCTTTAGGATCTACTTAAGGTGTTCTGATATGTGGAATATAGAATGCCAATGATAAAAACACCTGTTTAACAGAGATCTGTGGAATTCTAGTTTGGTAAAGGTCATCTTCTGTCCTGTTAAGTTGCTTATAGGAACCAGATTTTTATAGATTTGCAAAAATTCTTTCTGATCTGTTGCCTCAGAATTTGAACCCTTAACTGTCACTCTGAACTCTTACAAGCATATTTTTCCAAGTGATTTCTAAGGTTCTCTAGTTTTTTGAGTGATTATGACTGGATGGTGGCCCTGACTGGTCTATGATTCCAATAACTGTAACCAGATTCTGAGAGTATATGCTGAATATCATGGCTATCCTGTGGGTGCTTGTTTACTTATATGTCAAGTTGATGTGGTATTTTTACCAGCCTTCTATTTATTTGGAGACTAACAGATTGCTTTATATACACCAAAGGAACCAGTATTTACTATGGATTATGGATGTCCACTTCTCATGGCTATTGACTGCTGCTATATATAATTCTGAGATTATCATTTAAAATCTCCTTTTCTTTGTGTAGTCATTGTTAACTTCCATTAAGTGAACTGCCCTACAACATGGCCACTTCTAATGTGCCATGATATAATAAGGTCCTATGACTACTCTTTCTATAGTAGCTAAAATAATTTTAGGTATATATTACCCATTGATACTTCTTTTAACACACATTCTTTGACCCTTTCAGAGCCTGATTTCTACATTGCAAACGTAGTCCTTTTGCTGATAATTGTGAACTTCTTTTGGTAAATACTAATTGTGAGGTAACTTGACATACCTGGGTATCACACCCATAAAGTAATTTGCACTAGCCAATAATCCTGTTCTTATGTTGGAAAATGTAATATCATAAAAGTGCAAGTGTGTTAATTATCTTGTCATCAAAATATTTTATTAATTGTCTAATTGTTCTTAGAGACGAGAGCTACACAGACTGGAACAAATGACCCCATAGCTAACTTTCTAAAACCAGGTGGGGAACCTTTTCATATTGGAAGGCTGCTTTAATATAGCTGTAATCAAATAAGGCCACATTCAAGAAATTTCAGTTAGGCCAGGCATGGTGGCTTATGCCTGTAATACTAGCAGTCTGGGAGGCTGAGGTGGGAGGATTGCTTGAGGTCAGGATTTCAAGACAAGCCTGAATAAGAGCAAGACCCCATCTCTAAAAAAAATAGTAAAAATTAGCCGAACATGGTGGCATGAGCCTGTGATCCCAGCTTTCCGGGAGCCTGAGGCAGGAGGATCACTTGAGCCCAGGAGTTTGAGGTTACAGTGAGCTATAATGACATCACTGTGCTTGCTCTACCCAGGGTTACAGAGTGCGAATCTATCTCAGAAAACAAAACAAAACAGAACAACAACAAAAAAAAACCACTTCAATTAGATATACTTAAAATGTAAATTATTTTATAAAAATCTAATTACTGTGTACTTAATAATTTCAAAAAATGAAAACACTGTTAATTTTAAAGTTAACTAACCTTTTGATGACTTTCTTGGGACTGCTTTTTGTTGGAAAACATCTGAATATTTGGTTGCACATGGAGGTCCTCTGTTTCAGTTGATCCTTTAGATGGGTATCAGTCATTTGTGACCATAAGGGTGTCTTGATTTGGGTTAGGTAAAAAGAATATAGATTATGCTAAAGAATATAGCATTAAGTGGTTGAAAAGCAAGAAAGCATTTTTCAGACATGTTGCTGAAGGCGTAGGTATTCTGCATTTCTTCATATTTTTTCCTCTTCCTTTTTTCATTTTACTGATTTAGAATATGTAAAAGCTTAATATAAATCCTGATACCATTCACATCTTCCCTCTCCCATTTATTGAATGCTAGGCATTCTACCTGGCACTGTGGCTACAGTAGTACATAGGACATACTATGTTCTTGTTTTCATTGCACATACATTCCTTTCTTTTAAATTTAATTTTAATTGTAATGTTTTATTTCGGAGTATTATAGAAGTACAAATGCTTTGGTTACATAAATTGCTTTTGCACTGCCCATCAAGTGTGCCCATCCCTCAAGCAGTGTGCATCACATGCGTGAGATGTGGATTTACTCAACCCCTCTTCCCCATCCACCTGCCTGACACCCTGTGGATGTTACTGTCTGTATGTGCACATTAGTGTTGATAGTTAGTACTAGTTTAATGAGGAGTACATGTGGTGTTTGTTTTTCCATTCTCGTGATACTTCAGTTAGAAGAACAGGCTCCAGCTCCATCCAGGATAATACAAAAGGTGCTAGATGACCATTGTTTTTTGTGGCTGAGTATTACTCCATGTTATATATATATATATATATATATATATATATATATATATATACCACATTTTATTAATCTACTCACGTATTGATGGGCACTTGGGTTGTTTACACATCTTTGCAATTGTGAATTGTGCTGCTGTAAACATTCGAGTGCAGGTGTCTTTTTTATATAATGTCTTTTTTACTCAGTAATGGGATTGCTGTATCAAATGGTAGTTCTGCTTTTAGTTCTTTGAGGTATCTCCATACTACTTTCCATAGAGGTTGTACTAGTTTGCAGTCTCACCAGCAGTGTATGAGTGTTCCTATCTCTCCACATCCATGCCAACATTTTTTTGTATTGGGACTTTGATAAAAGCTGTTCTGACTGTAGTTAAGTGATATCTCATTGTGGTTTTGATTTGCATTTATCTGATGATTAGAGATGTTGAACATTTTTTCATGTTTCTTGGTCATTAGTCTCTCTTCTTTTGAAAAGTTTATGTCATATCCTTTGCCCATTTTGTAATTGGGTTGTCTGATTATTTTCTTGCTGATTTGCCTGATTTCTATATCGATTCTAGTTATCAGCCCTTTATCAGATGTATAGCGTGCAAATATTTTCTCCCATTCGGTAGGTTGTCTGTTTGCTCCGAAGATAGTTTCCTTGACTGTGCAGAAGAAGCTTTTTAATTTGATCAGGTCCCATTTGTTTATTTTTGTTGCTGTGATTGTTTTTGGGGTCTTCTTCATAAATTCATTGCCCAGGCTGATGTCTGTTGTTTTTGGGGTCTTCTTCATAAATTCATTGCCCAGGCTGAGTTTTTCCAGATTTCCTTCCAGAATTCTTATGGTTTCATGCCTTAGTTTAAGTCTGTTATCCATTGTGGGTTGATTTTTGTGAAAAGTGAGAGGAGCGGATCCTGTTTCAGTCTTCTACATATGGCTATCCAATTTTCCCAGCACCATTTATTGATTAGGAATTATTTTCCCCAGTGTATGTTTTTGTCTGCTTTGTCAAAGATCAGATGGCTATATGCAAATGGTTTTATGTCTTCGTTTTCAATCCTGTTCAATTGCTCTGTGTCTCTGTTCTTGTGCCAGTACATGCTGTTTAGTTACTATAGCCATGTAGTATAGCTTGAAGTCTGGTAAATTGATGCCTCCCAATTTGTTCTTTTTGTTTAAGGTTGCTTTAGCTGTATAGGGTCTTTTCTGGTTCCAATCAAAGACTCAATACCTTTCACAACAGCAACAAAAAGAAAAGAAAATACCTAGGAATAGATTTAACTAAGGAGGTGAAAGACCTTTCCAGGGAGAACTATGAAACAGTGAGGATGGAAATAGCAGAGGATGTAAACAGATGGAAAACCATACCATGCTTGTGGATTGGCAGGATCAACATTATTAAATTGTCTATACACTACCCAAAGATATCTACAGATGCAATGCAGTCCCTATTAAAATAAACATCATTTTTTGCAGATCATTTTTCCATATTTCAATTGGATCATTCTTAGCATCAAACAATGTCATCTACTGAAAGTTCAATTAATTCCATCAGTAGTTTTTTAGGTGCCTTGGTGATATCAACTAGGTGAGGCTGAAATGCCTATTTGGGTGTGATGTCATGATTCTGAAAGTCAGTGAACCTTTCATTGTATTCTCTAATTAACAGGTCTAAAACAGCTGCATATTCTTCAAATGATTCACATATATTAGGTCATTAAATATGAAATATCTGATTTTGAATCAAAAGTGTAGTTTATTATACCTCAAACAAGAAACAGTGTAGTTAATCAAAGTATGTGCCTAAACTATCTATACAGTTTTGCCATCTTAATGGTAGTTTGCTTATGCCAGCAGCAAAAAAGCCTGGAGAGCAAGTGGCAATGAAATCGTGAAAGGCATTTTCCACAACTTGTTTAGGATTGAATATTTCTCCTTCCAAGAAGTAGTCCAGAGCCTGTACAAATTAGTACTCAGTTGGTACAAGGTCTGGTGAATATGGTGGATGACAGTTTCCAGGTCCAGCTTCTGTATTTTGAGCAGCATTGTTTTTTGCATCATGTGGTCTTACAAGACAATTGACCTGTCTCTACTGCAGACTAGTACAACCTCTATGGAAAGTAGTATGGAGATACCTCAAAGAACTAAAAGTAGAACTACCATATGATACAGCAATCCCTTTACTGGGTATCTACCCAAAAGAAAAAAGACATCATATAAAAAGGACATCTGCAAGAAAATGTATCAGCTGCTGAATTGCAAGCATCTTCATCATTTCATCCAATTAGTTGCAGTAGACATCCACTGTAATGAATCAACCAGGTTTCATGAAGCTGTAGTACATAATACCAGCTCTGGACCACTAACAAACACCATTAGCTTTTTTTGATGAACATTCAGTTCTGGACTATGTTTTGGCGCTTCATCTTTATTCAACCATTGTGCAAAACACTTGTGATTTTTCAAAAAGAATCCATTTTTCATCACACATAACAATACGGTATAGAAATGGTTCACCATTATGTCGCAACAGCAAAGAAAGGCAAGCTTTGAGATGATTTGGTTTCTCTTCTGATGCTTCTTTAATTCATGAGGTACCCATCTGTCCAGCTTCTTTATCTTGCTCATGTGTTTCAAAGAGACTGATATTGTTGGAATAGTAATGTCAAACTTTGCTGCTGATTCACATGTAGGTTGAGGTGGAATCGCTTCCATTATAGCTTTCAGCTCAATCTTATCCACCTTGGTCTCAGGTCACCCACATGGCTCATTTTCAAGATTAAAATCACCAGAATGAAACTTCTCCAACTATTGACATAATGTGTGTTCATTACCCACATCCGTCTTAAAAACTTCATTGATATTACGAGCTGTCTGCACTGCATTGTTTCAATGATGGAACTCATATTCAAAAATAACATGAGTTTTCTATCCATGGTTTCACAAAATTCCTCTAAAAAATTTTTGGAAAGATAATAACAAACCAAAACGTGCATACAAAAGAATGAGGATATGATTTTTTTTTCTTCACAATAATAAAAGAAAAAAAGAAGTGTCAAAGTGAAATGTCAGAGATATCAACTGTCAAGTATTTAAGTAAATCAGACATTACATACTTAATAACTTAATATCATTGTGTTCATTAATGACCTTTGCTAATGGAAGAAAATATTCATCTGAAATATTCTTTTGAAGAAGTGTTTTGAAAAAACGTAGATTTTTTTGAAATGCATGGATTTTTTGCCATATATAATATATAGACTTAGTTTTACCTTACAAAGAAATATTCAAGTCATTTTGATTTGACATGAAATGCTGCATTTCTATAGAAATCTTTCAGTCATGCACATTGCTGATTCTGTTCTTCATAAAATTTAACTATCTGTTCTCACAGAGATAAAATTTTTGCTCACTCCTGTCCCTGAGATAGCCAGTGTACTTTAGAATGATATGGCAAATCCACACAGAATACCTCATCCTTAAACTTTAGCATGTTATGAAACTGAGAATGCCAGGTTGCATTTGCAAGAAAATAGTTAACAGTACTTATACTTAGTTGCAAAGTATCACTTAAAATAGTAGCTTTATCACAGAGATTTGCTGATGAAAGACACAATGAAAAGAAATGAGAGCATCGGGATATGTTAATATTTTTTTTATCTGTGCAATATTTTCCTTCATATTTTCCTGTCATGGAAGGTGCACCTTCTGTACATACACTCTCTAAATTTACCAAATTCATTCCAACTTCACAACATTTATCTTGAAAGTTGTTGAAGATATGTATTCTCCATGTTCTGTTCACAAGGGTAACTCTTCATAGCAACGAAAATCTTCTGTTATGACCTGAGTGAAGTATAAAATTTTCAGTGAGTCAGTAGTATCACTTGATTCATCCAAAGTGATTGAATAATATATATTTTCCTTTTGGAGTATTGCATGAAGTTATCATGTTAAGTTGAAGGCTAATTCATGCTGCTGATCAGTTATGGTTCTCCTTGAAAGAGGCATCCTACCACTTTGACAATGCATTCTTTCATGATTTCTACATCACTGTATGGCTTCCCTTTTTTCCTGAGTCTATAAGCTACTTTATAAGTTGCTTTTTTTGGCATTATTTCTAGGTTTTATTGCTGCTTGAAAGAATTGTCTTTGCTTTTGCTTTTCATCTTTTAATTTCTGCAATACAACCTTTTGTGCCTCTTTCTCTAATTCAAAATATTTGTGGTCCTTATGAGTGTTATAATGCTGATGAGCATTGAATGTCTTTAATGTTGATATTGCAGTATCACAAAGCAAGCTTGCAATTTTCAATCCTCATTTCAAAATCTTTTTTCTTCCTTCAGTGTTCTCTTGGTCTTCTTTGACCTGATGGCCTGTTAAGTCAGAATTTAAAAATACTGTTGATCTGTGCAACTATTCACAAATTCCACTTCAAACAGAAACACAGTGAACTGTTGTCAAAAGCTGATAACTGACTGGCGTACTCAACCCCCATCATGTCTCACCAACCAGACTCATGTGGTAGTGGCCCCTGCAGTCAGGAGGGGGAATTTACAACTGAATCATGAGCATAGCAGCTGTCAGTTTAGCCCTATGGTTTACTAATCTTCTAATTGTGCCAGTCAATCTGGGCAGATTATTTCATTGAAACTTATTTTATTCTTTGATATTTTAAATACACTCATTTTAAAAATAAAATAAAAATATAAAAGATGAACAAAAATGTATTAATATAAATAAAAGGATTTGTTCTGTAAAATTTAAAGGCCACACTTAAGGACCTAAAAGGCCACATCCATGTTCTAAGACACATTTGTAGAAAAGTGTTTATTTTCGAATAAACATTTCGAATTGTTCATTCGTTTCTCTTATGGTGGTGATCTTCTTGATGCAGCTTTATAGCTTCTTTATCTTCATTTTTACTGTCCACTGAAATAAAATTCCAGGTCAACATCATTACAGTTTTAAAACTAATTGAAATGATCAAATGTCTGAAGTTATTCATTGCCACCTACGCCAGCTGTAATTCATAATATGCAGACCTGGGATCTCAGCAGAATTGTGAATAGTTTGCCTCTATCTTCTAATCTTAAAACTACTGCATTTGTGTTGGCAATATCCTGAGTACTGGGTTTGGCCTAGCCTCATCCAGCCTTTCTTTTGTCAATGATATTCAGATGTTTTAGAGGATAATGGTAGTGTTGGCAGCAACCTCAGTCCCTGAGGATATTGTTGTAGCTAGAGAAGCACAGTCAGTTTTGATAATACAAACTAGAGAAGGTGAAGCTTCATAGACTCTTCTTGGCTAGTGGGCATATACAGAAAATGCACCATCTTCTATGTGCCTGAAATTCTCAAGCTAGAGAGACAGTCCCTGCCAGTCTTCTGTATCCCTATCTCAATTCTATTTGTGATTACTGGCTTCCCTACTAAAACTTGCTTTTGCCCATTTTTCATAGGGTCCAGATCCCTGAGGCAAGTTCATTTGATAAACTATGTTGTCATGTTAATAGGTTCTGCTTTATAAGGTAAAGACATTGAATAAAATAGTGAATGTTTTGGAAGTATTAAAACAAAAGCAAAATAAATAACGACAGCAACAAAAAAAACACCTCTTGTTTTGTTGTGTATAGGAAGTTTAGCATCAAGGTAAAGGTGGTTTCAGGAGGCATAGAAATAGGGGTAGCTGGTTAGTCTTACCCTCAATTATTGCAGGTAGGTATCCAGTATACTAAATTTATGAATAAGCTGCGGTCCAACAAAAGCATTTCTTCTGGTAATGTCAGTGATGTATTAAAATCATAATCCCTCAATAAAATCAATATGTATGGAAAATCAGTGTATTTCATATTTCGTTTTAAATATGTCCCCTACAGATAGCAAGTTTCTACTAACTTCAAAAAATGATCTAAAAATATTGAGTTGTAAGTGAACCATAAGTTTAGCTTGAATAAATACTCTTCTATGTCAGTATATAATTTTGTAAACACTAAAAAATATTAGAAGAAAATGTATGGCAATTCTGAGTGGTTGTATTAAGGTGCTAAGATTAGAGCCTTTTTTCTTTTAGGTTCCGATTCTTCTATAATATGGGTGTACTTTTATGATGAGAAGAATAAATATATTTTTATAAAATGCAATATAGGAAGCTAAGATTAAATATAGAAAAGCATTTGCTGATTCTAATTATGGAAAATGTTTCAAAGCCACTTACATTAAATATAAGGATATTTCATGTACCCCAAAGACCATATTTTCTTTAGAATATATTTCAGCTTAAGAAGGAGCTTACAACTCAGATTGTCAGGGTGGTAGGCAATTTTCAAAATTAATATTATATCAAATAAATTTTAATGTAAATGGGGCTAAATAAATGTTAACTTGTTTATTGTCTCCTGTGTGTCTCCTCATTCCCTCAAACACCTTGAATAAAAGTTCTACAAAGGTGGGTTTCTTGTCTGTCTTTTTAAATTGTTGTATCATTAGCATTTAGAATAATCTCTGGGACAAAGTAGGAACTTAATAGTATTTGTTGAATGAGGAAATAAGTAACAGATGAGGGAGATAAGCAATTAACTCCTAGTTACATATGCACAGCTATTTCCGATATAGATTACTTATGTTCCCTCACCATCTCTTCTGGTTTAGGCTGTAAAACCAGAGGAATATGTTGCAAGAATTAAAGATGCCTTGGACTATTTAGTAGAGAATATATACCAACTTGGAGCACAAGCAATACCAGCTTTGATAAAAGAGTGCCATCCCATTATTCACAACACCCTGGCTCTAAGGAGAAATGAGACTACAATAAGTAGGGAAAAGAGGTGATGGGAGCATCCCCTAAGTCCTGATCTGCTTTCTACAAATGGACCTTGTATTGCAGCACAACCCAAAGTGGCACCTACTCAGAAACTTTCCAGATAGTTGGTTCTGTGCATGCTTAGATGACCTGATGCTTTGAGCCTCTCCCAGCATCATACCTTTAATCTGTTTCTTCTACATAATACACACTGCATTGTTTCTTATGTTTCTGTGGGGAAATTCTAAGTGTCTTAGAATACAAACCATACAAAAGAGCAGTAACTGCTCATCTTGAAAGTGATTGTGAGCCGGACACAGTGGCTCACGCCTGTAATCCTAGCACTCTGGGAGGCCGAGGCGGGAGGATTGCTCAAGATCAGGAGTTTGAAACCAGCCTGAGCAAGAGTGAGACCATGTCTCTACTAAAAATAGAAAGAAATTAATTGGGCAACTAAAAATATATGGGAAAAATTAGCCAGGCATGGTGACACATGCCTGTAGTCCCAGCTACTCGGGAGGCTGAGGCAGGAGGATTGCTCGAGCCCAGGAGTTTGAGGTTGCTGTGAGCTAGGCTGACGCCACAGCACTCTAGCCAGGGAAACGGAGTGAGACTGTGTCAAAAAAAAAAAAAAAAAAAAAAAAAAAAAGAAAAGAAAAGAGTGATTGCATTAATTTTATAGGTAAATAGTGTAATTGCTTGTTTACAGCCAATTTACTTATTTCCTTTTATCCACTTCATCATAATTCTATGTAAATCATGTTTAGACTCTTTTAAACATTCTGCTTTCATTTATTCTGTAGGTTCATTTTTTTGGTTGCTGTATCCCTCCATACTTCGTTCCTCTTTGAGGAAATATTTCATACTTTATGTGCAAAACCAGAGCCATTTCTCATGAAACCTTTAAATTATGACAAAGCAGAATTTCCTTTCTCCAGCCCTGGGCTTCTTTATAGTTTTAGGCTAAAAATGCTCTCTCCAGGACCACCTGAATACTTACATAATGGGTCTCTCACTCTGAAACCTGAATTTTCCAATTCTTGCCACTCACTCACTGTCTTCTGTGGTGCCCTCCCTTTCCTAGAGCCCTTATCAATCTCCCTGTCAAGCTTCCCATAGGTATCTTCACTCCTTTTGGCTTTGACAGGTTCTCTGAACTCCCCAGGCCTTTGCCATTTGTCCAGGATAGCCAGCATCTCATTTTGAATTATTCCTCATCTTGATGGTCATTTTTCCGATTATTCATCTTTTTGCCCTTCTGTTTCTTCTCTGATTGGCATTAGCTTAATCATTCACTTTTCATTCATTCAACAGATATTTATTGAGTCATTACCATGTATCAGAACAATGCTACATGTTAGGATAAGGTGTTAAACAAACATAGCCCTAACCCTTGTGGAGTTTACTGTCACCAGGCTCAGTGGCTCATGTCTGTAATTCCAGTAACTCAGGAGGCTAAAGTGGATCAATCACTTGAGGGTAGGAGTTCAAAACCAGCTTGGGTAACATAGCGAGAACCTGTCTCCAAAAAAAATTTTTTTAATTAGGTAGGCATGGTGGTATGCTTGTAGTTCCTGCTACTCTGGAGGCTGACACAGAAGGATTGCTTGAGCCCAGGAGTTTGAGGCTGTGGTGAGATATGATTGCACAACAGCACTCCAGCCTAGACAGTAGAACAAGACCCCATCTCTTTAAAAAAAAAACCCAAAAAACAAAAAAACATTAACCTCACACATCTACAAATCAATTATACTTCTATTACTTAGACTGATTGTGATTTCAGGGGAAGGATGTTTTTATTATAGAACACTCTTGTGTATTTGCAACCTATAAGTAGTAAAATAATCTTACCTTTTTGCTGGTGGCCTTGGCACATTTTCAAGACTATTTGGTGTGTTTCCAACAAAGTGAATAGGTTGTCCTTTATAAAAGTCTTATTAATAATTATAACCAACATTTATCAGGTATTGTACTGCTTGCCCTTTATAGGTATGATCTCCTTACAACAAACTTGTGAGGAGACTGAAACTCAAAGAGGTTGTCACTTACTCAAAGTCATTCAGATACTAAGTGGGCATTTAAATCTAAGTCTATTCTGTCCCAGAACCTGAGCTCTATTCCCATTTTTGCTGGTTTGTATAACTAGTAAAATTACTCAAAAGCTGAATGTCTGAAATTTGTGTTCCCCATTTGCTCTGATTAACCATCAATATTTCTGCCCTATAAAATGTTAAGGAATCTTATTTTCAAAAATCAAGATACTGATATAACACATTCACAAAGCCACTTTATGGTTGGTTAATTGGTTTGGTTTATGAAAGAGATTATGAATTTTAAAACACTGGGAAATATTTATTATCAAGTGGAAAGTATTTTCATGAATGTGTTGATTATATTAGTATTACTTTTTACTTTAAATTATAGTCTTTGCTTGACTAGAGTCAGCAAACATAGTTTCTTGTTAAAAATGAAATTTTTAAAAAGTGGAATTTTTAAAAAGAGATGTAAAGATACATAAATCGTTCCCACCAAAGTATGTTATCTGCATTTTTAACATTATACTATTTACTTAACGTATTTCACCCGAGAATAAGAAATAAAGCATCACAATTAAGGTCATGTATTTCCATGCCCTTATTAAATTTGTTCCCTTTTTATTCATTGTTTGCATAGTTTATTTAAAAAAATACTTTTGTAGCCTTCACATTTTTAGTACCAGAAGACTTTTTCCTTCTAAATAAAAACTGCACAAAAAGACTGAATACTTGGTATAGAAATACTATATAGAGTCTCTCTTGTTTTGCAGTTTGCAATGTTAGACAGTTTTATGTTGGAGAACACAGATTTATGTAGTACTTAAAAGCATTGTACTCAGAGTCAAATACCAATATCTTATGTCACCATTAATATTGGGCAGATTACTTACCCTTTCCATACCTCTGTTCTCATATGGGCCAGCAACTCCTAGTAACATGTGTAACTAACTAGAAGATTCATCTTTAAATTGGGATTATAAAATTCTGCCCAACTAGAATTTGACATATTCCAAAACCAAGGACAGTATTTTGTATTATGATAGTGAAGAAATAAAACAATTTTGACAGATGTAATGTAATATATGTCCTAATTATCTGCTTCTTAATATAGTTTTAAAAATACTTCAGTATAATGTTTATTGATTTCTAAGTCATTATTTCAATATAGATTTTTCAGCATTGTTACATTGATCTTTCAGTGGAAACTTAGGCCTATTAAGATCTTTGTCTCAGAAACAAAGCAATATCTTTAATAGGTTCTGCTTTTTTTAAAAAAGCTAAGTAATTAATCTTCAGGATGTGCATACCATATGCTTTTATAATTCAGAGTTAGTTTATTTTTACTCCTCTTCCTTTTTTTTTTTTTTTTTTTTGAAACTTGTCTTGACTTTATAAAGTACATCACCATGAAATTTTTTGGAAAAAGCCATTATGTGAATACAAGGTATCTTGTTACTATTTATAAAATATTTTTGCCATTTTCTTTTAGTGATGGATGATTTTTTTTCTGAGGCCTTTTTCCACATTCTTAAGCAATCTGCTACCCTACTCTGTACCTCTAGCTAATAATATTTCCTTGTTGCCAATTATTATTTCTTTTCATTTTTTTTCCCCCCGAGACAGTCTTGCTCTGTCACTGTGGTTAGAATGCAGTGGTGTCATCATAGCTCACTGCAACTTCAAACTCCTGGGCTCAAGCAATCCTCTGCCTCAGCCCCCTGGGTAGGTGGGGCTGTAGGTGCACACCCCTCATGCCTGGCTAAGTTTTCTATTTTCTGTAGAAAAGGGGTTTTGCTCTTGCTCAGGCTGGTCTGAAACTCCTAACCTCAACTAATCCTCCTGCTTCAGCCTCCCAGAGTGCTATGATTTACAGGCATGAGCCACTGTGCCTGTGCCCGGCCTATTTATTAATTCTTAAACAGTAGATGATACAGTCTAATTTGAAGTCAGAGAATTCTATGAAAGGAGAAGTGAGTTTATTCCAACTACTGAGGTAGAAGTTGGCACCAAATGGGTTACTAGGAAGGAGGGAGAAGGAAGCACTTATCCAGATTGACACAGGAATAGCCTCCACTGGGCCACCTACCTGAATTGTTTTGTGTAAGCAACACAGCAGGCATGAATACTGAAACTAGGGCCGGGTAAGCAACATTGCCCAGGTTCAGGGCATTTTGCTTGAATGTGAGGAAGTGAAGAATGGTGGGTTTTGTTGGCTTTAAGTGTAAAGCGAGTTTCGCCATATCACCATTATCATTATTACTGGTAATTATTGTTGATTGTGGCTAATCTAAGGATTAGAGACTAATTTCATATTTTGAATAATGCCATTTTGTAACATCCAGTTTAAGACAAACTTTGTTTTTCTCCCACGACTCAGACTCTTGAAACCTTTACAGGAACCCCTGGGCAACTGATAATATCCAGGGCATTAAAAGCTTTGCAGCTATTCAAGCTTAGTCCCTACCTATTTAGGAAGTCCCCAGATTTCTTTTTTTAAAGGTAACTATGAACCATCCATGTGAAGATGTTGAAAGAAGAGGTTAGCGTTTACAAATACTGATGTAAGTGTTCATAGTCCTTTATCTATAATTCTGAACTCCAAAAAGTTCTGGAGGGAAAAATCCATGCTTTTATTAACAAGAAAAATTAAGTAAATTCATATTTAGTTAAGGCAGCAAAACCTGACTTGAACTATACTAAACTCATTTGGTGGCAAATACAGAACCAAACTTATATTTGTAAGCTTTGTATTTTGAATTTGTGAATATTCCTATATTTCATTTTAGAAATATTAATATTAAGGTGTTTGATTCTCAAGTGCTGCCCCAGTCACTTTTGAGTATGTTCCTAATATTTATTATATGTACCATATTATGTTTTTAAAATTAAAAATATATGATATATATTTTATATGAAAGATATATATGATATCTCTATGTAGATATAGATAATATCACTCCTGATACTTAACAGGCTCCAAGGATTTCAAGTGAGAGATATTGTGAACCATTATTAGTATAGCCATGTGAATCACATATTTAGTGACTGTTTACCATGGTTGGCCCCATTACCCTGAAGAGACTAATACAGGCATTCTTTAATTTGTATATCAGTTTTGTCATTCAGAATCTGTTTTCTCATAGAAATATTGTTTTACACGGTAGTTACACATGGTGGTAATATATAGGTTTAATCAATCCACAGTGTATATTATAAAGCATCATATTAACAGGTCTGTGGAACTTACAGCAGTATTTAAATGGAAAATGTTTTTAGAGTGTACCTATCTTGACCCATCCCCAAACATAAAAATACCCTTACTGCAGCCTTTGCGTAACTTCTGAGGCTCACTTATCCCCCTTATGCAACGAGAATAGGAATTCCAACATGCCTAGATCACTGCTACAATGTCCTTTACCTAGCAAAATACAGGGTGGGGATGTTTTGTTTTGTTTTTTCTTCTCCTAGCCTCACTATTATTTTCATTCTTTTTGTTCTTTAGATCCTAGGAACTGCCCTGCCTAAATCCTTTCCCACTTATGTCACCTGTAGTTCTGGTATTTATTTGGAAGTAAATGGGACTAGGTTCCATCTTTCTTTACTACTTTACCTTTAACTTTGAATCACCCATTTAACCCTTCTCTGTGTCTCACAGTCTTCCTTTTTGTAAGGACCACTAGTGACTTTTTGCCATTAATAATGATGAAAAAGAGCAATGAAAAATACATGACAGGTGGTTAAAACTATTAAAAAACTGAGGCCATTGCCAAGAAGTTAGAAAAGCTCGCTTATCTATCATGACCTTTTATATTCTTACAGATTAAGTTTATATGGCAGTCTCCTAAGGAATACTCCTCTTGTAATACATTCCAATACATTCCCTACAAATGATCTCTCCATCTCATTCCATCCTGTGTATGTGTGTGTGTATATATATATATATATATATATAATGTATAACATATATATTGGGAGATTGGATATTTTGAACAAATATCCTAAAAACTATCCACGCAAACAGGTGTCTTTTCTTAGTAAGTAATCACATAGAAGGCTGTGCGCTTACTTCATTGATGTTGCTTTGCTTAAATACTTGAGAAGTCTTTAGGTTGTCTGCGGAGTCTGTGCTGTTATTTTGAGTGTTATCTGGATTCGTTGTTAGTTTTTGAGGGTTATGTTTGATTTTTACAGACAACTGTTTTTGTAAGTAATGTCTGATAAGCCAGGTTTTTGATTTTGTGTTTTGTTAGGTTTGTGGTCAAAAACAAGTAAAAATTAAAAAGCAGTAGAATTTTGTGGAGCTTTAAGATTGAATTATACTGAGTTTAGAAGAAGAGCTTCAAAGCTATTTTGAACAATCGTAGTAGCCCTGTGATCATATACTTTAAGTGGACCAATATCTATTTGGTATATAGGTTTTTATATACTCATTTAAAATAAATATACATTATTCTTAGATATATTATTGTAGAAGTATATTTAAACATTCAGATATTGACACACATATAATCTGAGCTCACCTGAAATGTTGAAGCAATAGCAATTCAAATACAAAAGAGAGTTTTCTTAATTAAACCTATCATTTCTGATCCTTCTTTGGTTGTTCTGAGCTGATGAGTATATCTGAAGAACAGGAGAAAGTGAAGTCGAATAACATATTTATTATAAGTACTATTATAAATAACAAGTAATTTCTGGATATTATATGTTAATTATCATGTTTAATCTTCATAACAATTTTTGGAGATATTTGCTCTTTTATCTTTTATAGATGAGGAAACTGAGGTCCAGAGAGCTGAAGAGACATGCCCTCAATCACATAACTATAGTGGCAGAACCTTATAAGCTTTAGACTTTTTTGACTGTGCTAAATTTCTTAGACTATGCCCACTGCTACTGGCACCATACTTTGACCAATTGGAAGTGTATTCTTTTATTTGTATAGTGAGACCTTTTTTATAGATATAATACCAAATGATTATTTGCAGTATTCATTATTTTTACTCTAATGGTAATATTTTATAATATGGTATATTGGAGCTCTTCTCCTACAAACTACCCTGGCTCATAAGACATGATTGATTTGGCCACCCTCATTTATAATCCAAATTGACTTGTCAATTTTTGACACATCAAGCATGTTTCTGTTTTAGAACACCTACACAAGTTGTTCCCTCTCCCTAGAATGTTCTTCTTTTCAGTCCTTCAATGACTGGCTCCTGTTATTCAGCTATCAGCTTAAATGTCAACTCCCCAGAGAAGTCTTCATAGAAGATTTCAGAGAAATCATTTTCATAAGTATCCTTTAAGTAGTATTTAAATACATTTAGTGGTATGACTTCATAAAATAGTTCAAAAAAAGAATGAGCTCAAGATGACATCTGCATTGATGTTTTGAAATATTGATATCTTTCCTATCAGGCACAGTTCTAAAAGCCTTTTTTGATCTAGATGAGAATACGGCAAATAATATGATTAATTTTCTGAAAGCCTAAACATTTGAGTAAAGGAGAGATAACTTCTGGAATGCTAGCCGTAAGCCAGGTACATACAAGTATTAGAGATAATAGGTATAGAATCCACTACTCAAGGAATAAGTTAAGTGATTTGACCAATGTTCTGTAGCTACTTTGCTGAAGAAATAGGATTCAAATGTAGGTATGTCTGATTCCCAAACTAGTGTTTTTTCTGCACTGCGTGCTATTAATACCTCATGACTCCAGTGTATAAAAGGCCAGGTGTATCATCTTAAATTATTGGAAGCTAGCAGAGTATAAATAATAAACTAATAAGTAAAATTGTGACAAGTGATTGCTATTTGATCACTAAATATAGTTAAGAGGTTGACATTTTTCCCAGCATATGCCTAATCACTTGAAAATGTTGGATCACATTTAATAAATCTGGATTCAGTAACCCTATTTGACAGGTGGAAAATGTTATTTGTCATAGAAATGTTCATTTTCAAATTCCTAAAAGAAAACAGTGAATAGTAAGATAAAATTTTTTTAAAGAAAAGTATGTGAAAGAGAACAATTTTTCCTTTATCGTATTATTTTAGAAATTAAAAACTACTTTTTTGTGTTATTTCTACAGTAGATCTTGAAGGAAATACAAAATACAAATCTGATTGTTCAGGAAATGATTTACAGGTGACTACCTCATATTTTATATTATTGTTTGAATTATTTAATCCCCTAATATACATACAATCTATATTTAAGTAAAAACTACAATTGATTTATTTATTATTAAAAAGTGTAATAGTATTGGGTATATTTTGAAAACTTCATTTTCAAATGCTTATACTTCATTTCTTTTATAAAAAGTGGGAACATTTTAGAGTTAACATTTATAAAGTGTCATGAGAATATGGTATTTTATATATATATATATATAAATTACTTATGAGCAATGCATGTCTCTATACATAAAATGCCCATTTTTAAATTAATTTAATTACTGTGAGTTAGTTTCTTTTTCAACTTGTTTCATTTATCAGACTTGGAAAAATATACTCTGTATGAATAAGCAGTTTCAGATTTTGTTCAGTGTTTGGAATGTTAAATGTTAATTGGGATCTCTGAGCTATAAAACTACCTTAAACTATCTTATGTGTGGGAAAAGGAAGGGAAATTGAGATACCCTTTTCTTCTTAAAAGAGAATATAGAAAAAGTAATCGAAATACTATTAGGAGTTCAAAGAGCAATATTATTAATTTTTAATTACCCAAGGACAAATCAGTTGTCCTTGTATAATTAGTTTAACATTTACACTTTTCCATTTTATTTCTTTCTTTGATATGCTTTTGACCATTTAAAAGGAATTTATAAGAGAGCAGAAAAAGAAAAGGAAATGACACAGACAGACTATAAACATTTAACCTGGTAATTTGTTAGACATTCTGGAAAAAAGTCAGGGGTAAGTTGCTAAAACGACAAAGCTATACAGTTATACAGTATTGTTCTCCCTTACCTTAAGGAAGCACAAGGACTTTGCCCCTTGACAATGTTTAGAGATATTTTTCATTGCCCAGCCTTGAGGAGATCAGGGTATTGCTACTGGTATCTATTAGGTAGAGATCAGGGATGCTGCCAAACATCCTACAGAGCACAGGACAACTCCCAACAACAACAAAAATCATCCAGTCCAGAATGTCAACAATGTAAGGTTGAAAAACTCTGCCGTAGAAAGTGGTGCATATCTCTCATTTCATAAATAATTGAAATACAGAGAGATTAAAGCCATACAAATACTGAGTGAGGTGGGCAAAATTTGAACCTGGATCTCCTGACACCAAGCCACTGTGCTTTCCTTAGTTCTCATTGTTCATAGAATTAAAATCTCAGTTATCTTTGGGAGTATCATGACAGAAAGCAAAAAGGAGAGAGAGAATCATCAAAGTCAGTGCTGTGTCCCAATATTTGTTATGTTTCTTTTAATTGTACTGTAATTGGGTTTATATTTTATTTGTTTAGATGTATTGTTAATAAATATCTAGAAATACCCTTTGTTTTGGAATTGATGGCTTCATTAAAAATTTAATCAATATATATTATCCATGTTTATTCAGTTTGCAGCTTCTGGGATGCATACCATGGGAATATAAGAATATTAAGACAGAATTCAAGTTTTCAGGGAAACTATAGTGTAAAAAGAAAATGAAACCTTTAAAATATGGGAGAAATTATTAAAAATGTGAGTTGAACAGGGATAGAAACAATCTGGCATCTAAAATTGATTGCTGGAAACTACCTACATGTCAGAGAAAAGGGAATATTTGAGCACATGACAATATTTATATTAAAAATATTATGTACTCATTATAAATGATATTTACGATGAATTTTTAAAAGCCAAGGTACAAGTTTATATTCAGTGAAAAAAATAAAATAGGATATAAATTTATGCAGCTGCATTATACCAAACATGGTCGATTATATTGATCCCTTCATTTGTATAACAAATAGCTCCTCAATGCAGTCTGTGTTTCAAGCACTTTTCTAGACTCTAAAAACGAGGCAGTTAGCAAGAGAGGCATACACTTTTCCTTAAGATGCTTATAGTCTTATCAGGGAAGATAGAGAGACAAGCAACAAAAAATTGTGTTAAGAAATAAGGGAGTCCTTTGGGAGTGGAAAGCTGAAGCCCTATATTGTCATTAGTAAGGTAAGCTATGCTACGATGTGCTAACTAGTTAGCCTGGAAATATTCACAGTTCATCCAGAAGGAATTTGTTTTTTACCCAAGTAATGTCTAGTTTATGTTAGGTGGCCCTCCTCCATCTTGCAGAAGCACGTGGCTTCTTAGGTTGTCAGGTTAGGGGAAGGGAGAGTTAGAGAATCCCGTGGGATGCTTTTAAGGACTAGCTCTGTAAGTGGTTTACAAATCTCTTTCCCCCACATCTTATTGACAAGGAATGGGATTCATTCCCCCAATCTAACTGGAAAGCAGGTAGAGAAATGTAAAGGAGCTACATTTGACTATGTGGTGAATACCAACTCTGCCACTGGTATTTACCACAGATTGAACAATTCAGAAAAGCTTCCACCAGAAGCTATAGCATTTAAATTGAGACTGAAAAATAAGTAGTTAGCTATACCAGGAAGGACATTAAAAGATTATATCAGGTAAAAATAATTTTATGCAATGCCACAAATATTAAGTTCTTAAACTTGCTTGTGTAGAAATATTTTATTTTAGTTATCTAATGCTGCATAGTAAACTGCACAAAATAAGTGGACTATAACAGCCATTTAATATGCTCACTGATTCTGAGTAAGGAATTCAGACAGGGCACAGTGGGGATGGCTTATCTCAGTTCCATGATGTTTGGGTTATCAACTTGAAGACTAAAAGGCTGTGAGGGCTGAAATTATCTGAAGCATTGTTCTTTCATATGTCTAGCAGTTGATTCCACCTATTGGCTGGGAAGCTCAATTATTCTCCTAAAGGCCCAACTGATACAGTCTTTCCTTAGGGAGTACTTTGGGCTTCCTCACAGCATGGTGACCAAGTCTCAAGAGCAAGTGTCTAAAGAGGAAGAAAACTAGGTGGAAGCTTTATCCCTTTTATGACCTAGCCTTAGAAATCACACACCTTCACCTTTGCCATGCTCTATTGGTTGGAACAGTCAGAAGCCCTTGTCCATATTCAAGGGAAAAGAGCATGAACCTACCTCTCAATGGGAAGAGTGTCATTTATATTATAAGAAGAGACAGTGAGAAAGGATCAATTGATCGATTGGGGTATTTGTAAAGCACAATCTTGCACACTCCTCACGTAAGAATGTTCACAAATAAAAACAAATCTCTATTCCACTACATGGATAAGTCACTAATTGTCATTGTCAGTGGTAGTTTACCTATTGGTTATTCATCCATGATGTCTTTTACTGTACTTTTGAAATATATTGTAAATTTTAGTAGCCCCATCCTGTCTTGATATGTGTACAAGGAGAAAGAAGACTAAAAGTGATAATTTTAAAAAATCATATGATGCCATTGGAAATCAGAAAAGATTTTTAAATAGACTTAAATGAACATTCTTTCAGAATCTGTAATGATTTTCAGATAAATAAAGGAAATTCAGTACTAATTTATCATCTTTACAAGCCTGCTAGCTAGATAGGACAGTATTTTTTAAATTTTATTTTATTGCACTATTCTGTCTGCTAGCCTCAGCTATAATATAGACAAAATATTAAACTAGAAAAATTATTATGTTCTCTCAGTAAAAATAGTTGCTAAAGTTAAAAACACAACATATTACACTTTTGGTGATTTTAGTTTGGTTGGCCCTGATGTTCTGTGTACAGAATTATTTTATATATATGTTTGTTTGGTATGTATGTGTGTATACCCATGTGCATTCGTATATATACATATATACAAATATGCTCAACAGTTTCAATGTACGTACATATATACATACTAAGCCATAAATTTGAAATTGATCCCTTTCTTGTTTCATTTGCCTATTTTAACCTATCTACTGACTAGTGTGATTTTTTTTTTTTTTTTTTTTTTTTTTTTTTTTTGAGGCATGGTCTCACTCTGTTGCCTGAGCTACAGTGCAGTGGCATGATCATAGCTCATTGCAACCTCAAACTCCTGGGCTAAAGTGATCCCCCTGCCTTGACCTCCTGAGAAGTTGGGAGTACAAACATGTGCCAACACACCCGGCTGATTTTTCTATTTTTTGTGAGAAAAAAAAATTTTTTTAATTTTTAATTTTTTTGTTTTAGCTATGTATAATATATATATACACACACATATATATAATCTGGATTGTTTGTAGGGCATTTGTAGGATCAGTAGAAGACTTAGAAAGCAGAATATTGGCTCACAGTTTGTTCATTGGCAGATCAAATGTTTTGTGGGTTTTTTTTAGCTCTTTGTTATGACCAAAAAAGTATACAAAAGAAACCATGAAAAGCATAATTGATTATATGTTGTACAGACCAGAACATTCCAACTCACCAAGAAAAGATAGATGAAAAAATTTAATCAGAATATATTAAGTTGTCTGCAAGAAAATATAACTAATTCTGTAAGAAATCAGACTGTTGCCTTAGAATACATTCCTCAGATATCCATGTAAGCAACAGGAAGAAAATTAAATGTACATTATCCACTTGTATTATGTTATTCTTTATTGTACCAAAGCCAAACACAATTCCAACTGAGTTGCTACTTACTGCTTGATCTTTCTATTATTTTGCTTTCCATCAATGGCTTTTTTCCTCTTTAGGGTAACGTATATCTCTAACAGTGGGGTTGCATTTCTTACAGAGATCAAAATTAGAGTAATTGAAAATGTTGCAGCTTGAAAATATTTAATGTCTTGTTTCATGAGTATTTCTAGGGCCATACAAAAGTTAAGATTGAAGTAGTGGTATAAGAAACTCTCCCAGGCCGGGCGCGGTGGCTCACGCCTGTAATCCTAGCACTCTGGGAGGCCGAGGTGGGTGGATTGCTCAAGGTCAGGAGTTGGAAACCAGCCTCAGCAAGAGCGAGACCCCGTCTCTACCATAAAAAGAAAGAAATTAATTGGCCAACAAACATATATATAGAAAAAATTAGCCAGGCATGGTGGTGCATGCCTGTAGTCCCAGCTACTTGGGAGGCTGAGGCAGAAGGATTGCTTGAGCCCAGGAGTTTGAGGTTGCTGTGAGCTAGGCTGACGCCACGGCACTCACTCTAGCCTGGGCAACAAAGCGAGACTCTGTCTCAAAAAAAAAAAAAGAAAAGAAACTGTCCCAGAAGCCAGCCACTGATAGAGAGAGAGGCAGGACAGTGGCCTTAGTGTAGGGAAACTTTTCAGGAAGCTATGTAAACTGATAATCTGATACATACATGTGCAAAGATGGCAAATTAGTGCATGTAAACATAGTTTTAGAAACAGCCTCAGGATTCAGTAAAGTGCACTTTCTTTGCTCTGGACCAGCGATATGCCTACCTTTCCCATCCCATCATGGATCCCCTGGCTTCTTATAATTTCTAGTTAAAATAAATTGGAAACTGAAACAAGGTAGGCATGGTTTTTAAAAATTTCATTGTATTTAGTCAAACATGAATCTCTAAAGTTTGATTTCAAACTAAATAAAGGTATCTGTGCCAGAGTTAGGAGAATAATTTGAAAACATTATATAATTCGTATCAATAAAATTCATTACACTTGCAAAGATGTGGAAACTGCCCAATGCCCATCAATATGAGCAGATTAATAAAATGAAGTATATGTATACCATAGAGTATTACTCCCTCAGCCATAAAAAAATGGTGTACTAATACCTTTTGTAACAACCTGGATGAAACTGGAGACCATCCTTCTATGTTAAGTATCTCAAGAATGGAAAAACAAACACCACATGTACTTAGTATTAAATTGGAACTAATTGATCAACACTAATGTGCACATATGGTAGTGAAATTCAACAGAAATCAAGCAGGTGGGAAGGGATAGAAGGGGATGAGTAAATTTACTCCTAACAGGTATAGTGCACACTATCTGGGAGATGGACACACTTATAACTTTGACTCAAACTATACAAAAGCAATTCATGTAACCAAAACGTTTGTACCTCCTTAATTTCATGAAAAAAACCTCTCATTTTTAGCGTTGTTCAGTAATAAATTTAAAATCCTGCTCCTTATGAAATAATTTTTAGAGCAGGTACCATGCTTGACCAATCTTGTATAGCATATGTGTATGATAAGGTTGTAGGGAATATGAGGAGATTTGGCAGCAGTAACCTGAGTTACCTACTTCCAAAGTGATCTCCCTACTCCTCCCTTTCCCGTGACTAACTCTAATTTTTTCTTTAGTATACACCTTACAAGTCATCTCTTCCAGAGGTGTTCATTGATCCCTTCATTTTGTATTAGGTATATCTCCCCTGTGAACATCTGTAGCACCCTGTGCATACTTCTGGTACTTCTGTTTATTTATCTGTTGCTCCCCTACTAGACTGTAAGATTGTTGTAAGCTTTTCTGGTTTTCAGCTTTGTGTCTTCAGCTAATCATATGCCTGATACTTGGTAAAGACTAACTTGTTTGTTGAAGGAATGCATATGCGAAAAAGTACATATGAATAGATTTTATGAGACATACATTCATAGACAATGTTTGGAATTCATTACACATGAAACACTGAACTAGTGTCTTTGTTATGATTCTTCAACTCATGTTGCAATACTATTTTTGTTCATTTGGATCTTAAACCAATTGCTCTAAACAAAAAATAATTATTATTTGAATTAAATGATTCAATTTTGTAGTATTATTTAGATATTTCTGTTTCATCTTGAGTCAATTGCAGTATGCTATATTTTTCTAGGATTTGTCCATTTCACCTATATTTTCAACTATATTTATATAAATTTGTTTTAATACCTTCTTCTTATGGGTTTAATGTCTGCAACATCTATAGTTATATAGTTTCAGATGTTAGCAATTTATGTGCCTGCCTCTTTCCTTCCTTCTTACTGCTCTTTTATAAATCTCTCCAGAAGTTTGTCAATTTTATTAGGTTTTTTAGAGTCTACTTTTAGCTTTGTTGTCAGTTCTATTTTATTTTTGTTTTATATATTGTTAATTTCTTTTTATTTTAATTATTTCTTTTTCTCTGCTTTACATTTTTTTTGTTTCTCTTATCAAACCTATTTTATTTGATTTTCAGATCACTAATTTTCATCCATCTTTTCCATAATCATGTATGGTTATAAAATTCTCATCAGATGTTGCTTTTGCTATCTACCACAAAATCATATTCAGATTTTCATTGTGATTTAGTTCTGATTTCCATTTTGAGTTACTTAGAAGTATGCTGCTTATTTTTGAAAAAGTTAGATTATGTCTAATTATCTTTTTGTTACTAAATTCTAATTTAATCTCAGTTTTGTTAGAAAATGTGGTTTGTATAATATCAATTATTTAAAAATTGTTGACATTTACTTTTTTGGCCTAGTACATGATCAGGTTTTGGATATGTTCCACTTTAGAAATGTACTTGAAAATAATGTGTATTCCATAGCTGTTGGTGCAGTTTTGTATATATGTTCATTAGTTAAGGGTAATTGTTCATATTTTTCATGTATTCTTATGGCATTGTCTTCTTGACCTATCAATTACTGAGCTATATGAAAAATCTTTAATTTAGGTGTGTTTGTTTTAGTTCTTGTCATATTTGGCTTTATGTATTTTGAGGTTATGTTACCAGTTACATACAAGTTGTAAATTCTGTATCTTCCTGGCAAATTTAATATTTTATCTTTTTTTTAATGCTTCTCTTTATTTCTAATAATGCTTTTTACCTTAGAGTATATTTTGACTGATACTGATATAACTTTAAAATTTGCCATGAATATCTTTTTCTACCTCATCTTTTATTTATGGTATATATGTATCTCTCCAAGAAAAACATACAGCTACCTTTAAAAATCCAACCTGACAATTTTTATCTTTTAACTGGATTATATAGTACATTTATACTTATAGTAATTACTGTTATATTTGGAGTTATTTCTACCATTTTATTTTGTGTTTTTATTTTCCACACTACTTATTAATTTTTTCCTCTTTATTGCCTTCTTTTTGTAGTATTCATTATTCTTTTTCTCATTCATTTTTTTCCTTCCCCTAGTTTGGAATTTATGTACTTTATTTTAGGTAGTTACCCTAGAAATATTATCATGTGTACATCTCAATTTATGTGTGCACTTTTACTATCTAACCAAACAAAACAAAGAATTTAGAATAGGATATTTGATCACCTTTTTCAAATTTATATATTTCTGTTTTAATCACTTAATTCCATCCTTTGATTATGGAAGAAATAATTGTAATTGTTTTATAATATTAATGTTGCTTATATTTACCTATGTACTTGCCGCTTTTTTTCTCATCATTCCTTTGATATTTGAGATCATTCATCTCTTATTATTTTCCTTTTGCCTGAAAGTGTATTCAGTGGGGACATTAAAGTAACAAACCCTCTCAATCTTTATCTTCAAATGACTTTATTTAACTGTCATTCTTGGAGGCTATTTTTTCTGGTTATAGAATTTTAGGTTGTGAGTAAACTTCTTTTAGTGTATTGAAGATTTTATTTTAACGTTTTCTGGCTTCTGCTATTTCTTCCCAGAACTCAGTTATTAATCTGTCACTGAATATAATCTGTCAGTTCTTTGAATGTTTCCCTTTGAGATATTTTCTTTTTCTTTGATTTTCTGCAGTTTCACTTTGAGATGTACAATGTATATTATTTTTATTTGTTCTCATTGTGATTCATTGGGATTCTTGAATGTTTGAATTGAAGTTTTTCATCAGGTATGGAAATTTTGCAGCCATTTTTTTCTTTCAGCCTAACCTGTACCTCCTTCTCTCTTTGCTAGAACTCTAATTCAGATATGTGTTAGATCTTTTCATGTTGTTTCCCATACATCTTTTCCTCTCAGGACTACATTTGGCATAATTTATTCAGTTCTCTACTCTAGTTCTTTAATTCTCTTTTTTAGCTATTAAATACAGGTATCAAAATTATTAACATGTAAAGTTCAAAGAAAAACAAGTAGCTCAAGATAGAAAAAAATAATTTAAATTCATTTTATTAATAAAAAGAAACAACATACAAACAAAAATATATAGCAATATCACTCTTAGGAAGTAGGAAGGTATACTATATACTATACATACAATATAAATATTTAATGTGTTTCAAGAAATAAAAGACTTAACAATGTGAAAAAAGAGCATGAAGTCCAAAAAAAGAAAACAGTTTCTAAAAATGTCAAGTATGATAATCAAAGCAAAAAAAAAAAAAACTGAGTAGGAAATATATTAATAGATTGTTCAAGAGAATGTTTATGTTTGTTTCTGTCAGATGCCCAAGAGCAGTTTTTAATACAATACTATTAATATATAACCACTTTAAATTCTTTTTTTTTTAATTCAGGGTATTTATAGGGGTACAAACATTTTGGTTACATGAAATGCATTTGCTCAAGCCAGGGCCACAAGCATAAATTCTTGGCTTGAGGTTTTGTGGATCAAGTGAGTAGTGAAGATTCAGACTATAGACTTCAGTGAGGGCTAGCTTGTGGTTACAAATTCTCAGAGAGCATTTATTGTCCTCATCTACCCAGTGCCAAAGTTTTGACAGGCAATTTCTCCTTGCATTTTCTATAGGAAATCCTATAGGAAAAAGGATTGGGGGTAGGTGGAAGGGTAGGTAGTATGGCATAGTGTTCAACAGCGTACTGTCTAAACACAAACCATCAGAATTTGCATTTTGGCTTTAATACTAACTTTGAGCAAATTATTTAACCTTTCTGTGTATCACTGTCTTGATATCTAAGATGAGGATTATAGTGGTGCCTTTTTTTATGGTTTTTGTGGGGATTAAATGAATCAATGTCTTTGAAGCACTTAAAATACAGTAAAGCTCTGTGTTTGCTATTATCATGATGAACATCATTTTGTCTAGTTTACTCTTTACACTAACTGGGTAGGTTTTGTGGTCCCAGCATTACAGGGGATCTGCTGTTGGATGTCCCCTGCTGAGGCAGAAAAAATTAATGCTCAGGTTAAGTTGATTCAGCAAATATTCTCAAGGTAAAAAACAATTTAAGTTCTTGCCTTACCATTCTGAATAAGTCCTCACTTAATCTTGTCCTCAGTATTCCTAACGTTTTTTTTAGCTCATGGGTACGCTTGAGAGATATTTTTTATACTCTATCTGTTATTTTAGTTGTTTTTAAGTGGAACTCATGTTGCAGGAATTAAAAGTCCATATAGCTTGCAAATACCAAAGCTAAGAGTAAAATCTCAATTGATTCTGAACATGTGCTTCCAAAAATAGCTGGACAAAGGACGTAAGGAGACATTTCCTAAAGAAGGAATGTTTCATGGGCATTACATATTCAAAATCATTGGTAATACCAATATAGTATCATTTTCATATCAAATTAGAAAAGGAAGGAAGGAGAAAAACAGAATTTGAAATCCAATATTGACAAGCATTCAAGAATACAGATACCTTCAGCTCTTTTACTGGCAAGAACATTCATCATTACAGTTCGTATGCAGAAGAGCTTGACAATGTGTATACAAATTGTTAAAATATTTATATTTGACACATAAATTTCAATTATAAGAATTTATAAAAATAATTAAAGCTGTGTGCGGGGATTTAGCCACAAGAGTGTTCATTCCATTTCTTTTATAGGGAATTAGAATATTGGAAACTTTTATTTTTTTTTAAATTGAGATAGAGTCTTGCTCTGTTGCTGAGGTTTAGAGTGCAATAGTGTCGTCATAGCTCACTATAACCTCAAACTCCTGGGCTCAAGCGATCCTTCTGCCTCAGCCTCCAAAAAAGCTGGGACTATAGGCTCGTACCACCATGTCTGGCTATTTGTTTTTTTTTTCTTTTTTTCTGTAGAAACTGTGTCTTGCTATTGCCCCGGCTGGTCTCAAACTCTTGACCTCAAGCCATCCTCCCGCCTTGGCCTCCCAAGGTGCTGTGATTATAGGCCTGGGCTACAGCCAGAATATTGGAAACTTGTAATTGTTTTACTATAAGGGAATGGGTTGATCTGAGTGTGAAATATTCATATAGTGAAATGCTAAATAGCAATTTGTTTTATTTCAAAATATTAAGGGAGTACAAATGTTTTAGGTTGAATGGATTGCACTGTAATGCTTGAGTCCTGGCTGTAGGTATACCCATTACCAAAATAGTGTTCATTGTACCCATTGGGTAAGTTTCTGCCCTTCACCTCCCCCTCAGTCCCCCTGGTTGATTTCCACTGAGTTTTACATTCCTCTGTGCACATGTGTGTTCATTAGTTCCAATTTAATAGTGAGTACATGCATTGTTTGCTTTTCCGTTCTTACAATGCGTCATGTAGGAGAATGGCCTCCAGTTCCATTCAGATTGTTGCAAAAGGTATCAATTCATCCTTTTTATGGCTTAGTAGTACTCTATGGTATACATATACCACATTTTATTAATCCACTCATGAATTGATGAGCACTTGGGTTGGTTCCACATCTTTGCAATTGTGAATTGTGCTGCAATAAACATTCGAGTGCATGGGTGTTTTTGACGAAAAGTCTTCTTTTCCACTGGGTAGATACCCAATTGTGTGATTGCTAGGTTGAATGTTAGGTCTACTTTTAGTTCTTTGAGGAATCTCCATACTGTTTTCCATAGAGGTTGGACTAATTTGCATTCCCACCAGCAGTGTATAAGTGTTCCTTTCTCTCTGCATCCATGCCAACATTTATTGTTTTTGGACTTTTTAATAGAAGCTGTTCTAACTGGGTTAATTAAGGTAATATATCATTGTGGTTTTAATTTGCATTTTTCTGATGATTAATATTGTTGAACATTTTTTCATATGTTTATTGGCTATTTGTCTTTCTTCTTTTTAGAAACTTCTGTTCATGTCTTTTGCCCACTTTTTAATAGGGCTGTTTGCTTTTTTCTTGCTAATTTGCTTGAGTTCTTTGTAAATTCTGGATATTAGTCCTTTATCAGATGTGTAGCTTGCAAATTTTAAAAGATGTCCTTGAAGTATATTTATGCTGTGGAAAGTTCATGATAATTTTTTGAGTGGAAAAATTGTCAACTAAATATACACATGGTCAAATTTTTCATAAAAATAATATATATAACCATAATCAATCTCAAAGAGTTGAAAGTGTCCAAACTTATCAAATTATATACATTTAAAGTGTTCAGTTTTATATATATCAATTATAACTCAGAAAAGCTGTGATTTTTGTAACAGAGTAAAAGTAATACCTCTTCAGAAAGAGGTTTGGGATGATTTTCAAAACATTTTCTTTTTTACTTATTTATATTTTCTATAATGATCTGAACATTATTAAAAATAGATAACATGCCATTAACTAAACTCTGAATAAGAAGCATATTTTACAGTGCCAATACTCTAACATAATTATTTACATTTTCACATATATGGTTATGTATTAATAGTTAAAATCATTTTGTGCATATATTCTATAATCTACCTTTTTCTTGGCATTTTCTAAGTACTTTTCTATGTTTCTATATGATTTTGCAATTATCTATTTGATGACCAAATTCTATTCCATTGCTTAGGATACTAAAGTTTCATATATTTTCACCATTTGTTTACATATTTACTTTTCTAACATACATTTGGCAATTATTTATTATGGGTAGCACAATTAAAATAATTAAAATGATAATTCTGAAGATAATAGTAACAGCTGTAATTTACCAAGTATCTTTCTGTTACTTCACAAAGGTTATCACATTTAATTATTGGAATAACTCTGTGTTAGGCATTATTAGCCTCTCTTTATAGATGATGATTCTGAGATCAAAGAAGCTAAGTGATTCATTGGATATACAGCTATTGAGACGTTTAGCCAGAATTCAGTTCAGGTTTGTCTGACTATTTCCTGATTTGCCTGAGTCTTTTCTCTTAGCGTTTCTGAAAATGTTCTGTGAATGTTATCAGGAAACATTAACAGGAATGAAAATTAGTTTGCATTAATTCTATTGTCTGGTTCCTATTTCCCTATATATTTCAGAATGTTTAAGACTTGTCTTTTGGTTTGCAGTGTTGTTATTAAGACCAGTACTTTCAGATTCTCAAATCTTGTACATGAGTCCCCCTGCTCAATCTTTAGAAGCTTTTAGGATCTTCTCTTTTGCCTTAGTGCTCTATTCTTTCTTAATGATACACCTTGTTGTTTGTTCTGTTTTTATCCTTTGGCCTGGATATTGGGTAAATATATTTCATTTGGAAATTTTTCTTCTCTCTTTTTTTTTTTGATAACTTTCTCATCCTCTAATTTTATTGTCAGTGATGATGTTGCAGCATCTTTTTGGCTCGCATCTTATTTGGATGTTGGACCTCTTAGACTGGCCTTCTAATTGCCTTTTCTTTTTTTCTCCTATTGTTCATTTCTCTGTCATTTGGTTCTACCTTGTAAGAGTTCTTCAGCCTTATCTTCTACCCTCTTTTTATAAATTAATGCTATTTTTATAATTTCTCATGAATCTTTCTTGATCTCTAAGAGTTTCTTTTCTGTAGCTTCTTATTCTTGTTTCCTGGATACAATATAATTTCTTATTTCTGTGAGGTTTTTATTTTAAATATTTTTTTTTGCAGTTTCCTCTGTTCCTGGAATTGTTTCAGTATCTCTAAGTTCATTTTTTTTTTTCTTTTCCATGGTTTGAAACCTGTCTGTGTGCTATGAGCAGAGCTTGTTGACTGGAGAGCTTCACTATAAGTTGAATGAGCAGTGAACTGACCTTTGTTTGGAGAATACCAAATGTCAGTATCTGAAGATATTTACTCTTGGGCAGTTCAAATTATGCAGAGAGGAATTTTCCAGTCTCTAGCTTCTAGAATAAAAGTCTGCATGCCAGCATTCTCACTAAAAAAATCAATGGAAAGATAGTGGTAGACTCATAAACCTTTACTTAATCCCTCTTCTTAAACAAGGCACTTACCCCATTGTCAGCTTTTCTTAGTGTCTCTAAATCCAAGGCCTCTTTGGTTCAACCTTCTAGAAAATAAAACTCCAAATATCTACAGTAGTAGTCACCTGGCTCCAGAGTAGGGAAGTAGATCCATTTATTTAGCATCCCCCTTTTAAAATTATTGAGCAAATCCTCCCATTTAATGCCCTCTCCTATATTCCTGAGCTTTTCTGAGGTTCTGTAATAGTTTTGCTTTGCTTCTTACTGGTCTTTCTCTGTCCCTCCTTCTATCTCCTTTTCTCTTTTATTCCTTCTCTCTTCCTCTCTCTCTCCCTGTCCTTCACTCCCTCCGTCCTCCTTCACCATTTCTTACCTCACTCACCCCCAGTTGTCTTGAATCAATCTAATTCCCACTTTCCAAAATTGTATTGACATCTTATCTGCTTTTGTCTATTTTCTTGGGTTTTTTCCTTGTAGTGTTATAATTTTTTAATGTATATTTTATCATTTAAATAGTTTTTCAGGAAGGAATGAAGATAAACACATGTTTAATTCACTATGTTTAACTGAAAAACTCATTTTATAATATTATGGCCACGTATTCAAGAGTGTGCTATGTTCTCCACTTATTCAAGTGATATTTTAAATCTCCCAATTAGTTTTCGTGATTGTCTTCATAAAGGTTTGATGCATTTCTCAATAAATTACACTCTAAATAATGCAGTTTCTCCTTGTTATTTGGAATAAATTGTCTTCCTCTTTTGTATTTTCTAGCTAGTTATTACTTAGTGGTATTACATTAGTATAGTTAACTTACATATGGACAATTTGTAAAACTCATTATAATTCTATAATTTCTGAGCTGATTGTTTTAGATTTCAAAGCAAATAGTCATTTTATCAAAGGAATACTATACCCTGGCACAGTGGTGTGCACCTGTAGTCCCAGTACTTGGAAGGTTGAGGTGGGTGGACATTTTGAGGCCAGGAGTTTGAGGCCAGCCTGGGCAACATAGTGAAACCCATCTCTAAAAAATAATAATAATATTTGCCTCTTTCCTTCTATATTAATTACGTTTCTATGTTCTGCATTTATAAAAATACTCAAAACCATTGTAAATGATAGTGGTAATAATTAATATCCTTATTTTATTCCATAGTTTAGAGGGAATGCTTCTAGTAGGGTTTTACTATTGGATGTAATACTGAATTCTGTTTTGAAATAGGTCATTATTTTTAAAATGTAGGGACAAGCAAAAACCGAGAAGACATTTCTAAAGAACACAGAAGGCAGCTTAAAGGGGGTTCCCTCTGGACAAATTGGACAATTAGAGTATCAAAATAAATAAAGATGGTAATGATTTATATCACAATAAATTAAAAGCAGTATTCCATGAGTCCACACTGACATTTAAAAGAAATTAGAAAGAAGGGAAGAAGGGAAAATTTTTGCAGAAGAATGCCAGTCAATAAATGTAGAGTGAATAATAGAAATAGTAAAGCACACTAATTTAAAACAATTGTAATAATTGATTCAGGCAGTGGTCACTAATTGCTACTAAAATTAGTGACAAAAGATTGTGGGAACAGAATGTTCACATGGTCTCAAAGTATCACCTCACAGATTAATCAGAAAGGAAAAGGTAACTTTAAAATGGACAGATATTCTCTTAACCAAAAGATTAAACTTCACAGCATCAGTAAATGACAGTCTGACATCATGTGCCTTCTAATGTGATACACTTCAGGAAGAAACGATGCCACTTTTATTATTTTCCCATCCAACCAAAATTTTAATCATGAGGAATTAACCGGACACATTGAAATTGAGGAACAATCTGCACAACACTGGCCTGAACTCTTCCAAAATGTCAGTGATGTGAAAAAACTAAACAAGATTATAAATTTACTCTAGATAAAAGAATAAAGAGTGACTGGATCTTAAATTAAAAAAAAAAATCCCAGCAAAAGTAACAAAAGGTTATATCTAGGACCCTTTGAGGACAAGTGACAAAATGCAAATATGGATTATATTAAGACATTATATCATATAAAATAAATGTTAAATGTCCTGAATATGATAATTATATTATTATTATATAGGAGAATATCATTGTTCTTAGAAGATACATACTGGAGTGTATATCTTCACAATGTGTGCAACTAACTCTCAAATGATTCAGCAAAAAGAATTATCATATGCAGATATAGGGTAGTCTCCCCTTATTCTCGGGGGATAAATTCCAAGACTCCCATCAGATACCTGAAATTGCTGATAGTACAGACCCTATATACACTATGTTTTTTTCTAATGATGAAGTTTAATTTATAAATTAAGTACAGTAAGAGATTAACAATAATGAATAGTAAAACAATTGCAACATTTTACTGTAATAAAAATTATATGAATCTGATTTTTCTCTCTCAAAATATCTTACTATACTGTATTCACCTATTTTGGGACCTTGTTAACTGTGGGTAACTGAAACCACAGGAAGTGAAACCACGGATAAGGAGGGACTGCTATACACACACACACACACAGACACATGCACACACACACGCATACACACGTACTCAGAAAGAAGGGAGGACAAATGTGACAAGGGGCTAGAAATTAGTTAAACTGGGTGAAAGGTAAATAAATGTTCTGTGGGGATACTGTTATTGGAACTTTTCTTAGGTTTGAAATTTTTCAGAGAAGTTGAAACAGTGAAATGTATTTCTGTGACTGATATGTAATGTCATAAAACTTAAATTTAGCTATCCTATCTTTAAACTGTATCTCTTTGGTAATAATTTCTCTAACAATTTGTTTTAGTTCATGGTTTTTTTGGCTTATGTAAGAAATTGTGTGTATGTGCTTGTACACACACAAGCATTTGTGAGAACCTTTGGGATCTCAGCTAAAATCCTATTCCCCAAGGAATCTCCTTGGCATGTGTATTTTTTATTAGTGGTTCTGTTCTGTCAGAAATATCCTGAGCTAAAATGTTCTTTCCTACTTTAAAAAACCATTTATTAGCTTTTCTTGAAATGTTGTCCTAAATGGCCTAAGAAACCTTTATTCCAAATACTTTCTACTTGATACAAAATGAATCTTTTTAAATTTTTTACACTTTGCAAAATAAAATAAGCATGAGAAATAATCACATGAGCCTCTTTGCAACTCATGGTTTCCAATACTTAATAAAAATAGCCAAGTGCTATTTCTTCTCTCGACAGATTTATAATTTTTAAATGCTTATAATTGAGTCAGTATCTACTCTGTAACCCATTTATACTCAGTTTTTA
This sequence comes from Microcebus murinus, assembly GCF_040939455.1. Lineage (NCBI taxonomy): Eukaryota > Metazoa > Chordata > Mammalia > Primates > Cheirogaleidae > Microcebus > Microcebus murinus. Next base: position 30,142,462 of record NC_134111.1, read on the forward strand.
TTTAAATCTCATCCTCATCATATGCTGTGTATGGCTTGTCAGTCTCATTTGATCTAGTATAGTGCCAAACTTTAAAAAAGATCTTTCAATCTGGACTCAGAAATCCTAGGAAGCTCAGGTCTGTCACTGACTAGTGTAAAATTCAGGCATCTTTTTGGTCATCTAAAATTCACTTAGATGACATACTCAGATAACAATCACCAATGTTACTTCTACTTTAGCATATGGTAAGTCGGCCATATCACTTGTTATGTGTCTTCTGCAGCTGTTCACTCTCAAACTGTAGCTAAAGCTTGCTGTTTTTATCAAATGAACTCTGACACTTGAAGTGTGGTTAGGGTTGAGAAGTGGGTGGATATGACCTGCGGCTTCTTCTTAGCCTTTTTAGTAATTTATTCAATGATCTAGTGATTGATACTTTCCTTTTGCTCATAAAGTTTAACTTTTATATAGTGGAGGATACATTGCATTTTATCTCCTGGGAGAATATTACCTTGTGGAAAACTTTCATTTTTATAATATACGCTCAAACATATACCATTGATATTTTTGGCAATTACTATTAACAATTTCTAAACGTCTCTAATTAAAATTTGACATCCCCAGTTTTGTTGGAGGACTATAGGATAGAGGAGCTTAAAATAACGTGTAGAGAGTAACCATTTCATTACTTCCCCTGTTCCAGAGGAATGGGAGTAGTCTCAATATCCCATATTCTGTCATGAGCAGCCAATTTTCAGCATGAAAGCAGCTGCTAGGAAAAGTTAATCAGTAGGACAGGATAGTAAAAATTGGATTAACAAATGATATGTGCATCACTTTGTTTTTGAACCCCATTTTTCCTCTCTGAATAATCTGAAGATAACTACGTATGCCATGTGGCAAGCGTAACATAACACAAAAGTTTCATTTGTTTCTATTTTTAAAAACTAATTTCATTATTATGAAGTAATATTTTATTTTATTTATTTGTTTATTTTTTGAGATAGGGTCTTGCTCTGTCACCCAGGCAGTGAGCTATAATGAGTGCAATGGCATCCTTATAGCTCACTGCCACCTCAGTCTCCTGTGCTCAACCAATCCTCCTGCCTCAGTCTCCCAAGTAGCTGGGACTACAAGCATGCACCTCCGAGCCTGGCTAATTTTTCTGTTTTTTGTTGAGATGGTGTCTTGCTCTTGCTCAGGCTGGTCTCAAACGTCTGGCCTCAAACAATCCTCCCATCTTTGTCTCCCAAAGTGCTAGGATTACAGGTATGAGCCACTGTGCCCCATTTTAAAGAATATATAGAAGAAGAAAAAGATGAAAATAAAAATCACATGTAATTATATTATCTAGAGACAATCATTTTAGTCCCTATCCTCCCAGATCTTCCTTTTTTAGAGGCTTTTATACTTTAAATGAGTTTATATTACATATGCCATTTTGTTACTTGATTGTTTTCATTAACATTACATTCTAAACATCTATCTAGGTTATTTAATTTTCTTCTGCACTATCATTTCATGTAGCTATGTAACATAATATAGTTGTTCCATGATTTATTTAAACAGATTCTCATTGTTGATTTAAATTTTTTAAATATACTACTGCTTTGATGACATTGATGAAATAAACTTTTGGGCACAATTTCTTTTGAATAAAAAATACAATTGCTAGGTAAACAGGACTCAAATTTTTAAATTTTTGACGCATATTACTGAACTGCTTTTTATTAAGTACTCTGTATTGAAATAGTTTAATTTTTAGAGAAAACCAATAAGGAACATGGCTGGTTTAAATACTATCTGAGAACTTCAGATAACCTCTTAACAGGCTGAAAAATTGTTGGTTAAAGATCTTGAGGTGAGAATAAGTTAATTACTGCCTGCTATAATTAGAAATAATATATTAGCAATTATCAGTATAAATTAAAAATACTACTTATGTAACAGAATAGGACATTTTATCAATATATAGAAACTATGAATTTCTATAAGAAATGGTTTGATGAATATAGTTTCTTCCCTTTTTTTCCTCAAAATGGAGATGTCTTTATTACCAATTCTAAATAATAAAAATAATGTATATTGATTAAACAGTCTAATAGTACACAAATATAAAACAGCAGAAATTAAAAATTTCTACATTTCTATAAACTTTCTATAATATTACTCTTCAGAGATACCTACTCTTGTTTGTGTGAATGTATATATGTATGTATATTTACTATTATGTATTCTTATCTTTTTAAATTTACATACTATTATGTATTCTTATCTTTTAAAATTTATACAAGTGAGATCATACGTTAATTCTGTTGTACAATTGCTTTTTAAAAAATCTGTCAGTATGTTGCTACCATCTTCCCATATTGCTACATACAGATTTACCATATTCTTTTTATTTTCTGTATGATATTCCTAATATAGATGTACTGTATTTTAGTAAATGAATTCCCTATTGATTATCATTTAAATTGTTTTTCTTCTCCATTACATATAATAGGTGCATTGATTATCTTGTACAGATATCTGTATGCTTTATTATTATTTGCATAAAATAAATGTGCCTGTGATAGTGGAATTGTTTGTTATTAGTGAACAGTGATAAGACTCTGAGCTCTCATTTTAGAGCTTGAATCCCAGCCTTCACTATAATATACCATAACTTTGGTAAGCTAATTGACCTCACTATAACATTGATATGATACTGGAAGCCACTTTATAGAATTCTTGAGAATTCAGTGTTCTTCTCTAATAAGGAAGTGCATGAAAAGCACTTAGTACATGCCTTTTGCACCTGGCACATAGCAAGTGCTAGAATATTCACTATTGTTATGAATTTCCTTCATTAGTGAATATCCTATTCATTTCTTTTGTTCATTTTTCTTTTGGAAGGTTTGTCTTTTCTATTGATATGTGTGTTAGTTTTTTATATTAAGAATATTTACTATTTTAAGTTATAAATGTTTTTCCCAATTTATCATGTCTTTTGCTTTCTTTTATACCTCCTGCTGCATTTAAGTTTTATGTTTTTGTTTACAATACTAAAATGTGTCAGTCTTTTCTTTTATGGTTTTGGCCTTTGTGTCATGCTAAGAAAGGAAATACTGCAGTATTATAAAATATATTCCTGTGTTCTGCTCTAGAGATTTTATCATTTTTATTTTCTACATTTAAATATTTATCTCTGTGTTTTTTAATATGATTAATACTGCTCCTTCTTCCCTCTTCCAAGGGTTATATTGGAAATTCCATGGTCCTTTTTAGGTTATCACTGATTGAGAAGGCACTACTGGAATTTGTTGGTCAGGAGCCAGGGATATCTGCCAGACTCCTGTAGTGCACAGGATTGTCCCTCCACAAAAAATTCCTAAGTCCAATTTGACTTTGAAATGTCCTGCCAGATCTCACTTTGTTACCATTACTTTCTGCTAGCAACAAACGTGAAAACTAAGCATGTAAGAATTACAAATAAAAATAAACAGTGGGATTTATCTGTTGCTTCCCAGATTAACTGAGCTTAAAAATAATAACACTTAAATAAGCAGAGAAATTCTAAATTTTACATATCAGGGTGAGTGAATAGATTAGTACAACTATTCTTGTTGTATTATTGTTGATTGCTCCTTTTCTTTGGTAGTATAGTCCTGTTTTATCGACACAATATTTCTCAAATAAAACTGAAAACAAAATTAGAAAATGTCAGTCACCTCTCTTATTTATTGCATTGTCTCTCTTCATTGGGTACCATTATACTGATGGCTCACATTAGTCTTTCTCTTTTGAGCTGCTGATTCTACTTTTATATCAGATAATCCTTATTCACGTAGGTCTCCATTAATAGTATTGTTGGCTGTCTTAGACTTTCCACAGCACATAGGTAGGTCTGACTGCAGGGGTTCTGTGGCAGGAGAGGCTGGGAAACAGTGAGTTTTAACTACTAAATATGATAAATTGGTATAATGAAAGTTCAGTCCTTTTCTGCACAATAGTCAGATCAGTCATTTCTTTTTATTTTGTACCTTTTCATTTGATATAGGTTAAGATAATATACAGTAGTTTGAGTTTATAGCCTTCTGATGGTAAAAGTTTAGTTAAGAACAATATCTAAAAGGTTGATAAAGATGTAGCTCACAAATAATTTTCCATACATATCATTTCTGTCAGTGTTTCTTTTTTAAAAAACAATTACCCACAAGAGAAGCCGGAAAAAAAGAAGGCTTTTCTAGAATGTGAAAGCTCTTTAGAGATAATGATGAAAATGTAGATAGCTATGGCTTCTACAGAATTTCAATATCACGTGCAGTAATAGAGCTCTTTTGGCTGTTTCTTCCTTCCTTTTTTAATAAAAAAAAGTGGAATTTCTGCAAAAGACTAAGATATGTATAGCGCAAGTATGTAGCCTTTGGGAAATTATGTGTTATCTGACAATAGAATTTATAGTATTTGGAATAATGGACGAACTACATCACCCTAACAATTTCCCACTTCTCATTTTTCTCAACTAGATCTTGCATGGAAGCTAGGTAGAAAGAAATTGTTCATAGTTGTCAGTCTTGGACATAATCATACTTTTTTTAAAGCCAGATGAATAAAAGGTAAAATTAACATCCTTTTAAAATAATTAGATTAACCAGAACACACACCTGGATGAAGATCTAATTTGGGTTAGTATATAAAAGAACACCACTGTTGCCACTGCCATCATCCTCATTATCATTATTATGTTTATTGAGTACTTAACTATGTGGCAGGCAATATTCTAAGTGCTTTCAATGGATTATGTCATTTAATTCTCTTAAGAACCAAATAAGGTAGATATTATAATCTTTATTTGGCAAATGTGGAAACTGAGACAAAGATAATTTAAGTTAATTTGCTCAATGGCTCATAGCTAGAATAAAAGCCAAACTTGGGCCAGGCATGGTGGCTCATTCCTCTAATCCCAACAGTTTGGGAAGCCAAGGTGGAAGGACTGCTTGATGCCAGGAGTTTAATACCAGTCTGAGCAACATAGTAAGACCCTGTCTCACAAAAAAATAATTAAAAAATTAGCTGGGCATGGTGGTATATGCCTATAGTCCTAACTCCTAGGAGCCTAGGGTGGGAGGATCCCCTTAGCCCAGTAGTTTGAGGCTGCAGTGTGCTCTGATAGTGCTGCAGCACTCCAGCCTGGGCAACAGAGCAAAAAAAAAAAAAAAAAAAAATGCTAAATTAAAAATTCATGCTTATGGCATATTGCATCTTTGGTAAAAAAGAATTTTGGATCTGCTCTAGGACATAGAAAAATGTTGACTGAGTCCTGGCAAGTCTCCACTATAAAGTACCGTAAATTCCCAAATGTGTTATGTGTGAAGAAAAAAAAACAAAGAGTCTTGTTCTGTGTACTAGAGTAGGCATTACCAGTATTCTACTGTAACCTCCAAAGAATGGTCACCACCATATACCTAGCACGTATCCCAGTGTCAAGCCTGTAGTTGAGAAGTAGTAAATATTAACAGAGAAAAGAGTGAATCTCTATAATTGTGTTCCCACGGACTGACTAAAAGAATGGGGTGACATAGTCTCATTCTACCAAGTAAGTTAATTTCAAAATGTGACCCCCAAATTACAAAAATGAATTAATTTGCCATATTAACTTACTGCTATGTCAATTGTGTTTTTAAAAATGACTATTAAAGTTAATCATTTTAGCTTTAAAATGATTAATATAAAAAACAGGCCGGGCGCGGTGGCTCACGCCTGTAATCCTAGCTCTCTGGGAGGCTGAGGCGGGCGGATTGCTCAAGGTCAGGAGTTCAAAACCAGCCTGAGCAAGAGCGAGACCCCGTCTCTACTATAAATAGAAATAAATTAATTGGCCAACTGATAGGCCGGGCGCGGTGGCTCACGCCTGTAATCCTAGCTCTCTGGGAGGCTGAGGCGGGCGGATTGCTCAAGGTCAGGAGTTCAAAACCAGCCTGAGCAAGAGCGAGACCCCGTCTCTACTATAAATAGAAAGAAATTAATTGGCCAACTGATATGTATATAAAAAATTAGCCGGGCATGGTGGCGCATGCCTGTAGTCCCAGCTACTCGGGAGGCTGAGGCAGAAGGATCGCTCGAGCCCAGGAGTGTGAGGTTGCTGTGAGCTAGGCTGATGCCACGGCACTCACTCTAGCCTGGACAACAAAGCGAGACTCTGTCTCAAAAAAAAAACAAAAAAAAAAAAATAAAATAAAATAAAATGATTAATAGTAAGCCATTATTTCTGATAGTAGTTCAGTGCTAGAACTGCTCTCGCATAGTGTTGATCAAACCAGAAAGAACACTAAAAAAAAAAAAAAAAAAAAAAATTTAATCTTTTTATTCTCTTTTAAGAGTGAAACATTTCCCCAGGTCACCTAAAGATAGACTTCATTTGCAAGTGGTTTATAGAAGGTAAAAAGATAATTTTTAGGTTATGTTTAACAGCTTTAGTGACATATAACTCATACCATGTAATTCACTCATTAAAAGTGTACAATTAGGTGATTTTTATTATATGATAATATATTCACAGAGTTATGCAACAATCAACATAATCAATTTTAGAATGTTTCATTACCTCTCACAAAAAACCTGTACTCATTAGTGATCACTCCCCATTTTCCCCTGACACTATCCCCAGCTCTAAGCAATAACAAATGTATTGTCTTCCCTATAAATTTGCCTGTCCGTCCTTGGCATTTCATACAAATGGAATCATACAATATGTGGTCTTTTGTAACTAGCTTTTTTCATTTAGCATAATGTTTTCAAGGTTCATCTGTGTTGAAGTATATCTCCTAACTTCATTACTTTTTATTGACAAATAATATTCCATTATATGGATATACCACATTTTGTTCATCTATCAGTTGATGGGCATTTGAGTTGTTTCCTCTTTTTGATATTATAAATAATTCTATGTACAAGTTTTTTTTGGATATGTGTTCACTACTCTCAGGTGGTATATAGACCCACTAGTGGAATTGTTGCATAACTTTATATTGGATGTTTTGAGGAACTTCCAAACTATTTTTAAAAGCAGCTGCACCATTTCACATTTCCAGTAGCAAAATATAAGGGTTCTAATTTCTCCACGTCCTCACCAGCATTTGATATCATCTGTCTTTTTTATTGTAGCCATCCTGGTGAATATGAAATGGTATCTCATTGTGATTTTGATTTGCATTTCCCTAATGGCTAATGATACTGAACATCTCTTCCTGGGCTTATTTGGCCCACTTTTATAGCTTCTTTGGATAAATGTCCATTTAAATCCTTTGCCTATTTTTCAGTTGGATTGTCTTTTTATTAATGAGTTTTAAGAATTATTTATATAGTCTGAATGTAAGTTTTTTCAAAGTCAGATATATGATTTACAAATATTTTCTCCCATTCTGTTGTCGGTCTTTTCACTTTCTTGATAGTATCTTATATAGTCCAAAATTTCCTAATTTTGATTAAGTGTAATTCATTATTTTTTGTTTTTTAACTTTTGCTTTTGGCACCACATCTAAAGGGGCTTTGCCTAACCTAAGGTCACCAAGATTTATTCCTGTGTTTTCTTTTAATATTTTATAGTTGTAGGTCTGCAATTCATTTTGAGTTAATTTTTGTATATGGTGTAAAGAACTTCATTCTTTTTCATGTGATACTCCAGACAACCCAGCAACATTTATTGTGAAGACTATTTTTCCCATCAAATAGTCTTAATATCTTTGTGAAAAGGCAGATAACTATAAATGCAAGGGTTTATTTCTTAACTCTGTTCTGTTCCATTAATCTGTATGTCGACCCTTATGCCAGTACCATCTTATCTTGATTACTATAGCTTAGAAAAGTTTTGAATCATGAAGTATGAGTTTGCTATTTTACCTTTGTTCCTCTTTTTGAAGATTGTTTAGGTTATTCCTGCATTTCCATGTGAAATTCTAATCATCTTGTCAATTTCTGCAAAATCACTAGCATGGATTTTGATAGGGTTTGCATTAAATCTATAGATCAATATTGAAAATATTGACATCTTAATATTAAGTCTTCTAGCTCAGAAATGTAACATGTCTTTCCATTTATTTAGAGTTTCTTTAATGTCATTCAACAGTGCTTTGTAGTTTTCAGAGTATAAGTTTTACATTTGGGGGTTAACTTTATTCCTAAGTATTTTCTTTTTCATGCTATTGTAAATGGAATTTTCTTAATATTACTATCAGACTGTTTATTGCTCGTGTACCAACATACAATTGATTTTTGTATATTGGTCTTGTATCCTGCTACTGAACTAAGTTCATTTATTAGTTATAATAGTTTTTTGGGGATATCTTAAGATTTTCCAAATATACATCATGTCCTCTGCAAATGAAGGTTGATATAATTCTTCCTATTAAATCTGAATGTCTTTTATTTCTTTTTTCTTGCCTAATTGCCCTGGGTAGAAATTCCAATACGAATACAAGTGGTGAAAGTTTTTTTCCTGATCTTAGGGGAAAAGCATGTGATCTCTCTTCAATAAGTATGATGATAGCTGTGGCTTTTTCATAGATGCGCTTTATCAGGTTGAGGAAATTCCCTTCTATTCCTAGTTTGTTGAGTGTGATATTTAAGTAACTGAATTAAAAATACTCATTAATGCATTTTGCACTGTTTTCAACATTTTGTATATTAGAGTCCACATCATATAGAGATTGCAGCAACCAAATTATTAACAGCATAGTCTGGTACTTCCACTTCCTAGCTGTGTGAACTTAGGCAACTTTAATTTCTGTGCTTCTGAGTTTCCTCATCTGTAAAACTGGGTTTGGTTTTAGTGCCTACCTCATAGGGCTTTATAAAAATTAAGGTATTTTACTTATAAATAAAACATTGGAATACCACTTGGCTCTTATAAGTACTAATATATCTTACTTGTTTTTAAGAATATGCATAATTTATGCATGGATAAATTCCAATATATTTTTTCACATGTACAGCTTATTTAGAAAGGTACTTCTTTAAAGGAATAACATTTTATTCAATGCTTTATTTCAGTCTCTTTTTTAACAATGATACTCATACATTTCTCTTAGTAGTAGAATCTTCAAGCAAATTTATCTATGGCTACTTATCTAGTGCTTATAAAATCAAGTAAGGTAAGACTCATAAACCTTTGTTTAATTATTGGAAAGTTTTTAAGTTAGTTGGTTTATGTTTATGCCTTGCCCGTTCCTGCAGCTGACTTCACTTCTTAAAAGCATGTTTTTGTTACAAAGCCATGTACCATGTCTGTAAAAAGCTTCAGAGGCATCTTCCTGGTTTTGATACATAGTTCGGCAGGCTACTTCCTTAGAAAACCTGAATGAATAGCTATGAAAAGCAACATATCTTGCCATGAGTACCTAGATTCATTAAGGATATCCTAAAATTTAAAAAATTATGTTTCTAGGCTTTTTATGTAAGAGTAAAACAAAATCATTTTATGTTCAGAGAATTCCTTTGGATATATATTGAAAGAGAGAAAGGAAACATATTTTCTTATCTTCTGTTGTTATGTGTTAGACGTATAGATCGGAGAAGTTTCAAAATGAGATTCTTTGGATTTTTTGTAGTCAACTATGAGAGCATCAGTTTAAACATGTTAATTTCTTTACATTATGGACAACCATTGCATATGATATACTGTCATCTGATAAAACATGAATACCATTTTTAAATCATTCTTTTAAAACTCTAGATTTAACTGACCCCCCTGCCCACTTTTGGTAAGAAATAAATATTTACACAAGCAACCATTTTTGTGCAACTCCTAAAACAGAGGTAAAATAACATAAAGACTCAGAGCACAGAAAACAGTTATCAGAAATCTATTTTGTTAAAGCAATTCCCTTTCTCTTTAAATCCTCCTTAAAACTTTATTGACTTTTAACATAATTTTCTAATTGTCTAACACAAAAAAGTTTAGAAGCAGTCTGATTATAAAGGATTATGATAGTATTTTGGTAGAAAAGAGATGGTCTACATTAAAAGAGGAATCTAGAAAATGAGAGACACATAGTGATATATAATAGTTTATCATAATAGATGAACTGGGATTATCAACTAAAACTTATTCTTTTCCTTTCTACTTATGAAGGCAGGGATGCATATGATGTATTTCAGAATGATTTTCTTCAAAAGTGGTTAAATTTTGACATTTGAAGAATTACAGTTACTTAGAAAATTAGTTATGTCAAATACCTCATTTATGCCGGGCGCGGTGGCTCACGCCTGTAATCCTAGCACTCTGGGAGGCCGAGGCGGGCAGATTGCTCGAGGTCAGGAGTTCAAAACCAGCCTGAGCAAGAGTGAGACCCCGTCTCTACTATAAAAAGAAAGAAACTAATTGGCCAACTAACATATATAGAAAAAATTAGCCAGGCATGGTGGCACATGACTGTAGTCCTAGCCACTTGGGAGGCTGAGGCAGTAGGATTGCTTGAGCCCAGGAGTTTGAGGTTGCTGTGAGCTACGCTGGCACCACGGCACTCACTCTAGCCTGGGCAACAAAGCGAGACTCTATCTCAAAAAAAAACCAAAAAAACCAAAAAAAAAAAAAAAACCTCATTTATGTAGTTTTTAGAGTATTTTATTTTCTTAACTTTCTCTTCAGGATGGCTTGATGAAAATAACAAGTACCTTTGCCCATTCATTAGGTTGACTGGCTTGCCTGTATTTAGTAAACTATGGTATGTTGGACTCAAAAAGTCAAGTAAACAGTCAATAATTATGTTAGATGCAATGGATGTAAAAGCAGCCTTTGTAAACTGTGAAGTGTTTTAGAGTTCATTCTTGGCTGTTTATATCAACTTCAAATCTACATTTTATTTTACTTTTACTATTAACTTTCGTTTTTAAAGAACATAGGATAGGTGAATATAAGAGGCCATATATGAGGCCAAATGACTTGGCCAGAGACAGAGACAACTAAGGATACACAGATTGGGGTGAACAATGGAGAGTTGCATGGATGTAATGAGAGCTAAGAATATGCAACTCTGTGATCTCACCAAGTGCTGCTTTTCTTCTTATCTTTTACCTCCAATCTTAATGGGTTTTTTTGAAGTCTTTCTCCTATTTATCATATATGTGGTCACATAATAAGTACCTACTAAATATTTGTGGAATTGTTAAAAACTGAGGAGTTTGAGCTTCATCCTGTCACAGTAGGAAGGTTTTCAAACTTTTAAGTCAGGATTGTCAGCTGAACAGGTATATGCTTTAAGAAAATGACTGTGTATTAATTGACTTGGGCAGATTAGAAACAGAGAACTCAGAAAGCTATTATAATCCAAGTGAGAGAGGTATGCAAGTTATGGGACCTTGAAAGCAAGGGGAATGTTAGAAACAAACATTTGGTGTAAATTCAACAATATTTGGTGACTGACTTGATTGATGGCCTTGTAAAAAAAGCTAGTTGTCAGAGGTGATTCTGAGGTTCCCAGCATTAAAGTTTATGATTTCATTAACCAATATGTAGAACAAATGTCAAAGTAGGATTGGGGACTGGGCAAAGTGGCTCATTCATATAATACTAGCACTCTGGGAGTCCAAGATGGGAGGATCACTTGAGGTCAGGAGTTTGAGACCTGCCTGAGCAAGGTGAGACCCCATCTCTACAAAAAGTAGAAAAATTAGCTAGGCATGGTGGCACACTCTTGTAGTCCTAGATCTCTGATGGCTGAGGCAGGAGGAGCACTTCAGCCCAGGAGTTTGACGTTGCAGTAAGCTATGATGATGCCATTGCACTCTAGCTTGGGTGACAGAATGAGACTCTGTCTTAAAAAAAAAAATGTAGGACTGGGATGAATAATATGGGTAGTGTTTTAAATATGTTCATTGTGCATTGGACTATGTGATATCCACCTAGAAAATGTTCACCAGACAAGTGGAAATTGATGACTTCCACTATTCATATGTGAGAGGTTAGACCTACATAACAGATTCTGAATAAATGTGAGTGGACAATATTAAATAAATGAAGTCCCCAAGTAAGTTATCTCTTCAGGAAGAATGCTGGTGGGAACTAAAACTTGAAGGAACATATATAAATATGGGCAGAAGATCCGTTAAGAGGGATTCCATAAAACAATTAGGAAAATAGGAACTCAGAAAAGTGAAGGATCATATAAGACAAAGGACAGATGACTTCAGTGGTGATGGTAATTAATGCAAATGTCTTTAGTGGTTTTTATAAAAGAAACTTTAATTTCAAGAGTGATGCATGTATGTTAAAAAAATACAGAAAGAGTTTAAAAAGATAGAAAGTGAAAAAGAAGTGTCACTCTCCATACCAAGTTCCTTAATAATTTTTCTTACATGTATAAGCATTTTTGTATTCTATTTTATGATGCAAAATTTTTCATATTTTAATATTTCTGAAATCAAGAGGTATCTTACAATAGATTTATATGTTAAATTTAATGAATTTTTTCTAGAAAGACTGGTATTAGATTAATACTATTTGAAAATCAAGGAGTAGAAAAATATACACATATAAATGAATAAAAATATATGTACTATATTTACAATTTATCAAAACAAAATATAGTAAATAAATATAAGCTATATGCTATATATATGATATACACATAAGCAAAATACATTGAAACACATATAGTCCCTCTTTTATATACAAGTGGATCAGGATTATATATATATATACTCTTTTAGAAGATACTTTTTAAACATAAAATGTTTTTGAAATAAATTTAGTTATATGTAAAATTATCATATTTCATCAGTTTTAAGGTGTACTTTTCATATTTTAACATCTCTGAATCCAGGTTATATTTGACCATTTCTAGCTTCTTAGATTTGGTCATAATATGATAACTAATTCTTTCTCTCTGCTGCATATTGTTCCATAGGAGTCTTTCATCAGTTTTCATCAAATTTCATCAATTTTTTTAACCAATCCATTATTTAGGGGTTGGGTTTTTTCATTGTTGGTGGTGGTTGTTTATTATGGTTTTAGGGTTATGTTTCATTTCAATTTTTAGCTTTTTACTATCACCAACAATAGTGTAGTGAACATTATTTTTCTACCTCAAATGTTGTCTTTATTTCATTTTATATAAATGCTTAGAAGCTAAGTTGCTAATATGTATACATTATGAAAACAGAATAGTAATTAAAGTCATATTTTTGCCTTTTTAAAATTCATTCTTCATATTGCAACCGTAGTCGTCTTTCTGAAAGGGAAATGTGATCATGACAAACGTAATGTAGTATATAAATTCTTTTGATATTCCTTCTGCTGGAAATACTGTTCCTGATTTTTCATTTTCTCACTCAGACTTCAGGGTTCAGCTTTGGTGTTATCTCTGAAGACTATCTTCAACCTCCAAGGTGTCTCCAGCATAGCTTGATGTCCCCCTATGCTAAACTCGTTTTTATACTTACCAGTTCACAGTGCAGATGCCTTATTTATTTTTCTGTCTCCCATAGTAGACTTCCTTGAGGGCTGGGACTGTAGCTAACACCAGGCCTATGGCTGCCACTTAATAGGTCAATAAATATTGAAAGAATGAATAATGCTGAAAAATGTTTTGTTTCTAAATATGTTTTTAAAGATGGGCTATAAAAAGTTCTTTGTGGATTATAAAAAGTTCTTAGCTATGCTGAAAAGGAAAGTTAAAAGAGAGATTTACAGAACTACCTGACAAGCTTAGAAGAAAATGAGAATTATATTGGTAGGAGAAGTACCTGCTTTCTTCTCCAAAAAGCCATCTAAGAGGAAGCAGTAACTAAAATAAAGATATGTTCAGTAGATCTGTTAACTAGCCAGCCAGGCATTGAGAATTGTATGTCAAGAAGTAAATAACTTTAGAAAGGAAAAGTTACTAAAAGTTTGATATAGAGAAATTCAATTTTGGTTATTGGATGGCTGAATATTACCTTCCATACCTGATAACCAGAGTGTTCATCTTAGCTCTTACTATAAATAGTGAATGACTTCGCCCAGATGTTTCCCTCCCACATTCCCCACATACACCAAAAGGAAACAACAGATCAATCCTTTGTCCTTCAGTTTCTCAGGATGAGGCATTATATGAATTTGAGTTTAAAAGAAGGTCCCTAACCTGGGTTATTTTGGTAATAGGAACAATGAAAGTAATACCACCTTTTTTTCCCCTAGCTTTTTATAATATATTTAAATAGCAGTTGGCAAGCTCTTATCCAGCATGACTATCTGACAGATAGTAGTCACATGTACAACACACTTCTTACTCAAAAAAGCATGTCAGAATGCCCTTTTTTGAGAGAGAGAGAAAGAGAGAGAGATAGGGGGAGAAAATATAGTATAAAGATAATCCTTTTTTTTTTTTTTTTGAGACAGAGTCTCACTCTGTTGCCTGGGCTAGAGTGCGGTGGCGTGAGCTTAGCTCACAGCAGCCTCAAACTCCTGGGCTCAGGCAATCCTCCTGCCCCAGCCTCCCGAGTAGCTGGGACTACAGGCATGTGCCACTATGCCCAGCTAATTTTTTGTATGTATTTTTAGTTGTCCAGCTAATTTCTGTCTATTTTTTTAGTAGTAACGGGATCTCGCTCTTGCTCAGGCTGGTCTCCAACTCCTGACTTCAAATGATCTGCCCACCTGGGCCTCCCAGAGTACTAGGATTACAGGCATGAACCACCACGCCCGGCCCATAAGGATAATCTTGAATTCTCCTTAAAAATAAATAAAATATTTTGCAAACTCTGATGCTTAATTAATAACAACAAATTATTAATACTATGATCCCCTAGTTGGGAAACTCTATTTTAAAAACCATGTCTGCATACATTACTTTACATACATATAATACATGTATTATTGATCTTCACAATAGCCCTATACCTTTAATAAAATAGATTCTAGTATCCTGAACCCAATGACAAACCATTTTTTAAAGTCACACAATAAATAATAAGGAGTAGAGCAGAAGATTAGTCTCAAGTTTCTTGTTTCATGGGCCTGTTCTTTTTCATTCATACCACATTTCCATATTGTGGACTGAAAATGACAGCACAAAAAAGTAATGCATAAATTTTATACACACACATACTCGTATACACACATGCATATGCATGTATATGTATGTGCATGTATGCATTTATTTTGTCAGTGAACCACTCTAAATATCTGAAAAATACTCTTATCAGCAAATATCTTAGACTTCACTTCTACCTCTGTCCTAGAAAAACTTTAATTAAAATTAATGTATTTCATATGCATAAAATGTTTACACACATTTATATTTAGTATATAACTATAATTCCTGTTGTTTAAGAAAATAATCTGGCATCTGTTTGAATATTTCTATCAGTGTAACTGTAAGACAATGCAAAGTTTTGATCTCTAACAGTTGAAGCTTTAGATCTATTTATTTTAGGATAGCAATTTCAGATTGCTTTTTGTCATTTTTATAAAGATCTCCAAAATGCCATCCAGCCTCAGCTTAAAGATCTTCACACTTCCAGAGAATTAAAAGCAGCAAAGAACTGTTAGCAGTATTGACAAAGAAAATGGAACACAAGGATGACTGAAGAAAACTCAAGGAACTTCCTGACCAAAACAGTGACTCAGATGATAGTCTTATGTCTAAAAAGATAGGCTCAGTGAAAATAAAGCTGATACATTGTACTAAGAAGGTTGTCACTAAATTGAAAGTGTCGCTGAGCATAAAAACAAGGAACATTTTGTTGGTAATAAGTCTTAAGACTTATGGCAGTTGATGAAAATGTTGATATTTGGGGGAAGAACTCATTAATTCTGTATCTACTTGCTTTTTTGTGGCTGTACAGTATAATAATTGATCTTTCAGACATTACAAATATAGTTCACTGAATAAGTGAATAAGCAAAAGTAGAATTTGGGACTCATTTAATTTATCATTAGTTAATATGAGACTTTAAATTTTTTAAAAATTTCTGTACTAATTTCCATCTATAGAATTGTTAAACATAATTTTAGTGGCATTTTGAAATTTGGACTACCTCCCTAAATAACATTTCCAAAATTTTTGAATTAATAAAATTTTTCTATTATTGAAATATTTGTGATTCAAATACTGTCTTAAAATTAAAGTAATTTAATGACATGGCACACATTTGGCTGACTTCTGTATGCCTTAAAATAACTCCGTTTTAGACCCATGGATTTAGAAGCAGTCTTTGAACATTTAGGAAAATAATAGCTTCAAGCCCATGTATTTTTGTCCTAAAAGAGAATACTATAACCATCATTTTGTTATTTTGAAAAATATTAATATAAACTTTATTTGTTTATATAAACTTTATTTGTAACATAAACTTTAATTGTTTAAATGAACTTTATCTTCTGGTTTCTCCTGACATCTCTCAATTTTTTCTACATGGTAGTTAGAATCACTGTACTTCTAGTACTGACACATTATAGTAATGATCCTGTGCACTTCAGATGCCATTTGAGTATCATTTTTTTATAGAATGATACAGTAAATGATGAACTATGTCACTGAAACCATGTAAAAATATTTTTAATGTGTTGTTTGCTATGACAGGGCTATTTCTGCTTGTTACTGTACAAACATCTAGAAACAAGCATGTAGAAAATTTTCACCAAATTTGAAATGTTTGTCTTAGATTGTCTAACAAAGTATAAGCCATGTGATGTAAACAAAATTCACTTTAAGACCAGAGGAACCTGTCTCACAGACCAGTTAAATTACCATACCGAAAAGGTTTCTATGACTCCTGATCAGGAGAAACATACCTGTATATTAAGTCACTGTAGAAAGAAAAAACAATGGTATTAGATATAAATCTCCAATCAAAAGTCCCAAGGATGGACCTGCCAAATTGCAGGCTTTGATTTGCTATCTAGCTCTTTCTTGTGTAACATGCTCCAGGGTGAATAGCAGTAGGAATTTACTTACTTAGTTATGGTTAATGATTCTCCTAGGCAAGGTTGGGGAGACTAGCTAATATGTAATATATTTTTCAAAGCTCGCCAAAGGTGATTAGAATCAAAATAGTTTGGGCACATAAAAAGTGAAGCTTTACTTACCTGAAAACTACATTCATCCATAACATCTCATTTCTTGATAGCAAGAGGTGAATGAGAAGTTTTTGCCATAAATTGCAATATAGAGGTTATTCAAAAGGCTTTATTTTCTTGCTCTTTTTGTAAAGAGGATTTATAGATCAATTTATCTTATCAACTAATTGCAATGATCACTTGTCCATATTCTTAAATAAAAATTAATGACGATTTGTTAGTTTAAATGACTCTCCTTTTACTGTCCTTACAAACATTGGAGTCTGAGTTTTTTGAGTTCAAGGAGTATCTCTTGGTCATCTTTAAACTACTGACATCTAGATACGCTGTGTGACATGTAATGAGTGTTCTGCAAATCTTTAATGAGTGAATGAAAGAATGGCCTGTCTTCTTTTCTCACATTCTACTTGGGGTTCCTCTACATGTAAGCCGTGTATGCTTCTTGTTCTTTTACATCATCACATGTCATTCTTTCTATCTGGAAAGAGATTCCATCTTATTTACACTCACAAAATATAAGGCTTAAGTGGAGACTTTGTAAGCTCATCCTGTCTGGTAGCACCTCCCTCACTATATAGAACACCCTCAGTATTACAGAGCTATGTGTCTTAATAATGACAAATGAGTTGATATTTTAGACAAATTGTTAGTCATTTTCATAGTTGTTATAAACATAAAATCTAATTCTAACCAGCATCTAGCACAGTGCCCAGCACCTAAAATAGCCACACAATATTTGTTGAACGAGTAGACAGAAGAGAAGAAGGAACATAGGGGGAAGGTTGAAAGATCAAATTGTTTTTCTGCTTTCCCACCCAGGCAGAGGTAGGCATGCTTATCGTAGCCAACTATTAAGAGAAAATAGGAAAATTATTAGAAAAGATTTAAGAAATCAAAAGCATGGTCATCCATATTCTATTATAATATAATAATAATGTAATAAGAGCAAACAGTAATACACTTATCGACAACTAAAGTCACCACTATAATTATAGCACATTGACTGAATTTGTCAACTAGAAGAGTTCCCAATTTTCATAAGAACTAATTTGCATTATCAGGAAAGGTTACATTGTGTTTATTCTGTTAAGAAAATAGGAAAATTATGTGCATTTAGAAAAATCCCCTTAAATATTTTAAATGATAAACAGAGTGCTATGTTTTAATTATCTGGAAAAATCTTCTTCACTTAAAGTTTCTAATTCCTTAATGGTTACAAATGAGTAAGATGTTATTGTCTTTTCAGCATGATGGTCTCTTCATGTAAGGAGTGTGTGTATTTATGTGTATGTATTCTTTTGTGGAGACTCCTCACTAATGATCACTTTGCACATAGTCAGCTTAGAGTTAAACATGTTTGATAAGTGGCCTTTCCATTGTTTTAGAGTAAAGAGCATTGAAGCCAGACTTGAGCTATGATTCTGCCCATGTAATCATTCCAAGTTTATTTCCTCATTAGTAAAATGGAAATAATTATGCTTATTGCATAGATATATTACAAGGCTTAATTGAGAGAATCTACTGAGCACAGTGTCTGGCACTGTGAAACTGCCCAATAAGTAGTCGAAACTATTATTAAAGGATTGCAAATAGAGAATTTTTAGGATCTGCTCCTTCACATTCTTATTTTTTCAGAGACCTCAAGTCTACTATTCAAAAAGTGGAATAGAAATAAAATATACATAGACGATTCATAAATTATCTTTTGTTGTTTTCACCTCTTATTGTAAACAAAAATTCTCCAGGCTTTCAATAGGAATGAATCTTCAGTGAAGTACACCCATATGGCAATTTTGAAATGTAAAAGCGAACTGCCTTTTTAATATTGAATAAGCATAGAAATCAAATTATGTTGCTTAAAAAGGAATCCTCATACATCTTTTCCCATCTTGCATAACACAAAAATAGCTAACTGCTTTGCTCATAAAAAATCATATTTAGAGGGTGACTAAGCATGAAACAGTTCCCAAACAAATCTGAGAAATTTAGGCAGGAGTGAAATTGAGATTTCAGTCTCTTAATCTAGGTTAGTTCAGTGAAGGTAGACTGGTAAATTTTTTAAATCATCAATTAATCATATATCATTTTTCAAGATAGTTTGGATTTTGCCGAAATATCAAAATCTGATAGGATTTGATTGAAACCAGAACCTGGTTCTATAAGGTATGGCTACTAGGTACTTTTTTCTTTATAGGCACACATACATATTTTCATAGTAATATTTGTTCATTTACTTAAAATTCATGAAACAGTAAAATCTTATCTGAAGAATGGCTTAGAAATTTAACATATCTTATATATTCATATACTACCTCACTACATAAAAATAATTGGATGGCCCATGTTTAACAGGAATGTGGTTTTTATTTAAAAGTGGGGATGTTGACAGTACTATACCAGAATGTTTATTAAAAAAAAAAATCACAGGCCGGGCGCTGTGGCTCACGCCTGTAATCCTAGCTCTTGGGAGGCCGAGGCGGGCGGATTGCTCAAGGTCAGGAGTTCAAAACCAGCCTGAGCAAGAGCGAGACCCCGTCTCTACTATAAATAGAAAGAAATTAATTGGCCAACTGATATATATATATAAAAAATTAGCCGGGCATGGTGGCACATGCCTGTAGTCCCAGCTACCTGGGAGGCTGAGGCAGAAGGATCACTCGAGCCCGGGAGTTTGAGGTTGCTGTGAGCTAGGCTGATGCCACGGCACTCACTCTAGCCTGGGCAACAAAGTGAGACTCTGTCTCAAAAAAAAAAAAAAAAAAAAAAATCACAGTTTGTGTCTCTGAACACATCATTTAGAGGGATTATGCAATCACTTATAAAGGAAACCAGAAAGGTTATCTCTGCTATTCCTTAGGCTTAATAGTAGTCTAACTTCTGTTTCTTAATCTTTAAAAGAGCATACATGTATTTTCAGAACAATCTTTGTATAATTTTTTCCTGGAGTTATTAAATGCCATTTAGGGTATTTCAAGAGATTTGGTATTATAGTTTACCTTATAAATCTTAGATTTACATATATACCATTCCAAGTATGTTATTCCTAGTAGAATATTGAGGTATGAATTTGTCCTTATTTATCTCTACCTTTTGACTTCCATTTGGATAAACTTTCCTAGTTTGACATTTCTGCTTTTACTTAGTTTTCTTCTTTGTTTTTCTTGTCATTTTGGTTGTCAAATATAAAAAGTAGTATGTTTAAATAAAACCATACTGTTTCCAGAAAAGAAAAGTTAAATATACTGTTTTTAACTTACTTTGAAAAGGAAGAAAAATTACTGTCCAAAAACTAACATTACATTAGGAAAGTTTATTTGCAGAACAGGGGTTATGGAAAGCAGGTATCCAGTCTATTGCAATGAATTTCATAGACATTCCCAAGAGAAAATATTCCTCCAGAATGTTCCAGAATATGAAAGAAAAAAAAAGTTTCTGCTAATAGCCATGTATCAGCCAGGCTTTGAACTAAATTTGATATTCCTTACTGTTAATCATGGCCAGCTCTTATTTTATCTTAACTTTAGACAGATAGGCAGACAGACATAAAGAAATAGAGATACATACACATATATACATATATGTGAATATTGAAATTTGTGGCACTGAAACAAGGAAAATATTCAGTACTTTAAGTGTGTGTGTGTGATTTTTGTTTTTTGTTCTTAGAAACAGAATCTTGCTCTGTCACCCAGGCTTAAGTGCAGTGGCAAGATCATAGATCACTGCCTCAAACTTCTGGGCTTAAGCAATCTTTCTGCCGCAACCTCCCGAGTTGCTGGCGTTATAGGTGTGAGCCACTGTGTCCAGCTCTTAAAGCATGTTTTTTATAAAATGCCATATAGCTGGGTTTTGCTTTATAATCTAATCTGAAGTTCCCAATATTTAGGTGTATTATATTTCCCTTTGCACCTTGATAATATGGAAATTCTGTGGTTTTTATTCTGATGTTTGTTACCTAACACATTTTTTCTCAATTGTGTGAAAACTACAAATCAAATATACACCCCCCCCACCAATGTACTGTATTCCCCTCTTCTATATCAAAGCTTGAGAATGTTTTAATTCCCCATTTCATTCTGCCTCCCAGATGAGACCTTTAGGATGCTTTTACTTTCTGCCACCCTCTTCTAACTCCTGTTTTGCTGACATAGTTAAATGCTTTTGCTTCTAGGTTTATTAGCTTTTTCCTTTATCATGTATTTCTTCTATTTTAGGAATTCTAGCTGGATGTGATTGATTGCTCACACCTGTAGTCTCAGCTACTCAGGAGGCTGAGATGGGATGATCACTTGAGCCCCGGAGTTAAAGACCAACCTGGGCAACATAGTGAGACTCTGTCTCTAAAAAATAAAAATAAAAGAAAGCATTCTTAGTTAGTTGTTATATTAAAATGCCCAATCAGAAACACATTATCCATTTAGTTTTAACATGTGCATTGTGAGGGTTAATGCATGGTTTTCCATTTATCTTCCTCTATCTTGAGATTTCTATTCTGATTCATATGTTGTTTTGTTCAAGTACTTTCTTGAGTATTTTTCTCAAGAGGGGTGTAAGGGTGATATTATCACTCAGTCTTTTTATATCCACAATTGCCTTTCTTCTAACCTGGAAAATGAATGATAATTTGGTTGGGCAGAGAATTCTTTGCTGGCAGTCCTTTCCTATCTGTCCTTAGTATTTTAATATCTGCCAGCTTCAAGTATTAAAGATAGGAAGCATTATTTTTCTTTAGTGACTTTTTTCTTTCTGAAAACTTGTAAGATTTTCTCTTAATCATTAGAATATAGGAATTTTACCAAAATATGTGTTGAGTGGCGAGAGGTCCAAGATTCTTTGCTCTGTGAGCTGTAAATGTACTACTGGTAAGCTTACTCACAATTCCTTGAGGCAACAGAAGGATTATTTTGGTTAAAGTTCTCCTTAGCACTATAGAGCAACTCCGATCATCTTTATGTCTGCTTGGAAGTCTTCCACAAATACCAACCAGACCTCCTAGTACCACACACGTGGGCAGGCAGTTACTTGCAGTAAAGGCCAGCATCTCAGGACTGCAAGTTTTGACTCCTCAGCCACAGCTCCTTCAGCCTCTATCAGCCACAGCAGGGAACAGAATTGAGTACCTGATCCTTCCTTCTGAAATCCCAGCATGTCCCATGGCCTTCCACATTTTCTGAGCTATCTGGTCACCAATCTGCTATAGATCATAGGGAGGGGTACCAAAATTGGGAGATAAAGGCATCAGGGACACACTCTCAGGTGTCCATTGTCCCAATGAGTTAAATAGAGAGAATGTTTTTAATTTCACAGTCCAGATTTTTCAGAGAACTATAGAATCATGGTCTTTTATGTACTCTAATTATGATGTCTCGATTTACAAATAAGGACTTGGGACAAGGAACTATTTTCTGTGTTTTTATGTATTCAGATTGAGTTTATAATCTGGGGGTTAGGGGGAAAGGAATGGTCATGCAGACGTTATAGATAAATTATAAGTAACAAAGGGAGAAGTAGAAATTTTGGCTAAAAAAATAAATTTCAGAAGATTGGATATAAAGAAAATTTACAAATGAACAAATTAAACAGTGTATGATGAGATAGTGATTGCTTTCTGAGTACATTTATTGTGGCCACCACCAAAGATTTGTGATCTCTTTCCAGAAAAATTTTTGGTCGTGTAGTTCTTTCTTTTAATTTTTCCCTTACTAAAAAGAAGGCAGTGAAACATTCATTAGGTCAATAAAATTATCTGACTGAAAAATGTGAGGTTTCATCAGTTGCCAGTCAAAACAGTAGCTAAATTAGGCAGCAGCTGGCTTTAAGCAGCAATCTTACTTAGAAAATCCTTAAGAAAAGAATCTTCGGTCCAGTTCATTGAATCCAACACCTTAAGTAAATCTATTATTAGAGACTTGTGACTCTTCTTAATGCCCTTTAAATCCTTTGCCTAAGTTTCCTAAATCCTCCTGTTTGTAGCCAACAGGTCTGTTCTTCCTGATTTTCTCACTTAACACACAGCATTTGTATGTCATACCACACTAGGCTTAGTCTTCCTGAAACTTTTTAATATTATTATTCACTACAAAGGTTTTCAATTGCTAAGCCCATTCTTCCGACTAATTTTGAACCAGTCATTATCTATACCATTATTTCTGTTTTATCCTGTGCTCCATCCAATTTGGGCCACTCTATCGCTCTCAGCACTATCCCTGCATTGCCCCTCTTTTGTTCCTTTTGTGATTTTTCTTTCCTTCACCTATTCCCTCTTTGCCTGTTAAAATCTTACCCATCTTTTATTAAGGTCCATTCTAAAACTTCACCTCATAGGATGTGACAGATGAAAAATATAGTCATTGCCACATAACAATGTGCATATATAACAGTGGTCCCATAAAATTGTAATAACATATTTTATTGGACCTTTTCTATGTTTAGGTATGTTCAGATACATATACTTACCATCATGTTACAATTACCTATAGTATTCAGTAGAGTAATGTGCTGCACAGATTTGTAGCCCGGGAATAATAGGCTATACTATATAGCCTAGGCATATAGTAGGCTATACCGTCTAGACTGGTACATACAATCTATGATGTTTGCACAACAAAATCACCTAAGGAGGTTTTTGCATAAAATATTAGGTTGGTGCAAAAGTAATTGCAGTTTCAGACCGAGAATTTTAAATCATTATAACTAGGCTAAAACACATCTTTATTAATCAAAATAGGAACCATTACAATCAACACATTTTTTTGCCAACAAGAAATAAGTTTGTTTATTCCTGTAGCATAAAAATCTGTGCTTCGGGGAACTCTGGAAAGCATTTTCTACATCCTGCTGGTTGTGGAAGTGTTTTCCCTGCAAAAAGTTGTTGAGATGATTGAACAATGGTAGTTGGTTGGAAAGAAGTCAGGTGAATATGGTGGGTGAGGCAAAACTTCGTAGCCCAATTCATTCAACTTTTGAAGCATTGGTTGTGCAACGTGCAGTCAGGGTTGTCGTGGAGAAGAATTGGGCCCTTTCTGTCGGCCAATGCCAGCTGCAAGCATTGCAGTTTTGGGTGCATCTCATTGATTTGCTGAGCATCCTTCTCAGATGTAATGGTTTTGCAGGGATTCAGAAAGTTGTAGTGTATCAGACTGGCAGCAGACCACCAAACAGTGACCATGACCTTTTTTTGGTGCAAGTTTGGCTTTGGGAAGTGCTTTGGAGCTTCTTCTCTGTCCAACCACTGAGCTGGTCGTCACAGGTTATCATATAAAATCTAATTTTCCTCACATGTCACAATCCAATCGAGAAACAGTTCGTTGTGCACAATAAGAGAAGACGACACTTCAAAACAACGATTTTTTTGATTTTCAGTCAGCTCATGAGGCACCCACTTACCGAGCTTTTTCACCTTTCCAGTTTGTTTCAAAAGCCGAATGACCGTAGAATGGTCGACATTGAGTTCTTCGGCAACTTCTTGTATAGTTGTAAGAGATCAGCTCCAGTGATTGCTCTCAGTTGTTCATTGTCAACTTCTGATGGCCAGCCACTGTGCTGCTCATCTTAGGGTTCTCGTCTCCTTTGCAAAACTTCTTGAACCACCACTGCACTGTACATTCGTTAGCAGTTCCTGGGCCAAATGGATTATTGTTGCAAGTTGTCTCCACTCCTTTACAACCCGTTTTGAACTCAAGTAAGAAAATCCCTCAAATTTCCTTTTTGTCTAACATCATTTCCATAGTCTAAAATATATATAAAATAAGTAGCAAGTAATGAGTCATTAGCAAAAAAACATAAAGTGAGAAATGCGCATTAAAATGATGTATAACATAACCACATTCATTTAAGAATGTATTCTGATATCAAATGGCAAATTTCAACAATGCTAAAACTGCAATTCCTTTTGCACCAACATAATAATATCCCTGTTGTTAAGGGACATATGACTGTATAAATGTCAGGTTGTAAATTGTAAAGTATTTCTCAGATAAAAAAGCAACTTAAATCTCAGGTGACAACAAGGACAAAAATAACTATAATAAAACGTAGTGCCAGTAGCAGTAACTACCTTGACTGATTGCCTACCCCATGTGAAGGTCTCATATGTAGTGTCACGTGAGTTCCAAGAGGTATTTGCTTTTTACATATTTTTATCCTTAGGACAATCTAAGGAGATATTTCCACGGTTAACTTCATTCTACAGATGCAAAAAAAATGAGGCACTTGAAAGGTGAAGAAACTTGTTTACAGTCACATTCAATTCCAGGCATTCTAACCATAGATTTCAGGCATAAATTTCTATCAGATAATAGGAAAAAAAAATTGTATTTATCAAGCAATTTTTCCTAATTCATTTAGAATAAATCTTGTTCTTAAAATGGTATTTACACATAACTTTGTAGAATGTATCTGTAACATGATATGATTTATACCTGTGTAGAAGAAGAATGTTGCCTAAGTAGAAAGACAATGGGGAAATTTGTATTTAAGGAGAGATCATTATGAAGCACAAAATAAAGTGGGGAGATTAGGAAGCTGTTGCACTTACCTAAGCAAGAGATAGTGTGATTTTAAACTAGTTGAGACAGTGACAATGCAAAGGAGAATTTAAATGCTTGAGATAAAGAAATTGAACATACGTGACCTGACATTTGAAGAGATATGGATGTGGATATGGAGAGAGAATACTCAAACAGTCCACAAATTTTCTGGATTTCTGGAGTTCTGCTGAACTCCACAAGATAAAAATTCTTTTAGAAAGAACTGCTAAAACATTGGGTTTTGAAATTTCAAAAAGTATTTACCTTGGAAAGATTATTAAACAACTGATTTGAGTTTCATATTGTGGCAACAGTTCAAATATATCCCTTGCTTCTTAAGGGATACAAATCTCAGGTAATGCAGTTTCTAGTGTTATGTTTTGTTTCTCTTTAGAAGCTATGTTCATACTTTGTGAGTTTATTAATA
The DNA here is from genome assembly GCF_040939455.1 of Microcebus murinus. Taxonomy (NCBI): domain Eukaryota; kingdom Metazoa; phylum Chordata; class Mammalia; order Primates; family Cheirogaleidae; genus Microcebus; species Microcebus murinus. Next base: position 30,168,437 of record NC_134111.1, read on the forward strand.
TCATTTGAAAAATACTTTTATATGTTGTTTTAGAGGAATTTTTACATTTTTAGGATAGCAAATTTTGACACTAGCTTTATACTCTACTGATTATCTAAAATTTATAAAATTAGAGTTTGGGCTCAGGGGATGTGTTGGTACAGGAGAAATAGTGAATCTCTTGAATATATTGTACCAAGATGGTTTCTTTAAGCTTTTTTTTTAAGGCAATATATAGATGTGTTATTTGTTAAATCTCTGATGTAAGTACAGAAAAAACAGTGTGAAAAGCTAGGCCTTGGTATATATAAAGCAGTGGTCCTCAACCTTTTTGGCACCAGGGACTGGTGTCATGGAAGACAATTTTTCCACAGACCAGGAAGGGGAGAGGGATGGTTTACAGATGATTCAAGTGTATTACATTTGCTGTGCAGTCAAACATCTCTGCTAATGATAATCTGTATTTGCAGCTGCTCCCCAGCACTAGCATCACCACCTCAGCTCTACCTAAGACCATTAGGCATTAGATTTTCATAAGGAGCATGCAACCTATAATAGATCCCTCACATGCGCAGTTTACAGTAGGGTTCTCACTCCTATGAGAATCTAATGTCACAGCTGATCTGACAGGCAGAGCTTATGTGATGATGCAAGCAGTGGAGAATGGCTCTAAATACAGATGAGGCTTTGCTGGCTCACTTGCCCCTGCTCACCTCCTGCTGCGTGGCCCAGTTCCTAACAGGCCACAGACCAGTATGGTCCATGGCCTGGGGCTCGGGGACCGCAGATATAGAGAAAATAGTCATAGATCGTGTCTGTTTTTTGTGTCTGTTCTCCTCAGACAACAATAAGTACAAAATCTAATGCCTATCATTCTTCTGCCTTTCCTCACAGGATGGTTTCTCTATTATTTGACTCTAACCCCCTGCTCCCAGTAGGCATATGTATAGTGGTATATATCTCTGGGCTTTGGTTTCTGCTCTACACTGGCTCGGTTGTCCCCAACACACCTGTTCACCCCCCAGCCTTAAAGATCCAGCTGCTCTGCAGTAGTAAAGGCAGAAGGAATTATTGTGATCAAACCTAAGTACCTGAATTGTAAAACTTAGTCCATTACCCAGATTATCAATCAGTAAATATTGTTGTTGCTGTGAAAACAATTACATTGAGGTCATTAAACTTTCAGTGCTATAAGAGGTCCTTAAAGTTGATTTCGTCTAACACTTTTTTTGAATAATAGAGAATGTTAAGGTCCAGAGAGATTAAAGGATTTGTCCAAGTTCAAAATATTGGTAATTGATTAGACCCCATATTTGTTTTGGCCCATTTCAGTGCTCTTTTTACCACGTCATATCGGATCTGTCACTTAAGTATTATCTTAAAGGTATTTTGTCAATGTATAATGTATAATGAGAATGGATTTTTACTTTGAATTTTAGAAAAATAATGCATTTTTAACATAACTAAATCAAAAGCACCAAACACTACGAATAGTTTTAGTGTCAATTAAATACCATAGGTTTGTAGGTTATTTTAGACAAAAAGCAGATAAAGAAATGTTGTGTTGTACATTAACTTTAAATATTTTACCACTTTTTTTTTAAGTTTATTTGCATTTTGGCATCCCATGTAAAGGTAGTTAACTAGTCACAATTCTCCTATTTAGTTAATCTCCTGGAGGAATTACTCAAATTCTGTTTCTTGTTCTACAAAATAAGACAGCTGATATGGAATGATAGCTCAGAATTCTTTCTAGTTCTATATTTATCTGAATCAGAGCTATCTAAAACTTGAATTTTAAAATGCTGTGTCATACAAAGTACTTTTTTGCAAAAACATTCTGAGGTAAGTAGGATGTATAAAACATGCCTAACATATTGTGAAAATCTGTGGAAATGTCTTAAATAATTTGAACTTTATTTTGAGTAAGGCATTTTAAATTGACAAATGTAAAAGTATAATCAGAATCAATTATAAAATAATTTTTATAATATCAGATTAAGTGAATGTATTGATGAACTATCCTTGAGATTGCTGTAGGTTTTGGAAATCCTGCTCAAAGTAGAGTTTCAACCTGTATAATAAACAGAGTAATAGCACTTTAGTGTTGAGGCCCCTTGAATATCTGAGCAAGAACTTCAGATCCTGACAATTGGAGATGGTCCTACAGATAATCCATCTTTTCTGATTAACCTGATTAACTCCCAGTGAAGTTGACCAGTTGACAAATCCTATGCACAAGTCCTATCATTTCCTATTGGTGCTTTATTCTCAATAATAATGAATGCCCAACAATTCATTCCAACAGTTTTCTAATAATTAAAGGAAAGCCTTCAATAGGAAAAAAATAAACCAAAACAAACAGTATAATGAGATCCAGAGAATACTGACAATGAAGGTAGCCAGAAAAATAAAATATATAATAAAAAGAAACACACACAAATTAGAGAAAAACAAACTATGATTAATATCCTTAAAGAGTTAAGAAAAAATATTGAAGTCATTAAACAAGAATAAGGTACTATTTAAATTTGTTAAAATATTTAAAAGGCAGAGGTTTGACATTAAAAATGTAATAACAAAAATTGAATTAGAAACTTAAGAAAAAATATTATGGCAAGCTTCTACAAAATAGAACAAAAATCAAGAAGATAAAAAAGCAGAAAAAAATATGAAACTCAAGGCTGAACTCAAAAGGCCCATCATATTGCAAATAAGAGTCTCATAAAAGAAGAATTTTAAAAAGTAAGTGGTTAAGAAATTATCAAAGAAATAATATTTTAAACTTCCTCAAACTGAAGGATGTGAGTCTCCGCTATGAAAAAGCCGACCAAAATATCCAGCACAATAAATGAAAAATAACCACACCAAGGAAAATCATCACAACATTTCAGCATACAGGAGATAAAGAGAAGATTTTAAGGAGCTTCTTAAGGGCAAGGAATGGGGATAGTTCACATTCAAAGAGTAGAATGGCATTGAACTTTTCAAATTGTTCCAACTATAGAACAAATTCATCAAAATTGTAAGGGAAACAATTTCATTATGTACAATTCTATATCCAGCCAAATCAAGTGTTATGATAGAAGACAGAGAGTACCACCCCAAATCCCCAAAAACCTTTCCATGGACTGTTTCTTAGGAAACTACTAGAGAATGTGATTCATCTAGATGATCAAGTAAATTAAGAAAGAGAAAGACAGAGACAGCTGAAAACAGGATCCCATGCAAAAGAGGGACAAAGAAAAGTACCAGCATCTATTCAACTAATCAAGAGAGAAACCAGGTCCAGATTATACCCTAAAAACAAGAGTCTTTAGGAAGAACTCTCCAGAAAAAAAAAAAAAAAAAAGAAATTGATATATTTGAAAATATAAAAAAATATTGATACACAGGCAGTAGTGATGTTGAAACGGTGCATAAAAATTATACTAAATACATAGAAAACTAGGTAAGTGAAAAAAATGGTGCAATTAATAATTCCAGAAGAAATAATAGTTGTAGTTTCAATTTACTTCTTGACCTATGATATTTAGAAGTCATGATAATGTAGACATTGGCCATTCAATTAGCCCAAAATTGTAACATTATTTTTATATCAGAAATGAGGAGAAATGTGGGATAGGACTGTAGAAGAGCTAAGTCATCATATATGATGGAGAGGCTACCAGTAGTGTTTAAAATTGATAAATGAAGAAATAAAAGTACAGTAAGTCCTCACTTAACATTGTTAATAGTTGCTTGGAAACTGCAACTTTAAATGAAACAGTGACCTACAGCAGGTCCTCAAATAACACAATTTCCAGGAATCTATTAACCACATTAAATGGACTTCCTGTATAAGAATATCATTTAGAAATAGTAGAGGCTAATCCCAAAGGAAAAATCCAGATGAGTTGAGGGGAGTTGCCTCCAGAGACGTAGAATAGAGAGGAATGCTGCAAAAGGATGCTGGTTTTCATTATAAGCCTTTTAATATTATTTTACTCCATAAACTACATATATTGTATTATCTTGATTTAAAAAATCAATTTTAAAATTTTAACCTCCAACATTTTGTGAAAGAGTAAATTTTGCATTGATATGACACTTTGCAAAACATTTAAAGATAACAAAAACAAAAAACTCTTTATGAATGCCTCTTTTATCTAGGTTATCTACTTTACTGACTTAGAGTTTTCATAGTCAGCTCCTAATCTTATCATAGATATTTTGTATATGATGAGTCTGTTATTTTCTTCTTGCTATTCGAGATTATCTTTTTGTTTTTGCCTTTTGACATTTTAATTTGACATATTTGGGTATGTGTGTCTTTGAGTTTATACTACTTGAGTTTGTTGAGCTTCTTGGATATTGAGATTAAAATTCTTTTTTCAGTTATATTTGGGAAGTTTTTAGCCATTATTTATTTAAAATATTATTTCTACCTCTTTATATCTCCTCTTCTTCTGGAACTCCCATTAACATTGTTGGGATGCTGGATGGTGTCTCACAGGTATCTGAGGCTCTGTTAATTTTTTTAAAATTTTGTTTGCTTTTTTTATATATAGGATAATCTCAATTGAGCTGTCTTTGGTTCATTGTCTTCAAGTTCTCTGATTTTCTCTTCTTCCAACTCAAATGTACTGTTCTGATTTTCTAGTGAATTTTTTCATTTCAGTTATTAGTTTTCAACTCCAGAGTTTTTATTGAGTTATTTTTAAAAAAATAATTTCTGTCTCTTTATTGTTATTTTCTATTTGGTGACACATTATTTGCATACTTTCCTTTCATTCTTAGATATGGTTTCTTTTAGTCTTTTGAACATGTGTATTATAGGTGATTTAAGATCTTTGTCTAATAAGTCTAACATTTGTGTTTCCACAGGGGCAATTTCTATTGACTATTTTTCCTGTTTAGGCCATACTTTCCTGTCTGCCTATCCCTTAGTTTTTTGTTGAAACTGGACGTTCTAAATAAGGTCATTGTCATCTCTAGAAATCAGATGTCCCCTCCCCTGGCTTTGTTTTTGTTTGTTTTTGTAGTCATTTGTTTTTATTGTTGTTCCTATTTGTTTTTTGAGGTTTTTTCCTTAAAGTCCATATTTTTTGTTGTGTGTAGCCACTAAGTCTCTGCTGTCTTGCTTTCATAGTTACCTAATGATTGATGTGAAATTAAACCAATTAATCTCCCAGTCTTTTTGCTGGTAGGCTGTGTGTGTGTGTATTGGGACATGACTGCAGTGCTCCAGCAGACAATTTACAACTCTGCCTTAGCCTTAGCCTTCACTTTCTGCTTGCACAGAGCCTCAAGGTTTTCCAGAGGTGAGAGCTTAGAACTTTCTCAGGTCTTCCATAGTCATGCACAAGGGGCATGGATTTGTACAAATTAAAATGTCACAACACTCACTCTTCTTACCGAGATTCAGCCACTTTTCCTGAATAAACACTCTTTGGATTGCTGCAAGCCTTTAACAGCTTTTGCCAGTGTTAGCCACCTCAGAGCTTCTGATTTAGTCAGTCTGGGCTGAGGCCTGAGAATTAACAGTTCTAATTAATTCCAAGGGTGAAATGTTGATGCTGCTGGGCAGAGGCACCATACTTTGAGAATGAACCATTACAGTAAAATACACACACACATATACACAGATATATACACATACATACACACATACATACATACACTCACATATACACATATATACATATACACACACACATATATATACATACACATACGTATATAAAAATTTTGGAGTAAATGTCACCCAATATTAATGTAATTCTAACAACCAAGTACATTATTCCATTTATGTCTTATTTTCTCAGTAGAGTGTCAAGGTTTTCTTTATAGTGATACTACTTATTTTTTAAGTTTATTCTTCTGTAGTTTATCTTTTTGTTGCTATCGCATTAATAGTAAAGATTAGTTTATAATTATTTAATTTCAGAGATCCCTCTCTCTTTATCTGGCAATTTATGAATGGATGCTTTAAGTATTTATGGTTAGCAGCTCTTCTGTGTTTGACCTATTGTAATGCTGGTGGGATAATATTAAGTTACCCTCTGGGAAATTGGAAGAAACGGGGGTAAAGAGTGGAAGGAAGGTGAACTATGGTAAGCAGGTAACACCAAAGCTTTCCCCTATTCATGGCTTAAAAATGTTTCCCTGTGTATTTCTACCACTGGAAAAATTAGTTCGGATAATTAGTTCTTAAATACAAAAAAACTTCTGAAAAGTGTGGGTCTCATCACTTAAGATGAATTATTAATATTTTGATGTTTTTAATTTCAACAGCATGAGTTTTGATTGTATATGTAAATATAGAGGACAAAGGACACAATCAGTCAGGGCAAAGGTCTTTGTAAATTCTGAATACAGAGAATGAAGGTTCAAGAATGGGCAGAGACTAACAAAAAGATACTCCTGAAAGTAAGTGCCTTTCAGCACCCTAGCAGTATACTGCTAAATATTATTGCCTACATTTAGAATATCTGGAAATTAATTTTTATGACCTGCAATACTAATTTTTAAAATTCAGTCTAAATTTTCCTGCAAGTTAGTATAATCAAACTTAGTGTTTCCCATTTAGCCTAGTATCTCTTTCCTTCTTTATCAGTAAAAAAAGGATAATAAAAGAATAAAGGAAAAGAAATGGAAAAACATGTTTCCATTCTATTTTTAATAGTAGGATTGTGTTATACTATAATTGAGAGATTGTTCTTCTTTACTGTGGTAGGCAGAATAATGGCTTCCCAAAGATGACCACCTCCTAATCTTAGAAACTATAAATATATATCCTTAGATGGCAAAAGGGAATTAAGATTGCAGATGGGACTAAAGTTGTTACTCAGCTAGCCTTAAAATTCAGAGGTTAGCCTGGATTCTTTAGCTGAGCCCAATGTAATCATGAGGGTCCTTAGAAGTAGAAGAGGGAAACAGCTGAGGTCAGAATGATTCCATGCAAGAGCTCAACTTTGAAAACAGAGGAAGGGAACCACAAGCTAAGGAATGTGGGTGGCCTCTAGAAGCTGGAAAAGGCAAGCAAACTCATTCTCCTCCAGAGCCCCTAGAAAGGAATGCAGCCCTGCCTGCATCTTGATTTTAGTCTAGTGAGACCCATGCTGGACTTCTAAGCTATACAACAAGATAATGAATTATGTTGCTTTCAGCCATTAAGTTTGTGGTAATTTGTTTTGGCAGCAAATAGGAAATTAATATGGTTATTAAATCATTAGGACAGAGCACTCAAAATATTGAAGGTCTGGTGTGTTAGCAAACATTTAACAGACAATTAAGTTACATTACTATAATACAATTAAAGTTAATATATGTTGTATACTTCCATTTTTTCTCAAATTATTACATTTTGTCCAAAATTCCAAAAGATGAACCTTTTGTTTCAATTGACATTACATTTTCTGGAAGTTTAATGTCTCAGAACGTCAGGGCCGGCCTCTTGGTAGACTGTTGTTCTGGTTCTTTGGCTCCTTGCTCGTAAAATTCACAAGCAGGGCCAAGGGGAAGGGGTGACTATAGACAGGAAGCAATTCCATACAAATGGCTTTTATTGCAGAAAAGTAGGGTGCTATACAAAGTGAGAGTACATTCCAGAGAGGAACGGTAAGTATCCGTAAGTAGAGAAAGACATTAAGAACTCCCAGGTGGTTTCCTTTTATTGGCCTGGTCTAGGGGAGGGCTTACAGGAGGTGTGGGATGTTACCAGATGATTAATACACGGGTTGTAAGGTGTTCTGTGTTTTCCTGCAGTTCCTTCCCCTGATTGGTCCTGGGCTTCTCAGGCCCAGGAACCACCCTCCTGGCCTGTATCTGCCACCTGCAGATTTGATCCCTGCCTAACAAGAGTTCATTTAGGGAAATACTTTTTCTATCTGCAATTACTTACCTGGAAATCTAGACTGTCTACAAAGTGACTAAGGGCTTCATTGGAAAGTTAGCACAGAAAGCCACTTAGTCAGAATTTAGAATGTGAGCTTTAGAGTAGAGACCTAAAACTTCTGCTGGGACTGGCTGTGTGACATTGGATGCTCTTTAATCCTGCTATGCCTTTTTTGCCTTAATAATAGAACTGAAATCATAAGAATATAGTGAGGATTACCTAAGATGATGTATATATAGCACTTAGCATGGTTCTACCCTATAGGCTGAAAAATTATAAAAAGAAGACATAAATAGTAAAAAAAAATTATCCTATCACCTTTCATAGAAGCAGAAGCTCTAGATAACTCAGGAGTTCCCAAAAGCATAAATATAGCAATTGATAATTCATAGGGACATTCTTGAGTTTTCAAGTACAAGATTTTTAAGGATTTTCTTTTATATATGTTTAAAGTGTACTGATATAGGTGCTTAAAGTGACAAGCTTTTTGTAGCTGGAAAATTAACTAATATACAATTTATATCAATAGTGTCAAATTAACAAAATATTTTAATGTATGTTTTATTATGGCTCAAACCTTAACTTTATCACTTGTTAGCCATCTAAGCAGCCACTAATCACTTAACATCTCTGAGACTAAATTTCTTCCTTAAAATTTAGATTGTAAAATAGCTACCTGGCAATGTGATTGGAAGGATTACAGATATAGTATATTTTAAGCATCAAGCACCTTGCTTGATTTAAGTAGGTGCTGAATAAGTGGTGGTTATTCTTGTGTTTGTTATTTTATACTCTTTTAAAACTGAACTGCCTAAAATCAACAGTGACCTAATTAGGAAACTACCTTCTCTTGCTTTGTTTTAATTTCTATTATATTTGATACTATTGAATACTTTGAATTTCTTTATTTTCTTTTTCTAGTTTCTTCTACCCCTTTGGTTATTTCTTTTCAGACTTCCTTTCTTCATTGTCTCAACTTTTCCTACTCTTTAAATATTTGGTGTTTCCACATTTCTATGCGTTTTATAAATTCTCTTGTTTTCTATCCATTTTTTTTTAATATGACATGCTTGATGGCACCAGCTGAAACCTTTCCCCTGAGCACCAGTTGAATGTCCCAGAAAAATCCCCCTAATTGAGCATATCTTCAAGTCAACTTACAATCATCTTCTACATTTATTTTTCTCCCTTTATGCCCATATGGGCACCGTTCATTCCTTCATTTAATCATTCATTAATTAAGCATTTTTTTTTTTTTTTTAGATAAGATCTTGCTCTGTTGCAGGAGTTACAGTGCAGTGGCTTCATCATAGCTCACTGCAACATCAAACTCCTGGGCTCAAATGATCCTCTCACCTCAGCCTCCCAAGTAGCCGGAACTACAGGCATGTGCTACCACACCCAGCTAATTTTTGTATTTTTTGTAGAGATGGGGTCTCCCTATGTTGCTCAGGCTGGTCTTGAACTCCTGGCCTCAAGCAATCCTCCTGCCTCAGCCTCCCAAAGTGCTAGGATAACAGGTGTGATCCACTGCTCCTAGGCAATTAAGCAAATATTTATTGAGTGCCCAGGAGGTTCTAGGTCCCCAGGATGCAGTAGTGAAGTAAACAAACAAATAAACAAATCTTTACCTCTCAGGAAAGTTATATCTCTAGTGAAAAAGACAAAGCAAATAAATAAAATGTGTTGTGTGTCTGTTATTGATAAATTCTTTGGAGAAAAATGAAGCAAGGAAAATTACTAAGGAGAGGCAAGATGAGTAAAAGGGTTGCAGTTCTACATAGGATGCTTGAGGACGTGTCATCACTGAAAAGCTACCATTTGAGCAAAGATCTATTGGGTGATGGAGCAAGTCATGTGGATATCTGAGGGAAGACTGTTCCAAGATGAAACAGCAACTGTGCAGCATGAGGCAGGAGTGTGCCTGGCATTTTGGAGAAATGATGACCATTGTGTCTGGCGTGTGTGAAGGGGAGAGCAGTAGGAGAGGGTTCAGACAGATAATAGGAAATATTATATGATTGTGTTGGGCCTGTCTGCCCATTTTCTTAAAAACCGAGAATTATCCTTCACTGCTTAATCTCTATCATTCTCTTCCTTTCCTTTCCTCCTCTAACATCTAGTAAGTCATCAGACTTTGTTGATTCCAACTCCTGTATTACTCACCTGCCTATCCTTATAATTCTTTATACTTTTGCCTTAGTTCAGGCCTTTATAACTGATCATCCACCGGTCTGCTGCTAGACTCATGTGCCGTATTTAGCACGCATTCAAGAGATATTTACTGAATACTTTCTGTGTTCCAGGCCCTGTGTAAGTCTTCATGCCATTGCAGATTCTAAAAATGCTCTTTGGCCTTTGCCAACCTCCTGAATTCATTTTTGTCCCTCAAAATCAATCTCAAATATCATTTTCTATAAGAGTCTTTCTCTGAAAATTCAAATAGAGCTAATCATCTTCTCTTTTGTGCTACTACCCACTACTGTGTGATCTTTTCATTGCAGTTATTATATCTATAAAGTTTGCTTATATGTCTAACTTCTCCATTAGTGTGAGCTCTTTGAGGGTCTGTGGGTACTTTTTGTTTTTAGCCTGTGCATACTTAACCCCTAGGATAGTACCTGTCACTTAGGTGAACTTAATAGTGAATTTAATTAATATAAAGGAAGACTTGATTAATTTTAATAGAAAACCAATGAGAATTATTTATAGGAAAGACCATAAATTTATAACCCACTTAAATCATAAGATCGTGATAGCGCTCAGCACACTTGTTATTTATTGACTGACAACCAGCCTTATTATAATGTAAACTTTATGAATACAGAAAACTTATATAGCTTATTGACTGCTCTGTCTCCACAGATAGTACCGTTTCTGGCACATAGAAAGGTACTCCATAAGTACTTGTCCATTATGTACTTGACACATTATTATTGTACTTAGTACATGTAATGTACTTGGTACATTATTAATATTTTTATGATTTTTAGAATTCCTTTACTTTCAGTCACATAGAGTGATACGGTCATCATTAAATATTTAAATAATGTAATTTAATATTATTTGATTCAAAATATTTGTTCATTTTTGTTTTACTATAATAATGCCTTAAAGTTTTCATTTCTGGCTATTAATTTTTAAAAGTATAGTGTTTTATCATAGACAAAAGAATGGTTTCACCAAAATGAATATGTAAGTCCTTACAAGTGATGTTAAACTTGATGGTGTATACTGTGATTTAGCTATAATGGGTTAAATTGGATTTGGGGGGCTAGTCTGGAGCATCAGGTTTATTGAATATTTCCATGTGTCTGACCATAGACTAGATACTTTCATATCCATTATTTCCTGTAATCCTCACAGAAATATTGTAAAGTAAAATTCCTTTTATACTCACTTTACTGATGGGTAAACAAAAAGGGCCCAAAGTGACTTACTCTGGGTTACACAAGTAGCTAATTGAGATTCAAACACTAGTATCCTGTTTCCAGATCCGTGCTTTTTATCCTATACCACATAAATGTTATTCCTCAGTGCCGCACTAAACATCACCAACACAAATACAGACAGTTCTCAGTTGTCAAATAAGTTGTGTTCTAATTGTATTCCTAACTTAGACGTATGAATGTGTAATGCTTTCCCTCATAGGTATAGTATTATGCTCATTAAGATTCAAGCCTTAAGAGTGTTTCTCAGGTCTGAATTGGCAAATGCTCAATATACTCAATACTCATTATACTCAATATACTCAATACTCAATATACTCAATACTATTCCCATGACAGTTGTTAATATTTATTCAAGCTTTTCGTGTGCTAAGCACCATTCTAAATTATCTACATAGTAACCCTTTTAATCTTCTCAACAACTCTAGTAAATATGGGCATTATCCCTGTTTTTGTATAAGGAAGCTGAAGTACAAGGCCAGACAGGTAATTAGTACCAAAGCCAAGATTTGAATCCAGGCAGTCTGAGTTTGTATGTGCTTTAGTATTCTTCTTAACGTGGTGTTTCAGGCAGCCACTACTGAGCAATCAAAAATGGCACTCAAGAAGAAATCTGTTTGCTATTTAAAATTTGTCTGTGTTCTAAAAGTGTGTGATATACGTTGGCTCTCAACCCTGGCTGCATATCAGAAACACCTGTGGGGTTTTCTATATGTCTATATAGAACCCTGTGAAAATCTGTATTAAGATGCTCCACAGATAATTTTGGTGTAGTACATAAGGTGATTATGTAAATGTGCAAACGTACACTGATATCACAGTAAGTAGTATTGGTAGGGTGGCCATTACATGCTATAGAGAATAACCACAGCATTTGGAATCTGGTAAGAAAGCTTCCTAGTGGTGATGGCATTTTCAGAAGTCATATGAAATACGACAGGAAGCTATTGAGTGGAATCATTCCAAGGCATAGGATGTATGGTAGAAGCTATCTTTGAGAAGGATAAGCAGAAGAGGTTTTTGTGTTTTTTATTGAAAATTATATTTAGAGATGGACTTGCATCTAACTCCTTAGTATTGGATTTTAAATCTTAGTCCACCAAAATTTACTTTGCTTCATATTAGTTCTTTAAGAATTACAAAGGAATTATCAATCTCTCCCTCCTTTTAGCTTGTATGGCATTTTATTTGTACCTCTGTTTTTCTGATAATTTGTTTGTATTTTATGTCCCCAACTCTTTGTTCTCCTTAAAATATCTGGGAGTACCTAAACGATGTCTTGCACATAGTAGGGACTCAAAATGTTGTTACATTAAATAAGGGAGAAGACCCAATTCTGTCTTCTTTAATGTTAGTTTAATAGAGGAGCTGTATGTTAGTTTAATAGAAGAGCTATATTGCTAATAATATAGAAGTCTAAATAACAAATGTAAATCCAATTATATACAGAAATATATTCAATAGAGCTAATAAATTATTTGTCCCCTCACAAGCTCTTACAGGGATTGGCCTGGAAGTAGAGGACCTGGATGTCAGATTCTCAGTAAACCATGACACACCACACCTACTCAGAAAACCAAAGTATGTGCTGACCAAGAATGTGCTTTGCAGATGGTACTGAGCAGTTGTGGAATTGTACTTTTTCCACCACATCAGTCATATAAGAAGTACTTGTATTTAAGTATTGACAGACACGCTGGACATTTTATCCTTTAGCCCAATTGAGAGGTCAGCTTTCTTCACAATAGTAAGGAATTTATGTCACAAGATCTAAAAACATTTATAAGATAAAGCTAGGCTAGTAGTAATTCTTGTTGTACTGTACACTATTTTTGTACTATGTTAAATGGATACATTTTGCTTTTTCCCAGGAGGAAATTGTGGTTTGATTTCTAATTAATAAATAATTTAAAAGATATGTTCAAAATGCATTTTTGAGGTGTTATTTTGGAAAAGGGCTAATACGAGAAATTTGACTTTTGAATGATTTCTTCCTTCCATTTTCCTCATATAATATGACCAAAATTGAGTATTAATATAATTTATTGAATTGAGTTTGCTATGATTTGAATTAAAGTCTCTCTGGACATGAATATGTTAGGAACTGGAAACATCTGTGTCAATCTCTTGGTCATTGCAGTAGTTCTCCCATAGACTTTCTGTATTATTCCATTAAATCAGAAATAACTGAAACCCCCAAACCCCGACTTACACATAGATTTTTTTCTTTTGTAATTTACTCTCTTGAAATTGGGAATACATTTCTACTTACAAAAACCATGTATTAAATGGAACTAGGTTCCTAGGGAAATGTTGCCAAAGAGCACATCATCCTGTCATATAGGGAAAGTGGGGATGACTGATTTTGGATCATTGTTTAGAACTACACCACTGGAAATGAGAAGAGCCCATGAAGAAGAGAATTCCAGAGCATAGTCACGCCTTACAGCTTCTCTGGGCCTCTCATGCGGTTTCTGTTTTGGTAATGGTATTTAACAAAGCTCTGTTTTAGTAAGGCTGTCTTATAGGGTGATATGTCATTGTACCATCGTCACAACATTATGTTAAGAATATTTCCTACAGCTCTTTCTTAATCTTAAACTTTAGCATTCATAATTTTCCTTTGTCTTAATTTCCTCACTTATTTTCAATTTAATGTGGTATTTTATAAGCTACTTTGATTATGTTGGAATAAAACAGAGACAAATAAGAGATTTTTAAAATGTGATAAATTTTAATGTTGACACAACTGTAAGCCATTATCAGAGGAAGCACAAAGCAATGTGGAAAGATGGCATAGAGCACTACACTTGAGTTCAGGTTCTAACACTGTCATTTTCCACCAGGGCCAGATCCTTGGCCTCTCTTAGTCTCAGTTCTCTCTTCTGCTAAATGAGGATAACTTACCTATAACTAAGATTAATATGATTAAATAAACATTCTATTTGAGAAAGAACAAGACATGAACCAGAAACTTAGTAGTAAATGTTAGTTGAATCTAGATCAGGTTTTCACAGGTTGGGAAAAAGTATTTTCATTTTTGTTCCTTCAAAATCTGTAATTCCTATGGCTAAATTGTTATATTTTGTCCCATTTATTAGGAATATGAATCAGGACACACTGAATTCAGAGCATCTGACTGGTGAAGGCCTGATGAATGCCACAGTTGCACGCTGTGCATGTGGAGGAACATAAAACATGTTTTCTGATAGAAGCTGTGTTATAAATAGGATTACTTTGTCATGGTTTTAACCCCAAAAGCTATTTCACTCTTAACATAATTAAACAATTGTACATTTCTGAGAGTGTAACTATACTCATTACTTCTCTTACTGCAAATGGACCTTTCCCTTGGCTGGATCTAGACTACTTTATGGAGATCTGTCATCTCCTTGATGGCCTTCATTCTGAGCCAGCATTTTGAAGACTGAAACTTCCTTCAACTTGTTTCAAATCCAATCCCACAAACCCTACACCCAGACGATTTGTTAATGAAGTAGGATTATACTGTTGCTTAAAAGCCTTTTAAGACTTAGTGAAGAACCATAGAAGTCATTTTTTAATATTTGTATGTAGTTTTGGAGAGGAGTGAAAAACGTAATAAAGACAATAGCCATAGTTGAGTTAGCAAGAAAAACTTTGAGTTAGAGTCCTGGGCTAATTTTTATAAAGATGTTTCATGTCCACTTCCCTACTTTTACTCAATTTCCTTAATTTTGAAAGGTTTGCCTTTTAGAACATGGCTTTGTCTTTGAGACTGTTGACTTGCTATATATTTAAGTAGAATTACAGTAATTCAGATGTATTTACATATTAATGGAATTGTTAAGAATACATTCAAGGCCTCCTTCTTAACATATAGCCATAACCAAACATCTTTCCTCAGGTATTCTGTTAGTGAAAAGGAATTAAAAGTAGAGATAAACATATTTGAAATATGTTCATGTTGGGAGGTAGTGAGATATTGATAATACTTCCTGCAGTATTATTTATGTTGAAGACATTATGGAGCTCAAATGAAAAGCTACAAATTACAAAAAACACTATATTAATATTTTTTAATTATTTGTGAAAAGGACATTTGAGAGGAAATGAGGAGACTGGAAACAGCCCTTTTTCTGTCACTGTGACCTTCAGCAATTCAGTCTTCAACTGTGTGTTCTTTTTATCTTGAAAAGAAGGCAAAGTCTAGGAGATTGCTAAGGTTCCTTCCAGCTATACATTTCTGTTGTTATTAAAATTTGAAATAATGAGAACTTAGTCATACTCCACATAAAATGATTGTTGTACTCAGGAGTTATTAATAGTACATAATTTTATACTGCAGACTGGTCTTTTAGAACATACAAAAATTCAATTTTATTCTTTTCTCTTAATTGTTTACTGTTTAATACACTGTATTTCTTTTCCATATTTTTTCATTTTGAGAAGGAAAATATTTTCTTCAGTAAATCTATCCTTCTCATTTCCTGCTACCTCTCCCCCACCAACCCCCTACCTCTTCTCAGAAACCCATCCCTAGCCCCACTCCCACACTCTAAAAGTAACTTTGGCAATCACAGAAACCCACTGAATAATAACAAAGGCACTCTGACAGATTCTGGGATACTACTCTCTGCAGTAGCAGTAGACCAATGCTTGGCAACTATGTTGTAAAGGTATAATTCAGAGGAAGTAAATGCATGCATAATTGACCTGAATAGTATGATTTATGGCATAGCATAGTTTAAGGGGAAATATCATTTCTTCATTCTCACACACGCACCTGCTTTCCACCTTTTCATCCCTATGTTCTCTGCAAAAAGTAATCCCAACCACAAATCAGTTTCACAGCTACAAATATTAGTCTTGATACATATATGTGGTTTACATACACTTAGCTTTTTCACTGATATGTTTAGCTTTCAAAAAAATCACTACTCTTTGATAAACTCACATCAGTGGCAATATGTGACCAGAGACACGGCTGTCTGGCCCACAAGGCTCAAGGGCTTAGCCATCCAGTCTGTTTTAACCATCCATTCAGCTGTAAATTCTAATCCAGAGTGAGGCAGAGAGAGCAAAGTAAAAAGCCAGAAATAATAATCCATTGGACTTGATATCTCATTGACCAAAGAAGCTCTGGCATTATGGTGATGCTAGGACCTGGAACAGAGCCTTCCTCATCAGCACCTATCACCTGACCCAAAGAAACATAAATTCTATGGAACCATCCAAAACAAAGGCCCTAAAATTCAAAGTGGAAAACTACTAATACAAGAAAAACTGTAAAGCTGAAGAAAAATTCAAAACTGAATAATAGAAATTTTATTTAGGTTGAGGGATTATTGTCTACTCAGAGAAAGTATTTGTGGATACTCCAAATGACTTTAATCCATACTTGTTTTTTTATTAGCATCTACCTTCAATTTGCAGTAGAAATGTAGCCATTTACTAGGGGAATAGCCAGACCGATTATTTGGGATGATGCTTCACATCCTTGACCCTTGTTTTGATAGAATTTTTCTTGCTATATTTTGGACCATTGCGGGAGCTATAAGGATTTTTTTGGGGGGGAGTCAAGATTATTTCTTGAAAGACTTAGATCTTAGGCTGATAGTATTCTTTGAACTTTTCTGTGTTTCCAAGTGTCCTTGTACCAGTCTCCTGTTTTGTTAGCTTTTTGAATTTATAAGTTACAAAGTACCTTATTACAATAATACTTAGCTATTGTTATTAGTGTATTTTCAGCTTCCAGGTAAAACTGGTTTGCCAAAATTTCGCCAACACTCAGGCTAAATTTACTGGTCAGAATTACCACTGTGGTTCTTGTGGGTGTCTAATGTGGGTGCTCTGCTCATATGGCTTAAAGCCCCTTGCCATTTTGTGCACATCAGCCTTCCAAAGGCCAGCTCCTGCATCTGAGCTATAAGGCTGCCTCTAAGCTGCTGGAAGCCACTAGAGAAAGACTATAAACAGTGATTGGTAGGTTCCTGCATATAAATACACCAGCTTCCTTGGCCCTGGCTTAGGCAACCCTAAGAGACGTGTCTTAACACCATTTGCCAGAGTTTGTCCATAGGATTTAGCTTTAGTTGGCCTCTGTGATAGCTAGCTTAATAATGTGTCCTACATTTGCTGCCTGCCCTTCTCTTACCACTTTCCCACTCCCCTGCAAGTTACACTGAAGCTCCTAAATAAATTATGTTCACTTTTTTCTTCTCTCAGGGTCTGCTTCTGGCGGAACCCCAACTAAAACAACTATGTAACAAACCTAAGGATTAGAATCTTTCACATTTAGATTGGTGTTATTAATTTCATACTGTTACGATAAAGTGTTTAGAAAAAACTTGGCAGCTATAAGGATGATCTATTTGAATTTATTTGGGACTTAAAATATTTAGGATGATAGACAATTTTTGTGACCCAAAACTGTTAAAATTACTAGCTATTAAATAGTAGTAAAAATTACCAAAGATGTTTGAGTAAAAGAGTCTTATATGGTCACCCTTTTATTAAATTCTGAACATCGTTTTAAAATACTAAGATCAGTATAAGTGGTAAAGTCTTAACACTGGAAGTAAAAAATATGCATTTTAACCCAAAAAATGAATATAATTCTAACAAAAAGTTTACTGAGATCTATGGTCTAAACTAAAACAAACCTTAATACCTCTAAAATGCTCAAATATAAATGTTTAGGGGCACCTAAAAGTTATAAAGAATTGAAAACAATAAAAATAATAGAGAAATAAGATCCTAAGACACTAAAAACTAATATTCAGAGAACTTAATGTACCAAATAAACTAATAAAATACTTAACAGCCACCTTGATACTACAAATAAAATGTAATAAAAGGCTCAAATGAAGGTATTAAGAGCAACCTAAAAAATTTTGCTAAGAGTATTAGAATGTAAACTATTTTAGCACACCAAAAACTGAATATAAAAAGCACTATTTCAAAGCCAGAAGTGGTCACAAAGCACTAGAAGTCTCAGGGTGAAGGGAAAGCCTGTGTCTAGTCTAAAATAGATGGAATCAGGAGGTGGCTGTACTTTACCCCATTGTAACAAATAGGCCCATTTTGTTGATCTGTGGAGAAGGTGCCAGGCAAGAGCATGATATTGATATTGAGAACAGCTATTGATAGTTTTGGGCTCCCAGGCCAATACCAGACTAAGTCCTGTTAGACCAAGACCTGTTTGCAACCTGTCTTTAAAAGGGCATTTCTGAAAGAAAATAGAAAGATCAAACCCATGTCAGGGACCCCAGGCTTCCTGCTGCATTTTCCACCCTTTAAGTAACATTTGTAAAAGTCACTGATAGGTATGCAAATAAGAAAAGGAAAGGTAAACTCTCAGGAACATTTGCTATGATGAAGAACCAGTGATAGCATTTAAAGCCAGTGACAGTAGGACAAGTCTACTTTGTATCTCCTCAAATCTTATCTGTCTCAGCTCTTCCTGGAGCCACCAGTAAGATAAATTCTGTATATGTTTTTGTTCTTTTGCTTACTTTGACCAATTTTATTTATATCACAAATTGAGAAACCACCACATGTTTTTGTAAATGTTTTGATTTTTTAAAATGTTAATGTTTTATGATTTCTAATAACTCCAAAGAGAATAGTATAATGAATAGAATCTTGGGTCTTGGAGCTTGATTGCCTGGGTACAATCCTGACTGTGTGCCTTACTAGCTATGTGACCTAGAGCACATTACCTCTTAGCTTTGATTACCTGATCTATCTGAGCATGATCAGAGCATACTATCCCATAAGGTTGTTTTGAGAATTAAATGACTTGAATGTACAATATTTAGAATAGTGCCTGGCATATATGAATATTCAGTAAATGTTAGATTTTTTTTCATGTGTGAGAACAGTACATTATGGGTAAAATTGTAATTTATAGAATTGTTGAGCTGTATAACCAAATTTATACAATAATTATTATGGGAAAAATACATTCTAATTACCAAACTCTCAACTTCTAAAATGAATATTTGAAACATAACTCATTTGTGAGTAAAGGAATGTAATTTTTACTTATTATTCCACAATGTTTACTATGTTTCTAATAAGTTGAGGGGAAAGCAAATGGTAAGCCTACTGCGTGCCAATAAACACCTTATATCATTTCATATAACCCACAAAACACTCCTCTAGTACTAACTCTATCTCAAAGGAAAAAATTGAAATTTCAGAAAGGTCCAGTGATTTACCCAGATTGTAGGGCTGCTATATAGCATAGCCTGTCTGACTCTAAGCTGAAAGCTTCTGCTACTATCACTATCTTATTAACAGAGAAGAGATTTGAAATATGTAACAACTGGTATGGCACAGGCACCAACCAATCGGAATGGAAGCCCTCTGCTGTACCAGGTGTTAACCTCCCTAGGGAACATGGAGGAGTCTTGGTGGGGGAGGGATCACTAGAGAAAGTAACATGTGGAGAACCTGGAGTAGTGACCTTTTCCAACCAGTATGGAAATCTTACTATTTAGTATTTTAACAGTTAGCACAGTCACACTGTTCTTTCTGACCAAACATTAGCCATATAAAAAATTTTATATAGCTAGAGTTATAACTAAGTATATAAAAATTTTAAATACTGTATTTTTTTTGTAAAAGACATTTATTTCTAGAATCAGTCAATTGAGAATTCCTTCCTTGTGATTCTTGCTAAACTATTATTATATAAATATATGGTCTGTTTCACTAACATTGATTGATTGATCAATGGCCAGTTGTTTTATTCCATTTTCTGTTGCTATGACAAAATGCCTGAGACTGGGTAATCTATTAAAGCAAGAACTTTATTTCTTACATTTCTGGAGGCTAGGAAGTCCAAGATCAAGGGGACAGAATCTGGTGAGGACCTTATGCATCGTAACTTGGCAAAGGCATTACATGAAGAGAGCTCAGATCTCTTTTCCTCTTCTTATAAAGACATCAGTGCTGTCATGGGGGACCCACCCCAACGACCTTATCTAATCCTGATTACCAAAGGCCCCACCTCCAAATACCATCAGCATATGAATTTGGGGATTAAGTATACAACACATGAAATTTGAGGGACATGATCAAACTGTATCACCAGTTAACACAGATTGCCTTTATTATATTTAGCCATTTTTAAAAAAATTATGAACCTGGTAATAATTTAGAGAGGAAGAAGCTCACAAGTTACTAAACTCTGGGCAGTATATCTCTTAATCTTCTGTAAATATTGTAAAGAACTGTATTGGCTTGCTTGTTTTCCAAATGTGAATTTGTTCATATTTATAACTTTCCTCTTGTTATGTATTCTCTATCCACATCCAAAATGAATAAAGCAAAAATGATTTTAACCTAAAAATCATTACATGCCCAAATTTGCTGAAATATCTAGTCTCTTCATTTCATAATTTGGAAGCAACAAGAATCACTGATAGTGTTGATTCCTCTTTCATCTTTTTTTGACATATTATAATTGTAAATACTTATGGGGTACATGTGAAATTTTGTTACATGCACAGAATGTGTAATGATCAAGCAAGGATATTAAGGGTATCCATCACCTGAGAATTTATCATTTCTATATGTTGGGTACGTTTCAAGTCCTCTCTTCTAGCTATTTTGAAATAGATAATACATTAACTATAGTCGCCTCACTGCTGTCAAACATTAGAACTGATTCTTTCTATCTAACTATATAATTGTGCCCACTAATTAGTCTCTCTTCATCCCTACTCCCCTCACCCATACACCCTTCCCAGTCTATGGTGTCTGTCATTCCACACTCTGCTTCTATGTGATCAACTTTTTTAGCTCTCACATACAAGTGGGAACATATGATATTTGTCTTTCTGTGCCTAGCTTATTTTACTTTAACATGATGACCTCCAGTTCTATCCGTGTTGTTGCAAATAACATCATTTCATTTTTTTAATGGTTGAATACTATTTCACTGTGCATATATATATATATCACATTTTTTAATCTATTAATCCATTGATGGACACTTGATTCATTATCTTTGATTGATTCATTCTGTTGCTATTGTGAATAGTGCTGTAGTAAATATACATGTATCCCTTTGATATATTGATTTCCTTTGGATAAATACCTAATAGTGGAATTGCTGAATCATATCCTCTTTCATCTTTTTTATGCAGTAGAAAAAATATATGAATTATAGAATATATTTTTCTTCATTTGTATTGTAATATTTCATAAAATTAAGTGAATTGAATATGTAACTATAAAGCTTTTAGTTTGAACCATGTGAAATTGCCAGTATTCAATCTTTTTTATCAATAAAAAGGACAATATTACCTAGTTCAATCCAATATAGAGGCATCTATTGCCAAAATATTGACTTCTTGGCCGGGCGCTGTGGCTCACGCCTGTAATCCTAGCTCTTGGGAGGCCGAGGCGGGCGGATTGCTCAAGGTCAGGAGTTCGAAACCAGCCTGAGCAAGAGCGAGACCCCGTCTCTACTATAAATAGAAAGAAATTAATTGGCCAACTGATATATATATATAAAATTAGCCGGGCATAGTGGCGCATGCCTGTAATCCCAGCTACTCGGGAGGCTGAGGCAGAAGGATCACTGGAGCCCAGGAGTTTGAGGTTGCTGTGAGCTAGGCTGACGCCACGGCACTCACTCTAGCCTGGACAACAAAGCGAGACTCTGTCTCAAAAAAAAAAAAAAAAAAATATTGACTTCTTTTTTTTTGAGACAGAGTCTCACTTTGTTGCCCAGGCTAGAGTGAGTGCCGTGGCGTCTAGCTAGCTCACAGCAACCTCAATCTCCTGGGCTCCAGCGATCCTACTGCCTCAGCCTCCCGAGTAGCTGGAACTACAGGCATGCACCACCATGCCCGGCTGATTTTTTCTACATATATTAGTTGCCAGTTAATTTCTTTCTATTTATAGTAGAGATGGGATCTCGCTCTTGCTCAGGCTGGTTTCGAACTCCTGACCTCAAACAATCCTCCCGCCTCGGCCTCCCAGAGTGCTAAGATTACAGGCCTGAGCCACCGTACCTGGCCAAAATATTGACTTCTTTGAGGACATTCGTTTCTATTTTTTTTTTTTCTATATGTGGGAAG
The DNA here is from genome assembly GCF_040939455.1 of Microcebus murinus. Lineage (NCBI taxonomy): Eukaryota > Metazoa > Chordata > Mammalia > Primates > Cheirogaleidae > Microcebus > Microcebus murinus. The sequence goes on from NC_134111.1 coordinate 30,190,822, forward strand.
TGAATATTTCATTTTATTCTTGTTTCATTTCCTAATGGATAAGTGTTCTCTATTGCAACCAGACAATGAATATTTTTATATATTGTATATTAATTTTTTACTGAAAATGAACCTACCGTACTAAGTTTTATTCTATATATTGATTTGCAGTTTTCTATACCAAGTTAAAATTCTATATTATATATATTTTATTATAGTATCCATATCTATATCTGTAACAGTATCTACAGCTGTATTCTCAGAGCTGTGGAATCACAAGAAAATCAGCATTATAAATGCCAGCACCATAAGGAACATTTAATATTTGATTAACTTTAAGTAGCCCTTAAAAGTTTATGTGAGAGGTAATATTAAGGCTTAAATCCCTCATATAGAGCAAAATGGTTAATAATATTTTTGTTTAAACATCCAGATAGTGATTTTTCTACATAGTCATTTCAGTTCATTATAAACACAAGAGAATATTGAGTTTCTGGAGATGCTTCACATTTTATTTATATAGCATCTGAATTGTCACCTATGAAATCTAAAATGATATTCCATTTATTTTTTGTTTATCTCAAAAAAAGTAATAGGACAATCTGCTAACCTAAAAATCTTTAATAAACAAGAATGACTCATAAGATCTTTATAGTTGTGCTTGCTCATATTCAGATTTCATATTTTGATTTCGAATTATCTAAGACCAAGTGAGTAATGACCCCATCTTTGTTTACTCCTGCACATAATTTGTGTAATCCAGACATACTTTTGTTTATAAGGGTTTTATTTTGTCAATGTGTTATTTTTTCTATATAAATTCTTATTTGGCAGGTTGGCATAATATTGTGCTGCTTTTGGTAGGATTTGAAATGCCGTTCTCTACTTTTGGTAAAAGATAACTGTTTCTAGACATGATAAAATCAGGAATTACTGCTGGCCCACAGAATTCCTCATGTAATACATTTTTTTGTTTCGTTTTGTTTTGTTTTACTGTTATGAATGCCTGTACCAAAAATCTGCAGAAAGTCAGAGCTGTTTTGATGCTCTAGTCACATTAACCTATCTCCTTTTCTATCATCACTAAAGATGATGTAATACTCCTATTCTGTGTATTGCATTTTTGCTGTTTCTCATTTTATTGTTTCAGGATATTGATGTGTAGAGACTTTTTCACTTCCTTGCAGAGAGTTCTAATGCTTCTCCCTCCTATTTTTTGTGCCTGTTGTATGTTTCCTGCATAATCAAAACAAATTATGGTAGAAGTTACCTAACAATCTACATATTGTATGCCCAAATTTACTGAAAGATCCAATCTCTTCATTTCATAATTTGGAAGCAACACAAATCACTGATAGTATTTATTCTTTCATCTTTTTTTGGATACAATATAATTTTACATATTTATGGAATATGGAATACTTGTGAAATTTTGTTACATGCATAGAATGTCTAATGACCAAGTCAAGGTATTTAGGGTATCCATCACCCTCAAATTTATAATTTTGTAATTTCAAATTGTACCAATTTAATTATGGTAGAATTTCTTTTAGCTATGTAGGAAATTTCCATTTTTTTCTACCTTTCTTTGTTTTATGACTTTTTAATATTTTCCCAAGTTGTAGCTACTTGTTGCTTATATTTTTTGATAATTTTGAAAGTCACTTTGGCTGAAGTGCACATTATTTTAAAAGATTATGTTTTACATTATCAATGTCATAAATATTGGAGGGAGGGGATTTATACATTACAGAACATTTTTAGTCTTATAGCATAAATTTGATCTTTGAATATAAGTAGTTTATTATCTTCATTTTAATAATCCATGCTGCATTTTGAAGCTGCTCCTTTAAGAAATATCTACAGATCAATTTTTAGTCTGTATGCACATACTTTAAAATTGTATTTATTTAAAAATGTCCTATAAGTTAATTCAAATATATCTTCCCTCTAATTAGTTTTCCCTCAAATTAGTCTTAATTTAAACTTACATGATTTCCTTTTGTTTTTATATAGAGAATATCTTCTAAGAAGACTTTTGCTGAGTTCTGATTCAGTATTTTGTGCTTTAGCTCATACAACACCCTAGTAATTTGTGCATTTTAATACAGTGGTCTTACTTTTAAACCTATTATTATCTTCACTACCACCATGTAAATAGATGACCATAGTTACATTCTGGATCAGGATTCTTTTTAGGCATTGAAGTAGCTTTATGGTAGCTTGATGAAATTTATCTTTATCATAGTGTTTCTCTTTGAGATGGTAGTATCTTATCTGTCCAGCACCCAAAAGTGTTATCATAGTCATCATAGCACCATTAAAATACTTTAAAATATGTGGACCTTCTTTAGGATCTCCTAATTTTTATTCATGAAAACAATCTCTCTCTCTCTCTCTCTCTCCCACCCACCTCCTCCCCCTTCCCCTCTTGCTCAGAGTCATGGACCCATTTTCTATTACATCATCAGCAGGAACATCATTTTTGTTAGTTGAGTCAAATCCCAATTCTTTTGCAATTTTTTATTAAGTGACATTTTGTTTGTTTTGTTTGTCATGTTGGCCTACCACCAATTTATGACATTTTATTTGTTTTTGTCATATTGCTTTAGAATGTTTTAAAATTAATGATATCCTGTAACATATAATACTTAAGGATTTCTTTTAGCTGCTTCCAAAAGGGGGCAGTACAACTTTGGTGTTTAATTTGTGAATGCTTTTGTCAAAGCATTCTTCTCTTGTTTGCTCATATAGTTTCTAGTGATTACTAATCATAGAGTCATCAAACCATGGAGGTGGAAGAGACCTTCAAGGTTACCATGATTCAGAGGGAATTTAAGTACAGCCTCTGCTTAAATTCCTTCTTTGATATCCCTCTCTTTTACTCAGTAATTCCATCTATAATTTTAGCATTATCCTAGAGAGTGAAATCAGCAGTAATTCTCACCGTGGCTTTTCTTCTCTTCCCTTCTTTTTTCTTCTCTTTAGAACTTTCTAGCTTTGATAAATATTTGATCGCTAGCATTCTGGAAATGTATGCAACTCTTGTTGGTGATTACAATGAGAAAAAAAAGAAATAGGCTGTTCAAGGAACAAATAAAGGTGGTATCAGTGGTAGTGATTTTTTAGGAAAGTGGTAGAAAAGATAAAGGCTGCTACTGTAGGAGAGTAAACCTGGAATTTCAAACTCCACTGGTACCAGTGAGAAGGGATACTAGAAATGTGTGATGGAGACCAGTGAGTTAGAACTCAAGAATAGCAAGAAACAGAACTTGAGAAGATATGAAGAGAAGATAGTATAAACATAAAACTTCTAATGGTGTCAGCATTTAGATGGAGGCAAACAGCAAGGTCACTAGTATATACATATATATATTCATATATATATATATATATATATATATATAATTTCTAAAAGTAAAATAGCTTTAGAAGTAGTTCCATGACACTGCCACAGAGAAAGTTCTTGAAAGGTACTAGCAAGCATGGAAAAATAAATCGAAATTATTACTAAAGTTAAAATATATAAATTGTCATTGATCATGTCTTTAGTTTGCTATCCTTTTTTAAATTTTTGTTTTGGCGACTATAAACCTATTAACATAGACTTTCATTTTCACATGATCTCAATCTCTCAATTCTGTATTTCCTCACGATTTATTTGTTTTCTCAACCTTGAGTTCTCAATCCAGAGAAGTTTTCAATGACCTTATTTTTGAGGTCAGAGACAGACTATGTAGAATTAGAGTTATAAATTAGCTGCCAGCTCATTCACTAGGTTCCAACCTTATTAGATTATTCATTCATTGTCTCTCTGTAAACAAGCCCAGTAAATTAATAACAAGGCTAAAGTTGAATTTATTATTGCCAGAATGTTAATATACATATTCTTGGTACAATATTTGGCAAAACATTGTACTTCTTTCTCTCAGAAAAAGGTCTCAAGGTGTTTGCATATGAGTATACACAAAAATCACTCACTGGCATTCCCCAAGTAATGCGTATAACAAAAGTGAAATCTCAGAACCAAATTGGTGATTTATTCCTGCTGAAGAAATATCTGCCCAGATCAGATAGACATTTTTAGAAAATATTTGTGGGAACAAATGAGAAAATAAAAGTATTCCTTCTTTTTCTGTCTCTAATGAAAATGTTTCATTTACTATTAATACTTTGAATAGCCTGGTTGTTATCAGCTTTCACAGAGAGAGCTTTAATGTCTTTGTATGTTAAATATAGCTTCTTACTGAACCCAGATTGTCTGGGCAAGTTGCAAGAGGGCTAAAGACAAGGTTTAATTTGGTGGACAGGATTTAGAGTTACCTTTGGTTCTTTGTTTCTGAAAGTGACTTGGTCATACCCAATAAGAGATTCTTCTGCTCTTTGCCACAAAAAGATAATAGTCGCATTAAAACCATAAATAAAATAATCTAAGGTCCACTAAGAGAGTTATCTGGAATAAACCCAATAATGGGATGAACTAGTAAGTACTAAACAGGGGCTTGAATACACTCAGGCTAAAATTATTCTATGTGAATAAAACAGTTGAAAAAACAAATCTTCCATGGATTTGCATGATTAGAGCTCTTGTTATACTGAAGAAATTTTGAATTTTTTAAAAAGCAAGGATAGGCTAAAAATAATTTTTAATTCTTTGAATGTTTGATTTGTGTTGAAATAAAAGACTGTGTGAGGTTTTATTCTATTTTATACCTTCTTGCTCTGATCAGTTTCCATTCAACCATAAATGAAATTTGTGAATTAGAATTTTTTTAAGTCATCTATCAGATCAGAATGAATAGATGTTGAGGGCAATGTAAGTTACATAATGCTAATGCTGTGAAAACAATCACCTGTAAAAGTTTATGTTTTTATATAGTTTGATAGCTCAGGGAAGTAGAAAGCATATTTTCTTCCTTTATAAGTTGTCATATATTAAAATTGGAATGAAATTTTATTGAAATGAAATGAAAGAGGAAATATTACTACTCATACCACAGAAATACAAATGATCGTAAAAGACTACAGTGAACAATTATATGCCACCAAATTGGATAACCTAGAAGAAATGAATAAATTCCTAGACACATACAACCTACGAAGACTGAATCATGAAGAAATAGAAAATCTAAAGAGACCGATAACAAATAAGGAGATTGAATTAATAATAAAAGTCTCCCATCGAAGAATATCCTAGGACCTGATGGCTTCATAGCTGAATTCTACCAAACATTTAAAGAACTAATAATACTCGTCCTTCTCAACCTTCCACAAAATTGAAGAGAAGGGAATACTTTCAGACTCTTTTTATAAGCCCAGCATTTCTCTGATACCCAAGCCAAACAAGGACATTACAATAAAAGAAAATTACAGGTCAATATTCTTGATGTACATATATTCAAAAATCCTCAACAAAATACTGGTAAACCAAATTCAATAACACATTAAAAGTATCATCCATCATGATCAACTGGAATTTATCCCTGGATGCAAGGATGATTCAACATAACACAAATCAATAAATGTGATGTATGACATTAAAAGAATGAAGGACAGAAACCACATATCATCTCATTAAATGAAGAAAAAACATGTGACAAAATTCAACATCCTTTCATGATTAAAAACTCTCACCAAATTAGGTACAAAAGGACTGTACCCAACATGATGTTAATTGAGAAGCCCACAGCTAACAATACTCAATGGGAAAAACTAAAAGCAATGCCCATTCTCGTCATTCAACATACTATTGGAAGTCCTTACCAGAGCAGTTAGTTAAGAAGAAGAAATAAAAAGCATCCAAATAAGAATGGAAGAAGTGAAATTGTCACTGTTTCTTGATGACCTGATCTTATATATATATAAAAAAAAACCCTACAGACTTCACCAAAGAAACTCTTAGAACTAATGAAAAAGTACAGCGAAGTTGCAGGATATAAAACCAACACATAGGAATCAGTAGTGTTTTAGACATTAACAATGAACTATCCAAAAAAGAAATCAAGAGAGCAGTCCCATTTATAATAGCCACAAAAAAATGAAATAAAATACTTAAGAATAAATTTAACCAAGAAGGTGAAAGACCTGTACACTGAAAACTATAAATTGTCAATGTAAGAAATTATCAAATGGCCAAGCAATATATAAAAAAATGTTCAGCATGACTAATCATCAGGGAAATGCATATTAAAACCACAGTGAGATATCACCTTACCCTTGTTGGAATGGCCATTATTAGAAAGTCAAAAAAACAATAGGTGCTGGTGTGGATGCAGAGAAAAAGGAATGCTTAGACACTGTTGGTAGCACTGCAAATTAGTACAACCTTATACAAAACAATATGGAGATTCCTCAAAGAAATAAATATAGATTTGCCATTTGATCCAGCAATCCCACTACTGGAACCGAAAGGAAAAGAAGTCATTTTATCAAAAAGATACCTGCACCCAAATGTTTATCACAGTGCAATTCACGATTGCCAAGATAGGTAATCAACATAAGTGCCCATCAATTCATAAGTGAATAAAGAAAATGCAGCATTTATGCACCATGGAGTACTACTCAGCTACTAAAAGGAATGAAATAATGTATTTTGCAGCAACTTGGATGAAACTAGAGACCATTAGCCTAAGTGAATTATCTCAGGAATGGAAAAACAAACACCATATGTACACTCTAGTAATTGAGAGCTAAACGATGGGCACACGTGGGTACAGAGAGATGGAAAGGACATTGGAAACCAAGAAAGGGAGAGGGTGGAGGGAGGGAAGGGGTAAAAACTTACCTATTGGGTAGACATTCTGGTGGTAGACATATTAAAAGTCCCAACTTAAGCCTTACACAAGGTATCCATGTAACAAAAACATTTGTACCCCCTTAATATTTTGAAATCTAAAAAATGTCAATGAAAGAAATTTAAAAAGACACAAATAAATGGAAAACTATCCCATAGTCATGGATTGGAAGAAGTAATACCATTAAAATGCCCTTCCTACCCAAAGTGATCTATAGATTCAATGCAATCCCTATCAAAGTTCAAACATCATTTTTTATAGAAATAGAAAAAACAATCCTAAAATCTATATGAAACCACAAAAATACCCAAATAGCTAAGGTAATCATGAGCAAAAAGTACAAAGGTGAAAGTATCATACCACCTGATTTCAAACTATAATACAAAGCTATAGTAATTTTTAAAAGCATGATACAGGCAAAAATATAGATACATCAACAGATGAAACAGAATAGAGAGCCCAGAAATGGACCCACACATATATGGTAAATTAAATCTCAACAGAGGTGTCAGGAATACACAATGGGAAAAGGATTGCCTCTTGGTGTTGGAGAAAATTGGATATCCACATGGAGAAGAATGAAATTGTACTCTTACTTCACTCCATATATAAAAACAACTCAAAATGGATTAAGGACTTAAATGTGAGACCAGCAACAAATATAAAAAAAAACAATTAAAATTTGGGCAAGGGACCTGAATAGACATGTCTCAAAAAGCATACAAATGACCAAAAGGTATATGAAAAAATGTCCAACATTGCTAATTATTAGGGAAATGCAAATTAAAACTACAATGAGCTATCATCTTACACCTCTTAGAATAGCTACTATCAAAAAGACAAATGATAACAAGTATTGGTGAGAATGTGGAGAAAAGGAGACCCTTCTACACTGTTGGTGGGAATATAAGTTAGTATAGTCATTATGTAAAACTGTATGGAGCTTCCTGAAAAAGCTAAAAATAGAATTGCCATAGTATATCCAGCAATACCACTTCTGGGTATTACCCAAAAGATTTGAAGTAACTTTGTGGAAAAGATGTCTGCACTTCCATGTTCACTGCAGTACTATTCACCATAGCCAAGTTATAGAATCAACCTAAGTGTCCATCAGCAGATGAATGGGTAAAGAAAATGTGGTGTATATATATATATAATGGAATACTATTCGGCCTTTTAAAAAAAGAAATCCTGTCATTTGCAACAATACAGATGGAAATGGAGAACATTATGCTAAGCGAAATAAGTCAGGAACAGAAAGTCCCATACCAGATGTTCTCACTTATATGTGGAATCTAAAACAATCAAACTTCTTGAGAGCAGAGAGTAGAATAGTAGTTACAGAGAAAAGGGGGTTGAGGGAATGAGGAGATGAGGGTCAAAGATATAAAATCTTAGTAAGAATTTTTCTTAGTTCTATTGCACAGCACCATGAATTTAGTTAATAATAGAATATCATACATTTCAAAATTGCTAAGAGAGTAAATTTCAAATGTTCTCGCCACAAAAAATGTTAAGTATTTGAGGTGATAGATATGTTAACTAAATTGATTTAATTATTCCACATTGTGTTCATAAATCATAACATCACTTTGTACCCATAAACATATATAATTATTGTGAACTTATAATTTAAAATTCAGATTGTAGTAATATTTTAAGAAGGTATAATTTTTCATAAAAGTTTAAAATGTGTTAAAACCACACATTTACATACCAGTGTTGTACCATACTTAATGGATCTTAATGTAATTAGGCATATAGAATATTACATTCAGGTGCAAGATTACGGTTTTTTAACATAAACCCTTAGTATCACAGAGGCTTCATTATTTAAAATTGTACAGAAATAATAGAATGTATGTAAAGCTAACTGGGACTTAAAAATCATCTTTTTGTGAGGAAGAAGAAAAGTAAGTGGAGCACCATAGCATTCTCTTTGCAGATGAGAAATCTGACAAACCTTGCAAAAGAGTGGAGGGTATAATACAGAAATTAATATGAAGATATATTAGTGAGGCTTCCAGAGCTATTAGAGATTTCAGTTTAATGGATGAGGCCTTCAAGAAATACCATAGTTAATTGTACACAGAGTCTGAAACCCAGCTCTGCCAGTTATTAGCTATGGAACCTTGGGCAAATTACTTGATCTGTCTATTCCTCAGTTTCCTTACCTGTAAGATGTAGATGATAATAACATTTCCTATGGTTTTTGTGAGAATTAAATTAATCATACTACTTAGGATTTAGAATTTAATATCTGTTAGCTATTATTACCATATTTAAGAGGAAGAAGTTTCAGCAATTTATATGTCATATATTAGTGATGCTTAATAATGTCTATTAGCTAGAAACATATTTTTAAATTACTAAAGCTTAATATGATAGATTGAATTCTTTTGTGATGTAGAGTATTATGTATGCTTTACAGTGTTATTTCTTCTTGTTAAAATATGTAGGGAAAAAATCAACTAGTGATAAATAGTAGATTGATTTTAACTTGTAGAAAATCTGAGGTCTTTAGCAGCACCTGCATGTAAAACAGATACTTCATTATAGCACATCTAAACTAGGTAAGGAAGATAAGAGCTAAGAGATCATTTTCAGGTTTAGTAGTTATTGAGGTCACCATCTTTATTATATATAGCACAGACTCAGATACTTACCTTTGTTTATTAGAATTTTCTTTTTCAGAAAGAATCTTAAGGAATGTGTGTATATGAATATATTGTTTTTACTGCAAAGTATTTCTGGACTTGTTCATAAGAATTTTCAAAACCAAAATTTAACAGCCTATTTCATGTTATTTTTAGTCATTATATAGTGTGTGTGCACATAAGGGAAATGATTCAAGACTTTCTCTTAATTAAAATTTTGATTTTGTATTTAAACAGAGAAAATGATGCTACAAAGTGTTTCCTCACCCTGCCCCCACTAAGGACAAAAAAATTTTAATTCTGAGATATTGAGGACATGTTTTTAGTTCCAAGGTTTTAAGTAATTTATTCATTACAGAATATAACCTATTTCTCTCTTTTTTGCCACAATTACTTTATTTATTATCTATCTACAGACTTTACTTAGGAGGATAGAAAAGTTTACAAAATATGTAATCCATAAGCATTATTTTAGTTTATCTACATTGATTTATTGCTGAAGTCCTATTCACTGTACATTCAAAGTTCTTTCCTAAACCAGTAGGTCTTGGGATTGTTTTTTAAGATTAGAAATATAGTCTTAGAATAAAACTCAAGAAGTATTTTATATGCTAATAATGAGAGTCTAGTAATAGTGTTCATAAATGCTTAGAGCACTATTCTACACAGACCATAGACCTGCATTATAATCACCTACAATGCCCATAAAAAATACAGAATCTGTGACTTCAGCTTAGTTCTTCTGTACCAGAATCTCTGGTCATGACACCTCAGGTTCTATATTTTAAAGTTCTTTGGTAATTAAATGCATTATAGTTTGAGATTCACTGTAACTGCCAATTACATCATGCTTGGATCCATGTAATCTAAGATATTACACAGTTGTTGAGGTATGTTTGTGTGTCATGGAAACTTTGAAGTCATTTTAAATGTTTAATAGATTAGCAAGTAACTCAGTGTTTTTCATGAACAACTGTAGACAGTATTTTTAGAAGTTCATGTCTTATTAATATATAGAAACTAAGTCAAATAGTTTCAGTGAGATTTTTTTCTCAACAAGAGGAAAAGATAACCTTTCTTCATGCTTTATATATATATATATATCTTTATATATCTCTATATATTTATATATATCTTTATATATCTCTATATATATTATATACATATATATCTTTTTAATTATTAATTTATCTATTTGAGATAGGGTCTTGCTACCTGACTCAGCCTACCAAGTAGATGGGATTACAGGCACATGCCATACCTGAGACTCTTCATGTTTTCAAAAAATATCTAGGCCCTGGCCCTACCTCATACTAATTAAATCAGAATATCCAAGGAATCCACTGAGTCTTAATATATTTTTTAAGTGCCTCAAGTGTTTTTAATGGACAAATGCAACTGAGAAACAGCACTACACTGAGGAGCAAAAGGGACAATTTGCTATTCCCAAAACCATGTATATTAAGCTTGAGAAGTCTTAGTACTCAAAACCACATACTAAAGTATGACACTGTAGCGTAGAAATCTTGTTTCCCTAACTGTATTGTCAAGGAAGTCAGAATCAAGTTCTACAGGCAAAGAACGTTTTCTCTGGATAATCTCATTTGTCCAGTAGGGGCAGTTTCTCTTAAAAGGCTTTTTCTGCTAAGTTTTACTAGGTTGTTGTAAAGTACTGATTGGGAAGTTTAAGTGATAAGAGGAATAGAATTTTGACTTTTTCATGAGGATAGGATATTGAACTAGTTGATCTCTATGATTTTGCCTACAATAGGTAACTCAAATGTATTCAAGAATATAATTTTGTAATAATTTTGCACAAGCAAATTATTTTCTGGGATGGGACTATGTTCATGTAGGATATCAGAATCAATGTATTTTAAATTATATTTATTAAAAATTTTGTATAGAAACTAGGTAGTCAGATAAAGTTAGTACTATAGAAAGTCCTCAGCTCTATGACGTGGATCATAATATATGTTTCAAGACCTTTCTGATTCTTCTAAGGGGGAAATCTTAATATTATTGCTATTTATTGACATAAAATATGTCTTATAATACCCACCTTCCTTTGTTAAAACTTATTAAAGAAAATCATAAAGAATAACTTCAAAGTGTTGTCTTATATTTAAAATAAATGAAACTATGTCTATAACTTCAAATTCATGATATTATCTCATGCTTCTTTTTTAGATGTACATTAAAGATGTCAGTTTCTACATGTGGAAAGTAGATATTGAAGGCTTTGTGGTTTACAGACAAGATCTTTAGAAGTTAGACACTCAACGTAAGTAATAACTATAGTCTCATAAATAATTTTATATATATTGTTAGGGTTGCCAGATTATAATTGACTTTCTAAATTTGCTTATTTTTTATCACTAGCCCTAGGTGACCTCACAATCACACTCATTCATATTGAGACACAAATCTTAATGCCATAATACCATCTTGATGGGAAGTATCCGATTTCATTTGTAACAGGCAGTTGATTAAAAAATGATATATTATTATGGAGGAATACAAACCAACCAAGAGTGGAGAATAAACGAAGTACTTTCTATCAAACCTGCTATTACAACTCAGTCATTAGAATTAAACTTGGAAAAAAATAATTAAACACAAAACTACTATCATCCACTGCCCCATTTTCTTTTTAATGTAATCATTTATCAGTTCCTTTAACCATATTAAGAGTTTGTTCTTTGCTCACTCCAAAATGCCTGTCATAATTTCATATATTCATAGTATTATAACCTCTGAATACCAAACCTCTTTTCATTATTTCCTGACGCCCTAAAGATTTCTCTTGACCTAGTCTATCCTTTCACTTATCCTTCTGTTCATGCCTCGCATGACTGCTTACATGGCTAAGTAAATTTCTGAGTACATTTCGGCAAACTTTCAAGTGAGATACAAGTTGTATAAACCTGAAAAAGAAAAGGTACTTTAAGTAATATTCCTGGCCAGATGGGGACAGTGGAAGCCTGGAGAGTGTGTGACCTATAAGTGGAGCACTTCTAGTCACCTCTAGGATCCTTTCTAAGTGAGAATGAGTAGCTATAAAATCAGTTCTTAGGATTTTTTCAAAAGAAACCAGAAATACAAATTTTAAAATCTTTATCCTTCAATATCAGTATAAAATTTCACCTTTGAAAAAAATCTACTTTTACCACTGCATGAACCAAGTAAAACGGTTTATAGCCTCTGGTACAGGAGTTTTTTTTCCTTTGTTCTATTTTTCTTTATTCTTTTAGAGTGCAAGCACTTAGAGTCTATTTTTTTCTCCTTAATTTGTAGTTAGCACCTTAGTGATTTTGCTAGTTTTCTATGATGAATATTATTGTCAGAATGACTTCTCTTGAAAGGGTAAGTGATATTACTTATTTTCAATTTATTCATATGAATTAGAAATATATATAGTTATATATGGTGAATTGGTTACTTGGAACAGCTATTCAGTTGTTTTCTGAGTTATAATGATTAGATAATTATTTTTATAGTCCCTTCATCTCCACAGTTTAAATCAGATCCTCTGGAAAAAACAAATAGCCATACCCTTTCTTGTATGTTTAACAGATAGGGTGTCACTATGTTGCCCAGGTTAGATGTGAACTCCTGGGCTCACAGGATTGTCCAGCCTCAGCCTTTGAGTAGCTGGGACCACCATGTACTCTCGCACTCCCGACTGTTTTGTTTTGTTTTTTTTAATGGATCTTTTGCATAGAAAGAAAGTAGAGTTAGTCACACTTCTCAGTTCATAGTACACTGTCATCACTGGTTCATGCAAAGCACTTATTATGTCATTTATATATTTTATCCACCCATTCTCCTGAACTCGGCCCATGGGAAACTTTATGATATTCTAAAATAATATCTATTACACTGTTCTCTTTTGTGTTTGCATGAGCGTTGTTTTGCATACCTATATCCTTAAAATTTTTATATAGAAAATTTCAAATGAATAAAAAGGGAAAGGGAGAATTATGTTATGAACTACCATATGTCCATGTCTCAGCTTCAGCAGTTCTCATCTCATGGTCAAACTTCTGTTAACTATTTCTCTTCCCTCTCTTCTCCCCCATTTATGTACATGAAATTTGAATACATAGTGTTGTGCTATGTAGCTCATTATGTTTCTGACTATTTTATTTCATATAACCGTATGTTTTAACCTTTATTTATGTGGCCATGTTTACATTGCTTCTAACTGCTACATAATAGTCTGTGATATATAGCTGCCATATCTAAACTATTCATTTTCCCCAGTGATTACCACCCAGGTGTCTTCTAATTCCCTTTTACCACAAACACCACCATAATGAACATCCTCATACTCGTCCTATCATGGAATATTACAAAGATTTCTTTGGAATACATACCCAGGGACAGAATTGTGAGTTAATAGGATATATGTTTATACTTAATTTGACCAAGTCTTATTAGATGCTACCTAGATACTTTGGTCCATACTCCCACCCACAATAATCTTCTTATGCCTGCCAACCGTTAACGTTACCTAGCTTACTTATTTTTCAGTCTATTGTGTATAATTTTGTAGCCCATTTTTAAAATTTGGATTTCTCTTGTCACTAATGAGCTTCAATATCTCTTCATTTTCTTGTAGGCCTTTTGGCTCCCCGCTTCTGAAATTGCTTGTTCATATTCTTTATTTACTTTTTCATTTGAATTTCTGTCTCTTGATTAATGTTTTGTAGGAATTTGTTGTATATGCTAGATATTAATTTCCTACTAGTTTTAGATATTATAAAATATCTGCTTCCATTCTTTCAACTTTTCAATTTTATGCATGATGTTCTCTAAGTAGGCATCAGATTTTAAATATTCAATTTAAATTTTTTTCTTGATGTCTATATCTAGAGTATAGAAATATTACTAATTTTTTCAAAGTTGATCTTTAATCCAAAAACATTACTGAACCCTCTTATTCTTAATAGGATGTTATTTTTTCTAGATAGGTGATCATATCATTTGCAAATAGTGACGATTTTATTTCTACCCTTCCCATCCTTTCTTGTAACTAAAATTCTTTCTTCTTTCCTATATCTTTGGCTAGTTCCTCTGGAGCTATGTTAAAAGAGTAGTAGTCACAGTGGGTCATCCTCATCTTATGCCAATCAAAAAGGAGATGCATCTAAAGTTTATCAATTAAGTATAATACTTATTGAAGGTTTAATATGTCATTTTTACCAAGTTAAGAAAGGTTTTATTTTTAGTTTGCTAAGCAGTCTTATAAATAGTCATTGGACCTTATCAAATGCTTTTTATGATGTATATATTAAAATAATAATGTGATATTTATCCTGGGGTATATTAATATGAATCATACGGATAGAATTTCTAATGTTAAACCATCCATGCATTCCCAGTTTACATCATGATGTATTATTTTTACTACACTATTGTGTTTGGTTATCAAATCTTTTATCGAGGATTTTGGAATCTACATTCTTCAGTGAAATGTACTATAATTTTTTTCATTTCTTTGTGTGGTTTTACAATTAAGAGTACATTAACTTTATGAAATGAGATGGGCAGCTTGTTCTTTTTTTCTATATTCTGGAATAACTTTATAAAATAGAAATTTACTGTTTCTTTAATGTGTGCTAAAATTCATATGCAAAACTATCTGGATCTGGGATTTTTGTGAGGGCATGTCTTTGACATCTATATGTATCTTCAGTGTTTATCATTCTATTCAGGTTTTCTTCTCATCTCCTTCCACTCCCCCTCCTATGGCTATTGATGGCAGCTGGTGTTCTCCCCACCTGCAGTTATAGCCCATACCTAGTTTCTTTTGAGTCGGGAAATATATCTGGGTAATCTCCTTGCCCATGTTCAACTGAGCCATGTAATGATCACTTCCCTTTTGCACTGACCAGGGGTTTATTGTCCTAACCGTGACTGCTGGGCTCTAATCTGCCCAGTCTTGCTTCAGTTAAACTCTCACTACCACGTACCTACATTAATCCTGCACTGCAACAGTATTCTATTTTTCTATAATTATAAACGTAGGTTAATAATATCCTGAACTGACTTCCTTACAGCTCTTAAAACTAATGCCATACTTCTGATTACGTGTGTCAAGGTTATATAAAAGGTAAATATTTTAATAAAAGAAGAAGTAAAACATTATGTTCATCAAAGTCAGTATTGGGGGTAAAATTAGCAATTATCTGGTCTAATGTTTTCTATAATATATATTAAGTTGTACTTAACTCTAGGAGATTTTCACCTTATCTCCAGAATATGAACCATATAGTAACCATGTAATATCAGAATAACAATTAAAAGTATTTCCACTTACAAAAAGAAACAGGAGTAGAGATTATAAGTCCATGGAAGTTCATAGACACACTAACAAAAAAAATTAGTCAAGAAACATATTATAGTTATAATTTTTTTACACATTTGAATGAGTTTCTGTCATCTTAATTCTATCAGTTTTTCCTGTACTTTGTGTTTACTTCTTTTTAATCTTTTCTTACTAAAAAAAAAGTTGATACTTATATATCTCCTCTAAAAACATGCATTTTGACATCCCTTTATCTCCTTCACCTTCTCCTGCCCAATCATGTTGCTGTCATTTATTTTAAATTCTAAACTGTCATGCTCATATTTTCTTTTTCTTTACTGTTTGCAATTTTGAAAGACAGATTTTTGCCAAGATATTTTATGAGTATTACTTCATAGTTCTTTTATTTTCTATAGTTGTTTCTTTCTCTTTGGACATTTCATTGAAAACTGTCTTCTGAGGCCTTCTAAACTTGAAAATATATATTATCATATCCTCATATTTGAATGACTGCATTGCTGTATGTAAAAATCTAGGTTTTTAAGGTTTTTCTTCAATAATTTGAAAATCCAGTCTTTTTGTCCTATATATCTCCATCCTTTCTTCAAATACATCCTTCTTTATATTTTTATTTTTCTCTCTGAATCTCCTATTATTCATATGTTAGCAGTGCCAGTCCCTTAGCCTTTCTTTTATATTTTTTTGTCCTTTCTTAAATATTTCCTCAAACTGGTCTTCAAATTCACTAATTTATTCCTCTTTTTTAATTATACTATTTATCCAATCTATATGCTTCAAGTGTTATATTTTTTATATATACACATATATATAAAGTACCTAATATTTTTGTTTCCTCCTTTGTTCTCTTATTCTTATTATATATTACTAATATCTTCCCTTATCTCTCTTAGTATGTTTACTAGGCTAACTTTAAATTCTTAGGCCATCAGATCTAACATTTCTGCTTCTCTTAGATTCTATATGCCAGTATATTATTTTTCCTTGAAAATAATTGTGCTCCTTAAATGTCTTGATGTTTTGACCTATAAGATTATTTCCCCCTGGATATTGGCTACTATGGCATCACATACAGGGAGATGCCAGTCCCAATCTGTGTCATTCTCAGTGAGCTCAGATGATAGGAGAAGGTAGGTAGAAAAGCCCCAGGCCACCTGAGAAATCACAGTTAATTTATTAAGTCAACAAAATGATACCTCAAGCCTCTGCTTCACCGTCTCCCCCCTATTCACCCACCCTGCCAGAGAGAAACAGCTTCCAAAGCTGGTGACTGTTATTCACTAGCTCTGTGGTTTGGTAGGAGAGGGTAGAGAGATTACTGCCCAAGGTTAGTTGGTCCCCCCCTATTTTTATCAGCTCTTTATAAGCTCTCTGTTTTTATTTGTGAGGGAATTTGTACCATAGTCTTAGTCCCTGCAGATATGGGAATGGCCAGTTTTTGACTGAAATCAGGGAAGAATGAAAAGCAGAGAACTCCTATAGTTCATTTTCTATTGTGTCCTCCCACAGCCTTCAAGGGCTGCCTTCTGTCCTAAAGCCCCGAGTTCCAAGGCCCAAGCAACCAGCCCAGCACACTTACCAGTTCACAACAGTCCTCTCCACCAGCCTTCCTTCCCTAGGAGTTTATAGTTTTGTTTATTTCTTGGCTTTTTTTTCTTTATATTAGGTCATTAAGTCTGAAATGTCTGATTTCAAATTGGAAATGTCATTTATTATATCTCAAACAAGAAGCAATACAATTAATCAAAGTATGTGTCTAAACTATCAGCACAGCTTTGCCATCTTAAGGATAGCTTGTTTACACCAGCAGCAAAGCAGCCTAGGGAGTGAGTGGCGATAAGATTGTGAAAGGCATTTTCCACAGCTTGTTGGGAATTGAATATTTTTCCATGAAAGAAGGGGTCCAAAGCCTGGAAGAAGTGGTAATCAGTTGGTGCAAGGTCCCGTGAATACAACGGGTGACACATTTTCCAAGTCCAGCTTCTGTAGTTTAAGCAGCATTGTTTGTGCGACGTGCGGTCAATCGTTGTCTTGCGACAGGATTGGCCTGTTTATATTGACCAACTTGGCTGCTTAATAGCAAGTATCTTCATCATTTCCTCCAGCTGGTTTCAGTAGACATCTGCAGTAATTGGTTGACTAGTTTCATGAAGTTGTAGTGAATAATACCAGCACTGGACCACCAAACAGACACCATTAGCTTTTTTGTGATGAATATTCAGTTTTGGACTGTGTTTCAGCACTTTATCTTAATCCAACCATTGTGCCTAATGCTTGCAATTGTCAAAATTAATGCATTTTCATTACACGTAAAAATATGGGGTAGAAATGGTTCATCTTCATTTATATGCTGTTGGTAGGACTGCAAACTAGTACAACCTCTATGGAAAATGGTATGGAGATACCTCAAAAAACTAAAAGTAGACCTATCATTTGATCCAGGAATTCCCCTACTGGGTATTTATCCAAAGGAAAAAAAGACATTTTATAAAAAAAGACAGTTGCACTCGAATGTTTATAACAGCACAATTTACAACCTCAAAGATGTGGAAACAACCCAAATGTCCATCAGTACATGTGTGGATTAATAAAACATGGTATATTATACTATGGAGTACTACTCAGCTATTAAACAAATGGTGAACTAATACCCTTTTAAACCTCCTAGATGGAACTCAAGAATATTCTTCTAAGCGAAGTATTGTAAGAATAGAAAAACAGCACATGTACTCACTGTTAAACTGGAACGAATCAATCAACTCTCGTGTGCACATATGGTAGTAAAGCTCAGTGGAAACCAAGCAGGTGGGAGGGGGGAGTAAGGGTTGGGTAAATTCACATGTAACAGGTATAATGCACGCTATCTTGATGATGGGCACACTTATAACTTTGACTCAAATGGCACAAAAGCAATTCATGTAACCAAAACATTTGTACCCCATAATACTCTGAAATTAAAAAAAAAGAAAGAAATGGTTCCCCTTTATGTCATGACAGCAAAGAAAGGCAAGCTTTGAGACAGTTTCTCTTCTGAGACTTGTTTAATTCATGTGGAACGCATCTATCCAGCTTCTTTACCTTGCCAATTTGTTTCAAATGGTCCAATATTGTTGGAATAATAACGTCAAATCTTGCTGTTAATTCACATATAGGTTGAGATGGATTCACTTCCACTACAGCTTTCAGCTCATCATTGTCCACCTTGGTCTCAGGTCGCCCACATGGCTCATTTTCAAGATTAAAATCACCAGAACAGACCTTCTCAAACCATCCACATACTGTGCATTCATTAGCCACATCCTTCCCAAATACTTGTCTGCGCTGCATTGGTTCCATGATGGAACTCATACTTTAAAATAACCCGAATTTTTGACTTATCCATGGTTTCCAAAAAGTTCTCTAAAAAAATTTTGAAAGATAATGACAAACCAAACTATGTGTTTGAAAGAATGAGGATGTACTTTCACAATAAACATAAAACAAGAGGTGTCAAAGTGAAACGTCAGAGAGATCAACTGTCAAACTTAGTACTTAAGGAAATCAGACATTTCATACTTAATAACCTAATAATTGCTATGAGAGATGATCTTTAGAGAGGGACCCAGCAGTTTTCCCACTCCAATATCCTGGTACTATCTTTCTGTAGGAAACTCTAACAAAAGCTATAGATATCTGTACCCTTTGACCCACAGATCACATTCTCAAAATTTCATCTAAGAGTATTATCATCAATTATTTGATCATGATGTTGGAAAACAAATTACATGTCCAGCACTGGGAGTTATTTCATAAATGTGTATTCATGGGATAAAGTATTCTGAGTAATAAACTACTCATTTTTGTTTTTTGAAGCAATGAATGTCTGCACATACATGTACCAAAATGTAACAGAGTTTATCTTTTAGCATAAAACGATGGGTGGATTTATTTTTGCTATCATTTGTACTTTCCTAAATTTCTACAATAAACATGTATTCTTTTTGTACTTCAAATTGGTGAACAAACAAATACGTGTATATTTTATTAAAGCAGAACCAATCTGCTGGAATATGAGGTTTGGATGCCCCAATCAAGTAGTCTACATTTTTCTAATCTATTTGTTCACTTGATGTTTATCTGAAAGTTTGAAATCAAGGAAAAAAGGAAAAAGCATTGGTTTCTATAGTTTTCATTGCCTTGTCAAAATAAGGAAACTGGTTCATCTGAATAGTCGGATATTTTTCTTAGGGAGGTAAGGAACAGTGAGTAGCACAGTAGATTATACCATTTATTTAGAAATCTTTCCTGACATCTTATGTATGGAAAAAATATATTTTCCACAATTCTCCTTATCATTTTAATGTTTTTCCTTATATCCTAAAATATATGCCCAGTTAGCTATTTCAAAGTCTTTGCTAACTACATTATTATATTTATATTGTTTCTTGGTCTCTTTTTATCTTTTCTCTTGGTTTGGGGTCATATTTTCCTACTTTTTTACGTCTTGTAATTCTTAACTAGATGGGTTTGCATAGAGTAGTTCTTATTTATGGATAGTTAACATTATTTGCATATCTCTATTAAAGTACTTTCCAAACTGTAATTATGTGTTTACCTCCTTAGTAACATCCTTATGAAGAAAGTATTATGCCTACGTGATCATCTATCTTCATATCTAATACATTAGACTATTAGGGCTGGGAAAGGATGATTGAAGCTAGCAGTTACATCATTGATTTAGTTTCAGTATAGCAAAAGAATGAAAGTCAGAGAAGAATGAGTAAAAGGAAACAGAGCAGAAGCAGTTACAATCCTTTTATGTAGTTTGTCAAAAGAGGGTAGATCCAGCACCATGGAGGAAAAACTTTACAGGACCCTGGATATTGCCAAAATCAAACTGCCCTCAAATGAGTAAAGAGAAACTAAAACAGTTATGAGGAAGAGACACTTAAAACAGTGACTTGTGATTATTAAATAGCAGAATATTTTGCTTTTGTGGTTTAGGAAAGTCACCTTTTTTTCTTAGAGACTTTAATCAAATTGAGTGTAGACACAAAGAGCCCGATGAGAAGACCATTAAATCCAGACATGTAACAAAACCTTGATAGTGACTAGTGTCTGGTTAAGAATTAGAAATGTGGAAAAGTAGGGAAATCTGACCCAAAACCAAGAGAAAAGAGAGTCAGTAGAAATAGATTAAGAAATGGCACCCATAATGTAAGCAGCAAAGATTTTGAAACTGCTAATTGTGCACACATAAAGAAAAACATCAAAATAATGAGAGAGTCATGAAAAATATATTTTTAGCTGTAGGAATTCCCACATCTGAAATGAAATATCCACTGAATGGGGTTATCAGTGCATTCATTACACATTACAGATAAAAATATCAGTGGACCTGAAGACGATGTCAAAACTGAAGCACTGCTGAGCATACTGGCACACACTTGTGGTCCTAGCTACTCAGGAGCCTGAGATGGAAGGATTGCTTAAGTTCAAGAGTTCAAGGCTGTATGATTGTGCCTGTGAATAGCCACTGCACTTCAGACTGGGCAACATTGCAAGACTATGTCTCTAAAAAAATGTAATTTATTAAATTGTATTAAATCTTTAAAAAATGAAGCAGAGAGTAAGAAAACTTTAAAACTTGATCTGGAGACCATTCTTCTAAAGTGAAATATCACAAGAATGGAAAAACAAACACCACATGTACTCACCATTAAATTGGAACTAATTGATCAACACGTAATGTGCACATATGGAAATAACATTCATCAAAAATCAAACAGGTGGGGGGGGAAGAGAGGATGGATACATTTACACCTAACATATAGAATGCACATTATGTGGGGGAAGGGCACACTTATAACTTTGACTCAGATGATATAAAAGTAATTTATGTAACCAGAAAAGTTCAGAAAAAGAGCACGTTAGTTTTCCATGTGGTCTAAGAAATGTATAATTGGTGACCACTGTCTGGGGGATGGGCATGCATGTAGCTCTCAGGTGGTGTAAAGGCAATATATGTAACCTAAATGGTTGTACCCTGTAATATTCTGAAATTAATTAATTTAAAGAATGTGTAATTGTAGTTCCAGAAGGGGTGGGGGGCAAAAAGAAATATTTGAAAAAATAATGGCCAAAATTTTCCACATTTGATGAAAAATGGAATCTCACAAATCCAAGAAACTCAACTAACTCCAAGCAGGAAAGAAAACCACACCAAAATATCATTTCAGAAACCAGTGTTAAAGTGAAAAATTATGAAAACAGACTGAAAAATTAAAAGACACTTTACATACAAAGCACAAAAGGTAAAAATGAGCTAACTTTCATCAGAAACAATACAAACTGGAAGACAATGGAATGAGATTGGCACTGAAAGAAGAAAAGTATACCTAAAATTCACTATCTAGTAAAAATATCTAAAATAATGACATCTTCAGACAAAAAAAAAAAACAAACAAAACCTGTAACTGAGAAAATTCATTGCTAGCAAAACTATGTTATAAGAAATGTTAAATCGGCCGGGCGCTGTGGCTCACGCCTGTAATCCTAGCTCTTGGGAGGCCGAGGCGGGCGGATTGCTCAAGGTCAGGAGTTCAAAGCCAGCCTGAGCAAGAGCGAGACCCCGTCTCTACTATAAATAGAAAGAAATTAATTGGCCAACTGATATATATATAAAAAAATTAGCCGGGCATGGTGGCGCATGCCTGTAGTCCCAGCTACCCGGGAGGCTGAGGCAGAAGGATCACTTGAGCCCAGGAGTTTGAGGTTGCTGTGAGCTAGGCTGACGCCACGGCACTCACTCTAGCCTGGGCAACAAAGCGAGACTCTGTCTCAAAAAAAAAAAAAAAAAAAAAAAAAAAAAAAAAAGAAATGTTAAATGAAGTCTTAAGAAGAAAAATACTAGATGGAAACTTGATCTGCACAAAGGAATGAAGACTCCCCAAAATGGTGAATATATGGGTAAACATAAAAGAGTATTCATTTCTCATCTTTTAAATTTTTTAAAAGATAACTGTTTAAATACAAAATAAGAACCAGATAGGATAGAAAATGGCAGAGTAGAGGTGACCTCCTGGCTCTCTGCTCCCAGAGAAAGAGGTCAAGAACTCGGATGGCTACGCATGAATGAATCGCTCCCCCACAACAACAGCATTATGAAACTTCAGAGAAATACCGTGGGACACACAACACAGCGGGGGGGAGGGAGGCGGGAAAGATGAATGGGAGATAAGATCACAAAGTCTGGAGAGTGTGAGATAAACAATAGAGAGTAGAGTGTGGCTGTGCCCACGTGGCGAGCAAGTGCAGTGGGATCTGACCCTCAGGAGAACATCCTACTGCCCCACTGACCTCCACACCCACTCAGACAGGGATTTGCCTGAAGTTGGTACAAAATTGCCCAACAAGATGGCAGTCTCTGTGGAAAGGGGACAATACAGGAAACATCTTGAACTCCCCGGTGCTCTGTGCTAGCTCTCCACTAGGCCGGGGAGGGACTGGTCTGGAAACCACACAAGGGAATTAGGAGACAGGCACCTCACCTCTGGTGGTCAGCAGATCCAGAACAAAGGAGGTGAACACTGAAAAGGGGACTCTGTCCTGGAAACCACTGACGATTAGGCCAGTTCAGGCCGGGTCAGACACAGCAAGACCTCCTGCTGGACAAGCATGAGACTGTGGGACAGTAACACATAAGAGACAGGGGGCATCCTGTTAACTCAGCTCCCTGATCTGGCATTTGCCAACTCCTGAACAGTCACCCCCCAGAAATAGTGCCCTGTAGGCAGGCAGCTGCCATTTTGAGGGTCCACAACCCAAGTGCTGTGACACCCTACAGTTTCAGGCAGCACCCCTCCACCAGCCAGGGGGATCTCGTGCTGTGCACTACAGTCTCCACCCTTCCACAACCTATTTATTCAGCTAGCCATGCCTGTATTAATGGGCAGAGTTTGACTGTTTCCCCACAATACTAGTTCCCCAGCCTGTGGGATTCCCAGGCACTAGGGCTCTGGGCAGTCTCAGGTATCACTCCTCCCCTAGCACAACAACTTTTATACCAAGAGTTGTGGGCTCCACCCCTGGAGTAGGGAGAAGCAAAAAAAGCCACTTTCCTTGTGTGACTGGTATGAATCTATGGGGCCTTGACACAGACCAATAATTGACAGCCCAGTGATTTGGCCTGCCAGACTGGCTGAGGTGATATAATAAGATCATAACTCTAGGGCCTGCTATCTGCATCCAGGCAACTGCCAACAGTGGAGTTTATGGTCAGGAAAGGAAAATCCTGGCCAGAGGCCCCAGCAGGTGCACCAAGTGACCCCTCCCAGCAGGAGCAGCCTCCTAAGTGAGGTGGAGGAACCCTGAATAACATATTAGCAAGGCTGGGTGCAGTGGTTCACTCCTGTAATCCTAGCACTTTGGGCAGCGGAGGCAGGCGGATTGCTCAAAGTCACGAATTTGAAACCAGCCTGAGTAAGAGAGAGACCCCGTCTCTACTAAAAAAAAAAAAAAAAAAATAGAAAGAAATTAATTGGCCAACTAAAAATATATAGAAAAAATTAGCCGGGCATGGTGGCACATGCCTATAGTCCCAACTACTCAGGAGGCTGAGGCAGAAGGATTACTTGAGCCTAGGAGTTTGAGATTACTGTGAACTAGGCTGACACCATGGCACTCTAGCCCAGGCAACAGAGCAAGACTCTGTCTCAAAAAATATATATATATATATATATATATATATTAGCAGCTTCCCTTAGCGGCAGATCAAGCAAGCATAGAAGCACATACATCCAGGCTAGTAGGCAGCAGCAAGGTGATCTGCCTTGCTCCTGCCACCACTGTAAGGGGAAATAGGGTACAAGTAACCCTCAGGAGTGGCAAGATCCTTCCTAAAGATCAGGGCATTAGGGTATTCCTCTCCTGTGGAACAGAAACCAACACAGAGACATCAGATTACTTCTATAACTGGCTCCTCCACACACTCTACAACCAATGACAGCTAAAGGTAACCCCACAGCTAAACACAGTGCCTTCCATCTCAAGCTATTAGAGGGCAGTGGAGTTATACACACAGGTGTGATTCACCATATGGGAGATTAAGCTGGGGAACCAAACTCACTAATCTCTACTAGCAAGAGGTGAAGAGAGCAAGTCAGAGGTAACCCAACTTGCCAAAAAACCTCTAAGGCAATGCAAGACCAGCACACCTCCTTCCACCACTGTCAAGGAACATCGCATAAAGGCTTGAAGTAATGGGCACAAGCCAATCCTAGCACTCCCACTTCCCAATCAATTATCCTGTTGAGAAAGAATGCAGGGAAAATGAAAGAATGGAGATAAAAGTCACTCCCAAAAGAAATCATGAGACTCTCAAAATCAGATACTAATTTAAATGAAATGAGTAAATTGATGGAAGAAGAATTCTGAATATGGATTATAAGGAAACTCAATGTAATTGAAGAGAAACTAGAAACCCAACACAAAGAAGCCATGAGACCAATACAAGAAATAAATGAAAAATTCTCTAAAGAAATTTAAATATTATGAAAAAAACCAAACAGAAATCTTGGAAATGAAAAAGGCATTCAGGGAACTTCAAAATACAGTGGAAAGCCTTAAAAATAGAATGGATCACACAAAGTAAAGAGTCTCAGAGCTTGAAGGTAATGCCTATGTGCTAAATAAATCATATGAAGAAAAAGAACATAGAAACAAGAGACAAGAAAAGAATATACAAGAAATGTAGGATTATGTAAAGAAACCAAATATAAAAATTATAGGCATCCTGGAGAGAGAAGAAGAAGAAAATACACAGGGCTGGAAAATCTGTTTCTTGGAATACTGGAGGAAAATGCCGGGCATGGACAGAAAACTAGATATCCAGATACAAGAAGCACACAGAATTCCTGGGAGTCTCAACATGAAGAGGCGATCAGCATGTCACATAACTATCAGACTGGCCAAAGTAAACACGAAAGAGGAAATCCTTCGAGCAGTAGCAAAAAAGCAGATAACCTACAAAGGAAAACCTATCAGACTAACTGCAACTTCTCAAATGAAATCCTACAAGCCAGAAGGAACTGGGGACCCATCCTCAATCTTCTAAAACAGAATAATTGCCAACCTAGAATTCTTTCCTTTCAAAACTAAGCTTCATCTACAAAGGAGAACTAAAGACTGTCCCAGAAAAACATTCACTTATGGAATTTACAAATACCAGACCTGCACTGCAGGAAGTACTGAGACCTGCATTATACACTGAACAGTGTAACAGACACTCACCAAAGTAAAATCACTAGGGCATTAAATACCAGTACCTGGATTGCACAATAGCTTGAGAGGTAAAATAAAACAGTAAGAATCTACCGAACCATACGAACAGAAATCTATCCCAAATATCAATACTCATCCATAAATGTGAGTTTTGGATAGAATGTTCTATAAATGTCTGTTAGGCCCATTTGTTCTAGGGCTAAGGCCACTGCTTCTTTGCTTTTCTTCCGCTTGGAGAATCTGTCCTGTTCTGTCAGTGGGGTGTTGAAGTCCCTGGCTATTATAATGCTGCTGTTTATCATTTTGTTTAGCTCAGGTAGGGTTTGTTTTATAAATCTGGGTGCACCTGTGTTACAGGCATATTTAGGATTGTTATGTCTTCTTGTTGGATTTTTTCCTTCGCCATTATAAAATGACCATCTTTCTTTTTCCTTACTATTACTGATTTGAATTCTATGTTATCTGATAGGAGAATGGCTACACCAGCTTTCTTTTGGTTTCTATTTGACTGGAATATTGTTTTCTATCCCTTTATCTTGAGTCTGAGTGAGTCTGAATGAGCAAGATGAAACCTGAGGAATTGAAGCCCCCTGGGGAAGAGAAAGGTGCATTGTGGGCAAGGAAGTAATATGTTGCCTGCTGTCCCAGCTCAGGTCTGTGGGGAGGAAAGCACCCCAGGAGCACTGGGAGCCTGTTTCCCTAGCCACAGAAAGCTCCCAGTTCACTGGTTGCAGCAGGCTCTGGGCTCATGTGGGCAGAAAGTCTTTCCATCAGGTCAGAGATACGAGGGAGGGAGAAACAAACCGTTCCACCTACCCTTATCACTGAACTCCAAGCCTCTTGGGGGCTGATCTTTGCCAGTACTTTTCTTCTTGTTCTGTTCCACAACTTCTTCCTGTGGAGTCTCCTGAAGGTTCTGGCACCCTTCCTTCTGACCCATATCTGATCTCTGTTCTTTTCTTTCATCTAAAATTTCTTCTTACTGAGACACTCTGGCATTTGGAGTCTCTCATCAGCCATCTTCTCCTTAATACTTTGGATATCATCTTTTTGAATAATCTCCTGAGCCTGAAATACATTCTTTAACTATATTGATAGTTCCTTTACCTTCTTTAAAGTTGTGCTCAGTGCCACCTCCTCAGTAAGCCCTAGTGTGACCATTCTATTTTAAATTGCAACCCTCTCCCCTTACATTGATTCCTTTTTTCTCATAACACTTAAATTTTCTAATGCATATATAATCTACATATTTATCACCTGCCCACACTAGAAACTAAAGACACTAAGACAGGGTTTTTGAAGTCTAATACAGATATGATCTCAAAAAGTTTGTAGATAAAAAAAATCTCAGTTTTTAAAAAAATATAACACTTTAAGCAAGTTTAAATCAATCTTATTTTCAAAGAGAAATATGATCTGCTTTTACCACAGAAAAAAATGAGATATTATACATGTACTGATGAGTTTTTGAAATACTTAGCACATCATTAAAGAAAACTAAAAAATAAGTACTTATAAAAATGCTCTTCTAATCTAGTTTGGTTTATATACTCTTTTTGTTTTAACATATTAAGGCAATTTATTTAAAAGCTGCTGTAAAACATTTTTAAATTCACTGAAAACATAATTCATTTGTTAATTCATTCATTTAAAAAGTATATTTCTGTATCAACTATTTGCCAGGGATTGTTCTAGGAGCTGGCATAAATAGTGAAGGAGAGAAAGTCCTTGCCCTGATGAAGCTTACTACCTTATTGGGAAAGAAAAACAATAAACAAGTAAATAATTACATAATGCAATTTTAAAATGTGATGTGCTCTAAAAAGAAAAATAAAGTATGGTAAGTAGATGGAGGGGGGTGCCCAGGGGGTGGAGTGAAAGTTCTATTTCAGATAAGGCAGTCAGGGAAAACTTCCCTGAGATTATGATATTTAAGTAGAAACCTATTGAATCATGAAAGTGCTGAGGCATGTCTGGAAGAAGAGTGGCCTAAGCAGCAAAAAGGAACAGCAAATAAAAAGTTGAGTCAGCAAAAATAAATGTATTATATTTGAGGCACTGTAAGAAATCTAGTGTGCTGCTATGGAGAAAGGGAGAAGAAGAGTGGTTTGAAATGAGGCTGAAGAGATTGTAAGGGCCAGACATGTAAGGGCCTTATATATCAAATTAAAATTTAATATTTGAAATTTAGGTTTAATTTTAACAATGAAAAGAAACCACTGGTAACTTTTACACATGTGATTGAAGTGATTTGTGAAATTTAAAACATCTTTGGAACACATATTTCATTTAAGATGACTAAATTGAATGATAAAATGTTTTGTTTGAAAGCACCCCTTTAAAAACCATAAAATAATAGATTGATAATTTTTTACCTTAACAATTTTTAAGTAAGTTTTAAAATCCACAAATTAAATTAAAAGACACTTGAAAACCTAAGAATTAGTATTTGGTAGATATAACCATGCAGTTCATCAAAGGAGATACGCACATGTCTAATAAATATATAAAAACATTCAATTGTCCAACCTGTCCCTTGCACTGTGGTGACATTTTTTCTAGTGCTTGATAGATAGATGTCTGTATGTTTTGAAATTCTTTTCTTAGAGTATCTTTGTTATTATTGCTGTGCTCTTTCCTTTTTATATTTCTCATAACTGAATGTAATGGTTTTACCTGACTAGCTATTTTCAAGAGGCATATGTGTGTGTTGGAAACGAGGGTCAAGGTAAGGAAAGGTCCAGAGCATTGTTCCAGTTTTGCTAGTCTTCACAAGAAGGTAATCTATGCTGCCACAGACACAAAATATTTCGTATAATAATGGCTTGTTTAGGGATTCTTTATGTAACCCTATCTTTTCTGTTTCCCTAAAGCTGATTCTACTAGGATTCTGCTGACAACTCTGCTCACCTTTGGTCTCATACTTGTGATTCTAGCAAGGCCTGTAGCCACTTAGGGTGTGTTATATACCTTCAGGGCATATATTGTTGCCATCATTTTTGGATCTGCACTGCAGGGTCCCTTACTCTACTGATAAATTTCACAAATACGGCTTCTCATCACTTACTTTCACATGGCTCCTGCAGGGCCTGTATCCACTTTTACTGTTTTAAAGTGTGAGGATTAAACCTGAATCATAATTTTGCTGAAAATATAGTGTTTGCTTTTCTCCATGAAGGAAACAAAGGAGGATGGGAGAGGTTGGTCAGGGGAGAGAAGAGAGGAGAATAAAAGAGAAGTGAGAAAATGAATGAAACAATCATCCGTGTTAGAAAAACCCACAATCCAGAAAGCAAGAACTCTAGAAAAGATATTGTAAAACAACAGGAGAAAATGAATTATGAGCTAACCAAACTTAGGAAAGAATTTTTTCTTTCAGAGATGAACTGGAAGAAAGACAAGACTAATTAGACATTATAGAAAGCCCCTTAAGGAGTATAATGAGAAGACTGAATAAAATAAATCAAAGAAAGAATAAAATTATTAGAAAATTTTGCGAATGTGTATAGATAGATTGAGGTAGAAACACCAAAAAAAAAAAAATAGTAGGAAAGAATGAATATTTAATGATAAAGTTTAATAATACTTTTATAAGATACAAGAAAATTTTCTTTTCTTAGATTTATTTAATTTTTTATTTCAGTAAATTATGGGGGTACAAATGTTTAGGTTACATATATTGCCTTTACCCCACCCAAGTCAGAGTTTCAAGCATGTCCATCCCCCAGACAGTGCACACAGCACCTATTAGGTGTGAATATACCCATTCCTTCCTCCTCTCTGCCACCTGTCCAAAACCCAATGAATGTTACTACCATATATGCATACAAGTGTTGATCAGTTAATACCAATTTAATGGTGAGTACATGTAGTGCTTGTTTTTCCATTCTTGTGATACTTCACTTAGTAGAATGGGTTCCAGCTCTATCCAGGATAATACAAGAGGTGCTAGATTACCATTGTATTTGGTGGCTGTGTAGAACTCCATGGTATACATATACCACATTTTATTAATCCGCTCATGTATTTATGGGCACTTGGGTTGTTAACACATCTTTGCAATTGTGAATTGTGCTGCTATAAACATTCTAGTGCAAATGGTTTGGTTTTTTGGTTTTTTGGTTTTTGTTTTTTTTGTATAGAATGTCTTTTTTCCTTTGGGTAAATGCCCAGTAATGGGATTGCTGGATCAATTGGTAATTCTACTTTTTGTTCTTTGAGGTATCTCCATATTACTTTCAACAGAGGTTGTAGTGGTGTGCAGTCCACCAGCAGTGTATAAGTGTTCCTATCTCACCACATCCACACCAACATTTAATGCTTTGGGACTTTTTGATAAAAGCCATCCTCACTGGAATTAAGTGATATCTCATTGTGGTTTTGATTTGTATTTCCCTGATGATTAGTGATATTGAGCATTTTTTTCATATGATTTTTGGCCGTTAGTCTATCTTCTTTTGAAAAGTTTCTGTTCATGTCCTTTGCCCACTTTTTAATGGTGTTGATTTTTTTCTTGCTGATTTTCCTGAATTCTATATAGATTCTAGTTATCAGCCCTTTAAAGATGTGTAGCATACAAATATTTTCTCCCATTCTATAGGTTGTCTGTTTGCTCTTGTGATAGTTTCCTTGGCTGTGCAGAAGCTTTTTAATTTGATCAGGTCCCATTTCTTTATTTTTGTTGTTATTGTATTTTCCTTTGGGGTCTTCTTCATAAATTCTTTCCCTAGACCAATGTCTGTAAGAGTTTTTCCAATGGTTTCATCTAGAATTCTTAGAGTTTCATGCCTTAGGTTTAAGTCTGTTTTCCACCGTGACTTTATTTTTCTGAGAGATGAGAAGTGCGGATCCTGTTTCAATCTTCTACATGTGGCTATCCAATTTTCCCAACACCATTTATTGCATAGGGATTCTTTTCCCCAGTGTATGTTTTTGTCTGCTTTGTCAAAGATCAGTTGGATGTAGGAATGTAGCCTTATTTCTAGGTTATTAATTCTGTTTTATTGATCTATGTGTCTATTTAATACCAATACCATGATGTTTTTGTTACTATAACCTTATAGTATAATTTGAAGTCAAGTAATGTGATGCCTCCAGATTTGTTCTTTTTGCTTAGGACTTCTTTGGCTATATGGGCTCTTTTTTGGTTCCATATGACTTTTAGGATTGTTTTTTCTCATTCTGTGAAAAATAACATTGGTAGTTTTATAGAAATTGCTCTGAATCTATAGATTGCTTTGGAAAATGTGGTCATTTTAATGATACTGATTCTTTCAATCCATGAGCATGGGATGTTTTTTTTTTTTCATTTGTTTGTGCCATCTACAATTTCTTTCATCTGTGTTTTTTATTTTTCCTTGTAGAGATAATTCATCACCTTGGTTAAATATATTCCTGGGTATTAAATAGATTCCTAGCTATTATAAATGGGATTGACTTCTTGATTTGGTTCTCAGCTTGATTGTTATTGGTGTATAGAAATACTACCGACTTTCATATGTTAATTTTGTATCCTGTAACTTTACTGAATTCATTTATCAAATCTAGGAGTCTGTTTAAGAAGTTAGAGTTTTCTAGGTATAAAATCATGTCATCAGCAAACAAATACTTTGACTTCCTCTTTTCCAGTTTAGATATGTTTTATTTCTTTCTCTTATTGGATTTCTCTGGGTATAACATCCAGTACTGTAATGAATAGAAGTGGTAAAATGAGCATCCTTTTCTTTTTTCATTTCTTAGGGAGAATGCTTTCAATGCTTCCCCATGAAATAGGCTGTTGGCTGTGAGTTTTTCATATATGGCTTTTAGTATTTTGAGGTATGTTCCCTCTGTGCCTATTTGTTGAAGGTTTTTTTATCATGAATTTTATCATCTGGGTTTTATTTTCCTTTTTTCTTTTGGTTATTCTAATTATTATTTTTTTATTTTTTATGATTTTTAAAATTTCAATCAATTTCGGGGATACAAGTGTTTTTTGTTACATTGATGAATAATATAATGCTAAAGTCAGAGTTTTCATGTACTGGTTATCAGACTAATGTACCTTGTACCCAATAGGTAGATTTTTATTGCTCATCTCCACCACTTTCCCCCTTCTTAGTTTTCCATGTCCATAATGTCACTTTATGACCATAAATATTCATTGTTTAGCTCACACTTATAAATGAGAACATGTAGTATTAGGTTTTCCATTCTGAGATACTTCACTTATGATAATGTTCTCCCGTTCCCTCCAAGCAAGGTGTTTGTTTTTGGTTCTTCAATCTCATTTATTGATTTGAGTATATTGAACCATCCTTGCATTCCTGGAATAAAACTTCATTGTGATGTATTATCTTTTTGATGTACTATTGGATTTGGTTTCCTAGCATTTTGTTGAGGATTTTTGCATGTAAGTTGATAAGTTATATTGGTCTGTAATTTTCCTTTTTGTTGCATCCTTTCCTGGCTTTGATACTTGCTTCAGGGTGATACTAGCTTCATATGAGTTAGGGGGAATCTCTTCCTCCTTGATTTTTTTGGGAACTGTTTTAGTAGGATTGGTACTAGTTCTTTGTACATCTAGTAGATTTCAAATGTGAGTCCATCTGGTCCTGGGCTATTTTTTCTTGGGAGTTTTTTTTTCATTATTGATTCAGTCTCACTGCTCATTATTTGTCTATTTCGTATTTCTGTTTTTTCCTGGTTCAATTTTGGCGGGTTATACATTTCCAGAAATGTATCCATTTCCTCCAGGTTTTCTAGTTTGTAAGAGTAGAGCTAGTAGTAGTAGCTCTAATGATAGTCTCTAATGATATTTTGTATTTTTGTGGCATCACTTCTAATGTCTCCTTTTTCATCTTGATTGTATTTATTTGAATCCTCTCTCTTTTCTTGGTTAGTCTACTTAGCAGTCTATCAATTACAAATTTTGTTTATCTTTTCAAAGAACCGTTTGCTTTGTTGATCCTTTATATTGTTTTTTTGTTCTCAATTTCATTTAATTCTGCTCTGATCTTTGTTATTTCTTTTCTTCTTCTAGCTTCTTTTTCTAGTTCCTTGAGGTATGATGTTAGGTTAATTTGTGATCTTTCTAATTTTTTTTATGTAGACATTTAATGGACTAAACTTCCCACTTAGCACTGCTTTTATTGTATCTCATAAATTTTGGTATGTTGTCTCTCTATTTTTATTAGTTTCAAAATTATTTTTAATTTCTGTCTTAATTTCATCATTGACCCAAAATCATTCATGAGCATGTTGTTTAATTTCTATGTTTTATATATTTTTAGGTATTCATCTTGGAATTTATTTCTAATTTTATTCTACTGTGTTCTGAAAAGATGCTTGATATGATTTCAGTTTTTAAAATTTATTGAGACTTGTATTATGGCTTAATATATAGTCTATCTTTGAGAATGTTCCATGTGCTGAGAAGAATATGTACTCTTGTGGTTTGTTTTACATTTTTAATTACCTTGTTTTTTTTTTCAAAGTTGTCTGTGAACATCATTTGACTACTACAAGATGGTCTCTTCATTCCCCAACTTTTCTCCTCTCTTTAATTACTTACTTTTCTTAGAAACTTTAATAACAAAGCAAATATTTCCATGAATTATAAAGTTAATAGAAATAGGGTCACCAGGTGCCTCTATAAATTATAGTCAAATTTATTTGAATCAAATTAAGTTTTAATTGTCTCCAGTTATGTTTCTGCATGGAATTCATTAAACATCTTTATATTTAACATAAAAATTTTCAAATCCAATTTTTTTTTCTTTTTTGAGAAAAAGTCTCACTCTGTGGCCCTTGCTAGAGTGTAGTGGCATCATCATAGCTCACCAAAACCTCAAACTCCTGGGCTCAAGTGATTCTCCTGCCTCAGCCTCCCTCAGCTGGGACTATAGGTGCACATCACGACACCGGCTACTTTTTCTATTTTTAATAGAGATGGCATCTCACTGTTGCTCAGGCTGGTCCCGAACTCCTGAGTTCAAGCAATCCTCCCACCTCGGCCTCCCTGAGTGCTAGGATTATAGGCATTAACCACTATGCCTGGTCCCAAATGTTATTTTTAACCTTTATGATTACCTCTGTCTTTTATTGTCATTGGCATAATATATTGTAACTTCTTTATTTGATTTTACAATGAATACCTTTTTTATTACATTCTAATGCTGATTATGTTGATGTAAGAGTAGCCCATCTAGCTGAGTTTGCCATATATGACCATTTTATTATATGTATTGTGTTGTTGGAGATTTTTGGTTTTATGTATTACTTAGTACTATGGTCTGAATGTTTCTGTCCACCCAAAATTCATATGTTGAAATCTAATCCCCAATCGAATAGAATTAAGAGGTATTGCCACTGGTACCATTAATATAATATCTGAAAATTATTAGAGGATTTGGTCATCTGTTGAGGAGAATTTTCAATTTAGCCTTTTTTTTCTAAGTAAACATTCATTAGATCCTTCCTTTCTTTTCCTTATATCTCTAGATAAAAGACATTCATATTGACAACAATTTTAAAGCTTTGTCCTACTTACCTCATCTAATTGGTCAGTATGCCCATCATATTAAAATCTCCCATTTGTTCTGTCCTTTTTTTTTTTTTTTTTTTTTTTTTTGAGACAGAGTCTCACTTTGTTGTCCAGGCTAGAGTGAGTGCCGTGGCGTCAGCCTAGCTCACAGCAACCTCAAACTCCTGGGCTTGAGTGATCCTTCTGCCTCAGCCTCCCGAGTAGCTGGGACTACAGGCATGCGCCACCATGCCCGGCTAATTTTTTACATATATATATCAGTTGGCCAATTAATTTCTTTCTATTTATAGTAGAGACGGGGTCTCGCTCTTGCTCAGGCTGGTTTTGAACTCCTGACCTTGAGCAATCCGCCCGCCTCGGCCTCCCAAGAGCTAGGATTACAGGCGTGAGCCACAGCGCCCGGCCTGTTCTGTCCTTTTTGTTCTCACCACTGAGTTCGTTTTTGTCTTAAACTATAATGGAGCAGCTTCTTTACTTCTACCAGCAGTTTACTTTACATCTAACAGAGAACTTATCAAACTGTATTTTAACAATCTTTATACTTGTCTCTTTTCTAAACTACCAGCCTATATAAGCTCCTTAAAAGCAAGAACTGTCATTTATCTCTTGCCTCTTTTCCACAGTGTCTGGTAAGGAGTTTGTACTTACGCATTTGGTGAAGGAATAATGATGAATAGGTGGTATGAATGAATATTATCACTTAATTTTTTCCTCTTCTTCAGTATAGTGTTTCTTAACATTTTTTACCAGGTAAACAGTAAGATTTTCAAAAAAGATGTCACTATTTTTGAGTTACAAAAATTTTAGGAATGATATTGTTAAAAATTATACCATTAAAGTTTATTTTAAGTATAGACTAATATTTATATGCAAAACAAAGACAGTAAAACTTTTTTCACTTGCAGTAAGTGACCTGCTATTTAATTTACTTTACATTATGTGTGAGGTGGTATAGGGTAGGATAACTTACCAACAGTAAATATAAAAATAAGATAGTGTTTTAAATGGCATTTGACTTTGAGGCTAAATGAGTATTTAAATGGATATTAAAAAGTAAATCTAAGTTACAGCACCAAAAATATATGCAAAATTGCTTTTATGATGTTATATTTTAGAGTTCTTTATATTTTATGCTCTCTTAGTCAACTGGTTTTAATTTCTAAATAAGAAAATTTTGTTTAGGATCATCACCAAATTTTTTAAATGCTGACTTTTAAAGTATTTGGGACTTGTTCCTTTTAATTACATAAATGCAACTTACAGATGTGGGGAGGTCATCTTGTGGCAGATTTATAGACTTCAAAGAATTTTTATGCTTCTCCTTAATCATATGTCACCAACAGCTTTTTTTGTGCTGTCTTTAACTGACAATCTATATGGCAGGAAATTTTAAAATGTAGCACTGCAAGTTAAATAATTTAAACCAGTATAATAATAATAAAAAAAAATACATGGTGTCTAGGAGATCATCCAAGTGATCAGCTGACTGAATGGCTAAGATATGAGCATGCTTCTTGGTCCCTTAGGTTATTTACTCCTGTGCCTTGGGTGCTCTCAAATCCTTCCATTTTAAGAGAAAGAATTATTTAAATAACTATTCAGTTACTCACTTCTTAAATTATAAGTTTAGACAGATGTCATTACTGCCTTTAACATTAACTCTGCAATCTTCTAGACCAGAGGTCAACAAACTTTTTCTGCAAGGGGCCAGATAGTAAATACTTTAGGCTTTGAGAGCCAGGTTTGTCTGGAGCTACTCAGCTTTGCTGTTGTAGTGTGAAAGCAGCCCTGGACAATACATGAGTGCGGCTGTGTTTTAACTTTATTTATGGACACTGAAATTTGAATTTTATGTAATTTTTAAGTGTCATGAAGTATTTTTCTCCTTTTGACATTTTTTGAACCATTCAAAAATGTAAAAACCATTCTTGGCTCACAGGCCATAGAAAAACAGGTGGCAGAGTGGATTTGTTCAGTTGGCTGAAGTTTGCCAACTTCTGCTGTAGATAGTTAAACCCATTGGTTGGGAAAATCTACTTCAGTAATATATTCTTAAATTTCTCCAGGACCACATCTGTCACACCATCCCAAAGTCCTTACTGATCTGTGCTTATGCCTTCAAATGAAGAATTTCAATTTGTTACCATTAGCAGCTTCTGTGTGACCCCAGTAATGTTGCTTCTCTGTCCCACTTGACAAGTAGTTCATAGAATTAAATAAAAGGAAATTTCAACACTGCCTGCTGTGAGACTTGTCTTTGGTTGTAATGATGTAGTGTGGTTCAATGGAAATAAAACTGGGAGATGCAGTCAAGTTTCTTTTCTTTCTTTTTTTTTTTTTTTTTAAGACAGAGTCTCTCTCCCTCTGTTGCCCCGGCTAGAGTGCCGTGGCGTCAGCC
Organism: Microcebus murinus; assembly: GCF_040939455.1. Taxonomy (NCBI): domain Eukaryota; kingdom Metazoa; phylum Chordata; class Mammalia; order Primates; family Cheirogaleidae; genus Microcebus; species Microcebus murinus. The sequence goes on from NC_134111.1 coordinate 30,227,765, forward strand.
TCGCTTACAGCAACCTCAAACTCCTGGGCTCAAGCAGTCCTTCTGCCTCAGCCTCCCGAGTAGCTGGAACTACAGGCATGCACCACCATTTTTAGTTGATCAATTATTTTAAGTACAGATGGGGTCTCTCTCTTGGTCAGGCTGGTTTCGAACTCCTGACCTTGAGCGAACTCTGCCCGCCTCGGCCTCCCAGAGTGCTAGGATTACAGGCGTGAGCCACTGGGCCTGGTCTGTAGTCAAGTTTCTTAAAACTTGGCGATCAAGTTTCTTAAACTTCTAAAGGCTCTATTTTCTCACCTGCTCATTATAAATGAGTATTAAGAAGTTATAATAGAGGATATGAAACACTGGTAAGGTAAAAACACTTTTACCTTACTATTGCCATTTACCTTTATTGCCATTGTGGTGGTGGGTTGCACTTTATTATTGCTTTTACATATGACTTCTGATGCAGCTCCCTTCATATATTGATATATCACTTGAAAACTCGATATAGGTTAAGGATTGCACATTAATTTCCTCTAGGCGTTTTGTATTTATTACTGTCACATTTCAAGCTACTCTTATCTCCTCACTGTGGTAAATGTATCAGGTTCATTACTAATAGTACTATGAAATTTTCAAATTGCATTCCACGTATTCTATCTTATCACTACTCTGCGAGGGCAGAAATTTTTGTCTGTTTTGTCCTTGCTATATCTCTAGCACCTAAAACAGTATCTGGAATATATTTGGGTCTCATAAATAGCTTCTGAGTAAATCAGTGACATAAATAATGCCATATGTTCACTTGCTTTGCTTACCAGGAGTATAGAAAGCTCATTAGAAATAAAATGTTTTAATGCATAAAATAAAATACATAGTATTACAAAGGGAATCTACTTTATTCATACTTACTGAAATATAGTTACGTCCACAGACTCCTTCAGGGTCCATGAACCTTATTTTTTAAAATACAGAAGAATTTTTAATGAGTATCGAGGATATACTATCCATAGCTATAAATTGCAAAATTACTTTTATAGGCTATAAAACAAATGCAAGCTTTATTTGGTGTCTTCTTTAAGAAATCCTTCCTCTGCACTTTTAAATTATAACAAAGAACAGTGGATATTTTTTACCTTGTTTTGGTGAAATTTCTGAAGGTTACAATAAGAAAGATTTTAGTAAGCTTATATGAAAAGGGCACTTTCTGAGAAAATACTGGAGTATCTCATGAAATTGAGAGGGGGGAAGGAAAGGAACAACGGTAGCTCTGGGGACATTATTTTTCTCCAGAGTAGAGCTTTATACCAATGCCAAATTATGTGGAGTATATTTACAATAATGAATTTTAATATGTACCAGATGATCCACTAGCATATCAGCAAATAGTTTAATATCATATAATATAACCAGTATTCTGTAGTTATAGTGGCAATATAGCATGGGGCTTAAGTGTATAGACCCTTGAGCCAGACTTGCATGGCTTCATATCCCAGCTCTACCATTTAACTAGCTGTGAAAGTTTGCGCAAGATACTCAATCTCTGCCCCTTACTTTCATTCTCTGTGAAAAGGAAAGAAGCTCCTGCAATACAAACAACCAAAAAAAATGTCACTGGCATATGGCATACCACAATAAGCATTTAATTCTTCCTCAGAAATTTGTGTGTAACCTGGAGTAAGTCGGATCCAGGCTGAGTTCAGCTGGACTTTGTTCTAGATGGAAAATGAGTACAGGTCTATATCACATGTCTTTCATCTTCCTTGGACCAACAGATACCTGAGCCATTTTTTTTCTCAGAATGAAAGACAGGATTGCAAGGGGACAGACCCAGCTGCATACGCATATTTCAAGGCTCTACCTGGGTGATGTCTGCTATCCATTGGCTAAAGAAAGTCACACGGCTAAGCCCAAAGTCAGAGCATAGAGAGGTGCACACTTTATATGGACGTATGTTGAGGGAAGAGCGGAGTAATCTAATCTACCACAGGGGATAATGCAGACATGTATAACTTAACAATGGGGATTCTTTCTGAAAAATGCCTCATTAGGTTATTTCTTCAATAAGTGAACATCATAGTGTGCTTGCACAAGGGAACCTACAGCTTTGGGGCCACATGTGGCCTTCTGGATCCTTGAATGTGGCCTTTTGATGGAATTCAAATTTTTATTAAAAGCATTTGTTCTGTGAAGTCTGGATTCAGTTGAGGGGCTCCACTTGAGGCTCTGTAGGGCCACATGTGGCCTTGAGGCTGCAGGTTCCCTGTATCTGGAGTATATTACACAATGAGGCTATATGGTATAGCCTATTACTCCTAGCTTACAACCTGCACAGCATCTTAGTGTACTGAATACTGTAAGCAATTGTAACACAATAAGTATCTGTTTATCTAAACAGACTTAAACATAGAAGAGGTACAGTAAAAATATGGTATAAAAGATAAAAAAATGACATACCTGTATAGAGCAATAATGATGAATGGAGCTTGAAGGACTGGAAGTTGCTCTGGGTGAGTCAGTGAGTGAGAAGTGATTGGGTGAAGGCCTAGGACATTACTGTGTACTACTGTAGACTTTACAAACACTGTACATACATTTAGACTACTCTAAATTTATTTTTAAAAATTCTTTCTTTAACCTTAACTTACTAGAACTTTTTTACATTGTAAATTTATAATTTTTTTAACTTTTGACCCATTTATAGTAACATTTAGCTTAAAGCACAAACATGTTTAACTGTATAAAAATATTTTTTATCCTATTCTATAAGCTTTTTCTATTTGAAAATCTTTTTATTTTATATTTTTTACTTTTTTAACTTTTTTGTGATAATTAAGACACAAGCACATACATTAACCTAGGCCTACACAAGGTCAGGATCATTAATATCACTATCTTTCACCTCTACATCTTGTCCTACTGGAAGGTCTTCAGGGGCAATAACAACCATGGAGCTCCTGGATAACAATGTGTTCTTCTGGAATCCTTCCTGAATGACCTATCTGAGGCTGTTTTACAGATACCTTTTTTTTTTTTTACATAAGTGGAAGTATACCCTAAAATAATGATGAAGTATAATATAGTAAGTACTAAGTGATTGGAATTTTTCAGCTTCATGATAATCTTATGGAACCATTGTCATACATGCCATCCATAGTTGACTGAAATGAAATTACACGGCACTTGACTATATTAGTACCCACCTAATAGAGTTGTTGTAAGGTTAACATATGAAAAACCTTAAAATAGTTCCTGGCACATATCAAAATGCTTAATAAATGTTTGTTCTTATTAGGCGTACTTTTATGCAGAAACGCACACAAAAATTCAGTATTGTGTAGCTATAACATGAAATACATATTTGGCAAATGTGTCACTTTATTGGAGTCAAACAAACATGCTTAAATTTAATCAAAGAGCTAGTCTCTATTGTTTTAATTGTAAAATAGATAAACAAGATTATATTTTTTTCACACTGATCAGCCAACTTCTAAGATAGTTTGGTTATTGCCACAATTATTTAACTGTTAGTAGAATCATAGCACTGCTATGGATTGAGTTCTACACTCTCACTTTACAGATAATCAGTTGAGCCAAAATGGTGAGATTTCTAAGTCAAAGAAATTGAACAGGATGAATGGAAGATGGATAGATGAATTATAAATAGACAAGTAGTTAAATAGAAAAAAATGCAAGGAAGCCAACCTAGATCTCTAGAATTCTAGTTGAGAACTCTTCCTCCTCTAGCACACAGCCCAGGTGTTTTTCCTTGTAGTTTATATAAATACTGTTTATCATATTTATTTCTATACTTCTGCCTTTCATTAAGCCTTAAAAGAAGAAATAATTTTAAGAATTTTTAAAAGATTTTTTCCAACTATTCCTTCAACTGTCAGATGACTATAAGGTTTAATTAAAATGTGGAAATAAAAACTCCAACTAATTCTTACAGAGGCCTTCATTTATCTACATAATAATATTTATGGAGTCATTATTTTCTCTTAGGCACTAGACATACAGAGCAAAATCAAAACAAAACACATCTATGTTCTCATGAGCATACGTTATATGGGGGAGATAGGCAACTAACAAATTAATATGTAGTATGTTTCAATCCCTTACCTGCAATTCTAAAATCAGAAAGCTCTGAAATCTGGAAGTTTTTTCAGCTCTTATAGTGGTAAAACCTGACCCGATCTTAACTCATTTGGTAGTTAAAGCATATAAGAGACTATTTGTAGTCTTTTTAAAACTCCTACTTACAATGAATATATGTTTTGCTGTAAAGATATTAACAACTTTGATTCCAAAGTGCTATCCCAGACCTTTTGGATGGGGGGCAGAGAGTGGAGCATGTTACGTAATTATAGTACAGGTACCATATTACCTTTAAAGACTCAGAAAATACTTAATTTCTAAAGATCTGTGGCCCACAAAGGGATCATGGGGCTGTATAAGAGCTAGGAATTATAAATACTGGGAATGGAAATAAAGTACATATGGATATAGAGAATGAGGGCCAGTGGAGAGAGAAGGGTCACGGTTGGAGCAGAGGTTGTTTAGCTAGAGTGGTAAAAGAAGCCTCTCTGAGAAGTGAAATTTGAGCAGATTCCAGAAGCATATCATGGAGCTCTTAAGGGAAAAGAGTGTTTCAGTCTGTGGGAGGAGACATGTGGCTATCTGGGGAAGTGTTCCAATCTGAGGAAAAATCAAGGTCAAAGATGTAAACCAAGCATGTGCTATCATCAAGAAGAACATTAAAGCCACTAAGGCTGTAGAATACCAACCAAGGAGAAGAGTGATGAGATAGGCTCTCAGAGATGTAACCAGGAGCCAGTTCATGTAAGGCAAAGATCAGGCCTTTGAATTTAATCATACATGTTATGGGAAGTCTTGAGGGATTTTGGACAAAGGAGTGTCTTAAATTCAATTTTATTTTGAAAACTATGACTCTGTTGTTCTGTGGATAATAAAAATATCACTCTTTTGCTATGTGGTTAAGATTATTGCAGTAGTAAGGATTGGAGAAAATAAACGATCATGGCTCTGGATGTAATTCAGAAATTTAATGCTGTCTAGTTATATAGATACTTTTTAACAAAATATCTTAATTTTATATATATATTTATATATATATATATATATATATATTTCTTTTTTTTTTTTGGAGACAAAGTCTTGCTCTATTGCCTAGGCTGGAGTACAGTGGCATCGTCATAGCTCACTGAAACCTCAAACTCTTGGGCTCAAGCGATTCTCCTGTCTCAGCCTCCCAAGTAGCTGGACTACAGGTGTACACCACTGGCTGGCTAATTTGTTCTATTTTTTGTAGAGACGGGGTCTTGCTCTTGCTCAGGATGGTCTTGAACGTCTGGCCTTAAGCAATCCTCCCACCTTGGCCTCCCAGATTACAGGCGTGACCCACCACATCCAGCCAATATTTTAATAAAATAATATCTTCCAGGTTTCCATTGAGCAAGTGTTATACTATGAAGTAATGATCTAAATATTATTATGCTATCCGGTTTATTGGTTTTTGTTCTAGATTTTTCCCTAAGTATTAGGGCTGTCAAATTAGCTTGGTCATGATAGTGCTTTTCCCAATCTCCCTCCCTGTTCTCAAGGATGCTTCTCTTCTACCTGCTGAGAGACAACCGGAGAAAAGAGTTCCACACTTGGAATAATAACAACTGGTTCCTCTGCCAGATCTGCCACTAACTGGCTATAACGTTGGTTGAGTTATTTAACCTCTCTGAATTTCAGTTTCCTGTGGTGTAAAATGGATTGAATCACCTGATTGTTATAGCCCCTTTTTTGCTGTCAGCAATAAATTTAGCAAGTCCTTTGTGTTAGACTCTAAAATTCTATGACTCTAAATGAGACCACGTAAAAATCTCAAAATTTTTAAAAATATGAATCTAAAAATGTACATATTTTGGCTATGTGTTCAAAATTGGTATGTTCACCCTGGTTTCCCTTTTAACAGGATCAAGGAAATACTACCAGAAACCAAGAGCACAGAACATTTTCCTTCGTCAATCCATATAACCCTGCTACTTTTCTAGTTCCACCAAACACAGAGGAATGACCACCTTGACAGACGGAAACAGAGGATGTCAACAAATTTTTGGAGGCAAGCAATGAAATCTTTGTGCTATGAGTTTTCTGATATTAACTATGCAGAAATAAGTGGAATTATCTTGGGTTTTAATGAAAAAATAAAAAGCACCCATTAATGTAGATATTTATATAAGTCAAGCTATTTCTTTTATTTTTTCTCTTTAGCATTATTTCATCTAAAAAATTACATTAAGATGCATTTGCCCTTTTCTGGAGTATTACATAGAATAAGGCTACTTAAATCCCTAAATAAAAAATAAGCATTTAAATAACAGAAATTAAGAACCTTTATTTGAAAATAGGGCTTTTCGTATCTGTCTTGAACACACATAAAACATAACTGCAAATATTAAATAGATTGGGAAATTAGAATTATTTTATATTTATTTTAGACTTATCTGTGCCATTTATGGTTTTTTTTAGTATTCTAGCATTTTTTCTCTTTTATCTTTAACAACTATTCTAAAATGCTCCAAAATCTTGGAAAGCAATCCCTTTACGTCCCTTACAGCTTTATATTTTCTAAAAATCTTTCATCAAAAGATTTCATTGAACTTTTAGTTAATTTCATGACAGCTGCTATTGCTCCAAGAAGAGCAGTTGGGCAAGGATCGTGGACCACAGGTACCACCTTCAAAATTGAAATTAATTACATTCCCTTTAAAAGAAAAATTTGCTTGGAGAGAAGTCAACCATATTTAAAAGAAAAAACTTACAAGGAATCTGCATTCATTTCCACATTTATGAAAAATAAAAACATCAGATGAAAACAAAGTGAAATAAAAATAAACTTTTAAAAATGTAAGTAGAATTCACTAAAATTAAATTTTTCGAAGGATTTTATACAAAGAAACTGTTTTAATGAAAAAATAAAAAGCACCCATTAATGTAGATATTTATATAAGTTGAGAATAAGCTCAGAATTTTTTATTTAGTGTTAATTCAACTCATCAGCCTAAGGTCATCCAGCAAACATGTCTGCTTTTTAAGTTTCGCATCAGAGGAATACTTTATATAAGTAAAGGAGACCATATAAATGTTTAAAAAGTCCAGTGTAGAGATTCTGAGTTTTCTTTCAGTAACTAGAGTCAAAATTAATTCTTGCTTTTCTGTTGGGGAAAATTTCATCTAATTACATTCAGTTTATTCTGCAACTCTTTGGACAGCAAATCCTGATCACCAAAGAAAAAGCAGCTGTGTTGCCCTTGCCTCACAGTTATAACAATAGTATTATTATGCAGTCACTGGGCTTTATAGAACCATGAAGCAGTTATCCACCGACTGCCTTCTGGCAGAGATACACCTAAACCTTTCCAAACTGCTCATAATATATGCCTTCTGTTTGTAAGGATCTTCAAAGAAATAGATTCCACTGCTTCCTTCAGCAAACCAATTTCGTATAACAGCTCTCAGGAGTAGAAAATTCTTACAACACTTTGTGCAATTTTATTAAGTTGCTGTCTCAAAAACTTGTTTTCCCAGAATTATTCTTTAAACATTATTTAAATATTTTCTTAGCTTGATATAAACCACTTACATATTTTTTAAAACTACTAAAAATTGACCATTGCCTAATTAGTGAAAATAGTTCCCATAAACCAGGCTTCTCCATAAACAACCTATATTTGTCCCTCTGTATCTGCAGGGGATTGGATCCAGGACTGAGAACATACAAGTCCCTATATATAATGGCATATTATTTGCATATAAGCCATGCACATCCTTGCTTACCCTTTAAATCATCTCTAGATAACTTATAATATCAAATATCGTGTAAATGCGATGTAAATAGAGACTATACTGGTTTTTATATGTTTATTTCTTATTATCATCTTGTTATTTTTTATTATCTTTTTTCCTGAATATATTTGATCCAAGGTTAGTTGAGTTTTTGAACTTGGAATCTGTGAATACAGTAAACCGACTGTACTATTAAATTTCTTTCTCTAACATTTCCTTTATTAACTCATCCACGTATGTCTTATTTTGAGTTCAGTTATTTTTTAACTACTGGAACATATCTATGTCAGATAGCTTTAATTTATCGGTCATCCACATTATATTAAGAATAAAGGCATGTATTCTTTATTAATTTCATTCTATTTAAGACTATGTCATTAATAAACCACAGATATTTATAATTCTAATCCAAAGTACAATTTCATTTATTTCCCATATTTTTAGAATTATTTACAAGTTTTAGTAGTAAAAATTTTTACAGTCTAAAAGGTTGAAGGTTGGATAGCTGTGGCAATTCCTTAAAATTAGGCTAAAATGAAGTTTGATGCATCTGTTAACTCTTTCATGAAAGATTTCTCTGTAGCATGCGATGCTATTTGATAGCATTTTACTTATTTCATAATTGGAGTCCATTCTCTCAAACACTGCCACTGCCTTATCAACTAAGTTTATGTACTATTCTAAATTCTTTGTTGTTATTTCAACACTGTTCACAGTATCTTCACCAGGAGTAGATTCCATCTCAAGAAACCACTTTCTGGCCGGGCGCTGTGGCTCACGCCTGTAATCCTAGCTCTTGGGAGGCCGAGGCGGGCGGATTGCTCAAGGTCAGGAGTTCAAAACCAGCCTGAGCAAGAGCGAGACCCCGTCTCTACTATAAATAGAAAGAAATTAATTGGCCAACTGATATATATATAAAAAATTAGCCGGGCATGGTGGCGCATGCCTGTAGTCCCAGCTACCCGGGAGGCTGAGGCAGAAGGATCACTCGAGCCCAGGAGTTTGAGGTTGCTGTGAGCTAGGCTGACGCCACGGCACTCACTCTAGCCTAGGCAAGAAAGCGAGACTCTGTCTCAAAAAAAAAAAAAAAAAAAAAAAAAGAAACCACTTTCTTTGCTCATCCATAAGAAGGAACTCCTCATTTGTTAAAGTTTTATCATGACATTGGAGCAATTCAGTCACATCTCCAGGCTCCTCTTCTAATTCTAGTTCTCTTGCAGTTTCCACCACATCTGCAGTTACTTCCTCCACAGAAGCCTTAAACCCCTCAAAGTCATCCATGAGGGGTGGAATCCACTTCTTCCAAACTCCTGTTTTTTGTAGCAACAGGGTCTTGCTATTGCCCAGGCTGCTCTCAAACCCTGGCCTCAAATGATCTTCATGGTTTGACTTGTCGGAGGGCTAGGATTACAGATAGAAGTCACCATTCCTGACCCCCAAACTCCTGTCAATGTTGATCTTTTGAATCCTCTTAAGAATCATGAATGTTCTTAGTGGCATCTAGAATGGTGAATCCTTTCCAAAAGGTTTACAATATACTTTGCCGAGATCCATCAGAGGAATCATATCTATGGCAGTTATATATAGCCTTATGAAAGATCTTTCTTCAATAGTAAGACTTGAAAGTTGAAATTACTCCTTGATCCATGGGCTGCAGAATGGATATTGTGTTAGCACTCAAAAAACAACATTAATCTCCTTGTATAGCTCCATCAGACCTCTTGGATTACTAGGTGTATTGTCAATGAGCAATGATATTTTGAAAGGAGTCTTTTTTTTCTGAGCAGTAGGTCTCAACAGTGGGCTTAAAATATTCAGTAAACCATGTTGTAAACAGATATGCTGTCCTCCTGGCTTTGTTTTTCCTTTTACAAAGAACAGGCAGAGTAGACTTAACATAATTCTTAAGAACCCTAGGATTTTTGGAATGGTAAATGAGCATTGGCTTCAACCTGAAATCACCAGCTGCAGTAGCCCCTAACAAGTGAGTCAGTCTGTCCTTTGAAGCTGTGAAGTCAGATATTGACTCCTGTCTAGATGTGAAAGTCCTGGATGGCATCTTTTCCAGTATAAGGCCATTTCACCTACGTTGAAAATCTGTTGTTTATGCAGCCACTTTGATTAGTTATCTTAGCTAGATCTTCTGCACAACTTGCTCCAACTTCTCCAGCAGTACTTGGTGCTTCACCATGCACTTTGATGTTATGGAGATGGCATCTGTCCTTAAGTCTCATGAACCAACCTCTGCTACTCAAACTTTTGTTCTGCAGCTTCTTCTTCTCTCAGTCTTCATAGAATGAGTTAGGGTTTTGTTCTGTATTATGCTTTCATTTAAGGGAATGTTGTAGCTCATTTAATCTATCCAGACCACTAAAACTTTGTCCATATCAGCAATAAAGCTGTTTTGTTTTTTTATCATTCATGTGTTCACTGAAATATCACTGAACTATTTTATTTTATTTATTTTTTTTTTTTTGAGACAGAGTCTCACTGTGTTCCTGGGCTAGAGTGCCTTGGCGTCAGCCTAGCTCACAGCAACCTCAAACTCCTGGGCTCAAGCAATCCTACTGCCTCAGCCTCCCCAGTAGCTGTGACTACAGGCATGCGCCACCATGCCCGGCTAACTTTTTCTGTACATTTTTAGTTGTCCAGCTAATTTCTTCCTATTCTTTTAGTAGAGAGGGGGTTTTGCTCTTGCTCATGCTGGTCTTGAACTCCTGAGCTCAAATGATCCACCCATCTCGGCCTCCCAGAGTGCTAGGATTACAGGTGAAATATCACTTCTAATTTCCCTCAAAATATTTTCCTTTGTATTCTAATATGGCTAAGTGTTTGGCACAAGAGACCTTGCTTTTGGCCTGTCTCAGCTTTTGACTTATCTCAGCTTTTGACATGCTTTCCTCACTAAGGTTATTCATTTCTAGTTTTGGGGTTAAAACGAGAAACATGTGACTCTTTCTTTCACTTGAACACTTAGAGGCCATTATAGAGTTACTGATTGGCCTATTTTCAATATTGTTGGGTTTAGGAGATAGGAAAGCCCAAGGAGCAAGAGAGAGATGAGAGAACAACTGGGAAATGGAGAAATCAGAACATACACATTTATCAATTAATTTGCTGTTTTATATGAGCAGAGTTAGTGTTGCCCCACAACAGTTACAGTAGAAACATCAAAGATCACTGATCACAGATCACCATAGCAGATATAATAATAACGAAAGGGTTCAAAATGTTGTGAGAATTACCAAAATGTGACACAGAGACTCAAAGTGAGCACGTCCTGTGGGAAAAGGGGCACCAGGAGACTTGCTAGCCACAGGGTTGCCAAAAACCTTCAAGTTATAAAAAACGCAATAAATTTGAGGCTCAATAAAGCAAAAAATAATAAGTCAAGGTATGCCTATACACATAGTGCAAATTCACAGAATAGATTAATACTGACTGATGAACCACAACAGTGCCACCCACCAGCTGTGTCACTTGGGGAAATTAGTTATTTTCTTTGACCCCCAGTTTGTACATCTTTAAAATTTGGGTGCTAATAATGTAATTGTGAGGATTAAACCGGATAGATAATATAAGTAAAAAGCTTAGGAACTTAACAGTTGCCTAGCACATAATTCAATAAATAGGTGATGCAGTTACTTCACACAAGCAAACAAACAAACAAAAAACCAAGGAATTTGTCTATTGTGTTCATGCCAAATTTCTTTAATGTCATTGTCTGTCGTAATGCTACTAAATTATGTTCACATTGAAGTATCTAAGTAAGCAATTTAAAGTTCATGTTTAAAAATGTGAAAATGCAATTTTGTCCAGGAATCACCATTAAAAACCATCATACCAATGGTCATTAACCTGACGGTCATGAAAACTATGGACATTCCAAATTTTGTAGAAAACATTTAGAGTGTTCATGGAGTTATTGCTTGTTCTAAAATTTTACCTTTATGTCAACCACTAGTATTTGGAGAAATTCCATTTACAGGACAGAGTGATTTGAAGAATCTGCTTGAGATTACATATCTTTTATGTATACATTGATCAGACATTTATTTGGTCTGAGAAACTGACTTGATATTTCCACTAGAAAAATAAAAGTAAATAGGCAGTTTTGTTATATTAGTTTCATATAGGTCTGCTGTAACAAATTACCACAAGCTGGGTGGCTTAAAATAACAGAAATTTATTCTCTCACAGTTCTGGATGCTAGAAGTCCAAAATTAAGTTGTTGGCAGGGCCATGCTCTATGAAGTCTGAAGGGGAGAATTTGTCCCATGCCTTCACTTAGATTCAGCAATTTTTGGCATTCTGTGTTTTATAGACACGTTACTTTAATCTCTGCTTCCATTATCACATGGCATTCTCCCTGTGTGTTTATATCTCTTTTCTTCTTATAAGGACACAGTCATATTGGATTAGGGCCTATCCTAATTCTGTATGACCTCATCTTAACTTGATTACATCTGCAAAGACTATATTTCCAAATAAGATCACATTCATTGATACTGCAAATTAGGACTTGAACATATCTTTTAGGGGAACATAATTCAACCCATAACTCCATCTTATATGTATATATTTTTAACTGAGAATAGAATTAAGGAAGAAAAATGTATTTTAAAAATTATTTTCTTTTGTTCAACCTCTGGAAAAACAAACAATGGTCTATGAGTAGATATATATGTTTTGTTTATGAATATTTGGCAGCACCATTTCTTGGACATAGATAAGTTTCTTGATAATTCACTTTCCCATCTACTTTATAGCTCTATTTTTTAAGATTGTGAAGCAATAACTGTCATTTTGTTTGTTTGAGATCAGAGATAAAATAATAGCCTTACAGATTCATGATCAAAGGATAACATATTACATGTATCAACAAATGAGATGACCTAAAGACTTTAGAGATTGTATATAGCATTTATATTTATAATTGTCCTGATAGTTATACTTTGTAAATGAACTTTGATAATATTTCCTTTGCTGTAATAATGTTTTTAAACCAGAGCTACTTTTTATTTTTACGCGTAAGATATTTACTTTAAATTAGAATTGAGAAAAGTGGTTGACCTTTCAAAATGAATGAGTTTATTATATATTTTTAACATTAAATCTACTGCTTCTTCTAGTAAAGCTCATCCAATGAAGAAAATTTCTAATATATAACTTGGTATGTTGTATAGTTTTATCATTGTATGCTTCTTTTTGGTCATATACCATGTATAGTATTTAGGCAATTGTCAGAGATTTTTCATATGACAAAACTTACACAGAACTAAGTATTCTTTAGAAATTTCTGTCTTCAAGATCATTGGCTGGTTTCTCTTCCATCCTCAATATGTTGTTAAGCCCATCCAATGAATTTTTCATATTGATACTGTACTTTTGAGTTGTATAATTTCCATTTGATTCTTTTGAAAACAATGTATTATGGCAAAATGGAAATAATATAATATTTATTATTTTAACAATTTTTAAGTGCACTTGATTCTATTTTTATTGTTTCCATTTCTCTGCTGAAATGCTATTTGCGCATTCATTATGATGATCTTTTCCTTTATGTTCCTGATAATAGCTGCCTGAAAATATGTGTATAAGTCATCTCACAGTCTGTTTATATTGGCTACCTTTTTATGGATTTGGTTCATATTTTGCTGTTTCTTCACCTGTCTGAGAAATTTTTTATTGTACACTGGATGTAGATGATATATTTTGGAGACTCTAGATTCTGTTACCTTCCTCTGAAGAGCATTGACTTTTTTTCCTAACAGTTAAATCACTGACTGCCTTTATCTAGCGAGGCTTAGTTTTATGTTTTGTTAGAGCAGGTCTGTTTTGGTTTTGCCCTTAATCCAAGGTGACCAGAGATATAACCTTTACTCCTAAAATGTTCTTCAAGGACTCCTGAGGAAATCATTAAGTATTGCCAAGCTGCTTTTATTTGATGGGATTTTAACTTCAAACTCTTTGTCTTCTGCAGTGGGCAGTAGCAGAAATCCTTATTTTAGTCTTCCAGCCATCACTTTCCACTTGGTTTCATGGAGTCTTCCCCATGCATGTACAGTTTAGGGGACAGCCTAGGTGGGAGTTCATACACAAATTTCATAACTCCCCCTCTTTATTTTTCCTTTTTTCTGGAGTCTTCCTCTCCTTTCCTCAATTTTCAGCCATTCTCTCAACCCTCAGTTCTGGCCTCTGATACCTCAAGCCAATAAGACTGTAACTTTCTTCTTAAGCTGTACCTCCTCTCACAACTTTTTACCTCAAGAATAAGCCATATGAATGTAGATTTTATTCAGTGATTTTCTCTTCTTTCAAGGGTCAAATTTTCACTCTTCCTGTTCAAATAGTAGGGTTTTTTTTTTTTCTTATTTGTTTTAGCGTTTTTCCACAGTTTTTATAATTGTTATCAGTGGGAGAGTTGGTGTGATTGAAGTTACTTCACCGTTTCCTGAATCACTGGGTCTCTTTGTACTGTCATATTTACCTGCTCACTTTATTATTTCACATTCACATATATTATGTTATTTCACTTTATAGTCAGTGTGATCACTTAGACTTGGGTTTGATTCCTGGCTCAGCTATTTGTTATTAGGTTACTTCATCTTCAGTGTCCCCTTATGTAAAGTGGAAATGATTATATGTATCTCAAAATGTTGCTTTTTAATATTAAATGTGAAAATATGTGTACAGCATGTGGCACACGGCCTACAACTTAATTGATACTCATAAATGCTACTTCCCTTTATTACCATAATTATTCTATAATGTTGGAAGGCCAGATACTACTGTGTGGATGACTTACCCAAGACCTTACTACTAGGTACCAGAAGTACAGATTAATGAAATTAATCTTATGAGATAAGTTTATGCCTTCCAGAGGTTCCAGTTTCAGTATTATCCCATGTAAGAAGTATAAACTGCCTGACTGTGATTCAGAGGAAGAATAGGAAAACAGCAGAGTTAATAACAGCAAGACTGCATGGTCAGTGTTCTGGGTGGTGTCCTTTTTCTCTTCTGAGTGCACTTAAGAGCCAGTTAACTGTCTGGTGACCAGAAGATACTACTGTAGTATTTTTTTTTTCTATCAAAGAAAAATGAGTTAAAGGACATTTCTGATTTTAGAGCCAGATGGAATTTCCAGTAAGAATACTCAGGTCCAGTAAAATAAATAACATTTGTGTATATGGTCAGTAAAGAGTGTAATAAAAAATACACCACTATGTAGTGAGCTATTCTATCCTCAGAGTTTCCCTATGACTCAAAAATGAGAAATTTGTACTCTGGGCAAACATGTAATTTCTGAAATTGGTTATAAAATGGGCTTTTCTCTAAATAGTTAACATCAATGTCTGTCCTATTAGAATCATGTTTAGAATGTGTGTGTATATGCTGTTTTGTGTTATATTTAAGCATTGCATAGGATTTTGTGGGTTTTCAAAAACATTTTGCTATAGTGGAAGCAATTTAATGCTAAGGATAAAAGGGGAAACTGGTTGAGGTTGCATTAACTCTCTCTCTGGTCAGCGTTATTACAGTTGCTATTCACACTTATGCCTGCTCAAATAGAAATCCATCAATCATGTAAACTTAGGGCCAGGTTCTGATCGCTAATGTATAGGATGAATTGCCACATATCTTTTAACTACCAAAAAAATGCTGCTGAGATTAAAATCTGTCCTTTCAAATTGATTTTATTTTTATCTAGACTAAGAAGCAAAATGCAGTGTCAGATGAGGAAATAAAATAACTCCTGTCAGGATGTGGCTTTTTTTTATATATATAATTCTTACAGAATCAAGTGGTTATATATTTCTGTAATCATAATAATAGCTCTGAAAGAAAATAGAAAAATTATTATTATACTTTTTAAAATGAAATCTTTTTATCCTTGTTCAATCACATGCACTAACATAGATTATAAGAGAAAGCCATATTATAGAAAGAACATTACCTAAAGTTATAATATATATGGAAAAAATGAAGCCTATTTACATAAAACATGAAATTTATCAGAATAGATTTTTTTTATTTGTTTCCATGAAAATTTAACAATTTCATTAAAACTTAGCAATAAAACAAATATTTAAAATAATAAAGCTGTCTGGTTTTTGGCATTTATGTGGGTTTTTTTAGGTTAAGGGATAATGACAGAAAATTTGAAGATAAAATTTTTATTTAAGTTTCCTCTCAGTCAAGGAAAATTAGTTCAATTTATGCATACTGTTATTTTTAGCAGTGTATATTTAGAACTTGTTATGAACAAAGCACTGGGCTAGGCATTTTTATGGGATCAAAAATAATGAATCTGGTACCACTCTGCCTCAAAGTATATAGTTTAATAGGACAAACAAAAGCACACATGGATATATACAGAGTGGAGAAAATTTCAGGGTATAGCTCCAAACACTAAGATTCCCAAGAAGAATCTTGGTATGTACCATTTTTTAATTGTGTTTCAGAATTACAAGTGATTTTTAAGAGAGCATAATGCCTGGAACATAATAGGTGTTTAATAAATGCTGAAAGAATGGATACATATTCTCGTGTGCCTGGAATCAGAAAGCAGGCCTGATGTAGTGTGAGTCTGTATATGTGTGTTAACTGCCTCTGCAGGTACACAAAGTATTTTATAATTAGACTGATTTTATCTGGGTTCTACCATTTTTGTGGAATAAAATGGGCAAATTGCTTCTTTAAACTTCAGCTTCTTCATCTGTAAAATTCGTGATGTTAAATACCTATCTTATAAGCTTGCTGTGAAGAGTGAATGAGATAATGTATATAGAGCCTATATTATAATGTGATGGCTATGATAGTTTGTTTAGGTTAGAAAACATTGTTACAGTTACTATTCCTATTATTTTCAGTTATAAGTGGTGGGTGAAAGTACTTCATTATGAAACGGTAATAGTTAAACCATAACATTGACTTTGTGTGTGAAGCAGAATTTTAATTTCAAATGGGTGGCACTTCATTCAGTTGATATTATGTGATTTTTTAGAATTAAGGAAGTATTTGTCATGAGTTTCAGATAATATTAATTCATTATTTAACTTCATACTTGATTATTTTCTCTTTGCAGATTGAAAACCCAAATAAGTACTTAGGAATTATTTACTCATTTATTTATTTATTTATCCATTCACCTGATATTGACTGAATATCTGCTATTTGCCAGGCATTGTGGTGGGCACTGGTGATATAGCAATAAACAAGACTGACAAAATCTCTACCTTCAAGAAATTTACATTTAGGTGGAATTCTAGTTCATTTTCACAGACCTGGATTTGCAAGTTCAACCCTTCAAAGTTGATTCACAGATGGTATCCTAAACATTGTGTTTCTGATTTAGGGAGTAGCTGTCATATGAATGAGGATTTTTTTGTATGACCCATGAATCATAACCAGGCCAGAAGTCAGGCTTGAAAAGTTACATAGCCCACATTCCTGTAAGTTATATGTAATTGTTCTCTTCTGTGATCTTAAAAGAAAGATAAATTTTAGAGCATAGTTTACAAAATTATGAGGGCATAGATACAAATGAATAACAAAGTTAGATAAAGAAAGTACATGATCACAATTGAATCGAACTTGTTTTCAATATTCTACTTTAAGTAAAAAGAATTAAATTTTTCCTTATCTTTTGAGTATTAGAAAATCTTGGGCTGGTACCTAGGTTCACAGCTGTTTTCTGTTTGGAAGTTTTCTTCTATATTCCCCACCATTAATCACCTTCTTGCTAACTACAGTGAAAGAATTTTATTGATGAAAACATTCTACTAAATATATAACTCTATGGGTTCTTATTTTCTCTGCTTTCAGGCTTATTGTTTACATGAGAAGACCTATTTTTGAGAGAGAACAAGCAAACTAAGAGTTTTGTTACAAGTTTTAAGTTCTTACTAGTAGGAGAATTTGGGCATATTTGCTTGATCACTTTTGCCCAACTGTAAAACACAGATGATAAAACTCTGGAGATGAGCACAGTGGTTCACAACTGTAATCCTTGCACTCTCTGGGTGGCTGAGACAGGAGGATTGCTTGAGGCCAAGAGTTTTGAGACCATCCTGAGCAAAAAATAGAAAAATTAGCTGAGCCTGGTGGCATGTGCCTGTAGTCCCAGCTATGTGGAAGGCTGAGACAGGAGGATCCCTTGAGCCCGGGAGATCAAGGTTATAGTGAGCTATGATGAGGCAACTGCACTTCAGCCAGGGCAACAGAGCAAGACCCTGTCTCAAAAAAATAAAATAAAACTAAAAATCCAAAAAAAGCAAAAAATATCACCTAATTATTATGTGATTCAGATTTCAAAATGAGAATGAAGCTTTAGAAAGTTTGATATAATTAGCTGTTGTTTTTATTGGCAAGAAGAGAGATCATTAGATAGTAACTACTGTTAATTGAGCATTTTTAAGTACCCTATGCTACACATAGATTATCAATAGACTTCATAATAATTCTGCATAATAGGAATCATTATTTCCTGATAATATATAAAGGAAAATGCATTAACTGACTTGCCAAAGGACTTTCTAATTAGTCAGTTGGAGAACCCATGTTTGTGTGGATCTGAATCTAGCACTCACTGTACCACATTGCCTTTCCTTTGGATGCTAAAACACAGAAGTGGAGTGAGATGGTATATACAACCTTAGAATACCTGTCATGGCCTTACTCTTTTCTCCGTTTTAAATTTTTATTCATGTATTATATGCACATATTAAATCAAATAGTATTAAGTGTGCCTTCATTTGGAATTCATTTAGAGATAACTGCTTTTAACTATTCCCTACTATTCAGCACCTATTTCTAAATATTTTTTACTGCTATCTCTAGGTTTACCAATATTAGACATTATAAATAGAAATTACAGAGAATTTGTCTGTTATCATGGATGATGACTTAGCATATTTGTACCACCTAATACATCTCCATCATCCCATCCTCCAAATATAGTTAGTTAAACAAAACAGGTATTTACCTTATTGATGTTATATAAATGTTGTTCACTATAAAACCAAATAGTATACTATAATTATGTTTCCTTTACTGTTCAACTTTTTTTATTGCCTAGACTTTTTCTCTCATTCTCTGTTACAAGCTTTTTATAATTTTAAAAGAAATTTCTTTAGTCTTTTACTTTTACTGTCTCTATCATTACTCTTTGAAACCATGCTTGGTATAGTGTTGATTTTTATTCAATTAGTTCTTTATTAAATTTTGTAGCAGTTTTTCTTGCAGACTCTACAAACCATCTCTGCCAGAAATTTATTCTAATTCTTAAAGAGCCTCTGTCCTTCTTTACAAAAGTTATTCAAAAGCCACATTTATAACATTTTTGAATAAAATACAAAAGTTTTAAAACAAAGATCTGCAATCTATGTCTCACAATAAATAATCTCTATAGTAGGGGAAGTATTTTATTTTAATCAGTAAGGACTTTAAATAAGTACTTTAATATGGGTTTTCAGTAGATAGCCAGAGAAAATGAAATCCAAAGCTAGTTAAATATTGATTTACTTTAATGATTATTATAGCTACTTTTAATCTATATAGGGGCATTTGAAATTAAAACTTGTATAGCTTATCAATAACATTTGTAAGCTCACTATACCTAAAGACTTATAAAATTATAAGGGTTATATTAGCGCAAACTATTAGCAGTGTTTTTTTCCATGGGGTTGTATGGAGGGCACAGTAAGGGGATAATGATTTTTAATTTTATATTCCCATACTATTTGAATTTTTTTTCGTAATGAGTATTTGTTACTTCTTGAAACCAGAAAGAAAAAGTGATAGTAACATTTTAAAAGAAATAAGACGAAGGAAAAAGCTAAGAGGAAAAAAATATATTTCACCTTTATGTCTTATTAGTATGGTAAACTTAGGTATCCTGACATTTCATGATAAACAGCTAAAAATTATGTGAGATATAAAAATAGTGTCTATATATAACCATGAGCTAGAAAGATGGTGAATACTAAGAGGCTAAAACAAACAAACAAAAAACTGGGATAGAAGTGGGATCCAGAGAGGTAAGCCTTAAGGGCATTTGCTGAGCCTCTTAGACTCTGGGTATGGTTTTCATGGCCTCCTGCTGAAAGAGAAACTGGAGACAAAGTCCTGGGCTCAGGCTGGGCGCGGTGGCTCACGCCTGTAATCCTAGCACTCTGGGAGGCCTATGCCAGCGGATTGCTCGAGGTCAGGAGTTCGAAACCAGCCTGAGCAAGAGCGAGACCCTATCTCTACTAAAATAGAAAGAAATTAATTGGTCAACTAATATATATATATAGAAAAAATTAGCCGAGCATGGTGGTGCATGCCTGTAGTCCCAGCTACTCGGGAGGCTGAGGCAGAAGGATTGCTTGAGCCCAGGAGTTTGAGGTTGCTGTGAGCTAGGCTGACACCACGGCACTCACTCTAGCCTGGGCAACAAACTGAGACTCTGTCTCAAAAAAAACAAAGTCTTGGACTCATCCAAGGTAGAGAATCTATACGTAAAACCCCCTCAGCATAGACTTCCAAATCTCTGCAACTTCACATCACTTCCATTGTATTGCAAGAAAAATTGGTTAGTTTAAACATTGGCACTGAGCATAGAAAGCAAATATATCATTTATAACCACAAGCTGATATTGTAGGTTTGCTACTGAAATTCAAGTTATGTAAGTGATACCAAAAGAAAAGCCAAAAATTAAGATGATTCCAAGCTTATGATCCCCCACATAGTTGGCAGAGGCAAACATAAATCCTTTTTGAAAGAATCTACTTTTAATACATGACTCAAAAAACTCCCTCAAAATATGAATTTACAATAAAAAAGTACAAAACAAGGCATGATGAAAGAGTATCAGAAATGATATTCCAAAGAAGCAGACATAGGAACATTTCAGATATAAAAATTATCAAGCAGAATATCAAATATTAATAACTCTGTTTAATAAATAAATAAAAGGGATTAAGGTGATGATATAACAATCCTGAGAAGAAAGAATAAAGTGGGAGACTTTACCTACCAGATACAAAGATTTGTTATAAGCCTTTAGTAATTAATACAGTGTTATACTGGTGAAAGATAGATTGACTAGTGGAACAAAATAGATTGCTGAGAAATATCTATGCATAGGTGGAAGGTTGGTGAATAGCAGAGCTAGCATTAAAATAAGAGTTGACTTTTCAATAAATGAGATAGAGATTATCAA
The DNA here is from genome assembly GCF_040939455.1 of Microcebus murinus. Classification (NCBI taxonomy): domain Eukaryota; kingdom Metazoa; phylum Chordata; class Mammalia; order Primates; family Cheirogaleidae; genus Microcebus; species Microcebus murinus. The sequence goes on from NC_134111.1 coordinate 30,248,818, forward strand.
TTATCCATAGGAGGAAATACCTAGGATACCTCCTATCCATAGGAGGTATAGAGATTATCAATTAATCCATAGGAGGAAAATGAAATTTGACCCATACTTCATTCTATATGTAAATATCAGCTCTACATGGAGTAAAAACTTAAATATGAAATACAAAACTAGGAGAATTTTACAACATCTTCAGAATAGAAGAGAAATTAAAATACAAAATAAAAAAAAACATTAAGGAAATGATTGTTAAATTTTAATGCATTGCAATTGTGATCTTATTTTCCTCAAGAGTCACCATAATGAGAATGAAAAGACAGTTACAAACTAGAGAAGACATTTGCAACATATATAACTGAAAAAGAATTACTACAAATCAAGATGAAAAAGACAAAATAAAAAATTTGTCAAAATACTTTTTTAACCACTTCGGTACAAGCGTCGACTATAGTTGGTAGCCACAGACAAACGCGCACAGCGACTTTAGCCAGCAGCCGTGATATGACTTTTCTCATTTTTCATTTATCAAAATAAAATTGTGAACATTTAAAAATAACGTAATGAAAACATATATGTATATGTTACCTATTCTGATTTACATTATAAGTAAAGCTGCCTGTAAAGTAAAACAAGCTTTCAGTGCTTTAAAGCTTTCCTCATCACACAAGAGCAAAACGGATTCGTCATCAATGCACAGCACACACTACCGTGTGGACTATGAGTGCTGGCTGTGGGCAAGGTTTCACGGCTGGTGAGCACTGTACGGAAGTTAAAAAAAGTTTAAAAAAGTCTTAATCTGACTTTCATTCCAATGACTCTTTATTTCTGATGTTTTCAATATGTCTGTCCACCTACCCACTCATCTGAAGGGGCAAAATTTACTGCCATGTGTTCCTCTCTTACTGTTTTATAAATAAAAATGATTAAGAAGAAAATTAAAATTGGCATACTGAAAAAGTTATCCCTGAGCTTACTTTTTCCCATATTTTTTTCTCTGTCCCCACAGAGTTCATTTTTCTTTTCTCTCAGCTTCTATTCTTTGGCGTAGTCATTGCATTACATTCATTCTTCTTCTGTAGTATAAAGTAGATGCTATATTATCTGCTGGAGAATTACTACTGATAATTTTTCCCTGACATGATTCATATGAGTATATATCATTTTTGCATTGATAAATCTTAAAATTATACCTCTTTTTAACTATGAATCTTATGGGAAATAATATTCCTTACCTCACTCTTTCCCCCAGCCTTTTGTTACTATCTAAATAAGTGCTTCTCAGCCAGAATTTTGCCCACCAGAGGAATATTTGGCAATAGCTGAGACATTTTGGGCTGTCATTATGGGTAGGGTATGAAACCAAACCAGGGATGCTGTTTCACATACTACAATGCATGGATGCATCCTCTACACCCAAGGCCTATGTAAAATGTAAATAGTGCCACAGTTGAAAACCCTGTTCTACTGCCTTTTTAGCTACTTTATCGTGATTGTCTTCTTTTTACTTTTGGCTCTTCCTAATATACCTGCCCTTGTAGACTCATTTTACTAATGCAGTAAAGATTATATTCTCAGTTCTGCTACTACAATTAATATCTAGCCATAAGACACAGCTTTTTCTTCTCTGGGCCCCCCCCAAAATAGTATGGAAAGTGGAAAATGGATTGACAGAAATAGTTTTGAATGAAGACTGCTAGAGTTTTCCTGCTTTTGTACATCAGGGGGTTATGAAATTTATAGAAATCAATGAAACAGGATGAAAAACCTCACCAGATGGTCATTTGCCTTGTTTTTCATTTCCTGACTTGGAAAAGAAACATTTAATGGGTGGCTAGTTTTGTGTGCTTGTCATTATACTATGCTGGTTCTCTCAGAGACTTAGCTCGTTAATTCTCAAAACAACTCTAAGAGAAATATTATTAGTCTTATTTTACAGAAGATAAAACTTAGACTTACATATACCTTAATTATATGTAAATGCCTTGCCTAATTTCACACAGAAGGACTTTGTCCCAAGTTTTCTATCTTGTTTAGTATTCTTTCTACTGCCCCACTCTGCCACTTTATGTTTTATTACTTGCATCATGCCTGTTTCATCTAGTTCTTTTTATAGGTTTTATTTTGCTATCTAGAAAACAAAGTATTTAAAAAACACTGAGTTTTTTTAATGTGTCCCTTTTTTCCGTACATTCTTTTTTCACCCTGATACAATTCAGAGTGCCTAGTATAGTGCGATACATACAAAAAAATGGGATAAATATTCTTTAAAAAGAAAAAATGGGTGATGGCCAGAACGTTACAAGGAGGAAAGGTAGGAATGTCTGACCTCTTCAGAACAATGTCAGAAGCCTGGCAGAGCAGTTATTTTATAACACAAAAGGTTAGATTTTCCATGTAAATTAGGATTTTGTTTACATTTCTGTTTGAATCAAGAAATACCATACTTCAGAAGCCCTCCTTTCTTGATATATTTGAATCATTTATGTCACCAAATAAATGATTTTTTTTCTTGTTGCAGCAGGATTGTCGTGTTAAGAAAAACAAAAATTCCCATGCCTTATGAACTTACCTGTAACTTATTCTTATCATCAAAATAAAAAATGATTGGTCTTCATTTTCATAATACTTTTAGTTGTCAATGACAAAAAGACATTTGAAAATATTTAATGCCTATTCATAATATTTTTAAAGAGTTCTTAGTAGCTTATACCTAATAAGATAGAGTAGAATGGTTAATATAAATTTATTCAAAGCATACATTTTATGTAATTTCTATTCAATTTATTTTCTAGGTCATTATTCTGGAAGAGTTATCATTTTTCACAGGAATTCTCTCATGTTTTAAAGATTGCCAAATTCTGCATGCTTAGCTTAAAACTGAGTACATGTGAAAGCAATTCAAAGATAACATTTAACAAATGTGCATTCAATATGTGATCAACAATTAATGAAATTGTTGACTTCACCTAACATTTTATTTCTATATATCAAAAAGTACAGGTCATTTTGAGAAGGGAAAGAAATAATCATAATCCTTCACAACTTCCCTGCCTCGATTTCATCAGTGAGATATGAGGAAAGTAATAATTGTATTAGTAAATGAATGCATTTTAGAAGTTATGTGACTGATCTAATTGAAAATCATGCTCAACCAAGTGTAGTCTCCCTCACCCTCATATCTGCCAGAGAGAGGTTGGTAATGTATAGAGGCATTGTTGGCTGCCACAGTGATTGGAGAGAGCTATTGCCATTGTAGAGAGTTACTGGAAGGGTTCAGGAATGTTAGAATTCTGTGGAGCAGAGAACAGTCCCATATAACAAAGACTTCTCCTATCCAAAATGTTTGAGGTGTCCCAATTAAGAAACACTGAAAGATAACTGATTTGTATTCTAGTTATGAATATATATAAAATACCAGATATCTTTAAGGAAAATCTTTGAGAGTTACTGGATCTCCAAAGAAAAATCTTTAAACTTAACAAATGTCTACCATGCAGATGTTTATTGGAAGAATCAAGTTTACCCATGTAACCATGGCATTGTAGTGTTTGAAGAAAGTATCCTGAACTGTTTGTTGTTAAAGACACTTTTCTCTACTGTTAACACTTTAGAATAAGGTACAGAAATGGAAATAGAGACTTAATTTCTTATTATAAACCTTTTTGAGGTTTGAGTTCTGAACTTTAGCAATAATAGTTTAGATATAGGTAAAAAAGCTCACTTAATGGTCTGGTTGGTACTTACTGCAAAAGGCCACAACAAAAAGCACAGAAAATGCTATTAATAATAGGAGATTGTCATACCACCATCCCCACCCCAGCGTGAAAAAATTAATAAAGAGAATTGACTGCATTCTATTTCCTAATCAATGAGAAAGATATTTTATATGCAGTCATTCTTGTATTTGTACAATAAAAGTTTGCTATGATGCATAGTAGGATAACTGTTGGGGAACTTATAGGTCCTGTAATCCCAAAACATCTAGTGTCCTAAGGGAGACATAGAAGCACTCAGTTGTAACTACATATGATAAATGCTATGATATGTAGAACTGTGGGTACAGTGTGGGAATATACAGGTATACCTCAGAGATATTGCAGGTTTGGTTCCTGACCACCCCAATAAAGTGAATATCACAATAAAGGAAGTCACATGATTTTTTTGTTTGTTTTCCCACTGTGTATAAAAGTTACATTTACCCTATACTGTAGTCTGTTAATTGTGCAATAGCATGATGTCAAAAAAAACTAATGTACATACCTTAATGTTAAAAGAGTTTATTGCTAAAAAGTGCTAATGACCATCTGAGCTTTCAGTGACTCAATATTTTTGCTGGGGGAGGGTCTTGCCTCAATGCTGATGGCTGCTGATGATCAGGTGATTGTTGCTGAAGGTTGGAGTAGCTGTGGCAATTCCTTAAAATTAGGCTAAAATGAAGTTTGATGCATCTGTTAACTCTTTCATGAAAGATTTCTCTGTAGCATGCGATGCTATTTGATAGCATTTTATCCACAGTAGAACTTATTTCTATAATTAGATTCTATAATTAGAATCAATTCTCTCAAACACTGCCACTGCATTATGAACTAAGTTTATGTAATATTCTAAATTCTTTGTTGTTATTTCAACACTGTTCACAGTATCTTCACCAGGAGTAGATTCCATCTCAAGAAACCACTTTCTTTGCTCATCCATAAGAAGGAACTCCTCATTTGTTAAAGTTTTATCATGACATTGGAGCAATTCAGTCACATCTCCAGGCTCCTCTTCTAATTCTAGTTCTCTTGCAGTTTCCACCACATCTGCAGTTACTTCCTCCACAGAAGCCTTAAACCCCTCAAAGTCATCCATGAGGGGTGGAATCCAATCTTCCAAACTCCTGTTTTTTGTAGCAACAGGGTCTTGCTATTGCCCAGGCTGCTCTCAAACCCTGGCCTCAAATGATCTTCATGGTTTGACTTGTCGGAGGGCTAGGATTACGGATAGAAGTCACCATTCCTGACCCCCAAACTCCTGTCAATGTTGATCTTTTGACCTCCTCTTATGAATCATGAATGTTCTTAGTGGCATCTAGAATGGTGAATCCTTTCCAAAAGGTTTACAATATACTTTGCCCAGATCCATAAGAGGAATCATATCTATGGCAGTTATATATAGCCTTATGAAAGGTCTTTTTTCAATAGTAAGACTTGAAAGTTGAAATTACTCCTTGATCCATGGGCTGCAGAACGGATGTTGTGTTAGCAGTCATGAAAACAACATTAATCTCCTTGTATAGCTCCATCAGACCTCTTGGATTACTAGGTGTATTGTCAATGAACAATAATATTTTGAAAGGAGTCTTTTTTTAAAAAACAGTGGGCTTAAAATAGTAAACTATGCTATAAACAGATGTGCTGTCATCGTGGCTTTGTTTTTCCTTTTACAGAGAATAGGCAGAGTAAATTTAGCATAATTCTTAAGGGCCCTGGGATTTTCGAAATGGTAAATGAGCATTGGTTTTAACCAAAAGTCACCAGCTACATTAGCATCTAAGAAGAGAGTCAGCCTATCGTTTGAAGCTGTGAAGCCAGATATTGACTTTTCCTGTCTAGATGTGAAAGTCCCAGATGGCATCTTTTCTAGTATAAGGCTGTTTCACCTACGTTGAAAAACTGTTGTTTAGTGTAGCCACTTTCATTAATTATCTTAGCTAGATCTTCTGGATAACTTGCTCCAACTTCTCCAGCAGTACTTAGTGCTTCACCATGCACTTTGATGTTATGGAGATGGCATCTGTCCTTAAGCCTCATGAACCAACCTCTGCTACTCAAACTTTTGTTCTGCAGCTTCTTCTTCTCTCTGTCTTCATAGAATTGGGTTAGGGCCTTCTCTATATTATCCTTTGGTTTAAGGGAATGTTGTGGCTCATTTGATCTATCCATTGTTTTTAAAACTTTCTTCATATCAGCAATAAAGTTGTTTCGCTTTATCATTCATGTGTTCGCTGAAGTATCACTTTTAATTCCTTTCAAGAACTTTTCCTTTGCATTCTAACTTGGCTAACTCTTTAACACAATAGACCTAGCTTTGGGCCTATCTTGGCTTTTGATATCATTTCTTCACTAAGGTTATGCATTTCTAGTTTGGGGTTTAAAATAAGAAACATGTGACTATTCCTTTCACTTGAATACTTAGAGACCATTGTAGAGTTATTAATTGGCCTACTTTCAACATTGTGTTTTCACGATAGGGAGGCCCAGAGGAGAAGGAGAAAGATGAGGAAGCAGCTGGATAATGAAGCAGTCAGAACACACACATTTATTAATTCAGTTTGCCATCTTATATGGACCCTGTACAGGTGCCCCAAAACAATTCCAGTCATAACAGTAAAGATCACTGATCACAGATCACCATAACAGGTATAATAGTAATGAAAAGGGTTGAAATATTATGAGAATTGCCAAAATGTGACACAGAAGACACAAACTGAGCACAGGTTATAGGAAAAATGTCACTTACAGACTTGATCACCACAGGGTTGCCACAAACCTTCAATTTGTAAAATATGCAGTATCTGTGAAGCTTAATAAAGCAAAGCACAATAAAACAAGGTATACCTGTACATTTGTTCCTATTAGGAAATTGGGAGGTCAAAGAATGCTTACCAGAATATGTGACATCTAAAATGAGTCTCTTTATATCATCAAATATTTTTAAAATTATGTCATAGATATTATTTCTATTTGTAGATGAGGAGTCTGGAGTACAAAAGGGTTAAACCATCTATGTCGGGCCATATTATAATAATAATAGCAGATATTTGGATGCATCTTATTCTACAAGAGCTTTATATTAATTCATATAATCCATACAACTTCCCTACAACAAAGATTATTTTGTAATTTCAGTTTTACTGGAAAACTCAGCCCTGTTGGCTTAAGTAATTGGTCCAATGTCATATACCAATAAGGCAACACTGGGAAAGAAGGCAGACAAACTGTAGTTTCTCTGTGCTTAATATTAATAACTATAATATGCACTCTCTCTTCTTCATAGTTGATCATTAAGCCTGGTTTACAACTCAGCAGTCAAACCAAGATCCTCTTTTGTTCAGTGACAGAATGCCATTGACATTTTATTAATAGAAAGGTGGTTTTTTTTTTTTAACTTCCAAATATTACAGGAGTACAAATTTTTGGTTACATGGATTGCTTTTGTACTGCTTGAGACAAAGTCATAAGTATGCCCATCACCCAAATAGTCTCTGTTGTACCTGTTAGGTCTAATTTCACCCATCTCCTCCTCCCGTCTCCCACCTGCTTGATTTTCATGAGTTTTATTCAATCTGTGCACATGAGTGCTGTTCAGTTAGTTCCAATTTAATAGTGAGTACATGTGGTGTTTAAGAGTATCCAAATGGGGAAAGAGTAAGTCAAATTATTGCTCTTTACTGGTGATATGATCTTATGTCTAGAAACCCCAAAGATTCTTGGAGCCAAAAGACTCCTTGAATTGATAAATAAATTCAGCAGAGTCTCAGATTACAAAGTCAATGTACACAAGTCAGTAGCATTCCTATACACCAACAATAGTCAAGCTGAGAATCAAATCAAAGACTCAATACCTTTCACTATAGCTCCAAAGAAAATAAAATACCTAGGAATGGATTGAACCAAGGAGGCGAAAGATTTCTATAAAGAGAACTACAAATTATTGAGGAAGGAAATTGTGGATAATGTAAACAAATGGAAAAACATATCATGCTAGTGGATAGGCAGAATCAACATTGTTAAAATGTCCATACTGCCCAAAGTGACTTACAGACTCAATGTAATCCCCATCAAAATGCCAATTTCGTTTTTCACAAATCTAGAAAAAATAATTCTGTGCTTCATTTGGAACCTGAGAAGAATGTGAATAGCCAAAACAACCTTAAGCAAAAGGAACAAATCCTGATACATCGCTTTACTTGATTTGAAGCTATACTACATGGCTGTAATAACCAAAACAGCATGGTATTGGCCAAAAAAAGAGACATAGACCAATGGAACAGAGCAGAGATCCCAGATACAAAACCATCCAAATATTGCCCTCTGATTTTTAACAAAGCAGACAACAATATACATTGGGGAACTGAATCCCTATTCAATAAATGGTGCTGGGAAAATTGCATAGCCACATGTAGAAGAATGAAACAGGACCAGTACCTCTCACCATTCAAAAAAGTAATTCAAGATTGATAACAGACTTAAGCCAAAGACAGAAGGTTGTTTTGACTATAGTAAAAACAATGGACTAAAAAGGGACAGATTAAAAAGAGGCATGTAGACCAAGTAGAAAAAAACATGGATCTAGAGTAGTTGCAGCTAATATTCAAGAGATAGTAATTAGGAAGATCAGGAGTTTGAGGTTAATGAACATTGAGTATGATGCAAACAAGAAGGTCAGGAATCACTCCAGGGCTTTTTGTTTGACTGACCAGGTGAAAAGTTGATAGTTTGGGTGGAGAATATAGGACAGAAAAGATTTAGGGGAAAAGCTGATGAGTTTTTAGTCTCCTTAACTTTTGTTATTTCATTTTTGAAAAGACCAAAAGGTATCCAAATGAAGATGTCCACAGGCAGTGGAATCTGTGAATCCAGCTTAAGGGAATGATTTGGGCTAAGAAATAGAGAAAAGGACGAAGCAGGGAAATGTAGGACTTTCAATTGTCTTTAAAGACAATTGAGATTTTTAGATCAAAATATATCATGGCACAAATCTACATAATTCTGTTCCATGTGTTAGGAGGTAGGGACAGAGAGGGAGATGAAGAAAGGAGAAAACTTTTTGTAAGGGATCACAGAGAATAAAAGGCTATTAATACTGAAAAGTTAGTCTTTCCCTGTTTGCCTGCTCAACTTCATGGCCAATTCTTTTGGTGTTTTCTATAAAAGGGAAAAAATTGAAAGAAGCCAGAAAGGCTAGATTGATTACATTAGGTAGTTAGAGGGAAAAAATAATCTAGAGAGGACTGGAGGAATAGATGTATTCGAGGAAAGAGTCATATTGGGTGGAGCTTGGAGAGAGTTTAAGGGACATTTGGGAAGTGTCCGATGAGATACTGGGACAGATGCCCTGCTGTGTGATTTAGGGAGAGGACAAAAGAAGTTGATGGATCTCTTAGTAGTAATGAAATCCTACATTAGTGCTTCTTCATTAGAGTTCAGTAACAATTTAAGTTGTTTTTTCACTTTTCAATGCTTGTTAGATACAGGCTTCTGTTTTGTTTGTTTTTATCTGAACATAGTATAAAAGTCTGGTCAAAAGGCAGCTTGGCTTTATATGGATTACTTCTAGCCTCTCTGACAGTATTCTAGAAGCTTATGTATGGTACTAAAGAAAGCAGACATTCAAATTTATGCAAAGGAGTTTCATAGCCTGTTGAGATAAAAAGAGTTGATAGTATTGGCAAGTAGTGTTCAACATAATGGAGATATGCATCAGTTCAAAGTGCAGATATAAATATCTATCATTAATACTGGATCAGATTTAGGAATTTGAGATAAATGTGGAATGTCTGAATTTTAATATCTCTTGAAATGTTCACAATGATTTACAGATGAATAAATTAAGGCCCAGAGAGGTTAGGTCCATTGCCGAAGATCACACAACTAGTAAATTTGAAAGCTGATACTGAAACCTGATCATTCTGGCTTCAATACCCATTCTCTTTCTAATAAGCTTTTGAACTGTTTAGAAAAATAGTGACAATTTCTGAAGTGCAAGAGTATTATTGGTGATAATTACTAGGCATTGTACCAATAATTCTTGGTTTTAAATAATGGAAACTGGCTCTATAAAAAGCAGAAAAGGAATAATTTGGAAACATATCATAGAGCTCACACAATCTATAAGGATGTTGTAGAACCAGGCTTAAGAAACTAACAGAAACCCAAAAAGGTAAAGCCCCCTGATATCATGCCCACAGGAAAATTCTGTTTTAGGAAGCTGCTGCTGATACAGTAACTTGTTTTGAGATTCCCCAAAATAAGAAATGTGTTCAGATACTGGGCAACCATCAACATGTCATTTACACACATACACTTTGATAATTAATTCCCAATATCAGAGATGTTTCATTAAAATGGTAGCAGCAAGGTGTTAGAATTATTTTCTTTTTACATTTATGTTTTGCTAATAAAAACATAATCTTAATAACAGAAAGGAAGAACAGTGCAAGTAAAGGAAAATAGAAAAAAAACTTTTAGAATCTCAATACCTGATGATAAACTGTAGCAACATTTTTATGTATAGTCTTCCAGGCTTTGTTCAATACATAGAAGTGAACTTTTTAACCAAAACAGGATGATAGTATATATTATATCATGACTATCTTTTAAAAATCCACAATTTATCCTAAATATTTTTCTGTGGCAATTTTAGATGTACATACACTGTATGGATATATCATTATTTGTTCACAAATCATTAAACATATAGGTTGTTTGTGGTTTTTTATCATAAACAATGCTTTGATAAATCTTTTTCGTATATGTTTTACATTATTGTATTGCTTCAGAAAAGCAAGTTGTCGAAAGTACACTTGCTTGGTCAAAAGATGACACATTTTAAAGGCTTTTAGTTGTCATCTTTAAATTACTCATTTAAAACATTAAATCAATACATGCATATAAATATGTACATTTCCTCCCAAAGTGCCCATATGGGCTTTTCAAGCTTTTTTTGTTAATAATTTGATAAATGAGAAATAGGATTTTATTTCTTTCATTTAATCAACAAGTATTTTTGAGCTCCTGCTATATTTTTGCCATAGTCCTAAGTTTCTGGAGAGAGACTAGCAGCTTGTTTTTGTGGAGCTTTTATTCTAGAGAATGTGTGGGGTTGCTGGCTGGAAAGAAAATGGGGTCAGGGAAGAGAAAAAATAAACACTTAAATAAATTTGAAAAGAAAAGGAGGATTAAGAGGATAATTCAGATGGTGGCTTAGGTTAGGGTGGAAAAGTAGAGACATATTTCAAAAAAAGAGAGAGCACCTCTCTCCTTTGATTTTAGTACCCCAATGAAACAAAGATAGTATAAGAAGAAAAATTATAAAGACAAGTCTTACATAGAAAGACTTGATGCAGAAATCCTAAATAAAATATTGATAAATTGAAGTGAATAGTGTACGTTGGTATCTCCTGGCTATATAGGCTTTTTTTAAGGAATTCAAAAATTTTTCAATGTCTTTCTTTTTTAAAAACTATTATAATAATATAATCTACTATATTGGACAAATTAAAGAAGTAAAAACCATATGATCATTTCAATAGATGCAATTCAATCATTGCAATAGATGCAAAATTCAATAATATTCTATAATAATTATGAGAAAAATGCTTAGCAAATTAGGAATAGGAGGAAAATTTCTTAATATGTTAAAAAAAGTATCTATAAAAATTTTTAAACAAAAAGCATGCTATTTTAAAGTATGAATAAAAGAAAGTTGCCTTTTATCACTCCAACTTTTCCACATTATACCAGAAGTTCTACCCAATGCTGTAAGAAAAGGAGAAAGAAGAAAAATATAAGATTGGTTAGCAAAACATAACTGTCATTATTTGTAGATGTTGCTATTGTCTATATAGAATTAGTAGAAGATATTGGCAAGTTTTCTGGATTAAAAATCAACTTGTAAAATTAAAAACTCTCCTATATAGATCAATTAAAAAAAGAAGAAGGATTACCATTAATAGTACGTATAAACTACTGAGAATAAACATAACAGGAATTTCATAAAAAATTTATCTAAAGAAAACTATTACATAAAACTTTGCTGAGAGACATTTAAAAATATGTTAACAGATATATGTTGGTGAGAACAATAAAATGCCAATTTTATTCCGTATTAGTCTATAAATATAATGTAATCCTAATTTTTTTTAGGAGTTTTGTTTGTTTTGTTTTGTTAATTAAAAAAACAAATGGCCGGGCGCTGTGGCTCACGCCTGTAATCCTAGCTCTTGGGAGGCCGAGGCGGGCGGATTGCTCAAGGTCAGGAGTTCAAAACCAGCCTGAGCAAGAGCGAGACCCCGTCTCTACTATAAATAGAAAGAAATTAATTGGCCAACTGATATATATATGTAAAAAATTAGCCGGGCATGGTGGCGCATGCCTGTAGTCCCAGCTACCTGGGAGGCTGAGGCAGAAGGATCACTTGAGCCCAGGAGTTTGAGGTTGCTGTGAGCTAGGCTGACGCCACGGCACTCACTCTAGCCTGGGCAACAAAGCGAGACTCTGTCTCAAAAAAAAAAAAAACAAATGAACAGATATTTATTCAGTGACTAAAAACTCTATGGAGGCTATTGGGATAAAGCCAAGTGTGAAACAAGCTTCATCAGGAATCATTCAAGATCTTCTAATTGTTAATTTGAATGCTGTGAAGAACAATAAACATGCAGGAGGTACTAGGCTAATGCTGATTTGGGAGGTGATGAAAAGTGTGAAGAGCGAGAGGAGTATTGCAGGTTTTGACATGTAACCATTTAAAAAATTATTATAAAGATTTTAATAACTAAAACAGTAATGCTGAAGCTACAATGGACAAATATTTTTAAAAAGCAGAATAGGAAAGACAGAAATAGACCCAAGTATAGAAAATTACAATTTGGTACAGGTGGCATTTCAATTAAAATGGAGAAAGGATGGATTATTCAAGAGTTCTGACTGACAATTGGAATAAAATTAGTATAATGATCTCACAGTTTAGTGTCAGCCCAATTAATGATTGGAGGGATGAAAGATGTTTTCATCTTCCTAATTTAACATTTTATTATGAAATATTTTGAACATACTGAAAAGTACAGAAAATAATAAGTGACTTTTAACTAAATCAAAGTCTCGCTCTGTCACCCAGGCTAGAGTTCAGTGGTATCATCATAGCTCACTGCAACCTCAAATGCCTAGGCTCAAGCAACCCTCATGCCTTAGCCTCCTGAGTAGCTGAGACTACAGGCCATGCCCCCTTACCTGCCTAATTTTTCAATTTTTGTAGAGAAGGAAATCTCGGATCTCGCCTTGCTCAAGCTGGTCTTGAACTCCTGACCTCTCCCATCTCAGCTTCCTGGAATGCTAGGATTACAGGCATGAGCCACCATGCCCAGCCTAAATAAGTTATTTTTAAATAACATATAGTATTCCTTAACTTTTTAAAATTTTACAGTTGTTTGCTTTTATATATAGGTCTTTTATCCAACTGGATTTGCTTTATGTATGATTTGAGGTAGGGATCTAATTTTACTTTTCCATATAAATAACCTATTGTCCAGAAGAACCATCCAATTCTCACTGATTTTAATAATGCTTCTTCTGTGAAATTTATTCCAGGTATTTATATTCTTTGTTGCTATCATGAACTATTTCTCTTTTCTTTCTATTACATGTTCTATTATGTTTCTATTTATGTGAGACTCCTTGTTTTATTTTTATTGTATATTTATTTTTAACAGGACATCCTCCTGAACTCTTTTATTAATTTAGTTGGTAGGTTTGGGTTTTTTCATGTAGAAAATTTTATCATTAGCACATAATGGTAATTCTAAGTCCTTTCCATTATTTATGTATCTGATCATTTTCTAATCTGCTTGCATTATCTAACTCTTACAGAATAATGTTAAATAAATATACTATGTACAGTTTATAATTTACTTGGAATAGTTTATTAATAAATAGAAGTGGATATTGAACATTATCAAATAACTCTAGTCATTTGTGGTGATAATCATTCAGTTTTTCTTTTTGACCTATTAATGATATATTTTATCAAATTTCCCAACATAGACATTTTATATTCCTCATTTAAACTCTGTTGGTCATGTATTTGATTTGTTTATTTTTAAAATCTAATATGGAAGTGGGTTTGGGGATTTGTCTTTTTATTTGCTGCTTTATCCTTCATCATGGTATAGTGCTTGGCATAGACAGTAAATATTTACTGAATGAAAGAATAAATGAGATTAGGTTTCAGTTTTTATTTTTATCTTGTCATTGTCATGTTTTGTAGCAAACTACACTAACTTGATAAAATGAATTTAAAAGCTTTCCTTCTTTCTCCAAAATCACTGAAAATGTTGAAATACCACCAGAATCAGCTATTTTGTGGTCTTTAAAAAAAGCCAGCTTCTGTTGTGGTTGTCCAAGTCTACCTTTTTTGTTTGTTTCATTTATTTGTTTTTATCTTTATTCATCTATCATTTTTTTTTCTGTTTTCTTTAGGCCTATATCATTATTCTTTTCTGGTTCCCTGACTTAAGTTCTTGGTTCATATATTTCAGACTTTATTTCATTTTTAATAAATGAGTTTGAAACACCAAGTTTTCTTCTGAGACCCATCATTCCAAAATAGTCTATAATTTATTTTTTATTTCCTCTTTAATCCAAGTATTATTTAGGAAAATTATTTTTTAAGTTCTAAGAAGATATGATTTTAGCTATTCTTTTGCTGTGGTTTTATAATTTTATTTCTTAGTGCAGTTAATGTGGTCTGCATAATTTCTACCTTTGGAAATACATCGAAAGTTTCTGTATGGGCTAATATGTAATCACAATAACATACATTCTCTGTTGAGGAAGCATGTTATTTCTCTCATGTATTTTTGACTACTCGACTATAGAATTATGGGAGCACTATACTTAGTTTTCCACTATAATTGTAGATATGACTGTTTTTCTGTATATTATTTAATAGTATTTGTTTCTATATATGTGTGTACTTTAATGTTTTAACAGTGTGTATATGTGTATAAATTATGTAGAACATATTTTTAAATGACTAAAGTTTCAACATTATTTATTTTTCTTAGAATTTGACTTTTGTCAATTTAAATATCCTTCTTGTCCTATTTAATGAATTTTGTCTTTAATTCTTACATCTGATTTCTTTTGTTAGCATTTTCATGGTTTACCTTTTTTTTTCTTTGACTTCCAATTTTTCTCTATCATATTGACTTAAGTGTGCCTTTTTTAACTAGCATGTCACTGGATTTTTTTTGAAGCCAAAGTCTTTATCTTTTAGTAGAAGAGTAAAATTTATTAGTATGCATAATATTACGGCTATTGATATATTTACACTGTTTCCTGCCCCTTAATTGTTCGGTTTTCTATTTACTACTTTCTTACATATTTGTTCATCTTATTTCCTTTCCTGGTTTTTGTTGAACTATTCTAATTTTCTTTTTATCTTTGTTTTTCTTCTCATTTTTGCCACAGACATTTATATAAAAACTTCTATTTTCTAATAACATTTGGAGGTAATTTGTACCTATATCCTCCACCATAATAAAGCAAAAATCTTAAGATGCTAGAATATTCTCTCACATTTTTCTACCCACACTACCATTACAGATCGTTATAAAATATTTTTTTGCTCAATATTCTTTCTTATATTACTCATCTTTCCTTTTGTCACTTTTCTACACTATATTTTAGGCATACACTGAAACATGTGTCTAATTAACTCTCTTCAGTGACATATGCTATTTCTTAGATCTCTGATCTTCCTGTTTCTTATTTCTGCTCCTCTATTGATAGAGTAGATAGATGCTAAAGCACATAATCATCCAAGAAAGCATACATAGGAGATAAACTTTTTAAGCCTTTATATTTCTGAAATATCTTTATTTTACTTTTATATTTGAGAACCACTTTTGCCAGATATATGAGTTCAAAATTATTTACCTTACAACTTTTAAGACATTGCTTTATTTCTTCCATGGTTGTTGATCAGTTGATTGATATGTGACTTGTTGTTTTTTTTTCTGGAAGCCTTTACGATCTCTTTATCTAATGATCCAAAACTTCATAAAGATATGTCTAGTTGTAGGTTTTTTGGTATTTAATTTTTTAAAAAATCTATTATACTTGGCATACAGGGACTTTCAATCTGAAGTCTTATATCCTTTTTTATCTCTGAAAAATTACCTTCTACTATTTCTATGATTATTTTCCCTATATATTTCCCTTTGTATTTCTGGGATCCCTGTTAGTTGAATGTTAACCCTTTAAAATTAGTCTTCTATAATTCTTAACTTCTTTCTTATATTTTACCTACCTACGGCTTTTTATTGTACTTTCTGAAATATTTTCCCAACTTTGTTTTCTAAATTCTCTATGAATCTGGCAATCATATATTTAATTTTCCAAGAGCTCTTTCTTATTGCATGCTTGTTCTTTGGAAGCAATGTATTATAAATTCTCAAAAGTTATTTGTATATTTTATAAATATTCTCCCTTTTCTCGGTGGTCAGTTTTTTTTTTCTTCTCCATTTGTTATTTTTCTTTTTCTCTTTGTCGTGGTAAATGTTACTCAAGTATCTGACTTCTGTTTACTTTCTACATAGAGTTAGAAAAGCTCTGACTTCTATATATGTGAACAGTCTAGTATATTGGCTGGCTTCCCTTGGATGAGGTATGCATAAGTTTAATCAAGATGTTTTGCAACCCCTAAATATCAAAATGCTGATGTCTCTGATGGGGTGCCTTGCCTCTTTCTAGCCCCACTGGTCCTCACCAGAAAGTGTATTCAATTTCCTTGGGGAAGAAACCTCTATTTTTTTGCTTGGAGTAGGGGAGGAGGTTGCCTGCCTGTCGAGCATTCTGGGGTGATGAGTAGCTGGGAAATCCACAACTTTGTCTTCTGACTTTCAATTATATCCTGTTTTCAGCCCCACAGGTCTCTACTAAAGTTCATTGCATTTTGTGTTCCTGAGTTCCCTATCTTCCTAGGATTCCTCCAGGGGTTTGGCCCCCTCCTCATCTGCCATCTCTTTCCTCCTTTACTTTTCTGCTTTATCACTCACCACTCCTAATTTCCTTGTTTCTTAAATTGTTAAGACTCTCTTTTCCACTGATAGTTGACCCAAGCCCCCTTTTCCTTATTGCTTGTTTTCCCTTTAAAAAATTATTTCTTTACTGGTATTTTAATGAGATCTCAAGAGAAAAGAGATAGGCATATGAGCTCAGCTTCATATCTCCCTTTTCAATCTCATAACAGAAGCCCATCTTAAGAGCTTTGGCTGCATTTATTGTTACTTTTAAAATATGGAATCTGTAATTGATGCATTCCTCTTTCGAGAATGATTTTGAGTCTCCAGGTAATTTTATTTATGCTCTTTATCTTTAGTCCGTGGTTCCTAGTTTTATTGCCCTGTGATTAGCCACTAGCCTATGAAGTTTAATTTTTGGAGTTCAGTGAAGTTTTCTTGGTAGTATAGAATATAATCAATTTTTGTAAACATTCCATGGACATTTTAAGAGAATTATATTCTCTGTTATATACAAAGTTATGTACATCTGTTATATTGGTTAATTCTTTAATTTACTTTTGGGTGCTTGATTTGTAAATGACTATGTAAGAGAAGTAAGTTACTTTCTGAAAACAATTATTTTCATCTTTTCATGCTATCCTTGAATTTCAAGTAGCTATGTTTCATATTTCAGTGCTATGTTAATGGTATTATATAAAAGTTTATAAAATCTATATCCTCATTGTGAATCTATACTTAATCAGTTTAAAATAATTCACTTTGCCTGTATTTTGCTTTCATCTTTATAGGAATGCTATTAATGTTGCCATGCTTGCTTTTTATTACTATTTTTTCAATTAACAAAGAAAAATTATATATATTTATGCTGTACAACATGATGTCTTGAAATACGTATACATTGTGAAATGGCTAAATCAACCTACTTAACATGCATTATCTCATATACTTATCATTTTTTTGTGGTGAGAACACTTAAAATATACTCTTTTAGCAATTGCCAAGTGTACAATAGATTGTTATTAACTATAATCACCATGTTGTATAATAGATCTCTTGAATTTATTTTTCCTAACTGAAATTCTTAATCCACTGACCAACATTTTCCCATCCCTCTCCTCCCCTCCAGTCCCTGCTAACCACCATTCTACTCTCTGCTACTATGGGTTTGACTTTTTTAGATTCCACATGTAAATGAGATCATGCAGTATTTGTTTTTCTGTGCCTGGCTTATTTCATTTAACATGGTGTTCTCTAGGTCCATCCATGTTATCACAAATGACAGGATTTCCTTCATTTGAAGGCTGAATAGTATTGCATTTTGTTTATATACCACATTCTCTTTATTCATTTATTAATGGACACTTAGGATGATTCCATTATCTTGGCTATTGTGAATAGTGAACATGGGAGCACAGATATCTCTTTGAAATACTGATTTCATTTTCTGTGGAAAATACCCAGTAGTGAGGTTGCTGGATCATATGGTAGTTGTTTTTAATTTTTTGAGGAACTTCCATAGTGTTTTCCATAATGGCTATACTATTAATAATTTATATTCCCACTTATGGTGTACTAGGGTTCCCATTTCTCCACATCCTTGCCAATACTTTTTGTCATTTGTCTTTTTTAGAATAGCCATTCTAACAAGTATGAGGTGATACTTCCCATCATGGCTTTACTTTGCATTTCCATGATGATTAGTGATGCTGAGCACTTTTTCATATACTTTTTGGCCATTTATATGTCTTCTTTTGCAAACTGTCTATTCAGGTCCTTTGCTCCCTTTTTAATTGAGTTATTTGTTTTCTTCCTATTGAGTGGTTTGTATTCCTTATCTATTGTAGATATTAATCCTTATCAGTTGCATGGTTTGCAAATACTTTTCCCCCATTGCATACATAGGTTGTCTATTCACTCTATTGATTGTTTCTTTTGCTGTGCAGAAGATTTTTAGTTTGTTGTAATCCCATTTGTCTATTTTTACTTTTTGTTGTCTTTGCTTTTTGGGTCATAGCCAAAAAATCATTGCCCAGACCACTCTTGCTTTTTTATGTTTGTATTTGCCTGATATATCTTTGCCTATTCCTTTAGTTTTAACCTTTGCCTAGAAATTTTTAAGGTGCAAGTTTTATAAGTAGCATAAAATTGGATTTTGTTTTCTAAAAAACAAAGCTAAAGGTCATATTTTTCTAGACAATGATCTTACTGTTACTGTGAGAAGGAACATATTTGTTCTCCTTAACACTTCTTTTTAGAAAACATTTCTCTTTGTTTTCATTATCTCAGCTCATATATGTCCTGGAAAGTAAGAGCACTTGAATTTGCCTGTGTCTCTTATTGACACAGGAAGTCTTCGTTCATCGTAGACTTACATGATACATACGATGTACATAAATGCTGGACTGGTTTTTCAACATTTCTTTGTCATTTCCTTTTCTTTTTCTCTTCCTTTATTTTGTCATACCCATCAAGTTATTCTTAATCCTTTTTTTATTCTAGTTCCCATTTGGAAGTTTTACATCATATTAATATTCTACTAGTGTTTCATTCTTTTTCAGTGTGATGAATAAAATCATCTAATAGTTTCCCATATGTACAATACGAAATTTAACATGATTTTACTTCCTCCTATTCTTATCCTTGCCATGCACAAACACACATACAAACACACCACTTTGTTGTGGAACTAATCTTGACTTTTAGCTTTAGATTACTGTTATTTTTATACTATGTAAATTTTGTTAAATGATTATTTTAATTTAGGCATAACCCCAAGTTTTGCTGATTTTACTGCTAATACTTCCTCATAGTTAAAATAATTTGCCGTTTTTAAAGTTATCTTTTTCAGAAAGGATGATATGACTGGGTCCCTTCATGACTGTGAAATACTTTTATATCTTTGGAAATGAATGATAAAGCTAGAAATCTTTCACTTTTAAAAATGAATCAAGTATGTTCTATTGTCTTCTATTACATATGGTGTGTCAGAGAAGTATGATGTCAACCTGATTATTTTTTTGTTTTCACTTTTAAAAATGAATCAAGTATATTCTATTGTCTTCTATTACATATGGTTGTGTCAGAGAAGTCTGATGTCAACCTGATTATTTTTTTGTTTTAAATGACACTTTTTTCTGCTGAGACCCATATAAGATTTTATTTTTCCTTCATTCTTTAAGTTCTTTTAATTCTTTAAGTATCAACAGGTTATTCTAGGTGTTAGTCTTCTTTGCCTAAGTTTGAATAAGCCTTTCAGTCTAAAATTTCATATTTTCCTTGATCTCAGGAAAATTCCCAGTATTATTATTTGATTATTGCTTCCCTTTCATCTAATACCTTTTCACCACTAAGATTTTTATTATATTGGACCTCCTAGGTTCTCCAGAGAAACAAAATTAATGGGATATATATCTATATAGAGAGATTTATTTTAAGGAATTGGCTCATGTAATTTGTGGGGGTTGGTAAGTGTATAATCTGTAGGGCAGGCCAGCAGGCTGGAAATTTCCACAGGAGTTGATGTTGAAGTCTTGCATCCCAAAGCATTCTGGGGAGAATTCCTTCACAGGAGCCCTCAGTGTTTTCTCTAAAGGCCTTCAAGTGATTGGATGAGGGCCACCCACTTTTGGGGAGTAATATGCTTTACTCAAAATCTGCTGATTTAAATTTTAATCACATCTAAAAGTTACTTTCACAGCAACATCTAGACTGGTGTTTTACTGGTGTTTGACCAAGGAACTGTGCGCCATAGCCTAGCTAAGTTGACATAGAAAATTAACCATCACAGCCTGGAAATCACTTTCTCTTTGCCCTTTATTTCTGTATTCTTAGTTTGAGTTGTAGGAGAATTTCTTGGAACAATCTTCTAAAATCTACTATTTAATGCTTGCAGCATTTGTTGCTTATTATAATTTTGATAATTGTGTTTTTCATTTAAAAGCAGTATCTTCTGATTTCATATTGTTCATAGTTTCAAAGTTTTCTCATATTTTATTGAAAATATGTTTTAATTTGAATATTTGGTGGGCATTTACATTTTTGTTATTAATATTTTTTAAAAACTTTATTATGAAAAATTTCAAACCTAAGGAAAATTTGTAAGAATGCTAAAATTAATATCAATTTAGGTTGATCAGTTAACATCTGCCATATTTGGTTTATCTCATACCAGATACACGCATCACTTAATTATTTCGCTAAACCACTGGAGAGTAAATTACAGACCTTACGAACTTTTACCTTAATACCTTAGCATGTATTTCCCAAGAACAAAGCCATCTTTTTACATGATTTTAAAAGGTTATCAAATTCAGAAAATTTAACATTGATACAATATTATTGTCTAATATACAATTTATATTTAAATTTTTCCAATTATTTCAATAATGTCTTTTTATAGCAATTTTTTTCCACATTGCCTTTAGTTATCTATCATGTAGGACGGCAGTCCCCAGCCTTTTTGGCGCCAGGGACCAATTTCATGGAAGGCAATTTTTCCAGGGTGGGGGTGGGGGCTGGGCCGGAGGCGAATTGGCGCTCAGGCAGTGACGCTGGCACTCAGGCAGTGATGCGAGCGACGGGGAGTGGCTGCAAATACAGAGGAAACTTGGCTCGCTCACTTCCTGCTGTGCGCCACGCCCCCCTCCTAAGTTTCTTGGGAGAGGATTGTTCCACAGATGGGCGAGGTGTAGGATGCGGCGGGGCGCTGAGGCCTACTCCCTCACAGGACATGGACGGGTGCGCACCGGGGCTTGGGGACCGCAAATGTAAGAGATTATTTAAAGTAATCTGCTTTTTCTTGACGTGAATCTGTTTCACAGAGAAATATTTGATAGGACTTCTTAGAAAGAGCCTCTTCCTTTTACATGAAGGGGGATGGCTTTTATTTATTTTCTTATCTTTCAAGAACAGTTCTACATGTACCCATTACCAGGATTTCAGAATTTTGAGGAAAGATTATATCCGTCCTTACTAAAAAAAAATTAGGCCAGGCACCCAGCTCTTTGGGAGGCCCAGGCGGGAGGATCACATGAGTCCGGAAGTTTGAGACCAGCCTGATTAAGATAGTGAGACCCCTATTTCTACAGCAAATGAAAAATTAACCCTGTGTGCCTGCAGTCCCAGCTACTGGGGAGGCTAAGGCAAGAGGATCCCTTGAGCCCAGGAGTTCAAGGCTGCAGTGAGTTATGATCATGCCACTGTACTCCAGCCTGGGTGATGGTGGAAAAAAATAAAGAAATTTAAACCCAAAGGAAAGGAAAGAGAAAGTTTATATTTTCTATGGTTTTAACATACTCAAATAAGGTACTTTGGGCTCTATAACTTCAGAGAACAATTGTCTCTCCCATTCTTAAACATTACCCTTAAGGAGCAATTTTCAGCTGTCATTCACAGTATTTATATAGCATTATGTTAAGTCCAGTTGAGAATGCAAAGTAAGTATAAGGTCTGGTTCAAATGAACAATAATTATATGGGTAAGGCAATCAAGGAGCAGTTATGAGAAATGGTAAGGACTTATGGAAAGCTCAAAGCCTTGGGCCTGAAAACATCAATAAGATTTGGGTGATAGGGAAAACATTCCAGGTGAGAGTTCAGGACAAATATAAATCATTAAAATTGGTCTTAGTGTAACACTATGAAACATGTAGAACCCATTACATTACTTGAATTTTCCCAGAGAAAACCCAAACATAAATATATAGTTAATATATATTATATATAATATAAATAAGTATAAATATATGTATAAATTGTTTAATACATCCAAGCTATCAAATATGTCCTAAAGTTTTTATTAAAAATATTATTTTTATATCTACCTTATCTGTAATTACATCCCCTTTTTCATTCATAATATCTTTTTTTTGTGCCTGCTTCATTTGCTTCATCAGCCCTGCTAGAGATTGTTCTATATTATTATCTTTGTCATTTTCCTCCTTCTTTATTACATTTACTTTCATTTTTTTCTCACAATTGGAACACTTAATTGATTAGTTTTTAATCTTTTGTTTTTCTAGTGTAATAAATGCATTTTGAGGCAATGCCTTTTATTATAATAATTGAACAGTTTTTAAATTAGGTTAATTAACATATAATTTGCATGAAGTAAAATCACCTTCTTAGCATATAGTTCTGAGTTTTGACATGTGTACACATTTATTTAACCACCACTGTAGTCCAAAACCCTCCATCACCCATAAAAATTTTCCCGTACCCCTTTGTTGTCAACCCCTCTATTCAGCTCAGCCCCTGGCAACTAGTGATTTGTTTTCCGTCCCTATATTTTGCCTTTTCCAGAAAGTCATGTAAATATAAGCATACTATTTGTAGCCTTTTGATTCTATTTTCTTTCACTTAACATAATGCATTTGAGATTTATCCATATTGTTATGTGAATCAATAGATCATTAAGATCAGAAGTCTGGTTTATATGATTCTGTTCTTTGACACTTATTAGAGCCTATTTTGAAGGTTAGTATGTAATCAGGTATCATGAATGGTCCATGTGTGTGCTTTAAAGGAATTTTCTATTTTTTAATACAGGTTTCTTTATGTAACCTTTCGGAAAGCTTATTGTGTTGTTCCAATCCTTTTTCTTATTAATTTTCATCAATGTAATTTATCAGGTGTTGATAGGGTTGTGTGTGTGTACTTGTGTACATGAAAATCTCTCACTATATTTGTGAAGATTTTTCTATTTCTTTTGGTAATTTGTATGTTTTTAAGTATATCAAAGCCATATTTTAATATCTTAATATATTGGGTTTTCTTATGCCACTTCTTTCTTTTAATATTTATTGCCCTAAATTTTTGTTTTATTTGTTTTAGTCAGGGTTCTCCAGAGACAACCTACAGGATATGTCTAGAGATATATGAAAAGGGATTTATAGCTGGGCGCCGGTGGCTCACGCCTGTAATCCTAGCACTCTTGGAGGCTGAGGCAGGTGGATTGCTGGAGGTCAGGAGTTCGAAACCAGCCTGAGCAAGAGTGAGACCCCGTCTCTACTATAAATAGAAAGAAATTAATTGGCCAACTAATATATATAGAAAAAATTAGCCAGCCATGGTGGCACATGCCTGTAGTCCCAGCTACTCGGGAGGCTGAGGCAGGAGGATCGCTTGAGCCCAGGAGTTTAAGGTTGCTGTAAGCTAGGCTGACACCATGGCACTCACTCTAGCCTGGGCAACATAGTGAGACCCTGTTTTAAAAAAAAAAAAAAGAAGAAAAGAAAAGGGGTTTATTAGGCTGGGGAATTGGCTCACTTGATTATGGACTCTGAGGAGTCCCAATGATAGACTGAAGTTGGAGAACCAGGAAAGCTGGTAGTGTGACTCAGTCCAATTTCAAAGGCTTCAGAACCAAAGAAGCTGATGTTGTAATTCTCAGACCAAGCATGAAGGCCTGAGAGCCGTGGAGGCCACTGGTATCAGTCCTGGTGTTCTAAGGCTGGACAACCAGGAATTCTAAAGTCCAAAAGCAGGAGAATGGGCATCTTGACTCCTGAAAAAAGGGGTGAGAATTTGCCCTTCCTCCACCTTTTTGTTCCATCTGGGCTCCCAAGCAATTGGATGTTGCCTTTCCACATTAAGGGTAGATCTTTTTCACTTAGTCCACTGATCTTACATGCTATTGTCCCTTGAAAACACCCTCACAGACACACCTGGGGATGTCCAGTTATTCTAATCAAAACTAAAACCACCCAGGTTTTCCTTTCAGCAGAAGAGGGTTAAGTTCAGTGCCTGCTGAAACATTGAGAATAATTAATGCTTTACCAGCTGTCTGAGTATTTCTTAATCCAGTCAAGTTAACACCCAAAATCAACCATTACGGCATTGCTTTGCTACATTTCTTTTAACCAATATTTTCCTGGAATATCTTTTTCATTCTTTATTTTTATATTACTGAATCATTTAGTTCTAGATATGTCTCATCTGAACATCATAAAGCTGGATTTATTTTTCTAATTCCATTCTGATAGCATTTTTCTTTTAAGAGGTTGTTTTCTTTTAATATTTATTATGGTTACACATTTGAACTCTTTTTTTTAATGAGTTGGGGTTTTGCTATATTGCCCAGGCTGAAGTGCAGTGGCAATCATAGTGTGCTGCAGCCTCTAAACTTCGGGGCCCAAGGGCTCCTTCTGCCTCACCCTCCTGAGAAGCTGGGACTACAGGTGTGCACTACTGCACCAAGCTTTGGACTCATTTTTGCCATTTTATTTTGGTTTTCTTTTTTTTTTTTTTTTTAATTTTAGCGTATTATGGGAGTACAAGTGTTAAGGTTACATATATTGTCCATGCCCCCCTCCCCCCTCGAGTAAGAGCTTCAAGCGTGTCCGTCCCCCAAACGTTGGTTTTCTTTATTTAATTTTCCTGCAATTTTTTTTCCCTTTTATGCTCTCTGTTGAACTGATATTTCTCTTGGCCTCTTCTGGGTTCCCCCCTCCCCCATTTGCTGGTTTGAAAGCTATAGATTTGTATTTCTATGTTCTAAAAATTAACCATAATTTTTTTTCAAATTTTAGAAATAAGATCTATGTTGCTGGGGTTGGCCTTGAACTCTCGGGCTCAGACAATCTTAACTCAGACTCCCAAAAAGCTGGGACTACAGGGCGCACACCACTGTGCCAGCCAACCATAAATTTTGAATATACATATTTGCCATAGTATTTTTTCATAAAGTCTAAAATCACTTATGTATTCTTTTCCTAAACAAGCCTTACACATTTAATCTGCTGTCTTTCTTCAGAACTGTTTCAAGAATTGAAATTTAACTTTGTATTTTGTTGGCTTTATTTTAAAAGAGACAGTAGTTTGATTTTTGTGCTCACAGTTATTTCTTATGTACCATGCCTTCCCTTAATGTTCAGTTTTTTTGATGCAAAAAGTAGTTATTTCAACAAATGTGTAGCAGGTAAGCTAGTTTTTATAGTTTAAAAATATCTTTATTTTGGCTTCACTACGAATGGTAATTTAGCTAGTTTTAAGTGTTCAGACTGTAGTCATTTTTCTCTCAGCACTTTGAAGATAATGCTCTGCTGTCTTTCAGCACCTTTGATATAGATAAGAAATCTGCCATTTAATTATTGTTACTTAACAGATAATATTTTTCTCTCTGATAGTATTAACCTTGATTTTTATACTTACTCTATACTGTCTTGAGGTCTAGATTTATTTTTATGTATGTTTCTCTGGATTTGATGATAATGAACCTTTTAATCTAAGGTATATTGATCTTTAGTACTGGAAATATCTTAGACATTATCTGTCTAAACATTCTTATCTGCCATGCCATCTATATTCTATTTCTGAAATTTGTTTTGATATATTATATGTTAAGGCCTCTATCTTCCATGACTTTTTACTGCTGTTTGGGTGTTCATCTCATTGTATATCTCTATCTCATTCTCAGTGAATTCCTCAATCTTGTTTTTTAGTTCACTGTCTTTTCTAGTATATCCAGTCTAGAGTTTATCCTATCTACTGGGATTTCCTTTTTTAACAGATAAATTTTAATTTCCAAGAATTTTTGTTGCATTTTTTCATGTACAACTATTCTTTGCTTTTCTTTTGATTTTGTTTCAAACTTTCTTGTTCTTTTTATTATAAGAAAAAAGATACTATTTCTTCCTTTACATCTTTGTGGATCTCAAAATCCTATTTTTACAATATTTTGATTGCTATGTATATGTATTTCCTCTTGCATTTTTCCTTTCTTTTTTGTTAACTCTTCATACTCTTGTAATTTTTGTAGTTGTTGACTTTCTTAGCTTTTTTTTTTTCCCAAGTGCTTTGGAAATTAGTTTGCAGGTTCATCCTGAAGGGAAACTCTTTTCTATCTTTATCTCCTGCTTATCCCAGTCACTGAGTCAGTGGGTGGCTTGGCTTAAGTTTTTGGAGCTAGGCTTTGTCTGCCTCCTCTGTCTTCCTGTCTTTATATAACATTTAGCCTCAAAAGTATTTTTCAGCCTTTTTTTCACAGTTTTAGAAATCACATTTTAGTGCAATTTTCATGCTGTAGGACTTGGTCAAGTCTTTTGCCAGTTGGTTCTTTTTAGTCTTCACTACTATGCACTATTAACCCTTGGTACCTTTTTATTTATTTATTTATTTATTTTTGAGACAGAGTCTCACTCTTGCCCAGGCTAGAGTGACGAGTGACGTGGTGTCAGCCTAGCTCACAGCAACCTCAAACTCCTGGGCTCAAGCAATCCTCCTGCCTCAGCCTCCCAAGTAGCTGGGACTACAGGCATGCACCACCATGCCTGGCTAATTTTTTCTATATATATTAGTTGGCCAATTAATTTCTTTCTATTTTTAGTAGAGACAGGGTCTCGCTCTTGCTCAGGCTGGTTTCGAACTCCTGACCTCGAGCAATCCACCCGCCTCGGCCTCCCAGGGTACTAGGATTACAGGCGTGAGCCACAGCGCCCGGTCTAACCCTTGGTACCTTTAACTGCTCCCAGACCTGGAGTCTAACAAGTTTATAATGGCAGGCTTTCTTACTACTTTGTGTTCTGTTATATGATAATTGTCACATGATAATTGTTATTTTTAGTACAGCTGTAAATAGGTGATTTTTTTCTCTTTGCTTGGTCTCCTTTTTTCTTTTTAAAAATTTTAATATATTTAGGGGATACAAGTGCATTTTTGCTACAGGATATATTGTATAACAGTGAGATCTGGGCTTTTAGTGTACCCATTACCCAAATAGTATACATTGTACCCAAGAACTAATTTTTTATTCCTGACCCCCTCTCTGCTGTCCCCCCATTGGAGTCTTCAGTGTCTATTTCCATTCTGTATGACTATGTGTACCCATGACCATTTGTAGTTTAGCTCCCACTTACCTAGTGAGACTATGTGGTATTTGATTTTCCTTTCTTCAGTTACTTCACTTAGGATAATGGCCTCCAGTGCCATCCGAGTTGCTACAAAAGACATTGTTTCATTTACATTTTCTTTGTCCATTCCTTAGTTGATGGACACTTAGATTGATTCCATTATCTTTGCTACTGTGAATTGTGCTTGTAAAAACATACAAGCGCCGGTGTCTTTTTGATAAAATGACTTCTTTTCATTTGGGTAGATACCTAGAAGGGGGATTGTTGGATCGAATGTTAGATCTACTTTTAGTTCTTTGGGGAATCTCCATACTGCTTTCCATAGAGGTTGTGCTAATTCACATTCCTACCAACAGTGTATAAGCATTCCTTTTTCATTGCATTTGCACCAACATCTATTGTTTTTTGACGCTTTAATCATAGCCATCTGAACTGGTAATTGATTGTGGTTTTAATTTGCATTTCTCTGATTAGTAATGCTGAGCAGCTTTTCATGTTTTTTGATCATTTATGTAACTTTTTTGGAAAATGTCTGTTCATTTAGATTGCCTACTTTTTAGTGGGGTTATTTATTTATTTTTCTTGTTGTGTTGTTTGAGTTCCTTATAGATTCTGGATATTAGTCCTATGTCAGATGCATAGTTTGTGAATATTTTCTCCCAATTTGTAGGTTGTCTGTTTATGCTGTTGATTATTTCTTTTGCTATGCAGAAGCTTCTTAGTTTAATTAAGTCCTATTTATTTTTGTTATTTTATCTCTTACACTTTATTCTGTTATACTTTATCAATAATTTATCATATACTTTATCTATAATTGCTGAGAACTTCCTGAAACAGAAAAATATCTAAAGTGTCTACTCCCAGTACCATATTGACCAGAAGTCCTGTTAATATAGTTTTCACATAAGAATTTGGAAATTAAGGTATGAATCTTTGGCAAACATATTTTCTTTGGCATACATGCAGTTCATTCTACTGCCTTGTTCAATACACAGATATGGTGAATCAAAACAAGCATATGAACACAAGTTCATAATCTGGGCATATGACTTTTAGAATTAAATAGATTCAAATCATGGCATTGACATTTGCATCCTACATGACTAAACCTTTCAATGCTTTTGTTTCCTCATCTGTATTTATAGCATTATATTTACCTCATAGACATCTTTAAAGGATTAAATGAGGTAATATACAAAACATTAGCATAGTACATGACTCGTAGTAAGACTTCAATGTTAGCCATTATTTGTATAGTGGAACTGCATGATGTATGCATTTAATATGTAAATTCACCTATAGCCATTTTTTTGTGTGGAATACATGGAGCATAAAATTATATTTTAAATATGTACCCTACTATATGTGATATAGTAATGTGTACATTGAAATGAAATATTACCAGGTTAATAATTTTCCCCCACACTATATTTCTTTACTTTATGGGTAATTTAAATTATCTTCTAAAATAATTTTAACTACTGGATATTTTTTCCTTTTAGATTGACTTTTAAAACTTAACCCCCTCATCAGATGTAACTGTCATTACTTATTGCTATACTAGTTAGGTGTACTTTTATGTCAGGCATTGATAATTATATAAAGCTGTACAGTAATAGAAAATCATTTGGGCTCAGAATCACAAAATCTGGGTTCAAGTCTGGTCTCTTCATTATCCAGTCACCTCACCTTCCCAAATGTCAATTTCTTCTTTTATAAACCAGAGTGATAATCACATACCATAGTTTTGTAAAGATTAAATTAAATAAGGTATGAGAATGCAATCTCTGAACTGTAAGTCACAAGATGTGTAAGCTGTGATTGTGTGTCTTCATTACAGCAGCTTTACACAGCTCAGTGGAAAGCAGGTAATCCTGAGCCTGGAAAGTTTGTTGTATCTCCAATCCATCCTGCACTTTTTTGCAGTAAGGAAAAACCCTCAGTGATAATTCTATGAAAAATGATTCTTAGGGGATGACAGTGAAGTAGATGTACCCTATCTGGTATTTGTATTTGACAGTTTAACTGCTAAGACAAAGTATTAGAATCCTTTGCTCTTTTAGTCACAGAATACAATATTTAGTTTTTAGCAATTTGAAGCAGAAATAAAGGAAATCTAATTTTAGTTCTGAAATAAGCAGAGCAGGCATTTCCTTTCCTATTCAGATAAAATTATTATATACCTTTAGTGGACTGTGCTGAACAAATCTAAGAACTAAGCTGTTTATCCTTAGCTGGTGGCCCTATTTTAAGTCACAAAAATGTGTTCTCTGCCCAAGTCCCTATGCAGTTTTCTCTTCCTTCACCACACTGAAATGTAGCAGAAACTTCTCTAAGTGGAACTTGCTTTGTGCTTGCTAGAGAAGACAAAAGATAAAGTAAAATTGCTGCTCTGAGTGCCAAGAAAAAAATTAGCACATAGACTTACAGCTGTTCTCAGCTGCCTTTTAACCCCTTTATTCCTTAACAGTCTTAATTTTCCAACTATAGTTCAAAAATCAAAACAGTATTAAAAGGTATACACTGAGTAACTTGTTTCTACTCTGTTCCCATCTGCCCCAACTACCACCCCCTTCTGGTCCCTACTATTACTAGTTTCTTTTGTATCCTCCTGGTGTTTGCTTGTATAAATACAAACACGACAATGTAGATACAGATGTATTCTCCCCTTCTTAAACAAATGGAACCATACTATATATACTATTTTGCATTCCCCCCACACGGCAACAACTTAAATTGTTGGAGTTTTTTAACCACCATATGTAGAAAGCTTCTTCATTCCTATTTAGAGCTACATTATATTCCATTAGAAGTATAGGCCATAGTTTATTTAACCAGCCATTCATGGAGGATACTTGAGCTGTTTACAGTCAATTGCTGATATAAAAACTGGTGCAATGAATAACCTTAAATATTGTCATTTTATACATGTGCAAGATAACTCTACGATAAATTTCCAAAGGTAGAATTACTAGATCAAAGTGAAAATGCATTTTTAAAAAATAATATCTTATTGTTTCATCCACCTCAAAACAACAGAAAGCCAGGAATCAAGGATGGAACCTACTGGTGGATTAGTGTGGTCAGAACTGGGTTTGATCTACATTTCATCATTCTTCTGGCACATGGCTCTGGGCAAATCACTTTGCCTCTCACGGAGTCTTGAGATATATAGTCCTCCACTATAAAAAGTGGAGACTAGTTCCTATCTCAGTGGAATAATTATAAAATTAGATGTGATAATCCATGGGAATTGTCCTCAGTGCCCACCTTTAAGGTGCTAAGATTATTAACCTGAAAATAGCTGCAACCCTGCTTCCCACGTGCTATGCTCATTTGCCTTTTTTTTTAATTATCATGCGTTAAAATGATTTTTTTCTTTCTTTTGATGTGCCATTCTGTAAATTTTAACACATGCATAGATTTGTGTAATTACCACCATAATCGGGATATAACATAGTAAATGCATTTTTAATTTTAATAGATACTGGCTAGTTGGTCTCCATAAAGGTTGTATATCCACACTGCACTTTCCGCAACAGTATATGAGTGCCTTTTTCCCTCACAGCCTTAGCAAATGATAGAGCTGATTATTTGTTTGTGTGTGTTTGTTATTATAGCATTCCCTATGTAGAAACATAAGCAGTGGACTAGGGCTGCAGCAGCTGTCTGGTCCTTCTTCTCTTGATTAAAGTTGCTTAAGCCTAAAATCTGAAGCTTACAAAGAAAAATAAATACTAAACAGAGGCCCCATATTTTAATCACATTTTAAAGCAGCTACTTTCCCCATCTGCTCCTAGAACAAATAGACAGCTTAGTTTACAGCACTCTGTCATTCTGAATAACTAAGGGATAAC
Organism: Microcebus murinus; assembly: GCF_040939455.1. Classification (NCBI taxonomy): domain Eukaryota; kingdom Metazoa; phylum Chordata; class Mammalia; order Primates; family Cheirogaleidae; genus Microcebus; species Microcebus murinus. The sequence continues at coordinate 30,280,295 of NC_134111.1, forward strand.
TGAAGGAAAGCAGAAAAAATCTCGATTGCAGTTGTATACCTCTGAGATGGTAACTGTTCTTTGCCAAACGTTCACAAGTTCTACTACACATATAACTTCTCTTTTCTCTTCTGCCTCCTACCTAATGTCAAAACATTTGGAAATGAAAGTTGATTAAGAAGATATTACAATTTTGAATTTTTATTTGTAAACTTACTATAAGACAGAATGGTGTTAATGGGATTTACATGAGAAAATTAGAATAAAGTATTTGAAATATCTTCTCTTTATTATAAACATAAATCAGCCATGCATAACCAAAATATCATATTTGCAAACCTCTGAACTATGAGCCAGATTCATCCAGCAGGGTTGTATCACTGGCTTCAGATAATCTTTCAAAATTGGAAATATTAAATTCACATCCAAATCTCTGGCTTCTCTTGAATGATGAGAACATCTGGCCACAATTGCCCATATTATCACATCACAGCTATTGATTGGGACATGGTACTCTAATTCACTACATTTTTATACCTGACCATTTCATTTTTTTCCTATTCTTTAGAATACTATATCATTTAGTTAAAGTTTTAATAAGTTTTAACAGCAGCAAACATTTTTTCATAATACCAATATTTTCAGATATCCATATGGTATTTAACAATAATATTTCAGTTAAAAGAATTTACAGCTCTTATGGTCAAAATAGGTTTGTTCTTACAAACATGAAATCTGCTATCTGATTTAGTGATTGCACTACTTAATATAAAGCTTTTTTTTCCCCTTTAATAAATGAGCATATTTTCTTACCATCTTGGGAAGCTATTATTGATTTTTATTACTTTCTGAATGATTCTTGCTTTTTTTCATCTGATATATTGATTATTCCATATTCATGTCATTTGACTTTTAATATATATCTCCAAAAAACTTTAGTTGCTGAGAAATGTTGCAGCAAGGTTAATCAGAGTTATGGTCATATTTCTTCTGCATTTCGATTTCCAAGCTGATGAGCTGACTTACCATATAACTTCTCATTGATTTTAATTTTCTAGACTTTGCAGACCCCTGTTTATTTAGGTGAGCTTTAATCACTTGTTCACCCTACTCCCTACATGCTCTGCATTGAAATCTATCATGGCATAAACAAAGATTGAAGATAATAAACATTGCTTTCTTTGTTAATACTGTACCAGAACTATGGATGCTTTGTTTATGAGCACATTTAATTAAGGTTTGAATCTGTGTTAAAAAGGAATTCATGGAATCTGCTTGTACCCATTGTTAAGAACAAGAATTCTTTTTATGACTAGTCCTTTATTATTATTGTTGTTATTTATGAATAATTGCTACTAAGACAAGTACTCTAAATAAAATAGGAACCGAAGATTTATGGTAAATTGGGGCATGAGAGTATGGAGGGAAAGTTTAGTGGGATTTTATTATGCAAAATATTTTTAAAAGCCATTCAATTATAAGTAATAATTTTAACTGTGGGAATAATGAAAAGCAACAAAGAATGAATGGCATTTTGATTTTCATTTTCGTAATTTCTAACAAAGTTGATGATAACAGAAAATGGAATCCTGCCTTTAGTGTTTAACTTTCTAATATGACTTTAAAGAGGTACTTTTTTGCAAAAATATTCAGAGGGTTTTTCAATTTTCCTAAGGGTCTCTTCAATCCTTTGATATTCAGATTATTCTCCTTTCAAACATCCGTTGCATCATAATTCTTGCTGATTTTCTTTATTTCACTTTTAACTGGTCTTACTGGCTTTATGTGCATTCAAATATCACTTTCATTAACTCCATGAAATCCTGGATCTTTCCCAATACTAACTTTGAATAAATTTGCATTATATTATTTATAGCCATAAGTAGCATCCCAAAAGAACAGATGTATTTACACCATCAATAATTAGAGAAAAACTGACCAACAAAACTTTTGTCATGAAGGGTAAGAACAGACTGTTTAGTGTTAAACAGGGAAGGGTATTTTAGTAGGGACCAATTAGTGAATGATGTGTGCATTGGTCAGTATTTTATGCTATGAGAACTTTTGATTGGGTAGTGAATAATCATATTATGGAAACTCTATTGTCTTTATTCTTCTGAGTATGGGAATTGTCTTAGTCATTTTGTGTTGCTATAACAGAATGAATAATTTATAAAGAAAAGAAATGTATTTCTCACATTTCTGGAGACCAGGAAGACCAAGGTTAAGGGGCCCACATCTGGAGAAGACTTTCTTGCTGCATCATCCATGGCAATGGCAGATGGGCAAGAGAGCATGGGTGTAAGAGAGAGCAAGGGAGGGTTGAACTTGCTTTTATAACAAACTCACTGTCACAATAACAAACCCACTGCCATGTTAACAACATTGGTTCATTTATGAGGGTAAACCCCTCATGACCTAATTACCTCTTAAAGATCCCACCTCTCAACACTGTTGGGTTGGGAATTAAGTCTCCAACACATGAACGTTGGGGGACACATTTAAACCATAGCAGGAACTTGACTTTCTGGGTAGCAGATTCTAAAGATTTTCAAATTTATTATAAATGCTTTTCCATCTTACATAAACTCATTAATTCTGACATTTTAAAAAAATACCATAGAAGTGTGTTGTATATGTTTGTGTCTGTGTAGAAACTTCAGACCTTAAAAAAAGTGAAATGATTTCTTCAAAGTAATAAGATGAAAATTCAATTTATAGCCTTGACTAAAGTAGGCTGGCAGTATTGATAGTGACATTTATTTAGCATGAATAATATTCTGCTCTCCGTGAATGATATTTTTCTATGTGATAGCTGTGAAACAAAGGAACCTAGTACCATATGACTCACCATGGCATTATAATACAGGGTGTCCCAAAAGCTGCCATACATAGGAGAAATGGGAAATTGTGCCAAATGTACCTTTATTTACAAAATATTCATTACAAAATTTTTGCTTTGCATGGAGACTTTTGAGACACCCCTGTAGATACCCCAAGAACAAATATATACCGAGGAAAAGAAATCCCTGATGACAGAACCAGGTGAACCACAGGTACAATTAACCACTCAATGCAGGGATGAATTTAGTATAATCTATCATAAAATAATTTGTTAGAAGTGAGTCTTGAAGTAAAAATAATAAAAAGAAAAAAGCAGTAAATCGACAAATGAGGATACTAAAGGTTTCTAATGGTCAAATGTTATAAATACTAATTAACAAAAATTTTTAAATGATGTTCAACTGCTTAAAGACTTTGGAATAATATTAAGACTTTTCTAGGTTTTCTATATATTTTGTAATTGCTGTAATTAAGAAATAAATCTCATTCTAATCTGAAGTGATCTTTCTCTTCCGTGAACTTTCAGAGGCTTCATTTTCTTTTTTCTTTTTTTTTTTTTTGATTCAGTCTCACTCTGTCACCCTGAGTAAAGTACAGTGGCATCATCATAGCTCACTCCAACCTCAAACTCCTGGGCTTAAATAATCCTCTTGCCTCAGCTTCCCGAGTAGCTGGGACTAAAGGTGTGTATGCCACCACACCTAGCTAATTTTTCTATTTTTTGTAGAGGTGGAGTCTCACTTTTGCTCAGGCTGCTCTTGAACTGCTGAGTTCAAGTAATTCTCCCACCTTGGCCCCCCAGAGTGCTAGGATTACACCTGTGAGCCACTGCACCCGGGCCAGAGGCTTCATTTTCTATATCCCATATTTGACAGATAATTTTGTACTGATGATGAAAACTCTTTTGTTATTTTCTGAAAATGTTTATTTAAATCCCATTAAATCCCATGTTATTCAACTGCTTTTGTGCTTATACCTTTCCAAACAAACTATAAGCTTTTTATAATCTTTCATACTTTCCGACATTCTTTATAGTGCCTTGTTAATAGTAGAATGGCCAAAATACTTTTTTAAGATTTGACCCAAGCAGATACAAACCCATCCTTTTCCAGAATAACAATAACTTGATTCCTACTTAAAGTATAGTACATTTATCTAATTAAACTACACAAAGCCTGTATAATAAATGTTAACCATTTCTCCCTCTACTGAACGTATAATGAGTTCTTATTTCAGTATAAGTTATGAGTGGAATTTCAGATTCATGTTCTAAAGACTTTCTAAAACAATAGCGCTCATGAGGATAAGATGACATCTTTGTGAATGTGTGCAGAAACAGGTATTTTCTCACACTGCTGATAGATATAAATTGGTACAATGCTTGGAAAGAAACTAAGAAATATATGTATACCACAAGAGGTATACATATCTAAAGATATTATTATCCTTTTACCCAATTTCTTTTTTTTTTTTATTATTTTTTATTTTTTTTTTTGAGGTATGAATCCTGTTTCACTTTTACCCAATTTCTAAAAATCTATCCAAAAGAAACTTTGCAACATTATTTATAATAACTAAATTTAGAAACAACCTAAATGATAAACACTAGGGAATGGTAATAAGCAAATTATAGTGCAATAATATGATGTTATTATGTATAATGTTTGCAAAGAATCTGTTTAAACATGGACTTTCTTTTTAAAAATGTAGAAAAATTAGTATTATCACTTCTTTGTGGAAAAATGATGTGCATAACTATCAACAATTTGTCAGTTATATTTTTTTGAGTGGTATGACTTTTCATTCTTATACTTGTTTGTATTCCCTAATGCTATAAAAATCATGTATTATTTTTAAAATTGAAAAACATGCTGCTCTTTTTTAAATCTAAGAAGTGATGAATACTTAAATCATTCTCTTGGGAAAGACATACTTCTTAAATTTTAATAAGTTTTAGGAACTTCAAAATAAAAAAAAACTAAAACTAGTTCAAAGTACTGGACACCTACCTAATCAAATTCAGTTACCCTCCCATGACTCTGTCTTCTTCCATGTGAAACAGGCCTAAATACAAATCATTAGTTTCCTTTTTATACCTTAACAGACCTTATTAAGAGATTATCAAGACTTGACTTATCTTGACTTATCAAGACCAGACAAATGCCTATCCATTTTTAGTGTGGCAAACCCAGACTCTGTCCCTCCCATTATTTGCTCTTCATTTCCTTCTTATAAGACCATCCAGAATGGCTGTGTGCTGAGTGTTATCCCATGTTTTAAGTGAACCATCAATGTAAAGCTTTACTTCTGTTTGAAATGAACTACTCCTTGATCTCTCTTATAGTGTTTAAAGACAATTTGGCAGAATGCTTCATTTTCTGAAACCCCACTCCTGTCAGAGTCCTAATTCAGGTGTTGTTGCTCATATTCTGCAAATTGTAGCATGCCTTGACCATTAACTTTTAAAAATATATGTGACAGCCTTATTCATGTATAACTTATATGTCATATAATTGACGATTTAAAGTATATAATTCAGTTGTTTTTAGTATAGTCATGCCGTTGTGCAACCTTCACCACAATGAATTTTAGAACATTTTCATCACCTCTAAAGGAAGCGTGTACCCATGAGCAATAACTGCTCATTTTTCCGAGATTGCAACTCACCTCTCACCCAACCCTAGACTACCTCTAAGCTATGTTTTATTTGCATAGATTTGTGCATTCTGAATATTTCCAATAAATGAAATCATATAATACGTGCTCCTTTTTGACTGGCTTCTTTCACTTAGCACAATATTTTTATGTTCATCAGTATTGTAGCATGTATTAGTACTTCATTTTTATTACTGAGTAATATTCCACTTATGGTATATACTGCATTTTATTTATCCATTTATCAATTGATGAATATTTGGTTATTTCTACTTTTTAGTATTATGAATAATGATACTATAAATATTTGTGTACAAGATTTTATATGAACATATGTTTTTGTTGCTCTTTGGTATGAGACTAGGCATAGATTTATTGAGTCATATATTAACTCTATGTTTAACATTTGAGGGACTTTCAGGCTGTTTTTCAAAGTGGCTCTACCATTTTAAAGTCACCCTAGGTGTGTACGAGGGTTTCAATTCTGTACTTTGTCAATACTTGCTATTATCTGACATATTTTACTTTACCATCCTAGGGAATGTGAGGTGGTACCTGATTGTGATATTTATATGTATTTCTCTATCATCAAATGATGCTGAAAATCTTTTTATGTGTTTATTGACCATTTGTTGTATCTTGTTGGAGAAATGTCTATTCAGATGCTTTGCCCATTTTTAATTGTGTTATTTGTATTTTTATTATTGAGTTTAAGAGTTCTTTATATTCAAAATACAAAATCATTTCAAATACATGATTTGCAAAGATTTTCTCCCATTTTATGGATGTCTATTCACTTTATTGATGGCATTCTTTGAAACACAAAAGTTTTTCATTTGAGGATGTACAGTTTATCTATTTTTTTTGTTTGCCACTTGTGATTTTTTGTATATCTAGGAAGACTTTGTCGAACCCAGGATCATAAAGACTTATTCCTGTATTTTCATTTAATATTTTTGACTTTCAGCTTCTACATTTAGGTGTATAGTCTATTTTGAGTTAGTTTTTGCATAGGCTGAAAAGGCGCGCCCAACTGCATTCCTTTTTTTAAAAATGAAAATGAAATGAAATGAAATGGAGCATCATTTGTTTAAAAGACTATTCTGTCCCCATTGAATTGAGTTGACAACCTTGTTGAAAATGAATTGACCATTAATGTGGGGGATTGTTTCTGGATGTTCAGTTTTACTTCATTGATCTATTTTCAGTTTTACTCCATTGATCTATATGTCTGTCTTTATGTCAGTATTATACTATCTTGATTACTGTAGCTTTGATAAGTTTGAAATAAGGAAGTATGAGTCCACCAACTTTGTTCTTTTTTATTTAAATGGTTTATTTGGGCTATTCTAGGTCCCTTCGATTTCCATGTGCATTTTAAGATCAACTTGCCAATTTCTGTAAAGAAGCCAGCTGGAATTTTGAGAGAGATTCCATTGAATCAGTAGGTCAATTTCAGAAATATTATTATGTTAACAATATTATGACTCAAGATCCATGAACATGAGATGTCTTTCTGTCTTTTAAAATTTATTTTAACGATGTTTTGTAATTTTTAAATTGTTAAATTATTTCTTAAATTTGTTAAATTATTTCTCAAATATTTTAATCATTTTATATATTATGGTTTTAAATGGCATTGTTTCTTCATTTCCTTTAAGATTACTCACCAAATGATCTTTGTGTATTGATCTTTTGTATCCTGCAATCTTGCTAAACTCTTTTTACAGTTTTTTAGAAAATTCCTCTGGCTTTTTTGTCTCTTTCTAAGAGACAGGATCTCATTCTCTCATCCAGGCTGGAGTGCAGTGGCATGATCATAACTCACTGCATCCTTGAACTCTAGGTTCAGATGATCCTCTTGCTTCAGTGGCCCTGAGTAGCTAGGACTACAGGCATGTGCCACTACACCCAGCTAATTTTTTTTTTCATTTGTTTAGAGATGAGATCTCATTATGTTGCCCAGGCTGGCCTTTGGCTTTTCTATATATAAGATCAAGTCATCTGAAAGAGAGACTATTACGTCTTCCTTCCCAATCAGTATGTAGTTTCCTAAGCTAGAATGTCCAGTTCAATGTTGACTAGAAGTAGCAAGACTAGACTTGTCTTATTCCTTATCTAGGGGGAAAGCACTCATTTGTTAAATATGATGTGAGCTGTGGATTTATCATAGATGACCTTTAATGTCATTTTTTAACATGAAGGGGAAAAACACATGCTTGGATAAATAGCTGGCAAGATGACTGACCAGAGACACTAGCTGCCAGAGTGTCTCAGTAGGAGGGAAATGTTCTAGATAAAAGAGAAAACAAGATCTGAGGGAAGACTGTCAGAACCTTCAGGAGACTCTATGGAAAGGAGTTGCAGAGCAGAACAGGAAGGATCAAGGTATCAGCAGAGATCAACCCCCGAGAGGCTTACATTCCAGTAAGAAGGGTAGGTGGAGCCATTTATTTTCTCTCCCTCGCATCTTTGACAGTTGGCAGATTCCCGAGCTGCTGAGACTTTCTGCCCACATCAGCCCAGAGGCTGCTACCGCCATTGAGCAGGGAGCTTTGGGACAGGGCACTGGGCTCCCAGCCTCCCTGGGGTGCCTCCGTCTCCATAGACCCAACCACAGACAGCCGGAGCCATATTGCTTCTTTATGTACTGTGCACCTTTGTCTTCTCCAGGGGGCTTTAACTCCTCAAGTTTTGTCTTGCTCACCTCCCACACAGACATTCCCCAACTCTGGCCCAGACTGCCGGAGCCACAGGGATCCAGTGGGTTCTGCGTGATCTGCATGACTCCAGTGCCTGGAAATTCTCTCCCAAGGGCCTCCTGGAGTAAGGAACGGACACAACCAAACTGCTTAGCTTTCCTCCATTCAGACTGTTTGTCTCCCCTTCCCCTCCTCAACCCACTACTGCTGAGAGAGACAATTGAGTCATCACACCAAAGCTTCTGTAGAGAGTGGGGCTCAGACCTTTTTTCTTGGGGTCCTGCAGTGGACTGAGGTGTGCTTGGATTCTGAGTCCCCAGCCCTCTGGCCCTCCCTGGTGCTGCTCCCTGATGACCCCATCAGAGCAGGGCATGCCCCGAAATGGAGGGACATTCAACCTGCTTGGGCACCCTGTGGACAACTAGGGACCAGCATGCTTCTCCCTGGCATACTTAGCAGTTGATCTTCAGGGATCTAGGAATAGGCCCACAGGCCAGATCCCGTATCCCCAGGTCTCGTTGGCATTGCTTAGGGGCTGGAAAGGGAGATTTGTGAATTAGCATCAGGAGTCAAGGGAGCCCACATGGGCAGATCAGAGGGGAGAGTGTAGTGTGGGTCCTAGCTGCAGTGTGCTTGTGGGGCACCCCTCCACCCACAGGAGGGCTGTGCTCTCAGCTCAGGCCAGGACCCTGGACAGGGAATCTTCTGGCCTGCATCACAGTTGTAGGGGAGTTCAGCTGGCTTGAGCTCCTGCCTACTGGCAGATGCCAGGAAAATCCACCAAGCAAGAGAGGGCAGAGAGGAGTGAGGCCTACTCCAGACTGCCAGATTGTGAATCTCAGGTGGCCCCACCTCCAAAAGCAGACTCATTGGTTAGGTGGGGCCATTTCAGCCCCTCCCTGGCAGTGTTTCCCAGAAGCTGAGAGCAAACCTTTGACTCCTGCTTAAACAAATACCTTGCCAGCTTTTATGAAGCTTAGGGCAAGCTCACCCAACCCTGCCCAGCTGCTCTCCCCCACCCACCTCTGCTATGGCAGAGAATAAAGACTCACCAGAAGTTCCAGGGTCCCACCCACTACCGAGAGCATTCAAGTGCTTCTCCTGATGGTCTAGAGCCACTCACAGAACCCAAAAACAACATTGCATCTTGTTTCTTCTAGCAAGCTTTACCTACTGACAGGAAGGTTAATTTGCACACCCTTTGCAGCATTTACTACCTCAGTCATACATGACTGAGTGGTTCATTCTCATCCACAGGAATCAGCAAAGGAACTCCAGAAGTATGAAGAATCAGAGCAAAAGTCATCCTCAAAAGGGAATGCAGGCCGGGCGCGGTAGCTCACGCCTGTAATCCTAGCACTCTGGGAGGCCAAGGCGGGCGGATTGCTCAAGGTCAGGAGTTCAAAACCAGCCTGAGCAAGAGCAAGACCCTGTTTCTACCATAAATAGAAAGAAGTTAATTGGCCAACTAATATATATATAGAAAAAATTAGCCGGGCATGGTGGCGCATGCCTGTAGTCCCAGCTAGTCGGGAGGCTGAGGCAGCAGGATTGCTTGAGCCCAGGAGTTTGAGGTTGCTGTGAGCTAGGCTGACGCCAAGGCACTCACTCTAGCCTGGGCAACAAAGCGAGACTCTGTCTCAAAAAAAAAAAAAAAAGGGAATGCAAGCTTTGTGGCAATAGAAACCAACCAAAATCAGAATATTAAAATGACAGTAAAGAATTCCAAATATGAATTATAAGTAAGCTCAGTGAAATACAAGAGAAAATGGAAAACTAACAAGAAACCACTAAATAAATTCAGGAAATGAATGAAAAATTCACTAAAGAAATTGAATTATTAAAAACTTCAAATAGAACTTCTGGAAATGAAAAATTCATTCAAGGAAATACAAAACACAATGGAAAGTCTTAAAAATAGACTAGACCAGGCAAAAGAAAGAATCTCAGATTTTGAAGATAACGCCTTTGAATTAAACAAGTCAGTTAAAGATCAACAACAGAGAATTAAGGGGAAGGAACAAAGCCTACAAGAAATATGGGATTATGTAAAGCATCCAAATATAAGAATTATAAGCATTCCTATGGTTGAAGAAGAAGAAACACAAGGGTTGGAAAACCTATTTGAGGAAATAATTGAGGAAAATTTCTCTGGTCTTGCTAGAAATTTAGATATCCAGGTACAAGAAGCTCAATGAACACCTAAGAGATTGATCACAAAGAGGCAGTTACCACAACACATAGTCATCAGACTAACCAAAGTTAACAGGAAGGAGGAACTCCTGCAAGCCATAGGCAAAAACATCAGTTAATTTACAAAGGACAACTCATCAGCTTAACTGCAGACTTCTCAACTGAGACCTTACAAGCCAGAAGGGATTAGGGGCCCATCTTCTATTTTCTTAAAAAATATAATGGCCAGCCTAGAATTTTATATCCTGCAACACTAAGTTTCTTATACGAGGGAGAAATAAAGTCTTTCTTAGAAAAGCAAACACTGAGGGAATTTATCAAGACCAGACCTGCCCTGCAGGAAGTATTTAGAACTGCATTATACATGAATAAGCACCATAGATTAACCATAAATACAAAAGAAAGGATCCAAATAAGCTCAATCAGAAGTGAAAAAGAAGATACTACAACTGAAACCATACATATACAAAATATCATATGTGAATACTATAAAAATCTCTACACACATAAACTTGAAAACATTGAGGAAATCAACAAATTCCTAGAAACACACAGCCTCTCAAGGCTCAGTCAAGAAGAAATATGACTCCTGAACATACCAATTACAAGCGATGAAATTGAGGCAGAAATAAAAGAATCTTCCAACAAAAAGTAAGTCCCAGACCAGATGGTTTCACAACCAAATTTTACCAGACCTACAAAGAAGAATTGATACCCATATTGCAGAAATTATTTCATAACATGGAGAAGGAAGGACTCCTCCTCAACTCATTCTGCAAACCCTGGATAACCTTGATAACCAAAGCCAGGAAAGCACACAACCAAACAAGAAACCTACAGACCAATATCTCTTATAAATATAGAAACAAAAATCCTCAATAAAATTTTATGAAACTGAATTCAGCAGCACATCAGAAATATATATATATTAATCCACCATGGTCAAGTGGGCTTCATTCCAGGATACAAGGATGGTTCAACATGCATAAATCCATAAATGTGATTCACCACATAAACAGAAGTAGAAACAAAGATCATATGATCATCTCAATAGATGCAAAAAAAGCATTCAACAAAATTTAACACCCTTTTATGATAAAAGAAAAACTTTTGACAAAATAGGCATAGATGGAACATACTCAAAATCATATAAGCCATATACAACAAACCTACAACCAACACCATACTGAATGGGGTAAAGTGGAAAACATTCCCACTCAGAACTGGAACAACACAAAGATGCCCACTGTCACCACTTCTATTCAACATGGTGCTAGAAGTCCTAGCCAGAGCAATTAGGCAAGAGAAGGAAAAAAAATTAAGGGTATCCAAATGGGGGAAGAGGTGGTCAAACTATCACTCTTTGCTTATGATATGATCTTATAGCTAGAAAACCCCAAATTCTGCCAAGAGACTCCTGGAATTGATAAATGAATTCACCAAAGTCTCAGGTTACAAAATCAATGTACACAAATCAGTAGCATTCCTATGCACCAATAACACTCAGGCTGAGAATCAAATCAGAGATTTGATATCTTTCAAAATAGCTACAAAGAAAATAAAATATCTAGGAATATATTTAACCAAGAGGGTGAAAGATCTCTATAAAGAGAACTATGCATCACTGAGGAAGAAAATTGCAGCAAATGTAAACAAATGGAAAAACATATCATGTTCATGGATCAGCAGAATCAACATTGTTAAAATGTCCATACTACCGAAAGTGATTTACAGATTCAATGCAATCCCCATCAAAATACCAATGTTATTTTTAACAGATCTGGAAAAAAATAATGATACACCTTGTTTGGAACTAGAAAAGAGCCCAAATAACCAAAGCAACCTTAAGCAAAAGTAACAAATCTGGAGGCATCTACTTTACCAGACTTGAAAATATACTATAAGGCTATAGTAACCAAAATAGCAAAGTACTGGCACAAAAATAGGAATATTGACCCATGGAACAGAACACAGAACCCAGATATAAAACCTTCCACATATTGCCATCTGATCCTTGACAAAGCACACAGCATTATACATTAGGGAAAGGAATCCATATTCAATAAATGGTGCTGGGAAAGTTAGATAATCACATATAGAAGATTGAAACAGGATCCATATCTGTCACCACTCACAAAAATTAATTCCAGATGGATAAGAGACTTAAATCTAAGACATGAAGCCATAAGAATTCTAGAAGAAAGTGTTGGGAAAACTCTTCTAGATACTGGCCTACACAAGGAATTTATGAAGAAGACCACAAAGGTAATCACGGCAACAACAACAAAAATAAATGGGACTTGATTAAATTAAGAAGCTTCTGCACAGCCAAGGAAACAACAGAGTAAATATGCAACATACAGAATGGGAGAAAATAGTCACATGCTACACATCGAATAAAGAACTAATAACCAGAATCTACAAAGGGTTCAACCAAATCAGCAAGAAAAAAAATTAAATAACTGCATTAAAAAGTGGGCAAAAGACATGAACTGAAGCTTTTCAAAAGAAGATAGACTAATGGCCAATAAACATATGAAAAAAATGTTCAACATCTCTAATCATCAAGACCACACTGAGATATCACCTAATCCCAGTAAGAATGGCTTTTATCAAAAAGTCCCAAAACAACAGATGCTTGCATGGATATGGAGAGAAAGGGACAGTTATATGCACTTGGTGGGACTACAAACTAGTGCAATCTCTATGGAAAATAGTATAAAGTTTCCTCAGAGAATGAAAAGTAGACCTACCATTTGATCCAACAATCCCACTACTGGGTGTTTACCCAAAGGAAAAAAGTCATTTTATCAAAAAGACACTTGCACTACAACATTTATTAAAGCGAAGTTCACAATCACATAGATGTGAAATCAACCCAAGTGCCCATCATTTCATGAGTGGATTAATAAAATGTGATCTATGTACACCATGTAGCACTCCTCAGCCATTAAAAAAATTAATATGTTTTGCAACAATCTAGATGGAACTAGAGACCATCTTTCTATGTGAAGTATTGCAAGAATGGAAAAACAAGCACCACATGTACTTGCTATTAAATTAGAGCTAACCAATCAGAACTGATACGCACAGGTAGAAGTAAAACTCAAGTGAAATCAAGCAGGTGGAAGGGGGCAGAGGAGATGGGTGAAATCATACCTAACGGGTACAATGTACACCATCTGGATGTTGGACACATTCAGAACTTTGTATAAAAGCAATCCATGTAACCAAAACATTTGTACCCCCATAATATTCTGAAAGAAAATGAAGGGGTATTGGATTTTGTCACTTGCTGATTCTGTGCTCTTTCATGTTATCACTGTCAAACATATTTCTATATGTGATAAGCTTAACAGTAATTTATCCTATAATATTGTTTTGTACGGTTTTTTAAAAATCAATTTAAATACGAAGGGGAAGAAATATGCATTTATACTGTCTTTTATAATTATCTTTACTGGTTCTCTTTATTTTGGTTAAGGTCAAATCAGCTGGGTTCCTGAAAAACTTTCTTTAGTATTTCTTGTGATATAGGTGTGTTAACAATAAATTCTCTCCTTTTTTGTTTATTTTCGAACATATTTATTTCACCTTCATTTTTGAAAGATAGTTTTGCAGGATATAAGATTCTTGGTTTATGAGTTTGGGGGAGTTTTTCCTGTCAGCCTTTTGTTTATATCATCCAACTACCTTCTGGTCTTCATTGTTTTGGGTGAGAAGTCAGATGTTGATCTTAGTGATGTCGCCTTGTATGTGACAAATGCTTTTCTCTTATAACAGTGAAGATTTTATTTCTCAGCCAGGCATGGTGGCTCACGCCTGTAATTCCAACATCTTGGGAGACTGAGGTGGGAGGATAGCTTGAGGCCAGAAGTTCAAGACCAGCCTAAGCAACAGCAAGACTCTGTCTCTACAACAAATTTTTTAAAACAATTAGCCGGCCATGATGACATGTGCCTGTGGTCTCAGCTACTTAGGAGGCTGAGTAAGAGGAGTGCTTGAGTCCAGGAGTTTTAGATTGCAGTGTGCCATGATCACACCACTGCACTCTAGCCCAGGAAACAACAAAAGAACCTGTCTCAAAAAGAAATATATACATGTATTTTTATATATATGTATATATATAATATATAACATATTAAAAATATTTTTGTAAATATATATCTATAATTTATACATATATAAATATAATATCTTATATATTATATAGATATATATTTATATATTATATATTTATAATTTATATATAAATGTGTATTTTTATAAATATAAAAATGTATAAAATATATATTTTATAATATATAAAATATATATTTTTTTTCTCCTCTTGAACATTTTTACTTTGATGTATGTGGGTGTAAATCTCTGGTTTATCCTACTTGGATTCAATGAGCTTCTTCAATATGTCAATTAATGATGTTCATCAAATTTGGGAAGGTTCCAGCCTGAATATTATTTCTGTTTCTTTTTCTCTTCCCTTTCTGGTATTCCAGTTATGTGTATGCTGGTGTTCTTTGGGGTATCCCACATTTCTCTGAGGCTCTATTCAGCTTTGTTTATTCTTTTTTCTCTGTTTTTCTATCAGATTATCTCTATCAATCTATGTTCATGTCACTCATTCTTTCTTCTGCCAGCTGAAATCTATAATTGAACCCCTGTAGTGAATTCTTTATTTCATTGTATTTGTCAATACAGAATTTCTATTTTTTTAAGCTATAGTCTTTGCTCTATTTACAAAGTACATACTGCCCCTTGAGCTTCCTGCATTTCTATTTTCTTGAAAAATCAGTACTTTTTGAAAGTACTTTCTTGAAAAATTAGTATTCTTTTCAAAATAACCAGAGAATAAATAAAGCAGAAAGTCTCTCTTCATCAGTGTTCCTCCTCAGTCTGAAGACTGAAAGAAAAAGATCTAACCAGACTTAGATCTTTGAAATGTCTGATGTCAGTCTGTAAAATTCTTCAATACCTTTCTGCATTTATTTTTTTCTACAATGTTGTGATGGAAGAAGCAAGTCATTGCTCTTAACTACTGCAGTGTAGTAGCCTCAACTGGGACAACTTCCACAGCGAAAAACACAACAAAAGACTATACATTCTGAATATTTCTCCCATTCTGTAGGTTGTTTGCTCTTCTGATAGTTTCCTTGGCTACGTAGAAGCCTTTCAGATAGCTTAGTCTTTAAATCGACAAAAGTAATGAAAGACAAAGATGGTGAAGGGTACTATTCAACAAGAAGACATAACAATTCTAAATATTTATGCACCTAACTCAGGTGCACCCAGATTTATAAAGCAAATCCTACTTGACCTAAACAAAATGATAAACAGAAACACTGTAATAGCTTGGGACTTCAACACCCCTGTGACGGAAAAGGACAGATCCTCAAAACAGAAAATAAACAAACAATGGACTTAAACAGAACTAGAACAAATGGGCCTGACTGACATTTACAGAACATTCTACTGAAAAACCACTGAATATACATTTTTCTCATCAGCTTATGGGATATCCTCTAAAATTAACCATGTCCTAGGCCACAAAGTATGTCTCAGCAAATTTAATAAAATAAAAGTCATACCATGCATCTTCTTAGACCACAGTGGAATAAAATTAGAAATCAACTCCAATAGTCACTCATCTCTATACAAAGTCATGGAAACTGAACAACCTTCTGCTGAACAATTGTTGCATTAAGGAGTAAATTAAGATGGAAATCAAAAAATTCTTTGAACTAAATAATAAAGGAGACACAAGTTATCAAAATCTATGGGACACAGCTAAAGTAGTCCTGAGAGAAAAATTTATATCCCTATATGCCTACATCCAAAAGACAGAAAGATCACAAATCAACAATCTAATGAATAGTCTCAAAGAACTGGAAAAGGATGAGCAAACCAACCCCAAGCCCAGTAGGAAAAAAGAAATAACAAAGATCAGAGCAGAACTAAATGAAATCAATAACAAAAAAACTACACTGAAGATTAATAAAACAAAAAAAATGATTCTTTGTAAAAATAAACAAAACTGATACACCTCTTGCTAGATTAATGAGAAGCAGAATAGAAAGAAATCTGATAAGCTCAATGTGGAATGAAAAAGGAAAAATTCACTGACCATGGAAATACAAAATATCATCTATCAATACTATAAAAACCTGTATGCACATAAACTTGAAAACGTGGAGAAAATGAACAAATTCTTAGAAACACACAGCCTCCCTAAGCTCAATCAGGAAGAAATAGAATTCCTGCATAGACCTATATCAAGTACTGAAATCAAAGCAGCAATAAAAAACCTTCCCAGAAAGAACAGTCCCGGACCAGATGGTTTTACACCCAAATTTTACCAGACCTACAAAGAAGAACTCGTGCCTATCCTTCAGAAATTATTCCACAACATCAAGAATGAAGGAAATCTCCCCAATACGTTTTATGAAGCCAACATCACCCTGATACCAAAACCAGGAAAGGTCACAACAAAAAAAGAAAACTACAGACCAATATTCCTAATGAATATAGATGCAAAAATTCTCAGCAAAATCCTAGCAAACCGAATTCAGGTGCTTATCAAAAAAATAATCCATCACAACCAAGTGGCTTCTATCCAGAGATGCAGGGATGGTTTAGCACATGCAAATTTATAAATGTGATTCACCTTATAAATAGAAATAAAAACAAAGACCCTCCTCAATAGATACAGAAAAAGCATTCAACGAAATTCATTACCATTTTATGATAAGAATGCTGAACAAAATAGGCATAGAGGGGACTTACCTAAAAATGATACAGGGCATATATGACAAACCCACAGCCAACATCATACTGAATGGGGAAAAATTGAAAGCATTTCTGCTTAGAACTGGGACCAGACAAGGTTGCCCTCTATCACCACTACTATTCAGTGTAGTGCTGGAAGTCCTACCCCAAGCAATTAGACAAGAGAAGGAAATCAAGGGCAACAAAATGGGAGCAGAAGAGGTCAATCACTCTTTGCTGACGATATGATCTTATATCTAGAAAACACCAAAGATTCTTTCTCTATTAATATTCTGTATCTGTTGAAACATTGTAATCATCCTTTTCTTTAGTTCTTTTAGTATGGTTTCCTTTAGTTCTTTGAATATATTATATTTATAATTGCTTCTTTAAAGTCTTTGTTTTTTGTGACATCTGGGCCCTCTCACAAGCAGTTTGTGTTTGCTGCTTTTTTTCCTGTGTAGGGTCATACTTTCTTGTTTTTTTGTTTTTGCTTTTGGTTTTGTTTTGTTTTGTTTTTTGCATGTTTTAAACTATTTTGTTGAAAACTGGACTTTCTAGGTAGCATATTATGGCAATTCTGGATACTGGTCCTCTCCCTCACCGCTTGTTTTTTGCTTGTTTATTTGTTTAGTAACTTTGCTAGACTGTTAAAATGAAGTCTATTTCACCAACCATGTGAAGCTTCCAATGTTACTCTCTGTGGGGCACAGCCTTTCCCATGCATATAGTCAACCATGGATGACAATAGTTATGACAGAGCTCTCTTTGACCATCTATTTCCCTGATAGCTGTTATGCTGTTTGCCTCTATTGGTATCATACCTGTCTGTTAAGCTCCAATAATTGCTGGTGGAATGTTATATTGTTTTGGATAATGCTCCGGGGCACACATGCTCTATAGTCTGATCCAATTAAATTCTTACCCCTTTGCTGAAATAATTTTTGAGCCCTTCTCCAAAGTTTATTCTGACCCCAAGAGTACTTTCTTGATCCTTTCTGGTAAATACCTTCATGTTTATGGAAGAGTTTTTCTATTTCATTTAATAGCCATTATCTAGTCATTTCATATTGTTCACTGACAACAATATTGTTACTTTTCTCATAGAGATACTAGCCTCTTCTTCCTTGCTTACCAGCAAAATCTACATTGTTTTAAGAGTACCATTAGATTTAAACTTTCTGATACTCTGTTCTAAATAAAGTCAATTCTTTTGGGGAGAGCTTTGGAGCTCTCTGTTTTTTAAGGCCTTCTTCTTTCTCTGGGCAAAATCTTTAATCCACTGCTCTAAAGCTAAGGTCAGGAATAGTGACCCACTTTTCTGGTAGTGCCACCCTGTTTTTTTGAACAGGGCAATGTGCAAGGCAGTAGCCTCTAGTCTTCTTGGCTTGCCTCTCCCAGCATGGATCCTCTGCCTCTTTGAGGAAACTGTGGCAATGAAGATTTGAGCTCCAGTGTTCTAAGTCTGCCTTGGATGGAGGAGAACTTTTGCTCTACAGGTAAGAGCTTACTGTAGGAAGGGAGCCCCTGCCCACACCTGTACTTGTTTGGAATTTAACTTAAGCAACTTAGGTGGGGTCATGAGAAGTATTGATGGCTTACCTTTCTCTGGAAAATATCACTGCCATTGGCTGGTAGCTGAGGAAAGAGAGAGTCCTGTATTCTTCTTGGCCACACCTACCTGGAGTACACCCTCTGTCTTGCTGAGCTGGAGAGTAGGGGTGAAGGAGGGACGGAGTTGTGGTTCAAATGCCACTGACTCTCACTGTACTTTCCAAGAGTTGGTAAATTGTCTTACATAAATGTTTCATCAATTACTATGTGCCTTTATGACAATTTCCAGAAATTTTAAATGATTTTATAATTTTTTGCCAGTTATATTTGTTGATTCACTGGGGAGGTCCTCACTCCTCATCCATTCCAGAAGTAGATCTGGGCTATTAACTTTTGGACAGTATCCCATCAACCTTTCTGTTCTTCTCAAAAGGAATTTTATTACTGTATGATTTATAATTTATCAATATATCAATTATAGCTTTAGAAATCAGCATCATCATGCCATAAACCACTTTGTACACTACATGGTAATGAATTATAGCATCCTCATATATCAATAATAAATGTGTAGACTTAGAGCCAACATTTATGAATAGGCATAACCTAACTGAAGTCCACCTGTTTATATACATGACATTTTGTAGGTCATGTACAAGGAAAAGGAATAAGCAATTCTGGGCCACGGCCAATCTTGGTTGTAGTCATGCTACTGCCTCCAAACCCAATGTGACAAAGCAAGGATGAGGAAACTTTCCTGTTTTCTAAGAGAAGATGATGCCAGTTAAAAACCAGGCTATACCAAGCCAAGCCAGGCCCTCTTTTCTTCTCTAGCAGACTATTTCTTCCCAGAACTTCCCTGGCAAAAAGTGATCCTTGCTCTGTCCTCTATTTAAAGAACTTTCTTCAAAGAGCTTGATCGAAAGTTCTTTAGAACTTTAAGAGTTCTACATTGCTCCTGCAATCCTCACTTCTCCCCACCCAATCTCCATTGATTACTAATCTTCCATTCTAATTTACCTAAGAAAAATGGAGTAACAGGATGGATCTATTGCTTGATTAAGCCTTTAGGCACCTGTATATAAGATATTATAAAAGGCTCATTTTATTCCATTAACTTGGGTATATTTCTTTTTTGTTTAAAAACTGATATCCAGTCATTTCCTATTGTGTTCACTGAAGTGTTATATTTTATATGACCTATATGCAGGATTAGTAGGCTTTTATGATACATCATTCCCATTTTCAAAAATGCTGGGAGAAGGGCCTGCAGAATAAACCTCAAACTCTTCAAGAAGTCATTCATAACCTTTTCCTAGTTGCCCGTTGTTTACTCTCTTGCTTCATCTCTGATTTTCTCCCTGTGCTCCACTTATACTTGGCCAACAACTTACTGCTTTCTCCAAACATACCATTTATTTCGCATGTCCATGCTTTTGCTGTCACAGATGTTTGACCATGTGTTTGTCACAGAATAGCCTGGTAATGTAAGATGTCAGGGACCCAATCTACACCTATTGCATCAGTCACTTTACATTTGAGGACTTCTTTTAAAAAAGCTCTTCTTCAGTTGATTCTAAAGCTACTTAAGAACCATTGCTAATTTCTTTTCTCTCCCTGCAGTGTCCTTGCTATCACTTACTTTCACTTTGCCTGACAAAATCTTGCTTAACAAAAGTGAAAGAAAGATAAAGAAAGAAACCAACAAAAGTATTTTGACCCAACTAAAGTATTACCTTCTCTGAAAAGTTTTTCTCAAGTCTGTTACTCCTGATCTATTCTTGGCTAATTAGTAGTAGGACCCTCTTTCTGTGTTTACAGAGTACTCTACCTTCTGACTCAGAGATATTTCCTACTTTAGAGGCTTAAAATGCCAATTACTTACTTTTCCAGCCTCCCTTACACATTGAACATGAGTCCATAAACAAGATTCTGACAATCAGGCATACCCACTATGCACTTTAAAGCAAAAATTAGAGACATGAAAAAACAGAAAGTATAGACTCCATTTCTAGAGTCTTCATTTCTGCAGTAGCAGCAGCAGCTACTTCCAGTTTCCAAATATAACAGAAAATTATTCTAAGTGGCAGCATCCATCCTGCAGCTTCCAGACAGTAGCATTGCACACTGGAGGCTCCATCCTGGTTGAATAGCCTCCAAAGCTCATTCTATAGCCTCCTGGAAAATTCTGTGAGGTGCTTCCTATCCTTTAATAAATTTATTTTCTACTGAAATTACGAGTTGGTTTCTGCTGCTGGTAACTGAAATGCAAGGACACCTAATAGAACAATCATCTCTCTGTGTCCACATAACCCTTCATTCATAGGCATTATGTAGCAATAAATCATACTGTCTCATAGTTAATTACCAGTATGGGTTAACTGAGTCAAGAGGGAAGGAAAGAGCATTCTAGGCAGAAAGTATAGCAGGAGTTTGGGTAGCTGGAAGGAACATAGAGAGTACCAGGAACTGAAGGGATACTGTGTCTTGAAGATAAAGCGACCTAACTGGTGAAGTATGTTAATGCATATGAAATTGTTAGAGGAATTAAGTAAATGGATCATACTAGCTCTATAAGACCATGTGAAGAAATTTCTATTTTTATTTTAAGTACACTGTAAAGTTTTGAGGCTTTATAACCAACAGATGTTATGCTCAGATTTGTATTTTGAAAAAAAATTTCAATAGCGTGAAGAATAAATTGGAGGTGGGGAAAATACTCATGATTTTACTTAGACTTGAGATTTGCTGATAGCCTTAAGACGTACTGTATTGTTCCAAGTAGATCACTGCATCCAGGCCATACCTTCTACTAATCCTAAATTTTTTCTTTTGGAGCAATCCAAAATGAAGGCTTTCACTCCCATATCAGATAGCCTTTTAACCTTTGAAGCTAAGGTACAGTACAGTCCAGGCCAATATTTTCTCTCTGTTTCTTGTTTGTAACAGCTGTCACTAATGAAAAGACTTAAATTTTTATCAGGTCCATTTAATTTCATATTAGATGTAAAACTTAGATTGGATTATTTTGCTAGCCAGATAAAGCAATTCTGTTTTATTTTCAAAGCAGGGTTGTTTTCGTCTTGTTCTTTTAAAACTAAAATTGAAAAGTAAAAAGAATATACAACACTAAAACATACTTGTGTCATATCATATTATCTTATTATATATACTATACATTATTGTATATAATGTGTCTTTACTTGAAGAGCTATTCAGAAAATAAAATTTTGAAGATATTTACTGTATTTTTAGTTGGTCTCAGAAAGTGAAATAATGATTGCAGGTGGTCAGCAAAATAATTGGAGTTGCTACTGGTTTTTAATAAGTGTAACCTTCTGATTTTTAGCAAATCCCCCGAATCATTACAAAAGGCATTCAGTCGTAAATCAAACAAGCAATTTGTTTGATTTATTCCTTCCATTATTATAGTCAAAGGTCTTTAAGTTTCTGAAAATTAAGATTGCCCTCCCAGAAAATATTTCCAAGCATACTTTAAAAAGCAGTATCCTAAACAAAGGCACAGCATTTGGTGGCTAATATATGCAGAATTGGTGGGGGGGAAATCTGTATGGCCACTTATCAGCCAACCTGCTCACCACAACAGCACAGCAGGGACAAAGGGAAGAATCAGAGGTTAAAGGCAAAGACAAAGAGGAGTTTTCCAAGTTCCAGGGTGTTTATATAAGAGTTATTTTGTTTGCTATTGTTGACCTTATTTGTCCACATCATTTCTTAGTCATTTTAACTGATAAAAAAATAAAGGTATAGAATTTGATTAAGAGAAATAAAGGTATATATTCTTTATCTAAAGCATATTTCAGGAAATTAAACAATTTGAAATTGGCATTTTTGTGAGTCAGTTTCATGTGCTTCAACCTAATAAAAGCTATCAATGCACTGTAATATACCATAATGTACACCATCTCTTGAAAAGAGAGTTTGCTCATTCTAAGTAGATTTGGATATATTTTTCTCCCTGTTTTTTGTTATCAACAATTATTTGTAACAAAATGTTTACTTTTATCAAATAAATTTTATTTTATGAGGTGCCAGAAGTACATGTTGTAGACAATTGTAAAGAGATTATCAAGCTCAAAAGAAATGTTTAATAGTAATGAAGGGGCAAAAAAGTACAAATAAACTCAAACCCCAAAACTGATGAACTCTGTTTTTAATGCCCTCCCTCATCAATCTCTCAGCTGATATTCTAGGATTCAAGGATTTTCCACAGCCATACACTCACACTGCAGATCTCCCTGATTCCTAAGAGCTTGAAATCTGAGAAAAGGTGAGGGTCAATATAAGTAGTAGTAGTAGTAATAATAATAATAATGACAGCTAACACTTAAATAGTATTCACTGTACCAGGCACTGTTTTAAGTGCTTTACATATATTAACTTATTTAATCTTCACAATAGTCCAGTGAAGTTGGTAAGTATTATCATCATCTCCATTATATAGATGAGGAAATAGAGGTGCAGAACAGTTAAGTAATTTACACAAACGTCACACAGTAAGTAAATGCCTGAGCCAAAATCTAAACCCAAGTGTTCTGGCAAAAGAGTCAATACTTAACCAACAGTAAATTGCTTCTCAATATAAAAAAGACCTAGTATCACTGAGTCAGTTCTAATAATAAATTGTGAGATTGCAAAATTAGTTGAAATATTAACTTCTTTAATAGAGCTTGTGAAGTTTCTTTAAATATTTACTTTTATCTAATATTCTAATAGCTACCATTCTGGACTGCATTAAAGAAAAAATTATTCACAGCATTTGTTAAAGGCAATAAGGAAGACTTTATTCAAGGGACTAGTGCATTGGGCACTTGCAGCGGTAAAGAGAGTTTGGGCTCAATTCCAACTCTAACAACGACAAGTGGGGATTTATAACGAAGGAACAGGGCGGGGGTCAGTGGATGGAGAATTACTATGAGGAAACATCAGGGGTAAGAGGAATTCTGGCTAAACCAACTTGACAGGATTATTGAAAAAGGCAGACCAGGATGATAAGGTCTTGAGTGTGGGAAATAAGGAGTTTGGTCATCTATCAAGGATGAGGGATTTTCTCTAAACTGATTCAGCAGGGTACTTGCTGAAATTGAATTAAACAGGCAATCGCTCGACTAAGGACAGAGCATATGGTTGGGGCCTAGTTAAAAAGAGGACTCAGAGGAGTCTGACGAAAAAGAAATGTTTGGTCCAAGGAGAGAGTTTTTGACAATTCTGCCTCTTGTTCAAAGGAAAGAATCTTCTTTTCTTTGAACAATTAACAGTCCGTTTCTTTTGGTAGAGGATATTTGATGGATGATGTGAGCAGTTAGGCATTTAATGAGAGGGATTTCAATGAAAAACAAAGGGAGAAACAAAGATTACTGGCTAGAAACCCAGTTTCTGAGGCCAGAGGGCAATCAGATAAGAAGATTTCTAGATGTTGGGCTCAAAGCATTTCTAGAAGTTAGATGGAAGACTGAGGAAAGCAGGGGCAAACCCATGAATTTCCTGGTTTGCAGTTTGAATGTATTTAATAATGGCATCAGGTAACTTTCTGAGTGACCCACACAGCAGCAGGCCTGAAGGTTGCTTTTACACAATCTGTTATGGTAATTTCTTTGAGGATTATGTCAAGTTTTCCTGCTTCAGCTTGCAGGGCTTTGGGAAAATGGCAGTTTTAGTTCTTAATGGTGCCAAGTCAGGAGGATGGGAAGAAAATTCAAAGTGTTAGTTTGGAGAGGTATAGCTAGATATTAGAGGAAACTAGAATAATTCAGGATCCAGTCCAGGTTACAGGTATATAACCAAACCTCAAAGACAGTGAACAAGGCTAGAATCTAATAACAGGTACACTATAGCTTTCCTATAGTAAAATTGTTCTATATTTTTATATATTTATAGTAAATATATATTTCCTATATTTTCTATAGTAAAATTATTTTCCTATTGTAAAATTGTTTTTACAGTCACCTCCTCCTATTTTAATTTTTGATTACAAAATAAGTCTGGTCTCATTAGATCTGGCTTGATTATTTACATAGGTATAATAAGAATGGTAACTGATCACATAGGCCTTTTTAAATTTGCTTTGTTGGAACTTTTCCTAAGGAATCTCAGATTAAACTTCTAAAGGCCACTCAAGGCTAG
Source organism: Microcebus murinus (assembly GCF_040939455.1). Taxonomy (NCBI): domain Eukaryota; kingdom Metazoa; phylum Chordata; class Mammalia; order Primates; family Cheirogaleidae; genus Microcebus; species Microcebus murinus. Next base: position 30,305,128 of record NC_134111.1, read on the forward strand.
GAAGCTAAACCAAGAACTCACCAACAGATTTTGCCACCTATACAGGTGGCCACTCACCACCTGTAATACTTACAAATTCAAGTGATTTCATCTCTTCTGTATGTCCTAAAAGTATCCTGGGGTTCCTGGGCCTGCCAGGAACAGACTTTCTTTAGTCAATTCTAAGACTGAGCACCCTGTAAGCCAAGTACCAGGCTGATATCTCAAAAGGGCTTTGTAAGCATTGGCTCATAAAGTTGACCCTAGTTCCTTAACTCTGGTCATACCTAATTCTGTGCACATCATTCTCAAAATGGCTTTCCAGTCAAAGACTTAGAATATAATTAAGGCTTCCAATTTTCTCCTGCTATAAGGAAAACAAATTTTTATTTAATTTATGCAGACAACTATATTGCCATGAAAATAAGAATATGCAGGGTTTGAGGAAAAAAGGTCAAACTTTTTTTTAATGTGTTCTCACACCACAATCATCACAATCTCATACCACAAGTAATCAGAAGATGACTTCTGTTACCAAATGTGAGGTTTTCCTCCCACAAATGAAGCAGCAGATGCCAGCTAGGTGTCCTGTAATTCAATTCTGACACTTACCTACCTGAAGATAGTGTCAGATCCCACAGAGGGGCCCAGTCCCCAAAACTGTCCCCCACTTCAGACACCAGTTGCAAGTCTGGTCCTTGAGACCTTTTGACCAACTGGCTTCAAGTTTGGGTTCCCACGACCCCATCTTTGGGTTCAATTAATTTGCTGGAGTGGTTCATAAAACTCAGAGAAACACTTATGTTTACTGGTTTATTATAAAAGATATTACAAATGATATAGATGAAGAGATGCATAGGGAGAGATGTAGGAAGAGACCTGGAGCTTCCATGACTCTTCAGGTGTACCAGTTTCCAGGAACCTCTGCATGTTCAGCTATCCATACGCTCCTCAACCCTGGCCTCTCATGTTTTTATGGAGGTTTCATTATGTGGGCATGATTGATTAAACCATTGGCCATTGGTGATGAACTAGACCTTCAGCCCCTTTCCCCTGCCTAGAGGTTGAGAGGTGGAGCTGAAAGTCCCAACCCTCTAATCATGTCTTGGTCTTTCCATTGACTAGCCCCATCCTGAAGCAGTCAACACTAACACAAAAAGACAGTACTCTGGTAGCTCATGCATGTAATCCCTGCCCTTTGGAAGGCTGAGACAAGAGGATCCTTTGTGACCAGGAGTTCCAGACCATCCTAGGCAACATAGTGAGACTCTGTCTCTACAAAAAACAAAAAACTAGCGGGCATGGTAGCATGTGCTACTCAAGAGCCTGAGGCAGGAGCATCACTTGAGCATGGTAATTGGAGGTTGCACTGAGCTATGAACATGGCACTGCACTCCAGCCCTGACAAAAGAGGGAAATTCTGTCTCAAAAAAAGACAGCACTTTAGAGATTCCAAGAATTTTAGGAGTTGTGTGCCAGGGAAGGCATTGGGGGTAGGGGGTGGTGAAGACCAACCATGTATTTCCCAACATAACATTCAGTAATAATATCCATATATTGGAGGGATTAGGCAGGGAGGAAAAAAATAAATGTTCCATTTTTTTTACAAAGGTATAATCTACCAAATTGCTATACGTTATAAATACCTTAAGAGAAAAGAGGTAAAAGGTTTCCTTAAATGTGGAAGATAAAAGAATAAAGAACCAGCAATGTTTCAAACAAAAACTCATAAAAATTAGTTTATTCAATCTCATATAATTAATTCTTATTTTGCTTGATTTTTGATTAGCAGTTTTATGAATCCATCAGCTTCTAAAGATCTGGTAAGAGTTCATTTGACAAGAAAATTTGATTGTTTCTGTGAAATATAACAATAATAATCAGACAATGAGGGTATTAACAAAATTTTATGAACCTCATGCAGTTTCTGGAATATTTATATAATAACATGTACCCATGCAAATATAAAGTTAAACATTACTTTTCATGTGATAATACTTCCTATGTTATTTAACATTTCAAATAAGCCTAATTAATGTAACATCTATCTCTCCTTTTACAAGGTGAGACACATAGGGTTTGATTTTGGGAAGTTTGTCAAAAGGTTGAACACTTGAATAAATGGGATCACAGGTCATTGTGAAACAATATTTAGTCATTTAACCAGTGACAATAAAAAATTTTAAAGACCAACATAGAAAGTTACATAGTTGTAAAAACAAAAACAAACCTAGGTCTCTTAATATTGAGAACACAGGGGTTTTTTAAGTAATTAAAAACATGATAAAGCCAATAAAACATCCTTTTAACAAAGAGAAACCAAATTCTAGGTTTGCATGAGTATATTATTGAGGTTTTTTAATTTTGAACCTTATAAATAAATTCATCCAATCTTAGTAGCTTAAATACTCAAAATTTCTTTTCCACAAACCTTTTACAAATGTTTTATATCAATTCAGTTTTTGTCCTACTCCTTTACTTCTTTCTCATTCTGGAGCAATCAGTCCTCTTACTTTCGTATAAAATTACTCCCTTTTTCCCTTAATGAAAACACATTCTTTATACCTTTTAAGCTTTTGCTTATTAAAAACACATCTTTTTTGCATATTTTGCAAAGTTTTTTCCCTTTACCCTTATTATTTCTAGTAGTTTTAATTACATATAATGGTTATAATTTTTAACTATCAGTAACCTTTCTCTTACAGAGAAAACTAGAAGTAGAAAATTGTGAATTGTCTATCACATTCCAGCATTCTATGAATATACCATCTCACAATTCCTAGAGGAATTGTCGCAAAAGAACATGTTTCTTAACAGACCCAGATTATCTTTAGCTCTTCTATTCTGTGTGAAAATAAGATGCCAAAAGTATATAAACGTAAACTCATGTTGAGTAATAAATGTTTCAGTAGTTCATTTACTTAGAAATTACTTAGATAATTAATAAGGCTGGGCACGGTGGTTCACGCCTATAATCCTAGCATTTTGAGAGGCTCAAGTGGAAGGATCACTTGAGGCCAGGAGTTTGAGACCAGCCTAAGTAATATAGTGAGATGCTGTCTCTGCAAAAAACAAAAAAAGAAAAAAAAAATAGACTCAATAAATATCTCTTACTTTATAGCTATAAGGTTTCACATTACCAAAAATATTTGGGAAACTGGTTTTAGGCAGATTTATATAAAACATGATCATTATTGAAAAGATCATTCTTAAAATTTTATTCCACTTATATCCATTCATTTCTCTTGTTCTTAACAAGTATGTTTGAATTTTTCATGGAAATTTCATGAACTATTAAATAAAGCTAGCCATCACCTTATTTGTATTTTCAGTTTTATTTTAAGCAGAGTCACTAGACTAAGAACAGAACCCAAGTTGGAGCCTAGTTAGAAAAAGGACTCAGGAGCCTGACTAAAATTTGGTCAAAGGAATTATTTCAATAGTTCTTTTTAGCTAGGATATAGATTTCTAATCTTCTCCCTATTTTAGGGCAGCCTGTATCATGCTGCTATATTAATATAAGAAAATCATCAATTTAATCCCGTTACTACCTTGCTTGAATCCTTTTCGTGGCTCTGCATATCCACTGCCAGCAAAGGATGTAAATAAGCACCCAGTAGGGTCTGTCAGCATAGCTGAAAGCACCTCACCACAAACTCAACATTTCTTTAAAGTCTCTTGTTTAAATTAAAAATTCACACAAGTTTTACATTCCACTGCAAAATTCATCTGTTTGTTTTAATATAAAAATAATGTGTTAAGCTGGGCACAATGGCTCACACCTGTGATCCAACATTTTGGGCGGCCAAGGCTGGAGGATCACTGGAGGCCAGGACTTCCAGACCATACTGGCCAAGATAGCAAAACCCCATCTCTACAAAATTTTTTAAAAAATTGACCAGCCATGGTGGTCCATGCCTGTAGTCCTAGCTACTCACTGCTGTGAGCACACCATTGCACTCCAACCAGCCTAGGCAACAGAGTGAGACCCTGTCTCTAATAAATAAATAAATAAAATGTTTTAAATTAGGTATCACTTAAATTACTTGACTTAATTCTTCAAATTTTCAAATAAAATAGATGAATCAGGATGATGCTTCATGTTTATCCTCGGCCTTTCAGTGCCCCATAAGTATACATAATTCTGTTTGAAGAGCCCAATTGTATACAATAGCTTTTAGGTAACTTTACTTTTTTTTAAGACCCTCAATTATATGGTCCCAATTCAACCTTCGCACCTTATAACTTCCTATTTTCCTGCATTAATCCTCTGATAAATCCATTCATCTACCTATCCACAATTATTTACGACATACACAACTCTGTATCAGGCAGTGCCTTCTAAAGATGTCTTGCACTGTATGCCATCCATGTATCTTTGCTATTGTCCTTTCTTTCTGCTTAGAATGTCTTCTCTGCTCACTTCTATCTATTAAAGTGCTAATGCTACAAGACTAATTCTAATACAAGCTTTGCCTAACTGACCCACTCAGGACTCCGAATTCCTATAACACTTACTTGATGCTTATTATATAACAGATTATATGTTTTATATTTGTAGGACCATGTTTTACACATACTTTTTTTAAGTAAGAGTTCAAGATGCAGAGAAGCATGTAGAGTAGGTTGGGGTGTATAAGATGAAAGTAAATGAGTGTTGGTAATTTCTTATTCATTATGATGCCATCTCCTATCCTCAGTTTGCTACCAAATTAGTGGGCATTTAGTAGTTGTTGCCAGCAGTGATAAAATGGTATAATGCCTGAAATAAACCCACTCAATTACTCAAATTTTAAGTTAAAGCATAGTGATACCTTGCATTTTAAGTGTAGAGAAACTATATTTTTCTAAACTGAAATGTTTATAGATTTCATAACAAAAGGATTACATGGTCAAAATAATTTGGGAAAATATGCCAGATTGAACTGGATTCTACAAGCATGCATTGCATTTCTCTAAGGGTATATTGTTCCATAAAACACCATTTGGTAAACAGTGCTCTACATTATTCTAGATTATTGTATACATTTGAATTGTGTTCAGTCATGTGGAGAGGGCCATTATTGTGTTACTCGTATTGGTCCCATAGTTGTACAGGTCTGGGAAAGCAGACCCACTCAGATCCCTACTGACTTGTCTAGAGAAACACCTAGACTACTTCTCCTCATTCTTCTAATACATCTATCAATCAATCACAAGAGCTTAGAATCCCAAGGATACAAATTATGAATATTTTAAAAATATCCCCAGTATATTTTTACCTTTAGAAACACTGGAGCTCTTTCCCTTTGTATCAGCTCCATTGTTGGCCCCATACGTGGTGACCCTGACAGTTTTGACTGTCACTGGCCCTAATATAGTTAACTACCCATCCCTGGACCCATCACTGTGGACAGGGGAAGAGGAGGATATACTGATTGGCTTTGGCATTTAGGCCCACCTCTAGAGCTGGGGTGTGTTGTTCAGAGGAAAATCCATGTATAGTTACCAGAAGTAGCAGAAAAGAATGGGGGGGAAGACAAACAACAAACATCCACTCTAGCAGGTAATACCATCTCCACTTTACACATAAGAAAATGGATACTCAGAGAGACTAAATGAGCTACTCAAACCTTGGTCTTCTGATTTTAAATCCTGCTCTAGGTTGCCTTAAAGGAAAAGGGATGGATAAGGAAAGAATTGATTTCAGATATGACATTTATTTCTGATCTGTGTTTTGAAGTGAATTAAACGTGATTGTCTTTAGGGTGATAATTGAGTCTGATCTCTGAAATTGTTGAACAAGACATTTGTGGGGAAACAAAGTGTCCCAAGGTCTGTGGTGGTGTTTTGGGAAAGGTGCGATGTTCACGATCCTTACAATCCAAAGTGGGTATGATCCTTACAATCCAGAGTTAGGAATGTGTGAATACTAAATAAAAATAGCTAACTAAATAAACTAGTTTACCTCTTACTCTGTCTCAGGCATTGTGGTAAGCACTGTCCATATCTGATTTAACACTCACAACATTCCTATGAAATGAGGATTTTATAGGTAACGAAGCTTAAGCAAAAAGAGGTCTAATATCTTGTCCAAGATTATATAACTAGAAAGTAGTAGAGTCCGGACGTGAACCTAGGAAGTCTAGAGCCCATGCTCTTACCCATTGTAGTGCCTGTTTTTGTTTATCACTGTTACTGATTATAGTAGTAATGCTTAGATACCTGCCATGTGCTGGCTTCTGTGGCAGGTATTTGTCTGGTACAACACCTATATTCTAGAAACTTACCCCATAAAGTGGTATAATACTGCAATTCATATGCAGCACACTTAAGAATGTATAAATATCTACTAAATTTTCACAGATCATTAAGATTAATTATATGCTGTTTTGTTTTGTTTTGTTTTTATTTAACAAAGTTACACATGCAAATTATTTTAAAAAATCAAGTAGTCCTATAAGACGTATAAAAAAACAGCCCCCTGCTCTATACCTCCTTCCACCATTTTCTAGCTCCCAGAGGCAATTACTTTCAATTCTTTTTCAGTAATTTCTTTTAGTATTTGTGTAAAAGAATATCTCTAAATCACATGATTATATTTCTACTTCTTGATTTTTTTCAGTTTCACAGATAATCTATTAATTTCTTATTATGGAAACTATAGATTTAAATCTCATATCTCCTACCTCATCATCACAAACACACCATCTTTTCTATGTAGTTATATAATGATTTTGATAAGTTTAATATTCAATTATACACATTATATGAACTATTAAACTCAGTTTGTGACTGGACCATATCCTGTATCTAACTCTGTGCTTTTCCTAAAATTAATAATTGTCTTATTTTTCATGTGCTTCAAGCCTGTTTTTAATTCATCTGCAAACTGTGTCCCTCAGATTGCTTTCCACTATCAACTTGAGACTTCCTTTTTCCCTGTTTTGAGTTGGATCTCCTGTTTTTCATATCTTTTCCTTCTTGATTTGACCTTGCCTATCTGAAAATGTCTTTATTGAGATTTGAGTGCTACTATGGCTGAGTATAGAATTCTGGTTCGGAATTCATTTTTTGTCTCTGAATTTTTATGGCCTCCCTCCATTGTATTTTAGCTTCCTGTGTTGAAAAGTTGAAAGATATTCTATTTCGGTTTTATCTACTTTTCCTTTCTGGAAGCTTTTAGGGTTTTCTATATATATTACAGTTCTTAAATTTTATTAGGATATGCCTTGTTGGAAACCTGTTTTCATTCATTTGGCTAGGCACTCAATGAGGCCTTTCAATCTAGAAATTCATGCTCTTTAGCCCAGGGAAATTTTCATGAATTATTTCTCTGATTATTTTTTTCTCATCATTTCCTCTGTTCTCTTTGTTATTTGGATGATGAACTTCTTAGACTGGTCTTCTAAATTTGTTGTCCTTTCTTTCCTATGTTTGTTCTCAAATGTGTAAAACAATATTGGCCTATATCTAAAATTGATTTACCTCACAAGCCTCTTTTCCTGGCACCCCCACCACCATCATTTCCACAGATTAATTTGAATTTACTTGGTCATTTCTGAATTAAAATTGAATCAAGTTAGGCTTTAAACTAAGATTCTACCCCTATCCATTCTTTTCTTCCCTTCTACTCTTCTTCCCTCCTACTCTTCTTCCTCAAGTTCCTGGGGGAGACTCATATATCATCAGGTATGATCAGTATGTGTAGGTTTGCATACTCTTCTCTGTCCTTGCTGGCCTCTGCTGAGCTACTGCATGGCCTTTGGCCTTACCCCGTGCCAGCATCCAGCTATGTCTAGATCCCCTTGCCTGTTCTCTGGATTTCATGTACTGGATCCACTGCCATGGCCCTTACTGTGCTTCCAGCTGTGAAAATAATGTACTCATTACCCTTTTTCTTCTAATCCTTGTCGCCTTTATGTCTTCAACCTCAGGCTTAGCCACTTTTTCACCCCTCTTATGGTGGAGACTTCAGTAACTTTTCAGATTCTCTACCACAATATACTGGGATGTTTAGGATTCAAAAGTATCTTCAGACAAATCCTCCTAAGTACCTTTCTCGGCCATTATCTTTGGTACTGTATGTATACATGGATACCTCTAACACAACTCCTCCAAGCTGTTTCCTGCCTGGCAGCCAGTATTTTATTTCCTTTGCATGGGAAAACATCTATTATATTCTCTTGCATACTAGTATACTCTATGTTTTTATGGTACAAGCTTGATATAAAAAGAATGTAGTTATATCTCCTTGCATTCTTGTCTGCTCTATGTTTTTATCATGTAAGCTTTATACAATGAAGCTCTTAAAATAATAAGGCAGGCCGGGCGCTGTGGCTCACGCCTATAATCCTAGCTCTTGGGAGGCCGAGGCGGGCGGATTGCTCAAGGTCAGGAGTTCAAAACCAGCCTGAGCAAGAGTGAGACCCCGTCTCTACTATAAATACAAAGAAATTAATTGGCCAACTGATATATATATAAAAAATTAGCCGGGCATGGTGGCGCATGCCTGTAGTCCCAGCTACCCGGGAGGCTGAGGCAGAAGGATCGCTCGAGCCCAGGAGTTTGAGGTTGCTGTGAGCTAGGCTGACGCCACGGCACTCACTCTAGCCTGGGCAGCAAAGTGAGACTCTGTCTCAAAAAAAAAAAAATAAATAAAAAAAAAAATAATAAGGCAGCTCTGTATATACTGACATGTAGTACTGTACTTCACACAGGGTTGAGGTGAGGATTACTTGTGATGTTAACAGATATGAGATATGACTGACAGTAATATTCTCTGTGAAAGGGCTCTATTAATATAATTAACCCTACCCAGGTTGAAGACACACACATATAGCATTTACTATTGTGCCTGGTACTGTAGGTACTTTATGAATGTTAATCTTTATACCAATCTACTAGTTAGGTACTATTGTTATCTTCATTTACAGATAAGGAAACTGTGGCCCAGAGGAGAGAAGTATTAATAACTTTCCTAATGTCACACTGCAAGTAAATGAGCAAGTATTTCCTCATGTTTATCTATGAGACCCCACTTGAAAGCAAGCAGCCTGTATAACTATGATCTACATTTGAGAATAATTTTCATTCGGCTTCTCCTTCCTAAATAGTTGCCTCCCCCATCAACCCCCATACTATTTTACCATACAATGGTGGGTACTTGATTATTTATGACAATACAAGCCATACAGGTGTGTGACTGTCTGTGTGGGTTATGTGTGTACACATATATCAGACTGCTTAAATGAGTTGTTATTCTTCCTACTTTGTTGCTTTCTCCATTTCAATATGTAAGATTTTTTTTCTTGTCTTCCTTTTGAGATTTTTAAGCCTTAGTATTAGGCAGACCCAGATTTAAGCTGACTATGCTGCTAATCTGTCTAAGTCATAGTGTTCTCTTCTGCAAAATGAGAATGTTAACACCTGTATCATGGGACTGTGTGAGGATTAAATTAGGAGACGCTGCACATTATAAAGGCTACATATAGATATTTTATGTGCATGTCATACTACGTTTAAATGAGTTATTGTTCTTTGATATTTTCTCCATTTTAACTTAAAAGGTTTGGAGTTTTGGAGTTTCGATGGTGGGGGCAGTGGTAGTAAGACTTGGAGCTAGGAAAACTCTTTTTAATTGGGCTATAATAGAATACCTTTGAAGTTAGGCAATATAGGATCATATCCTAGAGCCTTAACCACCACATTTGAAAGTGGGGATGTAAATGGCTACATTGGATCATGGTTGTGTATTTCCAGTGCTTCGGCACCTAATAAAAATTGTCGAATAAATTTTGAATGAAAAAAATGTGAGGAAGATTAAATGAAATATAAAGGATCTACCACACTGTCTAGCAGATAGTACAGAAACAAAAATTACATTTCTATTTATATTGATATATTCTAAATTATTACATATATTTCTTCAGGTTGTATTAATAAGCCTGATAATAAAAAGTATAATATCTGCTTTAGTTATTCCTGGTAGGTAGTTATAGTATTGTGAAATACAAAGATACTAGTACCATAATCCTCTCTGGTTCTTCACCAGAGACTTATTGCTGTTTAGAAATGGAAAAATACCAAATAATATTAATAAATAATTTTGAAACTCAATCTTTAAATAAATATGGGTACCTATGTTATTTCTGTTACAGAGAGCAGAGATAATCCCTTACAGGGGCTCATAAAGGCATAGAGCATCTGGAGATTTACTGCCTCTGTTACACTGCTGGATCCCACACAACATTTGTTATGTTTTCATCACTTCTCTCCAGAAGGTAGGAATTGTGTTTTCTCTATGTAGGTTCTTCATAGTTTTCTTGTCAGTGGGCTTAATTTTGATTAAATATGGAAGATATCTGACATCTATAGATGAAAATGCCAGATGTCTCCAACAGTTAAGATACTTAAACACATTGCCTCTAAAAAATATTTCTAGTATAAAATTGATACCTGTTCACTGTTAAAAAAGATAATACAGAAAAATGTTAATACTACCAACTTGAGGTAACTGTGATTTTGTTGTATATCTTTCTGAACTTGATATACATGTGTATTATATGTAATATGTACATTTATATAATTATAATAATTATGACTAGAAACCATAGGATATAAATGCCCTTTGGATACTCTGCTTTTGTTACTTAACAGTTTATTGCAGCATTTTTTATGTCAGTAATTATCATCTACATCACCATTTTTAATGGTTGTATAATATTCCAGTATAAGGACATAGCATAAATCATGTAACCATTTTCCTATTATTAAATATTTAGGATACTTCCAATTTTTTTTTTGTAAACATGACCTCAGAGAACATCCTTGTATGTACATATGTGTACTCATGTCTGATGATTTTTTAAAGACAAATTTTAAAGTAAATGTTGCAGAACCTTAGTTCCTAAATATGCTCTCCGATGAAAGGGTTCCAAGGCATATAACATAAGGAAAGACTTATTAACTATCTTAAGAGATGTATGTACCAGTATATAGTAGTGCCATATACCAAGGTCTTAGGAATCAAACTTATTTGGCCATAGAATCCTTTCTTAAAATAGCATCTATCTTCAGGTTGTTGATAATGGTGGAGGCAATGCGGAAACAAGGAGTATATGGGACTCTCTATACTTTGCACTCAGTTTTTCCATGAACCTAAAACTACTCTGTAAAATAAAATTTATTTTTTGAAAAAGCAATGAAAAAAAAATTTTTTTTTATTTCAGCATATTATGGGGGTACAGATTTTAAGGTTTCAATAAATGCCCATTCCCCCCCTCCCCCCACAAGTCTGAGTTTCCAGCATGACCATCCCTCAGATGGTGCACATGTCACTCATTATGTATGTATATACCCACCCCCCCACAATGAAAAATTTTTAAAAGAGGAAAAAAATTATAAATGCCGTTGTGTAAACTTACATTTAAAATTACATTTAGACTTATACATATACAGGTACAAATAACATCTGTCAACATCCCACTGAACACTTTTGAAAATGCTAACTTACAGTATATATATATATATATATATATATATATATATATATATATATTCCCCTTGTTTCTTTTTTTTAATTTTTATTTCAGAATATTGTGGTTACACACACTTTGGTTACATAAATTGCCTTGGCATCACCAGACAAGCATGCCTATGCCCCAGACAGCACACACCGCATCTGTTAGGTGTGGATTTACCCATCCCCTCCTCCCCCTCCCACCTGCCTGAAACCCTATGAATGATACTTCCTATATGTGCACATTAGTGTTGATTAATTATCAAACTAGTATTTTTTTCATTTTTAAATTTTTAATTATTATGAGTACTTAATAGTTATATTTATAGGGTACATGTGATGTTTTGATCTAGGCATACATTGTGAATCAAATCAGGGTAACTGGGATATCCATCACCTCAGGTATTTAGCATTTCTTTGTGTTAGGAATATTCCAATTTCACTCTTTTAGTTATTTTAAAGTATACCCTAACTTATTGTTGATTATGGTCATATTATTATACTATCATATATTGTTCATTCTATCTAACTATATTGTTGCATTCATTAACAAGTCCCACTTTATCCCCTCCTCCTTGCTACCCTTCCCAGCCTCTGGTAATCATCATTCTACTCTCTGTTATGGTATATTCTTAAAGATGGAATTGGTAGATCAAAGTGTAAATAAATTGAAGGGCTCTACAAATTTACATGCTCACTGACAGTATATGCAAGTATGAGATTGCCACTTTCTCTATTGTTTTGTCAATATTTGGTATTAACTGTTTTATTTTTAAACAAATCTGATATAAATATATGGCATTTTAATTTTCATTTATGTTACTACTGAGATGAATTTTTTTATATTTTTATTTGAATTTTAAGTTCTTTTATGAATATCCCATTCATGAGCCATCCCAAATTTTTCCTGGGGTCTTTGATTTTTTTCTTGATAGATAAGAATCAGGAATCATATTAATAATATCAAGTCTATAAATCATATACATCAATTATGTCTTTTTATATTTTGTTTTGATGTTTTGTTTTTATTTGGTGTTTTTTATTTTTGCCATATAAGGTGAGCATTTGAATGGGATTAAATCTACCATATTTTTTCATGGCTTCTAGTTTTGGTGCCTCTCTGTACCGTGGCTTTATTTTTACCTGTTTATTATGGAAAAATTCAAATATAGAGGAGTTGGCAGAATAAAATGAACCCGCAAGTACCTCAGTCTGGCTTTAATAATTAAGAATTCATGGCTATTCTTGTTTCATGTATACCGCCTGTATTATTCTGAAGCAAATCCCAGACGTTGTATCATTTCATCTGTTAATATTTCAGCATATACACAGATTTTAAATGTAATTTTACCTAACCCATAGTTTACATCTGCCATAGTTTGCCTGGCTGAATCACTGACTTCCACTACAACATACTTAAAGTGTTACATCAAACATCAGCATTAGCTAAGGCTAGTGTTACTTAATTTACAATTTTTAAATGGGCTCTATAAGAATTTAATTATACTAAATACTTGTGACCAAGAAAGCATTGCATATCTCTCATGGATTAAAAGCAGAATGTTAACATATACAAAAAGCCTCAGTTTGCTTTTTTACTAAAGTTATGTCTTATTAGAAACTATAATTCTTCTTTACACCATTATATACATCTTATCTATCTTCAGAAGGTACTGTCCTAAACTGTGAATTGTGTTACTATACTACCATGGACTTTCCCAGGGCTTTTGAATTTTGAGTAAAACTTTGTATGTGTATGCTTTCTCTAGAAACATAACAGTTTTGGTTTTTTTAAAAAATCATTGTATTAGATAGAATATAAAATTTCATGTTTTATATGTGACTAATATCTAATTCATTTTTAAACTTATCAGTTCAAAAGAAGGCAATACCGTTTTAAGGCCTTCCATGGGGTTTGATAGTGAATGTATTAATAATAGCTTATCGTAGGAAATTAGGAAAATATTTTGTGATAACTAATGCCAGAAAGAGTTCAAAATAGCATGAGTTGTTCTGATACAAAGAGGAAAGAATACAAAAACAAAGCTAGTCTCAAGAATTGGCATTACATATGAAAAATAGGGAGAGAAAATAAGTCTGAACCTTATTCATAGCTATATAAAATCATGTAAGTTTTTATAGTTAAGAGAAACATTTGGAGTAATATAGTCAAGCCGTTTCATTTTATGATTGAGAAAAGAGCAGAGAGTTTAACTCAAGTTTATCCAAAATCACACAAATGTTTTTTTCCAATATTCTCAGAAGATATTTGAGAAGTAAAAAAAATTTGTACTTACTATATATGAAACAATCTACTAAATACAGGTATTTTAAATCATTTGTCTCATTTAATCCTCACATTATATCTTTCAGGTAAGAACTGTTAATATTCCTGTTAATATCCCCTTTATACAAGTAAGGAATCTGACTCTATCTCAGGCAGTCTGAGACACATAGCCCTCACTTTTAATCACTGTTCTTGAGAGAGGGGACTCTTTCCCCTTCCCCAGCTTTATTAATGTATAATTAACAAATAAAAATTATATGTATTTATAGTATACAACATGATGTTTTGATATAAATATATATATATATACACACACACATATATATGTAGTGAAATGATTAGATCAAACAAATTACCATATCTATCACCTCACATAATTTTTTTAGTGGTGAGAAATTTAGCAATGTTCAAGTGTATAATACATTGACAGTAGTCACCGTCCTGTACAACAGATCTGCAGAACTTATTCATATTGTCTAAATGAAACTTTGTATTTTTTAATCAACATCTCCCCATGCACAATCATACTTTCAACCCCTGACAGCTACCACTCTATTCTCCACTTCTATGGTTTAACTTTTTTAGATTCTACCTATAAGTGAGATCGTGGAATATTTGTGTTTTTTTGTGCCTGATTATTTCACTTAGTGTAATGTCCTCTATGTTCATCCATGTTGTCACAAATGACAGTATGTCCTTCTTTTTCTTAGGCTGAATAGTATTCCATTGTGTATATGTACCACATTTTCTTTTCTATTCATCCTTTGATGGATACTTAGCTTGATTCTATATCTTGCTCTTATGAATAGTTCTGCAATTAACACTAAGGCTTTGTTTGACATGTTTATTTCATCTCCTTTGGATATATACCCAGAATTGGGATTACTGGATCATATGGTAGTTTTATTTTTAATATTTTGAGGAACCTCCATACTGTTTTCCATAATGGCCGTGCTAATTTACATTCCCACTAACAGTGTACAAGTGTTCTCTTTTTCCCACATCCTTGCTAACTCTTTTTATCTTTTGTCTTTTTATAATAGCCATCCTAACAAGCGTGAGGTGATAGCCCATTGTGATTTGAGAAAGGAGATTCTTAAATATGATAATCAGTAAGAAATTGTATTTCACTGTCAACTGAAGCAGACAGTTAGTGGAAGAACAGGAAGAAGTTTGCAATGGTCAATCCTAGAAATAAAGCAAGAATGGAAAATGTCAGCAGGATAAAACAAGAAATAATATATTATATAATAACAAGCAATATTATTATATTATGGTAATAACAAGCAAGAAATAATATATTTTACATCCTATATAAGAAAAGTTAAAGGTCTAATTAAAGAAGTTTGTGGTATAATTTGACTCCAACTTACCCGCTGGTTTTCAAAGACCATTGCATCCCCAAATACATGTTAGCATTTATAAAAAATTATTTTGGTTTTTCAAATAAAAGCTGGCTTATGAAAACTGTGTTACAAAATTCTTTTACCAAACTCTTCTCCATTATCATTGCTTCTCATATCCCCATTAAGGACTTTGTATATCCAGTTGCATATATTATACAATGTAGTCCTTAGGCATTTTTGTTATTAGAATATCTTTTTAAAAATGGGTAAAAAAAAGCCAACACTCAAACCAGGTTGACTATTGCTCTAGGCTTTAATGCTTACTACAGCTGGTATGTAAAGGTGCACGTGAATTAAACGAAAAATGAAGTCACGAAAACAGAAGAAAGGAAATTCAGAAATGAATTTGCAAGTTTAGTTCTAAATAACAATCACAATTTTAGCTTGAGGCTTTTCTGGGAGATTGTGAATAATGATTAGGTGAGATTATAGGCCCCAGGCAAAGCCTCAGGATATTAGTGCACCTAGCTAGTCATTTATTCTCAAAAAATGATCAGTAGGTTATGGGTTATTGTTTGAAATGCCAGGGGGAATTAAACCTACGTCCCTCACTTTATCCCAAGGGTCATCTCAGGAGTCTGAAGCTTTAGTGTTAAGAAAAATGTTTACCTAAACAAAAAGCCTTAGTAGACTTTTCATTTACTATTACTTTTTGTTAGTTTTATTGTTTGGGTATATATTTTTTATTTACCCTGAAAATGGTAACCCCAAGAAAGTAATCACTATTGAAAATTGTGTTCCACTGTGTTCAGCATCTATTCAAGGGAGGTAAGGTAAGATTTTTTTCAAAAAGAGAATAAATTTCATCTCTCATTAGATTTTCATGGGAAATTTCTATTTGAGAGAATTCTGATTTACTGTCCCTTGATAAAAATATTCTTCTAACCATATCTTATCATGTAAAATTATGAACTGATTAGTGTGGATATTTTAAAGCCCCTAAAGTCTGGAATTCATGGTTAATCATGTATTTTTATTTATCAAAACTTGTTTCCTTCTGTCTTTATAGCTATTTTCTTCTCTAAGTATTTCGTGAAAACTTTTTGACTTGAGTTGTATGAATGATCCCCTCCCTTTTTAAAAACATATTTACATAATAAACAGTGAAAGGGAGGGAATTAACAAACCAAAACACTATTTAACTCACCCAATTTATGGAATAATAATGATGTTAATAGTAATAAAAATAGCAGTTAGTAGTAATCATCTGATAATATGAAAAAGAATAACTAGGTTTTAAATAGTGTTTACTATATGTCAGTACAATTCTGATTCATATTCTAACTCATAACTCCATTATTATCCCCATTTTACAGAGAGGAACTAAGTTATAAGAGACTATGTAAGAGATTAAATAGTAATTGGTAAATCCAGGATCTGAAAACTGGACTCAAAATGTACCCTACTTATAAAAATTTCTTTGCTAAGACCATTTTTCTTAACCCTTTGAAATCTATTCTCCTATTTTCCTTGACAAAACATAAAATCTCATGATCTCTATTTTTATTTAATTTTTAGAATAAATCACATATAATGACTAAAACTAAATCAAAGCAATGGTAGAGAGCACTGATGTCTTCTAAACTACCCCTCTTTCCTCCTGTTCCTAGTTGAGGCTCACTAGTTTGAAATGATTTAAGTTCAGTTCATTCAGTGAATAATTACTGAGGGCCTACTGTGTGTCAAACATTATTTTAGGAGCTGTTATTTAAATTGAAAACAAACTAGTTCTGAACTGGGAACAAGATACAAAAACTGCACAACTTTTTAGTGACTTATAAAGCCTTCCCAGAACTTCAAATGCATAAACAAAAACCCATTACAGAAATACGTGGATATTGCTCACAATGTGGTAATGCCTGTACCACTATCCCCTTCTGCTAGCACAATAAAAATAGTTGAATCTATTCAGATTTAAATCATTAGGATTATTTCTCATGGTCATGTTAGCTATTACTTAGTATGTTTAGATTTGCAAGACTGCTCTAAAAAATGTCTTAATTCTTCCAAGGCTCCAGGCCTATAATTAAAGTAGCAGCCATTAATTCTATGTAACTTTGTTGAGTGCCCACTGTGGAAGAAAATTGACCAGAGAATATAAGCATTTATTTGAAAATGCTGGGCATGAGACGCCTTCAAAGGTGTATTCTAATTTGGAGGAGGATAAGACTGTATAGGGCTTTAATAGGAGGGTTCAGCCAAAGTTCAGTTAGTTTTGGAAAGAGTTGACCAGGGATGGTTCTTGCAAGAGGGAGGAATTGTTCTCGCAGATTTGTAGCCACTGTTGGGGCAATCTGGATTTATCAAGAGGGGAGGAGTAGAACAAATAGGGGCTAAAGTTGTGTGCAAGAGGAAATAGGGCGAAACAACCACTGCTGACAAGGATATAAGAGAGTCAAAGTGGAAAATTCTCAGTCTTTCAGTGTCTCATATTATTCCATACAAAGCACTGTGCTTCATGCTAAAGATGTAGAGATAAAGAAGGTAGCCACAGTTCCTGATTTTATTTAACAAAATTACAAAATTACTTATTCCACTTGCATAGTACAAGGTGATGGGAACGGGACCTACATAACCTGGGAGAATCAGACAAAGCATGCCTGAAGAAGGAGTATTTTAACTGAAACTTGAGGGATGAGTAGGATTTCATTAGGTAAAGTAGCACTGGAGAGTAGTATAGGCAAAGGCTGCATTATGATTTTTATGGGCCCTAGATACTTCTGCCTTCATGGGTCCCTTCCAGCATAAAAAAATTAAAAATTATATTTTGTAACTTTGTGGCATAAAGATGAAGATATTAATATTGTATACTAAAAATTTTTCCTTTGACCTGAAAGTTCTTTTTTTCCTTCTTATTTTAAAAGAAATTAAAACATTTTCATGGGCCTCTTGAAATATTGTGAACCCTAGGCACTGTGCCTACTGTGCTTAATGGATAAATTGGCACCGGAGGTGGGAAACATTGGGCCAAGAACATTTCAGATAGAGGGAATAGCATATAGGGAAGCTTCCAGTGGCTAGCTTGCTCAGGGAATTAAAAAGAAGCCAAAGGAGGAGAGAGTGTAGGGGAAGGTGGCATGAGAGGGGCTGGTGAGGTAGGCAGGGCCCTGTAGGCCATGCTTAGGATTCCGACCTTTATCCTATAGAGTGATGAAGGGTGTATGTGTAAGTAGATGTGTGTTTCAATCATATTAATATATGCATCTGGTTAAAAATCAGTGGTTCTTTGACCCAGCTTTTCCCACTTAAGCTTCACATCTCTTCTCACTTTTTCTTTGATGTTTATCTCCATTTATCCAGATAAAAGTAATTTGCTTCTACCTCAAAGTTTTATTTATCACTTTTAGACATCATCTGTTAACACACACACAAAAAGGAGGTAATATACACTCACTCACCCTTCCCCACCTCCACTTTTCTGTCCCTATCAATCTCCCTTTAGTTTTATCTATGTTTTTAATTTCTCTGTTGTAAATCCGAATTACAAACTAATAATTATTTTATTATTTGTTCCAATAACTATCAATGCTGCTTTGTGATTATCCCCTCTGTCAGATAAGGATATTAGTATACCCACCTTCTTCAACTGTTCTCCCTTCATGGTTTTGTTATCAGTTCTTTCATTTCTGTATTACTAAAATTATGCCATTTACATCTACCTTATAACCATAATTAAGCATTTACATGTGAAAATGGCTTTTGCATTTGTTATTCCCTCTACCTGAACATAAATTCACCCAGATGACCACATCACTTGATTGTTCTTTTTCTTAAGTTCTTAACCCAAACGTTAGCTGCTTAGTAGGGCCTTCCCTGGCCATCTTATTTTAAATAGCAACTCTTTTACTGGGGATTCTTGCTCTTCTTTCTATGTTATATTTTTCTTCATGGTCCTTGTTGTTAATATAAATTATATATTTTTATTTTAGTTAATTTTTGAAATGATTGTCACTCTCCCTCACTGGACTGTAAGTTTCAAGAAGGTAGGATTATTATCTATTCTAATTAATTTGTTTGATTTTCTTTATTATTTTTCTCATCGTTTCTATAATCTTAGTAGCTAAAACAGTGCCATATACCCAGCTGGCAAGAACTAAGTATTATTTTAATTAATGATTAATTATAGTGCCAAGTCTTCTTTTTTGGTCATATTTACTTACCTAAGTAAGTTTTCAGTTTTCTTAAAATTTCTACTTGAAATTTTAGCATACATTTAGGAGATACTATTTTTTGGCTACCTGCTTTACATCAGAGACTGTCTAAAAACTGATACATTATACTACTCTTACTAACTTCTTATTTATCGTATAGTCTTAACAATCATTGTGTTAAAAGTTGTAGAAAAGGCAACACCTGTAAAGACTATGATTTTACTACCATCTGTTTGCCATCTTAATTCTAATTTGTCTGGGATTCTAGGTTACAAATCATATTCCCCTCTGAACTGGGAAGTTAATGCTCCACCACCTTCTAAAATTCATTGATACCAGCTTTAGATAGTCCTTTGTAGGACATCTGCCTTTTTCCTCTGACTTTTAAGGTCTACTCTTATTTTTCTTGGTGTTTTGCAATTCCTAATATGTGCCTAGGTGTAGGCTTTTTTCCATTCATGTTTTATTCAGTGGGTACTTTCTTATGAGGAGTTGTGTCCTTCATGCCTAGAAAATTATCTTTTATTATTTTCATAGTAATTTCCTCCCACCACTCACCTATTTCTTGTTCTTTCCTTCTGTAACTTCTATTATTCTATAATAGAGCACATGGACTGACCATCTAAAGTCTCATCTTTTCAATGATTCTTTCTGTTCCTTTTTTAAAATCTATTTCTTGGCAATGTTCTAAACTCCCAAAACAAAAGGAAAAAAGCTTCATAGGAGGGTTGAAATATAAAACTATGTTTTTATTTTTTAAAGTCTTTAATATTTTCTGTGGTTCCTGTTTGCAACATGTTTGTGTGTTTATTTTAAGCAGAAGAGGGTAGTGATTAAGAGTACAGCTTTTGGAGCCAGAATGACTGAGTTTGAATCCCCGACTCCCACATCTGTGGGACCTTGAGCAGTTTAAAATTCTCTGTTTCTGTCCTCTGCAATGGAGATAATAATAGTATATCTATCTCAGAATTCTGAGGATTGAGTTAATAAATGTAAAACACTAAGGACGATAACTGGAATGTAGTAGGCCTTGTATGTATTTGCTATTATCACTACTATTATAATCATCTTTGTTTTTTTGGAGACAGAGTCTTGCTTTGTTGTCCTGGGTATAGTGCAGGAGTGCAGTGGCCTCATCATAGCTCACTGCAACCTTAAACTCCTGGGTTCGGGGGATCCTGCACATGAATACCTGGGACTACAGGTTGTGCGCCACCACACCTGGCTAATTTTTTCTATTTAGTCGAGATGGGGTCTCACTCTTGCTCAGGATGGTGTCAAACTCCTGGCCTCAAGGAATCCTCCTGCCTTGGCCTCCCAGAATATTAGGATTACAGGCGTGAGATATTTCACCTGGCCCCATCATCCTTATTATTTTATGCATATGATATTCTCTCACTGTTCCTGAAGATACTAGCTAGAGTTCTTCTTCTTCTGTTTTTTTAATTATTTTGGGTACATAATAGTAGAGTTCTTTTTATTTATTATTACTTATTTATTTTTTTACTTTTTATTTCTCTTTCTTTTTATCTAAATCCATGCACACCCAAGTCCCACAGAGTTCTTTTTAAAGTTCACTTTTTTCCCCTAAATAAAACTTTTCTTACGGTTTATCTTCTTTTTCTGTTTATTTATCATTATTTCTCTTTCTTTTATGCAGGAGGCTTTCTTGAACTATCTGGCAATCGTTGGTTACAGGTTCATATTTAACAGTGAGAGAATAGTGGCTGATTGGAAACTTTGTATACAAAATCAGCTTTTCCTGATTTCAGGTGCTTCAGGGTGCTCAGGCCAGGGAACTAGCCATTATAGACATTAGAGAGTCCCTTCCAGGCTAGACCCCAAAGTTATTCTTTGCTTTAGGATTGGTTTCTTCCAAGAGGAACCCTTTAATTTTTGCTTGGGAAATAAATCCCTTACTCCAACGGATGGAGATGCTGTTCTTTATATTAATGCAAATATTCAGTTAATCTCCCCATTTTTGGCCCCACCTCTCACTGTTGCTCTCTTACCAAGCATCTCTAAGTCCCTGAACCTCTCTGAGGTTCTACAGTTCGACAGGTCCTGTCTATTCTAGACCTAGGCTTCCTGTGCCCATTTCAGCAGTTCTTCTCTATTTTCCTTCTCACATTAATGTATTGAAATGTCTCATCTGTTGATGGCCTATCCTCCCTCTCTTGTGTTATAATTTGTTTTGTATTCCTATACTATCATTTTAATGGGGCTCTAAAAAAAATAAAAACACATGCACTCTACCTGCCATCTTTCACTAGAAATCATTAAAAGTTTGTAAATAGAAAAATGACCAGATAAAATGGCATTTCACAAAAATCACTCTAAATAGGGTTTCAATTATAGCAACATAAACTAATAAACTTGGTTTTCCTGCATGTAATTATGTGATGCTTACAACACCACACAAGACATAGGTAGTGAAGCTATTTATTAAAATAATGACATAATTAGTATATTCTTGGATATAAACAAATAAGTGCATTAATATTTAAATAATGCAGTCACCTAGGAACAAGTTAAATGCAGTGCTTTCTCCTATTGAAAGCAAAATGTAATTATTCTTCAGGCCAAAACCAAAGTAGCTTTCTTCAGAAATAATCTAATCCCTACCTACTCCACCAGTGCTTTCCATCTATCACTTGATTCCAGCCTGTCTATTATCCTTGAATATAAATGTTATGTTGCATTGAATAGCAAAAAATTAGCGTTAAACCACCCTTGGGCTTCTAGAAATTTATAGTCTTTTATTTACAGTTAGTTAACAGCAATGAGGATCAGAATTCTAGGGTGGCAGTGATGACTAAAATGAGATAAAATATGTAATGTTCATTTTTGCCCTTCTTTCTATATACAATATACCTGTTTTTGTTTTTCTGTTGTTAGTTTTTTCCTTTTCTTTTTTTTTTTTTTTTTTTTTTTAGCAGAGTCTTGCTCTGTTGCCCAGGCTAGAGTGCTGTGGCGTCAGCCTAGCTCATAGCAACCTTAAACTCCTGGGCTCAAGCAATCCTTTTGCCTCAGCCTCCTAAGTAACTGGGACTGCAGTCATGTGCCACCATGCCTGGATAATTTTTCCTATATATTTTTTGTTGCCTAGCTAATTTCTTTCTATTTTTAGTAGAGATGGGGTCTTACTCTTTCCCAGGCTGGTCTTGAACTGCTGACCTCTAATGATCCTTCCTCCTCTGCCTCCCAGAGTGTTAGGATTACATGCGTAAACCACTGCGCCTGGCCCAATATACCTGATTTTAAGCCACCTCTAAAATATCTCCGTAACTAGAGTGAATTCTCTAGTCAAAATCCCCTAACTTGTATTTATATGAAAATGTTGGTGCTTTAAAAAGGAATCATTGCCAATTAATGGACTGTTACATGAAAAAAGTATTTTTCCTGCTTTCTTAAGTTTTAAGACTTTACGTCTTAAGGAACTACTTTGTGTATTTAATTAAAAGATACTTGAAACTTTTGTGTCATTAAAGAAACATTGATTATAGCCAGCTGTATAGATCTTTTTGATAATATAGATAATCTCCTATCAAAATACTATCTCTATAAATCCTAGTCATTTAAATGTGGCTTTTCAGTGTTCCCATCATAATTGTTTTACTGACATATATGTGATTGCCCTTTATTTATTGCCTTTCAAATAGATTAACAAAAGTGCACTTGGACAAGTTGTTTTAACTTCTATCTCCCTTAAAGAGAACTATATGTCCATAAAAATTATATGTGGTAGCAATTTCATTATAAATTATTAGGGACTCTCATTTTGCTGAAAAACATACTTCCTATCCTTCACATAAAAATTTAGAGAAAGAACAAGGAGAAACTTTATAACCTAATAAATTCAGTAGATTTAAAGGAAAATAACAAAATTAGACTAAAGACCAGTCCAATCTCCAAATATCTGTAACTATGTGATTATGGCTAAAATAAATTATAAAATTTTTATATGCATTTTTCATAATTAAAATATATTGTAAACCTTCTATGTCTCTTTCATATCAATAAAAAAGATTATAATTTCAAATATTATCATATTTATTTGCCTTTATTTTAAGTGGAAGCTATAGTTTCTGATTACTGTTAACTATTGCAGGATTTTCCCTGAAATTGTATATGCTTGTTGATTAACAATACTTTTATTTTTAGGATATGTACTTCTTATCTGCTCCTAACCATTAGTATACACATACAGAGAGCAGTAATAATAAAAGACATTTTAGTAAGTAAATAATACTCCTCAAATGTTTTATTCAGTTTACATAATAGATGAGAAGTTACATTTTTTTAGAGTACTATCTTCATTTATATGTATAAATTATTATTGTAAAAAGCATGGTATGGTAGTTTTTTCATAATTTGAATATTATTATGATTTTTGGTGGCTATACAGAAATCTTCCTGCTTTTTTTTCCTATTCACAGTATTCAAAGTAGTTCATGTGACCTAGATATTGAAAATCTAGGTGGAGTGTGCTGCATTGCTGATATTTACTGTGAAACCGCAGAAACATTCTGGTTCCACATGCTAGAATTACAGAGTGCACACTGTTTAATATTGCTGGTATTTTAAAAGGTCTTTGATAGTCTATATAATCATTTTTAAACTGGCATTAAAATATTGTTGAAAATATTCAAAAAATAACCAAATAAAAAATGTAATGCTTTCATATTTCAGTTAAAATGCACATACAATCGATGTTCATTTTTAAGTTGTAAATCATAAATAAGACTTTTGGCTTTTCCCCTCGTCATTTACTTTGTATTTGAATTACGTTAATCTGCTAAATTTAGAAATCTGACCACATAAGGCACAATTGATCTGCTGCCATTTCTTAATTCGGGGTAGATTCTGGATTCTGTTAAATTTTTTAAAAATATAATATTATCCAGAGTCTGCATTGTAAAATTATATTCATCAAGAAAAGCTAATTTTATCATCTCTCAGATTGGTATAGAGCATCTCTTTCATTGTTGTTGTTGTTAAGACAGAATCTCTATCACCCTAGCTAGGTCAGCCTAGCTCACAGCAACCTCAAACTCCTGGGCTCAAGCGATCCTCCTGTCCCATCCTCCCTACTAGCAGGGACTACAGGCCTGCACCACCGCACCTGACTAATATATATATATATATATATATATATATATATATATATATGTATATATATATATATTTTGTGTGTGTGTGTGTGTGGAGGTGGGCTTGTGTTCTTACTCAGGCTGTTCTCAAACTCCTGACCTCAAGTGTCTTTCTTTTTTAAAATTTTTTTTTATTTTGAATTACTATGGTTATCTAATAGTTGTATATCCTTATAGGGTACATGTGATACTTTGATACAGGCATACAATGTGAATTAATCAAATCAGGGTAAGCGAGTTGTCCATCACCTGAGGCATTTATTATTTCTTTGTGTTAGGAACATTTCAATTCCACCCTTTTAGTTATTTTAAAGTATACCCTAACTTATTCTTGATTATAGTCACTTTGTTGTGCTATCAAATATTGTTCATTCTATCTATATATTTTTGCACCCATTAACAATCCCCATTTTATCCCCCACTCCCCACAATGCTTCCTGTCCTCTGGTAACCAGCACTCTACTCTCTGCCTCCAAGAGATCGATTGTTTTTAATATTTAGCTCCCACACAAGTGACAACATGTGATATTTGTCTTTCTGCACTTGGTTTATTTCACTTAACATACTGTTCTCTAGTTCCATCCATGTTGTTGCAAATGGCAGTATTTCATTCTTTTGTGGCTTTATAATACTCCATTGTGTAGATATACCACAGTTTCTTTATGCATTCATCCGTTGATGGAAACTTAGGTGGATTTCAAATCTTGGCTATTGTGAATGACACTGCAATAAACATGAGAGTGCAAATAGTAGTTCTATTTTCAGTTTTTTGAGGAACCTCTATGCTGTTCTCCACAGTGGTTGCGCTGACTTACATTCCTGCCACCAGTATAGGAGGATTTCCTTTTTCCACATCCTCACCAGCATTCATTATTACCTGTCTTTTTGATAAAAGCCATTTTAACTGGGGTGAGAGGATATCTTAGTGTAGTTTTGGTTTGCATTTCTCTAACGACTAAAGATGTTGAGCATTTTTTCATATTCCTGTGGCAATTTATATGTCTTCTTTTGAGAAATGTCTATGCATTTCTTTAGCCCATTTTTAATTGGATCATTTTATTTTTTCCTATGGAGTTGTTGGAGTAGAACATCTCTTTCTAAAAGTCAGCTTTTACATTCAAGAAGTCAGGCTCTCCCAGTACGGAAAGCTATTTCATCCTTTAATACTTCTGTATGAAAAATAAAACCCTGAAAGGAAAGCAATGAGTGACTTAGGGCATCTGCACAGGTAATTGACTTTGAGGTAGAGAATCATATATGTCCTGAAAGAATCTATTTTTTTCTCTTTATTCATTGCAAAAAATTATAAAATAGAAATGATAGATTATGTCACAATTCTTAGATGAGGAAATTAAAGCACAGATGTGCTAAGGATCAACTCTGTAGTTTTGTCTGTACTCTTGATGACAGAAAGATGATTAACTTGCCAAATAAATTCATAGATTTCTTTGTTTAGCCAGGGAGAACTGCAAAGTAAAAAGGCAGATGACCAGAATCAGTACTGAGATGTTTAAGGCCATAAGCTGGAAACTCAGAGCCTAGAATCAAATCTAAATTCAAGGAGAGACAGAAATAAGTAAGGAATGCCCTGGGGTGAGGCAGAAGCCAAACTGAATCAGATGCAATCAGCAGATAAACAATAAACAAATGCAAGAGAGTAACCCAAAGTGAAGTCTCTAAACAAAGTATGGGGCAAAGCATAGTAATACCTTGTTGGGGAGTGGGCATGGCAGAGTTATTGAGACTAGAAACTTCTGGAATTGAATAGTGAATCTAGGTCTGATTTGTCTCTAGCTCCTGGTTGAATTTGCTCTTCCTTTCTTCCAAATCAGTGTTTCCCAAATCTATTTCAATATATTGGGCCACATTGTTCCAGACATGTAAGAAGAGAACATTCATATTAGAAGGCCATACCTTGGAAATTTATCCCTTACTCTTTGTCCAAATCAATAAAATTATAAAGCAAATTATTATGATGAATAATCTCCCTCCCTCAAGAAAAGGTAATTTATAGTATATTTGTGAGTGATATTAAATTCTTTATGTTCAATATACCATATGAATTCAGAATAGTAATATTTTAAGTGAATGCTCTTAGAGGTTGCACAATAAATAACTATTTCAAAAGATGCATAAAACTGCTATATACATTCTCTCCCCAACTCCCATGCCTCCTACTATACATTTAATCATTCTTCATCCCCTACTTTACCTGGCTAATTCAAATGTAACAAAAGCTTCATCCAGGAACATTTTTTTCTTCTACACTTTATTCTAAATCATTGTCACCACTCTATAAAGTTATAGAGTTATATATTAAAGGTGATAAGTGTGTTAAATATATTAAAAGTGATGTTATGTATTAAATTGAGAAACATGTTTTTTAAGATTTTCTGTGTACCAGAGATTGCCTACTTGTTGATACTTGCTTTGTGTCATAAATTGCCATAGTATGTTTTTATTTTTAAAATGCGATAATTATTAAAATATCCTCAATTTTAAATATTTTAAGAACATCACAATTTTAAAAGCCTGGCACACGCTGGATGCGGTGGCTCACACCTGTAATCCTAGCACTCTGGGAGGCCAAGGCGGGAGGATCGCTTAAGGTCAGGAGTTCAAAACCAGCCTGAGCAAGATCGAGACCCTGTCTCTACTAAAAAAATAGAAAAAAATTAGCTGGACAACTAAAAATAGATATATAGAAAAAATTGGCCAGGCATGGTGGCGCATGCCTGTAGTCCCAGCTACTCCGGAGGCTAAGGCAGAATCCCGAGGCTACTCAGGATTGCTTGAGCCCAGGAGTTTGAAGTTGCTGTGAGCTAGGCTGACGCCCAGCACTCTAGCCTGAGCAACACAGTGAGACTCTGTCTGAAAAAAAAGAAAAAAGAAAAGAAATTAAAAAGCCTGGCACAATATATGTATTTACATTATGTTTTACTTCCTTTACTTTTCTCAAAATATAAATTCTGCCTTCTTTGTACTTATGAGCTATCTGGCCTTTATTCCCAGATATGTGGTATTATACTGTTTGGAAGTCAAATAGTACTTTTTGGTTATTTTGACAATGACAGTAAATTCCAAATGACTAAATTGTACTATAACCTAATTTTAAAAAGACATTTACCATTTAATAGACAATGCGGAGAAAAAATATTATTATAGATTCAGATATCACCTGCTATTATTTTTGAATGAGCCTCTAAAACAAAGCAAAACTGTACATAAGAGGGATAAACTAGGATCCAAGTAATTGTGAATATGAGTATATTTGAATCAGGATTTTCTAATTGTTTTGATGCTTCTTTGTAAGAAGGAATATTATTATTCTTAACATTATTAATGTTAAAAGAGATAAAGAATTGTTTCCTCATGGAAAATTTTATAGCTTTCCAATGAAAAGTAAATGTATAAGCATTTCAACAAATGAATATTTTAATACTTTTTATTTTGTATTTTACAATCACAAATGAATATTTTTATTTTCCACTGTACCTTACTTTTTAAAATTCCACCAAGAATTTTAAAGTCTGCATTCAAAATGTACTGGATAAAACATTTTAATATTCTTTCCCTTTTAATAACTATATAATTTCTATAAGAAAATGGTCATGTGCCATTATGTAAAATTATTATATAGAGTTAAATCTTGAAGCTCTTATTTACAACAGAAAGAATTCAGCATCAATGTTGACCTACTTTTTTCTCTCAATTAGATTTTTTTTTAGCAAGAGAATGACTGTCTCACACGAGGATATGAAGCTGGAATTTTTATTGTAACATATTAAGAGGGAGAAACTCTTGCTCTTTCTCTGTATTCTGACTATAAAGTTTCACCATATCAATAACCAGCAGATGGAGAAAAAGAACACTCTAGGAAGCTAGGCTATAAATACTAGGTTAATTCCAGAACTTCCAAGATTTTCAAGATTTTGTTAAAGCTTCCCTAAACTATATGATCTTTTAGTAAGAAATTTATAACTTAAGAGTGGAAAAGAAGGGCACAGAATTTCAAGTCGAGGCCTGTTTATTGTATCAGATGGTTTCATCATCCTCTTTCACATAATGAGAGAGCTATTTTTGGTTCTCTGGACTCCTGATTTGTATAAGTCCAAAGAAATAACTCTATCAGGAATAAAAAAATGATTATTTTGCCCTCCACCAATGTTATGATTCTCTTATACATCTAGTGGCCTTCCTATAAAAAATGTGAACATATTAAATTTACCCTTGGTGTTGGTGATTGAATGTCCTGTTGAAAAAGCTGCTTCGGCTTGAATTCATTTATTCATTCAGCTTAAATCATATAAGTATGTGCCTCCTACTGCGGTTAAAGTTATTAACATGGAAGATACAGTTCCCATTCTCAAGTTGTTTAAGACAAGCAAACTGAACCATGACAATGCAATATAATAAATGTGATAAAAGTAAGCAGAATACACTATGGAGACATGTAGTAAGAACTCCTAACCCATATTGGGTAGTTGTGGAAGTCAGTGATTTAGATTACCAAAGATAGGATTAGAAATATATGAAGTGAATTTTGTGATCCAAATCAACTTATGTCAAAATAAACATTAGTCTTATTAATATTACCAGTCCAGGATATCCTAAAATGTTAATAACAAATATAATCTTATCATTTATATTAGATAACCTAAAATAATAATAACAAAGGTTTCTTTCCTAAGAAAATATTTTTTCTATTTCTTCTGGTTGTTGGGCTCTTTGTGAGTTAACTGGTATACACCAATTCAGGCCACACAAACATAGCTTTCAGAAGGATGCAGGGGAAAAAATATGAATTTATCAATGAAAATTCATCTTTTACTACTAGAAACACAGCTCAGATTCATGGCCTACTAAATGGTTGTTAGATCATTAGCTTCATCCTTCTGTGACAAGAATGGTAAATTCATACTTATGCCATGAGCCTTCACCAGTAGGAAAAGCGTTATGATGCATTGTTTCTGAAAGGTAGTAGTGGTGACCTTGGAGAGAAGGCCTTGAACAGAAAGGGAGATTGCCAAATATAAGAAAAAGTGGGAATATAGAATTAAGATGAAAGGTAAGAGGTCGAGAAAGGTGAGCAAAGACAATGTGAGTCTAAGTGAAATGAGGTAAGTGGAAGACAATATAGTGGACTCAGGAAGTTTGAGGAGTTTGACAGTTAAATATTATGAAAAAAAGACTTCATGGAAAGTCAGTTGTTCTTGAAATTGGGATGTTGGACAGTCATTGTTAATTTCTATAATTCTTCCTCTGATTTTTCCACTAACTCTGCTAGCAAGGCAACTGAGGAACAGTAATTTAGCCTTTGAGCCATTGTTCTAAAATTGTTCTCTGTAATTTTACGAAGACCTGAATCTTTTCTTTTGGTTACATGTTGTAATAAACACATAGTTAGTTGTATGTAGTCCTTATTTACATTTTTAAAGAATTATATTTTGACATGGCTACAAAATTGAATTTTAACTTTGGTGAAAAAACAGACTTTAGTAAAAAATGAAAAATCAGTTCTATAATACCACAGGAAATCAAGGCCTGTTTTTGAATAGGCATCAATATTCAAAGCTTTCAGAGAGCTAAAAGAATCAATATCTTTGATAAGATTTTATTGATTTATATTTTATTTCCACTCATGAGTTTGGTAGATTTCAGTCAATTCAGGGTATAACAGCTCTTGTTCAGTGATACCATTCCATTACAGTGAGAAGTTATTGGATAACCAGATAATGACATAACACAGTCATGATCTTTGCTGATTTGGATCAGCTATGGGCAACAATACAAACATATTCTTCTGTATTTGCTATTGAAAGGACAAGTTTTACAAATACCATTTTAGCTTTCATTTATCATACATTATATATGTTATCCTTTCAGTAATAGATAAACCATAAGATTATCTGGACTATACCATGTTAGAGTCTTTAAGATTTTCAAAATTTTAAACTAATAGTACAGATGTGGCATAATATTGATGATGGTTTAAACCAAAAAAAATGGACAGCCTTCTGTATATATGCAAATCTTTTTTAGAGACTCCTAAGATGAATAACGTTTATTAATGAAAATACAAACCAAATAAGATACTCTCATTAGTGATCAGGTGACTATAATCCTTTTTTTATGTTTATAAATTAGAATTGCTCATAATACTTCAATTGACTTTGTGGTCTTCTTCTACCCTCTCTCCCTGTTCAGTGTGTTGCTTTTAGGTAAGGAATCTGGGCTTACCTGATTTCAGTAGTAACATAATACAGGTTGAATATCTCTAGTCCAAAAATCCAAAATACTTCAAAATCCGAAACTTTAGAGCACCAATGTGAGGTTCAAAGGAAATGTTCATTGAAATATTTTAGACTTTGGATTTTCGGATTAAGGATGCTGAACTAGTATATATAATGTAAGTATTCCAAAATCTGAAAAAGTCTGAAATCCAATACACTTCTGGTCCCATGCATTTCAGATAAGGGCTACTCAACCTATGTACTGAAATGTTTGATTGGGTTAGAGTGACTTTCTAGATGCCAATTTGTCAAACTCAAAATGTTGCACATTGCACACAAGTACAAGTATTAAGTACAGAACTTAGTATTTTGTACATAAGGCCCATTTACTTGTTCCAAACTAAATATGTTTATGTCTGTCTGTGTTATATACACATGAAAATGCATATGCCCATATATCTTTTAATACAAAGTCAAATAGAGGGTGGAACAATTCTGAATGTATATATAGATGTTTAACAATCCTGAATCATCTAATTATCTCTTATGATGTGAAAGACCCTTGAGCAGTATGAGAGTAGGCTCTATTTTTCTTGTTAGGATTCTAAGATGTCCAGTAGATTTTTTTTAACTGCCATAAATTATAGTTAGTTAATAAGTGCTTATTGAATGCTTTCTAAGTATAATGTAAAACTTAAAGTGATACTAAAAAGAAGGAAATTAAGGCTTAGCCCCTGTTGACCTTCCATTTAAGTGTTTTTCCACAGTAGGAGAGCATGAATGTGACCAGTCTGCTCCCTCACCTAAAGTTAAGGTGGGGAGGACAGAGTACCTCTTCTCAGGACTCTGAGATACTGAGGACGATGATCTGTCAGGCAGGTGTGCAAATTGATATAATCGATACAAAATAATAATAGTCCAAATTATACTGTCCTCTTGACTTGTCATATCTAGCTTCCTTTCTGCCATTCATATGACTATACTTATATTTTAGATTATTTCTTTTTTTTACTTCTATGTGTGCTTTTTTCTTAACATTAGAAAATAATATTATTTTAAATAATAAGTCATTTATCTGACTTAGTGATATTATTTTGAATTCATTTAACTTCTTAGCTAACATTATCTAATGCTTGCTATGTATAAATATTATGATAAATATTGATCCTGAATGCCACAACCTTGGACTTCTCATATTTTAGCATCCTCTTCAGAGTATAATACATGTCATTAGTAAAAATACTGTACGCACTAGCTCCAAAACACCATGGTTCAATAGCATGTCATAGGCCTACTACTGAATCTTTAGTAACTATATACAAAAGAATTCAGGGAAGAAATATTTCTTACATTTTATATTTTTCTACTGATCAAGATTATTCTTTATTACAAATATATTTCTCTCTGTCCAATTTAACAATAAAAGGGACTTATTAAAAGCTATCAGTTAAGTAGCTAACTGACATCAACAGGATGAGAGAGCTGGCCTGAAGTTGCCCAGTCAATAACATTGTACAGGCACATTCCAGGAGCTGCTCTAGCAAAAACACTATTTCCACTGTACCCAGCCCTTACAATGCACGTGTCTGAATACCACTGTCATCCCCACAGAACTTGACAACCCTTCCAACAAATCAAGACCCCCCAGAAGAGTTGCATCCTTAGGTTGTTTGCTTCGAATTTCAAATTATACTCTGTGGGTTTGATTGTTGGGACGTAGGGTACATGCCTTGCTGTAAACAGTGTGACAATACTAGTTTTCTGATTTCTGCCTTAAGAAGATTAGAGTCATTTTGTAAAAAAATTACCAAAATACAAGAAAAATGATTAAAACTTTGGGGCAGCCACAGGTGACAGATGTCCACAGATACCAATGAACTAGATTAATTTTCATCTTAAATCTTCCTTGCAGTACTTAAAATTTCTAGGGGTCACTGTGTTTCTCTCATACTTTACCCCTATTTTTGCCTTCAGTAATCATTCAAATTTTTTTCTCAGTGAATCGTTTCCACCAAAGGTTAGCTCCTTTAACTATTATCACTCACAATTGAACTGAAAGAGAGAAGCACATCTGGGGTTATATGACACAGGTTCTTACTCTTGGCCCTATTGACATTGTGAAATGAATAATTCTTTGTTATTGGGGGCTTTCTTGAGCATAGTAGGATGCTTAGCAACATCCCTGACCTCTACCCACTGGATACCAATAGTGTGCACACATACTCACATAATGATAAAATTATCTTCATGGGAGGGATTTTAAGGAAAGTTTCCAGGGTCCTGGTCCTCTTGTATTATTTGATCTTATACTGGTTACATGGGTATATTCACTTCATAAAAAGTCATCATGTTCTACATGTATGATTTGTACACTTTATTTTTTTAAATAAATTCATTTTCTTTTTTTTGAGATAGGGTCTCACTTGGTTGCTTGAGGCAAGAGTGCAGTGGTATCAGCAAAACTCACTACAACCTCAGAGTCCTGGGCTCAAGTGATCCTCCTGCCTCATCCTCCCAGAGTAGTTGGGACCAGGTGTAAGCCATCACACCCAGCCAATTTTTCTATTTTTAGTAGAGACAGTGTCTCGCTCTTGCTCAGGCTAGTCTCAAGCTCCTGGATTCAAACAGTCCTTTCACCTCATCGTCCCAACTAACTTATGGTTAAGAACAACTATGTCCTTGCCTACTGGGGAACTAAGGAAATAAATAGATACCCCCTTTGATACTTTCCCTGTGTTTCTTACAGTTTGAACACTGATGTTCTGATTATGTTTCTTTTGCTGCTTCCCCTAAATTCTTATTATCAAAACATAAGAAATCATATAAAAACTAAAAAGGAGTCTGAAAAATTATCCCTTCTGTAGATAACCTCCATTAATTCACTCTGCCTCCTCTAATACTTCTCTTCTATTTGTCCTCTGCCCCTTATGTACAGTCTAAATATTCCACATCCTCTTCCTTCTTCAAGGATAGTCTTGATGGTAGGGACCTACAGGAAGGAAAGGAGGAGAAGGAAAGTTAGTTCAGACTGTGAATTTGAACTTTATACTTCAGAAATTTGATGAATTGAGTGAGTACTTATTTATTAAGGTTATCATGGGAACAAATGAAATAAAAGTATTCGTTTTGTCATTACATTAATTTTACATGAAAAGGTGTTCCCCTTGTAGACAAATTAGCTATTATGTAGTCAAGATTTGGGATTGAGCCTAGAAACCAATAACCTTCTTGTGTTTCCTTTTGCAATTCAGAGTATACTCAGGGAACTGTAGATAAGCTATATGAATCTTCTTTTTCTTTTAATGCATTTTGCAGAATTCATTAATTTATACATATTTTCACTCCTTAAAAATGATATTTTCTGTGAGTAAAATGATTTTATATGTTAATCCTTAGCTATTATAAGCAAAGATAAAATAGGAAAAAATCAATTCAATGACATTTGGTTTCCTGATAAATTTCAAAGTTGACCTAAATCATATTGCTACTTTTTTACATTAACCTCCCAAATTGCTAACCTGTTTTAAAAGTTTAGGAGCATGCCTTTCCAAAATTGAAGAGTAACATTTCATTTCCTTAAAGACATTTCTTTTACTGCTTAATAAGTTATAGCTTTGCAAGTATGAAGGCATGATTAAGTTTTTTCCTCTTGCTTTTAAGTAGTATAAATAATTCAGTTTTTTATCAGAGTAGTTTCAGTTTTTATACTGTGTCATAAATAGCTCATCAGCTGTGTTAAATAGAACTTTTTTGCCTTACCAGAAATACTCAAGATTTTTACATTAATTTAAAAAAGAGAAACAAAATGTTTATTTTATTCTGTCTTGAAATAAGTCATTAATTATAATCAATAATTTTTTTTAATTATTCATTTGGCTAGCTTTGTTTTAATGTCTCTACATAGTGCCCATTATTCTAATTAAAATTCACTTAGATTTTGGTACATCTTAGGTATATTTTAATTATATATATATAGTAAAAGTACGTATTTACAAATATGTGAGTAGGTAATTACAAACATAGTTACTGGCTTTCCATTGACTCATTTGGAATGTAACAAAATATTTTATGCCTTCAATCTTACTATTTTTTTAATCTTTATTTTATTATTTTTATTTTCTAAAAACAGGGTCTCAATATGTTGCCCAGGCTGCCTCAAACTCCTGGGCTCAAAGGATCCTCCCATCTCAGCCTGGCAAGTAGCTGGGACTACAGGCACATACCAACATGCCCAGCTTTACTATTCTTAATTTAGGTGTGATTTAAACTTTGCATTATTCCACCAAATGGAAAGAATGTAGGGAGATTGAGTTACATCATCTGAAAATATTATATTTAAACATGAGAGATTGGTAGTTATACTTTATTGTTAAAGGAAACATTTGATTGGAAGGAAGATGGCATAATATAATGTTGCTAAAGTTTGTTTTATTATATTTTTTAAAAATTAGAAATTTTAAGCCAGGCGCGGTGGCTCACGCCTGTAATCCTAGCTCTCTGGGAGTCTGAGGCAGGCGGATTGCTCGAGGTCAGGAGTTCGAAACCAGCCTGAGCAAGAGCGAGACCCTGTCTCTACTATAAATAGAAAGAAATTAATTGGCCAACTAATATATATATATATATAGAAAAAATTAGCCGGGCATGGTGGCACATGCCTGTAGTCCCAGCTACTTGGGAGGCTGAGGCAGGAGGATTGCTTGAGCCAGGAGTTTGAGGTTGCTGTGAGCTAGGCTGACGCCACGGCACTCACTCTAGCCTGGGCAACAAAGCGAGATTCTGTCTCAAAAAAAAAAAAAAAAAAAAATTAGAAATTTTATTATAAAAATAATACTCATTTTGAAAATATTCAAATAGCACAGAAATGGAGTAAGTGGAAAATCACTATAAGGACATTTATCTCCAGCAGTATAACAAATTAGTTATTCTGAAGGGCTGTCCTAATTCAAAACTACCAAATCCTGTGTAGAACTTAATAAAATCTCAATAGGGAAGGAAAAAAAAAACTTGGACTGAAACGGAAACATGAGCAATAAGCATACAAGACAAGTGAAGCTATTTTAATGGCAAATGAAACTAACACTTAATCCTGAAAGACACTTGTAGGCCAGTAGCATGATGAAACAGCTAGAAGAAATAATTCTCCCTTTAGGCCCCCAGGCAGTGATTTTTTTTTGTCTTGTTTTGTTTTGTTTACAGATTATATGGACCACATGTGAGTTCACAGAAGCCAACAAACTTATAAGAAAATAAGCCACCATGAGTGATAATAGAAATAACAAATTATAGATTTAGACCCCCAAGGACTACAGATATTTGAAATTAGCTGATATAGAATATATAAAAACAAATCTGAAATATTTAAAGAAATAATAAGGCATATTTGTACTTACAAAAGTAGACAATATAATTGTTGAAATGAAAAAGAAAGCCTTAATGGATAAATATATTAGTCAGTATCTAGCCAAGAAAACAGAAACTATTCTGGTTATTTTAAACATGGAAAATTTAACACGCGGAATTGGTTACAATAGTTATTAAAAAGAACTAGGAGGGTAAAAGGGAGGAGAACTGTTAGAGCAAATGAAAGGTAAAAGAGGTAGTATCTAGAGCTCAGAAGTTGCTAACATTTCTTGGTTGGAGTCCACAAGCCTACATCCCACTGAAATGCTGTTGCAGTCAGTATTGGATCAACCAAAGTAATGTCAGCTCAATCAGGGCTGGAACAACCAAAAGTTGTTTGCCTTTTACCACACTGCTGGATTCTAAAATCGCCTTATTCGTACTTCTAGAACAGCAACTCCTTCCTTACAATGTCCCTTCAGTGCCTCTTATTAGAAAAATTGAATAGGAAACTTGTCAGAGGAACCAGACAAATGAGGACTCCTAGTCCCGTGCAATAGATAGTAGAGCCTAAAAGAGTAGGAATGAGGGCTTTAAGAGTAAACTAATGATTGGCAGAGTAGGTTATATAGCAATTTGGAAAAACTGAAAAGAGAATTAGTGAATTGAAAGAGAGATATGTTTAAAAATGACACAGTACAGCACAGAAAGACTAATACATGAAAAATATGAAAGAAAGGTAGAGATTTGTAAACTAAAATGTGAAATTCTGAGACTAATCAAAGACCCCCAAAGACAAAATAGAGGAAATGAAGGACAGATAATATATAAAGATCTAATGGCCGATAATTTTTCAGAAATGGTAAAGAACAGGGGTCTACAGACAGTGGAAACAATACATAACAAGCAAGAGAAATAAAATGAAATCCATACCTTGAGATAGTGTGATAAAACCACAGGTTATCAAAGACAAGAAAAGATACTTAAAGCAGCTTGAATGGGAAAAAAACAGATAATCTGAAAGAAACAATGAAATAAGCCACAGACTTCTCAATAGCAACAATGGAAGCTAGAAATTAATGGAATAATATTTGCAAAGTGCTGATAGAAAATACTTGATCAACCTAAAATTGGATGCCTAGCAAAACTTGCCTTCAAGCCAACAGTGAAAAAAAGATAGATAAAAGCCCAGAGTTTACCACCAACAGACATAAATTAAAGGAACTTCTAAAAGGTAATGATTAAAACAATTCAGTAAAATGACAGAAAAAAGGGAAGTAATTCCAAAGGAAAATCTGAGATGCTAGAAGGATTAGTAAGTGAAAAAATCGGCAACCTCAAGTAAACCCAATAAAATCTATATAAAATAACATTACTGTTATTACTACTAATAAATATTTCAGAATATTATGGGGGTACATTTAGGTGACATATATTGCCTTTGCACCACCAGAGTCAGAGCCACAAGCATGCCCATCCCCCAGACAGTGCACAACACACCCATTAGGTGTCAATATACCCATCCCCTCCTCCCCCAACCCACCTACCCAACACCCATTGAATGTTACTTCCATATATGCACATCTGTTGATCAGTTAGTACCAATTTGATGGTGAATATATGTGGTGCTTGTTTTTCCATTCTTGTGATACTTTTCACTTAGGAGAATGGTCTCCAGCACCTTCCAGGATAATACAAGAGGTATTAGTTCACCATTGTTTTTTGTGATAGCCTTAAATTCTTACATTAGAAAAAGAGAGAGGCTGAAAATTAATGACTTAAGCTTTCAATGTAATGAGTTAGAAAATGAACAACAGATTATTTTCCTAAAAAAAATTAAGAATCAGATACTAAAGAGTAGAAATTAATGAAATGAAAACACATTCAGCCAGTGGGATCAACAAAACCTGAAATTAGTTCTTTTAAAATACCTGTAGGCTGGGCGTGGTGGCTGACGCCTATAATCCTAGCACTCTGGGAAGCTCAGGCGGGAGGATCGTTTGAGCTCAGGAGTTCGAGACCAGCTTGAGCAAGAGTGAGACCCTGTCTCTACTAAAATAGAAAGAAATTAGCTGGACAACTAAAAAAAAAAAAAAATATATATATATATATATATTAAAAAAATTAGCAGGGCATGGTGGCACATGCCTGTAGTCCCAGCTACTTGGGAGGCTGAGGCAGGAGGATTGCTTGAGCCCAGGAGTTTGAGGTTGCTGTGAGCTAGGCTGTCACCACAGTGCTCTAGCCCTGGCAACAGAGTGAGACTCTGTCTCAAAAAAAATAATAAATAAAAGACCTATAAAAAAGACATATCTCTGAAAGTTTAATCAGTTAAAAATTAAAGATAAAAAGCAAAAATAAATGATATTATAAAGAAAAAAGGGGTACATGCCTACAGGTTAAGTAGAGATTTAAAAGGTAAAATGATACTATGAACAACTCTGTGCCAATAAATTGTGAAATCTTGGATGAAATGTACCCACTTTTAAGAATTATACCTTACCAGAAGTGACTCAAGAAATACAGAAAGCCAAAATAGTCCTATAGCCATTAAAGAATCAAATATTTAGTTAAAATCTTCTCATAATAAAGCACTAGACCTACATGTTTTCAACTGACCTCTGACCTTTCAAATAAAAGTCATTTCAAACTTAAACACTCTTCCAGAGAACAGAAGAAGAAAGAATACCTCCAAACTCAGCAATGTACACACATCTACATCAAACCCTTAATAGTCAAACTGGCAAAGACAGCAAGAGAAAGTAAAAGTACAATTTTTTTTCTCAGCATATTGTGGGGATACAAATGTTAAGTTACGTATATTGCCCTTGCCCTCCCTCCCTCCTTGAGCCCTAGAGTCAGAGCTTCAGGTATGTCCATCATTAGTGCACATCGCATTCAGTATGTATGTATGTACCCATCCCCTCTGCCCCCCCCCGACACCTGATAAATGTTATTCCTGTATGTCCACTTAGGTGTTGATCCGTTAATACCAATTTGCTGGTGAGTACATGTGGTGCATATTTTTCCATTCTTGGAATACTTCACTTAGTAGAGTGGGTTCCAGCTCTATCCAGGAATATGCAAGAGGTGCTATATCACCATTGTTCCTTATATCTGAATAGTACTCCATGGTATACATATACTACATTTTATTAATCCACTCATGTATTGATGGGCACTTTGGTTGTTTCCACATCTTTGCCATTATGAACTGTGCTGCTATAAACATTCGAGCGCAAGTGTCTTTTTCATAGAGTGACTTTTGTTCTTTTGGGTAGATGCCTAGTAATGGGATTGCTGGATCAAATGGTAGGTCGACTTGTATCGCTTTAAGGTATCTCCATATTGCTTTCCACAGAGGCTGAAATAGTTTGCAGTCCCAGTAAAAGTACAATTTGATCTCATTCATGAACATTAATACAAAATCCTAAATAAAACCTTAGCAAACTGAAAACAACAATGTATAGTTAAAAAAGAAAGAAAGAGGCCGGGCGCTGTGGCTCACGCCTGTAATCCTAGCTCTTGGGAGGCCGAGGCGGGCGGATTGCTCAAGGTCAGGAGTTCAAAACCAGCCTGAGCGAGACCCCGTCTCTACTATAAATAGAAAGAAATTAATTGGCCAACTGATATATATATAAAAAAAAAAAAAATTAGCCGGGCATGGTGGCGCATGCCTGTAGTCCCAGCTACCCGGGAGGCTGAGGCAGAAGGATCACTGGAGCCCAGGAGTTTAAGGTTGCTGTGAGCTAGGCTGACGCCACGGCACTCACTCTAGCCCGGGCAACAAAGTGAGACTCTGTCTCAAAAAAAAAAAAAAAAAAAAAAAAAGAAAGAAAGAAAGAAAATGCATCATGACCAAGGAAGGCATCTAAAGGAGGCAAGTATGGTTTAACGTTAGGGGGGAAATCTGTAAGTGTCAATTAGCATGTTGGCAGAAAGGAGAAAAAAACATGATCATCTTAACAGATTTTTTAAAAACTCACTTGACTCATTCATGAGTGCAATAAAAAGAAAAAAACCTTTTAGCAAAATTGGAATAGAAGGGAAGTCCTTAACATGATAGAGAGTTTCTATCAAGAACATGCAGCAAATATCATTCTTCCCAATGATATATGAGAAGCATTTTCTTTAAAATCAGAACAATACAATTTAATATTTTAGTGGAAGTCAGAGTCCCCACAACAAGAACAGAAAAGAAATACAAAGTATAATCATTGGAAAGAAAGAAATAAAACTACCTTCACTTGTGTTAATGACATGATTGTCAACATAGAAAATTCAAAATAATTTACAAGTGAATTATTAGAAATAATAGGAGTTTGGGAAAGTGACCATAAAATCAATATATAAAAATAAAGTTGCATTTCTAATACAAAAAAAGTTAGAAAAGGTATTATTTAGCAACAAAGATATAAAGTACATAGAAATAAAAATAACAAAAGTATACAAGATCTCTATGAAAAAACTATTGAGCAACATTAAAGATTTAAATGTAGTTTACACTAATACATTAGATTCAATATAGTCAAGATATCAGTTCTGTTGAAATTGATTCTTAAGTTAATGTGATTCCAGTGAAAGATTTTTGAGGAAATTGACTTAGGTCTAAATTTTATATGAAAAATCAAAGAACCTACAATAGCCAAGAGATTCCTAAAGAAGAATAAGGTGGATGAATTTGCTTTGTCAGAAAACAAGATTTGTTATAAAGCTTTAGGATTTAAGAAAGTGTGACATTAGCAGAGGAATAGTCAGCTTGACCAAGGAACAAAATATATTTTTTGAAATAACCTAAATATGTGATAAAACTTTTTTTCGAAAACAAAGGAATGATGAATATAAAATTTAGGATAATGATTCCCTCTGGCACAGGGAGTTTGAGATTATAGTTAGTATAGGTTCATGAAGCATTTCTATTATTCCGCTTCATAAGTCACATATGTATACATATTTTATATGTAATATATTAGTTTGATTCTAGGGCTGCCATGAAGAAAACCACAGGCTGGGTGGCTTAAAGAACAGATATTTTCTGCTCTCATAGTTCTGAAGACTGGAAGTCCAGGATCAAGGTGCTGGCAGGTTTGGTTTCTCCTGAGGCCTGTTTACTTTCTTGAAGACATCCACCTTCTCGTGGCTGTCTCTTCACATGGCCTTTTCCATGTGTGTGAGACCCATGTTGTCTGCTCCTATTTTTTATAAGGACACTAGTCCTGTTGTATTAGGATCAAGCCATCATGACTTCATTTAACCTTAATTACCTCCTTAAAGGCTCTGTCTCCAAATATAGTCACTTTGTGGGTAAGGTCTTCAACATATGAATTTTGAGGTTACTCAGTTTAGTCTATAACAATAATTTTTAATTAAAATTTTAAATAGAACATGCATCCCCACACTTACCCTTTTTGGTGTCCTGAAATTCTTAATATTAACTCCTTTTGGAATTTCTTTTTTTAAGAAAAGCAATTAAAAGGGCCTTTACAGGATAGGAATGGTAACATGATTTAACAGGCTTATTCACAAATCACTCTGCATAAGTCTGAAGTTTACATTTCAAGCCAGTGAATTGAAACGCCCAGGACTTTTAAATAAACCTTATAATAGAGACAAGAAAATGTTCTGAGTTTTCTGAATATTTTATTTAATCTTAGATAGTCTCAAA
This sequence comes from Microcebus murinus, assembly GCF_040939455.1. Taxonomy (NCBI): domain Eukaryota; kingdom Metazoa; phylum Chordata; class Mammalia; order Primates; family Cheirogaleidae; genus Microcebus; species Microcebus murinus. Next base: position 30,346,842 of record NC_134111.1, read on the forward strand.
TTATATTTCAAGGTGTTTTTTTCCTTCCATAAAGGGGTTAGAAAGATGTTGATTATTTTTTAGATGTTTTAGAAAACAATGTTAAAGAACAGTACTTACTAGGGAAAAAATACATACCTAAAAATAGTTTTATCACATGAGTTTATATTTTAGCACACAAACAAAAAAAATTACAAGTTTAATTTACAGCTATATTTTTAACATTTTCTTGCTTTACTCAGACTGAATGACTCAATGACTTAATATTTGTCTGCACCAACTAGGAATTTTTAGCAAATACCAGGAAGCTTTCATGTAATTCATACTATGTAAACCTTTTTCCTACCTGAATGTAATGTTTAACTTTAGAATACTTTTCTTTTGACATCATGTATTTCACAAGTAATGTACTCTGGGAGTTACCTAAAACAAGGAATAGGTTTCTTTCTTTTTTTTTTTTTTCTTTTATTTCATTATATTATGGGGGTACAGATATTGTTAGGATTACATATATTGCCCCTGCCACCTCCCCCCACTGTGCCAGAGCTTCAAGCGTGTCCAACCCCCAGGTGGTATGCACCACATCCATTATGTAAGTATACACCCTTCCCCTCCTCCCCGCTACCTGCCCACCACCCAATAAGAATTTTTTTTTCTTTTTTTCTTTTTGTTTTCTTTTCTTTTTTTTTCTTTTCTTTTTTTTTTTTTTGGCATTTTGGTTACCTTGTATCTCTTTGCCTCTCCCTAAGAAGGGTTAGAGGCATTCTCTTCCCCGCCCCCAATGCTCGCCACATCCCTAGGGTATGGGTCTCCCCCCCCCACCCAATCCCTGGTGAGTACCACCACCATTTGAGCACCATAGTTTTAATCAGTCGGTACCAATTTGATGGCAAGTAGATGTGGAGCCCATTTTCCTAGTCTTGTGTCGCCTCACTTTGGATAACAGGTTTAAGCTTAATCCAGGATAGCATAAATGGTGGGTTCTTATCAGCAGACAGCATTCCCATCTAATATGTTCATCTTCCTGATTTTAGAAAACATGTAAGAATTAATGGAAGCTTCCAGATGTTTTTACAATACGCATATTTCAATTCTGTATCTTGTCAAAGCTTAAGAGCCTGAAAGCTGATAGATATGTTGATAAAGTTGTCAGATAAAGGCAAATATTTACAAATTATTGTTCTGAAAACAGATCAGTTAATATTTATTTGTCTTAGGTTTTACAGTTTTGTTCAAGGGATAAAGATATGCAACATGTATTCTATGAAAGGATATTTCTGTTGACCTTTATATGTATCCACTTTTTTTCTGTTCTGTCTGACTTGTATTGAATTATTAGAAAACAATGGAACACTTAATAATTTTTTTTGTAGCTTACCTCATAGTCTGCATTATGTAAATTTCTGTTTTACTTTTTTCTCACCAAGTAGCAATTAGTTAATTGTTTATTTCTGAATATGAGTAGTGTTATTTATTACAAATGTATATATTTTTAAGTAATATAGACAAAGGTTATATTATAATAGGGTTTTTGGAAGACATGCTATCATATTTCATTATTGCCATAGTTATTTCTAGAATAACAATGTAGACAATATACAGTAACATAGCAGGAATCCACAAATAGGGTTTGATTGATTTTTATAACAAAATCAACTGAGGAACTACCAAATACTCTATTTCTTTTTAGTATTATACAGTACATCAGTGTTTTCCAGTATGTTGTATCTAGTCTTCCACTTCTATCAAAATTACCTAGAGATGCTTGTTAAAAGTACAGATGCCTAAATGCTACCTTAGACCTAGTCAATCTGAATATTTTCAGTTTATCCTGGAGATCTGCATTTTCACAAGCAATGCTGGTAATTCTTAAGCACTCTACAGTTTAAGAATCACTAATGTACACAATAGCCAGAGTACAGTACAAGCTTTGTTCCTTGTCTTTTTTTGTGTGTTTCACTTTACAAATTACTTCTTAAAAATATTATATCTGGGGGGCTGGGCGTGGTGGCTCACGCCTGTAATCCTAGCACCCTGGGAGGCCTAGACTGGCAGATTGCTTGAGGTCAGGAGTTCGAAACCAGCCTGAGCAAGAGCAAGACCCCGTCTCTACTGTAAATAGAAAGAAATTAATTGCCCAACTAATATATATAGAAAAAATTAGCCAGGCATGGTGGCACATGCCTGTAGTCCCAGCTACTCGGGAGGCTGAGGCAGCAGGATTGCTTGAGCCCAGGGGTTTGAGGTTGCTGTGAGCTAGTCTGACGCCATGGCACTCACTCTAGCCTGGGCAACAAAGCGAGACTCTGTCTCAAAAAACAAATAAAAATGAAAATAAAATTATATCTGACAGTTCTTTTACGCCTTGGTTTAAATCAAATAGCAACTTAAACCAAGGAGAACCAGCCTCAGCTGTAGCTCTGTGCTAAATGGCCTTCTCTACTCTAGTCTACCTGAGGAGCTTCTCTCCATCCTTTACAACCTGTTACTACCCTGTGTTTGTCTTCATCAGGCCTAAACAGCATTCATAAAATCCAACCCATGTTTTTTTGTTGCAGTGACCTTTATTATTCTCTACCGAGAATATTTTATTTTAAGAAATATTTTAGTCCGTTCGTAACTTAGGGGATAATAGTTACAATAAAAGATTCACTTTCATTCCTTTATTCAGTGTAATTGCAAATTGGAGATGTTTAAAAAAATTCACTATCCTTCAGCCTCTTAAATATAGCCTGTAATTCTCTGCTAGGAGCTACAGTTTATTTCTTTTCTGAATTTCTGGAATTTAGTTAGCTCCAGAAACATACGCTACAGGCCTTTTGATATTCCCTTTGTTATATAGAGCCCAAGGGAGCTAAAGATAAAGGCTTTCTAACAAATTATTCAGTTCTCATTCTTGTGAGAGTTTCTGGATAAAGGAAAAAAGGAAACTACCAGCATATTTTGGAGAAATTGAAAAGTAGTTTGGCAGTCCTATGGGAAAGTATTTCTATGTAATCTTTTAAATTTATGTCCACTGGATCTGTTTTGCATAGATTGCAGAATCTCTTCTTCAACCTCCTATGCTATTAATATGAAGAAATAAATCACTTCCAGTAGTCAAAAGTCTAAAATTAAGGAAATTAAACAGTATATTGCTTAGACTTCTCTGTTCCCCTAACTAGTTAGAATAACAAAACATTAAAGTGGCAGTCTATAATTGACACTTTCTCCCAAGACATCTCTCACCTTATATCTTCACAGATTATCAGGAAGTTGATGTTGAAACTATATTGAGAAACAGACTGTGTACCCAAAAATAAAAAAGAACAAACTGCTGATTTCATTGGTTCCCATGCACCAATGCTATAAACCAGTGCTTCTAAATAATCCTAACTCAAATTAACCAGACATACCAGATTTGAGAGGCCAACAGCAGATGTCTCTTTGACCATGGCTTTGGTCTCTTCTTCCTTTTATTCTGGTTCGGGAAGTCTCATCTTAGCCTCAAGTTCACCAACTCTAATAAAGTACAGGCTTTAACCAGATGAAGTGCAGATAGAGCAGATGTGCTTGATGTTCATGTTCAACTGTAGTCACAGTGACACAAGGAGACTGGTAAATTGAGAGTAAGAAGAAGACTAGTTGACAATCACTGAGGATACATTGTAATTTTGAATTGGAAGGAAAAGGTCATGCTTACAGCTAAGGTAGACATTTAGGCAATGTGAACATAATGCTGTCTCATATGTTGTTTACACTTTTTATTAGTTTATGTTACATATTTTCTGACTTAAGATTTACAGATAGTCCGTGTGGTGGCTCAAGTCTATAATCCTAGCACTGTGGGAGCCCGACGAAGAGGATGGCTTGAGGCCAGGAGTTCAAGGCCAGCCTGGGCAACATAGCAAAGACCTTGTGTTTACCAAAAAAAAAAAAAGGATTTACAAATAACTACAACTCCATTTTTGCAATCAGCAAGCATATGGGGTCCTCTTCTTGTTTTCTGATATCTTAATTTTACTGTGTGGCTGAATTGTGGTAATATTTTATGGTATTATTTTAATCTTGTATTGAAATCAAGATTATATTCACCTCATAAATCATAAATAACTTGGGTAGCTTTTGCTCTTTTTATATTTTCTGGAATAACTTGAAATAGGAATTAACTATACTTGGAAAATTTGGTAGAACCTACTATCAAAGTCATCCTGGGGTTTCTTGAGAGGGGTGGTCTTTGACTATTACTTCAATTTTTTATTATTTATTTAAGTTCTTTATTTTTTCTTGTAACAATTTTGATATTTTATACTTTCCTGGGAATTTATTCATTTCATCTCTGTTTTCAAATATTTTAGTATGTAGTTGTTCATAATAACCATTTTTATGTTCCTTAATCTCTGTAATATCTATAGTTATTTCCCCTTTTTCATATCGTACTGTATTGTACATTCTCTCTTTTATCTTTTTTCAGTCTCAACAGAAGTCTATTTATTTTACTCATCTTTTCAAATAATTAGCTTTTGGGCTGCTATTCTTTCTTGTTTCTTATTATTGTCACTGTTAATATTGTTCTCTATGTCATTCTGTCATTATTTCTTTCCTTCTTGAGCTTGCTCTGTGACTTTTTTGTAACTTCTTTATTTGTATGTTTAACTCATATAATTTTAATCTTTTGTGTTTCTTGATAAGTATATTTGAACTGTTAACTTTCTTCTATCTCCTACATCAACATCTGTCCTTACTTTCTTTCCTAAGATTACTGGAGATTAAGTTTTGTATTCCTATTTAAGGCCAAATTTTTTCCACTTTGACATTTCCTTTCCTGTTTCCTCCATGGCCTTGTTTTTAGTCCTAGTCTTAGTGTTGGAGTTTGGGATGTAAGGAGCAGAAAACCCATTCATGCTACAAGAAAAGAGGAGTTACTGTAAGAAGACCAGTGGACCATAACCAGAAAGCTATCAGATACCAAAGCAGTTTTCTCTCTCTGTCTTTCCTTAGGGACACATCTCTCATGGAGCCTCTGCCTCTTGCCACACATACTTGCCCTGTTCTGCTTTCTCTAAAAGCTGGCTTCTTCATGTTCTGCCTTACCAATGCCTTCTTTAGCCACTCATAGATTTTGTTTTGTCTAACTGCATCTTTAAGGTGGCTCATTACTGCTGTCCTATCATTTTTTTCTATACCCCACCCTTACACCTCAGTTTCTACCACTAACCAGCCTATTATTTCCATATTTGTTAGTTCGTATTCTTAATAAAGAGAATCTAATTGGCTCAACTCATCTTTTCATAATAGGTAACACATCATTAACTAACCTATATACCTACCATTTGTCAGTTACCTGTATTGAGGGGTGAGGAATCACACAGTATAAGCCATGCTATTGTGGGCGAGGGCTGTGGGCTAGGCATTTCCCCTTAGAGACATAGTGGGAGAACAGGCTCCAGCACTCTCTAATAGGCCTAGCATTCTTATACAGTTTCGCTCCATTAGTTCCTTCACCTCATAGTTTAATTTTGTCTTGTCACTCTAAACAAAATTCCTCCTTTGATCCTGTTCTTGGCTAGCTATTTAATATTTCAACTCATTCTTCTTTTTACATCATCCATTGTTCTCAAAAGAGTAATATTTGCTGTGTTCACATCCTCATCTCTCATTAACTTTTCATCCCATTAAAATTGGGCTTCCTTTTCTATTATATTCTTGGAACTGCTCTTACCAAGGGCATCAAGGATCTTCTAATTGTCATATCTAGTGGACATTTTTCAGTCCTTAATTCACTGCCTTTTCTTTTTTAAAAAATAGTGTATTTTAACAGCAAACTTACAGGAACAGCACAGAAGACTGACAACGTTTAAAACATATACTTTCATGTAGGACAACGGAGTTAGGAAAGTATAGTGATTGGATGGAATCTACTGTATGATAAAAATGCTACAAACATTATTCAGTTGCTATCAATAAGAAATTTACTTGTTTTTTAAAAGTCCCAATGCTGGCATTTTCCAGAAAAACTTAACAGGTTTATTTATAATTGTTGCAAAGTTCAACAGCTGAAGCTTGTTCACTGAAACATTTTGACTTGTATTAATGCTTTATGTCCTTGCATTTATATTAAAAATTAGCATACAAATGCAAATGGAAAAACTGCCAAAATCTGATTTCTGCCTCCTATTTTTCAATCATATACGTAGGTACATTTTGACCCTGCGGCAAAAAAATAATGTGTAACGTTTAGAACTACCAATAACAGGAAGAAGAGAAAAAAGAATTTTTTTGAGATGAGATGTTTTCCATCACAGTGGGTTCTTAAGCACTTACACATATGCAATGTGCTAGCTGGATGTCTTTTAGCATATTGTTACACGTTTGGCATAGATAGCACACACACTGGTGCCTTCAAAAAGGCCAGCCAGATAGGCCTCCCTTGCCTCCTGCAAAGCACGAACAGCTGCACTCAGGAAGTCCAGATCTGTTTTGAAGTCTTGAGCAATTTTTCACAGCAGATGCTGGAAAGGAAGTTTGCAAATCAGAAGTTCAGGGGACTTCTGATAACTTCTGATTTCACCAGTACCACAATACCAAGGCCTGTGACTATGAGGTTTCTTAACACCTCCAGTAGAGGACAGACACACTCTTGCAAGCAGCTTTTGTAGCCAGTTGCTTCCTGAGTGCTTTACTTCCAGTGTATTTGTGGGCAGTGGGCTTTCTAGGAACCGTGGTAGAGAGACCTCCTTATATACCCAGCTTCTTCAGCTGGAGTTCAGTCAGCTATAGGTGGCACCAGCGACCATGGCACCAATGTGGCTATGGACACAATTGCATTGCCCTTTTCTCAACATCTAACATTCATGAAAACTGTTTCTAAAAATGTCCTAACCCTTAGGTTTCTGTGAATCCATGATACTGCTTATTATCTCTGGCTATTCTTGCTTTTTATCCTTTTGTAGGTTTTTTCTATGCCCCTCACGTAAATGTTGATATTCCTCAGATTACACAATTACCTAGTACTCTTTTTATTCTGTGTACTCTCCACTTTTGTAGTTTCAGCTATCACATTATAAGCTATTGATTACAAAATTTGCATGTCCAGCCTAGACATGCAAATTCCCCACTGAATTTAAGATTCATATAGCCATGGATGGTCTTCGAGCATCTCAAAGTCAACATGTCCTAAACTGAGTTGTTTATTCCCAATCCCAAATTTGTACTTCCTATATTTTTTGTTTCATTTGTTGGTTTAGCCATTCACCAGTCAGGCAAACTGGAAGTATGGAAATCTTCATAGTCCAGGGTTGGAAAACATACGACACACATGCTACCATTCCCCAATCCCCTGCTCAGAACAGATACAGGACTCCTGAACGCCCATGCTGTGGCTACCTCATTCCATTCTCAAAATAGGCACATGTCTTTCATTACCAGTCCTAATGAGGTTGGATGACATCACAGAATTTTTTTTTACCTGGTGTTTCAGGTGGCAACTGTCAATCAGGTAGGTTTGGTGCCCTGCTATTCTTATTTTCCTCTTCGTGTAGTCACCTTTAGAACTACATCAAAGAGTTTTCTTGCCTTCTGGATTACAGCTGGGTTTGGCCCATTGAGAAGCATTTGGAGAAGATCAGAAAGTGGGAGGAGTGTAAGATTAGAGTAATCTTACAGGATTGCCACTGATTGGTACATCCCTTTAATGAAGGGCACAACTCCTTTCAACACCCAGAAAGTGTTCTTTTCTGGCTTAGGTGTAATAATAGCAACAACCCCAATATTGCTAGCCTGGGGTCACACAATATCCTATGTCAGTTTCCCTAAATTTGCACATTGTTTTGTAGATAAAGTTTTATGCAAATTTCCCAGTTTAAGTGTACTGTCTTATTTTCTGCCAGAATCCTGACTCGTAGTATATAAGTTAAAAATTATTGGTTATCCCTTTCCTAGACTCCTTACATTGTCTTCAAGCACAACATAGCCATATAATTACTAAGACTTGCTGATTTCAGATTCCAAATATTACTCAAGTATATGCCTTCTCTCTAGTCTCACTCTCAAAATCCTAGAGGCTCTCATTATATCTCTATGAAATGAAAAAATGTGTGAAATAGAAAAAGATTGACATTGAGGTAAACTATTTAGCAAAGGTCATCAACCCCCAGCAAACTGATTATATGGTCTACTTGATTATATTTGGCTTTATTATTCTCTAGTGAATCCATGAATGTGCATTTTGTAACCCCTATGTTTCTGTCTTATAATCCTTAAATTTTAAAAGATCATTGTTTTTTTAGTTTTGATTTATTTATGAATATAGAATGCTTTATCTCGTGGAATCTCAGAAGGAATCCTAACATATAAAATAAATGAAAGTGGAGCTAGTCAGGTAAAGCAGTCTTAGAACCTAAGACACAATAGGAAAGTTATTTCTCAGCATCTATTACCAGTGCTTAATAAATATTTGTGTTCCCCCATTTATTTTCTCCAACTCAACTTTATTGCTACCTTGGCTGTGTGCCAAACTGGCATGTATGAAATATTCTCACTCAACCTTAGCCATAATATTCTAATAAATAGTCTGCTCCATTTTACTAACAGAGAGTTTGTCCTACCCATATTCACCAAAATAATTAAAAACTGGTTATAATGAGATCGTGGCTCCTATTCCATCTGGTCAGGTTGATTTTTCAAGAAAGGTTCTTGTTTCAAAGGCATTTTTAATTGCCATCCAGCATGAAGATTGTTTTATTCTCATTTTTATATGAATTAAAGAAATTTAATGAAAGAAATGTGGGGAAACTTCCAGTTTATCGAAGGAATTCCCCATTCTAATGTAAGCTGAATATCATTCTCTGGTAAGTATGTTAGCCTAGCCCTTTTACAACTATATTGTATGGCTAGACTTACTGAACTTAGCAGTTAGCCAAAAAAGTCTTTTTTTTTTTTTTTGAGACAGAGTCTCGCTTTGTTGCCCAGGCTAGAGTGAGTGCCGTGGCATCAGCCTAGCTCACAGCAACCTCAAACTCCTGGGCTCGAGCGATCCTTCTGCCTCAGCCTCCCTGGTAGCTGGGACTACAGGCATGTGCCACCATGCCCGGCTAATTTTTTATATATATATCAGTTGGCCAATTGATTTCTTTCTATTTATAGTAGAGACGGGGTCTCGCTCTTGCTCAGGCTGGTTTTGAACTCCTGACCTTGAGCAATCCGCCCGCCTCGGCCTCCCAAGAGCTAGGATTACAGGCGTGAGCCACAGCGCCCGGCCCTAAAAAAAAAAAAAAAGTCTTTTTTTATATCATATAGTATTAATGATATCTCTTCTATCTTCCATTTACTGTTATTTTTTAAACAAAATTCAACCTTTATTTAGATTGAAATAAACTATACAAAATTTATTTTTTTCACCAAAAATAACAGCAATATTTTCCATATTATTTCTAGATAAACCACAAAACACTTATTTTTGTAGCTTTTCCCGATTTTGCTTATAAATCAAGATGAGGCAGTAAAGTCATGGAAAAAGATAGAAGAAAAAGACAGGTCAATTGTTAGTATCCATGGCCTGCCATTTACTCTTATTTTTAAGGTGACTGCTTTTACCCCTTTAAGGATATTTGGATTCTAATTCTGTTCTGCATCCATTCTTCTAACTCAGTGTATCTGTATAGCTGATATTGTCTTCATCCTAGTTAATGGGAAATAATGTTTATTTGAATAAAACTGCAGAGAAAGCTTTTTGATGTGTCAATAGAGAACCCCATCTATTAGGAGGCTGACCATGGAAATTGAGTCATAAATCTGTGAATAGTCATTCAGTTAATAATAAATATATCTGACTTTGGAGATATCATCTAGCTCTTACTTTGACATCTGGCCCACAAGGAGATGTTGAATGACTTTGCCTAATGCCCTCTTAAAATCAAATTAACTATTGCTAGCACATTTTTCAGATATGCCAACCAAGTAATAACTTTCAGAAAATGATTGAAGTTAGTCTGACATGTCTTCTTCTTGGTGAAGCCAAGCTAGCTCATAGTTCTCAGTGCCTTCCTTTCTAAGCACATGGAAAACTATTAATGCCTTCTAGAAATCTTCCAAAGTTTAGCAGCACAGTTTAAAGCATAGTTGGTTTATAATTTAAGGTCTCCACATTCTTTCCTTTTTGAAAATAATAGAAATAGTTTTATTCTCTAGTCTTCCAGCATCACTTCTGTCTCTTTCATCCTTCAATGATACCATCATCAATCCAGTCATTTATTTCATTTCTAGGTTCTCTCATTCATTTCTTTCAGGAAATCATATGGGTCAAGATGCTTGGCCTAATTTAAAGCGGGTAAAAGATCTGCTACTGTTTGTTCACCTAAGCTTGTGATTTATTCTTTTAAAAAATTTATATTTTGAAACAATTTTAGACTTCAAGTTACAAAAATAGTGCAGGACATTTCTGTATATTCTTTCCCTAACCTCTCCTAATGTTAACACCTTGTATACCCATAATCTAAGTATCAAAACTAAGAAAATAGCATTGGTACAATATTAACTACAAGCTTTCTTCTGATTTCACTAGTTTTTCCATTAATGTACTTTTTGTGTTTCAGGATCCCATCTACAATCCTATATTACATTTAATTTTCATGTCTCCTTAGTCTCCTCCAATCTATTAGAATTCCTTAGTTTTTTCTTATCTTTCATGACCTTGACACTTTCAGTACTATCCAGGAATTTTGTAGAATGTCCCTCAATTTGAGTTCTTCCGATGTTATTTCTTGATTAAATTGAGATTATATATTTTGGGAACAAATACCTAGAAGTGGTGTGCCCTTTTCAGTTCATTAAACCAGGGGGCAGATGATGTTGATATGTCTTATTACTGATGATACTAACCTTGAATAATTTGTTTCAGGGATATCTGTGAGGTTTCTGTACTGTAAAGTTGCTATTTTCCCTTTTGTAATTAGTAAGTATTTGGAAGGAAATACTTTGAGACTATGCAAATATCCCCTTTCTTCTTAAATGTTCACCAACTATTTTTAGCATTCATTAACAGATCATGCCTGCTATAATTATTACTGTGGGGTTTAATAGTGATTTTCTATTTCCTTCATTCCTTCTGTATTTATTAATTGGAATTCTTCTGTAAGGAAGAGTTGTTTCTTCTTTTATTTATTTATATTTAGAAACTTTATTAAGATATAATGTGTACATATTTAAAGAGTACATTTTGATCTTTTAACATATGTGAAGCCATCACCACAATCAAGATAATGAAAATACCCACAATCACCAAAAGTTTTTTTATATTTCTTTCTAATCCGTTTCTCTAACTCTTCCCCATCTTCCTTCCTGTCCCCAAGCACTGTACTACTTTCTGTCACTGTCGATTAGTTTCCATTTTCTAGAATTTTATATATGTGAAACAATGCAGTCTATATTCTTTTTTTTTTCAATTGACTTCTTTCACTCCAGATAATTATTGTGAGATTTATTCTTGCTGTTTCATGAATCAATAGTTATTTTGTTGTCTGAGTTATATTCCATTCTAGGGATATACCATAGCTAGTTTATATATCTGTTGACCTGTTGATGGATATTTGGGTGCTTTCTTTTTATTAGAGTTAACAAAATTAATCTTTGTCTATAATTTTAGTTTGGGCCTGTTGTGTCATTATATTTGAACTGTGATTTTTATAGGCAGCATATTATTGATTCTGTTTTTTAAATATAATCTGACAACCAATGCCTTTTATTTGGACTGTTTGGACCATTTATATTTAATATGGTTATTGATATGGTTCAGTTTAGTCTATCATCTTGCTGTTTATCCCATGTTTCCCATTTTATAATTGTCCCGTCTGCTTCTTTGTTGTATTTTTTCCTCTCTTTCTACCTTCTTTTGAATTGAGTACTTTTTATAATTCAGCTATTATTTCCTTTTTTGGCTGTTTATCTATAACTATTTTGTTATCTTATTGGTTGTTTGGGATTTATATTATACATCTTTAACTTCTCACCATCTACATTGAAATGATATGATGTCACTTCACTTATAGTGGTAGAACCTTAATTAGTGTATTTCCATTTCTCCTCATCTGACTTTTGTGCTGTGAGTATGATATAGTTTACTTTTTTATATCTTATAAACCCTATACTACATTATTTTTTAATTAAAATATAGTCAATTCTTTTTATAAAAATTTTAAATATAAGAAAAAGATCATATATGTTTACCCATATGATTACCATTTCTGGTGTTTTTATTCCTTTGTCTTAGATCTGGATTCCAATCTGGTATCATCTTGTTTCTCCTGAAGGATTTTTTTTTACCATTACTTGTATGTAGAGCAGGTCTGCTAGTGATGAAACCTTTCAGTTTTTGTATATCCAAAAAAGGCTTTATCTCCTCTTCATTTTGTAAAGATATTTTTACTGTACATAGAATCATAGCTTGACATGGTTTGGTTTTGTTCCTCAGTATTTTAAAGATGAGAGACCACTATCTCCTCACATGCATTGCTTTCATTGAGAAATCTGCTATCATCCTTAACTTTGTTCCTCTGTGCGTAATATGTTTTTTTCTCTGGCTGCTTTTTGATACTTTTACTTTAGCACTGATTTTGAGCAATTTGATTATGATGTGCCTTGGGGTATTTTTTTTCATGCTTTTTGTGTCTCTTGGAATATAGATTTATAGTTTTCATCAAGTTCTGAAAAGTTTCAGCCATTATTTCTTCAAAATTTGTTTTGTTCCCTCCTCCTTTGGGAATTCCAGTTATTCATAGAGGAGGGCACTTGAATTATTCCATGGATCACTAATGCTTTGTTCATTTTATTTCAGTCTCTTTTCTTTCCATGTTTTAATTTGGGTTTTTTCTATTGTATGTCTTCAAGGTCACCAATCTTTTCTTCTGTACTGTCTAATCTGCTGTTAATCCCATCTAGTATATAAGTGTTCTTGTCTGCTCATTCAAAAGTCTGTCAGTTCTAGATCAGTTTTAATTGATTGATTTTTTAAAACTGAAATTTTCATTGAGTTAATTGTAGATTCACATGCAATTATAAGAAGTAATACAATAATACAGAGAAATACTGTGTACCCTTTATTAAATTTCCTCCAATGATAACATGTTGTAAAACTTTAGTAAAAGATCACAACCAGGATATATTGATACAGTACACTAATCTTGCTCAAATTTCCCTAATTTTATTTACTTATACTCATTTGTGTGCATGTGTGCATGTGTGTGTTCAATACAGTTCTGTCCTGTGGTAGATTCAAGTATTGACCTTCACAGTCAAAATAGAGATTAGTTCTACTGCCAGAATAATCTCTCGTGTTGCCCTTTGATAAGCACACCCACCTCTTCCTTGCTCCCACTACACCCCCATCTCTAATCGCTGCAACAACTAATCTGTTCCCCATTTCTAAAAGTTAGTCATTTCAAAAATGTTATATAAATGAAATTATAGAGTACATAACATTTGGAGAATGGCTTTTTCACTCAGCATAATTCCCTGGAGGTTCATCCAAGATTTGGTTGATTTTTCTCCTCAGTATGTGTTATATCTTCCTGCTTCTTTGCATGCCTGATTATTTTTATTGGATGCTAGACATTGTGGGTTTTTTTCTTTTTGTGTCCTGGGAATTTGTTTTTGCCTTTAAATATTCTTCGGCTTTGTTCTAGGATGCAGTTAAATTACTTAGAAAAAACAATTGGATCCTTTCAAGTTTTGCTTTTAAGAGTTAGTAGGTAGTATCACAACAGTGTTTAGTCTACGTCCACTTATTCTCCACTACTGAGCAAGACATTTCTGTGTATTCTACCCTATACCCATGAGTTATAAAGTATTTTAGTTCCCAGCCCTGTGTGAATACCAAGCTCTGTTCCCTCTGTTCTTTCAGGTGATTCTTTCCTCAGATTCAGTTAGTCTCCTCACATGTATGCACTGATCAGTAACCTGCTGCATACTCAAAAGGAACCTTCTCTAGGTGCCTTTCTTCTCTAGATGCATTTCTCTGTTTGTGTGGATCTCTCTTCTGCAGTGTCCTGTCCTGCAAGCTCATACTGCCTTGGTCTCCCCAACTCCTCAGATATATTTCCTCTACTTAGAGTGTCTGCTGAGCTTGTACTAGGCTCACCCTCTCAGCATACAGCCTGGGAAACCTCTCAAGACAATAAGCTATGGAAGTTCTAGGATTCGTTTCACTTGTTTCCTCTTTCTGAGGGATTTCTCTTCTTCGGTGACTGCTGTCCAGTGTCTTAAAAACCATTGTTTCATGTATTTTGCCTGTTGGGAGGGTTGTCTCAGGCAAGAGAGCAAATCTGACTCATATTTCTCCATCTTGACTAGAAGCCAAAGTCCTCATTATTTATTTTGAATCAAATTTATTTGATCATTTTGACATGAGGTTTATTCTCTTTGATAAAGAATATGGAACCAAAATTGAAATTTAATTGTTTTTTATTTTCATGTTGCTATTACAGTGTTCATCCAAGTAAAAGTCTTTCCTTTACTTTTCTTGTTGTTCCAATCATAATTTTAAAGGCTTCTTTTATATCTTGAGGATTTTTCTAAAGCCTCAATTCATTCTGGACTTCATAAACTTTATAATATTGTCCTCACTTATCTTTCCATTTCCTCTCCCTTTTTTTCTACCTTTCTTACTTCCTTCTATTCAATAAATATTTTTGAGGGCATGTAATATTCTACATGTTATGCTAAGCACTGAAAATAATGCCATGGAAAGGACAGAGAAAAATTGTTGATCTCTTGATTATATTCTAATGATGAGAGAAAGATAAACACATAAACAAAATTATATTAGTTAGAAATATGTGGTATGAAGAAAATAACATGCATTGTGGGGTGATGTTTGAGCTGAAATGTTAGTAATGAGTACCAGAACAATGTTCAGTATAAGTCTACTTTTTCCCCACCACTGAATAAGACACTTTTGAATATTCTATCCTATACCCCATGAGTTATGAAGTAATAAACAAGAAAAGCCATGGAACGAGCTGGGAGAGCATTCAAGAAAAAGGAAACAGCAACTGCAAAAGCCCAAAGTCAGTAATAAGTTTTACATGTGTAAGGAACAGAAAGAAGGACAACATGACTAGAAAGTCATCCATGAAGGCAAGAGTTGTAGGAAAACACATAAGGCCTAAATGGCTGAATCTTAGGTTATGTGCCTCGCCTTTTACTTTTGAAACTTGGCTTCTTTATACTCGAGACACTTAGAAATCTCCCTGTGCAACCATTTGAGGCTATACACATATTCCTCTGGTATCTTCCTCTTTAGGTTTAGGCTTGTTGTATATTCAAAGTGTCCTTTTTGAAAAAAAAAAAAATAACTTGAAAACGTAATTTGTCTTCCATATAATAGGTGCTGGCTATGTACTTTTATCTGACTTTGAATACTTTGAAATATGATTTTCCAATGTGTAAAATAATTGTGTGACCACTCCAGCATACACATCTCAGGCTCTTACAAACTCCAAGAAAACATGTCCCATTATTCCAATTATGCATATTATTATTGGTCAGAGAATAAAGAAGCACAAAGAAGCAGTTTGAAGAGACAGCTGTGAACAAAATTTTGTCAGGTTGCCGGCTTTTATCATAAGGACTTCTAGCAGCTTGCTTCTCTCAGTCCATTCTCAACACAGCAACAAGAGATACCTTTCTAAAGTGCAAATAAAGTTTTGTCACTCCTCTGCTTATATTCTTTTGATGGCATCTCATTGCAATTAAAATAAAAATCGAAACACGATTGTGGCTAATAAGGCTCTCCATGATTCTCTCCCTGCCTATTCCTCCAACCTTATCTCATACCACTCCTGCTTCCCCGTTACCCTCCGTTACACTGAACTCTTCCTTCAGTTTCTATAACACACCCAACTTTGTCCAGGTCTGTGGTTTTTCACATACTATTTCCTTTACCTTGACTACTCTTCCCCTGATCTCTTCTTATGGCCAGCTTGTTTCTCATTCTTCAGGTCTTGCTTAAATGTCACCTCCTCAGAAAGGACTTCCCATCCACCTAATGGAGTTCCTCACCCATATTCTTTCTTAGGCCCATATTTATTTATTTCATGGCACTTAACATGACCTGCAGTTATTTTATTTGTGTATATTTGTTTGCTGGTTTTGATCTTTATCCATCACTGCAATGCAAGCTTCAGGAGAGCAGGATCCAGATCTCCGTTCTTCCTTACACTATCCCCAGTGCCTAGCACTAGATCTGATATGTAGTAGGCCCTAATGAAAGATTTACATGATTTTATTTGAGTTTATACCTAGTTTATATGTTTTTGAATGGATGAATGGACAAACGTATTAGAAATAAAATCATAAAACTTAGATTAAAATTGACTTTCTTTTTTTTTTTTTTTTTTTTTTTTTTAGAGTATCCAGAAACAGAATAAAATTGACTTTCAATGAAGATTTTCTTTAATACTGAAGTATTAAAAAGTCCAGTAAGGGAAAAAGGACTTATCAGTGTTGTAGAATCCTCATTATCTGAATTACTGATTCAGTGTGACCCAGTTACTCTTGTAACTTGCTGAATAAGATGAAAAAGATTAACATGAATATTATTGTCTCATGTCATGCATTTTTACTAAATACAATTTCATTTTTAATTGTTTACGACAAATCTTCCTTTTGTATTTTGTAAGATTAGTGAAGATTTGATAATGTGAAATTTCCCAGTGGCTCTCTGATCCCTGAAGTAGGTTGAAGCTGCAAGGAATTTTCTTAGAAAAATAAAATTTATGTGATAGTAAGATGTTTGATAATGCCTGATGTATAAGAAAACCATGGTTGAAAATATGAAATAGCATGGGATTTTTTTCTGTTCATTTTTAAGCATTAGTCACATAATACTTGTAAATCACAGCATTTATATTACAATATCCTAGGGTTTTTTTCCCAAAAACAATATTGTCTGTTGAAGTGTTCATGCTTAAAAGATACAGATTTCCACTGCTGTTGTCTGTTGAAATGTACATATTTAAAAAATTAGAATTATCATTGCAAACACATCTTTGGATTTATTTGTTTATTAGTAGTAAGAAATAACCTGATAATCTAAATTTAGTTTATTGAGGGTTTCAGGATTATTTTCTTAGAAATGTAGTAAATCCCTTTCATTTTCCCTTTTGTTTTTAGTATAAAAATGCATAGTTACATTTTGCAGTTGCCCACTGTGTTTAATAGATGTCTTATACATCAACATCTATTTTCTGATTCTATTTTGTATATTTTTCTGACAAAAATAATGAATCAATAGCTAGTAATACTGCTTAGCCACGAGCTATATATATGCTGCCAAACGTTACGTAACCTATTTCAAAGACTGTGTAGATCATTAGAGACTGGTTTATCAGCTGATTGGTTAGTCTGATTCATCAGTATTCATCTTGAGAACTGTAATAATAAAAATTTTAAAATATCCCCATTGATGTTTAAAAACAAAAAGCTTCAGTAAAGACCCAAATTTTTAAATGGTACCTATAGTTAGAAATAAAGAAATCTTTATCTTTTTATTCTGCACCTTTCCTTCTGTATCAGGTTGCCATGGAAATTTCTTCATTAACTTTAGATTGATTTGCCCAGAGATAAAATTGCTTGCATCATTTTATCTTTTAATGTTCCTAAAGACTCCTGAAGCCAACTTTAGTGTTTTAACCTGTAAGTCATTCCAGATCCCAAGAGTTTCTGCCATGCTAAGTATTTTTGAAACTCAAACAAGACACATTGATATGTTCTATGTTATTATCAAGGTTGAAGTCATGTTTTCATTCTGTACTGGTGCAAAATATTTTTTTGAGCATTTTAAGTAATCAAAAAAAACTTTGAATTATAAACTGAAGAATTCTAAGGACATTTACATAATAAACATAAAGAAACAAAGTCAAATGCTTTTTTAAAAGCTTCTATTTAGTGTTCTAGCCTTTTTTGCTATGAAATGTCAAAATTCCTGCTAATGAACATGGAAAAACAGTATTTAATTTGAGTAATTTGACTTCATACACTTTAATGTTATGTGTTAAAACTTGTGCTTAAAAAGTAAATATAGGCCAGCCACAGTAGCTCATGTCTGTAATCCCATGTCTCATGTAATCTTTGGGAGGCCGAGGCAGGAGGATTGTTTGAGGCCAGGAGTTTGAGACCAGCCTGAGCAACATAACGATACCCCATCTCTACAGAAATTAGCCAGGCATCATGGCATACACCTGTAGTCCGTCCCAGGTACTTTGGGAGGTTAAGGCAGGAGAATGGCTTGAGTCCAGGAGTTTAGGTTATAGTGAGCTATAGTGAGTTATAGTGAGTTTAGGTTATAGTGAGCTATGATAGAGGCACTACACCCTAGCCTGGCAACAAAGCAAGACCCTGTCTCTAAAAAAATAATAATAATAAAATTTGAAAATAAAAAAGTAAATATATTTGACCCTCTGTATCCATAGGCTCCATATCCACAGATTCAAACAAGCCTGGATCAAAAATACTTGGGGGAAAAAATTACATATGTACTAAACATATACAGACTTTTTTCTTTATTATTCCCTAAACAATGCAGTATAATAACTACTCACATAGCATTTACATTGTATTAGGTATTATAAGTAATCTAGAAGTGATTTAAAGTATACAGGATGATGTACAAATACCACACCATTTTATATCAGGGACTTGAGCAACCACAGATTTTGGTATCCTTGGGAGGTCCTAGAACCAGTCCCCCATGGATACCAGGAGAAGACTGTATTCAACTTTTGTATATTGTCTAGAATAAATATAATTTTGTTCTTTCTAAGTATTGTGATTGCTTTGTACCACCTAAGTGTAGCTCTGAAGTGGTTTCCAAAAGTTATTCCACAGGTTTTGAGGGAACATACCACGTATTATTTCTTTTAGAGCACCTAGACATACAGTAGATGCACAGTATAATTTTTTTGAACTACATGTAATTGTAATGTCTGAAGATTCAGATACAAAGAATACTTTTACTAAGGCCACCCAATGAGGAAAAGGTTGGAAATTGATAGTATTTTATGTGAAGACGAACCCAATTTCACCATATATAGATACTAAAATACTACAGTCTTATGTGTGATATTTAAATGTCACTTAAATGTTTTTACACTCAACATGTTCTTCAACTCATTTTTTTCCACTTGACAGTATGTCTTGGAAAGTTTTCCATATTACTGTAGAACTACTTCTTTTAAGCGTCGTTTTCTCTCCATAGTATGAATGTTTTATAGTTTACGTATTCATTCCCTAATTAGTAGGGATTAGGTTCTTTTGTATTTTACTCTCTAATGATCAGTGTAACCATGAATATCATTTTACATAACTCTTTGTGCATATATTTGATTATTTCTTCAGACATGGTGAAGAGAGAAATTGTTTCAAAGGATGTGCACGTTTTAAATTCATATAGTGATAAATTAACTTCCCAAAAGAATATATTTGTCCTTTTACAGTAGTTTATGTCCTTTTACAGTAGTTGTCCTTTACAGTAGTTTATAACTACTGTCCTTTTACAGTAGTTATTTTCCCACACCTTTCACAAAACTTGATATTAGAAATCTTTTAAAAATGTTTACCAATCTTATGAGTAAAAACGAATACTTATTACTTGATTTTGCATTTTAGGATTGCTATTAAGATTGAGCATTATTTCTTATGCTTACTGGTCTTTCTGCATTTTCTATTCTCAGTTTGTCCATATTTACTGTCGATTTTTCTTTGGGGCTTTGTAATCTTTTTCTTTTTGGTTTGTAGGTATTCTTTATATGTTTCAAATATTAATATTTTGACTTTTATAAATGTTGCAAATATTTTCCCCAGGCTATAAATTGAATTTTAAGTGTTTTTTGTGGCTATTTGGCCAAACAGAAGTTTTAGATTTATATGTTAAATTCACCAATCTTTTCCATTTATGATGCTTGCTTTTTATGTCTCTTTCAGAAGATCTTCATAAATATGCTACAAATAAACATATTCTTTTATATTTTCTTAATACATTTATATTTTAGTGTGTTTTTTAAGTCATGAATCATCTGGAATGCATTTTTGTGAATTTCATGAGTTGTGGAAGTAACTCATTTTTTTTTCAAGTGAATACCCAGTTACTCCAATATCATTTATTTAATTAGCTATCCATTTTCCACTGATTTAAAATGTCACCTCTATCATGAACTAAATGCGTATATATGAGTTTGTGGCCACTCTATTACACTATTTGCTTATTCCTGAAGCAGTACTACAACTTTTAAAATATATTTTACTATTGGATAGGGCAATTTCCCCTTGTTTTTCTATATTAGTATTATATCCAGCCACTCTCTAGTTATTGTTCTCATCAGTTCTAATAATTTTTCAATTGGGTTTTCTAGGTAAATAATCATATTGACTTTAAGTACTGACAGTTTTATCTTTTTATTTCTCTTAAGTATACCTTATATGAGTTATTTATCTTTTCCAATTCCATATAAACACCTGTGGAGGGATCCATTCCTTATCAACTTATTCAAAAGGTTTATCCTTCCCTATCCATCCCCAACCCAAATTCTATCCTTCTCTGTTTATCCAAGGTGGACTTGAATTATTTTTCCCAATTTCTATAGACACACACACACACACATATATGTATGTATATATAAAGCTTGAGTTATTCCAACTTCTATGTAAGGCTGGAGGAGGTAGGGAAGTGATGGAAAAATAGAATAGCCCATTATGACATTAAACCTTTTAGGACCTAAAATAGTATTATTTTTCTTTCCTCTTTATTTATATGACCATTCAATCAATTTTTAATTATGCTTTTCCTGGGTTTATGTTTGTTTCCCCAATATTTTATCTCCTTCATATCAGACTACTTTTCCTGCCTCTTCTAAATCCAGAGTTCCTGTCCTTCTTCCCCTCATACTCATACTGCCCATCCTTTAACTTTATTATAGCTCAGAGTGATTCTGTTTTTTATTCTTTAAAACACAGTTGCCATTTCTCAAACGTGATTGCCCTTGTCTTTTGCCCACCTAACTCCAAAACTCTGGTGTTTTTCTTATATTTTAAGAACTTTATTTACAGAGAAGCTGCAATAGTGCAAAGAATTCAACACAAATTTGGCAATTGTTAACACTTTGCCACAGTTTCTTTATTAGTCTTCCTGTCTGCCCCCTCTGTGTATGTCTTTATGCCCATCTTTTAAAATGCTTTGATACTAAATTGCAAACATTTAATGATGTTTTGTTTTTGCTTTTTCCTTGCCTATACTCAGTAAGCCAGAGATCAAACTGTACCCATATTGCTCTCATGTCTGATAAATTACGTTCTGCTAGATAAGGCTCACACTTTGGATTCTGCCACAAATTCATGATCTCTGACTTCAAATTGGCTCTCAATAATGCCTGTATATGAAGAACTATTTTTTAAATTTTCAAACATCTGGTTATTTGGAGATTTCATTTTCTTATGGCATTCTATTTTTATGGGAATTTGATCAGATGATATATTCTGTGTGACTTCAGTTATTTAGAATCATTGAGATTTCTTTTTTGGCCAACTATTTGTATTTACTTACCAATAATGTATTTAGTGCTTACTATTAAGTGGGCTTAGTTAGTACTAGGAACTAAGCACTTCACAAATGTTCATTTATTCAATTTCTGGACATTTTCTGGTAGGTACTATTATTACCTTCATTTTGCAGATAAGGAAACTGAGGGACAGAGAAGTAGCTGGCCCTAAATTCACTCATCAAGTAGCAGAGCTTGCATTTTAGTCCCAGTAGTCTGGATCCAGAATTCATGTTCTTAACCAACATACTGTGCTAATTCTTCTAATCTTATATGTTGCTCTTTAAAAATATATATTTATAATTCTTATAGATTTATGTAGTTCCCTGTGTATTTCCAGTACATTGAACATGTTAGTTGTATAGTTCAGATCTTGTATATCTTTATTAATTTATTGCCTATTTGATTTATCAGTTTCTGAGAAATGTTTCTTAACTGTGGGTTTGTCAATTTCTCCATTGTAATTCTGTCATCTTAAAATTTTAATTATTTTTAGGATATTGTCATATCTATTTTCATAGTTTTAATGCCTCACTAGTATATTTTCCATTTAATAATTAATCATTTATCAGTGTTTTTCAAAATAATATAAAAATAAAATAAAAATAAGCCCTAGACCCTAAACAATTTCATCATTTCAACATGAAATCCAGACTCTTCAGTCGCAAACAAATATTACTTTTGTAACATCAAGAAGAGTCCTCTTGGCCGGGCGCTGTGGCTCACGCCTGTAATCCTAGCTCTTGGGAGGCCGAGGCGGGCGGATTGCTCAAGGTCAGGAGTTCGAAACCAGCCTGAGCAAGAGCGAGACCCCGTCTCTACTATAAATAGAAAGAAATTAATTGGCCAACTGATATATATATAAAAAAAATTAGCCGGGCATGGTGGCGCATGCCTGTAGTCCCAGCTACTCGGGAGGCTGAGGCAGAAGGATCACTCAAGCCCAGGAGTTTGAGGTTGCTGTGAGCTAGGCTGACGCCACGGCACTCACTCTAGCCTGGACAACAAAGTGAGACTCTGTCTCAAAAAAAAAAAAAAAAGAGTCCTCTTAACCCAACACATCTGAACCTATAGTCAGTTTATTGATTGAGAAGATTTGTTAAAGCAGAGAATCATAAAAATAAACTTATAATTAAACATTTTCTTTTAACTTTGTATATTCAGTCAATGGCTTTTTTAAATCAAAGCCTTTTATGAGTTTACTGATTAGTTTGTCTTATTACATCAATAATATAATATCAAATCAACCAAAGACACTTGCAAAGTTATCTGAATACAGAATTATTCAAGATTTTTAGGGTTCTTCCCCCCAGGATTCTCTTCTCTGTCATCTCATTCAACCTTATTTTTTAAGAGGCTGTGTTAAAACTTTGCTTTCAATTTTAATTTTCATGGAAACAGTCTTTCACTTTTTATAATCATATTTTGTCAGTTTACAAAATATTTTATTAAATTTCTAAATTAGACCAACAAATATATTGGCTCAGCTTTGGAAACAGCACAACTGATATAGAAAACCATACAACTGGTAAGAGCAGAGGTAAACATTTCATCTTTTCTCAAAAGGAAATGCAGCTTTAATTAATTCAGTGATTTATTTAAATGGAGATCCATTAAGAGAATTTTCTCTCTTCAAATCAGAATGTTCTTCAAGTAAATAAAGGCAAAATCACTGGAAAGTTATTCTACATTTGACAGATGTCATTATCAGAAAATAACTACATAGGAATGAAATTACATTTATAAGTTAAGATATCTGTAGACCAGCGACGCTTATGCTTATGTTAGAGGTGTCATGGATCTGTGATACTAAAGCTATTTTTAGCCTATGTGCATAGGGAGTTACTCTGTACTAGGAAGATTGACATGTTTTTTTAAAGCTATATTTCTTGATACTCCCTAACACAAGTTCTCCACTTCTGTCTGATCAGGCTCTTCCCTGTCTCATGAGTGTCTAATCTCAGTAAACACATACAAGATTGATTTGAAAAAATTGAAGTCATCTTTGTAAATTCTTTCTTGCTTTTCTGGCTTATGTAGAAATGATAGAAATGGAAGGACCAGAAAGAACATCCAGTTCACAGGAGGTTCTTCAAGGTTTTCTGAATGTTGGACACAACATTTAAACTTTTTAAATATATTCAGTATTTTAAAACTGTAATAAAAATAACATGCACACTCAACCAAATGTGTTATACAAAATTGTGACACATTAGAGATCATAAAACAAAAACTGAACTGTGCTGCTAGTTGATATTTTTATGGACTGCTGACTAAAGCTTTCCTAGGAAATTTTATGCAGATATTCAGATTACTTATGAGTATATGTTTTTATTTTTTAAGTTTATAACTGGTCTTTGTAAAATTTGGATCCAATGTTATATATATGAATCAAATTGTACAAACAAAAACTCTGGGGCAGCATATGTATGCCACATATATATGTCTTTTAGGCCATAATCCCAAAAGACAGAACACTAAATATCAGCATCCCAAATATAGAAATCCTGAAAGATCAAAACCCCTAAAGTCTAAAATCCTGAAAATCACAATCCTGAAATATCAAAATCCTGAAAATATAATTCTGGAAACAATATTTTATTTTATTTTATTTTATTTTTTTTTTGAGACAGAGTCTCGCTTTGTTGCCCAGGCTAGAGTGAGTGCCGTGGCGTCAGCCTAGCTCACAGCAACCTCAAACTCCTGGGCTCGAGTGATCCTTCTGCCTCAGCCTCCCGAGTAGCTGGGACTACAGGCATGCGCCACTATGCCCGGCTAATTTTTTATATATATATCAGTTGGCCAATTAATTTCTTTCTATTTTATAGTAGAGACGGGGTCTCGCTCTTGCTCAGGCTGGTTTTGAACTCCTGACCTTGAGCAATCCGCCCACCTCGGCCTCCCAAGAGCTAGGATTACAGGCGTGAGCCACAGCGCCCGGCCTGGAAACAATATTTTAAAAAATTGTTTTAATTTAGTATTATTTTTTTCACATACAGGATCTCACTGTGTTACCCAAGCTAGAGTGCAGTGACATGATCATAGCTCACTGCAATCTCAAACTTCTGGGCTCAAGCTGCCCTCCCAGCTCAGCCTCCGAAGTAGCTGGGACTTGGTATATGCAACCATGCCCAGTTAATTTTTTTTTGCATTTTGTAGAGATAGGATCTCACTATGTTGCCCAGGTTGGTCTTGAACTCCTGGCCTTAAGCAATCCTCCTGCTTTGGCTTCCCAAAGTGCTAGGATTACAGGCATGAGCCACTGCACCCAGCCAATTCTGGAAGAAATAATTTTTAAAATTCTTTAAAACACATTTATTTACATTTTTAAAGGGGGATTTATTTGAGAAACACGTAAAAACACATCAGAACACTTGACAAGCCACTTTACACAATAAACTAGGCAATAATAATGTACATATTTTTGCAAGCATAACCACTCAGGTATACTACTGACAGTGACTGCAAGGGTATAACAGTTATGAGCAGACAAAGTGTATTCATAAGGAAATTGGTAAAAAAGTTAAGTGTATAAGCACATATCACTATGGTTGATAATTGTGTGCACCCTGGTTTAAAACTGCGGTCCTTTGAAATACCATAACAGACAACGTAAGTTTTTTGATGAGATCAATCAAAAACCTTGATGAGTCACCATTGCATATGCAGTCACCCAATGAGCCAAGATCTCAAGAAATTTTATCTTTCACAAATTCCGGTGTACAAAAAGGACCTCTCTTCATTTATTGAGGAATTTTCAATGTTTTCATGTGCATAAACAAGAATGGGAAAAAAAACACCACATGTACTCTCACTATTAAATTGGTACTAATCAATCAACACCTATGTGCACACATGGAAGTAACATTCATCAGAGATCGGGCAGATGGGAGGGGGGAAGAGGGCAGGTGTAAATTCACACCTGATTGGTGTGGTGCACACTGTCTTGGGGATAGGCACACTTGTAGCTTTGACTCAGGCAGTGCAAAGGCAATTTATGTGACCAAAGCATTTGTACCGCCATTATATTCTGAAATTAAAAGGAGGGCAAAAAAAAACAATACCTACACACAAAATTAGCTTGTGATAATATACTTCCATGGAGTCAAAATTTGCAAAAAATACATAAATAAATTAAAACTGTCTAAAAGTCTTCACACACTTTATCCCTCCAGTGCCTAGAAAAGTGCCTGGCATACAGAAAATGACTTGGTGAATAAGTAAATAAATGCCTACATTCAAGCCATGTCATTATATACTAAATGGCATGGCATAAACTAGACATATTATAGGAACTCAGAGATGAAGTAACAAATCATAGACAAGCAGTGAACTAAGAATTAGAAAATTTGATATCTGCAAGACACTTAAACTGAGCTTATAAAATCAATAGATTGGACTAGATCAGTAGTTTTCAAATTATTTTATAAGTAATCTTCATTGCTAAATAAAATTTAAATAGAATCTCCATTATATAAAACACAAAAAGATTTATTAGTACAAACTCATTTCATAAGACCAAATTATAATATTACTTATTAAAATTCATCAATAAGAATGAACTATTTTGATTAATAAAAAGTATGAAATCAATAGGTGACAATCACAATTTTAAATCTTCATCAATAAAGTAATTTCTGTATTTTTGACATAATTCTGATTACCACAGATATGCTATTAAAAATGGCAATAGTATTTTTAATAGCTAACTTGGGAATATTAAGATTTCTGCAATTAAAACAGTCTAGAAGTTTGAAGGAGTAAAGAAAATCTTGTTTCTAAAACTGAATGACTATATTAAATCATTATTCATGTTTCTCATCATGAATACAAAAAATAGGCAAGAAATACTCAAAACTTAAGCATGAAAATTTATTTAATACATGTTATCACATTAATTTGCCACTGCAAAACTATTGAAGAATGGTAAGGCCACATGGCAGGAAGATGCCCTTACATCTTGATTGTACTTGCTCAATGCGGCACCCAGGTGCCATTCATAATTCCCAAAGACACAATCCTGAATGTTGAAATCCTAAAAGATCAAAATCTCTAAAGTCTAAAATCTCAAAAATCACAAACATAAAGGTTAAAATTCTGAATGTTCAAATCCTGAAAACTGAATTCTGCTTTAGTGCATTTTCGTGCACAGAATAGTTGCATCATGTTAGGTGGAATTATTATGTCGTTCTTGTCTTTATTTGGAAATTAAGTATGGTCTAAGGAGATGCATAGAGGTGCCAAGTGGATAAAGAGTGGACTGGTGGACTAAATTTTTGGTGTCACCTTGACTGGAATACTTAGAAACCTGGTAAAGCATTATTTTGGGTATATCTGTGAGGATGTTTCCAAAGGAGTTCAATGTGTGACTCTGAGTGGACTAGGTGAGGAAGATCTTCCTTCAGTGTTGGTGGGGGCCCAGAGAGAACAAATGTGAATTGGTCTCTCTCTGAGAGTTGGGACAGACTTTGCTTCTGTTGCCTTGAACATCAGAACTCCAGGCTTGGTAGCTTTTGGGCTTCAGGATTTACACCAGTGGCTCTCTGGGTTATGAGGCTTTTGGCTTCCGAATAAGAGTTCCTGGTTCTGAAGCCTTCAGACTTGGACAGTCATTCTGCACCCCAGAGTCTCCAGCTTGCAGATGGCTTGTGGTAGGACTTCTCAGCCACCATAACTGTGTGAGCCAATTCCCCTAATAAGTCCCCTCTCACATATCTATATACATAACCTATTAGTTTTGTCTCAAGAACTCTGACTAATTCAGATTTGGTATTGGGAAAGCTGAGTATCATTCCTTCTTATTGTGCTGATTACCACACAGTGGAAGAGATCTGCAAAATTGTTCCTTGAAAACAGGTTATGGTAAGTTAAGTACACAAGGCTACTTAATGGTGAAAGAGAAAAGTTTAAAAGCTAATTATTATTGGTGCTACAAAAGCAGAAAATTGCTTAAGTGCAACGGCTGAGCAATAACCAGACTTTCAAATGGATAGCATACACTTACAAAATTTATTGACTACAATCACTCTCCAAATACAAGTGCAACGAATGGTTCAAAGATCACAGAAGGGAAAACGTAGGCAAAGAATTTTCCCTGTCAAATTATTCAATCATGTATGACTTCTGCCCCTTCACATATAAAGCTAATTTGCTAATTTTTGCATTATTTCTAAAATAATGCAAATGGGTGGTTTTAACTTATTTTTAACAAGAACTTTTCTATCTATGGTTATATTTTAGGGGAGTAAAGAAAGAAATTTTATTAGTATTTGGAAAGGTGAGAAAAATGAGTAATTCAACATAAAGCACATTATTTGCATAACATGTGTCTGATAATATGTTTGTAACCCACAAAAACAAAGGTAATAAAACAAGGAATGTGTGTGCATGAGTATGAGAAGTGCTGTTACAGACATGTAGGATGAGAGAGAAATGAACAAGTAACTCTAGGCGGGAGGAAAAAGGGTTGCTTCAGGAAAGTGGGAGAATTTTTCTATGCTGAGGAAATAGCAAATGAATAAGCATAGAATTGTGAACACATTGTTTAGGCATTTCTAAGAAAGTTTAGTGCAACAGAATACTATGGTGTCTCAGGAGAAGTGGTAAGGAGCCATTTTTAGGAATCATTAGATGATTGAGAATGGAAATAATAAAATGTAAGAATTTCTTATTTTATTCCCCAGGTATTCGTCATGTTCTACCTTATTTCTATTACTAAGTGTTAAGTTCTTTTAGAACAGGGACTATATTTTGTATTCCTCTACCTTATGGTGACTAGCTTAGTGCTAAACATGGCAAAGGGCTCAATCTGTGCTTAATGAGTGTGTCCATCATTCACTCCACAAACAATTTTGGCTCTAACATTGGCAAGGTTCTGTTCTTTGTGCTATGGGAAATTAAAATACAATGTGATACAAAGCCAGCCTTTGAATAGCTATTGAACCCAAAGCAAAAAATAGAGATTTTTGTCTGTTATAACTACTATATCCCACGCGCTCACAGAGCTTACATTTTTGCCAGAGGAGACAGAACAGACAATAATAGAATAAATAGTAAAACATATAGTATGGTAGATAGTGATAAATACTAAGGAGGAAAAAAATAGAAAAGTGGATAAAAATTATCAGAGAGAGGAAAATGTAAAATTACTTAATTTCCTTGTCTCAGTTTCCTCAACTCTAGAACAGAAAAATAAGAGAACCTGCCTTATGGGTTTGCAAAGAGATTAAATGAGTACATGAATATAATAATATAAAGTGTTCAATGCAGTTCCTAGAAGATGGTAAGATAATGTTAGTTAATATTATTTATACATTTGGCTAAAATAACTTTAGCACCATAGTCATCTTATTCTCATCACTTATTAACTTATTTTATTAAGAGATATACTTTTGTTTGCTTTAAAAGTAGTTTTAGGTCGGGCGCGGTGGCTCACACCTGTAATCCTAGCACTCTGGGAGGCCGAGGCGGGCGGATTGCTCAAGGTTGGGAGTTCGAAACCAGCCTGAGCGAGACCCCGTCTCTACTAAAAATAGAAAGAAATTAATTGACCAACTAAAAGTATATATACAAAAAAATTAGCCGGGCATGGTGGTGCATGCCTGTAGTCCCAGCTACTCGGGAGGCTGAGGCAGGAGGATCACTTGAGCCCAGGAGTTTGAGGTTGCTGTGAGCTAGGCTGATGCCACGGCACTCACTCTAGCCTGGGCAACAAAAGTGAGACTCTGTCTCAAAAAAAAAAAAAAAAAAAGTAGTTTTAAACTGCTTTATCTAAGGCGAATACTCCCTCACCCATGTCTTGCTCCTTTTGGCTTCTGCTTCCAATGCAGTCACATCTAATATTCTTCTCTTAATTGAAGTGAATCATCATTATTTGACAGTACTTTTTCTAGAAAATGTTTGCTTATCTAGATGTCCAGTCATCATTTCTATTTCAGGCATCAGGCAGGCATCCACATCTTCCTGCAGAAAGTATTCATTAATACTTTATCACTTATCACATCTCAAGGTTAAAAGGCCTGACAAAATGAGACTTTTATGTTTGCTTACCAGCTAAAAATGAGTCCAATATTGGAAATGTTATTAACGGACAGAAATGTAAAATCTTCAATATTAATCTTTTGGAAGTAAGATCATTTGCGGGGATTAGGTGAAGTTCCGGGTCTCTTATTAACCTTTCTTTTCCTAACACTTCTATGCATCCCTAGATGTATCCTGCCCACCCTAGCCACCAGTCCTTGAAAACCAGAGTAACCCTAACTTATGCTAACTTAGCACTGCATCCTTGGCCCTATAGTAGCTGCTATCATTCAACATCATAATTACCTATTTACCTGACTGCCCAACTCTCCAGCCCTCCACTCCCCGGGCAGTAAGCTCCTCGAAGTGGGGACTGTGTTCTCTTCATGTTTGGATCTCAGTGTTTATCACAGTGCTTCACACGTAGTTGGTGCCTAATAAATACTTAAAACCTTAAGTATAGTGCCTGGAGTACTTTTCATGTATCAAATCCCTAGTTGCTTCTTTGTCTCTTCTGGCTGCTTTCTGAGGACCAGCTCTGCTCAAGTATGCTACCACTGTCCTATACATTCCCCTGTCCTCTGGCACAAAATCATTTTCTAGTTTTTCTAATAACGATGTAGTCAGGGGAAGGTGGCACCACAAAAGCAAACAAACAAACAAGGGAACAAACAGTAGGCTGGCTTCAGGAAAGACTTCAAAGATGAGGGAATGCCCTGTGCAATGACTATGTCCATGATGTGGTCCTTAGTGCTGCCATGTCAAAAACTGGATTTTGCTATTTTTTTTTCAAGAGTATTAGGCTTCTGGGGTCTAACACAGACCATCTCTATTTACAAGAACTTAATTTGTATGCCAGGTGAGCTATTTATTTGTGTGTGTGTGTATGTGTGTGTGTGTGTGTTTATTGGTTTTCAGTAACTGAGATACTTGTACCTGCTATCCAAGTCACTAACTTGAGGATATCAGAACACCTATGAAATCCATCAAGTAATCAGAAGGCTGTCCAGTGGCCATAGAAACAGAAAAAAATAAGTTAGACTATCCCAAGGATTATTTTACCCAGGCTGAGGAAGAACCTTGTCACACAACAGAGTACAGCCGTATCTCCCTGATGACTAGGAGAAAATAGAGTAAGGAGTCAGAGGTCTCAGGAATACCTTTGAAAGACCTTATGAAATTTTTTTCTAATTTGCTAAAAGGAAAACAATTTTTTAAATCCAGAAATAAATCAGTGGCATTTTATGTGTTCTTAATTATGAATAATTGTGCAATTTGGTTCCACAATTCTCTGATCCCAAGGTGAGCTCCTGAGATAATGACAATGCAGTATTGCCAATGATGGTACTAAGAAACAAAGAACGATAGAGGATTAAAATCGGATAGGTTCTCTGTACCCTTTATTTCCTCTAATTTAGGAATCATCACAATCTCAGGGTCAGT
Organism: Microcebus murinus; assembly: GCF_040939455.1. Classification (NCBI taxonomy): domain Eukaryota; kingdom Metazoa; phylum Chordata; class Mammalia; order Primates; family Cheirogaleidae; genus Microcebus; species Microcebus murinus. The sequence goes on from NC_134111.1 coordinate 30,377,846, forward strand.
TCAGTTTCATTAAGAAAGTTACCTGTGTGCTTATGGTTTTAGCTGACTTGCTGGCACTCCTACACATGCTAATAATGCATGATGATCTACTGAAAGTTCATCCTCCACTCTTTAGAAGAAACTATGAAATGTAGGACAAATTGTCATTAAAAAAGTAAGTTATACCTCTTGTCAAGGACTACAGTGAGTCCTTCAACCTTTGTCTCAAGATCCTTTCTGTTCCAGATTTTGGGAACCCAAATGCCTACAGAGGCCAGGCTGGTGGGAAAGAAGCAGGAAGCCACTGCAGTGAGCCGGAGAGCCGAACCTTTTCTGGAGGAGCAGCCACTGCTCCATTCCAGATAATTGTTGCGAGGCAGGAATGTTGACCTAGTGTTACCACATTGTCCAGTTTCTCAGGTAAAGCAGGAAATCGACATTTTTATGTGAAATCTTTTAATTTAAATATTGTCAGTTAATTTGCTTATATCATTATTCTCATACCATGTGTAAACGAAAAACTTACGCAATGAGATTGGGCCCAAAGTCCTCCTGTTTATAATTGGTCTCATATTTTGTTTATCTGTTTGTTAGAGACTTTATGTTCTACCGTTTTTGCTTTTCTTCATTATATCTCTAAAATACTCTATACCTCATTCTGTGATATTGAAACTCCCTTCCTCTCCAACCTGAGTACTTTGTACATGTATTTTCTTTGGCTGCTACATTTTTCTCTGCCAACCTCAGCATTCCAGTGAGTAGTTACCAAATAGTAAATGTAGTGTCCTTGAGATACTTTTCCTGTGATGTCACTAAATGTCTGTCTGGGTATTATTACTTGTTTCATTCCTAATGTGTGAGCTACATAAACACAATACAAGATCATTTACTTTGTGGGGCTTAGAGATGATGTGCTTTTTGGGCTCCCCTTTCTAAAACCTACACAGAGACAATCTTCTTACTCTTGATTCTTGAGAGACCTTATTAGATACTTTATTAGACTGTAGTTATTCTGTTACATTTAGTTATGTTTGCTGGAGAGATTGATTGGACTTGAGTGTTCCTAGATATTTATCCATATTCAGACACAGTGCCTTTGGGTGGGTTTCTTCAATGGCTGAGGAGCCATTCTATTTTTACTTTAAGAGTAACTTTGATTTTCAAAGTAACTGGGGGAACATTATATTACCTCTGTTTGGTATTGATTACTCCAAGTAAGAACTTGCCATCCACTGCCAAATGAATTGAAGAGTACTAAACATCTTATAGTAAAAGAGTATATAAATATTAGCTCTTTTGATATAGCTAATAGCACAGCCCCAAATGGATATAATTCACAATTATTTTAATCTCATAGTATAATTTTTGGAAAAAATTTTGTCTGCTGTGTCCTGAGTAGCCAAAATGCTAGCAATACAAGGATAAGATATGAAAATTACCCCCTAAACTTGCTTAGCATACTCTTAAATAGATTATGTAAATGCAGACAAGTATTTTTTTAATCTGTATTCCCTGTGAGAAATTTCATCATCATACTACAGAGAAGTAAAAAAATAACAAACTATGCTGAGGGCTAACATACAGAAATAAATCATAAATAACTTTTCCTTCAGAATTATAGTGAATTTATCAATTAGTTCATAGATGTTCTGGTGTGACCTATTTCTATTTGTTAAAACAATTCTCTAAATTTTTTTAGGATATGTATTTGAGAGCTGGTGATTTTTCACTTTTTGGCTTTTAAGAAAGGAGATGTTTTATAGTAAGCATTTTCTACATATGCATACAGACCGTCACTTACCACTTCCTTATATATTTTTAAAGGCACAAAGGGAGGTTTTAACTTGAAGTTCTCTGTCTCAACTGCTTTTTCTTTGCAATCACGTAGGATAACAAGGGCAAAAAGAAATCTCAGTTGTGTGTAATAATTTGTGTGAAGGAAAAGAACTGAATATTATAAGGGGGAATTACAAGAGAGATCTAATTTAGACTTGAAAAATCAAATAAAGGTTGGGGAAACTAGGGAAGGCCCCTCTGAGAAAGTGGCATTTAAACTGAAATAAATAGGAGCTAGTGTAGTGAAGAACAAGAGATGGGGATGGGAGATGGTATTTCAAGCAGAAAAGTAGGAATGGACAGCTGGAGACATTTTAAAACCAATCTAAGGGACAGTCTCAATTTTTCTGTCTAGTATTTAGATCATGTAGGTTAATGCAGTGTTCTTTCTGACTCTCCATATCTTTTTCTTCACTTGACTAAAACAGAAAGAAATAATAGCATATTACATATTACTAGGCCCAGAGGTTGTGATTATTTCCAATAAAAAGTTTCCCTAATGCTTTTAAGGATCAGGGAAACATTAATTAGCCTTTTCTTTAGATATAACACTTAATTTTTTGGAAGTAATATTTTTCCTGATTAGAGAGCCAGTACATGTTTATTTTAGAAAATTTGAAAATACAGAAAAGCAATGAAGAAAATGTGTTCCTACTACCAGAGAATATATAGTAGTTACTGGGAGGATAGTGGTGTTCTAGTTCTATGTCTACATAAATAGTAGCATTTTTATAAATTAAGGGCCAGGTGCAGTGACTTAAGCCTGTAATCCTAGCACTTTGGGAGGCCAAGGCAGGAGGATCGCTTGAAACCAAGAGTTCAAGACCTGCCTGGGCAAGACCCCATCTCTACAAAAAATAAAATATTAGCAGGTGGCAGGAGGCTGAGGCGGGAGAATCGCTTGAGCCCAGGAGTTCAAGGCTGTAGGAGCTATGATTGCACCACCGCACTCCAGCCTGGGTGACAGAGTGTGACCCTGTCCCTAAAAAAGGTGTGTTTTTTTTTAATTTTAAAAAGATCATAATTGCATATGAATTTTATAGTATGTTTTCCCACCTAACAATATCTTAATCCTTTTCCAGTGCTATTAAAATTTCTATAACATAATTTTAATACCTATATATAACTAATCACAATTTGGATACTTGCTATGGGCTAGGCACATACACATTAACTTATTTTTTCCCAGAACAATCATATAAGGTTATCTTCATTTTATAAGAAATTTTAAAACTTTCCCAAGGTCACAAGCTAATAAAGGGTAGAGCCAAGGTTCGAGCCCAGATGGTCTGCCTTTAGAGCTCTCAGTCTTAACCAGTAGTGCTATATAGCCTCCAAATACTATAATTAAAGTTAAAACCTATTTTAGACTTTCAAAATGTTTTTAGCATAGTTTTTGGCTATTTGAAATAATATTTATGATACTGCATGCTGGCAGTTTAGACTGAGCTTAGCTGGGCCCGCTACCTCCTGTTCTACATGGTGTTGCCAAGGCTTGCCTACATGTCTGGGGCCTCAACTGGACTGGCTGACCAGCTGGACTTCTGTCTCCACATGGTCTCTCATCCTCAAAAGGGCTAGCTCAGGTTGTTCACATGGTAAAGGCATTACAGGAAAGAAGACTAGAAGATGCAAGGTCTCTTGAAGTTTAGGCTCAAAATTTGTACAGTATCATATGCCTTGAATTCCATTGATCAAAGCAAATTACAAGACTAGCCAAGATTCAAGGTGTGGAGTAATAAATTCCATCTCCTGATGAAAGGAACTGTCAAGTATATGTGCCTTTTTGCAATCTACCACATTAGCATTTAGTTCTCTGAAGACTTGTATGTGACTAGAATGTATGAGTTGCTGAACTTTTGTAGCAAAAAAAAATGGTATAAATAATCTTCATGACCATACCTAAGCACAGGCCAGGATGCTTACTACCTTGACTCCGAGGACTGGCCTCACCTTCAGGAGCCTGTCTATGCACCTTCAGAGTTCATGAAAAATATAACCTTCCTAAGTGAATGTGATGATCCCTTATTCACAGGTTGTGAACTTTTTCATTCTTCTGCACTGAAAGGGCAAGGATATCTAGAACTAGAGAACTTCAGTTATCAGAGCAGGAAAGATATGCTTAATTAGGATCTCCAGATACAGCTGTATAAAACAAATGTAAATGAGCTGGAGTAGTTTGGATGAATAAGTGGAGCCTGGCAGAAAGATTGGGTCTCTTACAAAGGATGTATCTAAGAGGTATGTTTTAGAAGTGACTGCACAGTGAAGACAAGCAAATGGAAATGATAGCAAAAATGAGGCTAGTCTATTGCACGGTTAAAAAAATGAAAGAAGATATAACTGTAAAATAAATATGCTCATAAATAAAAATGCATGGCTTGAATAAATAGGTGAAAGGTGAAACAAATGGGGGAAGGTTGGATGGGCAACTGACTTGGTGCTGTGAAGAAGCTGTTTGAATAGTTAATATGTGGGTAAAGGATAATTGGAAAGGGGAAATGTCATTTAGGGTTACTCTAATAAGCATAATTTAACCAATAATAATGGAAAGATTATGAGCATGTTCATTTATTATCCAATCGAATGATGATTATGTTGTAGCCACTTAGACTTTACTCTCCAAAATGCTAATGCTAATGTTATTTTTAATCCAATTATATCTGTTATTGTGTGTGTATTATTTTGTAATTTAACTATAGAGGCAAGTCTTATGTGGAACTTGTTCTCAATTGGAGAACATGAAGTGTTTACTCTTGCAAATGTAGGAATGGAGTGGGCTTCTCTTTTATCTTTGAATAATTCATGAACTAAGTTTATAATCATAATATAAAAAGTATAAATGATGATTTAGACTTATATAACATCAAATATCCATGTCTTACTTAAATTTACATAGTCTTATCTTGATAAATCAATAATTCATAGGGTGTTAATTCTGTCTCCCTGTGTATCCAAGTATCCCCACTGAGCACAAGATCAATGTGTGAGGTCATTATCAACATTTTAATAGAATTTACTCACAATATCACATGACTCAGACCAGTTCAAGTTTGTTTAACATTATTCAGAAGAATTTAAAACATTTAATGTTATTTAGAAAGATTTATGAAGATTGGCTATTTTTTTCATGAGGTTGTATTCTCTAGTATTTAGTCTTCATGGTGTTTTGAATATAACTTTTAAAATACACAACACTGCATAAAGTAGTGAGTTTGTCCTTAGGTTGCTGAGAATGTCAGGAAAGCATATCGAGAAAAATGATCTCTTACTTTAATTAGCATTCTGTTGAAACATAAGTTTAATTTTTATATTATTGCATTCATTTATGTTAGGGGTTCCTTTATTAATCCAATTAAAATGTGTATATAAACCACTTAATAAATAAAACTCTTATACACTTTACAAATAAAGTTTAAAGTTAGCATACTAATTGTCTTAGAAACCCTATCACACAGTTTCTGCACAGAAAGTATCATGAAGAGATTGTGAAATCATTAGGGAAAAATCTAGAGCAAAAGGTCCTTTTTCTGTTTTATCATCATACATACTCAGTAGCTTCTTTTAAAACCCTGTCTCTCATTTTAGATATATGTATTGCTAAAATTTTATAAGCATACATGGTAAAAATGAGAATGTAAAATTATGTTGACTAACTAGAATATACACAATCTTTGGGAAATATTTAAGCACCTACTCTATGTCAGGGACTATCCCAGGAACTGGAAATATAGGAGGGACCTAAAGAGACAAGGTCCCTGCTCTGAGAGTGTACACCCCATAGGAATGGGGTGAGATACTCAGTAAACACACAAATAAATGGTAGCAATAATAATAATAATAATCAGACAATGAGAAGTGTCAGTGAATTAACAAAGTATGAGAGAGTACCTATGGTTTGCTTTATAGTCTCTTTGAGGAAGTGATATCTAATTTGAATTCTGAATGGTCAAAAGAAGCCAATCCAAACAAGAACAGCAAGTCACTAAAATTCAATTCACCAAAAGTCAATTTCCAGAGACTAATCTGTATGTTGAGAGGTAGCAGGAAAAATGAAAACATTGGTGGAATCAAGGCAGATATCTCTCTCAGAACACATGCACATGCATGCGCACGCACACACACATTTTGGGGATTTCATTATTATTGCTACAGAACTGTTTGTGAAATAAATATAAATTAAGTCCTATATATAAGATCTATCCAGATTCTGACTGTTAGTGAGAGGTAGGGTGCCTTTTATATCACAGTGTCTTTTATGTTTTAACTTGTGTTTATTGGGCATAAAAGAAACCCTATGAACAGAGTGGGTCATTAGGGGAAGTGAGAGGAAGATGTTGTGAAATGCGTATTAATACTTTTTTTAAAGCTTAGTAATACTAAAGTGTCAGATTTCAAAAACAAGAGAAACTATTCAGTTTTTATAATACAAACTATAAAAACAAAACTTGACTACATCTTGGGTGATGAGTTTATATAGAAGATATATAGAAGATTCTTATCAGAATCATGGAGACAAGTAGAACAGATTTTAATATTATTTAGCAGAAGAAAGCATGCATGAGTTTCAAAAGTTTTAGAAACATGGCCTGAGATGCTTTCCTAAAACTAGCCTCCTTAGCACTTTAAGAAATGTATCAAAGGCCCTAAAGTTATGCAATTCTATTTTAGCAAGTCATTCTGAGTGAGTTATCAAGACAGGCATAGATTTATGTGTAGGAATATTTCTCTCAGATTTATCTGTAATTCTGAAAGTTTGGGAGAAAATTTTATGTCCACCCAAAGAAATAAGTAAATAAACTATATATATCTATCCCAAAATACTCTATCCAGCCATGTTTGGAAAAATATTTAACGTCATAGTCCAGGAAGGAAAAAACATACAAAGTAGTAATAATTCAGTATGTAAAAGGAAAAAGACACACATTTATACAAAGAAAATATTTGGAATCAGTATACAACTACTTTGAAGAGCAATTTGGTAGTACCTTTCAAGTTGAAAATGTGCAGACTCTACAAACCAAACCCAACATTAGTAAGATTGATATACCAATAGGTAAATAGTTTCTAATGTGATATAGTACTATTCAGATGTTAAAAATCAGTGAATTGGAATCTCACTATTAGGTACAATGTACAGTATTCTGGTAACAGGTATACTAAAAGCCCTGACTTCAACATTATACAATTCATTCATGTAACAAAAAACACTTGTACCCCCTGAATCTATTGAAATATAAATAAATAAATATTAATCTTATCTAAAAAATAAATAAAAATTAGTGAATTGGACTTGTATTTCTACAACAGAGATAGATCTAAATATCTCAACAGAGATAGCTCCCAAAACATGTTGAATTTTCAAAAGCAAGTTGCAGAATTATATATACTATTTAATAGTATTTATGTAAAATTTCAAAACTCTTATAACAATACCAAAATTGTTTATGTATACAATATAGGAAATAAACATAAAAGCATGGCCTGGGTGGATACAGACAGATTTGTGATGGTAAAAGGAAGTGGAATGGGGCTGAAAGAGAAAATGTGGTGGGGGTGAGACATAGTATTTATCTTCATCTGTGATGTTTTCTAAGTCTTTTATTTTAAAAAATAAGCAAAAACAGCAAAATGCTTACATTGTAAATTTAGAGTGGTGGTACATTGTTTATTATATTGAACTTGTTTTTTTATGCAAGCTCTTAAAACTTTCTGAAAACAAATGATTGAAAGTATATCAATGTTTGCAACAGTTATTATTCAGCAGTGAGATTGCAGTTCAGTTTTTGTCTTCAAACTTCTCTGTATTTTCCAAATTCACAAAATGAATGTTGAGAAAAACAATGCCACTTACAGATAAATGATAATTATATAGTTATTAGACCTCTGCCAAAAGGGGTCCCTAAGGCCGTTACAATTGCACTACCTCTGGAAGACTGAAGTAGTAGCAAGAAAAGAGATGATCCCCTCCCTTGACCCCAGACAAAAGGAAGTAGAGGGCTGGCTGCCTGCAAGATGTAGAAAGGTAAAACCAGCCTTGTTCTGGGAAAGAAGGCACCAGCACTAAGCAGTCAGACTTGAACAGGCATCAAACTTGAATGAGCATCTGAATTACCTAGTAGGCTTATTGAAAAATAAATAGATTGTCCCTGGAGTTTTTGATTCAGTAAGTCTGAGGTCAGGCCTGTGAATTTGCATTTCTGACAACTTACTGACAATAATATCCCAGGACCATGTTTGGGAACTGCTGATTTAAGTAAAACCCAGATATTAGTATTTTTGATGACTGAAATATGAGGGAGACATTTGGCAGGAATCACTCCAGTGCTATTATCTGGCAGCTCCACAAATTACTTAGTGGAGCGAGCCAGCCAGTCTCGAGAAAGTTGGAACCACATGCAAGAGCAAGCAGACCAAAAACAAAAACAAAAAAAGGCATCAAATAGTAAAAAAGCTCAAAAGTAGGGAAAATGGGAGTGGACGCAGTCTAATGATTAGAGAATACTGAAGAGATTTCTTTGGAAAAGGAAGATAATAAAATATTTATGAAAGATGCTGTAAAAAAAAAATAAGCAAGGTCAGTCAGCAGGGTCTGTAGCTATTTGACAAAACTGGAAGTCCAGGATGGCACAAAATTTATATCTTTTCACAAGCATTGAGACTTCCATTAGGCCAAGAATTCCTTGTGAATGTGGACTGAAATCTTACTCTTTCCTTTCTGTCTTTCCACATCAAGCCGCTCATTAAACATTACACTGGGCTTTGGATAAAATGGTGTCTTACTGTCTTGGTCAGTTCGGGCCACTATAACAAAATACCATAAACTAGGTGGCTTATGAACAACAAATTTATTTCTCACAATTCTAGAGTCTGAGAAGTCCAAGATCCAGGTACCAGCAGATCTAGTATCTGGTGAGGGCCCACTTTCTGGTTCACAGATGGTCATCTTTTCACTACAACCTCATGTGGTGGAAGAGGTTTCTCTTGGGCCTCTTTGACAGGGGCCCTAATCCCATTCTTGAGGGGTCTGCCCCCATGACCTAATTACCCCCCAAAGGCCCTACCTCCTGATACCATCACCTTGGGGGTTAGGGTTTCAACCTGTGAATTTGAGGGGGTACAAACATTCAGATCATACTTCTTACCATCTTTGTACTTTCAGTACCAAACACAATACCTAGTACATAGTAGTTACTCACTAACTGTTGACTAAAACGTGAATAAACACATACCTGGCCAGCAGGAGTCATGGTCAAAAGTGCAGTGAGTGAGAAAGACAGAAATAGGAACTTATACCTGCAAGTGGGCCATTTCTGAGAGAAGCATAATGTGGTGAAGTGGGCCCAGTGATGCATATTACCAGCTTGATTGAGAGTGTTAGTACTAGTCACTTTTCTTTGTACCCTGAATTTTTTTTTTTTTTTTTTGAGACAGAGTCTCACTTTGTTGCCCAGGCTAGAGTGAGTGCCATGGCGTCAGCCTAGCTCACAGCAACCTCAAACTCCTGGGCTCAAGCGATCCTCCTGCCTCAGCCTCCCAAGTAGCTGGGACTGCAGGCATGCGCCACCATGCCCGGCTAATTTTTTCTATATATATTAGTTGGCCAATTAATTTCTTTCTATTTTTAGTAGAGACGGGGTCTCGCTCTTGCTCAGGCTGGTTTCGAACTCCTGACCTTGAGCAATCCACCCGCCTCGGCCTCCTAGAGTGCTAGTATTACAGGCGTGAGCCACCGCGCCCGGCCTGTACCCTGAATTTTTCCCAATAAATGTTTGCTATTTTTCCTGTTGCCTGCCAGCATTTGCCACACCCATACCCACAGTTTCTGGTTTTCAATTAAATAAGAATATGCTTCATTATAATATCCTTAATCTGTCTCAGAGCCAAGGCTGCATATAAGACATATGCTTGAATACATGATGGCCTTTCCTGTAAGGCAATCTCCTGTTTCCCTAAGGAGAATATCCAAAAAAATATTTTGGGCCAACTTAAGTATGTAGACTTTTAGGAATGTAGATTAAGTAGTTATGTGTTTGTTTACATTATTTAATTTGTTAATTGATTAAGTTCTACATGCATGTCTAAAACACATATTGTCTAAAATAATACATCAATTTTTTATCTAAATTTTATATAAAACCATTTTAATCTAATACTTCCATATGAATCTTAAGTCATTTATTTAATAGTTTTCCATGCATATCATCTTCACTTCCATTTTAGTTGTTTGAGATATATGTGGATGATGCTGTCACTGGAAATATTTATCACAGAACCACAAGTCCGCCTCTTTTAACACTAGGATAATTTTTTTTCATTCGTCCTTTAGTATATTTTCATGAGTCCCACAATGTAACTACATACTAGATATTAAATTGATCATAAGAAGGCTTCTTAACAACTACAAATGATTCTAGCAACTGTGGCATCACATTCCCCACAGGATTAAGAACTAAATCTTAAAATTTACTTGCCATCTTTTTTTATTTAATAGCTCTATCAAGGTAGGCTCTATAAGCATTCCACACTGTCATTGATTACTGCTATTTCAAGCTAGTATGTCTTCCCCAGAGAGCACCTTGTGACTTAACAAGAGAATTAAGAGAGCACCCCATAATATAAGGGATTTTGTAAAATCTTTACTATAAAGCAACTCCCATTATTATATTTAGTAATACTGGGGAAAACCTTTCTCTTATATTTGGAAATGTACTAGAGGTTTATTTCCTTTTCATTTTTTTTTTCCTTTTTTAAAAAAAAGAAACCTTTTCTTCTTTAGACAAATACTACATATAATGATTATGTTCATCGGGTGCCAGGCAGGTAGGAGGTGGGTGGAGGAGATGGGTAAGCTCCAAACTAATGGGTGCAGAACACACTGTATGGGGATGGGCATGCTTGTAGCTCTGGCTTGGGCATTGCAAAAGCATTATATGTGACCAAAATGTTTGTACCCCCATAATATTCTGAAATTCAAAAAAAAAAAAGAAAAGAAATAAATAAATTGGAAAAAAAAGAAAAGAAAACAGAATCAAAGAGTCATGTAGTATTAAGGAGTAATCAAAAGGTGATTGGATTAACACAACTTTCCAGTTTACAAATCATAAGAGGTGATGGATATATTTTTATTTCAAGTTAGAAGGAGGCTCAGTGTGTGTGAGTTTGCATGTTTGTGTGTGTGTGTGTGATGCCTTAATTATGGTTCTATCTCTAGTAATTAGAAAGTTGCATGTGGTAAAGAGCAAGTAAATTGGTTTAACTGGCGTAAGTAGATTAAGCTGGAAGAAGAAAACAAGTTGAATTTGATGTGATGGCAGAAGATATCAGTGGTTAGGTACACTTAATAGTTTATTCTATTTTAAAATTTTGCAGCTTCTTAGTTCTTCAGTATTAAATATACAGTTTACATATTTACATATGTTTCAGGCTACATTATTGGAATTTTGAAGTCATGAAAACATCAGATGAACCAACCTGCAACACTTTGGATTCAGATTGGAAGATAAAGAGAAAGTTTAAAGAATGTGGCCTATAAAGGCGGGTAGTACCTGGAAATATTAACCGACTCACACTGTAAAAATGAGAGGTTTCTAAATAATAGAAGTTGTTTTAGTCCAACATCAAGGTTCAAGACAAAATGTTGAACTAAAAACTTTACACTCCTCCCTCTCCCACTTCAGACAGGTACCAGCATTGGTGAATTATGATTTTCCTTAGTCGGAAGCACTCATTTTTACCCATGTAGATCATCCTTAGGAATTAAATATTGGTTATTTAATGTAGATTATAATGGGAAACTGATTTTTTCCACAATGGCAGATTTCACGGACTTGGTTCCAAACTGAGCCGAAGCTTCCCCATGCATTTTGTACAGTCTGGGAAAAACTGTGCTGCACTGGCCCATTTTTGAAGGCCATCATGCTCTGTAATAAAAGGATATCATCTTATTGCTGATATCTTTGAAGAGTCCCAAGCAGACACAGAAAATGAATGGAGGCAAGGAGTGTGACGGAGGGGACAAGGAAGGAGGCCTTCCAGCTATACAAGTTCCTGTGGGTTGGCAGCGTCGTGTGGATCAAAATGGAGTGCTTTATGTCAGGTGAGCCCTCGTTATTACGTTTGTTACCTCCAAAGTTGCAGTCCCAGTGTTAAGGAGGTAGAGATTGTCCCTCTTTAAGGAAACAAAATATTGTGATTCACAGCATCTCAAATAAATTTGAATAAGTGACTTTTGTGCTAGAAAAATATGCATTTTTATTCTGTACTGTTTTGCAATGTAAATTACCTTAGATTACCAGAGAGAATTTGTATGCATTATTTGTGTTTACATAAGGTGTCATTCTGCTTATCTCTGTAATAAGGATAAAGAAAAATATGAAGATTTCTAAAAGAAACATAGACACATCATTACCACATTCATAGTAGAATGTAAAATACTAGAAATAGACCCTATATCACTTGACAGTATTACTCTGTCCTTCAGAGTGCTTCCCCTGGCTTTTTTGATAATAACATTGAGTGTTTCTATCTATAGGAAGTTTCAATTATTAGACTTTTTAATGCCTGATAGTAACTAAAAATAAATTTCTCATTTTTTTCTGCACAGTTTTTAATCTACTTCCTTGCAGGTAATAGTAAAAATGAAAAAATCATGATGGAGATGGCTCTTCATCTTAAAAGTAAAAATCGCACAAATAAAATGCCTACTCTTTTAAATTTTCATTGCGTATATCCCTTGTAGAATAAGTTGAACAGAGTTTCTGAATTGTTGACAAGGATTTTTAGTCTTACTTGTAAAATAATTGGCATCGAAGTCCCTTACTTTATAGTTTTTCAGTAAGTATCTGAAAGGTTGGGATATCATAAATTTTCCTTGTGATATAATAAAAAACTGTTAGAAATAGACTCAAACTTTTAAAACTATATCACATTGCATCATTAAATTGATGGTATTACTTTCAGTGTGACTATTTGTATCCCAGCTTCAACAGAATTCTCCAGTTCTGCAAAAATGTTATTTATAGAAATGAGGTATTTTCGGTTATATAAACACAAACGAATTCATACCACAACAACTTAGAAGTCAGTTCAGACTCTGTTCTGAATTTGTTTGTTTCTTTTGTGTAAGGCATTTCCTAAGGCAAACTTAATTACCAATTGAAATTCTTTTGTCACATAAATTTTATTTCTGTAATATTAAAGATGTGCTCTATATTAATTGGGGTGAAGGGATAAGAAAGCAGGGAATGTAGACCTCATTCCACGGCAGGTAAGATGCGCGAGGACACATGGGATCACTTTTTCAATGTGTTCCCATTGCCAGTGCCATTAACAAAGTGCCAGGAATACCTAGCTGTAAGTGTAACATAGTAAGGTATCAGTGTTACATGTTTATAGTTATGGTTGTTTTAGTTTGCAAAGGGTGAATATATATTCAGCTTAGAGCAAATGACTCTAAAATCTGAATAATTTTTTTTATTTCATCTCTGTGAAAGATAAATCAGTTTTTCAGATTTCTGAGAACAGAAACCAAATTAATTCTAGGAATCAGAAACAAAGTTAAGGCCTAAGAATCTGTCAGTTATGTTCATGATTTTCTAGGTGTGTCTCGACTTTACTATCTTATAACCCTGTTAGTGTGACTTCTCCAAATCCAAAGCTGTACACTGAAAATTATTTTAGAAACTAACTTTCCCAGAGTAGGTAAAATACTTTCAAATTAAATTAAGCCAGCATAGATTTCCTTTGTTTGTATATAACAGGTTAAATTACTACTTGAACATTGATAGGACGCTAGCCCTCCTTGTTTAGCTCCCTTCTCAATGTGCAGTTTGCTAGTAATTTTTAGGTTAGTCTCTGGCTGCTTCTGCCTTGGGGTGGCATTGAGGCTACATATTAAATTTTCCACCTACTTCCCATCTTCTAAGCTTTATGTGTGCCATAAGACTTGTAACTATTTTTTACATTAATTATTACTCCAAAAAGTTAATTAAAGAGTTACAACTGAAGAAAAGAACCCAACTGACTGATTTGAGAAGAAGTGTTTTTAAAGCTCTGGAGTACTCTAAATAGAATTCAGGAATTCTTACCTTCAGATTTAATTTTATAATTAAATTCCTCTAAGATTCAATCTGTACACTTTCTTTAAAGTGAAAATGTTGGGTAGTTCCTTTTCCTCAAATTCATGACTTCTTCACATGAAAAATTAGTAAGAAATTTTTTGGTGACTTTGTTTTATTAAAATTATAAGACCTCCAAAAACATCTTGTTGCCCCTCTGTGCTGTGGAACTCCAATTTGTAATATGGGAATTATTATTCTTTGCATAGCACCTTAAAAACATAGCCAAATAAATGAGTAATTTGACAAAGTTGAGGATTTTCATTTAGATATTCTACATGCATAAGTCACTTGTATGATTGTCCATAAACAAAATATGAATTGCATTTTAAAGCCAGTTCATTTATAGATAAAAATGATAAGATAAAATACCTGTGTTTTTGTTGAGACAGAATATTCTGTGTCTGGTAGTATATTGCTTTGTATATGAAATGGAGAGTATTATTTCTGGATGAATTTGATCAAACGGCTTAAGTGAAGGTTTTGCTAACTAGTTATAAATAAAAGATATTCTCAAGTGAAAAGTATATAATTTCAAAGCAATAATATGCATTTAATTTATAAAATTGACATATTAATAATAAAAGCCCTAAAATGCAAATTACCCATTTTAAACTAACACCCATTTTAAATAAAAATCAAAGACTTCCCCTGTCATCTGAATTAGTACCTAATCTGTGGACTTCAACTTAATCAGTATTCACAAATCTTACTGATTTTTGTGATCCGAAGAGTGGTAACATTGAGACACCTACTCTGTTACCACACTGAAGACCTGCAAGACATCTTTCTGCCGCCTAAAACCCTATTTCCTCAAGTTTCCTGTCATTTGTCAGCTCTGCTTGATTCCTCTGTCCTTTTCTGTACAGTTTGGCTCTTCAGAATAACTTGAGTTGAGCTGCACTGATCTATCTTCAAAGAAACACATGGGTGAGGGGGAGAAAAGAGAAACCTGTTTTTACATAGGGACAACTTGGTTCTAGATTCCAAGGTAAACCAGGAAAAACTTCTTAGCTCCAACTTTTGTTGATTTGCCAGATATCTAGTTTGAACCCCAATATGTTCCTAAATTTCAGTTTTTACTCAAAGAGCTTTAAAAGTAGATCTTCTAGTATAAAATGATAGTGATTACTTTTATGTAGTTTTCTTGTTCCTTTCTGCCTGCTTCTGTCCTTTCTTAAGAAAAGCATTTTTACTCTCTTTTAGTCTACTCTTGGCTTTCAAAATACTTTTATTTAATTTTCTACGAAGATCTGTATTTTTCTGAGAAATATTTTGGTTCAAAAGAAAGAGCAATATTGTTAAAGGCTATAATTTAGTAGCTAACATAATATTGACAAAGAAAATGCTTTTCCCGAGTAAGAAAATATTATCCTGTGAAGGACAGTAAGAATATAAATTATGCCTTTTTTTCATATAATATGTGCAGTCAAAATTATTTCCTGATGTTTTTTAAAACTATTTTTACAGTCCCAGTGGGTCTTTGTTATCTTGCTTGGAGCAGGTTAAAACATACCTGCTTACTGATGGAACATGCAAGTGTGGCTTGGAATGTCCTCTTATTCTTCCCAAGGTAACAATTTCACAATAGATCTACAGCAGTTTTTTTATTTTTTAGGTACTTTGTATATTTGCTTTTCTCATTTGGCATTTTATTTTTTATTACTTCTTGGATCATACATTTTAATTCTTTATCTAATTAGACATCTTTTGCATGCATTTTGGAATGCTTAAAGATTATGAAAACTAGTACATATTCAAGAGTCATTTTCAAAGGTGCCAAACCCTATATTCATATTAAATATTTCATTAAAACCACCTTTGCACCATTTTATTAGAGCTATACCTATGCTTAGCATTTAATAGTGCAGTATTTTCTTTTGCTTCTGTAACTGCTCAAATCTGCAATGTTATTTTTAGCACTGGTGTTAATAAATCTGTCACAAATATTCCTAAAACCACAAAGCTGAACCCTCATAGCCAAAATATGAAGCTGTTTTACTCCTTTGCAAGATAAAAAGTAATATCATATAAAATGGCAAAATATTATTTGCTATAGAAACACATCATTATTCTCCAAATGTTTATTATAATGCTGATTTTGAAACAAAAGGTTAATAGACAACTTTTTTCTTTTTATTTGTATGTCAACACATTCCCAAAAAAGGATTTACATAATAAATAAGATTTTTTGTTAAGTAAATTAATAGATTTTTTAAATCAGTGAATAATATTAATATAGTAATAAAATGATGCCAAAGAAAAAGCATGTAGAAATATCATAGCTTTTTATTTTTTTAACTGTACTTCATCTGTTTTTGTACTGTTATAACATCAGGAAGTATCTGAGAACTTTATCAGATACTGTATCTTTCCATATATTAATCTTGGCTATCTTAGAGTTAGGATAATAGTCATTATTTACTTTGCCACTAAAAACCATGAGTTCAGCAGAAGTATTTATTAGTTATATAAAGTTGCTTTCTTAAATTTAAAAACTCGAGAAACTTTTATTCAGATTTATGGCTTAATCTGTGCACAACTTTTTTTTAAATAAAGGGATCTTTTTATTAAATGTTTTTACAGACATATTCTAAACAAAGGCTGTGCTTTTTCCAGGTGTTTAATTTTGATCCTGGAGCTGCTGTGAAACAGAGAACTGCAGAAGATGTTAAGGCAGATGAAGATGTCACAAAGCTATGCATACATAAAAGAAAAATCATTGCAGTGGCCACACTTCATAAAAGCATGGAAGCCCCACATCCTTCTCTGGTGCTCACCAGTCCCGGAGGAGGAACAAGTATGTAATATGGTGAAGGGTTTAGGAATTCTCCTCCCTCTAGAGAAGGAGTTGGTAGAAGTCACTTTGGCAAGCATTTTCCCATTCTATCTTTCAAGCATGCAAATGCTTTTAAAATTCTGTATCTCCTATCATGTTATTACAAATAGCAAGTTAGTTCCGAAAAATTACCATAAAGTAACTTCCCTCATTCCTTACCCAAGTCATCTAGTTAAATAATCAGAATAAACATTGATTAGTACATACAAATGATCATCAGGTGTGTAGAGCTGAGCTAAGGAAAGAAAAAGTGCCCTTGGTTTTTAGGAAACAAATGTAGCCTTTTTCCCAGGGCTGGATTGGAACCTGTGATATCAAGTCCCCAAAAGCAACCTAACAAGATTGTTAGAAGCTAGCGGTATTATTCTTTCAGTTACTTAATATCTCTTTATTGGACATGTCCTAAACAGAAATCAGCTTGCTGGAAAGGTTTTTATACTGCCCCCTCAACACTCATACATACACACACACACATACACTTTTTAAAAATATTTCAAAGCTGCAGAAAAATTGCAAGATTAGTTCATTGAGTACCCTTCACCTAGATTCACCAATTAACATTGTATTGCAGAAGTTGCAAATATTGTGACAATTACCCTGTAACTATTTCAGCACACAAGGACATTCTCCTATATTACAACAACCTAATTATCACATTCAGGAAATTTAACACTGATACAATGTTATTGTCTAATATGTAGTCTATATTGAAATTTGTCCCAATTGTCTAAATAATGTCTCATAGCTTTTTTTAAAAAAAAATCAGTCTATTCTTCAAATCCAGAATGCAGTCATATATTGTGCATTGCATTTATTTGTTAAATTTCTTTAATCTACATTAATTCCCCAGGCTTTTTTAATATTTCATGACATTGAAATTTTTGAAGAGTCCAGGCCATCTTTGCAGGATGTTCCTCAATTTGGATATTCTTGATTGTTTCCTCATATTTATGTTCAGGCTAAACACATTTTGGTAGGAATACCACATAGATGATGTTAGGTCCTCACCAGGAGGCACATAGTGTCAAGTTATCCCATATTGATGACATTAAGTTTGATTGCTTGGTTAAGATTGTATCCATCAATTTTTCCATTGTTAAGGTACCATTTTCCCTTTATGATTAATGTGTCCTCTGTGGAATTATACTTTAATACTAAGGAACTTCTTTTGTAAGGGCTAGAATATGAATTCCCTCCAAAATATTATAATCTACTTAACACTTGAATAAAAACTCAGAAGAAACTATGGCTAAACAACAAAGCATCTCTTTATGAAGGTTAAGTGATATTGTTCTGCAGAATTTGGAATAGAGATGATGAGTGTAACCTATAGTGATCAGAGAGACTTCAAGGGAGAACTCAGATTTGGACCAGCCTTGGAAAATACATATAAAGGGAATAGAAAAAAAATCTCCTGAATGAGTGTAGTATAGTTAAGGAATGATGTGGAAAGTGACTTGAGTAGAAGATTAGAAATGTATAGGTAAATTGGGGCCAAATTATTGTACACCTTGGATGCAAAGAACAGTTGAACGGTTGCCACATCATGCATATAATTAAAGATTTGCACTTAGAACTCATGTGAAGAAGCAGGAAGAGACAAATTTGGTGGTTATTAGCATAACGCTCCTTTCCAATAACCATCTAACCTTTAAACTTTAACAGGAATAATCAGAAAAAATTTTCTCCACTAAGGTATGTAAGAAAAAAAATCTTTTAGGAAACTTTTTCTTTTAATAAGCTACATTTTTTAAATTGAAATTTATTTTGCAATAATTTAAAGACATATTTAACAGTTATAAACTACTTAAAATTTACCTTTATCCTGCCAGCCTGATGTAACTGTTTTCATTTTTGCATATTACCTTGCACATGTGTTTGCACATACTCTTATTTGTGGCTGTTTTCATATCACATTATATCAAACGGTTTTATCTATTTCTACAGTCTATGTTATTGCCTTTCTAAAGACCCTAGCAAAATCTAGATCTAAGTCCTTTGTCATACCTATACATACAAGTTTAATTATTGAAATTAAAGGTAAATATTTAACTAGTACATCTCTACCCTCTTTTAAAATGGTACACTTTATTTGAGTAATTACTTTTACTAGCTTCAGAAATAAATAGCATTTATTTTAGTTTCTTAATTTTAAACTGTTATCATAAGGTTGAGAGTTAAATAATTAAAACTTCAGAAGACTCACATAGTAATTTTCACCTCTCTTTACTTAAATACATGAACATTTATTTTGTCTATGTTTATTCTTTTGGAAGGTCTACTTGAATATGCATTAAAGCACTTTTTTTTTTTTTGTAGAGGCAGGGTATCGCTTTGTTCCCCAGGCTGGTATTGAACTCCTGGCCTCAAGCAATCCTCCTGGCTGGGCGCCAAAAGCACTGGGATTATAGACATGAGCCACCATGCTGTGCCCATGAAATCACTTTGATGGGTGCCTAGCATTTACACTTGCCAACTCTTGTGTACTTCAGTTCCTAACTGTAACATAACAACATCAGCCTGACTTTTGTTTGTTTAGGTAGTATTTCTATTATTTTAAAGGTGGTAATTATTTTTCCCCAGGTATGGAAGAAGTCCTTTCTAAATCACAGCTACTATCTAAATTCTGTTAGTTTAATATAAAAATACCAATGCCTATATTTTTAATCCCTGAAATCTCTCCTTAACAAGAAAATAAACTTCAGTTGAGTTTATCTAGTACAATTATCTTATATCATTGGTTCTCAACTTTTCATATATTATATCCAGAAATCACTCTATCAAAGAACCCCCACCATGACAGAATCAGAAAGTCCAAAACAACATATATTCACTTTATTCTCTAACCACTTAAATGCACCCTATATAGACTTCTGTGTACTCTAGGCTGAGAACTATCTTCGAAATTATTATATGATTTGACCTTTATACTCTCTAGCAGATAGGAAAAATATATTTATCTTAAATGTGTAATTATCCATTTAAGTAAATATACCTCTGATTGCAAATGAATGTAACTATACTTGCTAATACATTGTAAGTCTCAAAATAGGTATGGCAAATATATAGTACGAAAGATGCCACTTTCATCTCCAGTGCGTGTAATAGACTCATTGGTAATTTCTCATGGAGCCCAGCTAGAGTTCAGCATCCTTTTCAACACAACTCTCTAAGCAGCCACCACCAATTGATAGGAATTGGCATACGAAATAAATTTTATTTGCCACCTCTGTTTTAGAGGGCACAACTTTATAAAATAGTTAAACATCCTTTGGGGCTAGAAAACTTAAACTAGATTTCTGACATGATAGAATGAAAATTCTGTATGATGAGCCAGCTTTCTTTTGTTGCTTGTATTCTCTCTGATCTCCAAAAGAACTGAAGGGATTCCAAAAAGCCAGAGAGAGAGAAATGCACTCACGTAAAAAGAGAATACTCAATTGGAATGCAGTACCAAAGGTTTTAGCACTCAGACAAAATTTTACATGAGAATTCTATTCTAATAAAAGAATTCCAATCTTTTACCTAAGTTGACTAAGGCTTTCTTTTTAACTATAATGACTAATTAAGGGCAAAGAAATTACAGTGTTACAGACATGATGTGAGGCTAAGCATGATTGTATTATCACTGCATTTATTCTTGTTATTATTCCAATTATAAAATATTTGGTATCTCCTTCATTTAATTTACAGAAATTAAGATTCTGACTCCTACAGTGAAAATGTTGAGATAAGGAAATATTACCATAGCTGTTCTGAGAAGGTTTCAGTAAGGTTATAGAAACATTTATAGTGTACAAATTTTCTGATAGAAATACCAGTTCATTTAAATTACCCAAGAAAATACTATGCCACGCAGATTACAATTTTCTATTGTAACTGTGTTCTTAAAATTTCTATCTAGGCTGCCAATTTTGATTTTGCATATTCTAAATATTATTAGAATGGCTAATGTCATTATGTACTGATTTAGATGCCCATGCTTTCTCAACAGATAAGAAGTAAACAAGCATAATGAGTAGTCACTGAGAACCACTGATCAACTAAAGGAGAATAATGTACATTTTTTAAATCAAAGTTTAAATATAGCACATAGAACATTTTTTAATTACATAGAATCACAGCTTTTATTTTCTGATTTGTTTCCAGATGCCCTTCTTCTCTTTCCCTTCCTGATTTCCTCCATTCTTTTCCTCCCTCCCAACACAAAAGAATCGAAACTATTAACAGAATTCTTTTTTTCTCTTTCACATCAGATGCAACTCCAGTAGTACCTTCAAGGGCAGCAACTCCAAGATCCATAAGAAATAAGCCTCATGAAGGAATTACAAATTCTGTAATGCCTGAATGTAAGAATCCTTTCAAGTTAATGATTGGATCATCAAATGCCATGGGAAGGCTATGTGTACAAGAACTGCCTGGAAGCCAACAGCAAGAACTCCACCCTGTCTACCCCCGACAAAGATTGGGCAGCAGTGAACACGGACAGAAGTCTCCATTCCGTGGCAACCATGGAGGCCTGCCCAGCCCAGCGTCATCAGGTTCCCAGATTTATGGAGATGGCTCAATCTCTCCAAGGACTGACCCACTTGGAAGTCCTGATGTTTTCACAAGAAATAATCCTGGTTTTCATGGAGCTCCCAATTCTAGTCCTATTCACCTGAATAGGACTCCTCTTTCTCCACCATCAGTAATGCTACATGGTTCTCCTGTACAGTCATCCTGTGCAATGGCTGGAAGGACTAATATACCTCTTTCCCCAACCTTGACTACAAAGAGTCCAGTAATGAAAAAACCAATGTGTAATTTTTCAACTAACATGGAAATACCACGAGCAATGTTCCACCACAAACCACCCCAAGGCCCACCTCCCCCTCCTCCACCTTCTTGTGCTCTTCAGAAAAAGCCATTAACATCTGAGAAAGATCCACTTGGCATTCTTGACCCTATTCCTAGTAAACCAGTGAATCAGAACCCTGTTATCATTAATCCAACCAGTTTCCATTCAAATGTCCACTCTCAGGTACCTGTGATGAATGTAAGCATGCCTCCTGCTGTTGTTCCTTTGCCAAGTAATCTCCCTTTGCCAACCGTAAAACCTGGTCACATGAATCATGGGAGTCATGTACAAAGAGTACAGCATTCAGCTTCAACCTCCCTGTCCCCTTCTCCAGTGACATCCCCAGTGCACATGATGGGGACTGGAATTGGAAGGATTGAGGCATCGCCCCAAAGATCACGCTCATCTTCCACATCATCAGATCATGGAAACTTTATGATGCCACCTGTAGGACCCCAGGCCACTTGTAGTGGTATTAAGGTTCCACCCAGGTCACCAAGGTCAACAATAGGGTCCCCAAGGCCATCAGTGCCATCAAGCCCTTCTACCAAGTCCGATGGACATCATCAATACAAGGATATCCCTAACCCATTAATTGCTGGAATGAGTAATGTACTAAATACCCCAAGCAGTGCAGCTTTTCCTACTGCATCTGCTGGAAGTGGTTCTGTAAAGAGTCAGCCTGGTTTGCTGGGAATGCCTTTAAATCAGATCTTGAACCAGCACAATGCTGCCTCCTTTCCAGCAAGTAGTTTACTCTCAGCAGCAGCCAAAGCACAGCTAGCAAATCAAAACAAACTTGCTGGTAACAACAGTAGCAGCAGTAGCAATTCTGGAGCTGTTGCCGGCAGTGGCAACACTGAAGGACATAGCACTTTAAACACCATGTTCCCTCCTACTGCCAACATGCTTCTCCCATCAGGTGAAGGGCAAAGTGGTCGAGCAGCACTAAGAGATAAGCTGATGTCTCAGCAAAAAGACTCATTGCGGAAAAGAAAACAGCCACCTACCACAGTGTTGAGTTTGCTCAGACAGTCTCAAATGGATAGTTCTGCAGTTCCTAAACCTGGACCCGACTTGCTAAGGAAGCAGGGTCAGGGTTCATTCCCCATCAGTTCAATGTCTCAGTTACTACAATCTATGAGTTGTCAAAGCTCTCACTTGAGTAGCAATAGTACCCCGGGTTGCGGGGGCTCAAATACTGCTTTGCCTTGCTCTGCTAACCAGCTGCATTTTACAGATCCCAATATGAACTCCAGTGTTCTTCAGAATTCACTGACACAGAACATACCTTTAAGAGGGGAAGCCGTGCACTGCCATAACGCAAACACTAACTTTGTTCACAGTAACAGTCCAGTCCCCAACCACCATCTTGCAGGTTTAATAAATCAGATTCAGGCTAGCGGGAACTGTGGGATGCTCAGTCAGTCGGGCATGGCTTTAGGAAATTCATTACATCCCAATCCACCTCAGTCAAGAATTTCAACGTCCTCCACTCCAGTGATACCAAACAGCATTGTTAGCAGCTATAATCAAACAAGTTCTGAAGCAGGTATGGTTTTATTAGAAAAAAGTACCCGAAGGTACTAAACTTTTCTACTTTTTTAAAAATTTGTACCAAAATATTTATTATGATAAGAAATGATCCTTTCCCCATTGTGAAATTCTCTTCATTTCTTTAGTATTTATAATTTTATTTACAGAATGCTAGGGATTTGTCTATTGGAAAGAATAACAGCTAAGAGGATTCTATGTGTTTCCGTTATTTGTTGTCAATCTGTGTCATTTTGAATATTGTTTGACATTCATTTGGTTGTATAACCGTTGGACTCTAAACTGCAAAAGAAGCCATAAAAGGCAGGGTTTCCTGGTTCATGAGACATGTCCTTGGCCTATGCCAATATAAAAGCCGTTTCCCTAGCTTTTGTTTGTATTCAGGTAAATGAAGTTCATCTTGGAAAACCCAAAAAGGCAAAAATAAATGGATATTTTTTTTCTTGCTGCTGAACAGAAATAGGTGAATGAATAGGAAAAGGTAACTAGAAGTTGTACAAAGTAGAAAGCTGTCTTCTAATGTGTTTTCTTATCCTAGTTTTCTATCCTTCATTATTACTTGTTTGAGAAAATTCAGAAATGGATATCGGCTACTCCCTTTTTTAAAAAAAAGTAATAATTTAAGTTTTCTAATAAAAAAAGGCTTGAAAATCTGATTTCCAGAATTTTTAATCTTGAAATTGTTTTATGATTTTCTTGTAGAACTAAACCCTTTTTACCATTGATAGTAGGTTTTGAACCCAAATTTGTTGTATGTCTTCGTCCAATATTAATGAAGGAGACAGATTTATTTAAAAGTAGATGTATTATTGGGAAAAGACCTTTGTTTTGTGCAATAGAGTCCTCAGAAATTGTTATAAAAACTGTACAGAAGCACTTAAGACATATATACATTAAGACATCCAAAAATTTGACCATGAAAACTTTAGAAAAAATACTCAAAACCCAACACTAATGATTTGTGGGAAATGACAGGGAGGAAATACAGGACAATTGTAAAGATATTATTCATATATGAAAACAGCATGCTTTAAAAACCAGATTGCTACTGGAAATGAGAAAACTGCTGAGGCTTTTAATAATAAGCTAGTGTGTAGATACGTATAGACTGTACAATACCACCATGCTGGAAAAGCATTATAACCTACATATCTTTGTTGCTGATGGTAAAAATCAAGTATTTTCCTTCTTGGTGTTACCACTCACACCTGCCATCCTTCATATCTTGTGTTATATGTTATGTTTTGATGTCAGTATTTAATGAAGAACTGTTCAATGACCTCTTGTGTTAAAAGAATATAAGGTTTAGAAGATATTTGAAATGACTAGTGCCTTCTTAATATTCTTAGTTTAAAGAATCTCATGAAACTTTATTTTTTATGTGTTTGCAGGATATTTTTCCTATAAAGGTCTTCCAACTTTTTACTGACTCTTATTCTTTTTTTAGATAATTCCACACAAATGAAAATTTAATCTTATGCATTTAGTGGGTTAGATGTATACAAAGTCTTTATTTAAAAATATACCATATTTATTGAGCATACCTTCAATCATTTTGATGAGACATTGTTTGTCTCATTGTGTTATATAATTCTGATACCCCTTACCTCAATTTACTTCATTTCAGGTCTAAGTTCATATGTGCAAAGTGTATGTATTTTACTGATGTATTTCAATTTGTCTATAATGGAAAAGACCAACATTTATTTATATTTTTGTTTCTTCTGATGGTCAAGTTTAGACTTATTTCACATAGTCTTGGTCATTTATTTTCTTGTTTCATGTGTCTCTGTAAAACACCTGACCTGTATTGCTACTGTTGGGTGTATCAAAGAACACAGGTTAAGAATTTGTTAACATAAGAAAAGTATAAGCATATAAATAGCTAAAAGGGACAAGAATAAATGTTCCGTAATAATATGGATGTGACCGATCAGTGTAAGCTAACAGGAAGCATATGCTTAATGAAAATCTAAGAATTTTAAAAATATTAAACCTAATAAAATTAAATACTAATTAATGTGCATAGGTCTGATGTGCAGCTGGTTATGAAAACGGGTTGTTTTACTAATTAATGCAACTTTTTTGATGAGCTAAATATTGAAGCAGTTTCTAATGCCATGTTTCTTTTTGCTATTTACTGAACTGTGTCAACTGAATGTACTATCATTGTAATTGCCTAGCCTACATACCTATTTACACTGACATTTATTCATTCATGAAACAAACATTGACTGCCAAGGCTGGGCATTCAGAATGATATAGCAGGTAACAGTCACAGCTATCCCTGTAAGAGTATTGCCAGTTTTTCATATCATACCAATAAGATATTAGAAGAAAAACACATTTTATTCTTAAAATGTTTATAGCTATCGTCGAGTACCTATTCTGTGCGAGGTGATTTACCTATATTATTTCTAATATGTGCAATTTTCAAAAGTATAAAATATTATTGTCCCATTTTACAATTGAGGAAACTGAGCCTCAGCCAGGGAACTTAAGTAACTGTCCAGGATCATGCATAAGTGAATCAGGATTTGAACTCAGGTTCCTCTAATTCTAAAATCCATTTTCTTCCCAGCTGCATAAGTTCTTCTTCTGAAATATTTAGGGGGTCAAAAATATTGTTTTCTCTTTCAAAATCTTTTTAAATGTTCAAAAGGTAATGAATTAGAGCACATTAATGCATGTTAGAAGCCACATTTGTAAACGTTTGGTATACTTTTAGACGAAAGTCAGTTTTGCCTTCTCTCTTTGGACTCTGATATCACAGCATACCATGATTAGAATGTTTGTGTCGATGCAGATGAAATGTCAAAAATATCAAGAGAACTACCCCTTATTTGTGAGTTGTATTTGGTGGCCTTTCTTTTAATGAATTATCACCTCAGCTACTCAGGTAAGAATGGGTTTCCTAGTGGATGACATGTCAATAGACCCTTGAAAGAGGCGACTATGCAGATGCTAGTCATGCCATTCCAGGCATGGTAGCATGGTGAGGGCAAGAAAGACCAGCAGGCAACATGGTCCAACTCTACTCTGTGGTAACAGAGCCGAAACACAACTCAGGTGACTGCCTACTCAATCCAGTGCCTTGTCTACTCTCTTAAGCAGAAGTTTCAAAATACTACATTAAGACATCAATGAAGACAAAAAATAACTTGCTCTAAAAATGCTTAATTCAATTGATAATTTTTCAAACTTTTTTTAAAGAGAGGTTTTCTATTTTAAACAATCCAAATAGTGATTTTTAGGCTATTTGTGAGTTCTGTGAAACTCATTTAAAACACACCACAACTCAAGTATGGGAATTGGAGGCAAAGATAGTAACAAAATCAGATAAAGTTGTGAAATACTTAGAAAACATTTCTAAAACTTAAGAATATACAGGCTTTATTAATTCTATTTGGTGTTTTCAAGCTGCCTTTCTACTAAATCATCTGAATACTTTGTTTTGTAAAGTTTACAGGTTTCTATTGGCTTTTTGAATATGAAATTACAAGTAAAGTTTCATATTCACATGTAACAAATTTACATGATTTAGAAACTGAGCAGTAGGATACTTGAGGGCATTCCTCAAGTTGTAAAGCAAATCTCTGGCAGACTTGGCAACCAAACCCCAAAGTTCCTGATTCTCAATCCCAACACTCAAACTGCTAAACGCAGGTATGTACTGAAAATCCATCAGTAGTGTACATTTAAAGCAACTTTCAGGGTTTTTTGTTGTTTGTTTGTTTGTTTGTTTGTTTGGTGGGAGGGTCGTTTGTTTGTTTTTGTTAGAGATAGAGTCTCACTCTTTTGCCCAGGCGAGAGTGCAGTAGCATCATCATAGCTTACTGCAACCTGGAACTCCTCGGTTCAAGCAATCTTCCCAACTCAGCCTCAAGAGCAGCTGAAACTACAGGCACATCCCACTGCGCCCAGCTAATTTTTTAATTTTTTGTAGAGACAGGATGTCACTATGTTGCCTGAGGTGATCTTAAACTCCTGGGCTCAAGCAGTCCTCTCGTCTTGGCCTCCCAAAGTTCAGTTTTTAAAGAGAGATAAATGTGAACATGTAAGTGGTTACAGCACATGTCTTATAGTGTTCTGGTTGAGGGAGGAATCCAAAATTAAGTGCCCTTGACTAGAATACTTCAAAGACTTATACTTCCTTGAGCCTCTGACTACTGCACACCTGCTCACAGATAGCAAAAACACATATGCCAGCAACCTGGGCCTCTGCAGGGGACTTAGTCTTGTCAGTATCCACACAACAATCCAGCCTTTCTGTAGCCCTGTGGTTTTTCACAATTTTCAAAGAAGAAAAAAGATTGAGATTATTCTGCTAACATACTTATTAACAACCCTACCTTCTTCCAATATGATAAAGTCATTAAATACAACATAACTTTTTCAGTTTAAAATCATTTTTAGGCCGGGCGCTGTGGCTCACGCCTGTAATCCTAGCTCTTGGGAGGCCGAGGCGGGCGGATTGCTCAAGGTCAGGAGTTCAAAACCAGCCTGAGCAAGAGCGAGACCCCGTCTCTACTATAAATAGAAAGAAATTAATTGGCCAACTGATATATATATAAAAAAAAAAATTAGCCGGGCATGGTGGCACATGCCTGTAGTCCCAGCTACTCGGGAGGCTGAGGCAGGAGGATCGCTTGAGCCCAGGAGTTTGAGGTTGCTGTGAGCTAGGCTGACGCCACGGCACTCACTCTAGCCTGGACAACAAAGTGAGACTCTGTCTCAAAAAAAAAAAAAAAAAAAAATCATTTTTATATTCTCTTATTTTTTTAAATAAAAAACATTTAGTTTACTCTTCTAAACACATGAAAATATTCTCATCTGAGGGGCAGAGTATGGGTTTATGCCAGAAGAGAAAATAATTCAAACATTTATTTGCCTTAACTGTTAAAGAGATACATAACAAGAATATAAATAAACCTACAAATAAATGTTAATGAGTATTTTTATATATGTATATTTTTTTAAAACTTAGCAAAAGAAAGTTTTCTTCAGCACAAAATACACTTGATTGAAACTCAGGACAGCCATTGATATGGTAGGTGTAAAACAATGAAATAGTGAAGCCACAAAAGAACACTGGGTAAAAGACTAAAAGTTATGAGTTTGGGTTTTTGTTCTGTGTGTTCATTTATTCTCAGAACATGCCAGTAAAGAATATAAAGGGAGTTGTCATCTCTACATTGTCTAGAAAAGGCTACAGGGGTAGAAAGATCGGAGAATGAAAATACTCAAGGGTGGCTTGTACTGTGTATGTTAGCCCTCTCAGGATATGGGAGGGTTGTGTGGAAAAAGTCTTCTCTAGTTATATAGACTAATGTAGACTAAAGAAAGAGGCAGAGGTTTGTTGAAGTTTGTGACTGAATGAGTAAGAGTTGCTGTTGAAAGTATGCCACCCAAATTTTTAAATCCTGGTTTTTATTCCCCATCTGATGTGCAAAGCTTATAGGTTAAAAATCACCTTCTGCTCTTGTTTTTTTAACCAAACTATATTAAATTCTGGATTGTGTGATAAAAATCTATGTCTATTCTTTTGGTTAAATTTTTGCAAAATGAGCCATTTCTTTGCTGTAAGATATTTTTACTGCAGACAATGTCTTGCTGTTTAAGAAGGTCTCCTAATATCAGGGTTACACCACTTATTTTGTTTACATACTTCAGGTTTAACGTTTTCTTGTGTACAGAAAAAGGAGTTAAAAATGTTTGATTTTAGACATTGAGTTTGTATAATCAAAGGTGATAACAGAACTCAAGAGTGGTGTGATATGTTTGCTGATTCAATGATCTATTTTGTACTTTTCAAGAAATAAATTGTCCCAGTGTACAAATTGGGAGAATTTTATTCCATTGCAATACATTAAATTCACTTATAAAGCCACTAGAAATTCTTCAGTTGTCTAGGAGATGCCTAAGTTATTATTTACTAAAATTAAGTGGTCCAAAATCATTTAAACAGTTTCAAAAAGTATGCAGATTCTAGGGAGTAATGTTAACTCTACAAAAATTTGACTCATAAAAATAATGCTAATAAATTTCCTATGGTGTCATCAAAATGAATTTCATTTTCACATGCATGTAACACTAAATAAATCATAAAGTTCTTATCTTCTAGGAACTTATATCAAACAACATTAACACCTGTCAAGCAAAGAGTAAAGTAAAACTTAGTTTCTAAGCATTATACCTCTTGAAAATTCAAAGTAACAACTCACTTTTTTACAGATTAAAAGTGGACCTAGACAACAGAAGTATGAAGGAGTTGCTGAGGTATTCCTGGGGTTGGAACTAGTCCAGGGAACTCCAGAATGTCTATACCAGATTGTGGGTATAGGTATAAGAGCAAGTATATTCATCAGCTATTCTAGAGCAAGGCTCTAGATGACAACTCCACAGGGACCCCTTTTACACTATAGTCTGATAAATATGCTCCCTAAGCACAGTTCCATAGACCATCTCCCACAGAGTTGAAAAACACAGAAGCCTTATAAAGCAATTTTTTTTAACTTTTTTTACTTCCCACAATAAGAAATTAACTTGCATGACAATCCACTATATATATATATTTAATGTATAACAATTAAGAGTTTAATGAAAAAATACTTATTACATGTGATGTCCTCTGATAATTGTTATGCCATTCTATTATATCCTATCTTATTCTATTTCTGCTTTTGTTTTAATGACAGTCATGACTCACTGAAATAATTTTATCATCCACTAGCAAATCATGACCTAGCATTCATGTGTATAAGCTAACAGAGTTTCCACAAAATAATGTTCTTTACATTTTCTTTTCTATTTAATTTATCAAAAAAATACTGGTTGGGGCATACTAATTTGATTTTGCAGCCCATTAATAGGTCTCAGTACTGTTTTAGAATATTCATGAGGTAATTAGTTCAGCAGATATTTATTGAGCACGTAGAATGTTCTATGCACTGTTTTAGCACTGCCGATAAAATAGGGTACAATAGAAGGATACAAAGTTAGCCATATTAATAATCTAGAAACTCAGTTTGCTCTGCTCATTAAACAAAATGAGATAAGACTTCTGATTGGAATATTGATGGAGCATTTTAACTATTATGCATGCTAGTGCATATTCAAAGAACAGAAATCCTACCAAACAAGAGACTTATACTTTTTTCTCAACATTTGTTTCCTCACAATAAATATTAAGAATATGATAAAAGAGGCTTTTGGGGGGAGGGGGGCAGGAAACCTTGTTACTTGAATAAACTGAAAAAAATCTCAAGCATTTTAAATTCCAGCAGTTTTCAGAGTAATTCCATGTATTAAGAAAGGAAACAAAACATGATAATAGCAATTTTTTTTAAAAAGCCTCTTTTTCTGACCCCATTACCACTGCCTCCTGAAAAGACTGGCCTCCTGGACACAGTCGCAACTATGCAGACATCACATTCCAAGATTCAGGCTGCTTCCCTTCCACAGTTCTTTCTCCTTCCAAGCAGCTTGACCCCTTGAGTGTGCAGATCATTTCCTCAGGGACTGCCATTTCTCCCTTCCCCATCTTCACTTTCTCCTAAATGCTTTGGTTTTGGGACCCTCCCTCCCTTTCCTATGGAGAACAAAATAGCCACTAGTCCCTAGGGCTTCCTTTCTATTGCTGATAAAGGACTGTTAGCAATTTGTATCTGAATCCAAAGCACAAAGATAGAGATTTGCTATATTTTTGTAAATACACATTACCATGCCCTGTTACTAAGGCTTGAGAAAATAAAGTCTTTTTGGAAGATCTAGTCTTATAAAAGTTATTTTTCCAATATATTATTATTGTTATGATTAAAAATCAGTCCTTTAAGTACAGAGGAGAAAATTTCACTATTTCAATGGGATTGAAAAGTGAATTATATTTATTAGACTCACTAAGCCATGATATTTTTTCTTATCTCAAGCAGCATTCATTTTTATTAAGGGTTACCACTGACCCTGTTTGCAATAAAAGGACACTTACCAAAGCAAATGATAAAGGTCAAATGGTGAAAGAATACCTTCTATATTACTCATTTCTTAGGTTCTTGAATTTTATGGA
Organism: Microcebus murinus; assembly: GCF_040939455.1. Taxonomy (NCBI): domain Eukaryota; kingdom Metazoa; phylum Chordata; class Mammalia; order Primates; family Cheirogaleidae; genus Microcebus; species Microcebus murinus. The sequence continues at coordinate 30,409,078 of NC_134111.1, forward strand.
TAAAAATCAGTATTGGGGCATATCAATTTAGAAAAGGTTCTCAGCATAAAGTAGTGTTTATTCAAAATTGGAGATATAGATCAAACTGGTATAATGACATTTTAAAAACACTTCATTGGTCTCCTTGGTATGAACTTTATGCCCCATTGTACACATACAAAGACATGTATAACAATATTTTCAATATGCAAGACCCAGCCTTATAAGAGATTAGCACAATATAAATAATGACTTGGTGACCAGGAAGAAGAGAAATAAATTTAAAAAGGTATACATTACCTTTGTTTTGAAAAGCAGTGTAAAAAATGAGACAGATAAAACATCTTAAGAATTGAATTAATATTAGGAAAATATTCCTTAAAAATTTACTGATGCTATTTTATATACACACACATTGTATACACATCTATATTATAAATTATAAGTGTGTGCAGAGTACTGTTTATATCCAGAAATCTACCCCACTGGGCAAGCTGCCACTGTTGCTTCCTCATTGGACTAGACAATCTCAATCTCTGGGTGACTAGGTATGTGATCTTACACCAGCTAAGTTTATTTGGGTGGCTTTCCTATCTTCTCTCCTACTCTTTAAAAGCAACAGAGACAATGAGAAAAAAAATTTGCCTGTTCATGGTGCTGCTGGCTGGTATGAAATAATTATTTTTTTCAATTATAGTACTTCTTCAGCTTACTAACTTGTTCTAATCTCCTAGCTGCATTTTGCTTATTTACTGCTAAACATCTAGTGAATAATTTGCTTTTTTAAAAACTCAGTAACCACCTCTTTTATTAGATTAAGGACAAAACATCTTGGCCACAAAAACAAAACAAAACAAAACCCAGCTTTAACAAAACACTTTTCCCCACATGCTTCAATGGACCATAAAGTTTTTATGCAGACCTATGAAATAGGTTCACCAGATAGTGCCTTTTCAAGATCAATTGGTCCAGAAATAAGTAATCTCCAAATTTCCCTCCAGCTATTCAAATTCATACAAATTCAGGTCTGCTTTGAATGACTGCAAGCATTAATTTTGACTTTAAGAACTCATTAGTTTGAGGTGGACCTTTCCCTCTATAAGGTGGTTTTAGCTTCTTAAAATATCTAGAAGCCGTCGGAGGTAACTTGTCATCTTCCAGCCATCTCCTTCCCAGTGTCCCTTATCTCCTGGCATTGGACCAATATACTAGAGAGTTAGTTTTCCTGTTCTCCACATAAGCACCCACACATAGTCAAATTTTCTGACTTCTAAAAGTTGAGTAAAAGCTTTGTGATCTTTTTAATAGATTCATTCAACCAACAAACATTTTTTGAATACCAACCATGTGTCAGAGACTGTATTAGGTCTTGGAAATACAAAGGGAAATAAGAAATGATTCTTGCCTTTAATGGTTTAGAAAGATGATTTCAATTTCTTTAGTGCTTATCTAAAGCAGCAGGTTTGGCCATGGCTAGGGGGAGCTGGGAGCATGGGAAAACAGCTCACAATATTTTTCAGTCATATTTTCTTTGTTTTGGGGAAACACAGGACTCTTCATTACCTTTCATTCACCTTATTATCTCCTTGTCTTTTTTTTTAAATGACTTTGCTTTTACTTAGAAGCCCTTTCTATCTCCTTTTCATCTCTCAAATCCCAGATCAAATGTTACCGCTTGTGTAGTTTTCCCTGACACCTTCAGTTTTATAATTGTCTCCTTGTTACATACCTGTTACAGGTCTTAACATATTGCATTAGAGTTGCACTAGCTAGTATGTGAAATGAGCTTTAAAATTCCCTTGTTCATAATAAGCTCTAAATAAGTATATATTTGAGAGAGGAAAAAGAAAGGGAGATTTCTGTGTTTATCACTTTGCCTAAACTCCAAGTTCCTGCAGGAAAAATCTGGGTTTTGGGGTTTTTTATTTTAAATTTATACCACCATTTCTATCTTACTGTCCAGAAGAGTATACCTGTTTGTTACATTAGTTTGTTGAAAATTAGAGAAAATAAAAAATACATCTTGATTCATATATTACCCCTAAGAAGCTATGGTATTCACCACTTCCTTTTTGGTAAGATAAAAATACACCCAGAGTACCTATACTTTCTCTAGTATAATTCTTCAAGAATATTTAGATGGAGAGCTTTTAAAAATAATGTTATCCCCAAATGGCTACTTCCTTGAATCATAAATATGTATACTTCTCTGTTGTAAATTAAAGATAAAAAATAATAATAACCTAAGGAAAACCTTCTTCTACAAAGCCTTGTCGTGTACATAGTAGAGTATTTTGAAAATGTGCTTTGCCTATGGTTATAGAAATGGAAATCTCTACATTTAAATATTGCCATTATTATTTAACAGATAGGAAAAATTGCCACAGATAGTGATTGCTAGTAAATAAGACTCTTTATTAGCTCATTTAAAAAGATGGTTTCCAAATGCAAATAATTCACAGTACCTATTTATGGAAATAGCAGCAAGACTTCAGAAGCAATGAAATGTTTAAGGTGTTGATTGTTTTTGTGTAACAAATCTGAATTAATATTTAAAGAATTATATATCATATATCTACTTCAGCATTTGGTATCTCTTACCCTACTCTTTGTGAACACAGTCATTATTTCATGGTAATATTTCATAAATATGTATATGTTTTCAGAGAGTTTTTTTTTTATCTCATTCTTTAAATGAAACACAGAAAACTTTTAAAAAAGAAAGCAGACCATGACAGCTGGGAAAAATTACGAATCCTTGCTATAGAATATTCTCTAAGGTATGTTGAATGTGCTGATTTATACTTACTATTACCACAGCACCACCACTATGACCACTAATGTCAATAATAATTCCTCTTATTTATATAAACTTGTACACATTACAAACCTTTCACTTACCTATTTTCAATCCTCACAACAATCATGAATTTTTTTCTAAGGAAAAAATTCAAAGGTAGCAAAGTGTACACAGAAAGATTTTCATCTCTATGTCATATATAATGATGAAAAATCAAAATATAAATGCCCAACTTTATCAGAATGGTTCAATAAATATGATCAATACATATACTACACTGTTAAAAATACAAAGTTTGTATATCAAAACAGAAAATTCTTGTGTTTTTCTATTAAGTGAAGTCAAAAAGAATATAAAATTATATTGGTACTCCTGGAAACATTTCTGTGTATTTATTTGAACAAAGCCCCAATGGTAACATGGTCAAATGTAAAGTTGGTTACAATGGCATAGCATAGCAGTAAAGTATTTGAATTATTTTAGATTTTCAGTGATACTGGTATTGTTCATTGTACCATATACATGTTTAATATTTTAAAATAAAATTAAATTCATATACTTTTTTGTTTTGAGTCAGGGTCTCTCTCTGTAGCCCTGGCTAGAGTGCAATGTCATCAGCAAAGCTCACAGCAACCGCAAACTCCTGGGATGAATTGATCTTCCTGCTTCAGCCTCCTGAGTAGCTGGGACTACAGGCGCGCACCACCACATCCAGCTAATTTTCTATTTTTAGTAGAGACAGGGTCTCACTGTGTTGCTCAAGCGGATCTCAAACTCCTGGCCTCAAGTGATCCTCCTGCCTTGGATTACAGGCGTGAGCCACCACTGCACCTGGCCAAATGCATATACTTATAATAATGATAGAATATCTGTCAAATACATGTATTACATGAAACAATACATCTCTTGAGGGAAAGACCCTTTATAAAAAAGTGGTTGTATGTTCCTTTTCAATAGAATATGATTCTCACCCACCCTGCCCCCACCCCTGGTGTGTCTGGATTACTGAGGTGATTTCAAAGAACACTATTGCCCAGGCTGTATCCCAAGAGATGAGTTTTCAACTGATCTGGTTTAGGCCCCAGGTATTGGTTTGTTTTTGTTTTTAATTTCTCCAGATAATTCTATTGTACAGCTTGGGTTAAGAACCACTAATACAATTATAAATAAGTAAAGTTTTATATTTTCAAATATTAAATTCCCTGAACTTTCATCTCTAGTAGGAGACTTTTAAGAATAATACTATTTGAGTAAAAACTGGTCTAATTTAAGGAATCATTAAGTATAAAATCTATACAATCAGAATGGCAAAGATTATTTTTATGTTTATTCATTGTTAAAAATAATGATAAAATGGAGCATTGGTGAGAGAAATGAGCACTGTAATACACTGTTTATAGGAATGTTAATTGAATTTGTATTGATCATCTTCGCTGAAGGGTAGTTTGACAGTATGTATCTAAAGCTTTTAAAATATGTAAACCTTTGTCCCTGTAATTCCACTTTGAAGAATTTATCCTTAGATAACAAGTAGGCAAACTGGCAAGGATATGCTAATAAGACTGTTTATTATAGTGTTGCTTACAATAGTGTTGCTTACAATAGCAAAATATTGTAAATGAGCAAAATATCCATGACTGTGGATTGATTAAATTATGATATATCCTTACATAGTACTATAATATGGTTCTATAGATATTTATATATATTAACATGGAAAGATATTCACAATATATTGATAAATGGAGAAATTTACAATATAGCATTATAGCAAGATTGTATTTTTGTTTTAAAATATATGTAATATGTGTGTGTAGATATATGTAAATCTGTATGTCTACATATGTACATATGTGCAGATGGAGAAAACCCTGAAAACTATGCACTTAAATAATGATAACTGTCTCCATAGGTCCTTTTTATTTTCTGCTTTATACTTTCATATGCATTCTAATATTGTGGGGCTTTTTTGTCACTAAAAAAAGTACTAGTTTTATAAATAAAGACCAAAAACTTTTTTAAAAATGAAAAAAATATGTATTTTGAAAATGAAACTTTGTTACTTTTATCTTCCCAACTGAATGAACTACAACATGGATTTTTCCATCTTCCCCTTGGCTAGCTGTGAAAAACAAGCTCTTTGGTAGTTACCAACAGCTGTTTCTTAATATGCTGAACTTCTTCAATACATTCGTTTTTGAAGTAGGTTAGGAAGTATAAATTTAAACTAAAGTCCTATTAACAGATGTCAAAGCATCTCTGATTGCAATTAATTTAGTTATAGTCAATGAGGGTACCATGTACCAAATAAACTGAAATGTATCTTGATGAATTTTAATGGCTAGCTTGCTTAATTTCCATGATTAATAACTAGGGTTGTTTTTTTTTTTCATTTTAGGAGGTTCAGGACCGTCATCTTCCATAGCCATAGCAGGCACCAACCACCCTGCCATCACAAAGACAACGTCTGTTCTGCAAGATGGCGTCATCGTCACCACCGCAGCTGGAAACCCACTGCAGAGTCAGCTGCCCATTGGGAGTGATTTTCCTTTTGTTGGCCAGGAGCACGCACTTCATTTTCCATCCAACAGCACTTCAAACAACCATCTTCCACACCCCTTGAACCCCAGCCTCCTCAGTTCTCTACCTATCTCTTTGCCAGTGAATCAACAGCATCTCCTAAACCAGAATCTATTAAATATCCTCCAGCCTTCAGCAGGAGAAGGCAAGTCTGAGATCAACTTCCACCCTTTAGGTTTTCTCAACCCGAATGTAAACGCTGCTTTAGCTTTTCTCTCCAGTGACATGGATGGGCAGGTATTACAGCCTGTTCACTTTCAGCTCTTAGCAGCCCTGCTTCAGAACCAAGCCCCAGCAGCTGCCATGCTTCCCCTGCCATCTTTCAATCTGACCATCTCAGATCTTTTGCAACAGCAAAATACCCCTTTACCCTCATTAACACAGATGACAGCCCCACCAGACCATTTGCCAAGCAATCAGTCAGACAACAGCCGAGCTGAGACCCTTTTAACCAGCCCCCTGGGGAACCCTTTACCAAGCTTTGCAGGCAGTGACACTACTTTTAACCCCCTGTTCCTCCCAGCTGTCACTGGGGCCTCAGGATTAATGGCCTTGAATCCCCAGCTGTTGGGAGGTGTCCTGAACTCGGCATCGGCCAACTCTGCTAATCATCCAGAGGTTTCCATAGCAACCTCCTCCCAGGCAACCACTACCACAACCACTACATCATCAGCAGTGGCAGCACTGACTGTCTCAACACTTGGTGGGACAGCAGTGGTGTCAATGGCAGAAACATTGCTGAATATATCTAATAATGCTGGGAATACACCTGGTCCAGCTAAACTCAACAGTAACTCTGTGGTGCCACAGCTACTTAACCCTCTACTGGGGACAGGTCTGCTTGGTAAGTTACATTTTTTCACAAATTTTTACGAAAGAAACGTTTTTCTAATTCTATTTTCTCCTTTTTAAAAACTCCATTTTGTCACACTATTTTTAAAAATGTTTTTGTTATGTCACAGCTTGCTTAAGGAACTAAATATAACAACACCCACATACAACCATAGTTATACAAACATGAAAATGACTTTCTCCTTTCCCCCCCTTTCTAGCAATACTAAATGTCATTTTAATCTGCTTTCTCTTCTAATTCTGATGCCACCTAAACCTAACCTACTTATCATTTCTTAAGCCAAGTAGAGTCTTATTTTTCAAATAATAAAGCACAGGTACATCTTAAAAATAACTGTTATTTGAATTTTAGTTGGTGTGGCATCACAGGGTTAGTATGAGCAGCTGCACTGTGGATGGAAACAGTTTGAGGAAGTGTTTTCCAGGTGAACCCTAAATAAATAAAACTAAATGCTTGTCCAGCAAAATAAGAAATAAGGTGTAAAAACATTTAAAGCTAAAGTTTGCCCAAGCTCAAAGAAACAGACAGCCCCTCTAGCTGCTGCTAGATTTCCTCAGAAAATACTGCTTTTTTAGACCTTTGTGGCTTAAAAACGAAGTCCTTAATATAGATTATCCTATCACAAAAAAGTTGGCAAATAATGCCAAGTATATTTAGCTGATAGATGCAAGTAACTATAATATAAAGTTCAGGAATGGTATTCATAAAGTCTGGAAACATAAGAGAATATGCATGATGTTGTCAAAAGCATCTTCAATATGTCAAAAATAATTTTTAATTATTGTATTTAGATTTTATGGACACCTTTATAATATAGCATAATTAGTTTTATTTGGCATTGAAATCACTATAGTTAAATAACCTAAAAAGCATTATAGATTTATATACTTCAAGTTATAGGACAATTTTTATGACATTGTCCTCGAGATATGTCAGAGTAATTTCAAGACAATTTTGAATTTTGAATATAAATTTAGTTATTAATTAATCTTACTGATTATATAATACTTATTTTTAATGATTATGACAATGAATTCTTTTGTGTTGTTAGCTTTTTTCACAATTTTAAATTTAGGTTACCAACCTTTAGCTCCAAAACAAAATGCATATTTCTAAACCAAATCTCTGATTTTTATTTGGTGGTATTTATTGATGATCATGGCTTGAAGACTCAGTTTTTTAAACAAGGCCCAATCAAGCCCACCCATTTTAATCATTTGGTCAAATATGATTGCTAAAATATTTTAGGACTAATTTTAACCATTAATTTTAGGTGCTCTAACAAAAATAAAATCACATAACACTAAAGTTCAGTATATAAGGATTTGTTAATAAATAGAGCAAGGAGTAAGTAGTCTTTCCGTGATATAAAACCAAAAACTAATTATGCAAGATAAAACTAAATCATAAAGCTATTATTTCCTTACCACTTATTAAGACTTTGAGGAGAAAAAAAAGAAAAGAGTTACCCAACCAGGTCTAGCTATTAGTTTTTGTTTCAGGAATTGTCAGGTACAAAGAGAGGCACAGAATCTCCGAAGAATCATATTGACTTATATTTTATGTTTTCAAACTGTAGGTGATATGTCATCAATAAACAATACTTTGAATAACCATCAACTGACTCATCTACAGTCGCTGTTAAACAACAATCAGATGTTTCCTCCAAATCAGCAACAACAGCAACTTCTCCAGGGGTACCAGAACCTCCAGGCATTCCAAGGACAGTCCACAATTCCTTGCCCAGCTAACAATAACCCCATGGCATGTCTGTTTCAGAACTTTCAGGTACTCTCCTTCCCCGGGTCATGTTAGAAGAAAACAATGTCTGGGTTTGTTTGAGCACTTAATTTGGGGAATGGGAGAAAAAAGTAGGTTGTGTGCCATTTCACCTCTATTACACTGTTATTTCTCGATCATGAATATTGTTAAGCATTCCAGTCTTTTGTGTGAAGTTTATTTTATTTTGTCTGAAGCATCTCAGTAGTTCTTTTGGAGCTGTTAGTAAAAACTAATAATATGACCCTCTTAAACCTTTTTGTCATTTCTCATTGCTCTCGTCATTGAGACCCACAACCTTAACATGCCTGCCTAACCTTCCTCTCCAGCCCCAGTTCCCACCACTCTCCCCCTGGCTTCAGCCATATTGTCTTTCTTTAGTTCTTCAAAGTGACTAAGTTCCTGGTAGATTAAGGGACTAGATGGAAAGAATAACATTAAATAAATATAAGAAAAAAGAAAGTTTTTAAAAATAACCTTCGGGTAAAGAAAGCTGTTTGAGCATAGCACAAAACCAAGGATGTCAAAAGGAAAAGAAGTAACAGAGTTGAATATATAAAACTTTTTTTTTTTTTTTTGAGATGGAGTCTCACTCTCTTGCCTAGGCTAGAGTGCGGTGGCATCAAGCTAACTCACAGCATCCTCAAATTCCTGAGCTCAAGCAATCCTCCTGCCTCTGCCTCCCAAGTAGCTGGGACTACAGGCATGTGCCACTATGCCCGGCTAATTTTTTCTATATATTTTTAGTTGGCCAGTTAATTTCTTTCTATTTTCAGTAGAGGCAGGGTCTCAGTCTTTCTCATGTTGGTTTCAAACTCCTGACCTTGAGAGATTCACCCACCTCGGCCTCCCAGAGTGCTAGGATTACAGGCGTGAGCCACCGTGCCCGGCCAAAACTTTTAAGTCTCTTTGCCAAGGATATTCTAAACAAAGTTAAAGACAAAGGGCATCCCGGTAGAAAATACTTGCATAATACATACCAAATAATTACTTCCTATAAATATAAAAAGAGTTCCTACAAATCTGGAAGAAAAAGGCAAACTGATTTTAAAAAATGAGCAATAGATATGAACAGACAATTCACAAAAAGGGAAAGATTAATAAACATAGGAAAAGAATAATCAGAGTTACACAAATTATAACACTAATGTGCCCATCAGATTGATGATATACAGGGCTGACAAAGGTGCAGGAAATGGGATCTCTCAGGTTATTTTTGATCTGATTCTATGCTAATGCAATCCTTTTCGAGGATAATTTAATAATATATCAGATTTTAAAGTATATGTACCTTTGGACCCATAAGTTCAACTTCTGTGTATTTATTTTAGAAAAATCTTCAAATGTGAACAAAAGAACACATATAGAAACATTCATTACAGCATGATTTGTGGTGTCAAAAATTATGAACCATTTATAAGTCTTGAACCATTTAAGTATCCATCAGTAGGGAAATAGTAAAATATGTTATGGTACACTATACCCCCTCTACCTAGCAGTTTAAAAGATTAGGTTGATTCATATAATCTAATATGGAAAGATCTGTAAGAGTTTAAGACTCTAGTGCTGAAGTATTGTGGAACAGTATTACAGTACAATCCCATTCATGTTGAAAGAAAGAAAGGAGGAGACAGAGGAAGGAAGGAAAGGAAGAAGGGGAACTAGCTATACACCTGCACACTGTAATGTATTAAAAAGTATCTGTAAGCACGCACTCCAGCCCTGGTTACTTCTGAGAAATGAGATGGGATTAGAGTGAGGTGGGAAAGTGTGGGTTTGGGGTAAAGAGTAGTGATGAAGAAAACCTTTATCTTTTTTGAAATGATAAAATATTTACATATCTCTTATGTAAAAAAAATAATTTAAAAAGGAAGATGTGCCCAACCGTGTCACCAAGAAAGCAAGATAAAGCATGAAGAGAAGCCATTAGATTTAGCAATTAGGACGTCAGCAGTGACTTGGCAGAATGCATGCAGTCTTGGTGGAGTGCTGGGAGCAGGAGCCAGGCTACAAAGGATGGAACAATGAATGGGAGGTTAGGAATTAAGGAATGTAGGTTAAATAAATGGATTTTGGCTGCTTTTGTCACACATACAAAAAAAGTAACTGTGAGATGATAGATAAATGTTAATTTGATTCACTGTAGTAACCATTTTACTATCTAGGTGAATCCTATAACACTATGTCATTAACCTCAAATACATACAATAAAATTTATTTTTTAAAAAGCTTAATTATGAAGACATAAGAGAAATAAGGCAGTGCCCAGAGGTAGGTGTTAGGTTGATGCAAACTTTTAAAATATGGAAGCCATGCATATAATCATATGCCAAAGGAAAGAGTGAAAAAAGGGGAAGAGATTGACCATAAAGAAGAGAAGGGTAATAGATGAGGCAAGATCCCTGAGGAGGAAGTTGAGATCCAGAGCATAAATGGAGGGCTTACCCTCAGAGAGCGGAAGGGGCCCTCTTATACTGGGAAGCAGGACAGGATTTAGGACAGGTATAGCTGTGGAGAAGTATGTACTGCCAGGAGCAGGCAGTATCAGAGTATGAGAAATTATGAGAATTCTTGCCTGATATGCTCCATTTTCTCTGTTAAATAAAGTCATCTACTAAGAATAGTGCAGAAGATGGCTTGAAGAAATAAATGAAAATTTGAATCGTTGTAGAGAATAAGAGTGATATCTAACTAGAAGACCACAGGATTATGGGTAGGAGTAAGCCCCTAGCTGAAGATAGAAGCCATAAATTCCTCTAGACAAATATTGAGCATCCTCACTGTAAATACATCCTCATCTGTAAATACAGATGAGGTAGGAAGTTGACTTGACCCGAGATTGGGCTTTATCTGGTAGGTGTAAACAAAATAATAATAGCAAGAGAGAAGTTGATGTGTGATGATGGACCCCAGGTTCTTGTTTAGCAGGGAAGGATGTAAAGACAGAAAGGGAGCGATCACTGGGTGGGAAATCCAAGGTATCAAGGTTCTGGAGTAGTAATTCTTAGATGGGGTTGGTGAAATTAGAATAAACTCGGGCACTTTTTCAAACTGCCCTCATCCTTCCTGTACTAAAATTTTGGTATGCTCCCCTGGTAGGCATTCCCAGCTTTACCTCTTCCCAGTTGAGAATCACTTCTATAGGCAGCCATTGTCACTGTTGACAGCATGGGGGTGTCCTTCAGCCTGTAGCCTGATAAGGTTGAGGAGCAGGTGTTACTACCTCATATGAAGACTTGAAAATTATAGTGTCATATTATTGTTAAAAAAGGAATATATATGTTTTATTTTTTATATTGTATTTTGTTTAGTTAAGTAGAAACATCAGTGAGTTAGAAACCATTTTCAAAATCTGGATTTTCTTTGTAATTTAAACAGTGCTGATTTGGTTATCTGTGACATGACTTTCTCTTCAAATCCTAAGTTGCAAAGACCTGTAATGACACTAAATAAGTGGAGTCATCACCTGAGAACATTTTGTGTCCCACTACCTCACGTTTAATTTTTGTAGAGAATGTTTAGTAATGATAATTATTTTTTAAAGTCTTTTGAATGATTTTAACCAAAGAAATGGAACCCAAATATAATCAAGATGTAAGCTTTTCTATACAGTGACTTTTTATTTCAGTTTTGAGTCTCATTGTTTATATTTCCTTCCTTGTTATGTCTGTTTGTCTTTTGCACTTGATCTTAGCCAAAAGGCGGAGAAGCGACTGTCTGTCTGTCTTTTGGTAAATCTTAAAATTATGGCCTTTCTCTTTGAGGCCTTTAAAATTATTTCCCTTTCTCTCACTGCTTCCTGTCTGTTTCTTTAAGGTGAGAATGCAGGAAGATGCAGCTCTCCTCAACAAAAGAATAAGCACTCAGCCGGGGCTCACAGCACTTCCTGAGAATCCGAACGCTGCACTTCCACCTTTCCAAGATACACCTTGTGAGCTGCAACCAAGGATTGACCCATCTCTTGGTCAGCAGGTGAAGGATGGCCTCGTTGTGGGTGGCCAAGGTGATGCTTCCGTAGATGCCATTTACAAAGCAGTTGTCGATGCAGCCAGCAAAGGGATGCAGGTTGTCATCACCACTGCAGTCAACAGTACAACTCAGATCAGCCCCATTCCAGCTCTGAGTGCCATGAGTGCCTTCACTGCCTCGATTGGTGACCCATTAAATCTCTCCAGTGCTGTCAGTGCGGTCATTCATGGACGAAACATGGGAGGTGTGGATCATGATGGTAGGCTGAGGAATGCAAGAGGGACTCGGCTGCCCAAGAATCTAGACCATGGGAAAACCTCAAACGAAGGAGATGGGTTTGAGTATTTCAAGTCAGCAAGTTGCCACACGTCCAAAAAACAGTGGGACGGGGAACAAAGCCCCAGAGGGGAGCGAAACAGGTGGAAGTATGAGGAATTTTTAGATCATCCAGGCCATATCCACAGTAGTCCTTGTCACGAAAGGTCCAACAATGTCTCTACACTGCCATTTCTGCCTGGGGAACAGCACCCAATACTGTTACCACCAAGAAACTGTCAAGGGGATAAAATTCTGGAGGAAAATTTCAGGTATAATAACTACAAAAGAACTATGATGAGTTTTAAGGAGAGACTAGAGAACACTGTGGAAAGATGTGCACACATTAATGGGAACAGACCTCGACAGAGTCGGGGATTTGGAGAGCTGCTAAGCACTGCAAAGCAAGACCTGGTCCTAGAGGAGCAGTCTCCAAGTTCCTCAAATAGTTTGGAAAGTTCTCTGGTCAAAGACTACATCCATTACAATGGAGACTTTAATGCCAAAAGCATTAATGGGTGTGTGCCTAGCCCTTCAGACGCTAAAAGCATTAGTAGTGAAGATGACCTAAGGAATCCAGACTCCCCCTCTTCAAATGAGTTGATACATTATAGACCAAGGACGTTCAATGTTGGCGACTTGGTCTGGGGCCAAATCAAAGGACTGACTTCCTGGCCTGGAAAATTAGTAAGAGAAGACGACGTTCACAATTCATGTCAACAAAGCCCCGAGGAAGGGAAGGTATACCAATCTTTATCCATTGTCAAATACTAACCTTTGTTCAGATATCAATTATTGTTTTTTGTTATCATCACTTTGGATTCTTTGGATTTGAAATTAGGATTCTCCATGACTGATTGAGGTCTCACAAGCTTCTGGAGCATAAAATGAAGAGGGGATGGTTATAGTCACCAAAATGTCATATCGACAAGGGGTGAGTTATGAAGCATTTATAGATCACACTAGTGCTCAGGGTGGCTCTGAGCCAGGAACCAGATTTCCAGAATTTTGTCTACTCTGCCTTCCTTTTCTGCATTTACCTAATTCTTCATTTCATACACAGAGGAGGAAGGCAAGTGCCAATGACTAGGGAAAAAAACCTGGTAGCCCTTGGAGGTCCAGGAGTGTGGCAGAGTAGTGTCCTCCCAGGCAACTGGAAGTACCAGGGGACAGTGTCTCCTCCATGTGCTTGCATGTGCCACATAGAGCTGGGGAGGGGGTAAAATCTGGGTGTAGTTGCAGCCTTTTCTGGAAGCAGCAGGTAATGTCTGAGTTAACAATGGTGTCTCCTTTCAGGAAAAGTTCTAGGCCTTTATAACATATGGAAATGTTTAACCCCATAGTCTGGTTCTACTTAGCACAATCTGATCATATAAATTAAATGAAAACTTCTCCATGAAACTACCATTCAATTTAAAAGAAATTAGTAAGGGTCTTCTGAGCTTCCCCTGCACCCCCCCCCCTTATAAATGGTAAAATTGGCTCACTAAGCAAGAAATATGCAGACTGTTTAAAGTAGATAGAAAAATTTATATCTGACCAGGAAGAGATAATTATGCACATTCCCCTCATATGGTGAAGAAGCATATGATTTTTCATCTTCTTAGGTAATAAAAGTTACTCTTACAGGTATATATTATTCTCTTAAAGAGTATATTGTATAAAGCTATTTCAACTCTGCTCAAACTTTCACTGGCGCTTAGGTTTAATGGCAGGAAACCAAAAGCATTTTTGCCAGCACAATAAAAGGATTGTCTTTCTCCAAACGACCAGGAGGTCCTTAAACCTTGCTTATATTGCCTAATATATACTTGTCAGGGTATAGTCTGGGCATAATGTTTCTATGTTTGATAAGAAAATGAATTCCATATTCCTACTCACAAAACATTTTATTCTCTATATTCTCTGAGACCAGACAAACATTCTTTAGGTTGATAAACCTAAATATTCTTGACAGTTTATTCAAGAAATAATTAGAAACAGCAAAAGTGGGCTTTTATGATATAAATGGAACTGCTACAAATACAAGATGTAGACATTGAACTGTTTTACAATCTCTGTGCAAACGAACCAAGTCTTTTTTATGTGCCATTTTACAAAAAGCTTAACTAAAGAAAAGATTATGGCCTCCCTTCTCCGGAAACATTCTTCCTGCCCTAAATGCTTTGTCTAAATATCGTTTTATGTCCTCAGGAGAATAAAGGCATGTATTTTTAACACATTTCACATTAAACAATGGTCTGAATTTTCTGATTAATCTGTGTTCAAAATCTCCTGAGATTCAGTTATTCGCTGATGTTAGGGGAGATATACTTTAAAAAAAAATCATCTAAGAGTCTAAAAAACATTTATTTTGCTTCATTTAAATAAGCAGAGTGGTATTTATTTGCTATAAAATCATAGTGTTTTTAAAATCCAGATTCTTCTTCTTTATTTTAGGTAATAAATGAATTCCTAATCAGGAGCAAAAAATTGCTTCCATAAATTCAAATATTCCTTCTCCCATTGGTTGACATTATAATTTTGCATTCTCAAGAAAAACCTTAATATCAAGATATACTAAAAGTGTTTTTAGTAATTCAGAAAATATAATTTAAAGCACACATTTAGAAATGAAAAACTGAAAACATGTAATGAAGTATTAATGATAATACACGAGACATTTATCGATCATTAAAAAGCAAGGTATAACAACATTAAAAGTTCTAGGGCCCTTAACATTTTTAAAAACCTCTGGTCTTTTCAGGACCCACCTCACTTTTGCACATAAAAATACAAAACACTACTTGGTAAACTTCTTTTTTTCTCCTATAGTTCATAAAACAAAGGACTTCCTCATACCTTCTTTAATGATGTCCAGTGAGCCAGAGTTCTCATTTTATAATACCAGAAAAGGTGAAATTTCAAACACAGGTCTGACTCCAAGCCAACTACCTGATATACTGGTGACCCTGGTTCATCAAGAAAAAAATTAAACTATGTTTAATTTCCATATAAGACAATGAGCACAATCTTTTCCAGAAAGATCTCTAGTAAAATGTTTTTAAAAATTTGTACTCTTATTCAGGTGAACCAATTATTATGTAAATTTTATTTACATAGAACCCCTTAATGCCCAGCAATGTTGGATAAATAAAGCCTTGTATATTAATAACCAGACTTCTGCTTTTAAAAAGATAAGCAGTTACTTAGGTTCCCTTCTACATAGTGTGGCAATGCCTGACATCATTTAATAAAGTCTAGAGAGAAAGAGACTAACTCCATAAACAATTTGTTTATTATAGTAAAACCTTATTAATTCTACCTTGTTGATGTGGACTGTGGGATCATTTCCCATAGTGTTTATCTTTGTAGTGTCCCAGAAGAAAAGATTTACCAAACAATTTTTGTACATGTCATCAAGACTTTCAGCTTTTATACTATTTCTGTGTCCACCTAAGTAAATTAATCCAAGATTCTGTCAGATCCCACAAGATAAAATCCATGTTAACTCAAGTTTTAGAATGGATTTATTATGCCCCTCCATCCCACAACCTATCATTTATTATTTTCAGTTACGGTCTTTGTTCTCAGAAAGCCACTTCAAATTCTTTTTTGGAAACAGGCAAAGTAGAAAATATAAATGATTAATTAACAGGATCGCAGATTACCATTTCAAATCAAGCTAGGCGCCTCTCCCCAATGTTTCTAAAAATATCAACTCAAACTTTCTTCCTCTACTTTCCTACCTAACCCCACTCCACACACATACAACAATATTTATTAGTAGAGATTTTTTAACAGTTGGTCTGAACCGCTGTCCTAATGTTGAAGTTATGCGACAGCACTGGAGAGTATTATGTGCCTTGTATTATACCATTCAGGAAGTGCTCACTAGCATGTTTTTTCCCTTTGTTAACAATTTGTGATGAAATGCATTCTGGGAGATAGCTCTTGTTCTAAATAAATGGTGCAAGTTTCTCTCCGAACCGTGAACCTTTTATCCCTTGTGGTTCAAGTGGCAAGGATAAGACTTCAGTGCTGTTCTCTAGAACGTAGTCATGGCCAGAGAGATGCACTTCCAGCTCTCGGCATAGTGCTAAGAAATTCTTGGAAAGGGCAATGGCTACCCCTGGCATTATATCTAAAGGCCTTAATGTGCAAACATTTTTAAGCCTATGCCACTATGGGGGGAAATGGTTATTTTTATGTATTTATTTTAAGAATTATTTAAAAATAGGGAAAATGCTGTTGCTTTCTAAAATTTATTTCATAATTGTCATCTGTCATCCTTGATTTTACATTAACTAGCCTAAAAGTGTTGCCTCTTAAGCAATAATAATCAAAAATAATTTTTTTTTCTGCATAGATTTTTCCTCTTGTTGAACATTGTCCCATTGGTCTTCCTATTTCATTACTCTCACACTTGAAGTGTATTCCAACCCAAGCCAAATTTAAGAAAAGATTTTTACTAGACCAGCACCAAAATATTTCTTTTCAGAAACACCTGTTGCTGGACAGGTACAGAGACACTTCCTTGTTACTGAGAAAAGCTCTATGTCTCCATGCAACACCACCTGATTAAATGAAGACATGTTTTTAAAATCGTCAGTGGATAGGGTGCCCCCTCTTTGGAATCACACTTCCATTTTTTTCCACATGGTTATATTTGTCAGGCAGAGATAAAAAATAGCTCTCTGAGTAGTCATTCAAAGCTGACAAAACTCATCATTATTAAAACTCATCACCAAATTTATTTGGGGGCAATACACTTTCTGTGTGTCGGTGCAGCATCACACGCACACATGTTTTGACAGTGTGGAGCATAAGCAGAGACAGCTTGCCTTGCGTTCTGTGGGTGTGTAACTTAAGAAGGTGCGCCCTCTAGCCATGTTTAAACATTTCACTCTGAAGAACACTCTTTCTGTGCTTTCTTATCAGTGTGAGCTGTTTGCATTCTTTGGCAGTATAATTCTCTGTCGAAAGTGTTCTTTGTGTATTCACTTTGCCTCTTCTGTTTTCTTAGCTCCTGCTGAAAATGAATCCTGTTCTCTGTACCTCAATATTCACAACATTTGGGCTACATTTGGGCTGGTGGTGTGACAGGGGCAATCAGTGCCCTGTCAGGACCAGCGTCCCCTTGAAAAGGGAGCAAAACAGTTTTTGAAAAGTAATAAGAAAGATAAAATCCAGGCTAACAAAGTCAATTCCTGATCAGAATTTGAAAGATAAATAAAGATGAAGATCTAGACAAGACCGAAAATGTGAATATCAAGAAAAAGACTAAACTAAGTAAAAAGGCTAGTGAGTTTGTGGAATATTGTGAACTTCTTTTTCCTGAGTGAGATTAAAGAGGGATGGGAAGCCTGTCTCCTTTCACACAGAGAACTGAGCCCCAACACAGAGTTCATGCGCTTGTCCATATGATTTTCACACAGAAAGTGGCAAATGGAATGTCAGGGCTGAGGCAAATACATGCTTCTGTGATATGAGCTTTTAAACTCTGTTTTCTTAGAAATAGGAGTTTATCCAAAATACTTCATTCTATTTATGTGTTGTGGATTGATAAGTAATTTATCACATTTAGAGTAGATTTACGCCCATCCTGTAATATAGTTTTATAGCATTTAAAAACACTGCTATCCAAAGTTAAGAGGAAAATAAAAAAAAAGTCTTAGATGGTGCCGCTGACTAAAATTGTAATAATGGGAATTGGTTAGTTCATTTGCAAAACTTGTGGTCCATTTAAGGGAATGATTAGTACTTTTCTATGAGTACTATTATACTGTTGTTGGAAAATTAGGTTCATTCTTTTTGTCACAGGTGAATCAACTTTTTACCCTAAATTATTTATTGTCATTAATTCCCATTCTTTAAAAAATATTAAAATATTGCACTTAAGTTAGCAGGATTTTTTAGTTTAAAGATGTTATTTTTTTGAGAAACTTACTATCATTTTTAGCATTTACTATTTAATAAGTCTTTGATGATAATGAACCTAATAAATGCTTCATATTTGCTTATTGCTTCAGAGCTGTATTTCCCAGACTTCAGCTAACACTGCATATTACTTATATTATTATCCACTTAAAATTTTTCTTTAAATTCATTTATTAATTAATGTAGTCATCAAACAAATATTTATTGGGCACATATGTACTAGATGCTATTCAGCCACTTTTTAAATTTGAATAACTTCTTTAGTCTTATCCTAAGATCTTATGTATGAAATCGTAGATATATTATTTGTATTTTTCTAATTTAAATTTAGATGACTGTATAACTATTAAAAATGTTTAAAGGTTTGTCCATATTCCACCTAAAATAATTTCTCATTCCCCCAGTGGCACTTTGGGCAAGACTGCTTTGGTGTTCATAAAGCATCTTCATGTTCATGGGTTTTTTAGATCCTCTCGATGATCTATAAAGATGTTCAGAATTATCCCTATTTTATAAATGACAGACCAGAAGCTTGGAGAAATAGTATTGCTGAGAACACAGATCACAGGCACTTAAGCCAGGCTCCGGTCCTGGTCTTCTAACTCTAGCTTAACACTCTTTGCATTATACCATCCCCCACAACAGGACATTCTAGAAAAGGAATGGGGAAGTGAAGAATGAAAAGGGTAGCTTGAGGTCAATGTCTTATCTCTGTTATGAAATCTGTGATGTAGCTTGTGCTCCATCATTTGACCTTTGTGTGACAGCTTTACCTCAACACTAAGTAGCAGCAAAGGATTCACAAAGATTAAAGGATTAAAGCCTGCAGGAAATTTTAGCATCATCTCTAGTGAACTAGCTCTATCATTGATCCAGGTTTTTCTAATATCTACTATACCTTACTTTCAAAGGTTGGTTTGGCTCTCTGAAAGATTTGTGTCTCCTTTTGTCACAGACTTTAAGTTACTTCTGAGATATAGAAGGTGCCATGGTGCTGACTCCAAATCAAATTTAATTAAATTTCCAAATGTTTAATATGTGTTTTGTGAACAAAATAAACAAATAAGCAACCAGAGACTCAGCAGTATTCAGAAAAACTTTTTTTTTTTTTTTTTGAGACAGAGTCTTACTCTGTTGCCTGGGCTAGAGTGCCATGGCATCAGCCTAGTTCACAGCAACCTCAAACTCCTGGGCTCAAGCATTCCTCCTGCTTCAGCCTCCTGAGTAGCTAGGACTACAGGCATGTGCCACCATGCCTGGCTAATTTTTTTCTGTATTTTTTAGTTGGCCAATTAATTTCTTTCTATTTTTATTAGAGACAGGGTCTCACTCTTGCTCAGGCTGGTCTCGAACTCCTGAGCTCAAACGATCTGCCCGCCTCGGCCTCCTGGAGTGCTAGAATTATAGGCGTGAGCCACCATGCCTGGCCAGAAAAACTCTTAATCCTGTACCATATAATAGTGTCTGGCTTTTTCTGAGTATGTTTCTAACCCCACTGAACCAACTGTAAGACCATTTGTGTTGAAGAATTATTATATATAAAGAATTTGAATTAAAGAAGAGTTTGAGGAATCAAAAATATTAACGTATGTGTATATTTAGACATGAGGTAATATGTGAACTATAAGTACATATAATTCCAGGTATATTTTTATAGTTCTTGAAAGACATATGTGTAAAGAGTTATACCATGTTGGCCATTACTATTAGCATTATTAGGATGAAACTGTAATACTGAGATTATTATGAGTAAAGATAAATTATAAAGTTCTCTCCCAAATTCTCATGAAGATAGGAATTAAATAATTTATAGAACTCTTGGCTTATGAATGTACAAAAATGTAAGATTATAATTATAGATAAAAGTATTAAGTATCTTAAATTGCTCCTTCAGTGTAAATTTTATAAAAATATTTGTGTTTGACCTTTTTAAAGTCACATTTATGTATTTGATTTCTCAGTACTTTTTTGATTTACAAGTTAGCTAAGTAATTTACAGGGGAATGTTCATTACATTATTAAATATGATTTCTATTTGACTAGAAATTGAATTTTTTTTGTTCTTCTCTGATACCATTTTTTGGGGTATCTTTAAATAATTTCTTGCATATTGTTCAAGTATATTTCCCCCAAAACAACACACTCTTCATATATATTTATATTTCACAATAAAGTATTAAAATTCTAAAACAAAATAAATTAAACATTTTCTTCCAGATATATATGATTTTGCCATACTGGAAATGCACAGTGGTGTATATCTTATATTTAGTTTCAGAAAGCAACACCTGTTGCTTTCTGTTTTGAGGTCATTGAATCCTTTGTAAATAATATAGCTCATTGTGAGAGTACCTTAGAACCTTAGATACAGATTTAAATGAAGAAAAAATAGTAGAGAATTAGTTCAGAAAAATATAACTGGACAATTATCCAAGCATAAAGAATTTTGATGATGAATTTGGGCAAGTTGTCATCTAAATTTCTGTAAAAATACAATTTAATTTTAAATAGTTTGACCTCAGTTTTTGAGTGTGCCTGTGTGTATATATTATATATATATATGTGTGTAATTTTATATATATAAGCTTTATATATATAAAATGACTGTATATTTCAATGTATGTTGGAGCTGGCATATGGAGAGAGGTTGAGTACTTTGGAGTGAGACCTGAGTTTCAATTCTGGCCATGTTACTTAAACTCACTGAGTCCCATCTGTAATACACAAATAATACTAGTTTACAGCATTATCTTATTAAATGATAAAACAGTGCCTTTTACATAATAAATGCACAAAAATGTTTTTACTGACCCTTATTCCTTATTTAATTAAAAATAAAAACTGAAGACTTAAAAAAATAGTTTGACCTAACTTTGTTTTTAAAAATAAGACCAATGGGGTAAGTTTTCATTGCTGTCTTGCTCTGTTTCTGCATTGTGTGGCCCGATCAACACCTTCTGAGATCTCTCACTACGCCAGTTTGTGTCTGATAGAACTTCCTTCCTACTGCCAAGAATGTCATTTAAATATAAGTGGAATTAGTTATTGATTACATAAATGTAACATGCAAAACATCTTTCATACCCCCTTCATGTTAGTGAATACATGATGGAAACGCATTTCTAACATGAAATGTGAAAATGTATCCAGGAATATTTTTAACAACACATGGTTACATTCAGCTTACTTAAGCTTTTCTAGTCATCCCTGTAGCCCAATAGGACACTTTTTTTTTTTCATCTAAAGTGTTATTGGAACAAAGTTGTCTCTTGTTCAAGCACACAATGAATCAGGGATCTCCAACGAACATGTGTGTGTAAGATATTTGGATTCTTTAGGACAAAAATACAAAAATATGAGAAGGTCAAACCAGTAAAGGTAATAAATTTAAAAAACGTACATGAAAAGGAAAAAATTTCCATTATTTGACTATTTTTCTTATTGAAGAATTAGAAATGCTTGTTTTCAGACTTGATAATGGAAACCCTTTGTTAATCATCACTGTATACTAGATTCAAAGGGGTCATAGAGAAATTATTTATAAATGATGTTCATGAGTCAGTCATGAAGCTATATAAAGACAAAAGTTAATAATAATTTCTTTGCTTTTACCCATGAGGCATTTTGGTGAACACTGAAATTCTGTATAAAAGTGTCTTAGGATGGGGGAGAAACTGAGGTAGAGAACGGCCGGGGTCCTTGCCTTGAGGCTGTTTACACAGCAAGCAACACTTGTTTTTTCTTAAAAAATTTTTTACAGATCAATAAAAATAGTAATGTTTTTCCTAAAGGTGATTTTAGTCACAAGTCTTCAAGTTTTCCTAATTATTACTTGATTGTTATTAATTGGTTTTCTTAAGGGGAGTGACTTCAAGAACCATGACAGAGATTATTGGAGGGTGGGCGTGGCAAAAGCTGTGCCCCTCCCCCACAACACACAGGCACAAATTTCCCAGCCACACTTGGTGCCCAAGCTCTGTTGGTATGGCAGACTTCACACAGACTGACAGTGATAAAGCAGGACAGGACAGAGGACATGCTCATAGGTATAGCAACACCCTTTTCCCACATGGGGACGGGCCATGCATGGCCTGCTCCCCCACTTGCTTTGTGGCCGCTGCAGAGCCAGATGCACACTGAATCATGACAGTTGCTCTGTGCTAGGCTAGGTGTTCAACACAACCTGTCACATTTTAATTCTCACAGCAATTCTAGCAGGAAGGTAGGTATCATTGTCCTCATTTTAAAGAGGAGGAAACTGAGCCTCAGAAAATGTTAAGTGTTTTACTTGTGCTAGGAAGTGAAGAGGTAGGATTCCAACTCTGATCTGTTGGCTCCAAAGCCCACCCCCTTCACTGACCATCACTGTCCGTCTTCCTTTGACAGGATTCTACAGATTTGCAGTTGCTGAGCATCAGGCAGTGAAGAAAGTGAACCAGGATCTCCCATTTATATGATTTTGTGAATTGAAGGTTATTTAAATTCCAGGTTTTGTTCCCAAAACATTATTTTCCAAATGTTGACTATTTCAAAGCCAAACAGTCCTTCCTTTGCACTGATGTCACGGGCTGGAGCCACAGAATCAGCCTCTAATGACTGAGTGAGGACAGAACATGTGACAGGGCAGTGAAGGTTAAAGCCCCCCCCTCACCCGTGCGTCACCTGCCTGTACAGCAGCAAAGTAAAAACCGTGTTTAACAATTGCAGGTCTGGGTAATGTGGTTTGGTCTTCATACCTTCACTCAGGTGGAGCCCGAGAAGTTGAAGACACTAACAGAAGGTTTGGAAGCCTACAGCCGAGTCCGGAAAAGAAACAGAAAGTAAGCACTTTTTTTCCCCATTTTATTTTTCAAGGATATAATTTACTGGTTTTCCTTCAAAGGGGCAGTGAAATCTCACTGATTCTGCTGATTCTGTCCATGTTGTGGGCTGCCTGAGTACTGTTTAATAGTTATCACCAAAGAGGACTGTTATAGATAAGGCAAATTAGCTGTTACAGAAAATATTTTCTTAACAGTTTATGTTTACGGTATGTGTTGGATTTGTCTCTTCATCAGCTCTTTCCTCACTCCCTCCATCTCTATTCTTCTCATTTAGTAAAAGAGAAAATATGATAAATATCCTCAACATGTGGCAATTAAATAGGATCTGGAAGTGTAGTGAGTCTATCCATTTGCATTTAAATACTTTGGTGGGGAAATACCCCCAGTTATACACGTGTAAATAATTTTGGCAGATTAACTGATAGTCATAGTGATGCTAAGTAATGATTTTTGTTGTCACAGCAGGGGCGTGGACTCGAAAATAGGTTTTCTTTTTGGAATTATAACAAAAAGTTGAACTTTGGGCCATTTTTATTCAGGTTTTTCTGGATCTTTATTTTCTGAGTTAATGTAGTATGGAAAAGCTGATAATATTAGAAACATAATTTTTGCTGTCATAAATGTAGTTTTATATATCATGACTATTATTTAATAATAAGGTAGAGAATTACAAATGTGCTTCTGTACATCTACAATTTCCACATTAGCAAACAACCAAGAATTAAATATTAATTAATTTTTATTCATTTGGAAAATGGTTCTCACATTTCCCCTCAACGATTGATACATAGGCCTAATGTTTTATACCTTATCATCTTTTTAAAAATGTCACTTTAACTTATGTTTGTACATCAAGATTTATAAAGTAGATATCAGAATGATTAGTAGTGTATCTCGCATAAAAGGCTTATATGACGATATTAGTAATATCTATTAAAGACATTCTCTTTCCCTTTGTGCTGTTTCCAATCATTCTTGCCAGAGGCCAAATTTTAGAAGTCAACAAATCTTGGGGAGACTTTTCACCTCAATAAAGAGATGACAACCACAAGGGGCAGACTCTTGTGCCCCTTGGTCAGGGACTCCTTTGGGAGGTAGCAAATTGGCACTGGTGTTGTGGCAACGGCCCAGTGAATTGCCAGACAACTTCCCTCTAGATCTGATAAGTAATGCAGTGAGCAAAGTCCCTTCTACTCTTACTGAAGTGACGTTTGCTATGCAGACCTAAGTAACAGGATAAAACCAGTAAAATTAATACAAGGTCTGGATGAAAGGAAGAAAGTTGCAAATTACCTACCTCATAAGTTTGCAGAGAGTCATTTGCTGTAGAATATTCAGCAGTTCCCATTTTTTTGGTGTAGAAGATCCCTAAAATGTTTCTTTCACTGAAGTATGCCAGTTACTTGGAGCACGTGCAAACCAGAGCTAGTAACACAGAAATAAAATAACTCCTCCAAATATTTAGATACCCTGCCTTGAAATGAGCTGTATTTTTCCTGTATACTTGCTACTCAGCAATTTCTGAAAGATAATGAGTAGCAAACCACAATTTTAAAAAATTTTTTCTTCAAAGCCAATTAATGTGGGCACTGTCTAAAGAAAGTCTCCTCATGAAAACCATAAACTTAAGAGTATGGATTAGAGAAGTAAAAGAAGAAAAGATGAAGCAAACATTAGTAAAGACAGCTTTATTTACCATACTCTTGGCTAAGCAGACTGACTTGCCATGTAGATGCCCTGTAGAATGCTTTACATTTTGCACATGTGATTTCAAATTCATTATTTTACTCTCCCTATCATAAGATGGGCCAGAATTACTTAGCCCGTTTACAGATGAGGACACTCATACCTAAATAGCTTAAATAATTAGTCAAAAGTCACATAACTCATAAATGATATGTTGAACCAAATCATTTTTTAATTTATTCATTTATTCCCAATTTAAAGAGGCTAATTTAGCAAAAAAAAATCTGTGCCAGGCACTGTGCCATAGTCCCTGGAGCTCACTGTTTAGTGAAAGAGGCAGATCCAGAAACAAATAATTAAAATGTAAAAATTGCAGTGACAGCTCTGTGTGTGTGTGTGTGTGTGTGTGTGTGTGTGTGTGTGTGTGCATGTGTGTGTGTGCGTGTACACAAACGGTGTATTTGGGGATCATAGAGAAATGAAATGACATTAAACCCAGGTAAAGCAAGGGTTCCCAGAGGAAATGGTATCTGAGCCAAGCCTAACATACTGCATAAGTACTAGCCACACAAAGGACACAAAGGTGGGGTGGCATAGTGTTCAGATGAGATCAGCAGTTGGGTTTGATGAACTGTAAAGTATCAGATAGGAAGTTGTAAGAGATGTGGCCAGAGGTGTAAGCAGGAAGCAGATCATGGCGGGCCTAGTAACGGCCAACAGGATCCTTTCTTTTACTGGAGGTGCCTAAAGAGGCTGGGGGGTGGGTTTTCACCTTAGGTATGGCTGCGTAGGAGAACACATTTTAAGGGAACAGTATTGGAGACAGGGAGATCGTTTAGGGGCCATGGCAGAAGACAAGGGAGGATGAGGACCCAAACCAAGAGGGGGCAATGAAGATGGAAGAGAAGGAATGTGGTCAAGAAATACACAGGGGGTAAAATTGACAGAACCTGGTAATTGATCAGAATGTAAAGAAAAGGGAATAATCAGGAACAACTCTGAGGTTTTTAGCTCGGGTGACTTGGTGAATGGTAGAAACACTGACTTAAAAGAGAATACAGGGGGACTGTTGAGTGCAGTTTGGGGTGCCTGTGGGATAGGTTAGACACACAAGTCTGAAACTGGGGAGAAATGGTATTCAATGGTATACAAATGGCTGCAGTCACACAGAGATACTTTGACCAATTTGAAAGAGAGTGGGCTAAGGATTGAATGCGGGATAATTGAACATTTAATAGATGGAACAAATAAGATGGGAAGGAAGGTTTTTGATGTCAAGACTGAAAATTTCCAGGGTGATAAAATGATCAACAGAGGTCAAGTAAGACAAGCACTGAAAACTCTACATCAGATTGGGTAATTTGCAGGCCACCAGTGACCTTAGTGAGAACAGTTTGCCGTAGAATGGAGGGTAGGCAACGTGTCCATGGGTTGAGACATGAATAAGAATAAGGAAGTAGAGAGAGGCTATGTAGATTATTTAGTCTTCTTTCTACCTTCAATGTAAAAAGTTCCTAAAAAATAACAATGGAAAAATTTTTAGACCACAAAAATTTGACTGCTTTTACTGAGGGGAAGAAGAAAAGAGGAAAAGGCTGAAAACAGAAGGTGGTGTTTGGAACAAGATGATTAAGAGGTTGCTTTTAGGCCAGGTGCAGTGGCATGTAGCACTTTGGCAGGCCAAAGTTGGAGGATTTCTTGAGGGAGGAAGTTCAAGACCAGCCTGGGCAACATAGAAAGACCCTATCTCTTCAGAAAAGAAAAAAAGAAAAATTAGCAAGAGTGGTGGCGCATCCCTGTAGTTCTAGCTACTCTAGAGGTGACCCAAGATCACTTGAGCCCAGGAGTTTGAGGTTATAATGAGCTATGATCATGCCACTTGCACTGTAGCCTGGGCTACAGAGTAAGATCCTGTCTCAAAAAAAAAAAAAAAAAAAAAAAAAGAAAGAAAGAAATAGATTTGTTTTGGACCTGGGTTTAAATCCTGTTTCTACCACCTCATAGCTGTGTGTCTTTGAGTATGTTGCTTAATTTTTCTGAGCATAAATTCTTCATTTCTAAAATGGGTATAATAATTTCCTACTTTAGGATCGTTATAGATAACAGAGAGAACACCTTAACACAGTACTTGGCACATGGTATTTAGTAAATAGCCATTTTTACTATAAAGGAAAAGATGAAAGAAACAAAATTATCTGATATTTTTGCCAATTGAAACATTCTACCACCGTATTAGATGTTTAGAACTTTATGTAGTCATTTTAATCCTCAATATCTTCAATCAAATTATACAGTAAATAAATATCCTTAAATTGATGTTCTAATTACATCCTAATCACATAAGAAATATTAACATATTTAACAGATTACTTAGGATAATTTTGTACTTAAAAGCAAAATAGCTTTACTAAAAGAAAAAATCCATAGCTTTTAGATATGTTGTGATTTCCATGTAATAGAATGATTTCTGTCTATAGGTACATATAAATTTCTTTGGAAATCTGATTTTTTATGAATCTGGAAAATGATAAAGAGATTAATTAAATCATACTTTCACTTTTCACAAGAGTGAAATCATACTTTTCATTTTCACAAGAAAATGTTAAATTTTCTTAAATCTGCATACTTTCTCTATATTAGGTTTTCAGAGTATTGGTTTTTAGGTCTCATTCAAATCTGTTCTGTTCTACATAAAGTGAGTCACTTAAATTCTAAATTGACAGTGTGAACAAAATGCAGTTTCTCGTTTCCCTCTTATTCCTTGTACCATTCACAGATGTGTACCTGGCTTTTTATTTTTTATCAGTGATTCATCATCCTTATCAGTGACGATAAGGATGATGTGTGACAATATAGGCAATGAAGATGAGAAGTGGCAATTATCTCCATTAATAATTAGACATGTGATTATATGAACATCTATTGCTTAATCAAGTAGGGTTTAGAGTGTCCATTAGTAAAAATGTTTATCATTAAATGTCAGCAGGGAATAGAAAATAGTAGAAGAAACTCCACAGGGAGGCCCTCTGGACTGGAAGACTGAATTTTGACTAATTGTTCATTTCTTTTTTTTTTTTTTTTTTTTTTTTGAGACAGAGTCTCACTTTGTTGCCCAGGCTAGAGTGAGTGCCGTGGCATCAGCCTGGCTCACAGCAACCTCAATCTCCTGGGCTCAGCGATCCTACTGCCTCAGCCTCCCGAGTAGCTGGGACTACAGGCATGCGCCACCATACCCGGCTAATTTTTTGTATATATATTTTTAGTTGGTCAATTAATTTCTTTCTATTTTTGGTAGAGACGGGGTCTCCCTCAGGCTGGTTTCGAACTCCTGACCTTGAGCAATCCGCCCGCCTCGGCCTCCCAAAGTGCTAGGATTACAGGCGTGAGCCACCGCACCCGGCTAATTGTTCATTTCTTGAACTCATGGAGCTTTTTCTTCCCTGACCTGACTAGTTACTGTAGAAATTGATCTACAGATTTGAAACCAGAGAGAGTCTCTCTTTACCTCTTGATCTCATGATGTATACAGATAATTTCATGCCTCACATCTATGTATTTATCCTCTCTTCCAGAAGTAGTCATTTCTCCCTCTATTAACTATTTAAATTTGTTAAAACACTCTACTACTTTAGCTTAAATTAATGTAAGGTGTTTACAAATATTTTAAATATCGTGTTGAAGAATGAGATGACAAAACTCCTACAATTCTATCTTTTCCTTCAATAAATAATATTGATTTTTTTTTTTTTTTTTTTTTTTTGAGACAGAGTCCTCACTCTGTCACCCAGGCATCATCCTAGCTCACTGCAGCCTCAAACTCCTGAGCTCAAGTGATCCTCCTGTCTCAACCTCCTGATTAGCTGGGACACAACGCCTGGCTTATTTTTTCTATTTGTAGTAGAGACAGGATCTCACTTTTGCTCAGGCTGATCTTAAACTCCAGACCTCAAGCAATCTTCCCAGAGTTCTAAGATTACAGGCATAAGCCACTGCACCCCACCATCATTTTTGTACTTTGATGGTAATGTTATTGCACTTTTGTATAGTTAGGTAAAAATTTTGAAACATAGTGATTTCTTTTTAGATATTTAGAATTTTAGTCAATTTTAAACTCATAAGGTCTTATAATCAAAATACATAACAAATATCTTTTAAAACTTACGTTCATACTTCTCAATACAAAAGAAATAATAGGGATAAATCTATTTAACACATTACACAAAGTGTGATATTCTTGGGCAACTCAGCAGTGATGATACAATCAGGACCCTCGCCAAGCAGCCCACAAAAGGGGCCCCAGCCCAACCTCAGTGAAACTTAGATGGCCTTGCAGAGTCCTGGGACTGGATTCCTACCCACTCACCCAGGGTCTTGCTTAGCAGATTCCTCACTGGGAAAACAACTCAGACTTCCCAAGATGACCAGGGCCCCTTAAAACTGGAGTGGGTAAATAAGTTAAAGACAGCATGTATATTATGAAATACTTACATGTACCATTTGGAAGGAATAAATACTGTATATCAACTAGGATACTGTTCAAAAACAGTGGTAAGGGAAAACAGGCAAGTATGTATATTACGACACCTTTTGTGTGTGTGTGTGTGTATATATATATAATATATATATGTATAAACATAAAATAATACTAGGTACTGTTCATGGATATATCTTATAAAATTCAAAAACAGAATAGAAATTAGGGAGGGAGGGTAGGAGAGAATGGGACAGGGGATTGATAACAAATGGAAACTATAGCTTGGGTTTTTTTTTTAATAAAAAAGACTTAAAGGAAATATGTAATTTATTAACATTTCATTCTGGGAAGTGGGATGTTAGGTTTTATTTTCTTCTATGTACTTCTCAGTATTTTTAAACTTCTAAATATAAATGGGATAAATATGAAAGCTAGAGGCTAGCTTACAATGCCCAAAAAAGGTGAGGGAAAGGGGGTTGGTGCCATACTACCCTTACAATTTGGTTAAAACCAATAAACTAATATTTCCTTTCAGTTAAACTAACTGATGTACATGTATGTTTTTCAAAACATAGGATCATCCATGCCAGCTTTGGACAAATATTTTTGTTTAGCAAATATGTAGAGCATCTATGGTATGTCTGGCAGTGTGTAAGTACTTAGGGGTGGAAAACTCAGAGTTCTGTAAGGTGTAGACAGAAACTAAATGTATGAATTGACCCATCCTGGTGCATGAGAATAAAACCTAGTGAAGGCCGTGAGGAACCAAAAGGCCCTGTCTACAGGCATTCCACTAAAGTTCAAAAATGTTTTTAAACACTATGCTAGCCAAACTAATTGAAACTATGAGCCAACTTCTCCCACAACTGCAAATTTCCAGGCTCCCTGCAGATGTGGAGATAGGCTTTAACCCTTAGAAAACCGTGCTCACAGCTTGTTATGCAAACCTTTGCTCCCGCAGCTTTTCTAGTAATTGTCCTGACAGCGTAAGTGAAATGAATCACCTTCGTACTCAGAATAACTGTGCAATTATTTATATGCACAAAGGAGGAAAAACAAGTTCACAGTCGGGATGGGCCAAGGGTACATAACCACAGATGTGGATAGGGTAGATTTGTCTGATTTTAGTTCAACAGCTTCATAGATGTAAGTTTCAAAAATGGCAGATGTACCATGTGTGTTATTTAGTCCAAACAAGTGTAATGGAATGCTAAGTGGAGAGGAAAGGTCAGAGGAGTGATAGGCACCCTGAGACCCTGAGACCGGCATTCTTTCTCTGTTCAAATAGTAACCTCATTTTGGTGTTTGGGGAAATGTGGTAGGGGCCAGGCTCGGAGCCTCAGGTGCGGTGAATTCAGCTGTTTTTCCTACCTGGAACTTGCACCAGGATTTCAGCCTTCACTTGCTCCACTCCAGACCCGAGAGGCTCCAGCGAGGGCAGAGAGAGCTCCCTAGTGGCCGGAGCCTGCAGTTCAGCTCTCTGCCCTTCCCCTGGCCACGCAGCCCGGCGGAGACAAGAGGCAATGCAGGGCAGGCTGCACCGGTGGGAAGGTGGACCCCAGGCCCAGCTTTCTTCCCAAATCACAAGGTTATGGAAGAAACATGTGCAAGGGGAAAGAATCCATCTCCCCGTCCCCCAATCTGTTCATTTGTGATTTTTAGTGGTTCTGTGACCTTAATCATTAGTATTCAGTGGTGAAAATCCTAGAGTGCTGTTTTGTCATCTGAATTTTCCAAATGTGAATATAAATTGGCTTTCTCTGGTGGAATTGGTACTTTTGTTTTCTGATTAGGGAATTAAATTGAGATTTTGTTTCTTTAATTTACTAATCGAGTGTGTTGTTTTCATTAATTCCAGAAGTGGAAAGCTAAATAACCATTTAGAAGCTGCTATTCATGAGGCCATGAGTGAACTGGACAAAATGTCTGGGACTGTAAGTTAATTTATTTTTCCATTATACTGTGTTTCTTTGAAAATAAATTGTATTACGCTTTTTGGTAAAGTCTCTTGAATATTGTCAAGCAACTCACGTAGCAATACTAAATTACTAGGCTAGAAAAAAAAGATTAATATCAAAAAAGATTCAAAGTCATTTAAGAAAAAATAACCTAGCCGTATTAACTATGTCTTTTTTCAGAGATAAGTAACTTTTGTTTTCCCTCATAACATTCTTTTAAAATGTGAGCAGCAAAATACTGAAGTTCAAACCACAGCTTTCTGCATTTGACTCTGGGAATAGCAGGGGCCATTACTGTTGCCTAAATATACAGTAATGCAAATGTCACTCTGTCCATTGAACAAAAAAGTAAAATTGAACAGTAGGGTCAAGATCAAGAGTATATAGACCTGTCATTTCCCATTTTTATTGAACTTGCATATATTAATAATAGCATTGAATGTGAGAAGTTTAGTCATCCTCTAATTCACACATTGGCTGATGCAGACACTCAAAATAATTTTGGAAATCTCTTAAATAATGTGAATTATCTAAGGCTATTTAGCAATGAAGAGTAATTTTTTTCACTTGACACTTTGTGTTACAAGATTATCTGAATCCCAACAATCCAACCAATGGCAATTGAATGATAGGTATAAGTCATAGATTCACAGAACGTTAGGATTTGTATGAGCTTTAGAAATATTGTAATCCAAACTACCATTTCACAGATGGGTGAAATGAAGCCCTGAGAAGCATTAGATTTCCTGATAAAATGTTTTTTAAAAGTCTAGAGCGGGAATGGATTATAAACTCAAATGTCTTCTAGGCTCAGGCAAATAATGTCAATAAGTAAAGTGGATCAGGTATAGGAAAAACAGCAATTTGAGTGGACTGAGAAATGCCAGTGAAAATGCAGGGGTTAGGGTAGGATACCAGTCTCACAGGCTCAGTGCAGTGAAAGCCATCGCTCACTTGAGTCTGGTGCTGGTTGAGGAAGGAGTTGCTTTGCACAGTCATTCAGAAGCCCAGATTCTTTCTATCTGTAGTGTCCACCCTTCCTTAGGACCTCCAAGTGCTCCATTATGCCCTTTGCCTTCAGCCCAGCAGGTGAAAGAAGAGTGCATGCAGAAGACTGGCAGCATAGGCTTTATGCACGAGGCCTGGAAGCTTTTTACTTCTGCTGACTTTCTGCTGGCCTGACCCCATCACATGGCCTCCTTAACTCAAGTGGACTAGGAAATGTAGTACAGAATGTGCCTGCCCAGGAAAAAGAGAGGAAGGGGTTGACAATCATCTCAATAGTCTCTGCCTCAGGACATTTGCCCTTTGTGGCCAGCAGGCAGTCAAGAGTGATAAAGATCTCAGCAACCTAGGGGGGCAGGGGTGCATGCGCTCTCTCCAGGAGTTTCTTCTTCCATGCTCCATCAGATCTTAGACATGTGGGAAATTGTGCTGGTGTTGCAAGATCTTCCCATTTTTCATGAGAAGATAGAAGTCCAAAGGTAAAATTTCTCATTTTTAGGTGTTGACAACTATTCTTTAAAATTTGAAAATGCCATATGGCCAAACAAAGTGCCTTTTCAGGCCACATTTGGTCTACAGATTACTAGTTTGCAGACTTGGATAAAGACTTCTTTCCTTAATTATAAAAAGTTTTAAGTTATGGCTCTTTACCAGAGAGTAGCAGTTTTTAAAACTGTATATAGAGAGGATTAGGAGTAATAGGCAAATTGAGAAATTCATAAACATTATTTTAAACTTTTAAATATTATTTTTTAAGAGTTCTTCATTTGACTCTGAATATCATTGGCCTTTGCTGTTTTCTAAACATTATTTTTAAAACATATAACTGAGCAAACTCTTAGTGGGTCTTGAGAGCTGATTGTGCACATCTCTTCCTAACTCTAAGTTCTGTGACATCAGATAGGTAGCTTGAAATTGGCCATGGAGAAAGTATTTACACCACAGAAATTGGCAAATGGGCGTGTGTCCGAATGCTGGTGAAGTATTTGCTATACCACTGCCCTGTGTCCATCCTGCCTTTCCTGGGTCTTGGGTCTTCTTGCCCCCTCCCATCGGTAGCCATACTACAATGTGGGGCTCCTGATCACACCCCCACCACCCTTCCAAACCATACCTTTGAGCTAATGCTCTGATACTGCTCAATTCCTATTCAATCTGATGAACAGCACTTCATGCTGCCAGTTCCTGAATTAGTATATAAAGATGAGTTACTTGTATTAATTGCTCTTCCCAAACTATACAGGCACAGATCTGCCAACAGATGATAGTGATGTGCAGTTAATATTTTCCTTTCTGATTTGTCTCGTGAACAAACGTCCTTGGGCTGAGCTATGTGCATGTTCTTATAATCTTTGACCCATCTTAGTAGTTGTAAAGTAAGTAGGGTGATAAGGTAAAAAAAAAAAAAAAAAAACCATGTTTGGTATGTATTTATCCACTTTTCCAGGCTACAGTGAAATTGGTGATCTAGGGATCACCACAGCCAAGGCTTTACTTTTGTTTCAAATGCACAGTGGAGGTAGCAACTGCACATTACATTTTCCACATTTGACTGTTTCCAGTTCATCCTTTGTGTTGCATTGTTTATTGGAGAACCCAGAGGGTTGCTTTGCTTATCATTTTCTAGTATTCCTCATTCTTTGTAGTGACACTGAGATCTAGTGTCTTGGTAAAAACGTTAAATGCCTCAGGATATCAATAATTGAAAGCAAAAGCCGGAGTGTGTTCCCTACCCTGTTCTTTGTCAGAAATCATATGGTATTTGCAATTTCAACCTATATTGTCTTTTTCCACGTTTTTATTTCCAGGTACACCAAATCCCACAAGGAGACAGACAAATGAGACCCCCCAAACCCAAGAGGAGGAAGATCTCCAGATAACAGAGACTACTCCAGTAATGCGCAGTGTTTATCAAAGGAACATGCACAGATGTATCTGTATATAGGTATTGATATAGCCACTGTTATATCAATATTTACACTATGGCAGATAGCTACCACCACCACAGGGTGCTCAAAGAACAGTGATAGAAAATTTTTCGATCAGGAAGGATAATGAATGCTGGAAAAACCAATCAAAATCCCTGTATGATGAGAATGATAAATGGTCCAGAGATTACTGAGAAACTTTTTTTCTATAATACTAAAATTGTGATTATAAGAAAGAGTCCAAATGTTTCTGAAGACTTTTCAATGTTGTATATAGAAAATACAGAATTTCATGGTGATATCAGAAATGTAAATATTGTACAATATTGTCATGTACAAGCGTACCTAATGCACACTTTATCTTTTATTGTACAAAGAAATAGTGTACAAAATTCTTTGGTTTCTATGGAGTACACCTACCAGAGACTACCAGTGTAAAGTGATAAATAAAAATACAATCTAAATGCTTTTCTATGATAATGTAAAAGATGCTGTTTTTGTATCTAACAGCAGAGAAAAGGCATGAAGATGTAATATCTGAATTATGACATACACTGAGCACCCCTGAGTATCCATTTATATTGTTTGTTTGGAATGAACCTTGCCTGGAAGCACTGGAGTCAATTTTGGGTGTCTAGGAAATTGCGACCTTGAAGATTTCTAAAGGGATGAGGGCTCACAGGTCTAAATTAAGAATTCAGAAGCTGCAACCATTTGTTGCATATTTTTTTTACCTAAGTTTTAAAATAGAATAGGTTTTATAAAAAAAAAATCTTAGATGGAATATTTTACTCAGCCATTTCTGTAGTTGACACTTGATAGCCACCTGTTGAACCAGATAGCTTCTATTGCACCACCACTGGTGTTCAGGCAAAAGCCTCACTATGAAACCATTGTCAGAGGTAAGGTGGGTTATAATTCAGTTTTTTTGTAGTAGCAAAATTAAATACAAATCATGAAAGCAAGTTTCATATCCATTCTTCAGTATTACTTAACCCAGAAGTTAAGGTGGCTTACAAAATTATTAGCAATGGTAATTTTTTATCAGTATTATGTAACATATCAGATTTATTTTATTTAAAGAATTATTTATACCATTAACAGATTCTTATATATATTAATGTGGCTGAAATGTGCAGGTTAAATCTATTAACCAAATTATTTATATTATATTAAGTAAGAAAAAAATGTGAAACAAATGTAGAGAGAAAATACTACATTACAAGTATACAAACCTAAAACTGTGAGCCATTGTAAAGTACAAGGTAATTAATAAGAAATGTAGCACAACATAATTTTCCGTCTTTTTTTCACAATTTTTGTGGTGGTGGTATAACCTGATCTTCCAGGCAGTGAAGCGAATTCTCAGGCCTCCAGCCTGGAGCTTCAGTTGATGGATTGTCAAAAGAAGGGATCCATTATCCCTATATTTTTGGAACCACCAGTTCCCCAGCCTCTACTCCGAACCCGTAAACCTCTGGAGAGCACTGCCTTGTCCTCCCGCCTGGGGTTCCCACAACAGCCTAACGCCCAGGCTGCTAGGAGGTTCCCCAGTAGCAGGCTCTGGACCCCCAAATGCCCACCACCTGTCCCACTCCTCCTCTCCCACCTACTCACCACGCTCCTCAGTCCTGTCATGTAGCAGAGTTCCAGTAACTCAGGAAAAAGGAGACCAAGGTCATTCCTTGAGTTGGTTTCTTGGGGCCACAGCACAGAGCATGCCACCTGGGCTCACTTTTGATAGCAACAGCTCTTAGTTATTCCCCTAGGTCTCCTGTGTCTCTCTGTCCCTTCCGTTCCCACCCTCACCCCTACCCACCACCCTGATGGAATACAACTGGCCACCCTGGGCTTCATGGCCTGGAAGTGGGAACCTTTCCTTCAGGGGGGTGGGTTCCTTTGTCTTTCTTGTAATGGGGATTGCCTGCCCAGTCCTTCATGTGGTCACACGAAGTAATCTTTTGTGTAGCTCAGTTGACATATTTTCGCTACAAGTTGATGTGTTTGGTATATTTAAACCATTAATGTCCATTTTTTTTTTTTTTGCACCAAACTGCTTTTCTACTGTTCTTTTCAACACAGTTGTGTTTATTCACACAGACGTATATATGTACGTTGGATTGTCTGCATGTGTGTGTGTGTGTGTGTTGATATGCAGATTTTTTTTTAGCCTTTGCATTTCTGTCTTCAGACTGAGTTTGTGTTGACCACGCCTTCTTCTTTATATGTTGAGCTAATTCGGTTTGTGCTTCCCAGACATTGTATACTTTACATCAGTAGACCATGTAAAGTATGTTTGTGCCCATGATTTCACTGGTTGCTTGTGGCTTTGATGTGGGTGTTAGGTGTAGTTGTTTCAGTCCACATGTTTTTGTTTGTTTGTTTGTTTGTTTTGGTCTCTCTTAGAGTTATATGGTTTCATGTAAGCAGTTAATGTAAATATTGTTAGCATTACAGGCCATGCAGTGCTGTAACATTTTTTCAAATGTTGCACCTACATTACAATTAAAAAATTGGTCACTCACACTTCAATTTTGCCCATAGAGCCATTTCTTTCTCTTTGTATTGAAGCAAATTCATTTTTTTCAAAATGAAGGCTAGCCCTTCTATGTTAGTAAATTTTTTATTCCCTAGAATAAACTTTTTAAAAAAAAAACAAATCCAAGAAAAGAAACAGAATGAAAAATTTTTGTTTCTTTAAATAATAGGATAGTCTCTCTTTTGGAAAAGTAAATCTGATTTTATTTTGTATCCCTTAACAATCCTAGGAAGCACAAGGAGAATAAACTACACCTCCAAGTAGTGTTTAAAGATTATTTCCAATGAGTGAAAATTAAGTAGCTCCTGTGTGATTTGTCATGTTTGTAGCATTAAAAGCAATCCCAGGTTTTTACTTATTTAAGGAAACATTTTTGGTTTGTACTTTTCCGTACCATTATGTATGAAAATGCTTTAAGAAGAACATTCATCCCTTGTGATATCATGGGCCACTTTCAGTCTTTTATTTGGGCCCTAACTTTGAGTTTTGCTCTGTTTTTTAAGTAAATACAGCCTTCTTATTTGAACATAACACAGTAGAATTGTGGGAAGAGCAGAAGGCAGTTATTTCACTTTCTGTAAGTTTTATGAAGATTCTCATATCCAATGAGGTGATTCCTTTTTCATTTCAGACCATGATGGCACATTGTTGTTAACCTTGGTAATTTTCCATGCAGTTTGCAGTGTTCCCTTGCAAGTCACAAACATATTTGCACTAAGACTTTAAAATCTAAGATGCTTAGGATGTTTGTGGCGTTGCTCTTTCTGATAACAAAGCCAAGATACTAGACCTTATCCAAAATCGGATATCTTGTTTACTTTGCCTATTTATGCCTAAATGGTATAATTTAAGACTTTTCACTGCAGTATATAAAATGAGTAGTGCATTACTTGATCCATTTGGAGGACATGAACAAAAAATATCAACCAGCCAGAACTGTAATATTGAAATAGTTTATCTTTTTCTTTCATTCACTCTATCACATTTGCATTAGCCAAAGAGATAAGAACATTAGTAATTCATATGTGTAAACAACCCAGAAATGAATATTAAATCAGTGAGCCAAAAAGCAATAAACAACTCAAGCATGGGAAATCCTGCTAACAGTGGGGAGTCTGATATAGAAAAAATATATAAAAAGCATTATCTTCAAATATGAAAGATTAATTTGTATCTACTGTAAATATGTATTATCAGCCTTATCTGCATTTATACACACTGTGTGTGTACCTCAGTGACCTTTTATAAACCGGAAAAATGGTTGATTTAATAATTTGTTATGTAAATACAAAGTTGTCTATAAATTGGAAAATTTGATGCCAGATGGCTTCGTAATATACAAATGTGTTTTGTAACATCATGCCTTTATGGATTAAGTATAAATACACTTGATTGTCTATGTAGAGGAGTAGCAGTTTACATTTCACCTGCATTTCAAATGGATGTTTTTGTCTAAATGGTTATACTATTAGGAAAAGAAAATAACTTGAACATTTTCAATGTGAAAAACAAATATGGTTTTGATTTCACCAAAACTCCTTTTCACACCCAAGAATCTGTTCAATTCCATGCTAAATGCTTTGCATTGTGAGATTTCCATAGGCGATTCGCTGATCCACAACAGGGATCTACCTGGGAAAACTCCCCAAACTTAATTATTCTTCTTGAGAGACAGGACACACATCTCTCTAATAGTAGGCAAGCACGGAGCCCTAGCCTTCTTAATTGCTTTTTCACTTGTTGTTTTCTTTGTTTCCACATGTCTTGGAAAGTATCACACCGATACATAGGGCCTAGTTTTTGTGAGCCAAGGTGGCTATGGAGTGTTACCTCAACCTTGGGCTACTGACTTGGGTAACCAGGCCTTCTCAACCTTGGCAATATTGACACTTTGGGCCAGATCACTTTTTGTCATGGAAACTGTCCTGTGCAGCATAGGGTGTTTGGCAGCATCCTGGGCCTCTACCCACTAGATGCCAGTAGTGCCCCTTCCCAAATCATGACAATCAAAAATGACTCCATGCATTGCCCCTGGGGTGAGTGGTGATGGTGGGGACAAAGTGGGATTTGAAAACCACTGCTTTACTGGCATCAGGTAGGGAATCAGGTATGTCTGTGCGAAATATGGGCATATTTGCCTGCTGTAATCCACAGGAAACTGATTTCTAGAAGCAGCCAAAATCTCTGTCAAAGGAGTGCTTCTCAGTCCGTGGCTAAGGAAGTAAATACATTAGTGTCAGCTTCACTTTGAGCACATGTGACACTTTTGATCATAAGACCAAGACAATCACGTTTTGAGAACTCCCAGGTAGTGGCTTAGTAGGGTTACCAGAATTCTTGTAGCTCAGAATGTGCAAGAAGACAGACAGCTCACTTTGGGTGATACAAGGAGCGTTAGGCAGTGGAAGGCTTCCAGGTGATAGTAGCTAAGGAATTTGGCTAAGGGGACCATGTTGTGTGTCTATTTCCACAGCTTTCTACAGCAGCCTGCTTCAGGTATCAGATGTTTCCGCGTGATCCTTTCATAAGTTCCGACAGGAGTTCAGTAAATCTTGGAGATATCATTGACATATTCATTCATAGAGTAAATATTTACTGAGTGCCACCGTTTGCCACAACCTGTGTGCAGCAATGGGGATACCTTGGTGACTGAGGCAGACCCATGTCTGCCCTCACAGAGCTGACAGAGAGACAGCCACACAAACACCAGAGTGCAATGAAGGATGATTGGGGGAGGAGGGGGCACATCGTAGAGCTGCCGGCTCAGTTTAGAGGGGCGGGGGCTCGAGCAAGGATCACAGAAAGGCGAAGAGGAATCAGGCAGGCAAAGGCGAAGTGCCTGGCACTTGGGAGGGGACGGGGTGTGTCAGAGGCAGGGAGAATGGCGTGGGCCAAGTGTAGATCGGAGGGCGCAGGAGAGAGGAATGGCTGGAGCGCTGCGGGGCCGGGCACGTCTGGTCAAGAGTCTACACTGAACGTGGCGGTAATGGGGAATTGTTGTAGGGTTTTGAGGAGGGGGTGACATGGTCAGGTGTGCGTTTTAGAAATATTATTCTGGCTGCAGTGTGAAGGGTGGGCAATTGGAGGGGGATATGACTGCAAAGCATACAGTACTTATAACTTAAAGTACAGCATCTTTAAAATTAAATTCCTCAAAAATTTAAAAAAAAAAACTAGGTCCACCGTAATTCTTCACATTATATTTGTAGAGCAAGTTCCATCCCATTCTTGAGGCATATATATAAATATATAAGTGTAAATTCATTTTAATAGTCATGAAGAAACGCTGTTCGGTACACTTACAGTTACTGCTGAGAACATCATGCCCCATTTCTTCTGCATGAATGGGAAAGCTACCATGTTCCTGCTTTGATGATTAAAGGTCTGGAAGGTTGAAAATCCCAGAGCCTCTTGCCGAAGTGGTAGGAAGCAAAGCCTGCTGACCAGAGCGCACAGGTAAGTGCAGTCAGGTGTGGGCCTTTGGTGTGATCACCTCACACCTCCCCCAGAAGCGGGAAGCTGCCGGGAGCACTGGAGATGCCAGAGGGACCAGGTGAGCACAGGATTATGAAAGCACAGGAAAGCAGGACCGCAGGGGTCAGGCCCAGAACAAGGCCAGCTGGCTCCCGGGATGTCTGCCCCACAGCAGGGGAGACCGCAGCGGCCTTTCATCATCCACTCCAGCCTGTGATTATGTACATGCTCTCCAAAGCATCCCAATCAGCCACCTCCTACACTCAATGAACAGTGGACTTGAGGGCTTTTTAAAGCTAATTATCGGTTTAAAACAGAAAAACAAACAAACAAGAGGCAATGCAATAACAGGCCTCCAATCCTGTGATCCTGAGCCCAGCAAGTAGCCCTTCCCTCTGGCACAGGGTCCTGCCCACAGGAAATGGACCCTCACCCAAGAGGCAGCCCATCCTGTTTACAAACTGGGCCTCTGGAGGGTCCCAGTCTAGATACAGTCATATCTAGACTGTGCCAACTTGACTTTGGGCAAGTTACTCGGCCTATCTGTCCTTAGCTTCCTCATCCACCAAAGGGGAATAAAGACAGCACTTCTCTCATAGGGTTGATAAGGATTGAATGAAATAATGCAGATCGAACTCTTTGCACCTGGTACGTCATAGGCACTCAGGGATGTTTATCATTACACTGCGTAGGAAAGATTTAGCTTAGCAAAGGGAACCTGCTGCCAGTGAAAGGTCATCAAACATAAGGATGGTTGTGTCTTGAGTCGCAGTAATCTTTCTGAGTAGCCTTTAAAGGTAGGAGAGTAGTTTACCTGTCCAGGGCAGTTCTGCCAAAAGGGAACGGCATTGTAGAGGCCTCTTCTGGGTCTTTCCTTCCAGCCCAAGTTTCTGGATCTACTATGGAGAGTGTTTCCTAGATGATTTCTACTGTCCCACGATGCCACGTGCAGAAACAGATCAGTAAAATTATTTCCCAATAAGCTGGTCTAGAAAATTATGTCTCCAGGAAGTTAAGTCAGCCGGTTGGCTGTAGGTAACCAGGGCAGAATCAGAATTGGGTAGAATTCGAGAATTTCTAACGTTAGCCTTAGAGTGAAGTCGGAACCAGCTCTATAAGTAAGTAGCTCAAGACTTGAAAGGTGTAAACAACCTGAAATCAGTCAAAGTGGAATGCAGAGTTTAGTACAGGGAAAAGTGTATTTGACTTAAGACATTGAAATTCTAGGTCTTAGGACAGGGTCTATGATCTGCAATTTAGGACAAATCACTAAAAAGATGCTGCAGCCAGACTCCTAGCTGTGAATGCATTTCCCTTCTCAGGCAATTCCCTTCTCGGTGCCTTAGCTTTATCCCCTGAAAAGTGGGGGATGATAATAGAACCAACTTGGTAAAATTGTTGGAGGATTAGATAAATGAATGTAGACAAAACACTTAGAAGAGTGTCAGGCATATATTTAACAGTAAGTGCTATGTAAGTTTAGCTATTGTTATTATTATTAGTGTTCATAATAGAGGCTGAGTCTCACCTTTTGTTCCTTCATGCATAGGTGTGAGTGACACAGCCCTTCTGTGTCTTAAAGAGAGAGTCAGTCTTCTGTGGGATGGTCACTTAAGAGGGTCCCTCTGTTCACGGTTAACCATGTATTATTATTAGTTCCCTTCTCTGATTTAAAAATGTGTACTCTTGAGAGGAGCAAGATTTTGAACCCAGCAAGAGTCAAGAAGTTCCCAGAAGACTTGAGAGAGAGAGGGGTTAGAAGGGGTGTTTGTAACTATCCTAGGATTAGCTGTACTCCAATGACTAGCATGAAGATGAAAAGAGATAATACACTGAGGAATGCTTTTAAAAGAAGGAGAAGAAAGGAATATTCTCAAGTGGTGGTATTTTTAAGTGCTATTAAGGATTGTTATTTATTTCTTAAATAAATAGTTGAAAGTTTGTGTCCAAATACTGTACCTAGACTTTTTCAAACTGAAGACTTACCCACATCCTGCTAAAAGAGGGCAGAAAGTGTTAAACACTGATGGAGGGGTAGGTTTAGCTGAATGCCTAGCTCCCAGGGGCAGGGCCTGCACTGGGATTCCTGTCCTTGCAGCCCCCTGGGTGGCTGGCAGAACACTGCAAATGTGGAACATGGCCGGGAGGACTGGTGGCCCAAGGCTTTTTGGTCTCTGAACTGTGACTGAGTCCCTCAGAACATAACTTTCCCTGCCAAGTTAATCTTAAATCACTTTCCCGGTTAAGAAGATATCCTTAGGAAATCTCCTGCGACCTTTTACAGGCTCTGCCCCCCTTTTCCAATCAAATGGGGATTATTTAGAATCGGTCGATTTCTTCAGATTCCAAAATAAGCATGGAGGTCAGGAGCTGGTGATTTCACCGTTCTGATTTATTTGGCAACGAATGGGAAGAAAAAAAAGTCACAGGAGCTAGAAAAAAAAAAAAAACATGCAAGAGTTGGAATGAAGAAATGCACCAGGCTCTCTCTGGACAAGCCATCTGTCTGGACAGGAGTCGGCAAGGCATGGAGGGTTCTGCTTCCTCCCCTTTCTCTTGGCTTGCTGGCTCTTCCCAAACGTCCAAAGGGATCGTGAAGCGGGTGAGGCATCTTGGAAGGGGCAAGTGTGTGCACTGTGCCTTTTAAGGCACCCGTGTTGGCCAAAAAGAAAATCAAGCCTCAGCACTTGCCAACATGAGGTGCCCATCGCTTTCTGAGTGAAGAACAAAATGAAAAAGATATGTGGTTCCTGCCTCAGAGCATAGCTTTCCTTTCTCTAAGGCAATGGTTTCCAACCTTTTTATCAGGAATTCCTATCAGTAAAATAAAAATAAAACATAATATATATAATATATATTATATGTATAATAATATATTATATATTATATATAACATATATATGTGCGTGTGTGCTTCATGTGTCTTACTGAATTAATATATCATGTGTTATAAAACACACAAAATAGAAATTAGGAAGTACTGAAATGTACTCACAGAAGTTTTTTATATCTCCCTCCCTCATCTCAGTGAATTATCTTGCATCGCGCCTGGGGAGTGTGCATGCGACTTTGGAGATGCCTACTCTGAGCAACAAGATGCTGGAAGGTCATAGTATTAACATGTTGCTCCAATCAGCATAGTCACTGGTGGAACCAACCCGTCAAAGAGAGCTCCTCAAAGAGGGACCCAGTTTTTCCTATTCAACTTTGTATGCTCAATTCTAATTAAATGGTAAAGGAAAGAATAGAAGGAAAGAGCTCCTGAAAATCTGATAGGTGACATGGAATCTGTGCTTTATGTTAGGTTATGTGGATAATCTTGATCTTTCTATAATCTCAAAGTTTCTATCCAAATATATCTCTCTGGATCTGAGACAAGGGCAGTGCCAAGTTCTGTCACCTGCTCAGTGGCGCCACCTACCAGTATGCAAGGGAATGATCATAGACTCAGCTCGTACATTTGGTAGGGCACACCAAAGCCATTGCCGAATTTCTAGTCCCCAGACCTGGA
The DNA here is from genome assembly GCF_040939455.1 of Microcebus murinus. Lineage (NCBI taxonomy): Eukaryota > Metazoa > Chordata > Mammalia > Primates > Cheirogaleidae > Microcebus > Microcebus murinus. The sequence goes on from NC_134111.1 coordinate 30,452,670, forward strand.
GCAAGCACCCTAATTGTGCATGTGTTCTCCATTCACTTCCAGCCTCAGGATAGTTCTGGAGCTTTCTTGACAAGGACCCAAGGAGTGTGATTCCAGGCAACTCATTCCTAAGGTCATGGAACAGGATGCTAAACTGTGTTCTAGTGGCCAGGATCAAGTCAGCAATAGAGTTATATTTAGAACCCAGAGCTGTAAGACTGAAGTCAGAAGGCTTGCACTGTGGTTTCAGTTCTGTTCCTGGTTACCCATGTGACTTTGGGTAAGTCACACCACTCACTGGGCTAAAGATTTTAAGGACACAATAGAGTTCCTTACAGACTCCTATTCTAAAGTTCTTTTCAAGAGAACTAGTACTCAGTGTGCTCTCTAGCCAATCCTTTTTTACTAAGGACACTTCTGCTGGGGTTTTCTGTGTTGATCTTTGTAAGATCTACCTACTTGTGGGCTGACAATGAGGAGACAACCTCCTGAAGCACCTTCTCCATGGAACTTCAGTCTCCCCTGCCCTGGCCCCTGCACGTAACACTGTCCTTTTTGTGGGACTGAATTAAATCAAACAGATGACGTAACAAGGAACAACCCAATTAACGTGTACACGTTGTCCTTATACCTCATGGACTTTGCCTTTTTTCTCTCTCTCTTTTTTTTTTTACTGCAAAAGATTACGTCAGGCAAAACTCCTGAGGCAAGAAGATAATGCTGCTGTGTAGGATGAGCTCTGAGGAGAACCAAAAACTCTCCACTGCCCATCACAAAGTCTGAAATTCACTTGGCCAAGATTTACAAATTCCTGTGAGGCCAAAGAAAGTACCTGAAGGCCCGACAGTTGCAGCAAAGATGGCGGGGAAGATGGGGGTGGGACATCCCAGGGCCACAGCCTGTCATTCCAGGAGACAGACAGGTGGTAAACCTGTCAACATGCCTCACACTCAGTGAGGCCACTTAGATGATGACACATAACTCACACGTTGTTCTGCAACGGTGACGTTTGCCCATTTTTGAGATAGGAAATAAAAACAAAGAACATAAATAGCAACTACTGTTAAGATTCACCACCACTAGGTCCACACAACCTGTGTGCTCAGGTCCACACAACCCCAGGCTCAGCTAGGTGGCCTCGTTTCGTGTCTCAGGTGCAGTCAGATGGGGACAGAGGAGTCATGATGTTCACGTGTCCAGTGGCTGGTTGATCCTGGTCCCCTAGGACCCCAAGTATCACCATTGGCACATGGTCTCTCATGTGGTCTGGGCTTACACACAGCATGGTCTCTGGGTTCCAAGAGCAAGTGTCCCAAGAGAAAGAGCCAAGTGTATGCTGTATTGCCTTTTCTAGCCTGGCCTCAGAAGTCACATGTCATTGCTTCTGGCAAATTCTATTGATTAGAAGCATTGCCCTACAGACAGCCCATATTCTAGAAGAAGGGAATTCATCTCTTGATGGAGTAGCAAAAAAATTTGCAAAGACATTTAAAACCACCATGCAAGTGCTTAATAAAATATGTGATTGGATCATATTCTCTTTGCTTATGTAAGTATTGTTAAGATAAAAGTAATTGCTAATATTTTTGAAGTATTTATCATGTGCCAGGAACAATGCTAAGCACTCCAATGTTGAGCTAAATGACACATTGCCCCCCTACCCATTCTGTGGCATAGGTACAGTCATGCCCACATTTTATACCAGGAATCTAGAGCTTGAAGATTTTAGGTAACTTTGTCCACGTTAGCCAGGTAGAAAGTGGCAGCCCCAGGATAGGAACCCAGGCAGGTTCAGAGTCCAGGCACCTACACACTAAGCCATAATTGTCACATTTCCTCAGGCTCTTTTATGTAGGATGAAGTTCAGGTGCATGAAATAGGTTTCTCGAAGTTAATAAGTGGGTGTATAATGATATTTCCAACCTCACAATAAAAACCCAAACATTCATAATGATATGGAGAACATATCTTCTTTTTAGTAGTTATTATGTGAAGGTTTCTGGAGAGAGGGGGTTGGATTTGAGGGAAAGATGCTGGGATAACTCTTTTTTGGAGTAAAAGGAAGCCTCCCTAGTGAGGTTTCACAGAAGGAGGGAAAGGGAGTTATTGGGTGTTGCAGGGGAAGGAAGCAGGGGCAGTTCCCCCACCCTCCAACCCACTCTGTCATCTCCACGAGGGTTAGGAGGAGATTCGGGGAGAAGAGATTTACCTAAAAGAGATTTCTTTCTTGAAAAGACATTTACAAAGAAGATGCTGTGTGCTGTGCAACATAAACTCTCCCGTTGCCCCTGAAAATCTTCACTGAAATTGCAAAAGATCACGATGGGTTTGCTGTAATTGAGTTTATTGTTGTAGCTAGTTTAGGAGCTGAGTTTTATTTATATCAAGGATGGCTCAGAACCAGCCCGTGCTGATAAAGGGGGAGCTGACCTCTGGGCTCTTAAATCACGGCCTATAACGAGAGGTTCATGTTCCTGACAGAGTGATCAAGTTCGTTATCTAGTTTCAGCCTCGGTAGGAGCCCTGGGTCCTTCCCGGGAGCCGGTGTCAGGCCCAGTCTGTTCCAGGAAGAATGAATCTGCTCCAGCGTGCATGGGCTCACTGAGTGCCCATTACGCCTGCCACTCGCAGGTGTGAGCAAACCTCAGCAAGCCCAAGTTCTGTGCGGAGGGGTTGTTCGCTTTATTTTGCCCACTCTGGATACCAGGCATCTGCTAGGCCAGATTTAGAACAATTCCTCCATGAGTCTGTGAAACCAAACCCCAGTACTCGTTGCGACTAAGCCAACACTCCATGGTGAGAACCAGATAAATTGTATTCCCTGCGCTTAACAACAAAGAACTTCAAGACTTGTCTCTGGCTCTCCTTCATTAAGGAGAGTGGCTGGTAGTACAGCTGAAGGCATAGCTCCCGTCGGATCTAGGTCAACTTTGGGTTTCCTATGCTGTTCTCTTCTGGTGTCATCTGCTGGTATTGTGGGTTTGTCGCTTCCTGTCTCTGCCACCTACGCGTTCTGATGATCCTTGTGCTTTCTCTTTGAAGACAGGTTAACATTCACAACCCCGAAAAGAGCAAGGGCTTTACACCCTCTTTCATGGAAAGAGTTAGCTATGCACTGATTGGAGTCACAACTTACAATGAATCCCTCACTGTGTAGAAATATGGGTGCCAAGACACTGCGACACAATACCTTTAAGCCTCTCCCTGCCACCGGTCACTTAAACAGCACTGTTTCATCCCATTGTGGAATATTGTCTCTGTCTTCTAGAAGCTTGCAATCTAAGACAGAAGATTAGACACCCAAGTGTCTGTTGAAGTGGCAGAAGCAGATAAGCTGAAGAGAGAGGCAGGAGGAGGGTGAGGATGGTTAGCAGCCTGGACACAGAGGGGAGATGTCATAGAGGAAGAGCTCGGTGATGTAGGGAGTTCCGGTAGAAAAGGGGCCGAGCAGTTAGTTGAGTGTGAGCTTGTTTCCAGGAGGTAAATACGCACGTCAAGCAAATACTTCTAGGCACGTGGGCAGGGGGAGCAGTCCCACGCAGGGAGGTAGAGAGGGATCAAAGCCACCCAAAGAGACTACCCCTGCAACATGTTGTGCAGTGAGAGAAACCATAATGATGGGAAAGGCAAGGGATTGAGGTTGTTTCACGGACGATACAGTGGGCATATTTAGGGGTTTCTGCCCTCCCTGCTTTCCCCTCTCACGGAGTCTGCCCTACCCACGGCCTGCTGAGTGGAGAGGGGAGGGTTATCCCCACTCTCCAGCCCCAGATGACTGGACCGAGGTGGGCACCTCATTTGAGGAGGGCCAGCCTCAGTTTCCAGTGACATATCACTTGGCTGATCGGACTCAAAAAGATGAATACGGAACAATCAGATTCCTTCCCTTAAGAACCCTGAACCAAGAGGCAAAGGTAAGAGATGCCCTAAAAAAAATGGATCCTTGAGCTGAAAATCAAACTGGTGAGAATGAAGCAACTACCATTGGGTTGTGTACATGCATACGTCACAGGAACCCACAGGAAGGGTCTGGGAAAGGGAGAATAAGAGAACGACAGACAGGGAGAAACCAGGAGTAAGAGATAACAATAGCTAAGCTATAGCGCTTCATATATGCCAAGTGCTATACTAAGTCCTTAGATTCCTATGACTCCATAGCAATCCCATGAGATGGGTGCTATGATTATCCTCATTTTACAGCTGAGGAAACCGAGGTGCAAAGAAGTCATGCCCAAGATGATGCAAGATGAAAAGCTATGATTTAAATGACATAGGCTGATTCCTGAGTCTTCGTTTTAGCCAGCAGGCATCAACACCTGTCAAAAGGAAGAAAAGGAGACGATCCCTGAAGCCCCCTGGGATCCAGCCCTTCCTGAGCTCAGGTGCTTCAGATTTGTTGGATTGTCCTACAATCATCTGAGCTTATTTGAGCTCCCTATCCTAAATGGGTTTCATTTCCTGGCAACCGAAAGAACCCTAACCAAGCCAGATGGGGACATTGAGGTTTCTGGGTGGGAAAGACTGAAGACGTTAGAATAAGGATTGTTGATGAAGCAGACCAGCCCACGAGGAAGCACAAAGAGAAGGGATTCAGGGCAGGGAGATTTTTCTTCTCCCATAAGCCAGCACTATCTGGCTTAGTTTCACCACCAAGCACTCACAGTGCAACATGGAAAGTCAACTAATTAACCAACTCACAGGGAGTGACACATAATCTGGCGGCTGTGCCTGTCCTGCTGGCTCAGCCACTAGTGGAATGAATGAGGTTGGAACTGTCACACCTCCTCCTTCCAAGCCTTAGTTTCTCTGTCAATGAAATGGGGATGGTGACAAAAGATGGAGAGAATTTGACTTACCAGGACTCTAGGAAGGCTTTGGAAATACAGATCACCATGGTGGGTGGGGCCAACCACAGAAGCAGCCAGACCTAGGGTCTTGAGTCAGGTTTTCCAGAGACATCTCTGAGAGGGAGATTGGTGCCGGAAGCTAATCAGGGAACGTTCTCCCAGGCTCAGCACCTGTGAGGTGTGAGGCAGCAGCAGCACACTGAGCAGAGGGAGAAGTTGCAGCAAAGCCATCAGCCAATTCCGCAGGGAACTTGAGCTGGGATGGCCCTTCAGATTGTCCTACACTGAGGCACAAGGGCCATGCCTTTGTACCCCATCCCCCATGGAGAAGCCACTGGGTCTAGGATGCCCTGTTGGGTGAGGCAGCTCCCTCTGTCCAGGGAAGTTCCTGGCGAAGAACTCAACTGTGCAAGCTTCAGGGGCCAATGATAGCCCATGCAGATAGGGGATGAGTTCCTCGGTCCTGAAAGGAGGGAATGGGCAGCACATCACGACATCAGCTACACCCGAGAGCTGGACCACATTTCTCAGCAGCCAAATAAGGTGGGGAGCCTGGGCCTTGGAGAAGATGACAGGAGCCAGGAAGAGATCGCTGATATGATCCTGCTCTGTCTCCACCTGAAACCATCAGGAAGTTCAGGGCCCTGTGAAAATGCTGCACGTGTCTGTCTGTGAGCATCCGGAAACTGTAAAGCTGCGGTCCCCAACTCCCGGGCTGCAGACCGGTACCAGCCTGCGGCCTGTTAGGAACCGGGCCGCACAGCAGGAGGTGAGTGGCTGGCAAGCAAGCAGAGCTTCATCGGGTCGAGTCGCCAGAAAACAAGCTCAGGGCTCCCACTGATTCTGCATTATGGTGAGTCGGATAATTATTTCATTACGTATTACACTGTAATAATAATAATAGAAATAAAGTGCACAGTAAATGTAATGCACTTGAATCTTCCCGAAACCATCCCCTGCCCTGGTCCGTGGAAAAATTGTCTTCTGTGAAACCGGTCCCTGGTGCCAAAAAGGTTGGGAACCGCTGCTGTAAAGGGGTGGACTTCTGAGTCTGAGGCCAGAAAGCCCGAGGAAGCCAGAGAGAAGCTTGTGACAACAAGGCAGGGAGACGCAGGAAGGCCATACAATTGGTTTAACCTAAATCTCCGAAGGGCAGAGAGGCCAAAGTGTCGTATGAGACAAGCGTTTAGCTTTCTCATTCTGCTGGGGTTTGAGGATGTCTGACCCCAAAGAGCAAAACAGAAGGAAAGTGCTGTCTGAGGCCCGTGTGCTCCCAGCCCGTGCCTGGAGCCGCAGAGTCACTGAGAACTGCGCCAGGCCCCGTTCAGGCAGCGCAGGAGGAGACGCGTGAGAGAACAGGCCTCCGGGCAAAGCGTCCTCACTTTGGGGAGTTCAGGGGACGCAATGCACCGGATCGTGTCCTCCCCAAAAGCCACACGCCGATGCCCTAATTCTCAGTGTCACCGTCTGCAAGCCAAGAACAGAGGCCCTAGGCCGGGCGCGGTGGCTCACGCCTGTAATCCTAGCACTCTGGGAGGCCGAGGCGGGCGGATCGCTCAAGGTCAGTAGTTCGAGACCAGCCTGAGCAAGAGCAAGACCCCGTCTCTACTAAAAATAGAAAGAAATTAATTGGCCAACTAACATATATAGAAAAAATTAGCAGGGCATGGTGGCGCATGCCTGTAGTCCCAGCTACTTGGGAGACTGAGGCAGGAGGATTGCTTGAGCCCAGGAGTTTAAGGTTGCTGTGAGCTAGGCTGAAGCCACGGCACTCACTCTAGCCTGGGCAACAAAGCAGTCTCAAAAAAAAAAAAAGAGAGAGAGAGAGAGAGAGAACAGAGGCCCTGAGAGAAGCCAACCCTGCTGACACTATTGTCTGAGCCCCCGAGTCTGTGGGATTTCCTTCTGGCAGCCTGAGCTGACTAAGACTGGGAGACAGGCCACCCGCAGGCCAAGAATGTTGGTGCCAGAAGCAAAACCAACCTGTGTGTCCTCACTCTTGTCTCTCTTCTCTTTCCTGACTCACAGTCTGGCTCTGGAGCTTAGCTGGTCAGCATGCAGGGGCGCCTGGCAGAGGCATGTTTCCAAGGCTAAATATGAACTCTGGACACACAAATAAATGTAAAACGCCGGAAATCAGGACCTCCTGGGTTGCTTTGCACATCAGCAAACACCAGCCCCTGGCCTGGCGCTCGCTGCTGGCACTTGAAGAGGAGGTAGGAGGAGCAGCTTTGCACAGGGCCCCCTCGTTCCCGCTGCTGGCTCGCTCCGCCATGGCCAATGTCACTGACCTGAATGCGGCTTTCAAAGGAAATTTGTTTCACTGTGATTCTTTTGGTTCCAGTTCAGAATTTAGATTAAAAGGTAAGGAGCCAGGCGAGGTGGCCTGTAATCCTAGCACTCTGGGAGGCCAAGCTGGGAGGATCACTTGAGGTCAGGAGTTCGAGACCAGCCTGAACAAGAGGACGTCTCTACCAAAAATAGAAAATATTAGCTGGGTGTGGTGACATGTGCCTGAAGTTCTGGCTACCTGGGAGGATTGCTTGAACCCAGGAGTTTGAAGTTGCTGTGAGCTATGATGACGCCACGGCATTCTACCCAGGGCAACAAAGCGAGCCTGTTTCCAAAAAAAAACAAAGCCAAAAACCCCCTCAAAAACCCAAAAAGTATGATCCAGGCCAGCCACAGTGGTACACACCTATAATTCTAGCACTCTGGGAAGCCAAGGCAGGAGGATCACTTGAGCTCAGGAGTTTGAGACCAGCCTGAGCAAGAGTGAGACCCCCATTTCTACTAAAAGTAGAAAAATTAGCCCATTGCTAGTGTGCACCTGCAGTCCCAGCTACTCAGGAGGCTGAGGCAGGAAGATTGCTTAAGCCCGGGAGTCTGAGGTTGCAGTGAAGTATAATGACACCATGGCACTCTAGCCTGGGCAACAGAGTGAGAGTCTGTCTCAAAAAAAAACAACAAAAAACAAAAACAAAAACATAAAAACTGTGATCCAATTTAAGAAAATTCCCAATGCCTATATCAAAACTGAAAACTACCAAGGTGAAAAAGTTGACTCTGTGAGACTCCTTATTTGAAAAATTCAGTTGCACTAAATTTGTGGGTTTTTAAAAGTTGTTTTTGTTTTTTTTCTAGAGACAGGGTATCACTTCAGTCGGGCTAGAATGCAGTGACTATTCACAAAAAAGGATTCTGTTTTGTTTTGAACTGTAAGAAACCTTTCTCCAAAAAAAAAAAGTATCTTACCAGGAAGCAGAAACAAGGAAGTAGGTAAAGATTGAGCTGCCTAGATCAAAACAGGAGAGGAAGGCTGAGTTCCAGAGTCCTGGTCTCTGAGGTGGGGCTTAATTTGCAGAGCCGAGTCTAAAAGGCATTTTGCTATCATCTCCTAAATGCTCCTCCAGCCTCCTGCCTATGGCTCTGTGGAAAGTCAGCGTTCTCACATGCCTGGATGTAACCTGGCCAGTCACCTCAGGACCAGTTACCGGGACCACGGGGGCGTCGCCCCCAGGCAGGGAGCAGGTGCAGGGGCTCCTCAGGGAGGATGGGGAGCCTGGGCCCAGGCAGGCCTCCTCCGCTCCTTCTCCAAACTCGTCTGTCTGCTGCCACTGACCACAGCAGGGGCAGGGGGGAGGGCTAGGTGAGAAGAGAGGCCGAGGGGGTGGGCTCCCTGCAGTTCCTCCACAGAAAAACAAGAGAGCTGGGTCAAAAGTGGCACATCCTGTCGCAGAGAAGGTGAAAATCCACTCACCTCCCAAGACCAAAGCTACTTGGAGACGCGGCCCGGGTCACCTCTCCCTGGCACCTTTGGCCTCTTCTTCTCTACCAGCCTTTTCCAATCAAACAGGACTCTGAACAAAAAGACCTTCGGAGTCCAGAAGGAACCGCACGCTAGTGCCCTGGTGAAAAAGCTCATCTGCCTCCCGCCTGAATCTGCAAGTTGCTGTGTGGTGCTGCCCCAGCCTTCCTCACCGAGGGCCCGGCTGACGGCTGCTCACACAAGGACCCGGAGAGAGACCCCCCTTCTGCCCCCCGGACAGGCTCACTCACCTCTGTCTCGCAGCAGATTCTGAAGGGGCCCAGTCTCGGCTCTGGCCCTTCCTGCTGCAGTTGGGGAACTGTTCTACCTACAGAGGAGTCTGCTGGGTGGCACACACCCGTCTGAGCCGATGTGACAGGCCCACCAGCCTCCATCACACAGCAGATGCTGCAGGGGCCCAGTGTCAGCTCTGGCTCCTTCTGTTGAGGTCAAGAAACTACCTTACTTGTGCGGGGACCTGCTGGGTGACACACATCCATCGGAGCCAACAGGACAGGCCCACCAGCCTCCTTCACACAGCAGATCCCTAAAGGGCCCATTCTCGGCTCTGGCTCCTCTCACGAAAGTCAGGGCCCCATCCTGCCTGTGCAGAGATCTGCTAGAAGACATGCCTGTCAGGGCCGGTGGCATGTGTTTCTAGACTCAGGTTCCTGGCCAGCATTCCTACGCAGTCCCCGTACGCTCGTAGGGTCTTCCCCAGGTCCATCCACCTGGGCCAGAAAGCCACATCAACCTCAGAGCCCTCGTGAGACTCACAGAAGAGTTCAGGGACAAAGACGGCAGTGGGTCATGCTGGCCTCAGAGGGGCAGAGGCCTGTGGCCCCGGCCTGCAGGGGGTGGGGTGGAGGGGTGTCAGGACAGAAGGGTGGGAGAGGCCTGGGCCCGGCTCTCCAGGAAGCAGCAGCTGCACAGCTGGGCAGAGGCACAGGCCTGAGCCCGGCCCCAAAACCCTCAGCTCCCCGGCTGCTGTGGGGCAGGCTGAGACACCCTCCTCACCCACCCATGGGCAAGCGCAAGGGCCTTCTGGCCACCCTCCTGGTGATCTGTGTTGCAGAGGGGAATGGTGACGAGGAGCCTTTAGCCCAGGCCTGCTCTGGGGGCTATGAGTGTTAGAGCGGGAAACCATAGTACCACAGAACAAAGAGACAGGGTCACTGAGGCTGAAATCATCAAAAGGAGTTTTATTGACTAGCTCGAGCTAGGGTCCAAGACCCAGAGCACCAATATGGTGGCCTCTATTGGGACAAAGACCCCGCGCACTGTGGGACGGGCGGAGCCCTTTATACCCTAGGTGCATCACCTGTCCACGCGCTTGCCCTTTACGTTGATTGGTTGGCCCCTTGAGCCCATGCGCTTGCCCTTTTGTTTCATCCCAAAATTTATTGCGATCAGCCCGCTCAAACCAACTTCCTAAAAACAAGCAATATACGTAAGCTAAAAGAAAGCAGTTAGCCTGAGGCTTCACAATGAGGGCACAAAGCATTAAGGGACCTTCTCTTCCGAGGACGCGAGTGTGAGGGCTTCCTCTGCAGGGAAGGAGCAGCCCTTCTAGATCCCCGGACAGGCAGAGCAAGTCAGACAGAGAGCTGCCCACGGCGTTGCCTGTACCGCCCTCGCCTTTTCTCACCCAGCTCGTGCTACCACTGAGAGACAAGAAGGAGAGAGGAGGGGAGGGAGGAGGGGAGGGGGACATCCCCACCTGAATGGGGGGCAGCCCAAACCCAGCGCTGGCTGCCAGAACTGGGCTGGGCGGGACCAGCTGGTTCTTAGTCTAGGCTAATGGTCTCCAAACACTTCAGAGAGTGCCAAACCCTCCATCTAGTGAAGACTTCTTGAACAGGTACCCATACTATGTGCATAGTTATTTACTTAGTGATATATAAATGCATGTACTATATTATACACTATAACATATAACATATTGACAATATAAAGCATACACTAAAATGGTAACTTTAACAATACGTGCAAGAGGAATTCTACTGTCTTCTTCCTGTGCTCAAAGTCCATGGCCACAGGCAGGAGCCACAGCAGCCACGACCCATCCTTGTAAAGCATCAGCCTTACTTGGCGAGGGGTAATTCAGAACAGTTCAACACAGACACGGACACAGCTAGGTCGGGGAGTTAAGATGCACAACCCACACAAACTTTTAGCGTCGGACAGGAGGCCCTGGAGAGAGTTTCGTTGCTGTGGGACACTCTGGGCTCTGGCCCAGGTCGCCAAGACTATGCCTTCTTCTGAGGATGGGGCACTTGGAGAGAACATTGCCACAGCAATGTTGTAAGAGAAACTTTGAGTTACTGGGTGGCCGAGTGTTAAATAAGAACATCTGTACTTTACTCCAAATGAGGGTTTACTCACTCACTTGCTCATTCATTCATTCATTCATTCATTCAACAGATGTTTACTGAATGCCTACTCCAGGCCAGGCACCACGGAAGATGTGTCAATTATCTGGGAAGAGACCCCCTTCGTCTTAAGAGTATCGGACCCAGAGAGAATGAAGGAACAACTACATCTGGAAAACCAGAGCAGAGGTTCCTCTAAATGCCCTCTACTTTCACGTGTCTCTGTTGCCTTTAACCAATGATGGTTACAGTTGGATGAAAAAGGAGAAATGCTTAAAAATTAAAATTGGCATTTATGGATAAATTGATCAAAATTATGAGCATAATTTATTCCTTCAGGAAATATTGAGCCCCAAAGCATGCCAGGATGTGTGCTGGGTATGGTGGGGAGGGCAAAGAGGGCCTCAACAAGAGCCCTGCCCAGGAAGGGGAGATGGGGAAGGAGAGAGGACATGTATAAATATGGTTGTCTTGGGGTGTGGACAGAAATACTAGGACGGAACAGTTGGTGATAGGATCGAACAGTAGGTGCTACAAGACTTTGAGGGGGAAGAGGTGATCTGCACCGTACACCATTAGTGGTGTGGTTACCCCTAATTCTCCTTAGATCTCACATGCTTGTGCATGAACACTATAGCCAGAACAATGCCTGTACTATGAAGGGTTGTGAGCAAGTAGATGGTACATCAAAAGTCACCATCGATAATGTGCGATCAGCTCAGATTTAGCACCATGATCAGCCTGGTCATCCCTGCACCAGACAAGGCACAGACCCTGTCCAGCAAGCGAGGCAACCCAGGCATACATGTGTCTGTGTGCTGTGCTGAGCTAGTTGGAAATAAATTGGGGAAGGTAATGCCTTCTGGATTAAACCACGGATGCAGAGGAGAAATGGAGCTGTACTATTTCTTGAGTCAATTGTCTAGAATGGAGGGGACCAAGGAGGTGGGTCGTGTATGTAGGCTCTCTTCTCATCTCAGCTCCCCTCCATAGAATGTTCCACAGCCAGTAGCACCTGGTAAACCTTTGCATCTCCTTAGCCCTAGAAAGGGGAGACAGAGCACATGTGTGGATGACTCCATGGTCACTGATAAAAGACACCAAGCGCACACCTACTGGTGATGGCCTTGTTGCCATCCCTGACTCCAGAGGGCAAATCATTAGTAGTTCTATTAAGAAGGGCTAGAAAGCCGGGTGTGGTGGCTCACGCCTGTAATCCTAGCACTCTGGGAGGCTGAGGCGGGCGGATTGCTCGAGGTCAGGAGTTCGAAACCAGCCTGAGCAAGAGCAAGACCCCGTCTCTACTATAAATAGAAAGAAATTAATTGGCCAACTAATATATATATAAAATTAGCCGGGCATGGTGGCGCATGCCTGTAGTCCCAGCTACTCGGGAGGCTGAGGCAGCAGGATTGCTTGAGCCCAGGAGTTTGAGGTTGCTGTGAGCTAGGCTGACGCCTCGGCACTCACTCTAGCCTGGGCAACAAGTGAGACTCTGTCTCAAAAAAAAAAAAGAAGGGCTAGAGAGCAGAGGTGGCAGGAAATCATGCTTTGCAATTGCTCTTGAGGGAAGATGTGTTCGTTTGCTAGGGCTGTCATAACACAGTGCTCCAAACTGGGTGGCTTAAATGACAGAAATTTATTTTTTCATAATTCTGGAGGATGGAAGCTGAGATCAAGGTGTCAGCAGGGTTGCTTTCTCCTGTGGCCTCTCCCCTTGGCTTGTAGATGGCCGTCTTCTACCTGCGTCTTCACGTGGTCTTCCCTCTGTGTGTGCCTGTGTCCTAATCTCCTCTTCTTACGAGGACACCAGTTGTACTGGATCAGGGCCCACCTCAACGGCCTCATTTAGCCTTAATTATCTCTTCCAAGGTCCTATCTTCAAATATAGCCATATGGGGGCACTAGGGGTTAGGGCTTCAAGGTACGAATTCTGGAGGAAACACAATTCACACACACATAAGAGAAATGTTTCCTTAACATTGATAAAATGAAACAATGAGAGAAAAGAGAGCCAACCAGCTCACTCTGCAGAAGGTTATAAAGGCCTCATGGGGGCCCAGTGAGGATGGCAGGAAGACTGGCCCAATGTGGCCATTCTTGGCCAGGATCTGAGGAATGACCAGCTCCTCACAAAGGCCTTCTCTACAGCAGGACAGTGAGGAGCCTTGCAGTATGTTGTCCCAACCACATGCATGAACAGCGAGAACCTCCTTGATGCCAAACACAGCTCAGCCCCCGTGCCCAGCACGGAGGAGCCATCTGCACACAGCAGCTGCGCAGAGTCCTGCAGGGGCTGACCCGGAGCTGAACGTGCAGGGGCAGGCTCTGATGCTTCCTCCTCTTTCCCAAGAAGGTGCCCTCAAATTCACATCGCCCCACCGGCCAGGGGCAAATCCCCTTCTTCAAGATGTGGTCCAGTTTTGGGATCTGTGCCAGTGCAGTGGCCTGAGTCTTCAGAGTGTGATGGGGAGGGAGCTCTGGCTTCCGGTTCAGGAGAGGGAGCTTTCCTGGGCAGCCGCTGACACCAGGAGGCACCTGTGATGCTGCTAACAGCTCTGTGTAGCAATACTCCGCTTTATGCAAACCCAGCCACTTCACAGCCCACAAGGAAGGCTAGGAGGAGGGGCGTGCTTTGATCTATTATCAAAGAAGATTTTGTGCATTTGTGTGAGAATGGCTAATGCTAAAAATATCATTGTTTGGGAGAAATGGCCGATCTATGTCCTAAATTCAGATATTCACAATAATACTGTAGCATCTTGGGAGGCTCACTAATAAGCAAACAAACAAATGTGAGAATTCCTGTTTCATTCTTGAAATAAAGACCAAGTGAAGGGGGGAGGCAAAGCATCCACGCACTGTGCATGTTTCCCCGCCTACTTTCCTACAAGTGTCCTCTGGGGCCCCCCACGCCATGCTCCAGGCTGGCCACAGCTTCCAGAAAGCAGGAAAATGTGTTCCCCTGGCACAGGGCTCTGCACAGGAGGGCCGGGGCTGGCACCTTTGTTTCAGAAAGAAGTTTCTTCTACATTCTGATCCACCGCAGGGAAAAGGGTTTGAGTCCAGAGACTGGATCTAAATTTAAGCTGTGCCACTCAGCAGCTGTGAGGGACTCACCTGGGTGAGCTCCTAACCTTTTGCACTCGGATGTCGAGTGTGACTCGACATGGTTAGCAAAAATTATAGAGATTAAAATTACTCTTTGAATGTATCAATAATTTGAAATATAAAAAAAATCCAAATAAATAAGTTTGTATGAAAAGAAACTCCGGTTTTTTATTCTACTGCCGCTCTTTGTAAAATCTGGGGTATTTAAAAAATTAAACCTCGAGTAGAATAAAGGAATCAAGAAAAAAGCAAGCGAGTGCAGAGGGTTAATATCTGAGTCTGTACTTCCTCATCTGTGAGATGGGAATAATCTTATTTAACCTTTCTCTTTCATGGAGTTTTTCTGAGAATCACATGGACTGGTGTAGGAGATGGTGCTTGTAAACAATAAAGCATCAAATATCTTGCAGGGGACATTTTTTTGGTTTTATCTCCTAGCATCTTTTGCCTCTACTTCCTATAATGCAGGCGTCCTCAAACTACGGCCCTCGGGCCACACTCGGGTGTTTTTGCCCATTTGTTTTTTTTACTTCAAAATAAGATATGTGCAGTGTGCATAGGAATTTGTTCATAGTTTTTTTTAAAGTATAGTCCAGCCCTCCAACAGTCTGAGGGACAGTGAACTGGCCCTGCAAATGCTTTAAAGACTGACTATACTAGAACCTAAATTTCCCCTGGATGACCAACCTCATCCCACAATTTGTCCCTGGGCTACAGGTGGACTTGACCTTCCCCCAGTCCCAGGACCTGGGAGTGTGGCTCAAGGCCCAGCCAAGGAAAGCCTTGGACCCTTCCAGCCTCCTTGCTTGTGGGCTGGTTCTCAGACTTCCTTCCAACCTCTCTGCTGCATGCTGCCCTGTATTGCAATACTTGCAAGAGCTGGACAGCTAAAAACTACCTTTTCCTGACTCTTCTGTGGGCAATGATCTGAATGTAAATTATTATCCAAAATGTTCCACTCAAACAAGATTTGGAAAGCAGACATGCAACAATTGTGTCTTGGGTGTGAGAAGCAGTTTGGTGGCAATGGCAATGGGACCATGCTTTTCCCGGCCTCCTGATCCCTGACCTACAAACATGGCATGTGAACTTGGACTCAGTTGTTTTCATGGTGGCCTCCAGACCCCCCACCTTGCTAGTGTTTCATGGGGCATAGCTCATGTAGCAGGTCAGTTCTGCTGGGAGTCATTTCTAAAAATTCTGAAGATTCAATCTAGAACTCACTCCTTCAGACCATCCAACAATTTTGTAAACATCCAATACAGGCATTAAATCCTCCTCTGGTTTAAATATCTAGAGCAGCTTCTATATTCTACAACTGAAACCCACTTGGTACAGATGAGTCGGACACTTGGAACTGAACATGACCAAGGAGAATCAGGTCACAGAATGTCCTTCAAACAGCGGAAATGGAGGCTGACTTTCCATCGGGAAGATGGACTTGGAGGTGATGAGGCCAGGGCAGCTGGCAGCCATCTGGCTCTCACAAGAGAGTGTGTCTGAGAAAAAGTCAAGGGGAGAAGGGACAAGCCAAGAGATGAGAGAAGCCCGATCTTGACACCATTTGAGTAGCTGAACCAAACAACATCTCATGCCAATCCTATCCCTGGACTCTCCAGTTACATGAGCCAACAGATTTCTCCTTCTGTCTAAGACAGTTGGAGTTGGGCTATTCCAACACTCGACCAAAACACAACAGAGGAGGCATACGGGTAGGAACAGGAGAGAAAGCACATGGCGGCCGGGGTCAGACGGTGATAGACCACATGTTCTCAACCAGAGGATGGGAACCTTCTGGGAGCATTTTATAGGATACAAGTGAATAAGCCTGAGCCTTCTGGATCACCTGAGGGACACAGGTGAGCAATTGGAAAACTCCCTCGGGTGAGGGGGGTTCCACATGCACCCCTAGGCAGAGTGGCTGCTCTGGGCCAATGCAAGGTGGGGGAGACGTGCAATGGGCAATCCTTGGAAACACTTGAATGTTCGAATCCCAGTTTCAGGCACTAACATCATTTTTTCCTTAATTCTGATTTTCTTCTTTCAGAGTTTAAAAACCCTTGCATTAATTCACTCTGTATTGTAACCACCAGATGAGAATACTATGGAGTGAAATATTTCAGCCCAGCTTGTGTAAGTCGAAGCAGCTGGGCCATTTTTTAAAATTTGTAATAAATAAGTGAATATATAATCAGTCCCTTGAGTGCCAGCTCTCTGTTCTGTGTGCTCCCAGAGCTGTGCTTTTTCATCTTTATTCTATGCCCCTGAAAAGAAAAGCTACAGAGAGAAAAATGTTGACAGACTGTTCTCTGTGACCTTAACCAACAGAAAAAGCTAGAGAGTTGATGCTTATTCCACAAGGCATTTCTACTGTGGGGTTTGGTGGGTGCAGATTTAGAATAAGCCTTCCTTTCCTGGGATAAGTATTAACTATTTAATACCAAAAAGCCACCTGAGAAAAGAAGGCAAATATTTTGGTGTTCGGGGTTGGCAATATGTATAAGATATAATGGTGATGGAAACAGCGCTGGGGAGTAGAATGAATAACCACAGAAATTAGTATTGATCAAGCAGTTCTGGAGTGCCTGGCCAGGGATTGGGTGGCCAAAGTCGAACCATACGTGCTCCATAGAATTTACAGTCCACAGAGAAGCAGGCTTGGAGGAAGAGAAGAGCGTAATTATTTAACAGAGGATTTTATCTTTGGAATCAAACAGAAATTATTCAAAGGCAAAGCTGAAGAGTAAGTTAGGTGATCAAACTGGCTGACTCTAAAGTATGACTCATAGAATGGCTCTGAAG
The DNA here is from genome assembly GCF_040939455.1 of Microcebus murinus. Classification (NCBI taxonomy): domain Eukaryota; kingdom Metazoa; phylum Chordata; class Mammalia; order Primates; family Cheirogaleidae; genus Microcebus; species Microcebus murinus. Next base: position 30,469,589 of record NC_134111.1, read on the forward strand.
TCAGTTCCCAAAGACGATTTCTGAAAGCATCTTGGAATGTATGCATCACTTCCAGAGATATCTTTTTTTTTTTTAAAGAAAATGATGTTTATTCGGGAATAGGCATTGCAATGGGAATATGTGTGCCACCGTAAACTATGTGGGTATTTAGGGAGGTAAAGGAAGACAAACATTTTAAAGGGGAAAATGAGGAAGATTACATAATTGCTTTGAGATAATTATCCTTGGCTGCAAGGATCAATAACAAGGGTGGCGCCAGTTGGAGTTTGGACAGGCAGTTGCAGGGCAGATGTCCTCACAAAAGCATTTTTGTTGTTGTTAGGTTGTGATGGCCTTTGTGCAACATTGTGGTTTTTGCAGTCTTTTGTGATAGTTCTTGTCATCAGGCATTTATGCATGAGAACCCTCTGATCATGGCCTTCCCTGGCTCTGTTTATCAGGGTTTTTAGCACAAGTGACTCCATTTTGATTCTGACAACTTTCCCTGGCTGTTTTTAAGATATTTTCTTTGCCTTTAGTTTTCAGCAGTTTGATTATGATGCATTTGACAGTGGATTTATTTTTTTTATTTTTTTAATCGACACTTAATATTTGTACATATTTATGGGGTACATGTGACATTTTGTTATATGCATAGAATGTGTAATGATCAAGTCAGGGCCTTTAGGATACTGAGATATCATTTTGAAGCCAGGTACAGTGACTCACATCTGTAATTCTAGCACTTTGGGAGGCCAAGGTAGGATCATTGCTTGAGGCCAGGAGTTCAAGACTAGCCTGAGCAACATAGCAAGACTCCATCTCTACAAAAAGTTTAAAAATTAGCCAAGTGTGGCATGTGCCTATAGTCCCAGCTACTCGGGAGGCTGAGGCAGGGGGATCTCTTGAGCCCAGAAGTTGATTGCTGCAGGGAGCTATGATGACGCCACTGCACTGTAGCCTAGGGTGACAGAGCAAGACTCTGTCTCAAAAAAAAAAAATATATATATATATAGGCTATATATATATATATATATATATACACATACAAACAAGATCATGTGATTAAATGCTTGGGTGATGAAATTTTTCTCTAATCTGAATTACCCTCAGCATTTCCTGTATGTGGGAATTTGTCAAGCCACATGCATAATAACATTAAATTATACTGGTTCATTGCCTCCGCCCTGGTGTCACCTTGAGGGGCTGCCCCTGTGTATTGCTGGGGTCTCTTCTGTGTAAAAGAACAGGCTCTTCTGCCTGGACCCCTCACTGCTGATTGCTGCCCATGAAGCCACTTCTGAGCATTTTGGCCAGAATTTCTGTGAGTCCCTCAGCCTTCCCGCTGAGCTTCCCTTTATTCTCAGACCTGGAAGAAGAACATCCACCCCAACTTTGTGCTGTATTTCAGCCTCTGCACCTTGGTCTCCAAAGTCCCTGCTGCAAGGAGCTCATTGACCTTCCATCTGCAGCTTCTTCTTCTTTTTTTTTATTTTTTGAGACAGAGTCTCACTCTGTCACCCAGGCTAGAGTGCCATGGCGTCAGCCTAGCTCACAGCAACCTCAAACTCCTGGGCTCAAGCAATCCTCCTGCCTCAGCCTCCCGAGTAGCTGGGACTACAGGCATGCATGGGCCACCATGGCTGATTAATTTTTTTTTTTACTATATATTTCAGTTGGCCAATTAATTTTCTTTCTATTTTTAGTAGAGGTGGGGTCTCCAGCCTCTTGCTCAGGCTGGTCTTGAACTTCTGACCTCGAGTGATCATCCCGCCTCAGCCTCCCAGAGTGTTAGGATTACAGGGGTGAGCCACCACGCCTGGTTTGTAGCTTCTTTTTAATCCCACCCTCTCATCCACGGCCAGGGACAGACACCACGCTGTCCCACTCCCTCCCTTCTCCCCACCAGGCTCCAAACTGAGGTCTGCGTGACCTCCTGTCTTTACACAAACAGATCCCTGAGCGCCTGGCGACCAGCTCATGACACCTCTAGACACTGAATCCCATGTCAGGTTCTGCCAGGACCTCGGCTACTTATGAAATAAAGATGAGGCAGGGGCCTTAACAAGTTAGATTCCCTCCTGTCACTTCTCTTGGTTTCTGACAGAGCTGACTTCAGGCCAAAGCCCCCATTTAAGGAACATCATGGGACATGGGCAGGAGGCCACTGCTGTCTATGCACCTGCCTGCCAGTGACCACACAACTGAGACACACCTCACAGACTCCAGGGGGCAGAGATGTCCAACACCTGGAGAGGCTGGTGGAAATAAAGAGGCCACAGATACTGTTTACGAGGGTGATTTTTAGGGAGCTAGATTGTAGGGGATGTTGAGATTCTGCTTTATAAAACCTGTGCTTTAAATTCTTGTACAACAAAGATGGTTTCACTTTAAAAACGAGTCTCTACCTCACAGAGTTATGGAGAGAATTCAACGAGATCTCAGAAGTGAGGGGCTGAGGCCGGGCGCGGTGGCTCGCACCTGTAATCCTACCACTCTGGGAGGCCGAAGCGGGAGGATCGCTCAAGGTCAGGAGTTTGAGACCAGCCTGAGCAAGAGAGAGACCTCGTCTCTAGTAAAAATAGAAATAAATTAATTGGACAACTAAAAATATATAGAAAAAATTAGCCGGGCATGGTGGCGCATGCCTGTAGTCCCAGCTACTCAGGAGGCTGATGCAGGAGGATCGCTTGAGCCCAGGAGTTTGAGGCTGCTGTGAGCTAGGCTGACGCCACTGTACTCTGCCCGGGCAACAGAGTGAGACTCTGTCTCAAAAGAAAGTACATTTAAAAAAAGAAGTGAGGGCCTGAGCTCTCCCTCCCCCTCCTGACAGCCCAGCCCCCTTCTCCCAGCAACTTGCTCCAACCGTTCATGTTATTTGAATATTTGAGGAAAAGGATGTATTTATATTAAAACAAGCATGAATAGATTATGGAGTAAGATGCAAAATTCACATGAATTTTTAAGATAGAACAAGGGACTTGAAAGAAACTTCATCTCTGCTGCTGCGGGGCACGCGTTCGCTCTTGTTAGGGACACTTCAGCAGAAAAGTTTGAGAAGTTCTGACGGGGCCCTGGGGAGCCACCTCACTTCCTGGCGGAGGGCTGGCAGTGCTGCAGAAACCGCACCAAAGGCAGCTGGGCGGAGCAGAAGGAACGGGGTCGGGTTCCCGGGCCGGCTGCACGCGGGAGTTGTCCACGAGCTCGGGGAACCTCCTTGCATTGTCTCCAGGTGCACACAGCAGTCCCCTGTCACCCTAGGACAGCGGCCTCAGAGAGGGGAGGAGCCCTGAGTCACACGGCTGGATCCAAACCCAGGCCCCTTGAGTCCCGCCACCCTGCACCTTCTGACCTCTGCCCCCTGCCGCTGTGCTCTCTTGACCCCAGGCTGGCCCACCCCGGCCCTTGCTGCCACCCACGGTGGACGAGCCATTCCCCGACAGACCAGACTCAACCGTTCCACATCGAACTCCAGCATAAAGTGACCCCATGGCTTTTCCAGAGGGACCCGTGGCCTTGAGTTGCAGGCCGTGTGGCTGACTCCGCAGGGAAGGGAGTGCGCTCGTGCCCAGAGTGGAGATGGGGCTCGCAGAACCCTGGAAAAGGAGGTGGGCGGGACAGCCTCAGGTGGAGGGGAAGGGCCACATCTCCTTCCAGGAAGGTGAGCTACTCCAAATGTCCCTGTCCCTGCAGGGGAAGGGACCAGAGGTTCCCACCATGGGGCCCCACATGGTCCCCACCCCAGCCCGGGCATCGTAGCTCTGACCTGGGCCTGCAGGCCAGGTGGCAGCCTGGCTGACTGGGGACTTCAAAGGCTTCCGCTTACCGTGGAGGAGGTAGGAAGAGGACAAGGACACCTTCTCCCCTGACTCGTACTGCAGGTGGACAGGAAATGGCTCCAGCCTTTCTCCCGCTCTGCTTTCTGTTTCAAGTCTCTAGTCTGGACCTTTGAACCTCACAAACATTTTAGAACAAACAGTGAGAAGCAAGTCTGCTTGCGAGGAATGTCCTGAATTCTAATAAAGCCATTTTCTCTCTGGAAGGTAACAGCCTTGCTTCTAGCTTCCACATCGGACTCTGACTTTGTCTGCATCAGTTTCCTTCCCGGTTCTGTCCCCTCCAGCAGCAACTTGGTGGGTGCGAAGCAACGTAGAGGCTTAAAAGGCCAAAGAGGGTCTCGAGGGGGTACGTGGGGCCACGCTTGTGGGAGGACCCAGCTATAGCTACACCTGACAGGCAGCCAACCAGTGTTTATTCACTAATCATGGATTATGCGCCAGGCACCGTGATAGGAGCCTGTGATGCAGTGTGGATCAATGGGAACAAAATCTCTACTCTTAATCTTACAATCTAACGAGGAAGAGAGACAGCAGGCACACACTTCCAATTATATCGAATATTTGAAGGGGACAGGCGAGACGCTGTGGGCGCATGTAAAGAGGATGTACCTTCTCCCCCAGGAAGTGACATTTAAGATAAGACCTAAAGGAGTGAGCAACAGGGAATGAAGGGAGGGGTGAGAGCAGAGGACCAGCTTGTGTGGGAAGCCTGGGGTGAGAGCACGTGGTGTGTTCAGGAGCTCGAGATGTCCCGGATGTCTAGAGGGGCAGCAGGGGAGGTGGCTCAGGCGTGGGCTCAGGCATGGAGAGCATCATGGGCCATGGGAAGCAACCGGCCGGTTACAGGAAAGGAAAACACACCACTGGATTTGCATTTTTAAGGATTGCTCCGGTTGTTGTGGGAAGAATGGCGTTGGACAATGGGAGGAATGATTCAGGGAGATGGTCAGGGGCCATTGCAATTGTCCAGGTGAGGAATAATGCTGATTTGCACTGGCTGCATGCAGTGGGCGCGGGAAAGAGGAGAGTCCAGGGGGATCCCTACTCTCCAGTTTCCCGAAGTTACATATCAGTTGCTTCCTGAAACGTTCAACACCAGTTCCCGATCGAAATCAAAAGAGAAGCTCTCTGCTTTGCAAATGACCCTAAACTCAGGCTTGTTGAGGCTCAATTTCAAGGGCACCATCCACTGGATTTCAAGTCCACTTAAGAAGCAGAGAAACTCGAGGCGGGAGGGGGGCATGGGCAATACATGTAACCTTAACACTTGTACCCCCCATTATACGCTTAAAAAAAAAGAAGCAGAGAAAAGTGGGAGACTTTGACGAGGTGGAGGACCAGCAATGCCACCTCTAGCATGGGAAACAGCCTCTCCTGCCACTAGAACTCTTGGCCCAGTGGCAAAGCTGCAGTCCAGCCTCCTGCTCCTACAAGTGCCCTTTCCCAGTGTCTCCTAATAATAGAAAGGGATTGGCATCATTTCTGCTACCACTGTCCTGCCAAGGGAAGGGTGCCATAGGAACTCCGAAGGCCACCCACAGCAGCAAGGGCTGGGCACAACTTTCCCCATGGCCCCATGGAACGTGACTCTTAAAAGTCGGATTGACGTTAGGAAGAACTGTCTGCCCGTCTGAAAATGGTGCCAGGGTGGTGCCACTGTCTCCACCTTCTGAGGAGCCCCCCCTACCACTGCCTGCTTCCTGCCTTCCAAACGATGGTGGTAACCGTGAGGCAGGGGGCTCCTTCCCTCTCTACCGCAGTCAGGGAGAGTGGTCACTGAGCCTTGTATCTGTCAGGATCGTCTTCATTACAAATCTCTTGGTTGTAAAAACAAAGTGGCTCAAACAGTAAGAAAATTTATTATATCATATAATGGGGAATTGAGCAACAGGGTAGGCTCAGGGGCTGTTGGATCCAGCAACTCAGCATTTGTGGCAAAAACTCAGGTTTCTCCCACCTCTCTGTGTGCCGGTCAGCGTGTTGGCTTCAACCTGAGACTGGTTTCCCTTCAAGTCACAGCAGGGCTGCTGGTGGTGTTTGAGGCCACCCCCCTTCCTCCCTCTTGTCCTGCTGGGTATGAAAGCAGAGAGAAAATTTCTCAGAAGACCCAGCAAACCTCTCCTGATATCCCATGTCCTTCTAGAACCAATCGCCAGCAAGACAGTTGGGCTCCCTGGCCGGGTGCGGTGGCTCCCGCCTGTAATCCTAGCACTCTGGAAGGCCGAGGTGGGCGGATCATTTGAGCTCAGGAGTTCGAGACCAGCCTGAGCAAGAGTGAGGCATGTCTCTAATAAAAATAGAAAGAAATTCATGCCTGTAATCCTAGCACTCTGGGAGGCTGAGTCGGGTGGATCGCTCAAGGTCAGGAGTTTGAAACCAGCCTGAGCAAGAGTGAGACCCTGTCTCTACTAAAAATAGAAACAAATTAATTGGCCAACTAAAAATATATAGAAAAAATTAGCTGGGCATGGTGGCACATGCCTGTTAGTCCCAGCTATTTGGGAGGCTGAGGCAGAAGGATTGCTTGAGCCCAGAAGTTTGAGGTTGCTGTGAGCTAGGCTGATGCCATGGCACTCTAGCCTGGGCAACAGAGTGAGACTCTATCTAAAAAAATAAAAAGAAAGAAAGAAAGTTGGTCTCCCTTGTATGGGCTGAGACTAATCAGGGCTAGAGGTGGGGATGGGGTCACCTTCCCTGGAGTCACAGGGGCTGTCTGGGGGTGAAATCAGGGGGTTATTTTGGGAAAAAGCAAGGGAGCAAGGGATGTGGGGTGAGCAACTTGCAGGGCCCACCACAGCTCTGACTGGGACGGGGGCCACAGGGGCTGCAGGAAAAGATTGTTTTATTTATTTTTTAGACATTGCATTATGGAAAATTTCAAACATTCAAAAAGTAGACAAAATAGCATAATGAATCCCCATGTACACATCCCCCCGTCTCAATAATTATATCAACTCAGAGCTCGTCTCCTTCATCTATTTTCCTACCCACTTTCCAATTGATCATGAGGCAAATCCTGGACATTATATCATTGCATCTAAAATTATTTCAGCATGTGTCTTTAAAAGACAAAGACTCTTTATAAGACCAAATCATATTATCATCTATTCTAAAAAATAATTAATTAAAAGTAATTCCTTAACACCATCAAATTATCTAGTCAGTGTTCAAATCTCCAATTGCCTTACATGTGACAGAATTCCTTTCTGCAGTTGATTCATGGGTACGTTCTTAGAGCTCAGCTTCATCCAACCTTCTCTGTCAAGATATGGAAGAGAGATCCGAAAAGGTTAAATAGCTTACCCCAGGGCCCTCAGATTTTATTTTATTGATTGGCACTTTCATCCGGTCTTTTTTTTTTTTTTTTTTTTTGATGCATTTGAGCCCCCATTCAGCCAGCATTGGCTGGGCAGCATGTGCTGGGCACTTCCTTAGGCTCTGTGATCAGAGGAACTGAGCCTCGACTCACAGGGTTTCTGCCTAGGACGTTGGGCAAGTGACCCCCCTCCATGTGCCCTGGTGCCTGCAACCCCCATGAGAGCCACCCTTTCAAATTAGGGAGTTGTCTCGGGAGGTCCCCTTAGGAACATACTGCACATCACTCTAGTGCACAGTTGTCCTGTTGGGCTTCCCATATCGAACACACTTACTGTTTTGGAGGAGCCCTAAAACAGATGGCAGTGGGGGAGCAGGGGAAAGGGCCCCACTCTCTATTACAGAAACGAAATTTATGGATGGGCTTTTCCCACCCCCAGACAGCTAGAGAGAGGCGCTGGATCTGGGGCTCGAAATCAAACGCTGCAGCCTGGGGCTGCCCGGCTTGGAGGAGTCACACGAGGCCCAGGGCCAGGTGGAGATTATCCGCAGACACCCGGGCCAAACCCAAGCGATTGGCATCGAGTGTCCAGAGCCACCAGGGACAGTGCCAAGACGGTGGTCCCCAGGAGCCACTCTGGCCACACTTGCTTCCCGCAGCAACGTGGTTTCTTTCCCTCTGTGTGTGCCGTGAGCTGCCGCCCGTCCTTTAGGTAAGTGACGTTTCTGCTTAAATTGCCTAGAGTCAGTTCCTGACTAACAGCGTCGATTGAGAATAATCTATTAACACATTAGGTCTTTTCCAACCTTGTCCTGATTGCCTTATCAAGTTAAATAATTGCCATCTATTAGGAAACAAAACGGAACACAGACAGGGACATGTAGACAGACAACCGCCAGGGACGCAGGAGGTTCCCAGCTATAGAGACCCATGCCCAGGGCCCGGAAGTCTAGCGTGTTACCCCAGGATGCCGGGGACCAGGCGCTGTGGGGGAACCTTCACCTCCTTTCCACGCTTGCTGAGGGAGGACCTGAAGAATGGGCTGGTGTTTCTCAAAGGTTTCTGTTTGTATGCAGCATTGCGGCCACAAGGGGAGACACATGGTTCCCTGGAACCCCAGACAGAGAAACCCACTCCTCCTGCCCCAGCCCATTTGTCCCCTGCTGGAGGCATGGCGGAGTCCCGTCGGAGCAGAGGTCAGCGGGATGGCCTCGGGGACTGTGGTTGCTGGGAAAGGTGTTTCCTTCTGGGTCTGAGAGGGCTGGGAGTCCACCTGCTGCCCGCGGGGCTCGGGGTGGGCAGCGTGCAGCCAGGCCCTGGGCTCGGCTCCCACAGCAGCAGCTTTGCCTCTTGCTGGGGTGTCTGTCAGCCCGGTCTTGGGTCCACAGCTCAGGGGACATGAATTCCAAAATAGTTACCTGCAATGACCAGGTTTCCTACACCGAGGTTGGCTCTCTCCCCTCCCCTCCCATGCTCCACACTGCCCGGTGTCTCCCCAGGCTCAGAAGTCCCCTCCTGGCCCCTCATCCCGGCTCTACTTTCTCTCCCCCTCGATCTTTGCTCTTATTTTCTTCCTAACCACACCTTTGTGTTCCCTACTGTTTGTCTACCTTCCAAAAATATTTCCACTTTCAAAGGATTTCGTGGCCATCCCTGGCTCTCTCTCTCTCTTGCTGGGCTGACAGCCCCGAGCGCACACCCGTCTCTGGCTCTCACCCCACGTCTCCCAGATCCTACGATATCATGCTTGAATTGTGTCCCCCTGAAAAAGATATGTTGAAGACGTGACCCCCAGTAACTCCAGGTGTGACGCTATTTGGGAACAGGGTTCTTGCAGATGTAATTAGTTAGGATGAAGCCATACTGCAGTAGGGTGGGCCCCTAATCCAACACCGCCAGTGTCCTTATGAGAAGACAGCCGTGTGAAGACACAGGGATACACGGAGAACTCCATGTGACCATGAAGGCAATTCAACAAACTAGTAACTCAACTAAGACCTTTGCTTGCAGAAAGGAGGAGCTGGAGTCCTCTGCTCTGGCAGGGGCAGGAGAGGGGTGGCAGGGCTGGACACAGGTGAATTCAGGCGTCAAGTTGATAGGGAATGAAAAAAGTAACTGTTCATTTGTCTGAGGAATCCAGGTGAGAGCTTAGTGTAGACAGGCCCTACCTGGGCTCTTTTCATCTTGTGATTTCCAGTTCTTTGCTGCTTGAGGGCCCCACAACCTCCGGTCTCAGTGCGATCCCACCTGGAGTGACAGAGCCCACCTGGGGTCTGTCGTCCAGCACTCCAGCATGGGGTCCCCAAGGGCCACCTTGGCCAGCACAGCCTAGGGATATGATTGCGCCGAGCTGGAATGAGGAGGCTGAGCAAGAGCCCTGGAGAAGCTGTGGAGCTCACGAGGCGTATGTTTGGAGGCCAAAGTGTTCTCTTTCATGCTCTGGGCCTGAGGGCAGTGCACACCATGATGCTTTAGCAGGTGTGGAGCCTCTAGTGTTTCAAGTCATGGCCAAGACTTGTCCATAGGAACCCACAGTAACAACTTCAAGCCAGAAATAGGTGCCATGGAACCGGGCAGCTTGGGAGGGCTGTTGGGGTTCAGAGACAGAGGATGTCAGTGTGGGTGAGGGGAGAGGATGATGGATGGACACCAAGGGACCTAGAACCAGCCCTCGAAGGAGGAAGAGGAGTAGGAGGCATAGCACAGGTGACAGTGTGAGCAAAATTGTGAGCAAAGGCATGGCGCGGGAATGCCTTTAGAAGACAGCCAGCTCCTGACTGTGCACAAGCCAATGGATAATTCCAGGACAGATGATGCTGAGGTGGATGGTACCTGGACAGTCTTACCTGGGAACAAATGTGTCCTGGTGCCCACAGATGCAGAATGGCTATGTTCTGAGTCAAAGAGGGAAACACCAGCCTTTTTGCTACTTGGATAAATAACATCCTGATAGCTCGGTGAGAGGCACTTCAAATAAAATACAGTGACAGAGGGTAATATGCATCAGTCAAGTTATCATTAAAAATAACGGGAGGTGGTCATTGCAGTGCTGGACTAGAAATACAATCCCCCCGAGGAGCTGACATCCTCTGCGGGCTGGTGGAGGGGCCTCTCACCTGCTCCCTGGCGGGTTTGTGCTTGTTTCTTCCCTGGCATCTGCTGGGTGGTGGGCTATTCAGGTGGCTGACCCTGGGGGACCCCACTGATCATGCTTCAGCACCGCCTCCCACGTGGCCTTATGGGAAATGGATAGTGAAAGTTTAACGAAGGGGATATGATGGGGGAAGAAAATCAGCAGCAGGTGAATTATCTTGTGACAGTGTTAATATGGGATCAATTTCCACGAAGAGATGAGCATTAGCCACCAAGGTTAACACAGTGGATGGAATAAGTGGATACAAGTTTGCAAGACTATTAAACCAACCATGTTCACAGTAGGCAGCTGCTTTGCTTACGATGACAATTATAGGCAGATTGATAACATCCTGTAGAAGTTATTAACTGTTGTTTTAGATGTTACCCCAAGGCAGAAAATTTGAGAAAATACATGGCTTAAGCATCTTCTCCTGAAGATCATCAAGATCTTGTTCAATGAAGCACCTCCGTTTTCCCAGATAAGTCATCCTTTTTCCTTTCCAACTCAACTCGTTCAGCAGCTGTTTATCTCTGGGTCCCTTCTGCCTTTCCCCAGGATAAGCACCTCATTTGATCATGAGATGTTTAATTGCTATTACTTTTGCCACTTCCTGGCAGTCTCAGGGCCCTTGTGTGTGAGGAAGTGGGCCAAATGTGTCTGTCTTCTTGGTTATTTTATGACTCTCTGCAAGTAGACAAGAGGTAGAGTTTTTAAATGGGGAGCAGCAGCCGGGTGTGGTGGTTCTCGCCTATCTATAATCTCAGCACTTTGGGAGGTGGAGGCAGGAGGGATGGCTTGAGGCCAGGAGTTCAAGACCAGCTTTGGCAACATTGTGAGATCCCTGTCTCTACAAAAAAAAAAAATTATAGATATTAGCTGGGTGCATGCCTGTAATTTCAGCTTCTTGGTAGGCTGAGGCATAAGGAGTTCAAAATTACAGTGATCTCTGATTGTACCACTGCACTCAGCCTGGATGACAAAGTGAGGCCCTGCCTATAAATAGATAGATAGATAGATAGATAGATAGATAGATAGATAGATAGATAGATAGATAAATTGGACTGGGGTGAGGCAAAAGGGCTTTTATGCTAACTCGGGTCTGAAAGATGTGCAGAGTGCTTACCTTGGTGCCTGGCATGGAGCAGTGATAAGGCCATACACGGATGCAAACTGATGTAATTCAACTACATCTTGCTGGGCCAAGAAAGAGGGCAAGGGAAGATTTTTAAATGGCAATGGGAATGCCCTGGGTGCTTCTGCCCGCCGTCAGTCCATCGGTGACCTTTCACCCCATGACTCCCCAAGGGAGTCATGGAGCTGGGGTGCTGCTCCACCCTCAGGGCTCAGGTGCCTCTGGCCCCGCCGTGTGAGCCCTCCCCCACTAAGATGATTCTTGGGTTTAAACAAATACATTTTTTTTTGTACAACATGGCTCTCAGATGCAAGCCATCTGCATTACACATCCAGTACTTCACCCAAGAAACAGTGATTTGTCCTCACTAGCTAGAAGGAAAAAAAGTGGAGTCTGTATTGGACATTTTGACAGATGGTGTATCGGTCTCCAATGTGGTACATAAATACCAACTCTGCGGGCCATATTCAGTGGCCGATTGCAGGGACTTTTTATCATAAGGGGAATGTGGACCACAGGCAATTTTCACTTCACGAGCAGCCCCCGGGTTAAACACGATGGCCCTCGGTTACTCAGACTACTGAACAGTGACTCAGCCCCTCTCAGCCCCATTCCCTCAACCCTAGTGGACAGTGATTCTCCGAACCCACCTCTATTCTATACTCAGTCTGAAGGAGTTGAAGGAAGAGGGCAGGAGGAGGTGATGATGAGGAGGGGAGTGATAGGGTGGAAGGTACTAGTAAAAGAACTAAGTCTAGCCTTGCTGATTCTCAAGTCCTGGAATGAGGCAGCCCAGCCCTGTGTTTCTACTTGGGATAGGTTTTAACATTCCAGGCAGGACAAGTGAGGCTCACAGAGTAGGCCAGTGGCACCGACTGGGCCCCCTGCCTTTGCTCAAGGGGCACCAGGACACCGTCCCTCATCTTCCTCCTCCCTTGTCAGCTTGCAGCTGAAGCCGCAGCAGCAGGCAACTGGGTACCAAGCCCAGCTTCTGTCTTCCTGTGGCAGCTGTCTTCAAACCGGGGTTCAAGAACACCTGAGGGTGTACAGACCTTTCAAGGGGTAAATGTCCATGAGTGATTTAAAGGGAATCCACTTCCAAAGTCAGCTTCCAAAGCACTGATTTCTAAAGTCGTCTCACAAAAGCTCCCATGCCTCCCTCAGCCGTTACACTGTCACCGTGGAGCCTTGCTCTGGGGGTGTAAAAACTTCCTCTCGCCAAAGGAGGGGAGACTGATCTATTGGTTTCGGAGCCTTCTTTAATGATTCATCAAGGCATCTTCCCCCTTAAGGCTTGCTGCCTCTCCCTGTCTTATGTATATTTCTGTGAGGGTGAAGTGTGGCCCACATCGAGGTGCTCTAAATTTAGAACGGCTAAAGCAGAGGATGTTAAAGCATTTTAACATGATTTCTTTCAGATCCAGTCTGCATTATTCAGTGATTAGAACTTATTTTATCAAACCAGCTCATGAAATATTTATTCCAATTATAGTTAGTCCTCATCTTATTTCATCTTATGAAATGTTTAATCTTTTATAACTCCTAACAAAAATAAACTTTTAAACTGAGGATGAAGCATTTACATGTCAACTTTAATTTGTGCAAGGGGGCATAGAGTTGCTTAAGATTGTTTTAGGATATACATGAGCAAAACTGTTTGGAGACCATGACCCAAGGAGTCTCCCTAGTTCCACCTTTGTGGCCCATTTTTGTAAACGCCTCCCACCTCCTACGGTCAGGCAGTATGTACGATATGTAGCCACTACCACTAGTCACAGATGGCTATTAAAATTTAAATTACAATTTAAATTTAGTTGAAATTTTAATTCCTTAGTTGTACTAGCCACATTTAAGTGCTAAATAGCCACCAGGGGCTAGTGGCTACTGTATTGGACAGGTCAGACACAGAATATGTCCATCATCACAGAAAGTTCTACTGGACAGCCCTGGTCTAGAGTATCCTGGGAACTGACATGGCCAAGAAAAGCTGTGACATGGTCAAAGATATTTAATCATTTAATATTTTTAGAAGGGCAGTTCAGGCACATGATGCAAAATTCAAAAGGTGCAAATTGGTCTACAGGACAAAGTCTCTTTCCTGCCTCTGCCTGCAGCCACCAGGTTTCTCCCCTTCCCAGCTTCTTGTGATTCTCTCCAAGGACATTCTACCCAAGCGGGAGTACAGACTGTGTGCGCGTCTCCGTGGGAGTTGTACAACATGGCTGCAAATCTTTTTTGATATTTCTCCCATGGAAAGGTGAGGTTTATGCCCCCCGCCCTTGAATCTGGGTGGGCTTTTGACCACTTCAACCATTACAACAGGATGGAAGTGACAGTATGTGACTTCCAGGCAAGGTCCTCAAAGGCCACAAGGCTTCTATCTTGTCTGCTTGGAACACTCACTCTTGGGGGACCTGAGCTGCGATGTGAGAAGACTGACGACCCTACCTACCCCTGCCACGCTGGGGAGACCACACATAAGCACGTGGTTGACGGGCCCTGCCGAGCCGTCCCCCGGCAGTCCCAGCCACAGCGCCCAGGCCTGAGAGTGAAGACGCTGTTTTAACCGGCTACCTGTGACTCATGGGAGGGGTTTTACCATTTAATTGGAAAGTTTAGTAAAAACTTAGTTATAGATACTTAGAAGACTAAGCAATGGAAAAACAAGGTAATTAGTAGCCCTAAGGAAATCAACATTGACCCACAAAAGAATACCAGCCTACGTGGTTCAGCTGGGAGTACCCACGGTCATAGAATGCCAGCACAGAACACCGACTTAGCCAAAAATGGAGCTATAATGACATTGGAAGATGGAGTGGGGGTGCAGGAAGGCAATAGGAAGTGTCTAAAGTGGAAGATGCTAAAAATAGCTGTGTTATTTGGAAGGACACGTATGAACTACAGAAGAGACAGATGGCGACACTGGCGCAGGTGTGTGTGAGGGAGGCGATCCGCTAGTGAGGGAGACGCTGGCGGGAGTGGTGAAGGGATGAGGGGAGGCCACTCGGAGCACCCGGGCACCAGGGCACGAGCCTTTGATGGGCACATCTGAGCAGAGGGGAGGAGGGGGGAGGCGGCAAGTGCAGATGAGCTCGTAGATGTCAAAGTAGGAGAACGAGAGAGCCCACACCCCATAGCATCTCCGTCCTCAATGACGTGTGAGGAGAGTTCATCAGCTGAGTGAGAGTAAGAAGCAGGGAAGGGGTGTGGGAGTTTTAAAGATAAAAAAAGGAATGAAAGAGTCACCTAGAAGAACATGGATGCTGGTTTTAACAGAGGGACACAGCAATGCTGCCTAGCAGTTTTGAGTAGCCCTTTGAGGTCTGCAGTCGTGAACTGAAAGCAAGGCAGTCTTGCAGTCTTGCTTGCTTGACTCCCCCATGTAACGTGGAGTTTGCTCGAGTGCAGGTGTGGGAAACCAGACGGGGACGTTTCGAGTTTTGTAGGAGACTGCGTTGGAAGGCGAGGGCATTCTGAGGGTGGGGGTTTTGAAGGGAGTGTTTACAGTGATGCACATGTCTAGCCATAAACCCTAAGCTGGACAAGAAGAGTGAACAGCGAAGAGGCTGACAGACTGTAAGAGGTGGCAGAGACAACAGGAAGGAGATCTCCACAGAGGGGGAGAATTGTTGCAAGGGACGCTGGAGTGTGTGTCAGGGAGAGGAAGCTATGGAAGAGAATAGTCCTTTGGGCTTGCAGCAGTGGGACAGTTTCTGGTGGTGACCGGGTCCAGGCTACGGCCTTGGAGTGGTAGAACGGAGGAAGAAAAGGTCATTAGAAATGAGACGGTCAAGGAAACTGAGGAGCCAGGGTGCTGGATGGGGCATCGTGTGATTAACTTTCATGAGACTGGCAGGTGGGGCTATGCAGAGAGGAAGGTGGGGGCCAGGAGGCATGGCCCTCAGTGAATGAGGGCGTGTGATCCAGTGGTAGAGCCAGGCAGTCTGGCCCTCTGGCGGGCAGGGTATTTTGTAACCGATAATAAGGTTAAGTTCTGGGAGCAAGGATAAAGAGCAAGCAGGCACCAACACTAACCCCAGGCTCTGCAGTTCGCAGACTGTCAACTGTCAAACAGGACCTGCCAGAAAGAGCTGTATGAATGCTGTGTTCTTGGGACCAGCCAGGCTCCAATTACGGCAAGAGAGGAGTAGGGAAGTTCTGAGAAAGGCTGAGGATATGCAAGAATTGTGGCTCAAAAGATGTGGAAAAACCCAAAGTGCCCATCAATACGTGAGTGGATTAATAAAATGTGGTATATGTATACCATGGAGTACTATTCAGCTATAAGAAACAACAGTGATATAACACATATTTTTCTGGATAGAGCTGGAACCCATTCTACTAAGTGAAGTATCCCAAAAATGGAAAAATAAGCACCATATGTACTCACCAACAAATTGGTATTAACTGATCAACACCTAAGTGGACATATAGGAATAACATCTATCGGGTGTTGGCAAGTGGGAGGGGGAGGGGATGGGTATATACATACATAATGAGTGTGATGAGCACCAACTGGGGGATGGACTCGCTTGAGGCTCTGACTCCAGGAGGGAAGGGGAGCAAGGGCAATATATGTAACCTTAACATTTGTATCCCCATAATACGCTGAAAATAAATAAATAAATAAAATAAAAAAATAAAAATAAAGAAATGTGGCTTAGGGAGTGGGGGCTTCCAGAAGGCACAATGGAAATATTGGGAGGAAATGGAGAGAAAGGATGGGAAATTGGATCAAATCAAATGATGAGCAAAACTGGAAGGGAATGCAAGTCCAGGTGATAGCGAACGGCTGGAAAGGTCTCCTTTCCTGGGCAGGTGGAGGAAAACGGAAATCAGATCTTTCCCTCTGCTGTGCAGAGTCATCCAATGACTTTCCATCACGCTTAGACTACAACTGAACTCCTTACGAGGCCCACGTGTTCTACATCCGTCGTTCTCCACGCACGGTTCCCAGACCAGCATCGGCACTGTCACCTGGGACGTGTTAGAAATGCAAAGTCTTGGGCCCCACCCCTGAGCTACTGAGTCAGAGCTTTGGTGGTGGGACCCAAGCCCTCCTCCAGGGATTCTGCTGCATATTAAGTTTGAGACTCTTCCATGCACATAATCCCAGCCCTTCTCTATCTCTCTGACCTCTGAGTTTCCTAATCTGGTATGCATGAGCCATGCTGGCCTCCCTTCTCTCTGTCCCCAAGCTCGTACTCCCCCCGGGGATTTGCTCTCACGGTGCCATCTGCCTGGGCATCCTGTGGCTGCTCCTCTCCCCGTGCAGGTGTCTGTTGAGACAGACCCCACCTAACCATTGCATCTCACCCCCACTCCCGTCGTTTTCTAATCCTTCACCCTCCAGTTTCCTCAAGCACTTACCACTTCTGAAACCCTTTGTTTTAAATGTGTGTATGCCTGTCTGCCCCACCAGACTGTAAACTGTAAGAGAATTGAGAACGTATCTGCTTTTCTACCAGTGTCCCCAACACCTAGAACAGTGCCTGGTGTCTAGTGGGGTGCTTAATAACTTGTTAATAAATGAAGAAAAAAAGTGAAGCATGACAGGACGGATTCTGTCATCTCTTCGACTTTGATGTGCATACAAATCAGGTGGGGATTGTTCAAATGCAGATTCTGCTTTGGTAGGTCTGGGGTGACCCAGACAGCAGAGTCTGCATTTCTAACAAGTTCTCAGAGTTACTCCCAGAGTGCTCCCAGTTCCCGGAGCTCACTTTCAGTAGCTAAATCTTACAGTAAGTCCTTGAGTCTGTCTCTCGTGGTCTCAAATACTTGGTAGTTTGGTGGCTTCCAGACAACATCCTGCAATCCAGTTACATCTGCGATGACTCTATTTGACATATTTCCTGGCCAGGAACAATAGCAATTTTCCTAAACCAGCTCTCCTTGGGGAGGAGCAATGTTTGGGCTTTGTCCAAAGATTACAGAATAATGAAGAGGAGCTTGCTGAGGAGGCTACTGCTTCGAAAGGGGCCAAGTTTTGCTGCAAACAACTCAGCAGAAGCCAACTTCCAAGTTTCCAGATTAACAAAGAAAAGAGAGCCTGAATAATTGCAATCTGCGGCTAATCTGCTAACTATAAAGTAAGGAAGGGTTTAAATCTGTTCCCATCAAAATCATTTGCTGAGCACTTGCCAACAAGAAACAGCTGAGCATCCAGGATGTGTTTTGTCTCTTCTCTTCCCTGTTCGGACTCCATGGACGGGCAATGAGCTAGAGAGATGGCAAAAAAAAAAAAAAAAAAAAAGATTGTGACCACATTATCTAAAACTTGGTAACAAATACTCTAACTGAAAACTATGAGCATCAGGTAAGCATTTTCAGAATATGTTGTTAAGAGGTGATAATTCACATGCACTAAAGAGTTCTTTGACCACAAAATCTTGGAAAATCCTGGCTTACATGAGCACAAATTAGGATTCCTGACTGTAGGACTTCTCAGAGGCATTAATAAACTAACCTACTCATGATTCTCTCAGGGTTTTCAGTGTAGAACATTTCCCAGACTTATTAGACCACAGATTTTCTGAGAGTATCAGGTAGAACCAGTGTTCTATGGAGCAAAAGTTAGGGAGCTCATTGGATGAGACTGGCCTCTATCGAGGCATTACTTAAAGAGGAAGGCTAGGGAGAGAGGTAAAAGCAGGTGGTTTGTGTCTAGGCCGCTCTCAGCCTTGTGCCTGCCAGAGATTTCCCCACTTTCATGTCTCACCTGTGCAAGGCTTCCCAGGCAACATCCTCCTAAACCCTCTCTGTTTCGTTCCTGTGTCTCCTTCTCTCAGAGCCCTGATGAAAAACTAAAGCAATCACCCCTTGTGATGAATTAATTTGACATCCCTGCCAAGGGTGTTAGTATTTTAAAGAGGATTTACAGAGGGGACATACTTGATCCAAAAGGAATGGTTCTCTATTGGAGGATTGGGCTATTGGTGGAAGAGGTTTTGGATTAAGAAATGTACCTCCACTTACTGAGGAATGTCTGCTTCCCGGTTCTGGAGTTAAAGGGCAGGGGTCTTGGCTGGGGAAGAAATGGCTCCTATTTCCATCTGTTTTGTTTGCGAAGTGTGACCGGAAGGCCCAGGGTACTACCACTGCTCCCCTAAAGCCTTCAACCAGTTCTCTTTAAACTGGGTCTGGGGAAATACCTGCTATAGTTCCAAGTGATACTTTACCAGTATAACCTAATTTTTAGCATTTTGGGGTAAAGATCAGTTTTGTCCCCCACACTTTGTTTGTGTGATATTTCTGAATTAAATTCTTTTCTATGTTTCTTCCTCTGAACTGCACTCACTTTGACCTTGTAAGTGTGCATTTCTCTCCAGGTGTGTAATCAACAGCAGCACAGAAAGTGATGAGCATAGGTAGAGATAAACACTGGATGAACAATTTTCCATTTATTTTTTCATAACTTGAATAAAATACAACTTGGAAAACTTTTTTGTTTTTTGAGGTTTCTGTGGGGGGTTTTGTTTGTTTTTTTAAATAATCTATAAGCTCCTCAAGAAAAATGACCAACATCTTGTTCCCATTTGATCCCTCTGTGCTGAGTGCCTGGCATAAAACAGCTTTAATAGTTGTTTCCTAGCTGGGCGCGGTGGCTCATGCCTGTAATCCTAGCACTCTGGGAGGCCGAGGCAGGCGGATTGCTCAAGGTCAGGATTTTGAGACTAGCTTGAGCAAGAGTGAGACCCCGTCTCTACTAAAAATAGAAAGAAATTAATTGAACAACTAAAAATATATAGAAAAAATTAGCCGGGCATGGTGGTGCATGCCTGTAGTCCCAGCTACTGGGAGGCTGAGGCAGTAGGATCGCTTGAGCCCAGGAGTTTGAGGTTACTGTGAGCTAGGCTGACACCATGGCATTCCAGCCTGGGCAACAGGGTGAGACTCTGTCTCAAAAAAAAAAATAGTTGTTTCCTGATTTGAATATGCCAGTTGTGTAACACAGAATTATTTTTGTTTTATCTTATTTCTATTATTTTTTACCTTATTGCTATTATTTCAGACCCTCTCCCCATTTAACATGGTAGTTGACTATAAATCTCTACATATTAATATTTTGCGTTGGTTCTATTTTCCAACCAAATGTGAGCACATTTACAAATATATCATGAAGTGTTTTTTAATCAAGATTTTTCAAGTTTTCTTAAAGGTACTAGGATATGTAAATCTGTCTATCTATGCCTTAAGGCAACATGTAACCAATCTAATTCTCCATTATTTAGTCGGCTTCCAGCCACCAATAACACCCCAACTCAAATGGAAATAAGTGACATAGGAATGTATTATGTTATCTCACGCGACTAGAAAGCCAGGGTAGGACCACCTTCAGGGCTGGTGACGTCA
This sequence comes from Microcebus murinus, assembly GCF_040939455.1. Taxonomy (NCBI): domain Eukaryota; kingdom Metazoa; phylum Chordata; class Mammalia; order Primates; family Cheirogaleidae; genus Microcebus; species Microcebus murinus. The sequence continues at coordinate 30,489,346 of NC_134111.1, forward strand.
TCAGCTCACCACTTGGCTCAACTTGACGGCAAGAGGGCTGTAGCACTTACAGGCATCACACCTGGACATACAAATGTCCCGAGGAAGAAGAGGATAGAAGAATCATCTCTTCTGTGGCTCTGTTGCAGGAGCATGGAATGGTCCTAGAAGCTCCCCAGATTTCCCTCTGACTTGACCATGTTAAGGACATGTGGTCTGTTCTTGGACTAGTCACTTGCAAACAGAATAGGATTACCATGATTGCTTCTACAAATTAGGACCCATCCCTGGATATGGGTCAGTTTGCCCTGGGATATGTGTAGACGTGGATGAGGCAGACACTCACATCAGACAGGCCCCTGGCAGGACACAGGCGAGTCACGGAAACGGGGTAATGTGCTATTTACAAAGATATGGGCAAGGTGTAGGGAAAACAACAACAGAAAAAAACACCAGGCACCCTCCAGAGCCAGCAACAACAGAGCACACTGTTACTATTTGGATTAGTTTCCTGTGGCTTAGGTAACAAAATAACACAAATTAGGTGGCTTGCAACACGGGTTTATTGTCTCACTGTTTTGGAGGCCAAAAGTCCAGAACGCCCTCCAGAGGGCCCAGGGGCCACACCCCCTCTGGAGACCCTGGGGAAAAAGCTGTCCAGTGCCTCTTCCAGCTTCTGGCAGCTGCTGGCATCCCTGACCTGGGGCCACGGCACCCCAATCTCCACCTCCATGGATACAGTTTGTCCTCTTTCCTACGTCAAATCTTCCTCTGCTTCTCTCTCGTTAGGACACTTGCTATCGGATATAGGGCCCACCAAGAATGATCTTCTCACCATAAAATCCTTAATTACATCTGCAGAGACCCTTCTCCCAAATAAGGTCACATGCACACGTTCCAGGGATTGGAACGTGGACGTGTTTTGTGGGGGGTGCCACCATTCCACCCACTACAGCACCCCACAGCTGGCCAGGGAGGGAGGAACCAGAGACACAGAGCTGTGTGAAGAGTGCCATGCATTGGGACCGTGGCCTGCAGAGGAGAAACAGGGCCAGCCCAGCAGGGACAGCTGGAGGGATGGACGCCCTGGCTGTGCTCCCGGCTCCCTTTGCTCTCTAGCTGGTGACCCCCACCAACTAAACCCAACTGGAGCTTTTGATGTGGTCCATAAAGCTCAGCCTCCCTCCGGCACCAAGTGGGGAAGAGAGAAGTGGAGAGTGGTCTGGAGGGGCAGATGGAAGATACGATCCCCACTCTGGAGCAAAACGGAAGCTCTGTAGGCAGGAAGAAGGGCGAATGGATGCTGGTGGGCAAGTATCAGAGCCCAGCGAGACCCCTTCTCCTTTGCCCACAGCTCCCTGACTCTTTGACCTTTAGATAGAACTACCAGTTTAAGTAGAACTAGCGCTACCATTTAAATAAACAATTATCCTCCTGTCTGTTTACAAAAGCAAGGCACGTTGATTCCAGGAAATGTGGAACCTATAGAAAGAAAGTGAAGAAAATAAATGTCACCCACAGTGCTACTCCACAGAGCTAGCCAGTGCTGCCGTGTTGCTGATCTTCCAGCACACTAAGCTTCCAGGGATAAAAGTGTGTGCATTCAGTGAAATAACTGGATTCTGTATCTAGTGTTTGTAATGCTAGCTTTTGGGGGAGGTACAAATTTATCATGAAAATTTCCCCATATACTTGAATATTTTAAAAGAATAATGTAATTTTTAACAGCTGCGTAGTATTCTATTAAATGGGCCCATCCCTGTCCGGGACATCAGGTTTGAAATCACCTGGAGAGGCCAAGCTGTCAGTCTTCCCATCAGCCCCGTTGGATGCGGGTTTGGCAGCTTGGCGTTCAGTCCAGCCCACCACGGTTGGCTGGCGGCCTCTGCAAAGGAAGCAGGAGCATGTGCCTGGGCTGGGCTCACCATCAGCTTTCATCCCAGCTGTCTTCCTTTCTGGATTCTGTCCCCTCCTCCCCCTGAGGTGCTCCCCCAGGGACTCCAGTGCACTCACACTACCTCCTGAGTAAGGAGCACCCCTTCAGTGGGCGTGTAACAATGAACTTGGGGCCTCCCTGTTTATCTCCGCACCTCTACCCACCATCACCACTTCCTCTGTCCCCGCCTTGCCAGCTGTACCTTGCAGAAAGTTCCGAATGTGCTTCCTATATTAAGGTATTCTCAGCTGATGTTACCCCCTCCCTGGGTTTTTGCAGCTAGCAGGAACAGTTTCTTAATATCCCAGAAGAGTAAATTTCAGGAATTTGGGGGAGATGCAAAAAACTTATGTTCCTCTGCTCTGGTGAAATGCTAGTCTCCTTATACCGGAACCTGTCCCAAAGATCATTGCTTACATTTAGGGGCAGATCTCTTGCCTGGGCCTAGCTGGAAAGTGGGGGTGACTTCCCAGGTCTCCCCTGGGGCAGCCTCAGCCTTTTCCTCCGACTTTTTGTGGCGATGCCCAATGCCATGGGACAGCCCCGACAGGGACAGCAGCGCTTGCTCTGTCCCCAAAGGTGTCCACAGCCAGTGAGTAAAGGGCTCAAGTTTCAGAGCCTTTTCTGTCCAGAAAATCTGAACAAACTCAGGCCCCTGCCCAGTGCCCAGCTGGGAGTGATTAACCAGGAATCAAAGGGCAGCATCCGGGAGGCAGAAACCTCACACTTGGCCTCCAGGAGTTCGGGGATCAGCCTCGGGGCAGAGGTAAGGGGCCTCAGCTGGACGTCCACACGTGTCTGAGCGGTGCTGGCCAGGGCAGGGTGGGCAGCCTGCAGGCCTGTCTTCATGAGGGGTGCATGAGGGGGAGCCCTGAAGGGATAGAGCAACTGCCCCTGACAGTCCCCTGTCCCTTGGACACTAGAGTCAAGTCCATTGCCTTGACTTAGACACCTCAGCGGACCTCTCAAGAGGTCTAAGCCAGCGTCCTGGCAAGAGCAGGCTGGTGAGCAAAGCCCAGGCTGGGCTGCAAAGCCTGTTTCTCAGGGCTTCACGTGGCTTGTGACGAACTCAGCAAACACCTAAGGCTGCAGTGAGGCCTATTTGTATTCTTAGGAAAACTCAGTGATTTCTGGACTCAAGTGAAGTTTCCTGGCTGCTTGACTGGATGGCTGACGGTCCCCGCTTCTCCCAGGAACAGCCCCGCTCGCTCCAGCAATCCCTGGGCAGCCCCTCACTGCAGCATGAGGTCATTGGTCATTGCCTTGTTCTCCACACACCCCACCCAACCCAGCCTGGCCAGACCCCCTTTCTTCCCTGCTGGGGTTCCCTGAAGCCCCTTACATTGCCCGCCCCCACCCCAGAGCAGCTCCTCCCCCCCGCCCCTCGGGAGGCAGAACCTGGGAGGGCCAGGAATGTGCCGTTACAGACCAGACTTCCTGCCTCACGTGCCCTCTGACCTTCCGTAATTACAGCTTCGGAAGTGGTCGGCTCCCCATCTAGAAATTGGAGATAATGAGCCCCAACTTCTTGGGGCTATTGCAGCTCTAATTGATTCATGGTGGCTAAGCGGTTGGCGGTCCTGGCCTTGGAATTCGGGCGGAAGCTGCTCCGTCCACAAGGAGGGGGCCTGGCCTGCGGGAAGCAGCCCCAGTCCCCTCTACCCCATGTTCTTAAAGCCGTTCCTAAGTGTTCTGCTACTGGAACCCTCTCTCTGGCCATGGTGGTCTATTCCCGCCCTGTCGTGTGGCCCCTTTCCTCGCCTGGACTCCCGCCCCCCATGTCCTTGTCTGCTTAGTTGGAATCATGCCCTGCAGAAACCCCCACTTTGCCCACAGTCCTTGCTGTTTACACGGGCCCTATCTGGTTTTTCCTCTGTGATGTCCTATAGACCAGCACTTCCCAAACTCTAATGTGCGTGTGATCTTGCTGAAATGCAGATGCCGATTCAGGAAGTCTGGGCTGGGGCCTGGGATTCTGCACTGGTACCAAGCTCTCCATGCTGGTCTCAGCAGCACGCTCTTAGGGGCGGCCGAGGGCCCCAGGTCACATTCCAGGGCACGGGCCTCTTTGTCCCCCCAGATGAAATCAGTATCTCATTAATGCAAATTTGTAAGTTCAAACTTAACATTTACTGGTAAAATCAGTTAGGCTGTTTGATCAATATGAAAATATGAAATTGAGTGTCGTAGATGACTGTAGTCTTGTATCAGCTTCAGCTTCTAAATTTATTTCTGTATTTTATCTCTCAACACTGCTACTTACAGAAACATAACTGGAAATGGTTAATTCTTTTTATTTTTTTATTTTTGGAAATGGTTAATTTAAAAAAAAAACAATGGCTCACCTGGAAATTTTAGGGTATTCTTCATAGTGGATGATCTGGTTAGAAACTGCTCTCCTTTACAATCGCCATGCCAGGAAGATTCAGCCCAAGTTCTCCACAAAACCATTTAATTTGGCAGCACCTCTGATGAAAACAATGTGTTAAAAATTTAGTTTGTAATCATTTTCAACATATCTTTATTATTTGTAAATAAAGTATAACTTTTAAGTGAAACTCAAATCAAGTACTTATATTACCGTAGGGCAGATTTCTCACCCCCAGCACTGTTGCCATCTGGGGCTGGCTGGTTCTCTGCGGTGGGTTCTGTCCTGTGCATTGCAGGATGTTTAGCAGCACCCTGCCCTCTACCCACTAGATGCCAGCAGTGCACACATCCTCCAAAGTTGCAAGGACTAAAAATGTCTCCAGACATTGGCAAATGTCCCCCGGGGGGGAAATCATCCCTTCCTTTCAGAACCATTGCCCTACAAGCACTAGGATCTGGGGTTTCCAGGGAATGCAGCATGAAAACTAACAGTTTCTAGCCTTCATTGAGCACTTGGCACATGTACCTTACGCTATTCTGTAACCCCTATAGCAACTCTTTTTTTTTTTTTTTTTTTTTTTTGAGACAGAGTCTCACTTTGTTGTCCAGGCTAGAGTGAGTGCCGTGGCGTCAGCCTAGCTCACAGCAACCTCAAACTCCTGGGCTCAAGCGATCCTCCTGCCTCAGCCTCCCGAGTAGCCGGGACTACAGGCATGCGCCACCATGCCCGGCTAATTTTTTTTTATATATATATCAGTTGGCCAATTAATTTCTTTCTATTTATAGTAGAGACGGGGTCTCGCTCTTGCTCAGGCTGGTTTTGAACTCCTGACCTTGAGCAATCCGCCCGCCTCGGCCTCCCAAGAGCTAGGATTACAGGCGTGAGCCACAGCGCCCGGCCTCTATAGCAACTCTTTACTAGACTGTAAACTTCTTGTGAGCAGGACTGTGAAGCAAACTTCACTTGTGAACCGAGATGTTCTCAGTGTGTGCCAACAAATGTTTGTTGATTGACTGATAGAGATACTAGCATCTCCCCTGGCTGCCTTACATAGATATCTTGAGAGAAATCTGACACGAGGAATGTGGCCATGTTTTGAAAGCATAAACATAAAATAAATGTAAAGTGTTAATGAAACTGCCAAAGTGCATGTGTTCATCCAGATTTCTTATCAGCCTATTTTCTCCCAACCGAAACAAGAACAATGTAAAATTCCTCCTTCTTCCCTGACATTTTTTATTTTATTCCCATAGAGTGGTGTCAACTCTGTCATTTATTAATTGTGAAGCTTTTAGCAGATTACTTAATCCCTTTAAATCTGAATTTGTTTATCTGTAAACTAGAAATAATATTCATTTCACAAGACTGTTTTGAGGATCAAATGAGGTAATATAGGTAAAGTCTTTACCCTGAGAAGTCATAAAGGAAGCACTTAGGAGATTTTAGTTGTTTGATCTGTTTTTGGAGTATCTTTAAATATTCCTACTCTAAATAAGAGGAGAGGTGGCAAAGATAATATAACATAGCAGAGAAGCAAACTGTCTTTTCCATTTCGCTTTGGAAGGGGCCTTTCAGTAACTGTGCTCCTTCCACTCATATATACACACACCCCACACTGCCCCACGCACCCGGCCCCTCATCTCCATCCTGCATCCAAAAAGGAACGTGTGGTCCCCACTGGCACGTCCTCTGTCTCTTGAATCACCATGATCCACTCCAATTGCCCAAACCAGACAGTTGTCCCTTCTATTGAGAAGTTCTCCAAGGTCTACTGATTTTGCTGCCACAGCCTGGACTCCTTCCACTTCAGTTCAGGCCTTCATCCATCCTGGATGAAGTCCTTGAAGCACTGCAGTAGGTCCTGGATATTTTTCCCACTGTCTAATCGTCGTCCCTTCAAAACCATTCTCTACTGTGTTTCTAAGTAGGCATTCCCCTGCTCAGCACCATTCAGTGATTTCTTATAGTCCAGAAAGGTCAAGTTCAAGTGCCCAGGTAAGACACGACGTGCTGACATAGCCCTGGCTCTCCAGTCTTATCTATCTCCCTCTCCCTGCATGTTAGGCTCACGTCATGCCCTACCGCCTGTGTGCTGTGCACTAACCATGCTGCTTGATCCTCAGGTTTGGACTTGTAGGCACACTCACCCCGCTGCATAGTATATCTGTCCCCTCCCTGCTTGTCTACCTGGAAACTCCTCTTCCTCCCTGAGTGGCGCCGACATCAAGGCATGCCGGGTGATCAGTGGCTTAGAATATAACCTAACGACACAGTACTCCTCACTCTTTCCCCCAGCATTCCCAAGGGTATATGAATTTCTGGACAAATTATCTGTCTGTTTACATTAAGAAATGTAATCAACAGAAAGTTCTATGTAACACGTACACCACCTATAACAACTGCTATGTGTATAGACTGACTTCCTAGGTGCCCATTCACATCTCTCCCCCAACCATGGGCACTGCACACGTTCCCTGGGTTGACACGTGAAGCTTTGGGGTGCGTGTCCTCCACAGTTGGGGCCTTTCTCAGAAATCTTGTAGACGTTCTTATTTTGGTTTCCGTGACACCCTAGGCAACGCATCCTCTGGGACCATATAACTCACTTCTTCTCCAGGGAGACATCCGGCCACCCTCCCGCCTCCCCCTCCTCTTCGCTTTCCCCGGCCCATCTTTCCTCCTGTCCTCATCTCTCCCCTTCTCTCAGGTTTTCTTTTTCCCTCCACTTTTATACCTGCTGGGCAAAATGAAAAGACTCCCATTACAAAAGGGTAAAAGCAGATGTTCTGAAACTATCGAGTAGCTCAGTAATCAAGCACTTACTGATATATCCCAGGAAGCGTGCTAAGAGCTTCATGTGTGTTATCTCATCCAACCCTCATGAGTCTGCCAGACAGGAACTTGCGTTTCCCCTACTTTCATAGATGAGGAAACCATGACTCAGAGAGGTTAAGTCACTTACCCCAGGTCCCACAGGGGCAAGGAGCAGAGGCAGAATCTGACCTTGAAGTCTGACTCCAGGGTCCACACTGCCATTTTCCCGTGGTGGGGCCTGCCCCAGCTCTATGGGCTGCTTTTCAAGATCCCACTCAGACGTCTACTCTGCGGGGCTTCTTGACCACCCCTCCTTTGAAGGAAAAGAAATTTTTTTAAAGAATAGAAAAAAAAAAAAAAAGAAAAAATATTAATTTGTTTCCTCCTCTATGCTGTTTCTATCCACGCTTTTTTTTTTTTTTGAGGTAGAGTCTCACTCTATTGTCTGGGTTAGAGTGAGTGCCGTGGCATCAGTGTCACTCACAGCAACCTCAAACTACTGGGCTCAAGCCATCCTCCTGCCTCAGCCTCCTGAGTAGCTGGGACTACTGGCATGCGCCACCATACCTGGACAATTTTTTCTATATATTTTTAGCTGTCCAAGTAATTTCTTTCTACTTTTAGTTAGAGACAGGGTCTTGCTTTTGCTCGGGCTGGTCTCGAACTCCTGAGCTCAAACGATCCACCCACCTCAGCCTCCCAGAATGCTAGGAGTACAGGCGTGAGCCCCCGCACATAGCTCTATGCACGCTTTTATTATTGCATGTGCCGCACCTCAATGGTAGGACTTTAGGACTTTAGAACTACGCCTTTTTGACCATCTTTCTAGCCTAAGAGCCTAGTGCACAGAAGTTTGTCCAGGTGGAGATATTTTTCTAGAAACTGCCTAGTCACAGAGCAATAGTGGCCCACTCATTTTAAGCGTGGTTTGTTTCATTTCTTCTGTAGGGTAGTCAGCTGAAGCCCCAGCACATAGAGAGACGGCCAGACCTGCAGATGGTGACAGATGTCAGATGGAAGGACATGGCAAAGGAGGTAAAGGTACCGTGAATGTTCAAAAAAGCAATCTGGGCCCATGGTAGGACCACAGTCGTCACTGTCCTTCTGCTGAACCAGAAAGCTTCTGAGCCTGAGTGTGGGCATGTTTGCCTGACCGCGGGCTGTTCTCGTTAATTAAAACAGTTTCTGAAAATGAAATAAGAGGCCTCTGAACTGTAGGAGAAAACGTCTCCTGTGGGGCCAATGCTGCCCCGACCTGGGAGTGAGCAGCTGACGGCAGGCAGGTGTGTGTAAGTGTGTCACCGTGGCCGAGTGCCACCCTGCGCCCCTCCAGCATGTGCTGGGGCTACTCAGCTTCCCCATGCCCTGGCTCGGTTGGTGCTTATAGGTGCAACGTGGCACTCCAGGGGGATGGCTTGATTCATGAAGGCTCCTGGGCCCTCTGAAAACATCCCCACCTCAGCTCTTGGAAAAGGAGTCAGGGAGTGACGCCAGGGAGAGGAAAGGTGGGGGCTGTAACCCCCAGAGGGAGAGCAGGGACAGGGGCACGGTGCAGGGCCGTGCTCTGATTGTGCTTGTCTCCGTCGACGCGTGCTCCGGGCCGAAGGTGTAAAGTCCCTTGCTGGGGGACAGGCACTGGACACTGGACAGCTCAGCCCGTGCAGCCGGTGGGGAAGAGACGACAGGAGAGTCAGGAAATCAGCTGAGCAGCCAGTGGGCCACTGCATCCATGCATCTTGTGGGAAACTGGCTTTAGGGACCTGAAGACTCTCAGGTGACACAGGCAGTTTGCATCCTACAAGTCAGTCCTGCCACCGTGTGCCGGGCAGCCAGGGAGAGACTGAGGAAATGCCTCAATGCCTCCGGCCACTCCATGCCCTGCTTGGCGCTCACAGTGCCCTACTTTCCGCCTGAGAGAGGCCGGGCTGAGGGTGGGGGGAGGAGAGGGGAGAGATTATAATCCGAACCAAGTGGGCACCTCGTGTCATTGCTTCCTCAGCCAGCGAAGCCACTGGGCGGGGGTGGAAGGAGGTAGAGGATGCCCACGGCCTGGCGTCTGTGAACCTCCCTGTTAGAGGGGCCTGTCCGGCCACTTCCCTTTGTAGAACTGTGCGGCCGGGGAAACTTGCCTTTTCTCATTTGTTCATGCTACTTACCTTTTGTCCCCTTCTCCAAGTCTGACATAAAAAGATGGAGACCTCTACATTGGGGACTGTGGGAAACCTGGTTAAAATGTACACAGCCCAGTTCTCCCTTTGCGCCAGGCCAAGGGACCACGAGGGGACACCATCGGATCCATCTTGTCTCTGGTCTGCTCTTGATGTCTTTTTGGTGACGAATAGGCTTTGGTTAGGACACTTTAAAGAAGGTGGTTAGGACACTTTAAAGACGGTGAAGAGAATTGAGACATGAAGAAATGGTTTCGAGGTTGATAAAGCTTCCTTTTGGATAAAGCTACCTTTCCCTGTAGGCTGCTAAAAATATATTTTAAAAGAAAGATGTTAAGCCATGTCCTGCCTAGAGAATGCCCCTTAGTTTCTCTTTGAGGAGCTGTGTAAGAGCAGGTGGAAGGAGAACTTCTGTTTTCACTCCCGGCTGTCCTTAGCTCCTTCGCTGTTTGTTTAACAGGAGTTGTCTCAAAGGTGCCACTAAAAGGCAGCGTCAAAACTGGTGCAGAGGCCGGGCGCGGTGGCTCACGCCTGTAATCCTAGCACTCTGGGAGGCCCAGGCGGGTGGATCGCTCAAGGTCAGAAGTTCACAACCAGCCTGAGCAAGAGCGAGACCCCGTCTCTACTAAAAATAGAAAGAAAATTAATTGGCCAACTAAAATACATAGAAAAAATTAGCTGGGCATGGTGGCACATGCCTGCAGTCCCAGCTACTCGGGAGGCTGAGGCAGGAGGATGGCTTGAGCCCAGGAGTTTGAGGTTGCTGTGAGCTAGGCTGACGCCACTACATTCTAGCCTGGACAACAGAGTGAGACTCTGTCTCAAAAATAAAATAAAATAAAATAAAATAAAATAAAATAAAGTAAAACAAAATAAAAACAACTGGTGCAGAAAAGCAACATGGATAAGAGTCCTCTGGCTTCGGGCACTGGGAGGAGCCTCAGGTCTGAGCCTGTAGAACTCCTGGCTTCACTCTGCTGCTGCTGTTGTCCCGGGGAGCCAACAGCCATCAGCCACGGATGCAAAGGAGCGTTTCTGGGATTTCTCAGCCCACTGGCCGCATCCTCTGCCCTCAGTGTCCCTTTGGCCTCTCAGGGATGCAACAGTCGGTTTCCACAGAGAAGCAGGGGAGTCGGCCTCTGAAATGTCCCGTCACCACTAGTGCAATTTGGGTTTCCTGGGAAACAGATGCTGGGCCGGAGATGTGCACGCAGGCAGATTGCTGGGGCGTGCTCTCTCTCAGGGACATAGTAGGGGGGTGACGGACCCAGGGCAGGCAGAGGAGCAATTGAGCTGCGATGCAGTCACAGCAGAGGCCTCAGCTCTGAAGCTGGGAGGGCCCTGGGGAGACATCTCAAATTGAGGCAAGGGGGCCAGGCCAGCGGACCCCCACACCGACTAGATCCTGGCTGACACAGCAAAGGGCACAACCTCTGATGAGGGAGCTCCCTTCAGTCACAGGCAACCTGGGGGAAGGCTCACCTGAGAGCCAAGCCGTCAGCGGCAATGCCCCTCTCGCTACCAGCAGGAGGCATGAGCTGTCCTGGAGAGGGATTCTAGGCAGAGCACCACAGTGTTCACTACTGTCCTCCTACCCCTGTGTCGTTTGGACCTACTTTTTAGTATAATAAGTTTATCTCTTTGGAAACACCACCTCCTGGATTCCTAAAGTTCTCTAGGGGAAGCATAAAATAAGAAAGCTAGTGACACGAGCCACTGCCCTGCCACTGCAACTGGTGCTCTTCATCTGTTACCTGTCCGTGACTCTCCTCAGCCTGAGCCAGCACCCCCGGGAGTGTAGCTGCCTGGCTGTCCTTTTGGGGAGAATCAGGATCTTTACCCGGGAATTTTCTGGGTCCCTGGCTACCGTGCCCTGCCCAGGCCAGAGTGCTGCACTGGATGACTCACCGTCACAGCTGGGAGTATCAAGAGACACCCAAACTTACCTGGGTGCCAAACACACAATCCACCCTGCTCCCTGTGTGACAACAGTTCACCCACTCCTGCCAGCTGGGGCCAAGTACCCCTGCTGAGAGAGCAGTTCCTCTTATTGCCAGCTGGTCCCTTTGCTCAAGGAGCCCTGAGTGAACATGCAGCAGTCACAGGTTAAGGTTGAAGGGGACTTTTGCTTCAGCTCTTGCTGGAAGAGTTTCTCCTTCTGGAAACTAGAACCTCTAAACCTGTGGACAGAGACTTGCAGGAGCCATAAGCACAAATTCCCCAAATGGACCGTTGGAAAAGATGGGAAGATATACCTCCTTCCCTGTGACTCCTACCTACCGGAGACACTGCCATACAGAATGGTCATTGTTTCAGAGTGCAGATGGCATTGTAGAGATGGTTTCTCTGCTAAGCTGGTACCTCAGTATTGAGACATTTCACTGCTCATTCAAGCTGGCAACTTCTAGTAGGAATAGCGTGTAACAGGATCAGTGGATCCTGTGGTCATGTGCCCACAGCTGTCAAGTGAACCCCTTGGTCTTTTGTGATCCTATGCAGGATTCTGTGTTGGTGGATGAAATATTCTGGAAGCCCTTGGGTAGCAGTGCCAGCTCAGGCCCCATGGGCAAGAAAGGTCAATCAAAACAGGTAATATGCTTTTCCACACATCCTCCGAGAAAGGAAGGAGCTCAAGAAGCCATCAGTCATGCCGGCAGGGCAGTGGTAGGGCCTACAGGCCTGTCTCTGGGCTCTTTGAGGTGCAACAAAATCTATGAGTTTTAAAAGTGTACGGAGGTCATTGCAACAAATGTTTTCCGAAAACTCGTCATAGACGAGGGCCATGATAAAACTACTAGGACTACCGCTGCATATAATGAGCATATAAGTGGCTGCAGGTGAATGTACTTTAGTTGTGGTGTTCGAAGATATTTTGTTGCATCAAACGTGGCATGCAGCATTTTGGAAGGAGAAATGAAGACTTGCCCAAAAGAAATACGTGATATGTATCCATTTCCGTCAAGAGGAATCACTGACGCTTATAGGGTGGAAGGAGTCCGAAGTGGTCCCTTTGCCAACAACTGATTGGTTGGTCCCCATGAAGGATAGTGCTTCATAGGAAAGTCAGTGTTGGTTTCTGTCACCAGTACATTGGACATTCTGCAGTGGCCACCTTAGTAAATGGGAATATAGATTGTGTAGTGTATTATTTGTCGTTAAATAAATCCAAATGGACAGGGGCAGCTCCAGGTTGTCCTAAGCACACTTCAGATTTCTGCAGCTTGGCGGGGAAGAGCTTTCCTTCAACCTGCCTAGGCACCAGTTCCCTGCTCTGTAAAATGTCACTGCTGGGTCACTGTGCAGATTAAAGGAAATGCCTAGCACAGAGCTTGGCACTTGGTACTTGGTCAATGAATGTTTGCTGTTATGGGTAGTTCAGGTTGAGTATTCCTTATCCCAAATGCTTGGGACTGGAAGTGTTTCAGATTTCAGATTTTTTTTGGATTTTGGAATACTTGCACTTACATAATGAAATATCTTGGGATGGGACCCAAGTCTAAACACAAAATTCATTTATGTTTTAAGTATACTTTGAACACATAGCATGAAGGTATTTTATTTTTCCCTTGGAGATGCTGAATAAAATGTTTATCATGTGCCTGCATTTAGACTACAACTTGTCCCCTGAGATCAGGTGTGGAACTTCCCACTTGTTGCCTCGAGTCAGCACTCAAAATGTTTTGGATTTTGGAGTATTTCAGATTTTGGATTTTCAGACTAGGCATGCTCAGCCTGTATTGGGCTCTCTGCATTCCTCTTCAGCCCCTCTGAGGACAGGTAGCCCTCACTTCCTCATTCACCTGAACACTGAATATACTCAGTGAATGCATGTGCAGGCTGACTGAATAGTTTCTGCTGGGGAATGTGGCATCCCCGTGAAAGGGCCCAGACCAATTTTCCTAATGGAGCCCGTGCCTAGGTGTAGGTACCATGTGTCTTGCTCAAGTGTGGCCCCCATACTACAGCACCTAGTGATGCTGCTGTTAATTGGGGTTCCCCTCACAGTCTCATTTGGCCTGGTGGCCCAGGTAGGTTTGTTTACAATGCAAAAAGTCAGGTAGATGCAAATTTGTTCCTCATTGCCCCACTTAGAAGCAATCCAGGTGTCCTTCAGTGAGTGAAAGGATAAATAAACTGCAGTCCATTCAAACAAAGGAATATTATTCAGTGCTAAAAATAAATGAGCTCTCAAGTCATGTAAGGACATGGAGGAATCTTAAATGCATATTACTAAGTGGAAGAAGCCAATATGAAAAGTCTATCCAGGGCAGGGCGCAGTGGCTCATGCCTGTAATCCTAGCACTCTGGGAGGCCCAGGCGGGCAGATTGCTCGAGGTCAGGAGTTCAAAACCAGCCTGAGCAAGAGCGAGACCCCGTCTCTACTATAAATAGAAAGAAACTAACTGGCCAACTAATATATATAGAGAAAAAATTAGCCGGGCATGGTGGTGCATGCCTGTAGTCCCAGCTACTCGGGAGGCTGAGGCAGTAGGATCACCTGAGCCCAGGAGTTTGAGGTTGCTGTGAGCTAGGCTGATGTCACGGCACTCACTCTAGCCTGGGCAACAAAGTGAAACTCTGTCTCAAAAAAAAAAAAAAAAAGAAAAGTCTATCCATAATATTATTCCAACTATTTGACATTCTGGAGAAGGTAGAACTATGGGGACAGTGAAAGGATTCGTGGCTTCCAGGGGTTGGGGGGAGAGTGGGATGAATAGGCAGAGCACAGAGGATTTTTAGGGCAGTGAAATTACTCTGTATGATACTGCAATGGTAAATACATATCATTATACATCTGTCAAAACCCACAGAAAGTACCACATCAAGAATGAACCCTAGGACTAAGCTAGGTGGCTCATGCCTGTAATCCTAGCACTCTGGGAGGCCAAGGCAGGAGGACTGCTTGAGCCCAGGAGTTTGAGGCTGCAGTGAGCTATGATGATGGCACTGTACTCTAATCTGGCAGAGTGAGACCCTGTTAAAAAAATGAATGAACTCTAAACTATGGACATTGAGTGATAATGATGTGTTAATGAAGGTTTGTTAATTGTACTTAATGTACCCATCTGATACGGGATATTGATTGGGGGGGAGGTTGTTCGTGTGGGGGAAAGGAATATATGGAAACTTTCTGTACTTTCCTCTTATTTTTGCTGAGAACCTACAATTGCTCTGGAAAAAAAAAGCCAGCCAGATGAATAGTGATGGAATTATGTGATGAGGAATCTGTGTGGTCTCTGCCATAGGCCTCGCATCCGGGGAGATAGCAGGGAAAATGTAAGTCTTCATGACTGGCATATCTTTCCTGATCTTTTCTTGCAAAGGACCAATTTAGGAAAAATAAAAATGGTTACAGCCACTTTTTTTTCAGTCGTTCACAAATAGCTCGAATAGCTATGAAAATAGCTCTTTTGTCTCTGATAAATAAGAAACATTTTCTTACAACCAAGATCACCTATTTTATTGAAAAGAAAAATATCAATTAGAAAATTGACACTAATTTTATCCTTTAAGTTTTACTGTCTGATCATGTTTAGAAAGTAGTAAACATATGAAAATATGCTCAAAGTCACTAACCATCAGAGAAATGTAAATCAAAGCCACAATGAGATATTACCTAACCCCAGTGAAGATGGCTACTATCAAAAAGTCCCAAAACAATAGATGCTGGCATGGATTCAGAGAGAAAGGAGTACTTATATAAACTGTTGGTGAGACTGAAAACTAGTGCAACCTCTATGAAAAATAGTATGGAGATTCCTCAAAGAACAAAAAGTAGATCTACCATGTGATCTAGCAATCCCACTACTGGGTATTTACCCAGAGGAAAAAAATCATTTTATCAAAAAAACGCTTGTGGCTGGGTGTGGTGGCTCACATCTGTAATCCTAGCACTCTGGGAGGCCAAGGCGGGAGGATCGCTTGAAGTCAGGAGTTCAAGACCAGCCTGAGCAAGAGCGAGACCCTGTCTCTAATAAAAATAGAAAGAAATTAGCTGGATAACTAAAAATATATAGAAAAAATTAGCTGGGCATGGTGGCACATGCCTGTAGTCCCAGCTACTCAGGAGGCTGAGGCAGAAGGATTGCTTAAACCCAGAAGTTAGAGGTTACTGTGAGGTACCATGTTTCCCTAAAAATAAGACAGGGTCTTATAGTTATTTTTCCTCAAGAGGACACCCTAGAGCTTATTTTCAGGGGATGTGTTATTTTCCCCTCAAAGCCTCAGTTTGCAGCACGCACAGGATGGCTGGGACCTGACAGGGGGAGCCGACCTTGTTGGTAGGGCTGCCCGCACCTTTCTGGTCACCTCTGGGCTAGTAGCTGTCATGATGGAGCAGATGAGAAGGGCTGCCGGTCTTCTGTAACACTCTGTGATGAAATGCATGGGTTGTACAGATACGCTGCGTAGCCACACCCATCACTATGTCTTATTTTCGGGGTAGGGCTTCTATTGCACAAATGCTTAGAAATCCTGCTAGGGCTTATTTTATGGGTGGGTCTTATTTTCAGGGAAACACAGTAGGCTGACACCATGACACTCTAGCCCAGGCAACAGGCTAGAGTGCCTCAAAAAAAAAAAAAGACACATTAGAATGTTTATTGCAGCACAATTCATAATTGCAAAGATGTGGAATTAACCTAAGTGCCCATCAATTCATGAGTGGATTAATAAAATGTGGTATATGTATAATAAGGAGTACTAGTGGGCCATAAAAAAATGAATTAATACCTTTTGCAACAATCTGGTTGGAACTGAAGACCATTCTCCTAAGTGAAATATTGCAAGAATGGAAAAACAAACACCACATATACTCACTATGAAATTGGAAGTAACCGATCAGCACTCATGTGAACAGAGGGAAGTAAAACTCAACAGAAATCATGCAGAGGGCAGAAGAGAAGAAGGGGATGGGTGAAATCATACCTAACAGTTATGGGTAATGTTATCTTCCTCCAGGGTGGATTTACTTTTGCTTCTGGAAGGCAGATAGAATAGGGCTGTTTGCCTAATCCAGCTGCGGACTGATCTGATCTGAAGTTGGGTTTCACCCTGCTGAGGACGGGACTATTTCCGACTCTTTCTTACTCCTGCGGTATAGCCTTTAGGGATCCCCACAGACAGTCAGAGGTACCGTCGACCCAAGCCCCTTCTCCTTGGCTCCAACTTTTATTTCTTCAACCCGGTGGGACTCCTGGAAGCTCCACTCAGTCTCTCTGTCTCTTGGCCATCCCTTTCTGATCATATCCCCAGCCTCTCAGCTGCACCCCACTGTGAATCAGATGCCTGGTGTGGGAGGGGACAGGTGGCCCCAGTCTGCTCTGCCTCAGTGCACTTCTTTCCTCTCTCAGACCTTGCCCCTAATTTCTGCCTGCCTTGCTAACTCTCTGATGACTTCTAACTCTCTGATGAATCTTTAAAAAAAAAATCCAGCTATTCTAGTTGTTTTCAATGGAGAATTGGTATAATACAAGATAGACTATTAGAGCCAGAGTGGAAATCTAGTTAATAAAGCATTTCTTGAACAACTAGTATCTGCTCAGCATTGTGGAGTTTCAGTGCCTATAAGAGAAATAAAACAGTTGTTCCTGCCCTTGGTTCATTTGGGGAGACAAGGCAATACCTGGAACAGTCATAGCATCTGCATAAAGAGTACATAATTAGGAGCAAAAGGAGGTACTGGAGTGAGCTGTAAGAATCAAAGGAAGTTTCCTTTCTTCTCAACTCCTATGCTAGAGTAATAGTAAAGTCTCCTTGTCAATCCACATAAAGAGGTGTGTGCAGGTGAGTGTGTTTTTGTGCACGGAAACACACACGTGGGGGGAGACTGGGTCTGGCTTGGGAAGCATGAAACCAGAGTGGCCTCCGGTGGAGACCTCGCATACGTCTCAGGCTGGCTGTGGCCAATCTGAGCGCCCGAGTATGAGATGCTCTGCAGGGAAGTTCTACCTGTAGAGAGATGCTCCCACATGAAGCAGCTACTGTGTTTCTCCGAAAATAAGACAGGGCCATATTTGTTTTTCCTCAAGAAGACACCCTAGGGCTTATTTTCAGAGGATGTGTTATTTTCCCCTCAAAGCCTCAGCTTGCAGCACACACAGGATGGCCGGGACCTGACAGGGGGAGCTGACCTTGTTGGTGGGGCTGCCCGCACCTTTCCGGGGTCACCTCTGGGATAGTAGCTGTCACGATGGGGCAGATGAGAAGGGCTGCTTGTCTTCTTTACCGCTCTGCGACAAAATGCATGAGTTGTGCAGATACGCTGTGTAGCCACGCCATCACTAGGTCTTATTTTCGGGGTAGGACTTCTATTGCGCAAATGCTTAGAAATCCTGCTAGGGTTTATTTGATGGGTAGATCTTATTTTCAGGGAAACACAGTAGTTTCCCTTTCTTGTGTTGGTTGTCTCTCATTTTCCTGTCCACTCCTTTCCTGCCTTAGAATCAGGACTCTATTGAGATACCTCTATTGACATGGGCAGGAAAATTTGCCACCAAGCAACCTGGAGAAGCAAAAACTTAATTCTGCATGTCACTTCATAGTCACTTTTGAGGCAGGAATTATTTTCCCTATTTGACCAATTTAAAAAGCGAACATCGAGGTGCAGAGAGGTGAGATCACACAGCGTGAGGCATTTCCACCCCAGAAGGGATGCCCTTTCCACCACACCCACCGGGTTACGCCCTCTGCCCGAGTCATCTCAAACAGAATGTGCTTCCCGCTTGGATGTCTTCCCCGTCTCTCCTAATCCCCCCCGTCATCGGCCCTTTTGGAAGGCCTAACACGCAGATGTACTGGGAGATGATTAGGGGTAAGCCCTTCCCGGTCTCTGTACTCACTCATTTAGCCTACAGAAGTTTCCCTGAGACAAAATTGCCTTTTATTTTTATTGATATCAGATCGTGAGGAGAACGCAGTGACTGTAGATGGTTTAGCTCTGAAAAAAAACTAACTAAAAAATTCAAAAAAACAGTCTAAAACACTCAGTGTCACAGCTGTGTCCCCCTGTCTGAGAGAGCTAATGGATGTGTTCTCTGTGGCAAAGGGGCCGAGGAGAAACAGCGTGGGCAGGGCGGGAAAGTGAGCCCAGACTTCCAGCAGAGTTTTCTGGACGGCTGTGTTGCCTCTGCCATTTATTTTCTGCCTCATTTCAACTCATTCCCACCCCCCCCCTCCAGGTGTGGCATTTTCAGCTCATCCCACTGACCTCTTTGATTGTGTTCCTCAGCTTCCGAGAGTGCTGAGAGGGACAGAGTTCACAGCAGGAAGGCCTGGCTACTGGAGAAAGAGACCTAGACAGGCTGCCTCTTTGGCTTCCTGGAAAGCAGCAGGCAGCGACTTACGCCAGAGTGGCTTCTGAGAAGGGTCAGAAGGAGATGTCAGAAGGAGTGACAGCTTGGGAGAGGAGGTGGGCCGTGGGCGGCAGGGAAGGAAGAGGAGAGACAGGAACAAAGATAGGGAGAGTAGGAGTGAGTTTCTGTTCTCCTGTAGAGATGATGGGCAGGTTCTTTGAGACCAAGTCACTGTTTTCACTCTCTCCAGCAATGGCTATTTCCTTTGAAGGATGATGATACCAAGTGAGACTAAAGCCACCTGGTCCAAAGGCAGAGTGAAACCGGGAGGGACTGCCTCTTGTCTAGTCAGGCCAGCCGTTGAGGAAGCAAGACATAGCTCAGTCCAGCCGTACACGGCATAGGAAAAGTCATCCCCCTGATGTGTTGACTTATGTCTCTCCAAAACTTGAAGTCCTAACCCAGAGTACGCAGAATGTAATCTTATTTGGTGATGGGATCTTTACAGAGGTAATCGCGTTAAAACGAAGTCGTTAGGGTGGACTCTAATCCAATATGACTAGTGTCCTTATAAAAAGAAGAAATTTGGATATGGGCACACACACAGGGAGAATGCCCTGTGAAGATAAAGGCAGAGATCAGGATGATACTTCTAGAAGCCAAGGAGCACCAAAGATTGCCAACCAACCACCAGAAGCTAAGGGAGAGGCATAGAACAGATTATTTATCACAGCCCTCAGAAGGAACCAACCTTGCTGACACCTTGATCTTGGACTTCTAGCCTCCAGAACTGGGCAACACTCAGTTATTTAAGCCACTCAGTTTGTGGTAACTTGTTACAGCAGCTCTAGCAAACGATTACATCCCACCTGGTGTCCGACTCTAATCCACAAACATATTTCTCTATGTGATTGCAATCATTTTCTTTCAGTAAAAAAAAAAACTTAGAAGTTGAGGAATGTGAAAGGAAAAAATATATCAAACTATGAACAATGCAGTCAATCTTTTGTAAACAAAACCCCAGGAATGTTTTGTGTCAGGAAAAGGAAGGCAATAGGGTTGGCACATCATCTAATTTTCTTCATCATATGATAATTATTACCTGTCTGTTAAGTATCAATAGAGGGAAAGAGTTGGTTTCATAAATGAGGGGTTAAAAGTTTTGGAGATGCTGGAACAATAAGAGAAAGACTATTGCAAAATTACTAGAGGGGCCAGGTGCAGTGGCTCATGCCTGTAATCCCAGCACTTTGGGAGGTAGGAGGATCACTTGAGCCCAGGGGTTTGAGACCAGTCTGGGCAACACAGCAAGACCCCCATCTCTACAAAAAATATTTTTTTAAAAAATTGGCCAGGAGCAGTGGCATCTGTAGTCCCAGCTACTTGGGAGGCTGAGGCCAGAGGATTTGTTTGAGCCCAGTTGTTCAAGGTTACAATGAGCCATGATCTCACCACTGCACTCCAGCCTGGGTGACAAAGTGAGAGCCTGTCTTTAAAAAAATAAATAAATAAGAGGAAGGAGTACAAAAAAATGTGGAAGATAAGTTGATACAGAGGCAGTTTGGTTGCAGAATAAAGTGGGGAAGGATCCTGCCACAGAGATGGGCTCAGGGCTCTCTGGCCAGTCTGTGGCAAAGAACGCATGTTGGTCATTGGTTGCTGAGGAGATGGGTGGTGAATGAGTCGCTGTAACCCATGGAGACAGAAACAGTGGAGCTAGTGAAGTTTCTATGCCTTTCTTGATTCAAGAAAGCATTGTGGTGGCATGGCATCCACCATCATTCCTTCATTAATTAAAGCTTTTTTCCATTCAGTAAACATGTATTCAGCATTTGAGATGGGCCAGGCAGTGTGGCTGTGACTTCAAGAAGCTTCCTATTCATTATCATTAGGCTCTTCAACACATTTATTGATTGGGCACTGTGATAGGAGCTGGAAATGTAAGATCTGGCCTATGTTCTCAAGAAATGTAAGGAAAGATGCTCTATTATTACACTGAAATCTCAATGCTTTTACCACTCTGACTTACATCCAGATGATTTTAATGCAATACTCTAAATACATATGTTTCAAAGCCGTAGTTCTCAACCTTGGCCCACAGGCAGATCAACTAGGGAGGTTTTTAAAAATCTTGATGTTCCCAGCCCCACTTCAACCAATTGAAACAAAATCTCTGAGAATGGAGTCCAGGCATCATAAGTGTATGTGTGTGAATTTTTTTTTTTTCTTTTAATGAGACAGGGTCTCATGCTGTTGCCCAGACTGGAATGCAGAGGCATCATCATAGCTCACTGCAGCCTCCACCTTCTGGCTCAAGTGATCCTCCTGCCTCAGCCTCCTGAGTAGCTGGGACGACAGCCACCTGCCACCACACCTGTTCAGACTGGTTCTGAACTCCTGGCCTCAAGTGGTCCTCCCGCTTCAGCCTCCCAAAGTGCTGGGATTATAGGAGTAAGCCACTGCATCTGGACTATTTTTAAAGATTCCAAGTGATTCTACTACACAGCCAGGATTGAGAACCTCTATGTTAGAATTTCTGTCTTAGACACTTGGTGTCCAAAACAATACCAGGCTCATCTATAATATATTTTAATTTACTATTTTACCTGTTTTTATTTCTTAGCAAGCTCCAGGCACAGTGCCTGCCACAGAATAGGGGAACAGTAACTGGCTGCTCCTTTCCATTCTTCTTTTTTGCTAGCAAGTATTAATAATACCTGGATAAAACTAAAACACATCAACATCTAGGGTTTACAATGTGCCTGTCAAAATGCACATGTGGAGGAACATTTAAACTCAAGTAAATGATGTTACTCTTATTAGTATGGATTTATCAAAGTCCTTTATGATATATAATTACATGAGATGATGTTCTAACAACATTTCATCACCCCCGTCATCAAATATTGAGAGTCTAGTGGAGAATAATCTTGAATAGGTTGATGAAACATGAGATAGAAATGAAATGATGGCAATGTTGCAGCCTGGAATGCTTTGAGTTCAGAAAGGAACTCAAAATTCCTGCAAATCAGGAATGAATAAGCTAAAAAAATAAAACAGTTTTCTCATATCTAAATATTAGAGTATGGCTCATGTAAAAAGACAGACTCTCCATGGTTAGGAGTAGCCACTGGCTTTCTGTTTGTTTTTTGACTGGCTCATTTCATTTGGCTTTCTTAATGAATTTCAGCATAGTCATTGAAGATGATAAAAAATGGTTTAGATTTTATTCTGCTGTTAAAATGGCAGAAAACGTGATATCAAATGGCCTTTGGTGGGGATCCAGAGATTCCACGGAGATTAAAAGGCAAAGGAGGCTTTCTGGGCTACTGCCCCTGAGGGAATATGATCTCGTTCATTCATTTATTCAATAAATATTTTTGAATATCTACTAAATGAACGAGGGAAGGAAGGAGCAGGGGTCCTGAGATCCAGAAAAACGTTTCCTCAGAGAAATGCCTGTGTCTTCCATATGTCGAAGTGGACATTTTCTTTTTCACGTGAATAAGTTGGCCCACACACCTTTTACTTTATTTGGATTTTTGCACTTCAGGCATTCATGAGGAGGCTCGCAATTTTACAAGGTGGGACAGGTGCGTTTCTGGACAGCGAGTGCAGGGGCGTGAGGACGCGGTGGCAGTCTGGTGGGAAGGAGGAAGACGACCAGCGCTGTTTTTTTATCGTATTCTTAGCCTCCGTCTCTCAGCCAGCTGAAGGACCACAAGTGATGGTTTGGGGTTTTGATTTTCGTTTAAACTGTTGTTTATTTTTTCCCCCCTAAATAAAATACACTTTCACTTCCTGAGTCTTCTGTGTAATGTGGTGGCCCTCACAGATGGTAGAGGAGAAACACGTGAGAATCCGATGTTTTGAATCTTTGAATCTATCAGGGACGTCTGGTCTCCTTGCTACCTGCCTTCAGATACATCCGTGAAGGACTACTTTTAGATAAGCCATCCGTAAGGCAGGCTTGGGTGGCTCAGAGCAGTGCTTCTCAAACTTTAATATGCATGCAAACCACTCAGGGTTAGGAACAGGGCAGATTTCAGTTTGTCAGGGTTGCGTTAGGACCTGACCATTTCTAACCAGTTCCCAGGCCACGCAGACGTCCACCTACTTTGGGTAGGAAGGACTTAGAGGATCTCTGTCTAGTGGTAGCAAAGGGAAGAGCCTGTGTAGTTTCTAAAAATCTTTCCCAGACTGTTCAGAACAAATCTGTTTTCCTTATTTCCCAAACAAAATTCCAAAATAATATTTTTGAAGCAAAGATTGTATCTAAAATCCTTCACATGTGTTTCCAAGTATCAAGAGATCTGATGCTTTTTGCCAACATAAAGCTGATTAAATTTCCAGCTCCAGTAACTCCAACACAATTATGCTTACTTAAAAGCCATATAAATAGTTTATAGGATCTATTTTGTGTTTTTTAAAAAATGTATCATTGTGTGCACTTCTATATTTTTCCATGTCAGCCTTAACCCTTAGATTTTAAACTTCAGGAGAAAGGTTATATGTATCCAACTTAAAACCACAGAAATACCAAACACAGGAACTAAGAAGATACCTAGGGATCAACTAGTTTTTGTTACCCAAGCATGGCACGGCTACCACTAGGGGTAAGTGAGATGATTTTAGGTGAAATAGGAACAAACATTTTATACGTTATTATAGTTATGTATGTATTTTTAATACAAACGATATATGTTATATATTAGGGAAGGCTATAGATTTTTAGGAAAAGCAAGCATATCCTATCCAGGATTTCATGGGTATTATCATAAAGAAAAAGCTTCATTAACTTACATTGTAAAAGTGAGTTGCTGTAAAGGACAAATAGATGAATATTATTATTGTAGCTCATGCATATAGCAAAAACTGTGAGAGTTGTTTGCAAATAACTGAGGCTTGGGAGATAGTATTTAATCTACCACTAAAACTCACAATTGAGGAAACTGAAGCTCAGAAGTATCACTATGCTTCAGAGAACCTAAGATGCTGTGGATCATAGGATGTCTCTTAATTTCAGAGGTGCTAAAATATGAAGAAATTTTGAGAATAAATGAAATATGGAAGTGAGTTACTCAAAATCACACATCTATGATTCAAAGTGTTTAAAGGGTAAATTCTTCTATAAGAGCATTTCTGACCCAAAGGAATGACATTCTCATGATGGAATTTCAGTTACTACCTATGGCCAGCAGGTGGGCACAGTAGTTTCAGGAAAGAGCCCTTCCAAGGTCCCCTGAAATCATCTTTGTAGAAGATGACCTATTCTCCTGTCAGTGTGCTCCAGCCAAAACCGCCAGGAACACATCTGTAGGTAAACAAGTTGGGATTATTAGTAATCGCAAGAAGGCAGAACCATATAACATCTCAACAAGAGGTATTAGGAAGGATTTGGGCTTGTATTATGTGATTTTTGAGGAGGGTTTGAAGAAGCTGGGCCTTGGTCTGAATTAGATGCCATCAGGAAGCAAAGGCAGTTCTATGATCTGGCGTCTGAATAACTCTTATCTGAGGGTGAGAGAAGTGATAGCTGAAGTTTAGATTGGTAAGGCAGTTGGTAAAGCAACACTCATCCCTATTACCCAGGATAAGAGGATGATTGGTCATTTTTGTGGTTTGGATAACGTTCATGTTTTTGTCCATGTTCAGACATCCTAAGAGAGTGGTCTGGTCTTTGTCTTGGGTCATCAGGATCACAGAGTGGCCTTATCTGATGTCAGTGTTCTGTGAGATTTTTTATGCTCCACGGGAGAACAAGACCTAGCTGTGGATGCCAGGTCAACTCCAGATGTCGGAGCTGCCTTTCTTCCTCACACCTTCTGATGCAGCTTTCTCCTGGACCATCTTGCTCCAGACAAAATGCCAGATGCAAATTGTCAGCAAGTTAAGAGTTTTGTGTAATGTTGATGAGTCTAAGACCCAATCTTGGACCCTGTGATGGCTGATGCTTTTGTTTAAGTCTGAAAGTAATTGCCCTGCAGTTTTATATCTTCCAGAGAATGTGATCTTCAGCCATCCATGACAATCAATAATCTACTTCAGCAAAGGCAATAACCCGTGTGCTCATCAGTTAATTCTTCCCCAGCCATCTCACACACACACACACACCCTGTTTTTTCTAACATGACAAACAGTAATTGCCCTACTGAGACTTCTCTGGGATTTCCTTGTTTGGTCGATGGCATTTACTGCTGGTGGCAGAGAGAGAAAAGCATCTCAGAAACAGAACTCTCACAAGGCCTGTGATGGGAATGGCCACCACCTCCCAAGGCTAGAGACACTGTTAACTAGAGGTAAGTAGGAGGAAATGAAGGCAGATTAGGAACTGGAGGTAGGAAGTTTCTTTGGGGGGTGATAAAAACATTCTGGAATTAGGTAGTGGTGACGGTTGCACAAACTTGTAATATGTTAAAAACCACTGAATTGTACACTCAAAAAGGGTGAATATTTTGGTATGTGAATTACATCTCAATTTTAAAAACTTTTTTAAGGAAGTAAATAACAAGAGAGGTCAAATAAGACTTTAGAGAGATTTCTCTTATTGGCCATTGTTGGATTTCCTTTAGAATGTTGTTCCCCAAATTGTGGCATTTTCAGGTTCATGAGTAATACGGTGTTTGACATGATTGATTCTCTTAGGCACGGAGTTGCCAATAGTCATCAAAGCTTTCCTCTCTGGATGAAGGTAAGTAGTAGAATTGGTAATGGTGATTGTGGCTAATACACAGCACTATCAGAGGTGTAAACTTGCTCTTTGGAATGGTACTGAATGAGAGTAGGAGGCTATATTCTATCCTTGCAATAGGAATCTTCATTTTTAAGAAGCCAGCCAGTTGTGTTTTCAGAGAGAATTTGTACTCCTGTTTTAAAATATTTTGTTACCCATTCCAGAGAACGTCTAAATCAGAAGCACTTATATCAGTAGTTTCTAAAAGGATTTCTCTAAGGACTATAACGCAGTTAAGAGTAAGAATTAGAAAGGTAGTAGAAAGCATGCCACCCTGCACAGATTTACAACATACACAAGGATGTCCCTACTTATTCATTCATTCGTGTGCCAAGATCCTGCCAGGCATTGAGAATGCAAGGATGATTGGACACGCAGCCTGCCTCCAAAGAACTTTAAGTGTGGTAGCACAACGGAGCATGTTTTTTATGTCATCTAGGTAAATGGACTGGCTGCATTTTTTTTTCTTTTAAGGTATTGTCCACTTATATTGATTCCACAATAGTGGAAATTAAGACCCTGGAACTTAGAAACAATAAAAAGATATTTTTATTCCTTATCTAAGAAAAAACTCCTCTCAGAGAGGGACCTACTCTTTCCTTGGTACCTCTTTGAACCCCAGACGATATTTGTGTCAGCACAGAGGAATGGCAGCCACCAGGGCAGTATAATATTAGGTAGTATTCTCATGCAGAAAAGAGCTCACACATAATTTCAGGCTTTAAACATTTTTTTAAATATGAACACCCCTTTTTTTGAAAGAAACAAAATCATAAACTTCCACATGGTAGTAGTTTAAGTAGCTGTTGATTGAGAAAATGCTTGATAATAAATAGATCAAATGAATGCAATAATACTTTGAAATGATTTTCTATTTCAGCAATCACAGCAGCATCTATGTACATGTGAAACCTAGAAAAGCATTTTCTCATTTTACACACAACTCTTCTCCACCGTAAGATTTCCAAAAATTTAAAAGTTCTGTGATACTCTCTGTTGGTGAGAGTATGGCAAAATTCCTTGCCCTGGGTGGGATAGAAAATTGGGATAGCCTGTTTGGAAAGCAATCAAATAATGTCTGTCAAAAATTTAAATGTGCATTCTCTTTGACTCAGCTATTCCATTTGTATGAAATCACCCTACACATTTTACAAAAGGAACAATGATATCCATCACAATATTCCTTATGATGGCACAAAATCTGGAAACAACAAAAATATCTGGCATTGGAGACTGGCTAACCAGTCACATGACAGAATATTCTAGAGCCATTTAAAAGAAGGGGTCTGTGACATTAAGTAAAAATGCAAGTGATAGAACAGCATGAATGAGATGATCCCATTGATATAAAAAGAAGAAAATATGCATATGTATAGTCTAAATCCCACATAGGAACAAGAGACATTTTTTTTTAACCTTACACTAGGGTTGCTTAAATTCAAGTAATGTATAGATCCTATAAAGGGGAATAGTTCTTTGGATATTCACTATTGGCTTAAAATTTTTAATCCTAAATTTTACTTAAGTAGGTACAAGTATTAGAAATCAGCATATTCTTTGTGCTTTTAGCATTAATAGAAATGTAAATCCAAAGACAACTAATTTATGTATTAAAAAATCAAACTGACAGATGATATGGTGCTAAAATGAGATTTTTCATGAAGTTATAATTGTAGAATTATATGACCTCAAGTACAAGTCTATATTAAATCTTTTTGTATTTGGCATTGATAATACTCTTTGTATTGCTATTAAGCTAGAAAAATATGACAAACTACAAGCCTGTGTTTGAAATTCAAGATAATCAGACAATATTTAACCAAAACTATGGACAGGTTTTAATGGTACAACACTTGACAAGTCTAAATTGGTTTGGGCCCTTTAAAAGTAAAGTTAATATTGTGATGGGCTTTTTTAAGCATTAAATATTTTGGGAAACAGGAAATAAAATGTGAATCTGCTCTATTTTTTTTGCAGATGTTGAAAAAATGCAGTTTCAACACAAAGTTCACAAAATTTGGAGAGAAAATGGTAAAAAGTGGAAATGAGTCATTTATGGCATTTAGAAAACAACCATAATTCAAGTTTTCTTACCATTCTTTCTCTTTTGTCTGTAATTGAAATATTCAAACTACTCTCAGCATAATGTCCTGTGGCTTACAGATGGCCCAAATGCATCACCTTCCTATTAAGTCTGCTTCTGGTATTTTCTCATTACCTCTCATTAAAGTAGTACATTACTCATTTTGATTATGTTAATTTTCAGGATGTCAAATTGAATTTTCAGTTTATGGAATAATTTTAAAAACTTAAGTCTTTGCATTTGAAAATGTCACTCCATTGTAAATTATCACAGCCAAAGGGAAGTTTTGTCTTGATAACCAGAAAAGAATTCAATGTAAGGGTGACAGTTGTTTTGACATTGGGACCTGTCAACCTTATGGCAGTCAGACTCTCTGACTCATAAATGATTAAAAACCAGAGAAGGGTGGTCAAAGAATTCATGGCATGAGTGGTAGGATTTGGAATGATTTTTACTTTTTCCTTGTCCTTTCATATAGTATTGGAACCTTTGTAAATGTTCATGACTATTTACCTAACCTAAAAAGTGAACAATAAAGCTAATTTCAATGTAGAAAAAAATTAAAAGATAAAATGCTGTCACTTTAGTGAACAATAAAGTGAACAATAAAGCTAATTTCAATGTAGAAAAAAATTAAAAGATAAAATGCTGTCACTTTAAGTTAACACTTGACTCTTGCAGATCATAAACACAAATAAAAACAAGTGGAAAAAATTGAGGTCTAGCCTTTAGTTGAATGTGGTCACCTTCTAGAATTTGGATGATGGACATTTGCATATTTAATTGTTGAGATTGCTATCCAAATGAACAGATAAATTAAAATACTTTTGTGTTAAGAACTCACAGGCCTCAGACAATATATCCAGAATCCCTAGGTATCCTTAGACCTAGTTGAAAAAATACTTTATGTCCTTTATGTGTTGTTTAAAGTTTTTACAATGAGCAAGATAAAAATAAAATAGTGCCATCTTCCAGTAACCTACCTTCTCACTAGCCCATCCACCCCTCCTGTTTCCCTTATAGGGGTTTCCCTCCCTTTGTGGGTCTACCTGATGCTCTGCTGGTCCCCTTGACCTGTTCTTGTCTCACAGGAAGGGGCTTTGACACACTAACAGGACTGGTGCAAACTGACCACAACAGAAAAGAATAACAGACCAAAGATGGGAAGCCAAGTAGACAGCCCAATAAGCACAGTTGCAGTTAGAATCGGCAGGTGGGAGAGCGCTCAGGGTTTTAAAGCCAAAAAGTTTATGTGGTCTTAAGGTTGGGGAGCACTGGGTCCCCTGGAGGGGGTCCACTGTTCCTCGGGTGCCCACCCACAATGGCAAGCCTGGTGCCTCTGCGGAGTGGGGGATGTGCCCAGATTTTGGAGCCCAGCCAGGTTTACAGGTTATATGACCTGTTCAGGCTTAGTCAGCATCTAGAAGATGGTTTAAAACACCCATTCACAAGGAGACTCTGAAAGTTAGAGGAAACCTTAAAAACGAGCTCATCTAATGTTTCAGGAAATTTCAGATGGCTTCCTGTCTTTCTTGATGTGTGGTGCATGAATTAGATTTGAACTGAGCAGAATTCAGAGCAAAGAAAAAATTTAAAGCGACTGCAAGCCCCAGCCTGAAACCTCAAGTTTGGCAGTTTCGAGGAGACTTTGGACCATTTGCATTATAGCCATATTTGTCACCAGCTGAAGTATTTGAAAAGTGTGACAATTTCAAATAGTAACCTCCTGGTACACTATGGGGGAGAAATGAGTTTTGTAGTGATTATTACTTGCCCAATGGATCAGTTGGAATTAGAATCCAATTCTCTCGACTCATGCCAGGGCTCTTTGAAATGATAATACATTGCAAATTCACTATAAATGAGATAACAAACTTTCCCCTTTCTGAAAAACAGCAACATGCAAAGAGTCCATGCTCAGCAAGACATGCAAGGTGGCACCCACTCAGCCAGAGTTTTGTCAGAAAGAGTTGCCTTTTATGAACCCCCCCCCCTGCTTCCTCCCTCTTAGGCTGGGTTCCCCAGAAGACAACTCTGACACGAGGATTCATGTATTACCCAGGTGTTAAGAAAGTGCTTCGGGAAACACAGAAGAGAATGGCAGGCAGGACAGGAAAGGGAGAGAAATCAACAAGGGTGTGATTCAGGTGAAGCCAGGAGGAGGGGAACTCCCACAGAGGACCTCTGGAGAGGAAGTTACACTTCAGAGTTCTGTCCCCATGACTTGAGGCAAGAGAATTAGCATTTCATTCCCTGGCATCTGGCCATGGCCTGCCTACAATAGCCTGAACTCCTGGCTACCTCCAGCTGCAGCACAGGCAGACAGAGCTGTGCCCAGAGCCAGAAAGCCACAGGTGCAGGCCACAGAAGGCACAGGGGCCAGGAGAGGGGCACACAAAACAGCACAAGGATCCCCGGGAATGTGGGAAGTGCCCACAACACCCCGGAATACCATAGTCCAATTCTCTGTTAGATTGTTTCCGTATTTCTTCTACAAACCTAATTCAACAGATATCCAGCCTTGAGAAAAATGCATCATAAAAATGAGTCCTCTAGGTCAAGGGTCAGTAAACTTTGTCCATAAAGATAGTCTACAAATATTTTAGGATTTGTGGGCTATAAAGTGTCTGTTGCAACTATTCCACTCTGCCAAAAGCAGCCACAGACGATACATAAATAAATGGGTGTGGCTGTGTTCCAATAACACTTTATGGACACTGCAATTTGAATTTCACATAGTTTTCACACATCATGAAATATTCTTCTTTTGAATTTTTCCAAACATTTAGAAATGGAAAAGCCATTCTTAGCTTGCAGGCCATACAGACAACAGGCAGTGAGCTGGATTTGGCCTGTGAACTATAGTTTGCCAGCCCTGGCTCTGGATCAATGGCTTGTAGACGCTTTTGACCATGGCTGTCAAGGCCTTTAATTTTATATTAAGCCTAGAACACGCGTAAATACAGACACATGTTTGTAATTCAAACTTAGTTTCACAAAACAGTTCTCACATTTTCTAAAAACTATAAACTCTGATTTTTCTCATTTTATCCTACTTGATTTTATTTTTAAATGCAGTCATGACCCACTGAATTGTTTTCCTAGTCCCCCCTGTGGGTCATGCCACTGCCAGGTAAAACACTCTGCTCTAGATCAAATGAAGTCTGTGTTCTGGGTGGTGGTGGTATCTTAGTCACAGTGGCTATTTTGTATTCATCAGCGTTGACGTTGCTTGGAATTTGTCAGTAAATAACATAAAGACCAAAAAAAGATGCTATCACCAACCTGTCAAGGGCAGCATGACAGGATCGCCTGCCTCAACCTGCCTGGCACCAGGTGTTTCAGGAAATTTCAGATGGCTTCCTGTCTTTCTTGATGTGTGATGAGTGAATTTGATTTGAACTGAGCAGAATTCAGAGCAAAGAGAGAATTTAAAGCAACTGCAAGCCCCAGCCTGAAACCTCAAGTTTGGCAGTTTCGAGGAGACTTTGGACCATTTGCATTATAGCCATGTTTGTCAACAGCTGAGGTATTTGAAAAGTGTGACAATTTCAAATAGTAACCTCCTGGTATAACTCAGCGAAATATTAAGATAGACCAGACCATGGTTGGCTTTATAAAACAAAAAACAAAACAGTTCCCTGTGATTAGAGGACAAAAGATTGAATACCTAGGACTTTTTTCTAACAGAGGACAGCTTCATACTCTTCACCTTGCAGTTCAGAGGTTGTGACTGGCCTCTGGAAAACAGGGACTAGATGAAACTTGCCTTTGTCATTCCCCTTTGTTCATTTCCCTCTCATCCCTTTCCTCTGGCCTCTGGGTCTTGCCTTCCTGTCTAGATTGTAAAGGTGGGACAGGGGAGGCGGAGAAGGGGCAATTTGAAACCCTATTAAAAGACTTCCTGCTTATCTCTGTTTTCAACGTTCTCCACCCTGTCTCCCATTCCCCCAGTGCCTGAGGGGGATGGGGATCTTGTTGCCCCTTTCTCTCCCCAACTTCAGTTCTGTTTAGAAAGCACCTGCTGTGCACATTGCCTGAGCTAGATCCTGGGGCTGCAGTGGTTAACGAAATAGGAACCTGCTCCTAAGGAGCATGGAACAGCACTAAGCCCCCAAGTTCAGTGAGATGATATGTGCAGAAGTTCTCTGTTAACTGTGAAATTATTGATCACCATAGTGATATTAGCAATCAGTCCTTCCTCACAGGCATAGCAGTCCTCTGTGTAGCATGATTATGGTCCACCAGCAGAAGTCTCTTACTTCCAAAATCCCAGCTCTTTTCTCTTTAGGTACAAAAACATATAAACTCTTAGGAACCGCGTGAGAGAAATGTTTTTAAACTAACCCACGGTGAACACATATAAAGCAATACTCAGGACAAAAAGATTCCAGGATTACCTAGATGATGAATCCCAAGAAATTTTCTTTTCTTTTCTAAAGTATTCCCTTTAAAGCACTTTAAAATATGCTGTAATGTGTACATATTATATTTTGAGCTGTCAAGATATTCATTCATTTTTATTAGTAGTGATTACTGTTTCTGATTATAGAAGATCCAAATATGGCCATCTTTAGAACAGGAAGTTTTAACAGAAATTTTAAATAGGAAGTAAAATTTCCCCCAAATCTCCTCCTCTCTCCATCCCCAACAACCATTATTAACATTTCAGTGTATATTTCCCTAGTTTTCATTTTTACAAATTGATACGCATGCATACATTTTGAACAAAATGGGCACTATTTTATACAGAGCATATGTGTATATATATGTATTTATTTTAAAGTGTACATGTAATCTAACATTTTTAAAAGGTTATAGCTATTTTATACATAGCTAATACATATGTACTTGTGATAACTTTTTTTTAAGATTGCAATATATTGTGGGCATCTTTCTATATAAATTTACCTTATTGTCTTAGCAGTAGCTTAACATTCTGTTTTATGGCTCTATAGTTCCTCCTTGACTTATATTGGGGTTAGGTCCTGATAAACCCATTATAAGTTGAAAATATCGTTAAATCAGAACTGCATTATTGTAATATACCTAACCTTTTTTTTTTTTTTTAAGACAGAATTTCATTCTGCCACCCTGGCTAGAGTGTAGTGGCATCATCCTAGCTCAATGCAAGTTTAAATGCCTGGGCTCAAACAATCCTCCGCCTCAGCCTCCCAAGTACCTGGGACCACAGGCATGTGTCACCATGCCCGGCTAATTTTTCTATTTTTAGTAGAAATGGGGTCTCACTCTTGCTCAGACTGGTCTGGAGCTCCTGAGCTCAAGTGATCCTCCCACCTTGACCTCGTAGAGTTCTAAGATTACAGCATGAGCCGCCACGCCCAGCCCACCTAACCTATCTTAAGCATGCTCAGAACACTTACGTTAGCCTATAACTGGGAAAATCATATAGCAAAAAGCCTATTTTATAATAAAGTGTTGAATATGTCATGTAATTTATTCACTATTGTACTGAAAGTGAAAAACAGAATGGTTATACTGAAAGTACTAAGTAATGAAAAGTCCTCATAATGAGTAAGTGCTCACTCTATTATTTCCCCCAAGAGCTGCTTGTTTTAAAAAAAAACAAAACAACCTGGCACCTTCCCCTCTCTTTCCTCTGTTCTCACCATGTGATCTCTGCGCACACCAGCTCCCCTGCCCCTTCCTCCATGAGTGGAAGTAGCCTGAGCCCTCACCAGAAGCAGGTGCTGGCTCCATGCTTCTTGTACAGCCTGCAGAACCATGGGCCAAATAAACCTCTTCTCTTTATAAATTACCCAGCCTTGGGTATTCATTTATGGATTAAGACACCAATCAACAGAGGCAAGGGTTCCAAGAAGGGAATGATTGAGAAGGCCAGCTGCAGCAGAAGTTTCTGGAGAGCAGTTTTCTGGCCTGCGGGAAGTCAGACTGCCGGGAATATGGCACATGTGTGCAGGGAGAAATGGAGACACCTCCTATAGGACATGTGGCAATGAAAATACAGAGAAAATAAAAGGAGGCAAAGGGGTCTAACAAAAGTTTACTTTCTTTCCACAAATAAAAATATTGGGGAATGTTGGCATGGTTTAAGGTTAATAAGCAGGAGAGGTGTATAAAAGTAAAAGTAAGGACTTCATTCTCATGCTGCTGGGATTTTAAATCCTAAGAAATTTTGAAAGATCTATGAGCAGAAGCTAGAGGGGGGAAAATGCCAAGCAGTTAAATGAGTCAGTGTATGTACAGTGCTTGTAGCAGTCCTTGTGTTAGTTGTAGTCTCTGGGAAGCAGACACTGAGATGGAATTAAGAGTGCAATGGAATTAGATGTGGAGTGTGAGAAAAAAGAGACACTAAGGATAAAGCTCTGTGTATTAGTTCTCTGCTGCTCTATAATAAATTAGCCCAGCACTTAGTAGCTTAAAACAATAACATATAATCCATCTATTGTCTCACACACTTTTAGTGGACCAAGAATTCAGAAGTGGCTTAGCTGAATGGTTCAGTCAAGAAGCTGCGGTCCAGATGTTGGCCAGGGCTGCAGTTGTCTGAAGGCTTGACTGGGACTGGAAGGTCTCCCACCAAGATGGCACACTCACATGTGTGGTTGGTTGGTGTTGGCTGTTGGCAAGTGCGCCTCAGTTCCTTGCCATATGTACTTCTCCACAGGGCTGTTTGAGTGTCCTCATGACATGGCAGCTGGCTTCCCCTGAGCATATATTCCAAACCAGAGCAAGGGGAGAGCAGCTATATCTTTTAAGATGTAGTCTCAGAAGTCACGCACTGTCATTTCTGCATATCCTATTAGTTACACAGGTAGCCATATTCAGTGTGGTAGGGACAAACAAGAGTAGAAGTACCACGGTGCAGTGGCTCCTGCCTATATTCACAGACACTCAGGAGGCTGAAGCAGGAGAACTGCTTGAGCCCAGGAGTTCAAGATCAGCGTGAGCAGGATAGTGAGACTCTGTATCAAAAATAAATAAATAAATAAAAAGGTAGAAGTATTAGTACCAGAGGACTGGGATCACTGCTGGACATCTTGAAGGCTGGCTACCACAGCGTATCCCCCGACCCACATTGATTCATGTCCCTCCCACATGCAAAATACACTCCCTACCTCCTAGACCGGTCCAGAAGTCTCATACATTTACATCACTGATTCAGAATCCAGGATGCTGTCATCTAAATCATCTAACCATGAATGGATGAAGTGTCATTTACTGAGTTGAAGAGGAAGATTGGAGTAGAAAAAAGGTTACCAGGGTAGATCAAGTGAAGGTTTAGGCAAGTTAAATTTGAGATGGCTATTGGACTATGAGTAGAAATTCCAAGTGTGCAACTGAATACACAAAGCTTGGGTTCAGAGAAACCTTCTGGACTAGATATATAAATTTGGGATTTGTTGGCATAAATTGGGATAAATTCACCAGGGCAGTGAGTGTACATAAATATGAAAAGAAGAGGCTCTCCAACATTTGGATGTCAAAAAGATGAGGAGGCACCAGAAAAGAAATACATGATAAGACTAAAAAGAAATAAGAATAGTTCCATCATGCACACATGCAAATCTTCCTTCTTATGTTATACCCCACAAGGCTTCTTGTAGTTTCTAATATCACACTGCCATTACCCCTGCATTAGCTGGAACATGTGTAGGCTCCGTCTAACTTCTAAAAGGGCCCAGTCTTACTCATAACTGACCAGGAGTCAGAAGCCAGAGAAACATGCAATCTTCTCTTTATGTTGTCTTTTGTTCACAGTCAAGTTCAACAGGGGTTCTCTGTCTCTGGGTCTCCCTCCTGCTTCCATTTTCTCCCTCTGTCTCCCCAGGGTCTCTGGCTCATTTCATCTCTACTCTTTTTATTTGCACCAGACCTTCCTGTTTGCTCTTCACACTTTCCTCAGTGGAACATGCTGCGATAGTCTTGCTAGAATGACACATTTTTACTGTTGTCACTGCAGTTGCCACCATCATGGCAGTCTCCACCTACCAGGACTTTCTTCCACATAGCAACCTGTGACAAAGCATATCTTCCAAAGTCCCTCTGGAACCAGACAGGAAGCCTTTAACTTTGGGAAAATCCCAACATGACAGATGACAGGCAAAGCAAGGTCCAGACCCTACAGCTGTGAGCCTTCATATCCAGAGCCATGTCTGTGGTCCACCACCCTGGGGCCCACCTGCTGCATGCCTATGTCACTGATTTGCCTTTCAGCCTTTCTGAAAAAGCCAGATCCAGCAAGGGAGTCTACTTGGACTTGGGTACCCTGACAGCTGCATTGCATTCCTCCTCTTCCCCTGTCTTATCAAAAGGATGATGGTATGAACAAGGCACATGGGCATCTGGACTTCTGTGAGGTTGTGCCAGCAACATTCAATGCTGATGGTTTGGGGCATATACTTAGAGATGTGTGCTGATCCATAAATCTAGCCTAATGCTTATCAATGGGGGCTTTATCAGCAATTTGGGCAAGACAGTTATTCATCATGCAGAACTGTCCCAAACACTACAGGACACTTAATATCCCTCTCCCACTCCCACCAGAATACCAGTAGCACCCACCGATCATTGTGACAACTGAAAGCTGCCCTGTACTTCCCTACACAGTCCTGCCCCAAGTGGAGCAACTGCAGAGCTGACCTCTCTTTTGTTACTATTGTTCCCTTCTCCTCTGCATTATTTTTAATTTTCAGAATAAGGAATTCATGTGGTAGGCAGAATTCTAAAGATGTCCTCCAAGATTCCTATCTCCTGGTTATTAAATCAAACACTAACCTAGGTACTGCTTCGAAAGGACTTTGCAGATATAATTAAGGTGACTAGCCAGCTGAATTTAAAATAAGGAGATTATCTTGGATTATCTGGGTAGGCCTAATATAATCACATGAGCCCTTAAGAGCAGCAGCAGAAGGCAGAAGAATCAGAGAGATGAGACAGAGGGAAGCCAGGGATATACGAAGCATGAGAAGGGCCCAATCTGCCAGAGCTGAAGGGGGAGGTTTCATGGAAGGCACGAGAAGGTACCCGACAGCCTCTAGGAGAAAAGACGAGTCCCTGCTGGCAATCAGCATGGAGGCAAGGACCTTGGTCCACAAGCACAGGGAACTGAATTTGGCCAACAACCTGAAAGAGCTGGAAAGCAGATTCATCGCCAGAGCTTCCAGAACAGAGCAGAGCCCTGCCACACCTTGATGTCAGCCTTGTGACAGCCGAAGCAGAAGACACAGTGAACCACATTCTCCCTGGACTTCTGACTTCAGAATGATGAGGTAATAAATGGCTGTTGTTTTAAGCTGCTACATTTGTGGCAATTTGTTATGGCAGCCATAAAAAACCAACATACCTTCCCAAGAAGCTTACTCCATCCTTAAATGGCCTCACTGTAAGGAAATGTTTCCTTATTTATTGCACTAAGCTCTATCACTCTGTTCCTTCCACCATCAGACCCAATTTTATTTCACGTGGTCATGTAGACAGCAACTGCTATATAGCGAATCCATCAGAGCCTTCCTCCCTTCTTGGGACCAATGGTTCCCTATGCATTCTCCATCCTGGTTACTTTTCTTTAAAGGAATTGTGCCCTGTGTGTGTCCTGGGATTTATATTCTAATTAAATGGGAATTTACTCTAACAAGAAAATAAGTTTTTGAAAAGCCTTTGCTGATCTGGGGTATCTTGCTGTTGCATTGTAAAGAAGAAATTTTCCATCTTTATCAACAAAGAAAAACATCGTTTTTTTGACCATCAACCATTCTATTGTCCATAGTAGAAAAGCATCATTTAGAACGACCTGGAATTAAGGAAAATAAGGTGGAAAATTTGTCAGGAAGTTTTCAAAAGTATGAATCTGTGTGAACATTATAGGTTGTGATATTT
This sequence comes from Microcebus murinus, assembly GCF_040939455.1. NCBI lineage: Eukaryota > Metazoa > Chordata > Mammalia > Primates > Cheirogaleidae > Microcebus > Microcebus murinus. Next base: position 30,526,584 of record NC_134111.1, read on the forward strand.
AATTAGGATTAAAATTCAATGGTTAGGTAGTTAACAGAAATTTCTCTGAGTGAAATAAGCTCAGTGAGAAGCAGCAGCATCTGGGGAGTAGAGTGTTGTATTCCATCTGGCCAGCTGGGCTTCTGATTACAAAAAGGTTTCTTCGTTGGCTCTTGGAACCTGGGGCAGTACCAAGGGCTTTACCAAGATATCAGGGAAGGCAGGTGGGGCTGATTATTGCCATGATCCTCAACTAAGAGCTCCTGAAATTGTCCAGCAGCATAATTCATGGCCAACTTAAACAAGAATGGGTAAAATGAGGGTAAAAATGTCCCTAAGATTGGAAGAAAACTAACAATTGGAACAATGTCTGAATGATCATTAAAATTATGAAGTATTTCACAAAAAAGTGACTTTAAAGATAAGAGGACATAAAGAAATGGGGGGCTATTGGTAATATTTTGGAAAGGGAGAAAGAAAAACTAGATTCAATAACTAGAGAATGAGTGATTATCCTGCTGGCTTTGTATTGCAATTGAAGGGTTTCCAGTTTCATACATATATGAGCACTTTTGGAAGAATGGCTATGTCTTATGATGCCTTTAAATAAGACAAATAGCAAGTACTCAGAAAATACTCAATTAGTTGGACTGAATGAAATTGCCTGTTGACTGACCGAGTAATGAATGAAGACATTGTTGTTCTAATTAGAATACAAGTCCCTTGAGAGAAAGCTAGACGGACTCAGAAGAAACCATATGTTTCTGATTCCTCTATCCTTCCTGCTTAAATGACCTGCTGCTCTGGGGTGTTTTTCAAAAAAGTGCAGCCAAAAGACTTCTGCATTAGCATCGTCTTGTTAAAGATGCTTGTTAAAAATGAAGACTCTTCATTTTTAACTGCCCTAGACCCACTGAATCAGAATCTGGGAGAGGGGTACTTGCGTTTTTCTAAAATTGAAGTGTAATTTACATGTAATTAAATGCACAGATTTTAAGTGCACCATTTAGTGGGATTCAACAAATATATACACCCATGTAACATACCACCACCCCAACCGAGATTTTTATCACCCCAGAAAGTTTCCCAAGGCCCCTTTCCAGCCAATCACCCATCCTCCCAGAAACAATCACTGTTTTGATTTCGATCACTTGTATATACTCCTATAAGCCAGGCATCTTTCACTCAACACAATGTTTTTGAGATTCATCCATGTTGTTCCAGGTATCAATTGTTAGTTCTCTTTTATTGCTAAGTTATATTCCATTGTAGGAACATGTTACAATTGTACATTCACCTGCTGATGGACATTTAAATTGTGCATTAGGTTACTATGCTGAGTAACAAAGTACCACAAACTTAGGATCTTAAAACAACACACATTTACACGTTGAGTGTCCCTTATCCTAAATGCTTGGGACCAGAAGTGTTTCAGAACATGGGTTTGTTTTTTTTTTTCAGATTGTGGGATATTTGCATTATACTTACTGGTTGAACATCTTTTTCTTTTTTTAAGAAGCAATGGTGAGTTAAATGCCTCCCCAAGCCCCTCAAAAAGGCAATAAAAATGCCCATGTCAAACACAGAAGCTTACACATTTTAAAAATTGTAGAAGCAACAGCTCATATTAAAATAAGGAATACTTTGCAGTGTACTGATTCATTATGGCCCTCCTCTGTTCAAACCCTTCCAATGGCCTCCCTTCCCATGCTAAGTAAAATCCAAGTCATCACAGTGTCCTTCATTAAATATATATATTTCAGAATATTATGGGGATACAAACATTTTGGTTACATAAATTGCTTTTGTACCATTTTAGTCAAAGTGTGCACATCCTCTATATAGTGTACATTGTATCTGTTATGTGCAAATTTATCCATCTCCTCCTTCCCCCTCCCACCTGCTTGATTTCTGATGAATGTTATTCCCATATGTGCACATAAGTGTTGATCAATTAGCTTTGTGAGCCGGGCGCTGTGGCTCACGCCTGTAATCCTAGCTCTTGGGAGGCCGAGGCGGGCGGATTGCTCGAGGTCAGGAGTTCAAAACCAGCCTGAGCGAGACCCCGTCTCTACTATAAATAGAAAGAAATTAATTGGCCAACTGATATATATATATATAAAATTAGCCGGGCATGGTGGCACATGCCTGTAGTCCCAGCTACCCGGGAGGCTGAGGCAGAAGGATCACTCGAGCCCAGGAGTTTGAGGTTGCTGTGAGCTAGGCTGACGCCACGGCACTCACTCTAGCCCGGGCAACAAAGCGAGACTCTGTCTCAAAAAAAAAAAAAAAAAAAAAAAAAAAAAAAAAAAAAATTAGCTTTGTGAGACCCTGGTAGAAGACCTGACTAGGCCGTACCCAGACTCTTGACTCATGGAAATTGTGAGCTAATTAATACAGGTTGAGCATCCCAACCCTGAAAATCTGAAACTTTTTGAGTGTTGACATGACACTCAAAGAAAATGCTCATTGGAGCATTTTAGATTTCAAATTCAAGGTATTCAACCAAATTAAAAAGCTTCTGGTCGAGCATCTTGAGCACCTGCTGGCCATGCGGGAAAGTCTTCCTCCTCAGTCTGCTAAAATAGAGTCTTAGATAATGTAATGCAGTCATGCAAGTGACATTCCGTCACCTTTGCCATATTGGTTAGAAGGAAGTCACAAGCTCCACCACACTGGAGGGGATTGTGCAAGGCTGTGGACTATGCAGGCACCTCCTGCTGGAAGGCATATCTAGTTTTCAGCTATTATGAATATTCATGCACAAGTCTTTGTGTGAACATATACTTTCACTTCTCTTAGGTTAATACCTAGGAGTGGAATTGCTTGATCACAGGGCGGGCATATGTTTAACTTTATAAGAAAATGCCAAACAGCTTTTCAAAAAGGTTGTATAGTTTTCTGTCCCCATCGGTAATGTAATGAGAGTTCTAGCTGCTCCATATCTTTACCAATATTTGCTATTGTCTATCTTTGTCATTTTAACCACTTTCTATTGGGCATGAAATCTGCATTTTTAATGAGCTCTGTGGGTGATTCCTACACATACTCAATTACTGCTTTATAGAAGTGAGTCACAGAGAGACTGTTGAAGTCTCTCGATGACTCAGCTTTTGTTACGGGTCGCTGAGAAGTAAGTCCCCAAACCTAACTGATCAACTGACTCACAGGGACACTTTGTTTAAAACATCAATTCTGGCCGGGCGCGGTGGCTCACGCCTGTAATCCTAGCTCTTGGGAGGCCGAGGCGGGCGGATTGCTCAAGGTCAGGAGTTCAAAACCAGCCTGAGCAAGAGCGAGACCCCGTCTCTACTATAAATAGAAAGAAATTGATTGGCCAACTGATATATATATAAAAAAAAAAAAAAATTAGCCGGGCATAGTGGCGCATGCCTGTAGTCCCAGCTACTCGGGAGGCTGAGGCAGAAGGATCACTCGAGCCCAGGAGTTTGAGGTTGCTGTGAGCTAGGGTGACGCCACGGCACTCACTCTAGCCTGGACAACAAAGTGAGACTCTGTCTCAAAAAAAATAAAAAAATAAAAAAATAAAAAAATAAAACATCAATTCTGGGCCCTCCTCCTGACCTCCTGAATTAGCATCTCCACGGGTATAATTTGGGAATCTGTATTTTCCAAAAGCCTTCTAGGGGACTCTTTGAACTGCTGGGCTGAGAACAACTGCTTTACTGCTTCAAGACCCAAAAGTGTCTTTAGTGTGCTACTCTCACAGAAAATGTCTATGGAGTGGGGCTTCGACCCTGAGATGGCACCAGGGCCGTCCTGCTTTGTTAATGACATCCTTTAGTACATGAGTGCTTAAAGCTCCTTGTATCTTCTTATGTTATGACACAACTTCACAGGAGAAAAGAATTTGGGAAATTATAGCTCAGATGTTTGGCTTTGCTAATGAGACTTATTTCTCATTCAGGAAACTTTTATCTTCAAATGTAACTCAGTAATCTCAGGTCACAATGCCTCTCAATTTTCAGCTGCACACTTGAATGCTAGGAGTGAACAGTTGATGGAATGTAGACCGAGAATTTAGAGACCTCTAGCTATGCTTCTGGCTGATCTCTTCGGGATTCGCATACCTCTGCTCCTTCTACGGGAAAAAAATGAAATATCAGTGTCTCAACAACTTGTACCTAAAGGGTTTCCAAAAGGTCTGGGAAGATAGGATAAACCTATTTTTAAATAATATGCTCAATATGTTTTGTCTTCAACCTCCAAACAGCTTTTCCAGTAAAATTCTTCTAAATTTCAGTACACTGCAGAGGGTTCAAAAAAGTCTAGAAACAGAAAACAAGTACTTATTGTAGTTTTTCAGATGGATAATTGGATTCATTGCTTTAAAGTGAGAAATTCTTCACCTGAAGAGGTGTCTGGATATTGAAGAAAAATATATTGAGTGCAGTACTGGAAAATATAACTGATACGCTATTTAAAAATAAGTTTGTCCTATGCTGCCCAACTTTTCAAACACCATGTACATTGTCCGTTTAACTATCAAAGCAAGTAACGCTACTGAGATCAGTGAGGTTATACAACTTGCCCGAGGTCTCCCAACAACACAGTGGCAGAGGCGGGATTTAAACTTCAGCTACCCAAGATCCTGGCTCACCTGCTTTCTCCCTCAGGGCATCGCCTCTGCGCTGTGACCACCACACAGGGCTGTTGCAAGACAACAGCACCTTCCTGACACCTTGATCACAGCCTGATTCTACTAAGTAATGGGCCCACCTCTTAACAATGTGAGCTCCAGGAACCCGTATGAGACACCAGTGTAAGTTACGGACCCTCTCCCAGACAACCGAAATCTTGCATTCAATGTTAAGGTGTGCACTAAACCCCTGAAGTCCACCTCTGGCCCCCTTGGGGGTCATGGACCCAAGGAAAGAACCATTTCTTTTGGCTGTAAATTTCTTCAAGACAAAGTCAGAACATCGTGGGCAAGTGCTTTAGAAACTGCTGAGGGAGTGAAAGGAGTCAGTGAAACAGAGAAGAAAGAGAAAATCCTTCCAGTAGTAATGATGCTATGGAGCATAAGACACAAGAAATGATAGCTCCTTTCACTTAAAACAGAGACCACATCTTCAAAGGCACTCTCACGAGGCGATAGCTGTCGGTCCTCCACTTCCCGTCTGCCTTGTTACCCGCAGCCAGTGAGAGCATGAATGCACACACAGGTGCCCTCTGACCCCAACTCCTCCCTTGGGGGTAGAGGCACAAGGGAGGATGGGAACGTGCACTTGGGTCTCCTCCATGGGGTACCCAGGAGGCTTAAAAGTGTTACTTTCTACCTTGTATACAAGTAGAAAGTGACCTCTTCTTGGAGGTGCTGGTTATTCTTGATGTCTATTTTTTTTATTAAATATATTGCTGAGAGTCAGAATGATCTATTTTATGCATAATATCCCAGAAAAGGGGTACAATATTATACCAACCTTCAAAGCACTTTAGAGCATAGAACATTCACTCCCTTCAAGCTCTGGAATGAATTAGTATCCCTCAAATTTTCCTCCTGAATGCTCCTCGTCCCCATCTCCCTCCTGCCACCTCCCAGCATCCCCTGCTGTGCCACACACCCCCCCAAAAGGGGCTTACTGCCCCTCTGGAGAGGATTTCTGGCGGACAAAACTAAGCAATGCTCTCAGCTCACACAGACAGCTTCCATCCTTGCATGAAGCTCTCACTCACTAATGAATGCCTCCCTGGGGCTTTATGGACAGTGAAGGCAAATGCAAGACGGGGAACCAAAAAGTGAATTATTGATCACTTTGGGCACAGGCATCTTAATGAAGTGAGGATAAGCAACTAGCCCAACCCTTGGAAAGTCATTTCCAAAGCTGCATTGTTTACATCTTTAGTAAATTTATTCTGTCTTGTACTGGGTAAAGTAGACAGCTGCCCACATGAAGAGATTTTATGAGACACAAGGAGTATGTTCATTTATTCATTCAATAAACATGAGTACTTACTGTGTACTAGGTACTATGCAAAAAGTGGTGGATGCCATGAGCCTGTCACCTAATGGAAGGCACCCATGAGTGTCTGTACTGGAGAGAAACACAGGGGCCTTGGAAGCAGGTAGGAGCAGCACTGCTCTCAGGCAAGGTGCCAACAGCTGGGCCACAGGTCAAAGACTTATAAGAATTAGACTGGAAGAGTTTGTGGGGAATTGGAGGGGATAGAGAGGTCATTCTAGGCAGAAAGAGCAGAATGGGTGAAGACCCCAAGGTAGCAGTGTGCTGGGGCCTGCTTGTACCGATTGGAAGAGTTGACTGTGGCCTCTCCTCTCAACCCCATGTTCATTGATGTCACATCAATAGCTCAAAATCAGTCATGGTGAGAGTATTTACACAACAGAAATTGGCAAGCATTATCAGGATATTTTTGCCCCTGTAGAGCCAGCTGTTAAATATCTACCAACACACCTCTGCCTGGAAGTAAGAGAGAACACAGTAGTCTGGAGACAACTGCTGGAAGGTCAGCATGTCTGCTGTTCAATACTGAAACTGGTTAGTAGCAACAGGTGTGGCTGGGTGGGTCGGGGGGACCAGGTCATGAAAGTCCTCATAGGCCATGCAAAGGGATGTATTTTGGGAGTGTTGCTATCTTGCCAAAATACTTTGCAGTGGGCATCTGTTGTTTAAGCTTGCCCAACATCCATCTCTCTTTGCTCTGCAAAAGTAGGCCAGTTTTTTTGGGGGCCGGGCGCGGTGGCTCACGCCTGTAATCCTAGCACTCTGGGAGGCCGAGGCGGGTGGATTGCTCGAGGTCAGGAGTTCGAAACCAGCCTGAGCAAGAGCGAGACCCCGTCTCTACTATAAATAGAAAGAAATTAATTGGCCAACTAATATATATATAGAAAAAATTAGCCGGGCATGGTGGCGCATGCCTGTAGTCCCAGCTACTCGGGAGGCTGAGGCCGAAGGATTGCTTGAGCCCAGGAGTTTGAGGTTATTGTGAGCTAGGCTGATGCCACGGCACTCACTCTAGCCTGGGCAACAAGCGAGACTCTGTCTCAAAAAAAAAAAAAAAAAAAAAAAAAAAAAAAGTAGGCCAGCTTTCCTCTTGGGAACCATCCCTTCCTTTCTTATAGTTTCAGGGGTAGGTTCATAGCCCAACCTTGGCTAATCAAAAGTGTCTACTCTCCACAGGGAGAGAGCCAGCCTTGCGATTTGTGCTGGGACTGGAAGGAAAGAGACACAATCTTTCCACCGGGATGGCTAAGCCTGGAACTGTTGGTGACCATCTCGCCACCCAGAGCTGAGAGCCTACCTGAGTCTGAAGCCAATGGTAAGGAAAGAACACTTGAGAGACCAAAAGAGACACATTCCTGATGATGTTATTTGAACACCTTGATTCAGCTGTTCTCCAACTGGATTTCCCAGTCATATGAGACTAATACTATTCCTTTTCTGCTTCTGCCATTTTAAGTTGGATTGAAGTCTTCCAAAACTGAAACAGTCCTCATGTAGTATCCGAAACCCCAGTCTTAACTCTTTCCAATGCCTTTACTTTGTTTTTTAAACATTATCTCTTTAGAAGAGCTTCTTAAAATGAAGCTCTTACATTAAAAGAGTGAAATAGTATGGCTGGGCATGGTGGCTTACTCCTGTAATCCCAGCATTTTGGGATGCTGAGGCTGGAGGACCACTTGAGGCCAGGGTGGGCAACATAGTGAGAGCCTGTCTCAAAAAAAATAAATAGATAAAAATAAAAAAATTAGCTAGGATAGTGGCACACACCTGTACTTCCAGCTACTTGGGAGGCCAAGGTGGTGGGATGACCTAACCCTGGTATTTCAAGATGGCAGTGAGCTGTGATCATGCCACTGCACTCCAGCCTGAGTGACAGTGTGAGACCCTGCCTCTAAAACATAAAAAGTAACAATGTTATTTTAGCATGGATTAGTTAATCCACAGAGAACATGTGTGATAAATATATATAGAGAGAGAGATATATATAGATACATAGATACACACACATATCTATAGATATATAGATACACACACACACATACATATACAAATATGAATTATTAGACTCTAGCATGAACAACAGAATGCATGAGAATGGCAAGGAAATTACTGAATCATTTTATTAAGAATATTTGTTTGGTGCCTATTCACACCTAAGGTAATTACCTTAGCCCCAGCATTGAGTGAAGTACATGCAACCCCCTAATAGTCTCCTGGGCCTCAAGGGATGACAAATGGCAAATTTCTGCAACAGTGCCTTTAAGAGAAGAGAGAGGGTTGAAAGGAGATGCCTGGCCTGGCCAAGAGAGACTGCCATTCTCCAAAGAGAGGCTGCCAGTCCTTGCTAGAAACAGTGTGCTCAGCTTTGGAGCCAGGGCCATGCCACACAGGCACAGATACCATAGCACATATTCCTTGTAGAAAAAAAATAACGGGTCTCTGCTGATGCCCCAATAGTCAGGGGTCTTGGGGACTACACCAAGGCACATAGTGACTTAAGTTGTAAAATGTATTTGTAAGATTCTAGGTAGGGGAAAGCCGTGGACAGGGTCTGTGTTCTAATGTGGGCCCTATGAGCTGTGGGAGATGAGTCACTACACTAGTCAGGACCTCAGTTCTCTACCTATAAAATTCTATTTGATTTTTACTCAAATGAGTCTTCACTTTCCTCACCTGTAAACTAAAGGTGTGGGTCTCACACTGGGATTTCTGAGGTTCTTTTCAGCTCTAATGTATTTAATGCTGTCTTGTGACATTTCTCAGTATGTCAGTTGGGTCCCACTGGGAACAGAAAGGCATCTTCAGCTGGGGTTTGAAGACATATCAGTAGAGTTAAGGGAACTAGCAAGAAATGTTAAGTGTTATCTAGAGCTACCTAAACAACCACATGAAAACTTAGTGTTCTAAAACAACAATAATTATTTTCTTATTGTTTCTCATAATTCCAGAGGTTGAATGAGCTCAGCAAGGTGGTTCTCATCAGGGTGTCTCATGCAATTGTAGTCAGACATTGGCTAAAAAAAAATCATCTGAAGGTCACCCACTCACATGCCTACACCTGGATTGGGGAGGCTCAAACATTTGAGTGCTGGCAGAGGTAGGGCTCCTTTGGCAGAGTTCTGTCTCTATGTGGCCTCTCCACATGGTCACTCTTCAGGGTAACCTGGCTTCTGACATGGTGGCTGAAGGCTCCAAATGTGCATGCCCCAGAAGTGCCAAGAGGAAGCTTTATCTCCTTTTTTGACCTATCCTTGGAAGTCACATTGGGTCACTGTTACTGGCCTCCAAGTGGAGGTTTTTCCAAGTTCTTGGTGATTGTCAGGAAAAGAACTTCAGAACGCACCATGTGAGCCAAGCAAGGGACAGCTTTTTATTGAAAGTGAATGTACACTTGTGGGGAGAGTGGGCAGGCTGAAAAGAGAACAGCTGCACTAAGAGAAAGGAGTTTTAGATCGTATGTAGTTTCTCTAATAGAGGAGAGAAATATTCCAAACCAAGAGGTTGGCTTTTTCTAAGAATTTAGGTAGTAATTCCTAGAGCTGGGTTCCTTCCTGTTTTCGTAGTTTATATGGTTGTCTCAGAACTATCATGGTGATTTCAAGGGCAGAGAAATTTTAACACCACGACGTAAATGATATTGTAATTAGCCAATGTTCATGAAAGGTGACAGAGATAGCTGATCAGCCAATTGAAGCCAGTTGTTGCCTGCGATTATCAGCCCCTCTAGTTAGCTGCTGCCTGAGGGTTGTTTACTTTAATGCCAGCACCCAGTCTGCAAGCCCCTGCAGCTAGTCTCAGCCCTGTCTCCTAGTCTTCTACTCTAACATCCCTATGGACTTCTACTTGTCAAGGCCAACACAAAGTCTAGCCCAAGTTCAAGATAAGGAGACAGATTCCAACACTGGATGCAGGAGTGGCAAGATTCTGTAAGAACAGGCAGGATGGGAAATTTTATAGTGGTCATTTTGGAAAATCTGCTGCATTGAGGCTTCCAGGGTCTAACAAGAGTTACCACACCTAGCTTGACCTGAAGGTGGAGGAAACAGTGAGAGCTAGACCAGTGGAAGAAAGCAGACTGATAGGAGCCATGGTCCTGAAGGAGAAAACCACTGGCAGAGCACAGTATCTAGGGCAGGGAGAAGGTGGGGTATGAAACACCCTGACTTCTCTACTCTCTGGCTCTCTGATGTCCTGTTGATGTCTTCCATCAAGAAACTGCAGGACAAATGGATGTCATGGTGCAGTGCATAGGGGTGCCTCCCCATCCAGGGCACAGAGCAGGGCAGTGAAAGGCAGAGAATAGGTGGGGGTGGGACAGAGAATAACCAGTACATTTGCTGATGTCTTGAAATGACCATAAATGTTCACCTGAGAATTTTAAAATACAGCTCACCTACAAAAGCAGCAGCTCTTATTCTGTGGCTAATAATTCAAGTACAATTTTCAAAGTGCTGTAAGATTCTATCTAAGACTTGCTCCAGATCATGAAAATAAATTGTTTCTCTAGAACTTTCTCAAGTAAAAAAGAAACTATAACCCAAAGGAAAAATCAGGGCATACACCACTAATTTGAGGACTATGTGGAAGGAAAGGTAGTGGGTTAGAACTGAGGAAGGGCTTAAACGTCAAATGAATACATTTATTTACCTCACATATTTACATACTGCCAACTATATATTGGATGTTCTAAATATCTTTCTTAAAAATGTCAATGTGCCACAGAAATAACAATTCAAAGCCAAAAAGGAATCTGTATCTAAAAATGAAAAAAAAGTAGAAGTAGATATTATATTCTTCTAACTGATATTAATTCTTTTCTGTCAAGGGCGGAAAATAACCATCTGGCTTAAACAAAAAAGAGTATTGTTAGCCCATGCATCTGGAAAGTTCTGGTTAGAGCTGGCTTTAAGTATTGCTCAAAGGACATCCCTGACACCTAGATCTCTCTTTTGCACCTGAGGGGATAACTGTGCAGCCTCTAGAATCTGAGTGCATGGGACCAAGCCCAGCTCCTGCAATCACTTAGCACTTGTATCATCTTGGGTAGGTCAGTTGACTCAGTTTCTCCACCCATCAAGTGGGGGTAATAAAAACACTCTCCTCATAGGTTGTGAGAAGTATCTCCTACATGGGCTTTTTTTTTCATTTTCAATAAGTTATTTTATATAATAGTTCATAAGAATTACATGAGGGCATCCTAGGTAAAGAAGGATTTCAATTATTGTGGAGGAAAAAAATATATCCTAACATAAAATCTTAACCTGAGTTATGTCTGTTGGTGAATATTGCACATTCAGAAACTCTGCCAGTTGCTCTGAAAGAGGGTTCCAAGCAATGCAGCTCGCTGGGACTTGAAGAGGATTTGCTACTTTCTGATCTAATCAGGGGCAACAGACTAGTTGGGAGCCCATAGGTCATGTCAGTCCTTGGTGACAAATGGAGCAAGTGCTAGTCTTCCCCGTGTTAGCTTTCCCTGTAATCTCATGTTTGTCCTGGTATTGGCTTGGTGGGGGACTTCGAACTGAAGATCTTGCATGTTCAGCTACAGCAGTGTTTATCAAAATGTTGTCCTTGGACACTCACATCAGAATCATTCACAGTGGTTGTTTGCAGAGATGAATCTTGGTTTCTAGCCCAGAAATGCTCAATCAGAATATTTGCAAGGAATCTGCATGAACAAGTATCAGGTGATTCTTAGGTGCACCAAAGCTGAAGATCTACAGACTACATGGCATTTTTTTCTCTTATGTATTCATCATCAACTCTATTTATTAATTCATTTGTTTAACAAATATTTATTTGTGTCAGTCAGAGTCTGAGGTGCTGAGGAATAAAGTGGTGAATCAAATCAACCAAGTCGCTGCCCTCAAGAGGCTTATTTGTGGAGAGGCAACATATCATAAAACAAACAGTGTAACTTCAGATAGTGATAGCTATGGAGGAAACAGATGGGGAAATAGCTGGGGAAATAGCGATGGGGTGTCAGGGTGGGGGCAAGTGGCTCAGTGGTTTCTTTAGATTGGAGGGTCAAGAAAGGCCCAAGGTGGAGCTAACAGTTCAAATGGGATGCACGTTCTATGGTAATTTCTCCCTGGAGTATTCAGGTTCAGGATAAAAAACACACATATACATACACATGAACTTTACTCCTGTTAGACAAATCAAATGAAAAAATCCTGAATATTAGTTTAATTAAGAGAGTGTTTTAACGACACACACACATATTTCTGTCAGGCATATCACCATGGTGCCCGCCATTGTTTACAGGAACTGCCCATCCATTGCCCTTAGGCAGGAGATGGTCGGAGCCACCATGCTTTGAACCATGTGACCCTATTCCTAGGTTACAGCTGGCTGTACCCAAAGGCCAACAATCCTCAGGATTAGAAAAGGAATAGGAAAAGATAAACAGAGCCATTAAATTCTCTTCTGGAAAAGGGAATGAGGAAATACTTGGTGCAAAAGTCAGGGAGACGCAAGCTCAGGGGCTGAAAGGGAATATTGAGAGAAATTGTGCGGTACAGTTGGATCCACACAGGGCCAGAAAAATTAAGGGGAGACAGAAACTCTGAGTAGATGTGGAAGCAAAAACTATGAAAACATGGAAATAATGAGATGGAGGGCACAGACCCACCAAGAGTAGCCGGTCATGTGAATGACAGGTCACTCGTGCCACGCTGGATAAATTCCTCCTCTCCCTTTCACCTGACTCTACTCCAATTCCTGTTCTTTGCACATGTGCCTAGGATGTGTGGCTTTTCCTGGGTTCCCAAATTTTTTAAATCACCAGCAGCAGGAGCAGGAGAAGCACTGCTCCCAGCACACATTTTTTTGAAATAAATTGAATGTGTCTCTGTCACTGAAGCTATTTATAGTCTTATTTTGAATGATGTAATTGTAGCATGATTATAGCTTAAACAACAAACACACACACACACACACACTCACTCTCCCTTTTTTTGTGCCTGTTTCCTGCATGTGAGGGAAGTGAGGTGGTGTCATACTTATTCGTTTACACATCACTTCTGGAATTCCACTGTAACCACCCCACAAATAAAGGCCATCGCTCTAAAGTGCCCCTGGCACATTCTTGCTTACTTTCTACCTGGAGAGTGAGCAGGAAGACGTGCTTCTTCATGAGTCTGCAGCAGCTTTTAGAGATTTGGAGTTCATTGATCCCAAATAACAAGAATACTTTGCTGTAACTCCCCTTCTTCCTGAAGTTGATTTTTTTTTCTGATGAAATCTTATCAGTGAGCGGTTGTTCCCTAAAAATAGCTTCTGAAAGGGCTTAAGCATCGGCTACCTCCCTAAACAGAGAGAAACAGAATGTATAAATGGAAAATGCATCTAATATCAGACCCCATCCTTCATCCCTTTGAATAATATGAAAAAGCAATGTTTTGGAGCAGTGGAGATATTTAGCTTTAAAAATTAGCAAGTAATGAGCTACTCAAATAATGTTGAGTATTTTTTTTTTTTTTTTTTTACAAATCCCCCTTTGAAACAAATCAGACAGAGGTCCCTTTCACTTCCATGGGAGATTTCAGCAAAAGGAGAAAGGAGGACTTTATAAGCTCTAAACAGCCTCGAAGGCCATTCATAGACTTCCTAGCACTCTCTGCCATTTCCCAGTGATGAGGGCCCTGAATGTGGCTTCTCACTATGGTCATTGTCCCTCTTGGGCACTAGCCTGGCAGCTGAGCTCTCTGAAGCTTATAACCTTTGGGGTATGGGAAGAAGTTACCATCAGCCACGATCACAGGCTGCACAGGAAGAGATGAGCCAGGCACTGTGGCAGTGGGATGATAAAAAACATAGGGCTATTTTCACACCCTTCTGAATCCCATTTCCCATCTCCTGCGCTCTTACAGCAAGTCTGCAAAAACCCCTGCTGTGGGAACATCCAGAAAGGCACAGCTTTCTCTGCCTCCTGAAATAAGACCTATATTGCCTACTTCTTCAAAATGTCTTCATCATGCTCTATTGCTGCTGGCATTCCACTCAATTAGCTACAAAAATGCCCTGTCTTTCGGGGGACAAGTGTCATAACCAGATTCTGACTTCCCAGTACTCCACGTGCTAGTTCGCTATTTCCTCTGCTAGAAATTCTCATCCTCTTCAGGTTCTTATTTTCTCACATGTATGATGGCATGTTCTTTTCAAATTTTGCTTCTCTCTTTGAAAGGGTAATAGGTATAACTTTTAGAGCACCCCACCACTATCTTTACCATGTCCTCTGAAACATCTTTCATTGTTTTCCATCTGTGGGTGAATTTCCCAGATATCCTTTTTGGCAAGCATTCAAAACAACTCAGGATAAAGTAGTCCTAAGAATAATCCTAAAAACATGCTAATGATATTATACCTAGAGAAAATACCCTAAGAGCAGGGTCTCAAGATGTGAATGCATGAGTCTCTTTAAGGGCTTCAAAAAGTGATGTCCATCCATGCTTGACTCAATTATAATAGCTGGACAAATCTATACAGGTCCAGAGGGAAGACCCCATCTGTTATCTGTCTCTTCCTCCCATAATGTGGTCCCCTCTGTCTCTGAGCCCTGTGCTTTTTGAGATTAGAGCCTAGATGTGCTTTATAAGTAAGTATCAACTACAATTTATAATCTGGTGAACTTTGAAAAGACAGCTGCACTTGCAATATATTGCCCACCCTGTTTTAGTTAGAAATGCTTTTGGCTACAAATAACAGAAAGAATGTTATTGTGGCTTGAACCATCTTTATATTGGAGGGAGGCAGGCCCAGGGTTCAACCGGTGGCTCAAAGATGTCACAGAATTAGAGACTTCTACTATTAGGCTCAGATATCCTCAGGGAGTTGGCTTGTTTTCTGCCTGCCTTATGCCTAGTGGTCACTTGGTATCATTTCCTCACACCAGAGCAGATGGACAGAAGAGGGCTCAAGTGTTTTCTTCAAAGAGGGTCTGAATTTTTATCTAAGAATGGAAGCCAGAACTCTGTCAGAGGCCCCACTGTTAGACCAGTCACTGGTGGAGGAGAATTACACTCCTGTGACTAGAACAATTGTGATCTATCCCTGGGGCTGTAAATTAGGGTTGGGTCTTACCTTCCCTGGAATCAAGGAATCTAGTTCTTTGATGTGGGATAAGGGGCAGAGGCAGGGAGAATGGTTGTTGAGTAGGCAGCCAAAAAAGTCCACCATAACCACTAAACTCACTGATGCCTGGAAGCCAATCCCACAATTTTTTCACTGATGCTTGAACCCAACAGAGGCTCTGCCCCAGTGAAAGAAAGTTCATTATATTTTTAAGACATTTATATTCAATAAATATTTAGTTCATCATACTTTTTTGAACAATATCATATAGGAAATTGGAAACCAAGAGAAAAACATATATTTATTATGAGCAGTGGTTGGTGTGCTTTTAAATCTTTAGCCACTATTTGGGGAGGAACCTTGATTTATGGCTGCTGATTTCTGTGGTGTAAATACTCCTACCATAGTCAGTTTCAACCCACCAATGGTTTAGGAACAAACTAGCAAAATTCCTGAAAATATTAACAATCAGGTCTTATGAGCTTATACTCATCCACTCCAGCACAACACTGAACGAATCTCCTCTATACTAGTGTACTAGGCAATTGTGCTGTATACTTTTTTTCCTGTGTAATATCTCCCTTAATCTAGCACTGTAACACTTTGTAAAGTAGATACTGTCATCACATTTTATAGACGGGGGAAGCCTGGGCTGGAAGAAGTTGAGTCTTTTGCTAGTTGTAGATTACAACCTAGTTTTTTTCTGACTTTAGGTACAAACAGGAGGCCCGTGGCAGCCCAAGGCTAAGAGAGCCCCAGAAGCCGGCAATTTTACCTGAGTGCCAAAAACTACTTATTACTAGAAGCACGTGTACTGTCAACTCTTAATGCCCTTGGAGTAATAAAGGCTAAGGCAAACTGAAAGTCACCAGAAGCCTTTATTCTTGTTTTGAAGAAAAGAAAAAAGAAAAGAAAATTGTAAAGATCTCATCAGAAACATTCAAAACAGAATACCTCCTGTTCACATTGTGAATATGTTCTACATTTGAAAAGAAAGGTTAGGTCCTTCTTGTTTTTTGTGACATCAAAAAGAAAATTTTCTAAAAGCGCTCACATTGGCATTCATTCCTGCCTTTAGCTTTACACCAAGGAGCAGCTTTGCGGCTCGAGTGCATGGCGGCTGTTACAACTTGTATGTGTCCTTATCGTGGAGATATTCTGCAGCGGTGAGGCTCACTTTTCCCTTTGCCCACCTCATTTGGTTATAGTGAGGTACAATTACGGCGAAGTGAAATGTGAAAATGCTCCATAACGGTAAAGAGCTTTTTTTAAAAAAATGTAAGGCACCATTGTTTTTGTGATAACGAGCAGACTCGGCTCGGGTTGAGCTTTCTTCAATGAATCTTTCCTCAGGAGAAGAAAAACATTCTGGCTCCTTTTCCCTTTCTCCTGGTTTCGTTCATATTTCGTAATCTTTTTGCTCCTGGCCATTGACACAGCAGATTGAGACAGTCTCTTGATTCCAACTCACCAATCAGGGTTTCCATCGGGATCTGTGTCATCTACCATAGGGCAGGGACATGAGGCAACTGCTGACCCCCTTCTGAAATGTCATCACCGAGTGTGCCCAACGCCCTACCTCCACGGTCTCGAGGTAAGGACTGCTAGTCAGCAACGTCTTTCAGTGTCTCAGGCTCACTGGCCTGGTGCTCCTGGGAGGTTTTGGTGCAAGCCTAACATTCCCAGGGTGGAGTGGGTTCTGCCCAGGAGAACTCTGCTTGCACCGTTCAGAGCTAGACAAGATGCCAAAAGGACAGAAAATTTTGTTTTCCCTGACAGCAGTCAAGCTGCACTGATGTGATAAATATGGCCCATTTTCCTCCTCTCTCTCCCACTTGATCCTTGGGAAGGTCCCTCCTCTGGGGCCAGACGTGCAAACCCAGCATCCTAGGTTGTTCAACATTGCCGGTTAAAAGATGGGCTCGCTCCCCTGGTCACTGTTGCTCGACTCTGAGCGCAACGCGTTTGCTCCACTCTGCATGAACAACTGCATGGCTGCAGCGTTCTTTAAAGGAAGGAGTATATTTTTCTCGTTAAACATGAAGCCCTGCCTGCAAAATAAATAAATACTTGCCTTACTCTCAAAGTTGTCCCCTCCGGGATGTCTTGAGGCGTATACACTAGCCACAGGACGCTGCTGTCACCCTGGAGAGAGAGAAGACGCAGCGAAACTGGCCAGAAGAGAGAGCTCAGTTCAGACTGGTGGGAGCAACCACATTTCTGCCAAGAGGCAAATTCTGTTTACAAAGTAAGACATCTCCTCCCAGAGTTCCTGCTGCCTTTCCCTCCCCAGGAGCAAACTGATATTTCTGTGTACTCCGAGAAGTCGGACTTCATGGAAGCCAGCAAGACTCGGCGACCACCGAGATTGTTCCTGAAGCACCCTGTGGGCAAAGAAAGGCAGGGTTCAGAGTCAGCACCACGGTAATGTGTTTCTATGCAGACACATGGGAACAAAAACTGCTAGTCTTGTCTATGACGAGTCTCTCCTCTTCCACGCTCAGTTTCCTCTCACGGTTCTTGAGCCGTTTTCCAGTTTCAGGCTTACACCGTTTCACGGGTGCGTTATCTGGGCACATGACACGAAGTGCATAACTCAGTGAACAGTATTCTCAAGTGACCAAATATGTGACATTACAAAATCGTACCTGGATCCATTCAAGGTGCAACTTAGGGGAATGAATTTTAATGTAACAGCCCCAAAATTTCGTTGATGTGGTTTCCTATTTCACATCGAACTAGCCTTTAAGAAACTACCAATTGTTGAGTTTTGGTATAGTATCAAAGAATACCCATAATTATCTGAAAGGATTATTAAAATATTTCTCATTCTTCCAACCATATATACCAATACTATATGTATATGCTATATTTGTGTATGTGTGTGCATATATGCTATATGTGTTTATATACATATATACATGTGTATATATGCACATATGAATGCTGTATGTGTATATATGTATATTCCATATACTTCAACCAACACAGCATCTTAAAAAGATGTTATTTTTAATTGATTTAATAAATATTTTTAAATTTCTCATTTTAAACTTTTAGTGTTGTAAATATCAATAGATATCCTTATTATGAAAGCTCTTTGAGAGTCCTCAATAATTTTGAAAAGTATAAAGAAGTCCTAAGTCTGAAAAGTTGGAGGAATCTGGACTAAACAAGAACATTGGAAATAAAATAAGAAAGCAATAAAGCTGTATTAAGCAGGTGTGCCAGAACTTATCTAACCAAGCGAGCTGTTCCCTGCAGACTGTACACTGCTAAGGGCTGCTGACATCAGACCACCATTAGCACCCTGCTTCTGCAGCTTCTGTGGGACACACACACAGTCTCTTACTACTTTATAATCCACAAGGCATTTTGAACCGAAGTTAGGTTACCTAATTGTGACAACCTTGCTCATTGCAAATTAGACCTCAAAAGATTTATCCATAAATAAAATCTACCCTCAAAGGAAAAAGTCTCACTTTCTCATTAGCAAGCAAACAGTGATGAGCATTTGCCACAGACTCAACAATTCAAGTAGTGTATAGGACTTTGGAAGGTTCTAAGATGGGAAGAATTCCAGAAAGGGGTCTATTCATTTATTCCTTCATTGGAAAGATACTGACAGAGTGTCTACTATGTGTCACTTGTTGAGCTGAGTGTTGGGGGTGTGGTGCTGAGCAAAACAGACCCTGTCCCATCTCTCGCAGAGCAAGACAAGGCACTAGACAAGTACACATACAAAGGAATACTCATTGGGATAAATGCAACAAAGGAGAAGAACAGGATGCATGACGGAATACAAACAGGGGACACAGTCTTTGGTCTGGTGAGCAGGGAGGCCCCTCTGAGGAGGAAGCATGAAAATTGAGACTTGAAGGGCAAGAAGGAACCCATCGTGTACAGAAAGCGAGCGG
Source organism: Microcebus murinus (assembly GCF_040939455.1). Taxonomy (NCBI): domain Eukaryota; kingdom Metazoa; phylum Chordata; class Mammalia; order Primates; family Cheirogaleidae; genus Microcebus; species Microcebus murinus. Next base: position 30,545,539 of record NC_134111.1, read on the forward strand.
TGTTCCAGACTGGAAGCCACGGCCTTTGTGAAGGTCTTGGGTAATCCCCTTTCTGGAGGTCAGAAACATTCTGGACACACATGGCATGGTGGTTAAACACAGAAGTCTGGCTGCCTGGGTTCCAATCCCAGCTCTACCAACCAGCTGGCTGCCTGACCTTATGGAAACCACTCAACCCTTCTAGGTCTTGATATTTCCATCTATAAAATAGGAAAAGTAGTATTCTTTTATATATGAGTACTTCCTGTGGATTACATGAGATAATTCATGCAAAGTGCTAGGCCTATAGAAGAATAAATAAATAAATATCAGCGCTATAATACTGGTTTGCAAGAACTTGGGATGGTTGGCCTTGGCCACACTGAAGTGTTCTGAGGACAGTGTCCTGAACTTGGTTTAGCATCAGGCCCCAGCTGGTCCTGGTTATGATATAGGAATGGTGCATATCAAGAGCCAAGATAGTGTCAAGAATGCCAAACAAGATTGGAAGACATATATTGTTGAGAAAAGCAGTTATCAAAACTTGTAATTCACATGTACACTAGGGCTAGAGTTTGCAGAAGGGACTCGTCAAAGGCACAGATGACAGGCGGAGGCTGAGGTTATGGACAGAAAAGAGTGCCAAGCAGTGAGCAGGACAGATGGGAGCATGGGCGACAAGCCCAGATCAGGACTCGAGAGATGATGGACAGGCAGGAGCCAGGGCTTGGTCTCAGCAACTGCAATCATCCCCAGTAGGCTTTGTTGAAAAGGCGTCTGTTTGTAGGTGTGACCACCACCCCATTTATTAAATGTTTGGGACTCTTAGTATGTTGAGCTGGGCTGCACGTCTTCATCCATAAACCCTCCACATTGCCCTTCATGAAAGTGTTCTCTCTTCCTGGAAAATGTGAGGTGAGGGTGAGGGAGTTCACCTAGGCATCACGTTGAGGCTAGTAGCTTGGATTTCCCATTTTCTTTATACTCTCCTCCTGGAAAGGGGGTCCCTGTCCAAATGGCCATCTGTCCTTTGTTTCCTGTAGCCTGCATAAAAGCTGAGATGACTTGGGGTTTCCATCCAAACAGCTTCATATTCAAATACAACATTGGGAAGCAATTTAAATCTTTTCTTAGGTGTTTCAGAAAATTCCAAAGGGGAGAGGTATAATAGTGCCTGATGCACGGACAGACACCCTAACTTTCCTTTTCATCCATCTGTTGCCCCAAGGTCCTCTCATCCCAAGGGTTTCTGCTTCTCTCTGTGGCCTCCCACCAAAACAAAAACAAAAACTAAACAACATAACTTCCTCAAACTCTCACTCATATCGCGGGCCATGATGGGTCTTCTCATTCCTGCCTCTTTTAGTTCCTTCATAGCAAAAGTGAAGGAGAATCAAGTTGACTAATGAGGGAAGAAAAAAATGCGAAGGAGAAAGCTCATAGTGATATTGTGTGATCCCATCACACCCCTAAAAGAGAAGGGCAGAGGTACAGTTCAGTTTTATTCAATCAATCTCTCCCATGCAGCCACGCTCAAGAGTGTAACAGAGGGCTTGGAAGCTGGTACTGGCCTGGCTTTTAGTCTGGACCACTATGATGACTATGAAAATTATCAAGTCTCTGAGACAAGCTGTGTAGGATTTGTCTGTTCTGTCGCCTTTCAAAGTACATACCATCGCCCAGCAAAAAACTATGTCACAAAATCAATGTTCTTTTACAAATTGTTGGTGTTAAGTCTGAAATAAGGTTATAGTCCCCCCTCTGGAAGAGGTGTGTAATGAAACTGCGCTGGCTATTTTCTGCCGCCCCTCCCTCCTGTTTGCACCTTTCTCCTCCCTGCCCTGGGCCTCAGGGCCTCACCTTTGTGCAGGGAATCAGCAGACAACTTTGCTGGCCCGGGGACTTCACTGCTACCAATGAGGAGTAACCATAGATGTGGGGTGAGGGGAGTGAAGAAATTGGTTATTGATTTATTTTTTGTGCTCTCTCATCACCTGGTCACTGCATCCCTCTTCTGAAGGTCACAGCTCACTGCAGGCAGCCCCCTCTGCCTATTAATCTCTCTCTCTCTCTCTCTCTCTCTCTCTCTCTCTCTCTCTCTCTCTCTCTCTCTCTCTCTCTCCAGGACTAGTGGTGACAAGACTGCCCTCACTGTTACCAGATCCTAGATATGGCACTATCTTTGAGGTTTCCAAACACTCCATAAACAATCCGGTATCAAGTCTACCTTTTTCCTGCCCAGGCCCAGACTCTAATACCCTCAAACAAACAAACACATTAAAACAAAAGCAGTTTAGAGCAAGAAAAAAATGAGAACAATTTAAGATCCCCTTATTTAGAAAAGGTGTTGATAGCGGAGAGATAAGAGGAAACAGGTTAGTTCCTATTTTGTTTACGTCTTCATGAAGGAGAATGATCTGTTATTCATTCCTTAAAAGAAAGAAAAAAATGTTTACTTTGTTTCCAATTTAGCAACAGACACAGAGCACATCAGCAGCCAGAAGCAGACGTCCCATATACTCCTCTGGCTCGCCCTGAGTTCCCTCAGGACCACAGCTGCCACCACTACTTTTCATGCCGGTGGAGTCTTGCCATCTAAACCTGGTGTTGGAAAGTCCTCCCTGTAGTCCAGACATTGCATGAGCCTCAGCTCCTCTGGGGTGTCAGCCTCCGTGTCACAATTCTTGCAGATGCAAACATGCATCTGTGTCCATCCCTTCATCTCCCCAAAGACTTTCCTGCCACATTAGTTTCACAGCTGCTCTCCACTGTCCCCCAATTTACACAGAAAGAGCACTATTAAAAGTTCCCATCCCTCTCAAACTACACAGCTTCTTAGATACCTCTGGCCAGTGGCTCACATCTATGTTTTCTCTGGATTTTTTTAAATGTTGCTCTTGAGGGCAGGAATCATACCATTTGTTTATAGGGTATCTAATATGAACCAGATCCTGTGCTAAGGGCAAGGCATAGAACAGTGAGCAAAACAGACCCAGCTTCGACTTTCATGGCTCTTATAGCCTAGGAGAAATACAATAAGTATGCTGATAAATGTATAATTGCAAACCTTGATATGTACCATGAGGGAATGGTATGCAATGTAGTCAGAACATGTAAAAGGCTATTTGATCTCCTCTGAGGGGTTAAGAAAGGCTTCCATGAAGTGGTGACATATTAGCTAAAAGCTGAAGGATGAGCAAGAATCAATTGGTTCAGTGACTCTTAACAAGGGCTGATTTTGTCCTCCAGGGGACATTTGGCAATGTCTGGAGACATTTTTTAGTTGTCCCCACTTGGGGATGCTACTGGCATCTAGTGGGTAGAGGCAAGGATGCTGCTAAACATCCTAAGATGCACTTGGAAAGCCCCTCATGACAAAGAATTATCTGATCCCAAATGTCAATTGTACCATGGTTGAGAAAACATAACTAGGAATTAATAAATGATTCCAGCTAGAGAGAAGAATATACAAAGACATAGCCCCACACCTAGCCTGGCATAGAAAGGCATCCCATATTGAACTGTAATTTCTGGTTTAAAGTGGTTGGGATATCACCTCCTATTTTTCTTTTCTGCCATAACTTCTGTTGGGTAAAATTGTGTTTTACAAGGCAGAGGTGGGAATGCATATGACAAAACCATTTCTCTCCAAAAATGCATGTGTCACGGCAAGCTCGACTCAAGCAAGAGAGTGAAATATAGCTGATGGATGTGAGGATTTTTCTTTCACTCTAGGTGAATGTTGCTTGAAAATAGAAAATGGTCTTCTCATCTCAACCAGTAATATGACTCCCTAAAAGAGAACATCTGGCCGGGCGCTGTGGCTCACGCCTGTAATCCTAGCTCTTGGGAGGCCGAGGCGGGCGGATTGCTCAAGGTCAGGAGTTCAAAACCAGCCTGAGCAAGAGCGAGACCCCGTCTCTACTATAAATAGAAAGAAATTAATTGGCCAACTGATATATATATAAAAAAATTAGCCGGGCATGGTGGCGCATGCCTGTAGTCCCAGCTACCCGGGAGGCTGAGGCAGAAGGATCACTCGAGCCCAGGAGTTTGAGGTTGCTGTGAGCTAGGCTGACGCCACGGCACTCACTCTAGCCTGGGCAACAAAGTGAGACTCTGTCTCAAAAAAAAAAAAAAAAAAAGAGAACATCTGTGGTTGGGGTCCCCATATGATGACCTGGGTTAAGCTGAAATGGAAATTATGGCTTTCAGGAACTGAATAGAATAGGGACCAGGAGAAAGGGTGAAAGGGAACTAAGATTTGTATGGTACTTTCTAAAGTCAAGGCCTGTAGCTACATCATTCCTTCATTTAACAAGTATTTATTGGGCTTCACTGTCCTAGATGCCAGGGCTTGGAAAAATAAAAGACTCAGGATCCAGTGAGGAGACAGATGAGCAAACAAACAATGATAACACAATATGAATAATGCTCCAGTAGAGTTAATTTTGCATGAAGTGCTGAGAATAGGCCTGACTCGATGGTGACCGAGGTGGGGGGAGGCTGGGAAAGCGTCACTGTCAGGGTGCCTTCATGGAAAAGGGGTTGATAAATAGGAGATTTGAAGGTGGAATATAAGGATATTGAGCAGAAAGTCCAGGGAACAACATATGAAAGGAGAAGGAAATCGTGAAATAGCATGGCCTGCTTGGAGCATAGTGGGTGTCTGCTATGACATAAAGGGTGTGGACATCAGCAGGGATGGGGAGAAGTGGTGGGGGTGAATTTGTGGAGAGCTGTATGCCATGCTAAGGGAGCCAAGGAAAGGCAAAAATAGATTTGCACGTTCAAAATGACCCTTCTGGCATCACATGGGGACTGGATGGGAGGAAGGAAAGATTGGGCAAGAATGTTAATTGAGGAGACTGCTGCAGTTAGGAAACCAGTAGGAGTCCAAACAAAAGTATCTGAACATGGAGAAATGGTGCCCCAATAGAGAGAAGTGAGCGAGTGGGCCATAGGAATAAAAAGACCACCACATCACCAGGAATTCATTTTGTCTTTATTTTGAATGGTTTTCATTTTGCAAAAAAAAAAAAAGAAAAATCTGTTAATGATAGCCCAAAAGTTAAGCATAAAAGAAAAACCGACAAATTTAGAGCTAATGACAGTTCAACTTCTACTGAAGGTCCTTTCAGACACTGTCTGGTATAAATGTACTTACCTTGAGTCAATTTAAATCATTTTCACCTGTGTGAAGAGGGGATTAATTTTAATCTGAAGTGAGGAGTGGATTCTGGGACCAAGACCAGGATTGAGTTTAATTCTTTAGGAATCAGTGGAGCTGGGAGGAATGACTTAGTATGGGCCTGAGAGTGGTAGTTGTGAGAACAAGTAATCTGAAATGGTGGCCCCAATGTTCAGGCAAGAGGACATACCTTTCAGCCTGCATAAAGAGGAAAACAGGGAAATCTGAGAAGTTATGCTTAAAGCTGAATCTGTAGCAAGATGATTTAATAAAGTGAGTTATGAGTGTGTAATTTACAAAATGTGTATATAGCCAGTGTATCAGATTACCTTACATTGTGTAAAAGAAGTAACTAGACTTTCCCTAGGAAGAATGGGGAAATCTTTTTTTTTTTTTTTTTTAATCACACCTCGTCCCCCAGAATGGGAAATCTTGATGAAGGACCTTGCTTGGTCTGATGCAGGTGACTCATGCAAACTCCTTAGCTTGATATTCAAGGTTTTTCATAGTTGGGCCCTAACCTACCAATAAAAACTCCTTATACTTGTGTCTTAGTCTATTTGTTCTGCTGTAACAAAATATCTGAGACGGGGTAGTTTATAAAGAGTAGAAATGTATTTGCCACAGTTCTGGATGCTGGGAAATCCAAAACCAAAGTGCTGGCAGGTTTTGTGTCTGGTAAGTGCTCTCTCTCTGCTTCCAAGATGGTGCCTTATTTCTGTATACTCTCTGTAGGGAACAAACTCTGTGTCTTTACAAGGTAGAAGAGACAAAAGGGAATGAATCCACTCTCTTAAGCCCTCTTATGAGTGCTCTAATTCCATCCATGAGAGCTCTGCTATCTGGACTTAATCACCTTCTACAGGCCCCACCTTTTACTATTAATACTATCACATTGACAATTAAGATTTAACACTTGAATTTTGAGGGACATTCAGACCATAGCAGCTTGCACAGCTTTTTTTGGTTTATGTAGCATTTTAACACACTTTCCTATATTTTATACTCACAATAACTTTGTGAATTGTGGAGTTGGCAGGCAGTTGTTCTGCCACCTGCGATAATGAAAACTGAGAATGAGAGAAACTAAGTACTTTGACTAAAGAGCCATTAATTGGTGGAAACAGGACTGGAAGCTTGGTTGACTTGTGTCCTAGATCTTTGTACTCACCATAGTCCATCCTTCAGATTTCTGATCCTGGAATGCATCCTATCGTTCCTCCCTTCATATGTTTGCTCACACATTTCTTTCTGTCAAGAATGAACTTCTTGCCCCATTTCCACCTGTTCACATCTTTCTCAAGGCTCAGACAGTATTTCCTCCCTAGAGCTTTCTTTGACATATTCCCAAGCCCATGAACCAGAAATGGTCTCTCCATAGTTTCTCTCTTAATTGCATTTTTTGGTGTCTTTCTCTCAAGATTACTTTCACATTCTATGTTGCACCATAGTTAACTGTATAAACGTTTTATCTCTTCTACTAAGCAGTGTACACTGACAGCAGATACTTTGTTATCTTTGAACTCTCATAGCACTTTGTAGAAAGCAGAAAGAATAGAGGGCATTACTGAATGTTTGAATGAATGAATGAATGAATAAAGCGAGAAAGGTGGAAGTCCCAGGGACATGATCTTTGGAAAAGAAATGTTTGTAACACTCTCCCTTACCAATATTTCCTCTTTATTCCAGGACTGAGAGCAGAAAAATGCTCTAGAAAAGCTCAGAGATGCTCAGCCACTATATTTTATGTTTAGTATTTATGGAGGGGTCACTAAATTTCTTACATAAAGTCAACCAAGCTTAGAGCATCAAACTTGGGTCAAGATATTCGGTAAACCAGTGTCATGTTCAGGAGCCTGGACCTTCAACTTGCATCACCTTTGATTTAGAACAATAACTCTAGGGTCAGGATGGGGACAGTCTTTGACTGAATTTCCTAGGGTTCCTTCCCACTGCTTCCTATTTTCACCTTCCTCAGTGCACAGGTAGAAGTTCCACTGGGAAGGTTTACCCACCAACAATGGCCTCCTGGGTTTGATAGATGGACAAAGAAAATGTGTATAGTGCAGTGAGGCATAGATGTTGCTATTAGCTCCACAAGACACCAGGAAATGGATCTAGAATTTATACCTTGGCTTTCCTCTCTATGATTTTTAGTGAGTGGTCCCTAAATTTATTTCCTGCTCTTTCTATTGGCTACATTCTATCAGTTACATTAAATGTTCAAACAAAAACAATATAGAATTAAACTCAATAGTAACAACAAAACCCAATTTAAAAACGGGAAAAGGACTTGAATAGACATTTTACCAAAGAAGATATGCAAATGGCCAATAAGCATACAAAAAGATGTATGATGATGATTAGTGACAGTGATTCCCCAAAAAGTTAAAAATGTAATTACCACATGACCCAGCAATTTCACTTCTGGTATATATAGCCAAAAGAATTGAAAGCAGGGTCTCAAAGAGATATTTGTATACCCATCTTAATAGCAGCATTTTTCACAATAGTCAAGAGGTGAAAGCCACCCAAATGTCTATGACAGATGAATGGATAAATAAAATGTGGTATATGGATACAATGGAATATTATTTGGCCTTAAAAAAGGGAAATTTTGACACATTCTACAACATGGATGAACATGGAGGATATTATGCTAAGTGAAATAATCAGACACATAAAGACAAACACGGTATAATTCCACTTACACGAGGTATCTAGAGTAGTAAAATTCATAGAAAATAGAATGGTGGTTGCTAGGGTGGTTGCTAGGACCTGGGGGAGGGGAAGATGGGGAGTTGCTGTTTGATGGGTATAGACTTTCAACTTTGCAAGATGAAAAAGTTCTGGACATGGGTTGCACAACAATGTGAACATATTTAATGATACTGAACTTTAACACTTTAAAATGGTTAAGATGGTAAATTTTATGTTATGTGTATTTTACCAAAATAAAAAATAAAAACAACAATGACAACAAAACTCAATATAGAACTCTATGAAATCCAAAAAAATTCAGACTGTTGTTAATTTTTCTGATTGACTTCTCTGTCTGGGTAGATGATAGAAGTAGAAGGCTAATATTCTTACTAATTTAGTTAATTGAGTATAAAAAGTAACACCTGCTTTATAGATCCTGAATAACTCTCTATTCAATAGCACTTAATTCACTACCAATACCAGGTTTAGTTTAGAAAAGGAAAGGTATGTGTATGTCTTGCAAGGGGTGAGAAGAAACATTTCAAATTTCATGAATTGCAATCAAATACAAGGTGACCAGTGCAAAAAACATGGGTCAATAATACGGATTTTTAAAGATTATTACTGGAGTGAGTAAATGAGGCCAAAGTCCATGACTTTCTTGCTCACCATTCCATGATCGGCTCCTAGGTTAGGCTATAGAAGGTATTCAATAATTACTTATTAAATGAATTTAAAGTGCCTGGGATGGTACCTGGTAATGAGATTGTCCCCTAAGTGTCAGTTTCCTCCCTTCTCACACCCTGTCTGCAGCTTCCCTCTTCTCTTCCTTCCTTCTGTGGAATTTTACCCTAAAGGCTGATACTTTGTGCATAAGAAAAAAGATTTTCTGTCCTAAGAACATTGTATGCCTTAAATCTATATTATATTCTCATCTTTTTTTTTTTTTTTTTTTTTTTTTTTTTTTGAGCCAGAGTCTCGCTTTGTTGCCCAGGCTAGAGTGAGTGCCGTGGCGTCAGCCTAGCTCACAGCAACCTCAAACTCCTGGGCTCGAGCGATCCTTCTGCCTCAGCCTCCCTGGTAGCTGGGACTACAGGCATGTGCCACCATGCCCGGCTAATTTTTTATATATATATATATCAGTTGGCCAATTGATTTCTTTCTATTTATAGTAGAGACGGGGTCTCGCTCTTGCTCAGGCTGGTTTTGAACTCCTGACCTTGAGCAATCCGCCCGCCTCGGCCTCCCAAGAGCTAGGATTACAGGCGTGAGCCACAGCGCCCGGCCTATTCTCATCTTTTTTAATAAGCATTCAGAAAAAAATTAAAAGTATTTTTCGTTATGTTATTCAAGGGGCACACATATTAATGCAATATGGATTGTGTTAATAATAAACTCATATTTTAACCCATTCGAAGTTTTTAATTTCTGAAAAAAGCTTTCTGATAGTTTCTTTAAAAAGATAATTGTGGTAAAAGATATATTCTTGGCAATAAGGAAATTTAAGAAACCAGTAGTTTAATTTAAAACATTAACTTGTTTTTCAGTTTACATTTTACCATGGAGATTACCTTTGATTATGGTCTAATAAAAACAGTAGGAAACATGGCAGCCCTTTAATTCTGATTCAAAATATTACTAGTTTTAATATTTTTAAGGACAAAAATTACTTATTCTGGATGCTAAAAACTTTACCATTCACACCTGGCCCTGTTTATCCTGAAGCATTATAAAAGAGCAATATGACTTCTTTTGATTCTATGTAATTTTAGAACTGAAATGAGCATTGTAGATAACCCCTCACACTAACAGTTGAGGAAAATGAGAGTGGAGAGGCTGCACAATTTGTCCAAGATCCCAAGGTTAGCTAATGCCAGGGCCAGGTGTGGATACGAGGTTCTTCAAACTATATTGCTGCACCCATGTTTGAAAAACAGTCCGTGGTAGAAATAAACAAAAGCAAATGGCCAGAAAATAAATGAAGATTAGGGTAGAGGGCAAAGGGAAGAGATAAGAGCTAATACTGGAGTTTCATTATTTACAAAGACCGTTGTTGAGAAATTAAGATAATAATTTCCCAGGTTTGCTATAAGTATTTTAAACATGGGATCTTTTAGTAGGTGCAACCAAACTTGGACTGTTGCAGGCCCATTCCAAGATCTCTGCCTGTCTTCTCTTGGCTCCGGGGACCTCCCCCCATAAAACATGACTAAGAAATTAGGTGGCACAACCTGTGTGCTACAATTCAAGGGGCACAAGGAATATAGTGAGACCATGTACCGATTTGGAATATGGCTTGAGGATTGTGAAATTGACAGGATTTGCTTTTTTTCATAACTCTCTAACCAACTTCCTTATCCCTATAACCACCCTTCCCTCCACCCCAACCTGGCATCTTCCGGCCCACACCTAGAGAAAAAAAAAAACAAGGGAGGGAGATAGAGCCAAAGAAAGAAAGGAGACAGGAGACATAGGAAAAAACAGAGGAAGATGAAAATTAAAGAAAAGAAAAGAAACCAACGGATGAAACTGTGTAAAATATTCTGATGCAGAATCGCCTGGCATATTTGTCAAATGTATATTTCTGGGCCACATTCCAGACCAACCAAATTGGAATCTATGGGAGTAGCATCAATTAAAAGTAAATAAAAGGCTTTTTGATAAAATAATTACTCCCCTTTCCATTAATTTGATTTCAAATTTTGCTATTTTGATTTTAAATTTGCAAATCCATTTGCTTCTTTAAAGCTGACAAAAAAGAAATATTCCAGTTATTTGCCTAAAAGGCTTTTCTTCTTTATTGTACACAACGGTTGATAGTTACTTTACATGAAGAAGAAGTTGGCGTATTTTCACACACATCAAAGCAGCTCAGGGACATAGCACCTTCCATCAAGAGGATCTGCTCTAACGAGAGTAGCAGAATAATGTCAAATGCGTTTTCTTCTGCCACAGCCACAGGGGATGTGGATACAGGAAAATCCACACTCCACACAAGACAGGGTGCTCCTTGTCTTTACCCTCAGGTCCGTTTGTTAGGAGGTTTTCTAAATTACAGGTCTTTCTTTTGTTCATCAGTAGGCTTTTTCTTATCAGCACTGGCTAAAGTTAGAAAACTGCCTGCCATGTTAGCAGCAGTCCCATTGGGAGGTCCTAGCACATTCTGACTGCAGGGCCAAATCTGTTTTCACTGTGTCTGTGGTCAAATTTCTCCCTGGTAGAGCTTGCTGTGCTAAATGACCTTCTGCAGGGTGTGTACTCCTCACTGCACATGTGGAGTTAGGTATGATATCATGTGTCCCCATCAAGCTGTTCCTCCTGCAGGGATGATAGTTGCAGCTCAGATGCATGCAAGTTGCTTGGTGTATTAGTCATGGCCATGTTAGGAATCCATTCTGAAGAGGGCCTGCTGGGTAGCGATCATGTCGTCTAACCATATTGAATGGTGCCTACTGAGCAAGTGATCATGTTGTGTATCCATGTCTAGCTGGGCCTGCCGTGATAGTGATCATGTTGTCTAACCATATTGAACGGTGCAGTGCCTACTGGGTAAGTGATCTATTTAATATGTCTAGCTGGGCCTGCTGGGTAGCGATCATGTTGTCTAACCATATTGAACGGCTCCTACTGGGCAAGTGATCATGTTGTGTATCCATGTCTAGCTGGGCCTGCTGTGATAGTGATCATGTTGTGTGTAATTGCATGGCTACCCTGGGAATTTATTGCTATAGATCAGGCTAGAGGGCAGAGGAGAAGCCAATAATTGTGCTTGCTCTGGGCTGTTAGCTGTACTATTTAGAGCAAGAATCAGCTTCTAGGGTGGGAAACAAATTTGATCTGGGGATGAAAACAAAGCTGACATTCTCAATTCTTAAGCATTTAGGGGAAATTCCCTCTCTTTTGTTTCATGTAATGGCAAATTATTTGTAATTAGGATAAGGTGATTCTAAAAGTGATAAACTTCTATATGGACTTAAAGACTATATTAAAAGTAATATATGAAATCAAGCTTAATTCAAGGACAAACAGAATGACTTCAGAGCTGTTCATAAATTCATAAAAATAATAAACAATAAAATATCTTGTCAGAGAACACAGAGCCAGGTAGGATGTTTATTGTTCTTTTCTGGCTAAACTCTTATTTGGAGAATTTTCTCACCTCTCAGGAGTCAGGAATGCTTGCTAAAATCAAGGCTACCAAACTTATATTCCAATATTTTCCCTCTTAATTAAATTATATTAATGGATAGTAAAGAGGGGAGAAGGTCAGTTAGTAATGGGCCTGGTCTAACCAGCACACCGATATATACACATCCAAATTAGTGTGATCCTTCAAGCTGGAGACTTGGGCCAGTTTACTGTATTTTGGGAACTTTTCTTTTGTAATGGCTTTCAAAGTTAGTTTACAAATTACACAAGCTAATCAGTGTTAACACCTCCTTCCTTTATGACCCTCCCAAAAAGAAGAACATCTACTCAAATGGCTCATTCACTTTAGTCAGCAGGCTTGACTCTGAGCAATGTCTGGCTCTTTACAAAAACCAAGGTGGTGTGTAGAAGAAGATATATTAGGGTGTATATATCCTGACAGATTTGTAGAAAACAACCAAACATTTTCAAACACCGCTTGTAAATTCTCTTGGGAGCTGTCCCAGTATGTTATAGATGTTATGACTCCTGCTAATATCACTTATGATATCACTTGTGAACATGGTAGCCTTATTTTACAGGTGTATATAAACTCAGACACAGCCAGCTTGCAGATTATGATGGGATTGTTCATGGGTAAGTAGCCAATCTCTTTCTGATTTTGAACAGCTGCTGTTCAGACAGAAACTTAAATTTATAAAATTAGCTTCAGAATTTTTTAAAATGAGAGGAGAACGGAAGGAGGGAAGAAAAGAGTGAGAGGAAAGAAGGAAGGAAAGGCAGGATCCCTCTCCTCAAATCTGATCTTGAGGTCATGTGATTCAGAGAACTTTTGTGAAATGAGAAACAAATCTGACTTTTCAGAGAATCTGGTTAAATATATTAGCCATACATTACTTAACATATATTAACCTATTCTATTTAGATATAAATATGTCTCTCCTTAATAAAGATATGAACATCCCCATTTTGAAGGATCTAACGTTATCTCTTTGGCAGGTAGTTCTTCTACCTGCCTGGTAGTTGATGAGATCCTACAGGGCCAGGGAATGAGCTGGTAGGGGGAAGGCAGGGGATATGTTTAGTTTAGTTTTAAATGAAAGAATTTAAAATGAACCATAAACCAAAGTAGAAACTGAAGATTTCACCTTACGTGTACTATAGTTGTAATGCTATCTAATTTTAATCAGCTCAAGTCATGTATCTAAAAAGGCAGAGGGAAGGAAAAGAAACAGTAGTTTTAATGTTGATTGGGCCTCTACTATTTGTGTGGCATCGTGTTAACCAATTTGTATCATGTTATTTCTTTTACTTCTCCTTCTTTTAAGGCGCCTGTGAGATAGACACATTATATCCATTTCACAAAGTCACAGAAGTGCACAGAGGTTAAGCAATTTAACAAGGGTCATAGAATACGCTGAGACCAGCTTTGTCTCTCTCCAAAGCCAATGTGGGCTCTATTACTGGACTTTAATTCTTTAAAATGAGTTTTTAAATCATCTATCTAAAATAATAATAATAGCTATTATTATTATTTAACCAATACAGAGAGGTTTATAAAGTGAAAAGTAGCATTTCTCTATCACCATCCTTTTCCTGCAATCTCATTTCCCTCACTAAGGGGAATATTTTGGCAAAATATTCCAGACTTATCTCTATGCCTAAAATAGGTTTCAAATGTTGTTTTCTTTGTTATTCACTCAGGCACATTTTAGTGACTGGAGCTATTTCATACATGAGCTGAAACATACTATTTAGACCATTTCATCCTCATGAAACGAGAAGTAGTAGGAGAAGGACCATAAAAGTCACTATGGGCTTCAAGCAGCAAGCTCCAGAACAAGCTATAGCTGCCCCCAAACCTAGAGGGAGGCATCATTGTGGTGGTGGAAACTGATCCCCAAACTGACATCCACTTTTGGAGTCTTTTTGTCCATGTAGATCCCTTTAAGTTACCCTAAATGGCAGGTCTGGGTCATCTTTAGGTTTGGGCCTGTGTCCCAGCCCTAGAGGGGAGCACTGAATGCTAGGAGGACTGTGGGACTGGGTAAGTGTGAAAGATGGGAACTTGATACATAAGTGTCCCCTTTATGGCTTTGAGGAGGAAGAGGTGATGTTCTCCTTTAAAACAAGACATGCTGAAAGTCAATTTCCTTCAAAACCAGCCTTGACACAGCCTGCCGGGCTACCAAGCTACCCACGGCAGCAGTTAGAGACAGCACTGCCCTCTTTCTAAGTGAAGCACAACGTAACACTGGAGGCAGAGTCACAGCTAGAAAACAAAGCTGGCAAACACCTATTGCCGTCAACTGGAGGACAACCTTCACGTGGATAGAGGGTATGAGAACACCCTTTCTTCACTGTCCCCACCCCTCAATGCCATCTAACCTGAGATAGCAATGCACACCTTATTTATACAAAGATCAAATTACCTCTTGGCCTTGCCAGTGGATACACCTTTAGCTCACTGCTAGGGCAAGAGGGACAGCTTTCTATTCAGGCACTGGTTCTTGTTAAGTTCCTTTCTTTCCAGAAAAGAATGTTAACTCTATCCTCTACAACAGTGGTCCTTAACCTTTTTGGCACCAGAAATCCAGGTTCATGGAAGACAATTTTTCCATGGACTGTGGGGTGAGGATGGGAGTAGGGTGTGGAGCTCAGGCAGTGATGTGGGACCCCATTTCCTAACAGGCCACGGACTGAGGGGTTGGGGACTGAAGCTCTACAACATAGTCATTTAAGGCATATGGGCCTTCTCTTAATTGGACATTTGGAAGAATTACACTTTAGGCAATTGTAATAGACCACAATTGTAAGCTCTCAGCAGCACAGTTTATCAGGAGACAGTAGAGAGAAAAACACTATTCAGGGAAGATTGCCTGGAGGCCTGGGTGTCCACTTATATTCCTGGATCTGCATGGGGTGGGGCTCATTAATCTCTGTAGAATCACTTGTGCTCAATTACATATAATGCCATCAGGCTATCAGTTTATGTGGAGGGTCACTATATGAAACAGCCCTAGGATGACTCCTTTGTGTAAGGATACTGTTGTGTTATCTGTTATATCACCTAGTTGCTCTACTTATGAAGACTCTTGGACATTGCTATTAGGACCAGGCAATCGTAAATCTCCTGAACAATCATTTTATCTAAAGGACATTGCAAACTGTGAAGATGACAATGTTTCCTAGTTTCATTTTACTAAAAATTTTAGAGCCCAAATGCTCTCCTAGCATATTTTTGGAACTCTCCAAAGCCACCTGAAATCCTTTCTGAAACAAGGTGAGGGGTGTGGGTGAGCCAGTCAATATCTAGGCAGTGTGTTTTATTATATTCCAATAGTTTCTGTTTCTTCCTCTTGCCTCACCTTTAGTAGCTGAGGAAAGACAAGTAAATCTGTCTTCTAATTTGGTGAAACAGTGTTGCTTTCCTTTCTGCCTCCTGACAAGTCACTTTGGAATTTAGAGGGCTCTCAATATGCTAATACCAGAAACTTTTCTCAGGAAACAGGCTATTTTGTTCTAGGGGACAACAAAGGTAAGATCAACAAGACATGGTTGTTACTAAATCAATTCACCCATTTTCTTTAATTTAGGATTCTAGCTGCATACTCTATTCACAAATCTGTGCTTATAAACATGAGACCTTTGCTGGAAGGAGAGATTAAAAAAATAAAATAAAAATAGATGGGGGGACCCACAATGAGATAGCAACCCAGGTTTCCTAACAATGGATTCCTCTTAACTAACACTGTGGACCCCAGGAAGTTCGATTCTGAGTCTGCTTATTGTCTGAGATGTGCCAGCAAGTCAGTAAGACTAATCTGCCTTCACAGGGACACAAACAACCTTCCAAGTTACTTTTCAGAGATGCTTGAGAAAAGAATGTGCCAGTGGAGGAGGCAGCTGAGAAGAATAAACATTTCAGGAGACCTGAAGCAACAGTGGGTGTGCACCTGTGACCCCTCCCCCCACCAGCAGCAGGGTCTCCATTCCAACTGCCTATTGAAAATAATATGAAAAAGGTCCAGCTAGTTCCATATATGTAACAGTGGCTTCAGCTGAATGATAGCTGTGCTGAATTTAGAGCAGGTTTCCTCCAAGTATGGAATTTCTCAAGGGCAAGGTAGTTGGATTGGAAAGGATCCTATTTTACCTCCCCTAGCCTTGCTCCAACAATTGTATTTCCCTGTTTCAAACTCAGCCATTTTCCAAGCCTCTCTACCATGTACTTTACTAAAATAAGCAGGATCATATTTATTAGCTCAATGGAACCTAGTGCCTCTCAGAAATCCAAAATTCTGAAATTAAATCTACACAGCTCACTTGCTGTTTGGATGCAGATAACTTCCAAATCAGATTCATTAGCTTCGTCACAAGAGCTGTACTTGTTTTTGGTATCCCCATCCAAAAGCCTGAGCGAGTGGCGTCAGTCTGGTCCAAGTGCGGAGCCTTGGATGTGTTTTTCAGTCAGGGGTGGGGCAACACATGGGACAGACTGTCGGTGGGATTCAAAATTGAGCGCTGTGGACCCTCTGGAGCTGTGTTTTCAAATCTGTTTCCTTCAATTACATCTGTTTCGTTTTTTCTTAGTTAATAAAAAACAGAGCTTTCAGGCTGATTGTTTTTGAGTCTATCTGGATCCTTTGTGGAAATGGGAAGTAAATCGTCAGCTTATACACAAGGTGGCACCCTGTGATTCCAACCAGGTCTGAGAGGAGCGATGCTGCTGAGAGACTGAACCACAGCCACAATTTTTTATTTACCATCTGGTATTCCCACTGTGGCAAATGTAGAGGTAGATGTGGATGTTTGGCTTATCACCTCTCAGTGCAGTCTGTCCCTGTGTCTCAAAGATTCAGAGCTGCCTCAGTAACGGGCACTGGAACCACAGGGCTGATTCCACTCGATTGTTATGAATGCAGACCCCACATTCAGATTACATATGGAAAACAACGAAGCTTTATTGGCGCTAGGCTCATTCCTGGGAACACAAGGGGGAGGGGTGGAGATGGAGTTCACACACCCACCCAATTAACTTTCAATTGGGTTTGCTGAAACCAGGAGCCAATTAAAGAGAACGTGACATTTACAAAACTCTGAAATAGTTGAATGGCAACTGTGTTTACTAGTTTTAAGATTCCTTTCAAAAAGTAATTTGTCTATTATCTGGAAGCTGTGTGCCTTGACTGTAGTACTGGGAAATGGAAACTGGGAAATATAATCCCGTTTCTTACAGTTACTTGACATTTATTTTAATTTAGACTACATTTAGACTGGTCTTATTTTTGATACAGCTTTAAAACTGGTTCTAATTCTTAGGTACTTACATATTACATTTGCTGGGCTAAATGCATGTCATTTGGAATTGGTCCAGAGCATATTTGAAGTGGACTGATTTTAGAATGACTGTACGCAGTGCATTGTATGTGGAAATTAAAATAGGATATTAGGCTGCTCAGTCATTTGAAGCAAGTCTTGATAAAGACTTTTTTTTTTATTTTTATTTTTTGAGGCAGAGTCTTGCTCTGTCGCTCCAAGTAGGGTGGAGTGCAGTGACATTATCATAGCTCACTGCAACCTCAAACTCCCGGACGCAAACGATCCTCTTGCCTCAGTCTCCCAAGTAGCTAGGACTATAGGCTTGTGCCAGGACACCAGCTAATTTTTCAATTTTTAGTAGAGTGTTAATTGGTTCTAAAATTCCTATGCCCAAAGGTAGGAAGCTGGAGAACAGGGTAAGCCACGATAAGAGCAAATATTGGCAGCAATGGCCAGGTCAGGTGACAGGTCAGTAAGGTATGGGAACTCCAAGCTAGAGTGGAATGGGGTCAGTATTACTGAATTCCTTCATGGCATATCACTCAATAAATATATTGACTGTATGTGAGGCATGAAACTGAATATAGTGATTAATAGAGCAGATGTTGTTCCTGCCCACCTTGGGGCTAGTGCATCTTTAGGCTCTGGGTTATGCACTCTATTAGCCATTGGTTGGAAGGTCTGTCTCAGTAATTAACTTTGAATCAGCAACTTTAGAATGTTGAGTGGTCAATAAGCTGAAGAGCTTGGATAACAGGGTAGCACCACTGAGAAAAACAAGAGTTTTAGAGTCAGGTTAGATCTGGATTTGAACCCAGTTCTGCAAGTTATTAGAATTGAAAGTTGGCAAATTATCTGAGGCTCTGCTTCCTTATTGGTAAAATTATAATTATTTTTTCATAGGATTATAAGAATTAAGTGGAATTCACTATACCACTATAATGGCTGGTATAGTATACTCAGTATTTTCTTTCCTGAGAAAGATTAACAATAAATATACAGACTAGAAGAAAGCTATCCTTTCTGAACCTGAGAATTGCTGGGCATCCAGATTAGAGCCCTGGATGACTCATCTCTTTTTTCCCCTCCTTTCAGGCTTGAACCCAGCACTGACCACCTCCCAAGAACTTCTTATTCTTCCTTGCGGAGGACTGGAACTGTTCCAGAGGGCAGCACTCAAGGCAGGAAGTACCCTTAAGTTTGAGGAAGGTATTGCTTACAGAAAGTGAGTCACAGCATCTCCATTGTTTCCAACAACAAAGTGCATGGAAAACACTCAAGGCCCACTAAACAATGCTCCAGGTCTTGCTGGGACAACCTAGTTAGACTATTTAGACAACTATCACGAAGTCCATATCCACCATTCTTCCTTCGAAGGAGGAGGAAGTGGAAAGAAAAGAGGAAGAGGAGGAAAAGGGTGGAGGTGAGGAAGTGGAGGAAAAGGAGGTAACAGAGGAAGAGATATAATTTTGATTCAGATAGAAATGACATTAGGAATCAATTTTTTCACTATTAGACTTTAGCAAACCATCTACCTTTCTCTGAGGTAGGCAGAATATTTATCAATTATTAGAAAACAGTAAAATGTGTTACACTTTTCATAGGGATTTTTGTAAGAAATCTGTAATGCTTAAAGACTAACCAGGAAACTGTTGGCTAAACAAGGTTGATGTCAACAATAGCCGGTACTTATCTGAGTCAATTTGATTTTTCCCTCCTCTTTAGAACTTTCTCTAACCAGTTCAGAATAAAGTGATTTCTCCCTTCTCTGAACTGTCACAGCAATGATTGCCTGAAAGATTTCATTTGGCAATTAATCACGCACTACTTACTACCTGTGTCATCGCCTATATTTATGTTTTTCTGGGTTTGTCATTTATCTTTTCAGCTGCCTTTTTCTCCAACTATACTTCATCTTTCACTGTGTTTCCTCTTTCCAACCATCCGGGCAGCCCAAGAACGTGAAAGCTCCAGGAGGGCAAGAACTTTTTCTCAGACTTTCTTTCCGTCTT
This sequence comes from Microcebus murinus, assembly GCF_040939455.1. Taxonomy (NCBI): domain Eukaryota; kingdom Metazoa; phylum Chordata; class Mammalia; order Primates; family Cheirogaleidae; genus Microcebus; species Microcebus murinus. The sequence goes on from NC_134111.1 coordinate 30,564,895, forward strand.
CCACAGCACCCAACATTTCACACACATCTGCCACTTCAGGAATGTGGGCTGCCTTGGTTTACGTTTCATGAGTTGAACTTTTAAGAACTCTGGTATTTTTGGAACCAGAGAAATAGGTACCATCCACCAACAAACTCCACCGAAGTTCGGGTGACAGGTTCAAGTTCACTTGTTGCATCCATCAGCCTCAAACCACCAGCCCTCGCTGCCGCCATCCTCCCGCGGAGGCGCGGAAGAGCGAGGATGCTTTACCTTGGAGAGCTCTTTCGGACAGGTACCGGAGAGAGGGCGCGGGCGCGAGGGCCGGCACCGCCGGAGCGTTCTCGGGGCGGGGAGACCCCGAGGGGGCGCCTCTCCGAGGGGCAGGCGGAAGGGACCCTTCGCGCCTCCCGGGGCGTGCGAGGCGGAGGACGCGAACTAAGCCTGCGCTCGGGGCGCCTCGGAGACGGGCGCTTTGTCAGTACAGGCCTGGGTGCCCTGGTCGGCACCTTCCCTGCCGTGCGCCGACTCCTGCACACACGCGCTGCGCCGCTCTGCTCGGCGCGGCCGTCCCGCGCCCCGCGCCGTCCTCCGGGGCAGCCCGCGAGCGGCGCCGGGGCGGCGGAGGCAGAGGCGCACACTCCCGCGCGCGGGTGAATCTGCGCACCTGGCACCTGCCGCATGGCGAGGGCGCTGGCCGGCGAGCGGAGGGGCGCCGCCGCCGCCGCCGCTTCTCCCCCGAGCGGCCCGAGGCCGAGCACGCTCCCGCGGGCCGGCAGCGCCGCGGAGAGAGTGGGTGGGCAGGCGAGGGAGGGGAAGGGAGAGGAAGGAGGGAGGGAGGGAGAGGGCGAGGCGCGTCCCCGCGGCGGGGGCGCGCTCTCGCGCGGGCTGCCGGGATCGCTCGCCGCCGCTGTGGTAATGTCCGCCATGTTGGCCATGGCGCAGGGAGCGGATCGGGCGGGCGAGCGGCGGATCTAGTGTGTGGAAGCGGCCGCGGGCGGCGGGGGGCTGTTTTCGGGCGGGGTGGGCGCCCATGCTGTGGCCGGGGGCAGTGAGGAGGAGGAGGAGCGGGTCGGCCGCGCTGCACTGAGGAAGGAGGTGGAGGAGGCGGCGGGAGTCCTCCCCCCCTCCCCGCCCGCCCCGCCGCCGCCGCCCGGGCTGTTCCTGTAAGGCGGGGAGACAATGAGTAAACTCTCCTTCCGAGCGCGGGCGCTGGACGCCGCCAAACCGCTGCCCATCTACCGCGGCAAGGACATGCCTGATCTCAACGACTGCGTCTCCATCAACCGGGCCGTGCCCCAGATGCCCACCGGGATGGAGAAGGAGGAGGAATCGGTAGGGACTCGAGTGTTTATTACCCCCCCTTCCCTCCTCCCCCCTCCCCTTTGTCAGTCGGGCCTCGCCATTCACAGAGCGCTTTACGCTCGCTGGAGGGCGCCGCTGCCGCTCCAACGCATGGGACTCTACGCCGGCGGAGTAGCGTAAGCTCTCTCGGCCGGCGTAGCGCCCGCCCGCGGCCGCCATGTTGTTGCGTCCCAGTGTTGTGATTAGCTCGCAGCGCTGCTTACGCTGCCGTAAGGGGGCCTTGCCGTAAGCGGCGGCCGGGAATGGCGCAGGGGATGTGCTTCCCGCACTTGGCGTATGGCCTCTGTTTACCTTTTTTCCACCCCTCCTCCTTGGCGCGGGGATTAATGGATGGCGAGGGGCTCCTGGGCTAGGGAGGATCACCCCCACTTTTAAATTTGGTTTTGCATTGGGTTTTCTTTGAAACGACTATGGAGAGTAGAGCACTTTCAAAACAAACATCTTCCTCCTAGCAAGGGAACCATTCTCGCTCCCCCGCTCGAGATGGTGCAGCGGGATGAGGCGGTGCAGCACTGCGGCGGGGGAGGGCGGGGGCCGTGTCTGCCGAGCGGGACGTAGCGTTAGAGAGCCGTCTGCCGTCCGCGCAGCTGTCCCCAGCCGGGCGCCGGGCGCGGAGCGGCCGGGCTCTGCCGACCTCGCCGGGACGGCCCCCGCTCAGTGCGCAGCATTAGAAAGGAACCGGGGACGCTCGGGAGCGAGCCGCTGAGGCTGCGCTGATCCGGCGCCCCGTCCTCGAGAATTGTCATGGGAGGGTGGTCCTTTAGAAGTTGAGGATCTAGTGCATTTAAATTGATAATTGTATTTTTGGTAATACAGTGCCTTTTGGCAAAAATGCTGCTTCCGACCCCACCCCTCGTGGGTTAAATTTTGCATATGGTTGAATTTCATCTGGCTTGATCGAGAGTGTTTATGACTCTGGAGTGGTGTTACTTGCGTGCGAAGTTCATAGTAACTGCACCCTCAAGAATTTCTTCAATGAACCTACGGTCCCGCCTTATTGTCAACCTCGGGTGTGTGTGGATTGGTTCTTTTGCTTTTGTGGCTGTCAAAAGAAAGCTCGAGGTTTCCGTGATTGGCTTTCTCTTTTGACTGTTAACATTGCAGGAAATGCCTTTGATTGGCTGGTCGAGTTCTGACCTCATTATGTCACCCTGTTATTACTACTTTCTGCTGTGATTTAATCACATTTCTCTTTGGTGTTTGATTACTTGAAAGTTTTATATTTTCAATAGAAAATGAATATGGCCGTAGCATCAGGATGAACATTCAATTTTTTAAAAATGTGTGTAAGATCAAAACTCAACATTTGTGCTTAAGGTTTAGAGTTGACTCATATGCCAGTATTCTTTTTGTTTTTTTGTTTTTCTTTTTTAAATAAGATTTGTTAATAACTTGGCTCAGTTGTCTATGGGAAGGATAGTTAAGGAAGTTACAGTATGTACAAGAATTAATTGCACTGAACTTTAAAAAACACGACTTTGGAAATTTCTGTTACGGATTTTGACCCCAAAAGAAAGGTGACTTATGAATCTTAAAAGTATCGGTAATGTATGTAATTACTTGGACCCTGTTATTTTAGAACTTGTCAAGAAATCTGTTCTAGAATGAACAGTTAACCCCCGGAAGATATATTACTCTTTGCAATCAGTAATATAATTGGTCCTTAGCTTTCAACATATGTTTTGGTATTTTGTCTTGATTTAGGAAGAAAATTTACACATTAGTTTTTTTTTTCATGGTGTATTAAAAATAGGTGCTTAACCCGTGTCACAGTCTTACACTATTAACTTTTCAGTGAAACTTGTGATTTTGAGTCTAGAGTATAAGTGCTAAACTTGAGTTCTTTTCAGTAGCCTGCTTCAGCTGCCCAGTTTTAAGGAAGACGAAATCCAAATTCTGATAGAACTAGAGTTGAAACCCAGAACTTCTGACTTTGTCCTGTCCTTTCTGCCTCTTTAATGTTAAAAGTGGAGGTTCTTAAAATCAAAACAAAAGTAAACAAACCCTAACAGTTAAGATTGAGTCTAAAGTCTTTTACTTCCCAATTGTCTACTTGTCCAATTGGGGTGTTAGATTTTCTTTTTTTAAATTAACATATACAAGTATATCAGAACACTTGTGCTTTCTTGAATGACAGCCAATTCAGTTCTTCCAGTCTTATTTGCAGGACTTCTGCAAATGAGCAGAATTATGTATTTTAAGAAAAGATTCTGCCTTGATAAACAGTTTCTAAGCATAAATAGCATAAATTTCACAAATGTTTTGTGTTTCACTTGAATTGTATTTTAATTTAACTTCTAATATCTAGATGTCCTAATTAGGTATCTTTATTATAAGTTTTTTTAAATCACATAGGCTTGTTAAAAAAGAAAACAAACCTTGGTTTATGGGTTTATGATTGTTGCTTGGTCTTTCTAAACTGTCCTTTCCTGCTTGGTTGACAAAATCCCTTAACTTCCTTTAGAAGCCTTCATGGATGGCTCTCCCTGACTCCCCATACACCCCTACCAGCTCCTCCTCCCCCAATAAAATTAAGACCTATCTTCTCTGTGTAGCTATTGGACTATCATTAGACTTTATGTCATTGACTCAGTTTTGAGTTACATTCTGACAGTGCCTAGATGAGGTGATCTAGGTGTTTTTTGGTATTGGCAACACTCTGTCGTTGATGACTATATTATTCTCAGCCTTTTCAATTTTTTTGGACGTGCAACCATCTTTTACTTCATTTCTCCTCCTTGCTTATTTTCATTGTCTTTTGCCTAAGGTCTGCCACTTGGCATTCTCCTTTAATTTGGTCTCTCTAGTGCTTGTTGCACTTGGTCTAGGTCAGCTACTGTAAACTTATGTTTATTTAGAATCTAAACCAGAAAAATCAGGTGATCAGTGATTCCGCCTCTTCCCCATGGGCATTGTATAGTGGTAGTTGATGTTTTTAATAATATTTATCATTTATTGAATACTTACGTCCCAGATACTGTGTTAAGGACTTCACATATATTAGTTCATTTAATCCTATACCAAAATCAGCTTTTATGAGGTATAATTTACATACAATAAAATGTACCTTATTTGTAGCAAAGAGTTTGATCAATTTCGACAGATGTGTAACCCATGGAAACAAGGTATAGAACATTTCCAGCATCAGAAAAAGTTCCCTTGTGCTGCTTTGCGGTCAGTCCCTCTCTACCCCTAATTCCAAGCAACTGCTGATTTGTTTTGTTTCACTATAGATTAGTTTTGTCTTTTGTAGAATTTCATATGAATGGAAGCTCACATACTTTTTTGCATCTAGCTTCTTTTTGCTCAGTAGGATGCATTTAAGATTCATCTTTGTGTTATATCAGTCTGTTCCTTTTTATTGCTGAGTAGTATTCCAATGAATTGATACATTGTATTTATCCATTTTTCTGTTATTTGGTATCTGAGTTTCCAGTGTTTGGTTATCATTTAATCCTGGTAAAAGCCGTATAAGATATTACTGTTTCTTTTTTATAGATGATAAAACTTAAAGGTCTTACTGCTAGTAAATGGGCAAGACTAGAATTCAGACCCTTGCCTTTAATGTCACAAAGGCTTGTGCTGTGTATTTAGGGTTCTTACATAACCTAGAATTGTCATCTGTACTATTAAGTTCATTATGGTTTTTGTAAATATTTTACTTGTTATAACAACTTATAACAATTTTGGGAAATTTAAAAGATGATGTTGATTTGGTCAGACTTAAGTATAATTTTTTTTATCACTTAATCTGACTTTTGCACTTAGCTTTACAGATTTTCCTTTTTTTTTTTAGCAGTCCATTAACTTGGCTTCTCCTTGTATTGGCATTATTATATTTATCTGAGTGTATATGTTATCTTGATCATATAAGAAATTTGTGGGAAACTATGCCATTTTATTATTTGGATTTTTCTCCTGATAGAGTATAATCTCTGTAAGGGCAAAGATCTTTGCTTATTTTGTTCATTGATATAGTCCAAATGCTTGAGACTGTACCTGGCACATAATATATGCTTGAAAGATGTTTGTTGAGTGTTGAATGAACTTGTTCCTTTTTCTATACCGGAAGCTATATTTTTGTGTTTTCTCTCTTCTTCCCCCATATGTATATGTATATATGTATGTATATAAAAGATTTCATTAGGAGAATTTGATAAGTTCTTCCAGGAATTCTTTTTGGTTGCTTATTTTGGTGCTGTGTGTACTTAAATATTAATTCTAGTTTCCTCTTGATCAGAAGCCTCTTTAAATATAATTTTTTTTATACATAGGGTATGGTTGCAGTGTTAGTCTTTATCTTGTGTTAACTCTCTCATAGGTGTATATAGATTTGTATGAGATATTTCTTTGTACCAGAATGAACGAACATCTACATGAATCATGTGATTCACCTTATTTTTTAAAGAAAAAGATGATGACTAATTTGAATTGCCATTTCTTCCCTCATGTGCTGCCTAATTTTTGCCATTATCTTAATATTTTAAGTGATACTTTGAATGATAGGGTAGGAATATGTTCATTCTTAGTACCTTTGCAAAATTACTTTTGACACTAAGATACTTAATGTTTCATAATAGGTTCTAAAGAGGATATAAAATGTTCTATAAATCGATACTTTAAAATCGGTTTTGTAAATTGATACTTTAAAATCATGAAGCATGTCTTTCAGCAAAAGCAAATGATGTACTAAATTATTATTGACATGCCAGGTATTATCTAAGATACAGGAAAACTGTTTAAAGTGATCTGTATATCAAAAGTATAAGGCTTTGTGCTAAAGTATTAGGATTAAAATAAGATACAGACCTTGATTTCATGGAACTTAAATGAGTCATTGAGGTCAAGAACATATATCTGGAAAGTTAGCAAAAACTACTAACTTAAGTCAACCTGATAGACATCAAAAGAGCAGTAGAAAAACTTAAATGTCAGTGTAGTTGAGAGGAGTAATAGAAAACTGCAATGTTGTAGAGAAGGCTTCTTGGGGATAGGTATAACAATTTGGGCTTTCAGGTTTTGTTTTAGGTTGTCTGTTTGTTTTAGGTTGTTTGTTTAGGTTGTCAAGTAAATACTTGAACACAGGAATATTTAAAGCAAGTTCTGTGGATGTTAAGTAGACTAAAGGAAGGTTCTTCCCATGTTATGTTTTCTATCCTTACCTTTCCTTCTTTCTCTGCTAATAGGAACTTCAGGAAGGTAGTGCTTTGTCATTGTTAACGGTATCATCCTCCTAACTCTTTTCGTTCAGACATGCAGACATCTTTTACTTCTTTTCTTTCCCTTCCCCTTCCTTTGTTTCCTGCTATATCTTCAGCACTAGAGACTCTTTAAAACATAAAAGGTACTTAGTAAATATTTGGTGAGTGAATGAATAAAAATTGGGGTGGGAATTAGGTTGGGAAAAAAGGTAGAATTTTGTCACATTATAGTTTTGAATGTTAGGCCTTAGGAGTTTGTAGGGTGGTATAGAAGAAAGATCATCGACCTGTGACTCTGGTGGTTTTGTTTCTAGTACTGGTTCTGTCATTAAGTGGCCATATGATTTGGGAAGTTGCTCACATTCTCTGAGCCTCAGGTTGTTCATCACTACCATCACAGCTAACATTCATTGAGCATGTGTTATTGGGTATGTTGAGCACATGCCAGGTACTTTATTAAACTCGGTAGATGGTTTAGAGCTGCGGTCCTCAACTCCTGGCCCTTGGGTGGGTACTGGTCTGTGGCGTGTTAGGGATTGGGCTGCAGCACGTCCTGCCTGTCCCTGGAAAAATTGTCTTCCATGAAACCAGTCCCTGGTGCCAAAAAGGTTGGGGACTGGTTTAGAGCTCATTATAACAATTGGATGTGTAGGTGCTGTTATTGCCTCTTTTTCAGAAAAAGAAACGGAAACTTTAGAAATTAAGTAATTTGCCCAAAATTACCTACCTAAAATAGAACGTGATAGAGCCAGGATGTGAACTCAGGCTGATTGACTCCAGGGCTCTAGCTTCACCATTATACTGCTTCATCTGTAAAATGAATGGGTTGAGAACTAGATGATATCTAAGGTGGATTACAGCTTTACTATACTATCATTTATTATCCCATAGGCATGGAGGAGTAATTAAAAGTTTTTACCTAAGGGAATATTATAAAATAAACTGTTATAAATCCCTTTTGTAAATACATTCCTTTAAAAAGATGATTTATCTGTGGTATAAGTTTAGACTTCATCTGTATCAGTTCTCTTAAAAATGAGGCTTTATGAATATTTGACATGTAGGATGTTTAGATTAGTTTCAAGTAACAGAAACCAAATCTGGTTACTTTAAGGATTTGGGGGATTATCTCAGATTCCAAGGAAGGGTCGAATAGTCAAGTCTTGGGAAGGCTGTAAGCCCTTCACAGAAAGTGATCTTAGTATTACTATTACTCAGCTCTAACAATTCTCAATTTTTTGAGAGGCAATATAGGGTAATGGTTAAGTACATATGTTCTGGAGTCAGAACATGTAGGTTTGAATCCTTCGGTAGGTTAATGTTATTTATAAAATCTCATGGGGTTGTTGGAAGATGAATTATAGTGTGCTTGGAATAGTTTGTTCATGTAGTATATTAGCTGTTATTATCACCATTGTTACATTGCTATCAGTTCAAAATTCCAGATTCCTTTTTAATTTTTAAAATTTATTTCAGTAGATTTAGGGGTTATAAATTTTTTTTGGTGTATGGATAAGTTATATTGTGGTGAATTGTGGGCTTTTAGAGTACCTGTCACCCAATAGTGTAGATTGTACCCAATAGGTAATTTTTCATGCCTGACTCCACCTCCCATCCTCCCCCTTCAGAATCTCCAATGGCCATTATATATCACTCTGTGTGACCATATATACCCATACCTTAGCTGCCACTTACAAATGAGAACATGTGATATTTGGGTTTCCTGAGTTACTTAGAATAATGGCCTCCAGTTCCATCTGAGTTGCCACAAAAGACATTATCTCATTCCTTTTTATGGCTGAGTAGTATTCCATGGTGTATATATACACTAAACATTTTCTTTATTTACTCATCATTCGATGAGCAGTTAGATTGATTCCATATCTTCGCAATTGTGAATTATGCTGTGGTAGACATACAAGTGCAAGTGTTTTTGATATAATGACTTCTTTTCCTATGGGATTGCTGGATCAAATGGTAGATCTACTTTTAGTTCTTTGAGGGATCTCCATACTGTTTTCCATAGAAGTTGTGCTAATTTACATTCCCACATTACAGTGTATGAAAGTTCCCTTTTCACCTTATTTGTGCCAACATCTATTGTTTTTTGACTTTTTAATAATGGCCATTCTGACAGGAGTAAGGTGGTATTGCATTGTAATTTTAATTTGCATTTCCCTGATGCAAAATTCCAGATTCCTGTGATAGAGCTTTATTGGTCTGGCCTGCATTAAGTATCTACCTCTAAGTCTTCCAGTCAAGGAGCAGGGCAAGTTAGTTATATGTGTTGGTAAGGATTACTCTCCCAGCCAGGGAGCTGCCCTGAGAGTTCTACTGATACATATGTAACATGATCAAAAGTTAGGAAGTTTTAATCCATGGTTTGTCCCAAGGTGAATTTTGTATACTTTGTGTGTTTTTACAAACCATAAATTTGTAAGGTGTTTTAATAAGGTTAGAATATTTTGTATGTGTTACATTTTAAAACGAAATTTGAATTAAGGACTATAAAAGAAATTTCCAAAGTCCTTTTAAGGAAAGCAAAACCCTTCACACTTATTAATTTTCAAAGTTGTAAGGAATAAGTTTTGTGTAACCTTGTAGAAATTATTTAACCTTCCTGGCCCTTAGTTTTCTCATTTGTGAAATAGAATTGGACTGAGTGACCTTTAAAGTACCTTTGGCTCTAAAAATGACTTGCATCTGTGAATTGACTTGCCTGTCTGCTGGGCATATTGTCCAGAATGCTAATTATTAGATGAAAAGAACCACAAATGAGACATTAAATACTAGGAAGATATTAATGCATACAGTTTAACTCTTTAGCTCTATTGAGATGCCATCAGTTTGGCTTATCGTTCTTTTTTTTATGAGGTTCAATTATATTTATGCACTATCTGATACTGATTTTTCCTAGAGCTTACTAGAGCAATCCACTCTGTGTATGTTTGGATATGATCATTTCCCTTGCTTTCATGAAATTTTTTTTCCACTATGTTTACTATTCTTATTGCTGTAAATGTTCTGAAGTTTGGTAGTACTTTTGGTCCTTACCATTTGAGCATTTGAGTTTATTTTAATTTTCTAATATCTCGTGCTTCTCACTTGACGATTGTATGTGTAAGGGTGTGTGTGTAAATATTATGTATGTATGAGAGAGTGCGCATGCATGAGAGAGAGAGTAGACACTTTTTTCCCCTGCTAGACTAAATGTCTTAAGGAAGGTATCATGTCCTTGTTTTATTCAGTACCTAAATAAGCCTGGAATATAGGAGGATAGCACCCCAGGCTCTTCTATCACTTGCTATCTTAGGTGATAGAAAGTTTGTAATACAGGCATTGACCATGATGCTGGCCACTTGGCTTAAGTTTGGCTGTATCACTTAAAACACAGCTCTGCATCTTCATTTAGTTTTATAATTAAAGTTGAAATAGAAAAACAGTAATGGGTACATAGGGACAGCATGAGGAAGATAGGAGTAAGCCTAGGAAAGAGACCAATGTAGATAGCAGAAGGTCCATTATGATTATTTGATTTTAACCTAAAGTTGATCCTTGATTATTTGCCTTGACTATGCTATTTAAGTGGAACAGAACTTCACATTTGCCTGTTCGTGATGCAAGACTGTTTCTTATGGGATTAAAACTGTGGAAGAAGATGGCAGTCACGTCTAGACTCTACTCAGCATCATTTCTTTATATCTGTCTGCTCTTAGGTTTCTTTTTGCCTGTCAGCTAGTATTGCTGTGAAGTTAGAGAAATGTTAGAGTGGAAGAGCCAGCCTGTCTGCTAGCTCTCTAACACATATCTTTACTTACCAGGTTGACTTTTTTTTTTTTTTTTATGTCAAAGGGTATGAGGCTGTTGGTTGGGGAGTTGACAGGCAGCACTCAGTTCTTCGATGATGTTGTTGGAACTTTGAATTGTGATTTATGCTCCATTCTTGTCCTCTGCCACTTTCCACATGGGCAAAGTGAATTACTTAACCTCATTAAGCCCCATTTCTTCATTCGTTTAATGACATGTATTTCCAAGGGTAAAAGGTTAAAATTTTTGTAAAGACTTAAGTTAGTGCCTTATACATGTAACTATTCTTTTTATTAACAGTTTTCAGTTATACAGGATAACAAATATGAAGGTATATGGAAGAGTAAAATAAATATGCAGAGTATCCCCATACATTATTTGATAAAGTTTCACATTTTTTCTCTTACCAATTAAATATATTTTTTATAGCTGCCAAACATTAGCAAATTAATATGTGTATTTTTCTCCTTATTTGTTTCCTGGCAAAGCTGTTAACAATCAAATTAATTAAAAAAATTAAAGACCTTGAAAATTAGTCTCTAAGAGAACTAAATCTTCAGCTAATCTTAAAGTAATAATTGGGCCTTGAATAAGTGATAATTAAATATTGTATTTGTTTTTCAGAATAAATGTTTTTTAGGTCATATAGATTAGAAAAAATAGATTTTAATGATGAAAATCTGTTCAGTGGGTGGTATGCACCAGAGAAGTGAATGAAGAGAGGCATTCTAATATACCAGTGAACTCTGAGATGAATACTTATTTTTGGAAACTTTAGAAAGTATGGTATTGGTGACAGTAGTCATGTCATTTATTTGATTCTTGAGATGTTTCTCAACTGGGACACTACTAGCATTCTGTTTATAGTTGGTTGTATGGGCTAGTCATGGGCAAAACAGGAAGTTTGTTACTTCTATCTTCTGCCTGTTAATTTCTGGAACATTCCAGTTGGGATAACCCCAAAATGCTTCTGCCCTCAATTTCCAAATGAGGACTGTTGTACCTGATTTGAGAATCATTATCCAAGACTTCTCAACCTTTTTTTTGTGCCATGGACTCTTTTGGCAGTTTTGTGAAACTCCTCAGAATAATGTCTTAAATGCATAAAACAAAATCAGATAAACCAATTATATTGAAATATAATTGTATCAAAATATTTTAAAATAGTTTTTAATACATTTTATTAACATATTAAGAACAAGACTTAGAGTTGGATCGTGTTATCTTAAATTTGAAGTAGTGATGAATTTAAACAGTATTTTGACAAGTCATCCACTGTAATATGACATGAAAAGATATGTGCTTTCTCTTGGTATCACTAATCACAGGTATTGCTATCCTATTTCAGGTATAATGCTGGCAAGCTAGGTATTTCATACAAACTGTACACTCTTATACTTTCATTGTAGTTGGGGATGTTTATTCATTCGGTAACTAGCCCCATGAACACAGAGACCTTGTCTGTTTTACCTTTGTATCCCCTATCATCTGGTGTAGGTGGTAGTTGTTCACTTTTATTGACTGAATGTAAAGCACTTGTTATGTACTTTAAACACAGAAAGGAATAAGATATGGTACCTTTTTGTAAGCAGCTTATAGGTCCAGTAGGAGAAAAAACAGTTGTATGCAGATAACTCCATATGAGGTTTAATATGTTAATATGAAAGAGGAATACATAAATTTATGTAATAGCCAATTGACTGTAATATACTATTGAATTAATTTTGACAAATTAGTCTTGAAATGATTTGCGTATGCTGAGTTTTTTACTTTTGTATAGGGAAGTTACTTCCCTATATTGTTACTTTTATATAGGGAAGTGTGGGAGTGTGTGATACCCAGTAGAGTTGTTAGAGGATTGAAACAATTTTTATGGTCTGGTGCAGATTCACCTTTTAGAAGAGGCAAAATTGAATTTAAAATAGTGCCAATTAATGAGTTCTGAGGAAAAGAAACTGTGTTATGGAGGCTTAAAGAAACAGTGTTGCTTGATCATTATACAAGTAATGCATAGATTTTACTTATTTTGGTTTAAAGCACAGGGGTTACTTTCCATAAAGAAAGTGCTTAGAAGAAGATTGGCTGTGCATTATAGGTGCTTGGTCAGTAGGAGTTACCCTTCAGCTTTATTTGATATAGTATAGTCACCTTAGAATTCATCAAAGCTTTCAAAATACCCCCAAGAGAAATATCAAAAGATTTAGGTCAGTGATTCTCAAACTTTAGCATGCATCAGAATCACCCAGAGGGCTTGTTGAAACACAGATCACTGGGTCTCATCCCCATAGTGTTTGATTCAGTAGGTCTAGGATGGGACCTGGGAGTTTGCATTTTTTAAAAAGTTCCCAGGTGATCCTGATGCGGCTTGTCTAAGGACCCAACTTTGAGGACCATCAGTTAGTTGAAGAGGTAGAATAGTGGTTCCTGTCCTGGCCACACATCAGAATATTTGGGATTCTTTTATAAAATACATGTGTAGGCCTTATCTTAGATCTGCCAAGCAAATTTCAATTTATAGGTGATTCTGGATTCAGTAGAATTGATTTGTCTAGGAAGAAAAAAAGGGATAGGCATGTGTGCCCGTGATCTGTGTCTTCTGCCTTACCATTTTACTACTCCTTTCAGAGTTTCTTTCCTTGTGATATAATTCGTTGGCTTTCAAACTTTCTTGACGGTGACCCATTGTGTGTGTATGTGTAACTGAAATAAGTGCATTTTGACAGACACATATTATATGTATACAATAATGCAGTAGATTTTCATAATTTGAGATAGTTATAGTCTATTAAGTTGCCATGGGCACAAATTATTGAATACCGAACCACGGTTCCTAGAAGAAATACAGGGTTAGCTTCCTGTGAGCTTCACAATAGTTTTATCATCTGATCAATGCATTATTTTGTCTCATGTGTGTTTCTGTTCAAAAATATTTAATATATATTGTTGATTCATTTACATTGAACTTACAGCCAACAGCACTGTAACTTATGTTTGAATGAGGTTATGTAACACATGTACTTTCTCCATGGGGCACATCACAGTTTTCTTGTCCTTAAGAAAGCTAGACTGCACTTCAGCACTACACTTGGGGTCCCTTTAAACAGTGAAATTACCCACAAAAAGCACAGAAATGTGAAAAACATGGCACTAAGTAAGACATGAAAAGGACACTTGTTTACATATGAGAGTTGAAACAAGAAGTCGGAGTGTCACCTTGTTTGACCTGAACTGGGAATGTATGGCAGGCAGGTGACTTAAATATATTACTGCTCTGCACATGTCTACAAATGACTGAGAAAGTGCTGCAAGTATTAATTTTGGTGTCACAAGTAAATTTTAGCGAGTAGGTAAATTTACAAATATGGGTGTTTGCAAGTAATGAAGATTAGCTATATGGGTATATTTTTTCCCTTTTCAGTTCTATTTTGTTAAAAGTAATTTTGGTCATAAACTACTAGATAGAGTTCATTGATTCACTAGTGGTTCAAACTGCAGTTTGAAAAACACTTCTCTGGTTAATTCAGCAACATGAGTTATATATTATTAACTGCTTAAGCAATGATAATTAGTGATATTAAACTATGTATATGTGTATAAAACTTTTTTCTCTTCATTTAGTAAATACAAGATATAATCTTGATGATGGGGAAATAGGGTTTTGCATCCTCAACTTTGTATTTGTAATAGATTGCTATTGTTGGATGGATTGTGTAGGCAGTACATGAGTGGTGGTGGTGGTGGTGGCAAGACTAGAGATAAAGCCAGTTGCAAATGTATTGGAAATGTGATTTCTAGCTATATATTTTCAGTAAATCTATGACAGAGTAAAAACAATTTGGATACCATGTGGATTAAGGGATTTTATTTAAGTCTTCATTTTATGTCAGGGTTTCTTAACTGAGGTTTCTCATAACTAGATAGACTTAAAAGGGTTCTATGAACCTCTTGGATTTTTTTTTTTTTTTGTAACTGTAGTTTCATGTTTTCCCAGTTCTTCCAGAGAATGATCAGACCTAGAGTAAATATTTAGACCATGAGGACTCATTTCCGATGGAGTAAATGACCTAGAGGAGGTTATCACATTGCTTTATTTTATTGTTAATCTTTATTGCAGATACATCACAATTGTACATTTTCTGAGAAGTCTAAAGAGGAGGAGGTATTTAAAGCTTTAGACTCAGTTTACACTGTTGTGAAATGCAGAATTCTACTTACTGATTCTTTGTTTTTACATGGAAACACATTGCTGAAGAATACAAATATATTGAATATAAGAAATATTCCTTTTAAGTACTAAAGTAAATAAATCTAGATATTGTTTGCCTGTATTACAGTGGAATTGTGTTTGTAAACAGTGGCATAATTAAAGTTACCTGACTTATTCTTCCTTTTATTTATTGTTAGGACATCATTAACAGAGCACATAAAGGTGTTAGTTCTCTAGGACGGTAAAGCAGTACACAGTTATCATTAGGAATGTACTCAGCTACCTGAGCATGTCTTGAGATGGTTAATTTCTCTGTAAATTGGAAAAATGAAACCTCAAAATATCCAGCTTATTTTATTCTGTTTTTGGAAATACCCCCCTCTATTATAACAGTATCATATATATTCATTTATAAAAAATTTCTGAATATGCAGGAAAAGTATGAAGAAGAAAACACAGATCTCTTATAGTTCTATTACTCTGAGATATCCATGGTTGACTTGTGGGTTACTGTACATCTTTCCATGCTTTTTTCCTTTGTATTTATATATGAGTAGATTGTGTGTGTGTGTGTGTGTGTGTGTGTGTGTGTGTGTGTGTGTGTGTGTCAGAGAAAGAAAGTGAGTTGTTTTCTAACCTATTCCTGTCAGATTGAAAAATCTGAGGACAGAATCTCTTTGGCTTAGCTTGAGTCATCTTGTCAATTTTTGGATTAGTCCTATTCACTGTATTCTGGGACGTGGGTGGTATCTGAGAATGGCAGCTTGCATTTGGATGATTGGTCTAAAGGGAGCTTGAGAGGAAGGAATAGTGGTTCCCCCAATGAGGGAAATTTAAAGCATAGATATGGTCATTAATTTATAGTATATATTTATATTAATTCATTTATAAATTAGCTTATAGAGGATTGACATCTTTATGATGTTGACTTCTTATCTAAGAACATGGTTTGTCTCTTCATTTGTTTAAGTCCACTTATGTATATCCTTCAGGAGTATTTTTCTTTCACTGGTTTTGTGCATTTTTTTTTTTTAATTTTTTTTTTGAGACAGAGTCTCTGTAACCTGGGCTAGAGTTCTGTGGCGTAAGCCTTGTTCACAGCAACCTCAAACTCTTGGGATCAAGCAATCCTCCTGCCTCAGCCTCCTGAGTAGCTGGAATTATAGACACGTGCCACCACACCCAGCTAAATTTTTCTATTTTTTAGTTGCCTGGCTAAGTTTTTTCTATTTTCAGTAGAGATGGGGGTCTCGCTCTTGCTCAGACTGGTCTCCAACTCCTGACCTCAAGTGATCTTTTCGCCTCAGCCTCCCACAGTGCTAGAATATAGGCGTGAGCCACCTCGGCTGGCCTGTGCATTTTTTTAAGTTTATTTTTAGGACTTTTACCTATTTGATTTGCTATTGTAAGTGACATCTTCTCTCCCATTATACCATACATATAACTTGTTATTGCTTGTATTTAAGAAGGCTGTTGATTTTTACATGTTAATTTTATATCTGCAACTTTACTAAAATATCTAATTGTACTAGTTTTTGCATCGATTCTCTTGGGTTATAGATACCATATAGAGATAGTTTAGCTTTGCATTTCAAATAGTATGCCTCCAATTGCCTTTCTCTATTTAATTCTGTTGGAAAACACAATACTCCCAACTCCATGTTAAGTAGTAGTGGAGATAATGGGCATCTTTTTTTGTTTTTGACTTTAATGTGAATGCTTCTAGTGTTTCTCCGTTAAATAAGATGTAGATTATTTTGTGATGATTTATAGGTATTAAGAAATTATAGGTATTATAATTGATTATAGGTCTTAAGATGATTATAGGTATTAAGAAAACAAGTAATATAATATTTATAATAGAATATATTATTCTATATATTCTATAGTACATATATTATTCTATATGCAATAGATAAAAATACATACATACATAATAAGTCTCCTTTTTTTTTTTTTTTTTTTTTTGAGACAGAGTCTCACTTGATTGCCTGGGCTACAGTGCCCCTGGCATCAGCCTAGCTCATAGCAACCTCAAACTCCTGGGCTCAAGCAATCCTCCTGCCTCAGCCTCCTGAGTAGCTGGGACTACAGGCATGCGCCACCATGCCTGGCTAATTTTTTCTATATATTTTTAGTTGGCCAATTAATTTCTTTCTATTTTTAGTAGAGACAGGGTCTTGCTCTTGCTCAGGCTGGTTTCGAATTCCTAACCTTGAGCAATCCACCCGCCTCGGCCTCCCAGAGTGCTAGGATTACAGGCATGAGCCACTGTGCCCGGCCTAAAAAAACTCTAGTTTTTAAATGTTAAGTAATGTAATGGTTAAAAATGTTAAATGTTCTCAGATATGTTTTTGGCATCTGTGGGATTACCATATAATTTTCCCCTTAGGTATATTCATTAGTGATGAATATTGTAATATTGAACCATCCTAGCTTTCCTGGACTCAACCCCATTTGGTAATGAGGTATTATTCTTTTTAAAAATGTCTTTGGTTTTATTATTCGCTTTCCTGTAAAGAGACTTACAGAGCTTTGGCGTCTTCTTGGCTAAAGGTAGCCACCCCATAGCTTCTCATTTTATCTTTCTATTTAAGCAGCCAGCTATGGCTGAAAGTAGTGATTTAGTCTCATTTCTAAATTTCCAGGAGATGGAATATGATTGTCCTAGTTCAGGTTGGATATCTAGTCTGGTCCAGTTAACTGTGGTTGCAGGTAGTGGGAGGTGATTAACCAGAACACTCCTGTGGGAAAGAATAGTAGTTTAGAGAGTTGGTAATGGGATGGACACACCAGAAGATATTTACTGCTATTTAGTATTTTGCAATAAGATATTCATAGCTATAGCTATCAAAATTCCAGTTTTACTGTACAGATTTTTTTGGTAAGTAGCATTCTGTCACCTGGATCACCACTGGCTTTCTTATTTACTCTACAGCAGCGGTCCCCAACCTTTTTGGCACCAGGGACTGTTTTCATGGAAGATAATTTTTCCACAGACGGGGGAGGGAGAGGATGGTTTCAGGATGATTCAAGATCATAACATTTATTGTACACTTTATTTCTATTATTATTACATTGTAATATATAGTGAAATAATTATACAACTCACTATATGTTGAGGACCCCTGTGGTCTACGGTACATGTTCCATGGTTACTTGGAACTAAAAAAGATCCTAAAAGACTCTCTGAATCACCTACCACCTTCAGTCCTCCAAAAGAGGAGGCTCTTACCCTTAGTATAGGCATACTGTTGTGTACTATGTGGATTTTTCAAAGAATTAGAACTTATATTACATATAAGGACATTTATTTCAGGCAGAATTTTGTATTTGAAAGATATCTTTAAAAAATAAATTTATTGAGGTATAGACTGCACATATTTAAAGTATGCAATTTGATTTATTGATATTTGCACATACCTGTGAAACCATTACTACAGATAATGAACACATCTCATCACCCACTCACTCTACCTCTCTGGTCTTCAGACAAACACTGATCTGCTTTCTCTCACTGTAGATCTGTGGTTTGAATTTTCTGGAATTTTATATAAAATATATACTTTACATAAAATATATATACAAAAGAGTATATGCAAAATATATACTCTTTTGCTTTGGCTTCTTTCACTCATCATAATTTTTTTTTTAAATTTCGTACATATTGTAGCATGTATCAATAGTTCCTTCCCTTTTTATTGCTGAATATTATTCCATTTATGTCTATATCACAGTTTATCCATTTACCTGTTGAGTGATATTTGGCTTGGCTGTTACAGATAAAGCTGCTGTGAACATTTGTGTGTAGATATCTGCTTTCCTTTGTTTGGAGTCAATAAATAGCTGAGAGTGAAATGGCTTGATCATACGGTAGTTGGATTTAAAAGGTTTAGCTTTTTAAAAAACTGTCAAACTGTTTTCCAGAGTGGTTCTACCATAAAGAGAACCTTGCTATTCAGAGTTTGGTCTGCAAGTTTGGCATTACCTGGGAATTTGTTAAAATGCTGAACCTCAGACCCCATCCTAGACCTGTGGAATCAAAATGTGAAGTTTTAAAAAGATCCCTAACTGGTTCACATGCATGTTTGAATTTGAGGAACTATGGTCAAAAGCAGTAGTACTTAATATTTTTTCTGCTGTACCATACTTGAGGCCTTTGACACATTTCTGTGAAATTCTCATATGGGATTTAGGAGATGCAGGATGGTTTTTAAAATATTTAACAGATAATATTGATAAGTGCAGAGTGGTCTGCCCCATTTGATGGCTGCTTCATAATGATTTACTTACAACAGTAAAGTGTTTTTTGGCTTTGCCCATTTCAGGTTTGATAGTTCAGGAACAATTGCTTCTCAGGCATTTTTCAGAAGTATTAATAACATTCTCTAACCTGACATAAATAATTTCTTATGGATAACAGATTCTCATTTTCTTTTTGTGTTATTTCCCTGGTGAATGAGTCAGTTTGCTAGCCATAACTTTTTTAATGTTCTTAATCTGTTTTTTTCACAACCTAATTCTAATTCTAATTCTTGGTTATTTCCGTATATAGGTATCTTGGATTTATCTGTAATGGGTTATCTGTCCACTCTTAGTATTCAAGACATGCACAATAATTTTAGAAATGACTTTGTAAATCAATAGGTGAAATAACTGAATATTAAAGAATGCTTTTTAAAGCCAAATATCAATAATTTATTTGGCTACTGTTTTGAATTTTCCCTACTGTTCATTTCCATTCTTGGGTGCATATTTAAGGTAAGCTACATTAATGTTAGTGTCACCTTTCTAAATTAGTGTTGGTATTGCATCATAGTCTTAATCAGCATGAGGAAATTCTTGATTTAAGACAAGATTTAAAAAAAACCCAACAATTAGATATGGGAACAAAAAAGGAAACATTTGTTGCTTTATAATTGAGTTTTCCAAAGTTGATTTTTAAATCATATATTCTAGAATTATAAAGCTTATGATAAACTATTTCTACACCGTAAGATTGCTTTCACTTTTACATTTCTGTTTAAGATACCAGTTACTCAGTATATTAAAGCTCCCTACCCTCAGCCCTTCAGACCCCTCACAGGCAGTTAAGACAGAAAGTGAAACTGAAACTGTTTCATTTAAGGTTTAACATAGCTGTTTCTCAAGAGAAAAATCTTTACCCTGTTATTAAATTCTAAAAGGAATTTATTGCAAATGGACACTTATCTGTTTAGGTGATAAATGTCTTTATAGTTTTACAGAGGAAACAGAAACCTTAATAATGTGACTATTTTATTGATTTTTTTTTTAAGCTAAATCCGATATGTTTCTTTGGGAAGCATAGTTAATGAAATACATATAATGTTACCTACAAAGTAGTATTTAGAATACTAGAGAAATGGCTAGATAGCATGTTCTTTAGGCCAGCGTTCTCCAAATGGGGGTAAAGGCCAGGATTTTTTTTTTATTTTAATTCACTGCATACTAATATGTTTATCAAGTACAATGAAAACACATTACTAAAACAATTCAATAAAGATGTAGAAAATACAAGTCCAAGGCCAGGCACAGAGGCTCACAGCTGTAATCCTAGCATTTTGGGAGGCCGAAGCAGGAGGATAGCTTGAGGCCAGGAGTTTGAGACCAGCCTGAGCAAAAAAGCGAGACCCTGTCTTTAAAAAAAAAAAAAGAAAGAAAGAAAATGCTCCACAATTTTTAATCATTGGTTTCAACAAATAAAATTATTCTGTCAAATTGCTTTAAAAATTTCTAAATGCTTACTCTAAATCTAAATCTCTGTACTTCTAGAGGATCACAGTCTGAGTAGCCCTGCCTTAAGCTGGTAGTTCTTAAACTGGTGGATCTCAAAGAGTAATTCCAAACCCACAGCATCACCCCATGGAAACTTGTTAGAAATGCACATTGTTTGGTTCCATCCCAGACATACTGAGTCAGAAATTCTAGTGGTGTGCTCAGCAATGTGTTGCAATAAGACCTACAGGTGATTCTGAAACACACTAAAGTTTGAGAGCCACTGTTGGACTTTAATTCTAAAATGCTAGTTATCTGGGCTTTTTGAGTAGGAACTGGACAGAGCTCTTAGTTTTTCTTTTAAAGAAATGTATTGATATAGTGAGTTACAGTGATTTAGGATGTAAGCCAATCCTGCATTACTGGATAAACCCCACTTGGTCATGTATTATTCTGGTAGTATATTGTTAGATTCTATTTGCTAAATTGTTGCTAAATAAGGTAATTGCATCTTTGTTCACAAGGACTTTTTATCTGTAATTTTCTTTTCTCCTAGTGTCTTTTTCTGGTTTTAGGATTAGAGTAATATTGGCCTCATAGAATGAGGTGGAAAGTAAGTTGGAAAGTTCCTTCGACTCTTCAGTATTTTGGAACAATTTGTGTGGAGTTGGTGTTGGTTAAATATTTGGTAAAGTTCACCAGTGAAGCCAACTGTCCTTGGAGTTTTCTTTGTGAGGTTTTAAAGTACAGTTCAGTTTCTGTAATAAGTACAAGATTAGGTTATCTGTTTCTTCCTGAGTGAGTTTTGGTAGTTTCTTTCAAGGGATGTGTCCTTTTCAACTAGCTATCAAATTTATTCTTATTATCATGAAGTTGTTCATAATACACCCTGAGGTGATGTTATCTCCTTTTTTTCTGATACTGGTAATTTGTGTCTTCTCACATTTTTTTCTGTGATCAGCCTGGCTAGAGGTTTATAAATTTTATGGATTTTGTTAAATAATTAGCTCTTGGTTTCCTTCCTTCCTTCCTTCCTTCCTTCCTTCCTTCCTTCCTTCCTTCCTTCCTTCCTTCCTTCCTTCCTTCCTTCCTTCCTCCCTCCCTCCCTCCCTCCCTCCCTCCCTCCCTCCCTCCCTCCCTCCCTCCCTCCCTCCATTGATCTTCTTTCTATTTCAGTGATTTCTGCTTTGGTCTTATTTCCTTTCTTCAGCTTACTTTGGATTTAATTTGCTCTTTTTCTAGTTTTTTAAAGTAGATGCTAAGATCATTGATTTAAGACCTTTTATTTTAATATAGGTGTTGAGTGTTGTAAGTTTCTTCCAGAGTGGCTTCTTTGGCATCTTACAACCTATTGCATTTTTATTTTCATTCAATTCAAAGTGCTTCCTAATTTCCATTTTGATTTCTTCTTTGATCCATGGGTTGTTTAGAAATATGTTATTTGGTTTCCAAATACTTAGCAGTTTCACAGAGATCTTGCTGTTACCATTTCTAGTTTAATTCCATTGTGTTTGCAAACATACTTTGTGTGACTTGAATCCTTGTAAATCCTTACTTAAACTTGTAATAATGGTTTAGAAAATGTTCTGTCTTGATAAATGCTTGTGTGTACTTGAAAAGAAGTTGCATACTGCTTTTGATGAATAGAACCTTCTATAAAAGGTTAGGTCAGGATAGTTGGTAGAGTTGTTAAAATCTACAATATCCTTGCTTATTTTCTCTCTACTTTTTCTGTTATTGAGAGCATGGTATTAAAATTTCTGACTGTAATCATGGATTTTTCTATTCCTCTTTGAAATTATATTAATTTTTGCTTCATATATTTTGAAACTGATATTAGGTATATAAAGATATAGGGTTGTTATGTTCTTTTAATTGACTCCTTTAAGCATTATGAAATAAACTTCCTTATCTCTGGTGATATTCTTTGACCTGAAATCTGTTTGATGCAAAATATGGTCACTCTAACTCTCTCTTTGGACTAGTGCTAGAATGGTATATAATTTTCTATAGAATTTTTTTTTTACCTTTGACGTATTTATCTTTATGCCTTTATTTTTAAAATATACTTGGGTCTTTTTTCAAATCCAGTTTGGTAATCTTTGGTTCTAAATTTTGTGGTGTTTTGGCTATTTACATATAATATAATTTTTGATATGGTTAGGTTTGACTCTTATCTTACTAGTTCCTTCTTTCTGTTTATTATTTTTCTGCCCTTTGGATTGAATATTTTTTATGATTCTCGATTTTGTTTCTATTGACTTTTACTTTATTAGGTGCTGGTATGCCTAGAGAATTTCACTTCCTTATTCTTTCTACTCCATTTCCAATACCCTATTCTTTCTGATTCTTACACGAACAGTTTTTATGAATGTTCCATGGGCACTTGGGAAGGAGTAGCATTGTGTGTAAAGTTTGATATATATGTAGCTGTAAGATCTGCTTTATTAAGTTGCTTAGGTTCTTGTTTTCGTCACCTTGATTTGTTTTATACTGATAGTGTGTATTAAAGTTTGCTCTTATTAGTGTGTTTTTGTCTATTATTCCTTGCATAGCCGGTAGCTTTTTCTTCATAAAATGATTATTATGTTATTTGATGTATGGATAGTCATGAATGCTAAATCTTTGTTGTGAGTTGTTGTTTTTAACATTAAAATGTGCTCCTTTTTATGGTCATGTTTAATGCTTTTGGCTTGAATTCTACTTGTCTGATATTTGGATTTGCTTGTATTTCTTATTGTCTCCATTTACCTGATAAACTTTTATCCATCCTTTTATTTTTGCCTTTCTGAACCATTTTGAATAAGCTCTCAACAACAATGAGCTTATTCTGTTTTTCTTTTCCCCTCTTCCTTCTTACATTTTTAGTTGCATTATTTTCACTTTGGGGGTTTATGTTTCTTATGTACAGCATATAGTTTGAGCCTTGAGTTACAAGCCAAATTGAAAATCTTTGTTTTAGTAGGTGAGTTAAGTCCATTCACATTTATTGATATGACTCAATATGTTTGGTCTTAACTCTTTAATAACATTTTATAATTTTGTGTATTGCATTGTATTTGCTATGTTTCTTTCTCTTTATACAGTATGTTGCTCTTTAGAAGGATTACTTTTGTTATTTGGAAAGGTTTGCATTTACTTATACCTCTTTTCTATGCCTTTAGTTCTCTGTTTTTTGTGTTTTTTTTTTACTTAATTGTATGTTACCTGGTTTGTCAGTTTTTAATGGCATATTTTAGCTTTCCATACAATAGTTGCTGCTGCTATACAGCAGTGAGCTTATTCTGTTTTCCTTTTTCCCTTTTCTCTCATTTTTAGTTGCCTTATTTTCATTTTAGTATACAGACATTTGTATGAGTCTTCTAGCTTTTTCCCCATCTTTAAGATATGTATAATTGTGCTGAAGTTTTCATCATCTCTTGGTTGAATGAAGCCAAGATGAAGATGGACTACACTGTCCAATATGTAGCCACTCGGCACTTGTGGCTATTGAGGACTTAAAATATGAATAGTCCAAATTGAAATGGTTTGTACATGTAAACACACACTGAATTTATAGACTTGGTATGGAAAAAAGAATGTAAAGTATCTCAATATGTTTTTATATTGATTATATGTTGAAAGCATAATGTTTTGGGTATGTACATTGGGTTAAATAAAATATATTATTAAAATTTCACCTATTTCTTTTTACTTTTTAAAATCTAACATTAAATATGTGGCTCACATGTATCGCATACATTATATTTCTGTTGAGCAGTGCTATTCTAGTAGATTCCTAGAGTCCTGTTTAGAATTCTCTAAGTTCTTTTACTACCCTTGATACTTGAAGGTAAACAATTTAACTGGATTTGAAATCCTGGCTAGATACTTTTCTTTCATCAATGATTCTGGAAGGGCTACATTGATACTTTTTTACTTTATATGTTGTTTTTGAAGTATGATTCTTTTGGGCTTGCAAGTTATTTTAAATATGATAATATATACCCTTGTCATATATTCATTATAATAATAGATATTGTTGATGTTACTATTATTATTGTTTAGTTGGAGGCCTTGAGGATTTTTTACATTATTTTGAAATAGTTTTATCCAAATACGTCTTATAGTTGGTTGTTCTGAGTAACTTTGTCAGATGTTTGATGGGTTTTGTGTGGGTGGGGGGGGACACACACTACAAAATTTGCCATCTTAATCATTTTTAAGTATACAACACAGTGATGTTAACTGTATGTACATTGTTGTACAACAGGTCTCTAGAACTTTTTCATCTTGCAAAGCTGAAACTCTGTATCATTGAATAACAACTCTCCATTACTGCCCACCAGGCCCTGAAAGCCACCATTCTGTTTGTTTCTATGAGTTTGATTACTTTAGATACCTCATAAATGACATAGTGAAGTATTTGTCTTTTGTGGATGGCTTATGTTGCTTACCATAATGCCCTCAAGATTCATCCATGTTGTACTCAGAATCCTGTAGACAGGATTTCCTTCTTCTTGAAGGCTGACTAATATTCCATGATATGTACATGCCACATTTCCTTTATCTATTCATCAGTCCATGGACATTTGGGTTGCTTCCACATCTTGACTATGTGAATAATGCTGCAGTGGACATGGGTGTGCACATCTCTCTTCAAGATCCTGTTTTCAAATTCTTTTTGGACATATAAGTGGGGTTGCTGGATCATATCATAGTTCTATTTTTAAATTTTTGAGGAACTTCTATACTTTTTTCCATAGCAGCTGCATCACATTACATTCCTACTTACAGTGTATAAGAGTGCTACTTTGTCCACATCCTTGCCAATGTGTAATTTTCTGTTTGTTTGATAGTGGAAGGTGAGATCTCATTGAGGTTTTGACTTGCATTTCCCTGTGCATTTTCCTGTGTTGTGATGTTGAGTATCTTTTTGTATGCTTGTTGGCCATTGTATAACTTTTTTAGAGAAATGGTTATTCATATCCTTTGCTCATTTTTTTTTTTTTTTTTTTTGAGACAGAGTCTCGCTTGTTGCCCAGGCTATAGTGAGTGCCGTGGCGTCAGCTTAGCTCACAGCAACCTCAAACTCCTGGGCTCAAGTAATCCTTCTGCCTCAGCCTCCCGAGTAGCTGGGACTACAGGCATGTGCCACCATGCCCGGCTAATTTTTATATATATATATATTAGTTGGCCAATTAATTTCTTTCTATTTTATAGTAGAGACGGGGTCTCGCTCGTGCTCAGGCTGGTTTTGAACTCCTGACCTCGAGCAATCCGCCCGCCTTGGCCTCCCAGAGTGCTAGGATTACAGGCGTGAGCCACCACGCCCAGCCTTTGCTCATTTTTAAATTGAGTTTTTTTCGTTGTTTTCTTGAGTTTTTAGTTCTTTATATATTGTAGCTGTTAGCCCCTTATCACATATATGGTTTGCAATTTTTTTTTCCAACTGTGTAGGTTGCTGTTCACTGTATTGATTGTTTCCTTTGCTCTGTAGAAGTTTTAAAATTTGATGCAGTCCCATTTGTCTGTTTTTGCTTTTGTTACCTGTGCTTTTGCTGTCATATTCAAGAAATTGTTGTCAAATCCATTGTCATGAATCTTTCTCTCTGTATTTTCTCCTGGGAATTTTATAGTTTCTGGCCTTATGTTTAGGTCTTTAATCCATTTTAAGTTAACTCTGGGGAACTTTATTATTTCGCATGTGGACATTCAGTTTTCCCAGCACCATTTGTTGAAGAAACTATCCTTGCCTCATTGTGTAGCACTGGCACCCTTATTGAAGAACATTTGACCATATATGTGATGGTTTATCTCTGGGCTCTCTGGTCTGTTCTGTTGGCCTATGTATGTCTGTGTTTTATGCCAGTACCATAGTGTTTGATTACTGTTACTTTGTAATATGCTTTGAATCAGGAAATTTGAGACCTTCAGCTTTGATTTTCTTTCTTAAGATTGTTTTGGCCATTTGTAGACCTTCAAAATGCCGTATGACGATTAGAATACTTTTTTGTATTTCTGCAAAAAATGCCATTGGGATTTTGATAGAGATTGCATTGAATCTGTAGATTACTTTGGGTAGTATGGACATTTTCCAACCCATGAACATGGATTGACTTTCTATTTATTTGTGTCATCTTTAATTTCTTTCAGCAATGAGTTTTAGTTTTCAGTGCACAAGTCTGTTGCCTCTGTGGTTAAGTTATTCTTAAGTATTTTATTCTTTTTGTTGCTATTGTAATAGGATTTTCTTAATTTCCTTTTTAGATTATTCATTGTTAGTGTATAAAAAGGCAGTTGATTTTTGTGTTCATCTTATATCCTGCATCTTTGCGGAATTCATTTATTAGTTCTGACTGGATTCATTTATTAGTTCTGTGTGTCTCTGTGTGTGTGGAATCTTTAGGGTTTTCTACATGTCATCTGTGAACAGAGATAATTTTATTTTTTCCTTTCAAATTTAGATGCATTTTTTTTTTCGGTACTATATTGAATAGAGGTGGTTAGAGTGAGCTCATTTGCCTTATTCCTGATCTCAGGGGGAAAACTTTCAGTGTTTTGAGTATGATGTTAGCTGTGGGCTTTTCATATATGGCCTTTATTATTTATGTTGAGGTAATTGCCTTCTATTCCTATTTTTTTAAAGTGTTTTTATCATGAAAAGTTGTTGAATTTTGTCAAATGCATTTCCTCCATCAGTTGAGATTATCATATGATTTTTGTCCTTTGTTCTGTTAATGTAATGTATTGTAGTGATTGCTTTTCGTATCAAACCAACCTTGCATTCCAAGAGTATATCCTACTTGGTTATGGTGTATAATCCTTTTAATATCTTGTTGAATTTGGTTTGCTAGCATTTTCTTGAGAATATTTGCATCACTATTCACTGGAGATATTATTAGTCTATAGTTTTCTTACAGTATCCTTGATTTTGATATCAAGGTAAGGCTGGTCTCATAAAATGAGGTTTGGAAGTGTTCTTTCCTCTTCAGTTTTTTGGAAAAGTTTTAGAAGAATTGGTGTTCATTCTTTATGTTTAATAGAATTAATTCTCCAGTGAAGCCATCTGATCCTGGACTTTTCTTTTTTGGGAGATTTTTGATTACTGATTCAGTCTCCTTACTAGTTATGTCTGTTCAGATTTGTTATTTTTCATGATTCAGTCTTTCATGATTCAGATTTGTTTCATACTGAAACAAATTTCAGTATGTTTCTTGAAATTTATCCATTTTTCTAGGTTGTCTAATTTGTTGATATATAATTATTCATACTAATCTCTTATGATCTTTTTTATTTCATGGCATGAATGGTAGTGTCTTTCTTTTCTGATTCTTTTTTCCCTTTTTTTTCTTAGTCTTGGCAAGGGTTTATCGATTTTTGTTCCTCTTTTCAAAGAAAAATCCAACTCTTAGTTTTGTCCATTTTTTTTTTCTATTGTATTTCATTTATTTCTACTGTAATCTTTATTATTTGTGTTTAGTTTGTTCTTCTTGTTCTAGTTCCTTGAGGTGTATAGTTAGGTTGTTGATTTGAATTTTGTTTGTTTTTTATGTAGGCCTTTACCACTATAAACTATCCTCTTAGCACTGCTTTTGCTACATCTGTAAGTTTTGGTATGTTCTGTTTTCATTTTCTAATTTCCCTGTGATTTCTTTGACCCATTGGTTGTTCAAGAGTGTTGTTTAATTTTCACATATTTGTGAATTTTCCAGTTTTCCTTTACTGTTGATTTCTAGTTTCATTCTATTGTGGCCAGAAAAAATACATGATATGATTTCAATCTTAGATTTTTGTTAAGACCTTTTTGGTGGCTTAACATGTGCCCTATCCTAGAGAATGTTCCATTTGTGCTCGAGAATGTGTATTATGCTCTGTTGGTTGGAGTATTCTGTATATGTCTGTTAGATCCAGTTGGTCTATAATGTTGTTCAGGTCCTCTGTTTTCATTCACCTTCTGTCTGGTTGATCATTATTGATTGTGTGGTATTGAAATCTCCTATTATTAATACTATTGT
This sequence comes from Microcebus murinus, assembly GCF_040939455.1. Lineage (NCBI taxonomy): Eukaryota > Metazoa > Chordata > Mammalia > Primates > Cheirogaleidae > Microcebus > Microcebus murinus. Next base: position 30,593,187 of record NC_134111.1, read on the forward strand.
GTTACTGTCTATGCCTCTTCAATTCTGTCCACATTTGCTTCATGTAATTGGGCATGTTTGGTCCATGTTTCTTTGTGATTGTTACAGCTTTCTGGTGAACTAACTAATTTATCATTATGTAATGCCTTTCTTTGTCTCTTTTGGTAGTTTTTGACTTAAAGTCTAGTCTGATAGAAGTATGGACATCTCTGCTTTCTTTTGGTTGCCACTTATATAAAATATCTTTTTCCATATTTTTATTTTCAGCCTATGTATGTCCTCTTATGTCTAAAGTGAGACTCTTAAAGATAGCATGTGGTTGGAGTTTTTTGGTTTTGTTTTGTTTTTCTCATCTACTTTAAGTCTTTTGATTGGGAAAGTCAATCCATTTTACATTCAAAGTGATTACTGATAGGGAAAGACTTAGTATTGTCATTTTGTTATTTGTTTTTTGTATGTCTTGTAGTTGATTTGTTCCTCTTTTTTCCTCTCTTGCTGCCTTCCTCTGTTTTTGATTGATTTTTTTGTCTACTGACATATTTTCATTTTTAAAAATAATTTTGTACAGCTTCTATAGGTATTTTTTATATAATTATCATGAGGATTACATAAAACATCATACAGTTCTAACAGTCTAAAAACTTATAACTTAATTTCAGTCATACTAAAACTATTTCCCCATACCAGCACTTTGTTATGAATGTCAAAATTATATTTTTAAAATATTTTGTAAGGATTAATAATAAGGTTTTATAGTTATTTTTTAAGTGTGTTTGTCTTTTAAGTTGTATACCAGAATTAAAAATGATCTGCACACCATTGCTATAGTGTTATAGGATTCTGTGTTTGTCTATATATTTACCTTTACCTAAGTTTTATATTTTTGTATACTTTCTTGTTGTCTGTCATCCTTTTGTTTCAACTTAAAGGACTCCCTTTAGCACTTCTTGTAAGGCAGGTTGAGTTGTGATGAACTCTCTCAGTTTTTATTTATCTGGGAAGCTCTTTGTCTTTCATTTTTGAAGGACATTTTGCCAGATAATATTGCTCTTGTTTGGCAGTTTTTTCTCTCAGCCCTTTGACTATATTATCCCATTCTTTTCTGACCTGTAATGTTTCTGCTGAGAAATCCATTAATCTTACAGGATCTCCTTTTACATTACTAGTTGTTTTTCTCTTGCTTTCAAGATTCACTTTGTTTTTGACATTTGACAGTTTAGTTTTTGTCTCAGTGTGGGTATCTTTGAGTTCATCACAGTTGGAGTTCTTCCAGCTTCTTGAATTTGAATGTCCATTTCCTTTATCAGATTTGGGAAGTTTTGGGCATTTATTTCTTTAAATAAGCTCTCTGCCTTTTTCTCTAACTTCCTTCTTAAACTCCTGTAATGTGTATGTTGATCCACTTGATTATGTCCCATAAGTCTTTTATACTTTCTTCAATTTTCTTTATCCTATTCTGTTTATGTTCCTCTGCTGCAGTTAATTTCAAATGACCAAATAATCTGTCTTTGAGTTTGCTGGTTCTCTGTTCTGCTTGATCACATCTGCTCTTGAACCTCTCTAATGAAGTTTCCAATTCACTTATTTTATTCTTCAGCTTTAGAAATGCTATTGGATCTCTCTTTTTTTTTTTTTTTTTTTTTTTAGGATATGGTCTTATTTATTATTTAACTCAAAAAATCTTATTTTTGGCTCGACTCAGACTTAGAAGTAGATGCTCTCAGAGAGGACAGCCTACGTCTCTTGGCAATCTGTTCCTGGTGCTTTTCTTTGGCCTCCTTCATTCTCTTAGCCAAAAGTTTAGCATATTCTGCAGCCTCTTCCTTATTTTTCTTAGCGTGCTGCTTCTTCAGAGCAATACGCCGGCGTTTATGTTGCAGGACACGTGGAGTTACAAGTCGCTGAATCTTGGGTGCTTTGGTCCTAGGTTTCTTACCTTCTTTATTTAAGGGCTTCCTCACAACCTCCTGGCGAACATCATCTTCTTTAGACAGATTGAAGAGTTTGCGGATTCTGCTAGCTCTTTTGGGCCCCAGACGACGAGGTACTGTAGTATCAGTCAGTCCAGGGATATCCTTCTCCCCTTTTTTTACAATAACCAAGTTGAGAACACTCAGGTTGGCATCCACAATACAACCACGAACAGATTTGCACTTTCTTTCTCTAGTTCTCCTTGGTTTGTAACAGGAATGCCCCTTACTCAGTAGCAGGCGAACACAGCCATGGGTCAAGACACCCTGCTTCATGGGGAAACCTTGCTTGTCGTTCTCACCACTGATTCGGACCACATAACCCTTCCATTCTTCACCCAGAGCGTCGGCAGCAACTTCCGTGGCCATACGCTTCTCATAGAAAGTACGAAGTTTGTGTTCATCGTCCACTTCAATGAGTTTCTGGCAGCCAGTGGCTGGGAAGGAGATATTCAGCTTCATCGTGAAGCAGCTGATTGCCTCCGAGGCGCCACAAAAAGAGCTATTGGATCTCTTTAAAAATAATTTCTTTTTGTTTATTGTCATCTTACACATGCATTGTTTTCCTGATTTCATCTACTTGTCTATTGGTGTTCTCTTGTGGTGCCTTGGTCTTCTTTAAGACAATTATTTTGCATTCTTTGTTAGATAATTCATGCATTGCTGTTTCTTTAGGGTTATTTTATGGAGATTTATTTTCTTCCTTTATTGGACCATGTTTCCCTGCTTCTTTGTGTGTTTTCTTATTTTTGGCTATGATTTGTACACTTAAAATCAAGTACTTCTCCCAGTCTTTACAAACTGGTTTTGTAGGAGGGAACACCTTCACCAATCAGCCCGCTAGAGATTCTGAGGACCTCTCAAATTTTTTCTGGAGATGCATCTTCTTTGTACATGTGTGTGATTTCCTGATTAGAGAGATTTGCTTTCTTTTTCAGGTGCTTGTAATCTTACTTCCTTTGGTATCTGTTTTGTGGTACTGCAGGTTCTCTGTTGCTGCAACAAGCTACTGAGCTCTTTCATTCTCTGTAGCTCCCAGATATCCAAAGTATGTTGTGTGTGAGTCAGTACTCAAAGTCAGGCAAGGCAGAATCAGTCCCTTGGGCACTCCACCAGATGGTGGGAATGTTGGGTGCATGTTCCACTCATCCATTTCCTTCCAAAAGGAGAAGCCTGTTAACTGGACATTCTTTCCTCATCATACCAAGTTGTACCAGCTTTTGTCTGCAGTGCTTCAAAAAGCTGCTGAGCTCTCAAAAGTTCTTGGTGGACCCCAGGTATCCAAAGTGTATCAGTCCTTCAGGCAGACCCCCTAAACACAGAATGTGTATTTGACATACATTCCACTCTTCTCCTGAAGGAGAAGCCACGAGTTGTGCTTTTGTTCCCAATTGTGCCAGTGTGTGCTGGCTTAGTGGAAAGACTACCATGATTGAAATGGCTTTTCTTACCCATTTCAATATGACTGAGCTTGCCTGGAATACTACAACTTCTGAACTTGTTTCTGGATTTCTTAAGGCTTTTTGGACTATATATTCTGAAGTCAGTGTGCATGTGAGGAGATGAGGTCTGAGGCTTACTATGCCTCCATCTTGCTCTCTGATGGGCTTCTTTGGTGTATATTTTATATTGTCTTTTATTGCCAGGTTTTCTTGGAATATAGTTTTAAATATTTGTTGTGTTGCATTGTTTTGTTTTCTTTAGGGATTCCAATTATATGAATGTCATTCCTTCCTTGCCTATTTTGCATTCTGCCTACCACCTTTTTTCCTACTCATTTTACTTCTCTTTTTATCTCATTTTCATTCAGCTGGTTATTTGACCCACTTAATGCAGCACACTTACTGGGATTTTTTTTTTAGTATTTTTTCATCACACTTCTAATAATTTTAGTCATCATCTTTGAGGTAATTTTTTCTTTTCCTTTTCTGAGTTTTCACATTTCTGAGTCTCCTCCCCCACCCCCGTGTTCTTATTTTTTTAGTTTATGATTCAAGGTGATATTTTTTATATCCTCAGATGCTGCTTTTGAGTATATTTAAGTTTGGAGCATTTTTCTTGAAGTTTTCTTCTCTCACTAGCCCCAGAATGAGGGGAGTTCATCAGCAGAGATATAGTTGAATCTTATCTTCTGCTTTTTAAATAATTGAATACATTTATTACATTTTCTTCTGTCTATTTTTGTAGATTTGGGGTGGTTCACAACTGTCCTAGTTCAGTGGCATCTGTCTGTGTAGAATGATTGGCTTTTGAGGAATAGACAAGAAAGGACTTTTCTCATTCTAGTTCTTTCTAACATTTTTAAATCTTGGTTTTCTGTGGGACAAATGTGCTCAGTTTTTACCCTTTCCACTTTTCCTTTTGATTTTAGTTTCCCAGAATTTTATTGCACTCTCCTTGTGCTGATGGCTCCTGATTTCTTTCTTGTCATTGTGAGTGTGTAAGTATTTTAGTCCTTTACTGTGAAGTTTAATAGGGAGGTGGTATTTGATATAGACATTCAGTCAGCTATCTTTAGTTGGAAGTTTTGCATGTGAGCTCTTTAAATACCAGAGAATGGTCTTTGTGTATGTAGCCTAACTCAACGGACAAATTCTGAAAGCATAAGTTTGGTAAAATGGAAACAAGCCAGACAAGTCAGGAATCAAATTTCAGCCTCGTTGATTTCTACCAGTGTGACCAGAGAACCTTAGTTTACTCATTTGCAAAAGAAAACACAAATTTTTCTTGGTACTCATTGTATATGACTAAAAGATGTAAACCTATTCATTTAGGTTTTTTCCCTTACTCTGCTTTAATGATTTACCATATAATTTCCTGTTTCACTAGCAAAAATATAAAGTAAAGAGAATGTATAATGTCTTTAATGAAAACATGCAAAAAATGTCTAGGTGTAATAACAGTAGGTTTTAAAAGGATATTTTGGAATGTCAAAGTAGCCGTAAGAAGTAATTTTGTTTTTCATAGGTCACTGCAACGTCAAAACTCTTGGGGTCAAGTGATCCTCCTGCTTCAGCCTCCCAAGCAGCTGGGACTACAGGTCACGCCACCACACTTGGCTAATTTTTCTGTTTTTTGTAGAGACAGGGTCTTGCTATGTTGCTTAGGCTGGTCTTAAACTGCTGGGCACAAGCAATCCCTCTACCTCAGCCTCCCAAATTGTTAAGATTACAGGTGTGAGCCACCATGCCTAGCCAAAAATGTATTATTTTTAAAACTTTTTTTTTGAGACAGAGTCTCACTGTGTTGCCAGGGTTAGAGTGCAGTGACATCATCACAGTTCACTTGCAATGTCAAATTCCTGGGCTCAAGGGATCCTCCCTTCTTGGCCTCCCAAAGTACTGGGATTACAGGTGTGAGCCACCACATCCAGCCTTTATAACATTTTAAAAATTTACAATGATAATACAGATTTACTACAGAAAATTCAGAAGATAAAAAAGGGCACACAGAAGGCAAATAATGATCACCTATATAGTTAGCATTTTATGGTATATTCTATTCTTCCAGGCTCTTTTCTCTACATACATATGTATTTATATTCATGTTATTTTATTTTATACTTAATATCTAAACATGTTTTTCAGGTAAGTAGAGCTCTTCATGATGTATTTTTACTGTTATTGAAGAGTTCAATATTATGTGTATAGCATAATTTATATAAGTAATCCTCTATTTTATTGACAGTTTAGGCTCTCTTTTTTTTTTGGTGGGGTGGAGTCTTATAAACAATACCATGATGAACATTTTTATGTCATCATTGTTGCCCATTTGTTTTCTTTGGGTGGGAATACCATAAGTAGAGTGTGTGGATCAAAGGGATACATTTTTAAAGGAAAGAAAATCAATTACTGAATGATTTTTAGTTATTTTTAACAACCAAGTGACTCACCAAAGTATAATGCAGCATGTAACAAGGAATTTACATTACCCTTGCCTAACCCTCTCCCTAGAAAAGAGGGGTACCTACCTCTGGTACCTACCTCTAGGATTCTGTATGTTTCCAACTGGTTATCATTATTATATGAATCACAGTCCTCAAGAAACCCTATCATTGTGTTTTCTTCTTCCTATTTGGGGGATTGAAAGACTGTCTCATAATCTGGTGAAGAGGAAATGATAGGTGAAATTTATTTTAGAGCTAAATTTGGTCAGTAAGTTATAATGGGGGAGGATATCATGGTCTGGCTCTTTAATCTCTGGCTGTAGGTTTGTCATTGGCCTGCTTTGTTAATGAGAGGAGAGTCATCTATGATCTGTTTTTAAATTTTCTCATTTATAAAATTAATATTAAACCCTCATCTATTAAAGATATAATTTAGATATATAGACAGTACCTAAAAATGTTTCATACTTGGGGGAAAGTAAAATACATATCAAAAGAATCTCTTCAAATAAAAAATATGCTGCCAGTTAGCTCAGTTTCTTCTTGTTATTCATGTCTATAGATCAGCATTACAAGAATCTTTACTTTTACAAACACTCTTCTCTTGTAAGGGTGGAATCATCAAAGAACCCGGGAATCAGAGTCCTTAAATTGGATTCTCATTTAATTATACACTAACTAAAAGCAAATCACTTGTTTCTTGAGTCTCATTTACAAAACGGGATAAATATCTACCCGTGTGTCCTAAGATTGTGATGCGCTAATAAACACGTGGTTGTTGATGTACTCAGAGAACTGTAAAACATCACATAACTGCAAGGTGACATTGTGTATTTTGTCACTTTCTGGGACCAGCAAGGTGAGATATTAGCCAGGTAATAGGAAAGTATGGGCTTAAATAATTACTCATTCAGTGGCTGGTTTCCTAGTTTCTTAATGTTGTTTATGTGCTGTATATGTGTGATCCTTACAATTTCTTAGCTCAAAAGTTTTTACTACCAATAGATTCTAACTAAATTTATAGTAATAGTTGTGTGGGAAAACTGGTGTTCCAATTTGGAAGCCTACCCTATAACAAAACATAGTTCTGCCTGGCACTGAAAGGGAGAAAATGCAAATCTAAGAAGCTTTTTCCTCAACTATTAATATTTGCCCTTTCTTGAGAATTTCTGGGTCTTTGTCCATTTTGGACATCTGTTTTCTCTGGGATTATTGTTTCTTTTTCTCTTTTGCCTTCCTAAATCCCTATTGATCCGAAAAGTGTCAGTTGACATTTTACTTTCCTTGGGCATCTTTCCCTCTTCTCCCAAAAAGAGTGGTTTGACTAATTGAGAAGAGACATGCTTGTTTGTCAAGTTCAACCATGATTGCATACTTTCGTAACTCTCTTCCACTAGGTAAGTTCCTTAACGGCAGAGACTGTCTCTCATTCACTGTTACAGTTCTCAGTGACCGGATAATATCTAGTGTCTAATAGATGCTCCAAAATGTGTTGAAAGGATGACTACTGATAAATAATTTTTAATTTATGCATTGGGGCATATTCAGCCATTCTTTGTTCTACTGTAGTGCACTTCTGTATGTTGAGAGGCCAAATATTTATTTCTTTTGAAGGTTTATACATGTCCACTTAGAAAGCCTCCATGGTGCTTAAGGGCCTGAACTATTTGTTGAGCTAAATTGATCACTATAAAAGTAGAATGAAATTGACAATGGAAATTGAGGGCAGTGGAGAGATGATGGAGTATATCAGCCATATATTAAACCTGGGTAAAGAAAGAGGGCATTTGTTACATTAAAAAAATTGGAAAAGGTTGAGAATCTGGAGGTTTTCATGAGGTTGACAGACATAGTAAGTGGGAAGATGAGTATAAAATCAGAAATAGAAAGAAGTTGTATTCAAAAAAGGACCAATAATTTAAGAGATAAAAGCATGAAAAAGTATGCCATTATATGGCAATAGCAAGAAGTTTGTTGTAATTCAAGAGAAGGATGCTTGGGAGAGGTACGGTGCTTAAATGATAGGTTGGACTAGTTGAGAAGAGACATGTTTGTCAAGCTTAAAATATGAGGCTTTATCCTATAGATCAGTGGTCCCCAACCTTTTTGACACCAGGAACCAGTTTCATGGAAGACAATTTTTCAGTGGACTGGGGGGCACGGTGGGGATGGTTTCAGGATGATTAAAGCACATTACATTTATTGTGCAATCAAACCTCTCTGCTAACAATAATCTATATTTGCATAAAGAGCATGCAACCTAGATCCCTAGCATTGCACAGTTTACAGTAGGATTCCTCCTCCTGTGAGAATCTAATGCCACCACTCATCTGACAGGAGGGGGAGCTCAGGCAGTGATGCCAGTGATGGGGAGCGGCTGTAAATACAGATGAAGCTTTGCTTGCCCATCCACTGCTTACCTCCTGCTGTGCACCCACGTTCCTAACATGGACCAGTATTGATGCAATACTGGTCCAGTGGCCCAAGGGTTGAGGACCACAGCTATAGATGGTGGGCAACATGTTTTGTTTTTTTTTTTTTTTTTTTGAGACAGAGTCTCGCTTGTTGCCCAGGCTAGAGTGAGTGCCGTGGCGTCAGCCTAGCTCACAGCAACCTCAAACTCCTGGGCTCAAGCAATCCTGCTGCCTCAGCCTCCCGAGTAGCTGGGACTACAGGCATGCGCCACCATGCCCGGCTAATTTTATATATATATATTAGTTGGCCAATTAATTTCTTTCTATTTATAGTAGAGACGGGGTCTCGCTCTTGCTCAGGCTGGTTTCGAACTCCTGACCTCGAGCAATCCGCCCGCCTCAGCCTCCCAGAGTGCTAGGATTACAGGCGTGAGCCACCGCGCCCGGCTAACATGTTTTTCTTTACTCTGGTATGATGTAGAAGCTCTGTGAGCTTACTGTGTACCAGGAATTCAGGATAGGGTGGTGGTGCAAAACAGTCAAGGGTTCTTGCCTGGAAGTCCAGTGGAGGAAGAAGGCATCAGTCACATTGATTACAAAAACAAATATAAACCTACAAGTCTGAGATGCTTTACATTGGAAAGGTATATGGTTCTGAGAATGGATAAAAGGAATTTTTTTTACTTAGGATGGTCAAGTTTCACTGAAGAAGTGACATTTTAATGTTTACCTGAAGGCCAATATACCTAGGAAAAGTAGGGTATTCATTGTTTAGGGTTTTGTGGAAAGTGGCAGATAGGAGGATTGGCAATTCCTGTTACTATTTTAAGGAATTTACAAATCTTTTCAAGGCTACATTTGTTTAATTTTGTTACAGGCAGTGAAACCTTATTAACACACATCAAATAAGGAGTTTGAATATATTAGAATTTTTAAAAGTTTTAACTGTGACCAACTATAAAGGATACACTTTACACACATATATGACTGCAATAATGTTTATAAAACAATATTTATCCTTTCTGCTTTCAGTGCTTTCTGAAATTTTTTATGGGTTTTTTTGTTCATTTAAAAATTGCTAACTGTGATTTATTAGTGGGTGGTGACTTGCAGTTTGAAAAACATGGGATTTAATAACTTGTTAGTTTATTTCCCATCTTTTGTCATTTTATGTTTATAAACAGTATTTATAAGCTTCCACTGATTAGTGAGTTGTGTTTCTGATTTGGGGTTTGGGGAGGTACATTGAGTGTATATGTAAACAATCCTTGTTCAATTTTAAACTCAATATGCTTTGCAAACTCTATAATACATAATGTTACTATATAAAGATGTTTTTTGTTTTTTTAAGTAGGAAACTCAGTTGCAGAGAGTTTATTCATATGCCTCAGTTTTATGGCACATTGTTATCATTGGTCTTTACAGGGCCTTTTCCTTTCTTCCCCTTCTCTCTCTGTTTTAAATTGTATTATTCAATTGTCTAACATACAAAAAGTAGAGAAAATAATATAACAAGCCCCCATGTATTCATCTTCTACATTTATTAACATGTGGCCAATCTTGTTTCATCTCTGACACTATAGTTAGTCCCCAATTATAACACTATAAATAGCACAGTTTTAAAGGGAATTGTAAGACCCCTGTCTAGTTTCATTTATTTATTCTGTTCTATCCCTCTTTCCACTCCCATTCTCTTCTCTACTCACTCAAGTAGCCAACTAATATGTTTAATGTGTCTCTTCTTGCAAAATGTGTACTGTTTTATATGCATTTATTTCTAATTTATATAAATTACATGTTATATCTGACTCTGTTTCTTATGAGTTTTCTTCACTTAACACAGCTTTTAAGATCCATCATATTTTATGTACATCTGGATTGTTGATACCAACTGCTATGTACTATTCATGGTGAGCATCTACCACAGTTTACTTCTTTACTTTCCCAGTCATAGATTGCTTCAAACTTCCCTCCATAACAGATACCATTTCAGTGAATATGTCTGCTTACAAACCTGTGTGAGATTTTCTTGGGGTTATATATTCAAGAGAGGAATTGCCAGGTCATAGAGTATGCAGATTTAATTTGAGTAAGTATTGTCATATTGCTCTCTAGAATGGTAGCAACAGTCTGTGCTTCCACAGTCATGTGTGCGGGAATGTGTCCTCACATCCTTGCCAACACTTGGCATTTAACTTCTGATTTTTGCCAGCCTAAGAGGTATAAATTATCTCATTTTAACGTGCACTTCTCTGATTACCAATGAATTTGAGCATCTCTTCACATGCTTGTTAGTGTTTTTGGGTTTTCTTGTCTATAAATTGCCTGTTTGTGGTTTTTTCTTTTTTCTTTTGGGGTTGCTATCCTTGTTGATTTGCAGGTTTTTATACTAGGTAGTAATCACTATAGGGTTTAGACATTAAACATAATTTCTGCCATTTTGTCATAAATATATTAACTTTGTCCATGGTGCCTTCATTGAACAAAAGTCTTTTAATACAATAAATGTCATCAGTTTTTTGCCTTATCATTTGTACTTTTGAAATTTTAAGAAATTCTTTTCTGTTCCTATAGCAGAAAGATATTTTCCTTTTTTTTCTTCTGTTAACTTTACAGTTTTACCTTACATGATTAGATCTATATAGACATACCTCGGAGATACTGTGGGTTTGGTTCCAGGCCACCACAACAAAACAAATATCACAATAAAGCAAGTCATATGAATTTTTTGGTTTCCTAGTACATATAAAAGTTATGTTTATACTATACTATAGTCTATTAAGTATATAATAGCACTAGGTCTAAAAAAATGTACATACCTTAATTAAAAAATACTCTTATTTTGCATATTCAGTTAAAAAAACCTCTATTGCTAAAAATTACTAAAGATCATCTGAGCCTTAATCCCGTTGTAATCTTTTTACTCATGAAGGTCTTGCCTTGGTATTGATGACTGCTGACTGATCAGGGTGGTGATTACTGAAGGTTAGGATGGCTGTGGCAGTTTCTTAAAATAAGACAGCAGTGAAGTTTGCTGCATCAGTTGACTCTTCTGTTCACAGAAGATTTATCTGTAGCATGCAATGCCGTTTGATAGCATTCTCCCCACAGTAGAACTTCTTTCAAAATTGGAGCCAGTCCTCTTAAATTCTGATGCTGCTTTATCAACTAAGTTTATGTAAAATTCTAAATCGTTTTTTGTCATTTCAACAATGTTCAGAGCATTTTCACCAGCAATAGATTCCATCTCAAGAAACTACCTCCTTTGTTCATCTATAAGAAACAACTCATCGGTTCAAGTTTTAGGAAATTGCAGCAATTGACTCGACTTCTAATTCTAGTTGTTTCCGCTACATCTGTTTCCACTACATCTTCAGTTACTTCCTCTACTGAAGTCTTGAAGCCATCAACATCATCCATGAAGAGTGGAATCAAATTCTTCCAAACTCCTATTAATGTTGACATTTTGATCTCCTCCCATGAATCATGAATGTTTTTAGTGGCATCTAGAATGGTGAATCCTCTCCAGAAGGTTTTCAATTTACTTTACCCAGATATATCAGAGGAATCCCTATCTATGGCAGCTATAGCCTTACAAAATATATTTCTTAAAGACTCGAAAGTTGGAATTACTCCTTGATCAATGGATGGCAGAATGCATGTTGCGTTAGCAGTCATGAAAACAACATTAATCTCTTTATATATCTCCATCAGAGCTCTTGGGTGACCGGGTACATTGTCAATAAGCAGTAATATTTTGAAAGGAATCTCTTCTGTGCAGTAGGTCTCAAAAATTGGCTTAAAATATTCATTAAACCATGCTGTTAACATATGTGCTGTCATCCAGGCTTTACTCTTCCGTGTAGAGCACAGGCAGAATAGATTTAGAGTAATTCTTAACGGCCCTGGGATTTCTGGAATAGTAGAGTCTTGGCTTCAACTGAAAGTCACCAGCTGCTTTAGGCCCTAATGAGAATCAGCCTGTCCTTTGTAGCTTTGAAGCTAGGCATTGACTTCTCTCTAGCTATGAAAGTGCTAGATGGCATCTTCTTTCATTATAAGGCTGTTTTGTCTACATTGAAAATCTGTTGTTTAGGGCAGCCATCATCATCACTTATCTTAGCTAGATCTTCTGGATAACTCGCAGCAGTTTCTCCATCAGCACTTGCTGCTTCACCTTTCACCTATATCTTATGGAGACAGCTTCTTCAACCTCATGAACCAATTTCTGCTAGCTTCTAACTTTTCTTCTGCAGCTTCTTCTCCTTTCTTAGCCTTAAAAGAGAGTTAGGGTCTTGCCCTGGATTCAGGCTTTGACTTGAGGGAGTGTTGTGGCTGGTTTGATCTTTTTTTTTTTTTGGAGACACAGTCTCACTTCTGTTGCCCAGGCTAGAGTGCCGTGGTGTCAGCTTAGCTCACAGCAACCTCAAACTCCTGGGCTCAAGCTATCCCCCTGCCTCAGCCTCCTGAGTAGCTGGGACTACAGGCATGTGCCACCATGCCCGGCTAATTTTTGTTTATATGTATATATATATGTTTAGTTAGCCAATTAATTTCTTTCTGTTTATAGTAGAGACGGGGTCTCGCTCTTGCTAAGGCTGGTCTCAAACTCCTGACCTTGAGCAGTCCACCCGCCTTGGCCTCCCAGAGTGCTAGGATTACTGGCGTTAGCCACCGTGGCTGGCCTGGTTTGATCTTCTATCCAGACTACTAAAACTTTTTCCGTATCAGCAATAAGGCTGTATCACTTTCTTATTGTTTGTGTGTTCACTGGTATAGCACTTTGGATTTCCTTCAACAACTGAAGGAAACTTGGCTGTTTGGTGCAAGAGATACAGCTTTCAACCTGTCTCAGCTTCCTTCCTCACTAAGCTTAATCATTTCTAACTTTTGATTGAAAGTGAGAGATGCATGACTTCCTTTCACTTGAACACTTAGAGACCATTGTAGGGTTATTAATTGCCCTAGTTTCAATATTGTTGTGTCTCAAGGAATTAGGGATTCGAGAGGAGTTGGAGAGAGATGGGGAATGGCTGGTTGGTGGAGAAGTCAAAACACACATAACGTTTATCAGTTAAGTTTGCCATCTTATATAGGCATGGTTCATGACCTATGATTTCAGTAGTAACATCAAAGGTCATAAATCACCATAACAGATATAATAATAATAATGAAAAAGTTTGACATATTGGGAGAATTATGAAAACATGACACAAAGATATGAAGTGAGCACATCCTGTTGGAAAACTGGCACTGATAGGTTTGCTCAATGTATGATTGCCACAAACCTTCAATTTTTAAAAAATGCAGTATCTACAAAGTTCAATAAAGCAAAGCAGGGCTGGGTGGGGTGGCTCATGCCAGAACTTTGGGAGGCTAAGGCAAGAGGATAACTTGAGGCCAGGAGTATGAGAACAGCCTGGGCAACATATAGAGATCCCATCCCTACAAAAAATTTAAAACAATTAACTGGGTATGGTGGTGCACGCTTATGGTTTCAGCTACTTGAGCGGCTGAGGCAATCCTCCTGGATTGCTTAAGCCAAAGAGTTTGAGGTTGCCATAATCTATGATCCCACCACCGCACTTGATCCTGGGCAACAGAGTGAGACCTTGACTTTAAAAACACACACACACACACACACACACACACACACACACACACACACACACACACACACACACACACACAGCGACGCGCAATAGGGTTAGCTATGCCTGTAATTCACCTGCAACTTCCATTTGTATGTGGGCACGAGGTTGCATTTCGTTTGATTTTTCTTTATATCTTGAGCAGTTTGGCCTTTATCCATTGTGTGGTACTATCTTTATCCTGTCCTAAGTTCCTATTCATATATGGATCTGTCTTAGAGCTCTTTCATTGTATTGATTTATGAGAAGCAGCATAGTGTATTTATTAAAAGCTTCAACTTTGGCTCTGCTATTTATTAGCTAAGTGATCTTGGGTAAGTCACTTAACCTCTTTGTACCTCAGTGTCTTCATTTATAAAATGGAAATAATGCGATATACCCTACAAGGTTGTTATGAGGTTTAAATAAATTAAGATTTTTAAAGTGCTTGTTATACAATAGTAATTTTTATATAGTGTTTTTGAAATACATACGTTTAAACTATTTTTTATATACTTTTTTATTACTCTGGCTTTATAAATATTTTATAATTTTTGGTAGGCAAGTCCCTCTTCCTTCTCATGCTACATTTTATGCATTTTTAAAAAAGTTTACTTAGATTTTCCTAAACTTCTATTCTTACATTTAAATTTCAAGGCATTTTTCATGAAGATGCTTGTGCTTTCTTGATTTAAATTAGTCTGACAAAATGCTAAAGAGATGCTGACTATGATGTAGTATAGATGATTATTTGGGGGGTAAGCAGGTATGACTTGCTTGGATCTGATGAAACTTGATGCTGTTTGTGAGAATAAGTAGCGGTTTACTGTTCACTTGTTTATAGTATAGAAGCTTGTTTTCCCCCTCCCTCATATTGTGTTTCTTTTCTTTCTCTTTTGTTTTTATATCCTGTACCTCTCTGCTTGATTTACTAATAATAAATGGCAGAAGATCATGAAATTAATATAATTCTTTTGTCATCATTATTTAATATCTATCCTATTCCATCATCCTACCTTCCTTTTAAAGTATTGCTTTTAACCAAACTAATCTGTGTGCTTCTGCATGTAATAGACCTTCAGTTTAATTTTATTTATATCCTGCTGCATGAAAACATTTATTTTTGGATCATTGCATTAATTTTTTTTGTATAGTAACTTTCCACATCCCTTAAAGGCTTGAATGAAATTAAGACCTTCTAATTTCTTAGACTCTGTAGAACTTCAAGAAAATATTGGTGTAATATTATAGAATTAAGAATTTTGAGGCTGAGGTGGGCGAATCACTCAAGGTCAGGAATTCGAAACCAGCCTGAGCAAGAGCGAGACCTTGTCTCTACTAAAAGTAGAAAGAAATTAATTGGTCAACTAAAAATATATAGAAAAAATTAGCAGGGCATGGTGGCACATCCCTATAGTTCCAGCTGCTCAGGAGGCTGAGGCAGGAGGATCACTTGAGCCCAGGAGTTTGAGGTTGCTGTGAGCAAGGCTGACGCCATGGCACTCTAGCCTGGGCAACACAGTGAGACTCTGTCTCAAAAAAAAAAAAGAAAAGAAAAGAAAAGAATTTTGGCTTTGCATACATAAATTCTGGATTCATATCTCTGTTTTGTCACTTAGAGCTGTTTGACCTTGAACAACTTACCATATGTATTTATGCCTCAGTTTCTTTATATGTAGGTATATTGTATAGCCTCACATATAGTAGGAATCCAGTAAAGATTGTATTTCTTTATTCAGTTAATAACAATTGAGCAGCTTCTGTGTGTTGGCCGTTGTAGTAGGCACCAAAATTAAAAGACGCAAAAATCATTGCTCTCTTGGAGCTTACTTTATGTTTAAGGGAGAAGAATAAAAAATGAGGTCTTCAGTACATCAGATGATCAGATGTTGCAAAGTGGAATGGAGACAAATAAAGCAGGGGGAGGATGAGTCCTCTTTTAGATAAGGAAGTCATGAATGGCCCCTCTGCTATGATGAGACTTTTGAAAACAGGCCATTTGATTATTTAGGAATAGCAAGAAGCAGAGTGGCTAGAGTAAAGGATGGAAGAGGTAAGAGATGACGTCAGAAAGATACATAGTTCATTAAGTGATTTTAACCGTTGCTCTGAATATGATGTGGATCCTTTGGGGTAGTGACAAGACCTAATTTACCTTCCAAAAGTTGAAGCTCCATTGTTGGGAATGGGCCATTTTGGGGCAAGGGAGGACAGTAGGGAAAACATTTAGAAGGCTATTGCAATAAGTCATGAAAATGAAGAGTGATTAGAACCCGGATGTATTTTATGGGAACTTTTAACCTTTATTAAAAAATATTTTCTGCCTTGATAGTAATATAATTTCTTGGACATAATCTTATCTTTTTTTTGAGTTATTCAGAATTTTGTACTAAGTTTCAAGCATATAAATGCAGAGATACTTAAAATTTGTGATACAAATTCATTTCCTGTAGTTTGCATATTTTCCTTAGTCTGGTAATGACAAACACTTCGATTAATTTAGCAAACAAGGGATCAGTTTTCTTTTTTTTTTTTTTTTTTTTTTTATTTTTAAGTGGAACGACTGAAGTGGAAGGGATCAGTTTTCTTGTTATTGAAATTTTAAGTTCTAGTTTGTGAGTATGTATATACTTTTAAAAATTCCACTGTTGAAAATTATAATAATCTAAGGTGATTTCAGTATGAGCCACAAGTATTAAGGGAGAGTGATGGCAGTATTTCTATAGGTCTTCAGTGAAGAAACTATTTATAATTGGTTTTAAAAGCGCTTTGCAATTATTAAACAAAGTATTACTTTTTAATAGAATTATGCATTGGTTAATATTATTAAAACAACTTATGTTACCTACTTTACGTTTTCCAGGAACATCATTTACAGCGAGCTATTTCAGCACAGCAAGTGTTTAGAGAAAAAAAAGAGAGCATGGTCATTCCTGTTCCTGAGGCAGAGAGCAACGTCAACTATTACAATCGCTTGTACAAAGGAGAGTTTAAGCAGCCAAAACAGTTCATTCATATTCAGCGTAAGTTTGTTAATTTTTTGTTTTCTGTTTGTAATTTTAAATTGATCAACCAGTGAAAATCTTTTGCCCGAAGAGATTTTAATTTTTCAGTCCATACCCACTGATGAATAGCAATGTTAAACATTAAGAATAAAATTTCTCTTATGTTTACGTCTGAACTTGGAGATCATTTTGAGTTTTAGTAGCATTTGGAACATTTGATGTTTATGTAGTATAGTATTTTGTATAGCACTTACACTTTATTACACAGCTAAAAGGTGGTGGCTTTCCATACCCAAATGAGATTTACTTTTAAAGGCCCAGTGGCCCTAATGCCTAGGAGTAGAGATGAGACTTCTGAAATTTTTCAGAATTAGATCCAACCTCTCTACGTTCATCTAGCTTTTATAAAATTCTGTCTCCTTAATACTCTGTTTTCCTCCCACTGTTACTATTTAAATGATCACCATCTCTATCCTTAAAAGTATTTCAGTAATCTTCTGTTATATTTACAGCCCTCTTGTCTCTCATCCTTAGCTGTTCTATCTATCTTCTCTCCACAAAGTCAGTCTGCACTGGATTAGTTTTCCTACATAGTCAGTCTGATCAAATTATGCTCTTGATTAAAATCCTGCTGTTCTTTATTGTCTACAGTAGGAGTTTTCAGCTGATTCTGCAGACAGATACTAATGTCTTGGTGTCTTGTCTGGTATATAAAAAAAAAAATATTGGGTAGCTTATTAAAATAGAGATTCCAGGGCTCAACTTCTGGCCTACCTGAAGTACCTGCCTGTCTGAGAATCTCTTGGTGGTACAGCCTGGTGGTGTGGATTTTTAAAAATTTCCTCAAGTAATTTTGAAACATCATCAGATTTAAGAATGACTATAACATAGACTTTTTCATTGATTCTTAGATGCACCTTTTTTATGTTTGAAATGAGATTGCATCTTAAATTGCTGTTGTGCAGGTCCAAAATCTTGTTCTTCTACAGAGAACTTTGCATTTGTTTCTGCCAGGCATTTGAGGATACTGCCAACCTGAGACCACCTTAGTCTTTGCTTGTTTGTTTTGTTTTATTTGTTTGTTTTTGAACCACAGTATTAGATTTAATTCAGCCTGTTGACCTGCTTGGAGTTTAAATCCCACGGGGAGATTTTTTTCTCCCCTTCTACCTAAGAGCAAGTTGAGAAGTATAAAGTTTTTTTCTGCACGCTGGTTTATTTCTTTAATCTTATACTGAGAGTATAGCCCCTTGTAATGTAGCTTTATGCAAGAGTATTCTGTTCTATTAAACTTATATTAAGATCCAAGTGTAAAGTTTTTTCTTTTTTGTGTAGTATTGGTGCATCTTGTAATTGATGGCAGTTTCAATTTGATAGTGTTCAATAATAGTCAGATTCTCTAGTATGGATGTAGGGTCCTTTGTGATTTGTTCCCTGCCTTCTCCTTTATTCTCATTTCCTTTTGCTCTTCCCTTCACTCTGAAAATATCCACATTTGCCTTATTTCATACTTCCTTGCATGTGCTATTGAAGTCATCTTTCCTTTCCTTTCATTTAAGACTCAACTTCCTTGTGAAAATTATCCTACCTCATTCTACCTCTCTTCTTTGCTTATCATAGTGTCTTATACATACCTCTATTAGAGGACTCACCATACTCTATTGCAATTATTTGTAATCATTCTTTCTCTCCTTTTAGACTGTCAGCTCCTTGAGGGCAGGAGGTGTGTTTTCTGTGGTATCTTCAGAGTAAAGTGCTTGGCTTGTCATATGCTCAATAAATGACGTGTTTATTGACTGAATTGTTTTAAAATGGTTTCTAAAAAGCCCTTTGGTGGTAGAACCATTTTCTAGAGCTGCTTTTCTCTGAAGTAGTCCAGAGAAACACACATGCAAAAATTATTTATGTGATTTGTTTCCTCTGTGTTCTTTGACTTTGAGTTCATTTAGCTTGTTAAGTTTGCTTTTACCTTGTATCAGTTAGGAAGGGGACAGCTGTTCATGATAGGAATTTTAAGGATCCCTCTTAGGCCAAAGTATCAGTTGTTTTGTATTTTAATAATGGTGGAGCTAAACAGCAGGACCATTTGTAAAAACTGTTTTTGGAAACCAAGAACCAAAAATTGGGTGTAACTCAGCTGTATCAGGCCAGTTGAATACAATAACCATTATTTTTGTGTTGGTTCTTTCATTTCATTTTATTCAATTATTGTAAAAAATGGAATAAAAATAATGGAAAATTATTTTAACTTTCATTTTTTTCTTTTAGTCTGTCAGCATATACTACATACTATACAATATACTATACATAAAATATTCTATTCTGTTTATTCATATTTTGTTTCTCAGGTTTTTATAGTCTGTCATTTTTAATATATATAATTTTCCATAATATTGATATTCCATAATTTCCTCACATGCCTGTTATTGGACTAAAGTTTATTTGTGCTAAATTGTAAATTCATGTTATTATTGACTTTTTTCAGGGAAGGCTTAAAATCTTTTTTGCATAATTTCTTGCTAAGCCCTTAAATAGAAGGAATTTCAGGAGATATCACTCTAGATTTTTTTCTTTTCTTCTTTTAATGATAGATTTGAAAGAATCCCCTTTTGCCTGGCGTGGGGGAAAAAAACTGTATAATTGCCATAGTAGGGTGGCCTAATTGAGGCTCATCATATTGGCTGGGCTTTGGCAGAAATCTCCTTATCGCTTTAGTCTTGATACCTTCCAGTCCATCATCCATACTGCTGCTATTATGATTACTACCCATTTCAAAATTTTTCAGTGACTTTGTTGCCCATAGGACAAAATTTTAAGATCTTTTTATGATGTATAAGGCCCTTCTTTGTGCCTGTCCAGCCACATTTTCCTGTGTGTTCTTCCATTATGACACCAACCTTATTGAAATAAACTGTTTGAGGATCTTTTTCCTCCTTTAGACTATAAGATTCTCAGGATCAGGAGCTCCATCTCATTCACTTTAGTATTTTTATTACCCAGTACAGTCCCAAACTGTAGTCTCAATATACTTTTCCCCTCCTAATTTCTCTAACCCTTCATGCTTTAAGCTGCAATAATAATGAGCTCCTTGCAGCTGTTTGACTTATGCCTTATTTTCTCATGTATTCACAAAGCCCTTTTTATTCTCTACCTGTTAAAATACAATTTGCCTCTAAGATTACTTTTGGGAACTTTTTCCTGACTTCTTTCAGCACTGTTCTTGACATTGTTTATATCAAGCCCTCTTGTGTCACGTTTATTGTGGCAGTGACCACCTGCAGTTGTGATTGTTTGCCCTTTGTTGCCTCACTAAGCTATAAAGGTCCTTAACAGCAGGGACTTTTTTTTCTTTGAATTTTACTGCCTAGTGTAGTTAGGTATGCAATTAAATATTTGTTGAATAAATAAAAGAGTGAATGAATTGATGGTTGAAGATAAAAGCATATACTCTATGGCATTTTTAAGACATCAGTATTGTAGGTCTCAAAATTGTACACAGAATCAAATAGAAGGCTAAAATTATTAGTATATATAGTAAAACTGAGAAAACTGTTGTGTGGCATCTAACATCAAGTTAGAAATTAAAAGGTGAATTCTGTTATTCACCGATTATGTCATTTTAGGGCAAAAAGTGCTAAGAGGAGTTGGGAATGAATGACTCCAGTCAGGTATGGATATGGGATAAACATTCTTATTCCTTCCTATCCTTACAGCAGTAGTCCCCAACCTTTTTTGGCACCAGGGACCAGTTTCATGGAACACAATTTTTCCACAGCCGGGGGTTGGTGGGGGTAGGGGGGGTGGGGAGTGTTGTTTCAGGATGATTCATACACATTACATTTATTGTGCACTTTATTTCTATTATTATTACATTTTCACTTGCCACTCACTGATAGGGTTTTGATATGAATCTGGAAGCAATTGATTTATTATAGTGTCTGTGCAGTCAAACCTCTCTGCTAATGATAATTTGTATTTGCAGCCACTCCCCATCACTGCCTCAGCTCCACCTCAGGTCATTAGGCATCAGATTCTCCTAAGGAGCATGCAACCTAGATTCCTCGCATGCATAGTTTACAGTAGGGTTTGGTCTCCTATGAGAATCTTAATGCTGACGCTGATCTGATAGGAGGTGGAGCTCAGGCTGTGATGCAGGTGATGGGGAGCAGCTGTTAAATACAGATGAAGCTTCCCTTGCCAGTCACTCACCTCCTGCTGTGTAGCCCAGCTCCTAATAGGCCATGGACTGGTGCCGGTCTGGGGGTTGGGGACCACAGCCTTACACTGCCAGTTCTCCATAGTCACCCATATTGGTATTCTGGGGAACTTTAAATTTAATCACAGCACATTGGGGTGTTCTCACCAGGTTAGAAGCATCTTGAAGGCACCATAGTCTTTGATGACCCAAGATATTCAGACTCTTCCTCATTTATACTGATTCTACACACTAGTCATTTGTGTACCACATGCAGAGAAAAATACTACCTATTTTATGTTATAACACATTTACTTTAGACACCTCAACCCAGAAGTTCTTTCATTCCTTTTGTAGTTCAGTAACTTCATTAACTTCAGGAACCAAGCTTTTCTTCTTAGAGAAACAACTTTGTTTACATTGTAGTAAGTTATTTATTTGATCTCCCATTACCCCTTTTATTTAATATGATAATATTTTACAGTTGACATTAAGTATCTCAGAATTTTAGAACATGAAGGAACTTGAGATACTGTTTTATAAGTATTCTGAAGTTAATTTGTGTCAGTTTTGAACTCAGTTCAATGGGTCCTGGTAGCAGAACTCTTGTTTCTTGTTTAGAATTGAAGGTTCACGTTCCCTTCTCAGTGCATTACACCTGCAAATACAGATCAGTAGACCATCTCACCTGCTGGACTGAAAGAGAGGAGAGTTCAGGGGAAAGGATAGTTGGGGTAACTTGTTAATCTGTCAGGCAGGGAGAGGATCTTCCTGAAAGGGAAGTCTACTGTTTGTGTGTGCTTTCAGGATCTTAAGCCCTGGGAAAGTACTTGTCTGTGTGTGGATACTGCTGTACACATTAATATACTTGAAGCTGTCTCCTCAGTCTGATAAAACTGATTATTGTCAAGTCTACATTAGAAAGAGAAAAAATTATACTTAACAGTGTCAAGTGGACCTGTATATTCCATTAGGGTTTTTTTTAGCAAGAATAAACTAGATACTGGTCTAACATCCAAGTTCAGTCTCATTATCCTTGGAATGTCCTTTGATATTCTCTCCATTAAACAAATTGGCCTTTTGCTTTGTCAGGGCAAACATGTTTTGATTGGAAAGAGTTGGAAAAGATCCAGAACAAATGATGAGCATTGTTTTTTTAAATAGTAAAACTTGGTGACAAGGATGCATTCCAGGAACATAATTTTCTTGTAAAAATGCCACTGAATGTGTATTAAGAAATAAAATTGAGCACAAATTCCATGAAATGACATCACACATTGTAGCAAGTAAGTACTGGGAAAACAGTACCGCAAGTATAGAAGCAGATTGTATCAGATTTATGGAGAACACATTTTGGATCCCTGGTTGGAGTAATTAGAGGGATGATTACGGGGACAGTGAACAAGGCCAGGCCCTGAAGGCAACCCACATTCAGATCAGATGACTCTAAAGATCTTCCCCTCAGATGGTGCAGAAGTTATAACTATCTCCTATCCTTGGGCAAAACTATAAAGTGTGGGTACTGGGGCTGAAATGGTAGAACAGTATTTGGGTAGTTACTAATCCATGGTGAAAGAGGAGCCTCCAAGGCCTAAAGATATTAGACATTAAAGTAATGCCAGGTATTTTGTGAAAAGGCAAAATAATCATTTGGTAGTCTGAGATGGAGAGATGAAAGAGGTCTGAGTGAAAAGAGAATTCACCTTCAGCCTATGTGCATTTGCTTATGCCCACTGTTAAGAGAGAAATTTGCAGTCACTTGGAGTAAAATCACAGCACAATGCATTAAAGACCATTAAAGAACTTAATGTTATTATGGTAAGCAATGAGATTTCATAACTGGTTTTTTAGAAGACATTTCCCAGATGTTCAGGTAAGTGTTTCTTTTGAAGTAATATCACTGGGAATCTAAGCTGAATGGCATTGTAGAAGTAGTGTCTTTGGAAAGATACATAATTAATCAAGTTTCAGATAGAATTTCTTTCCTTCTAGCTTTTATTCATTATGGAAATATAATTTTTTAAATTTAAAAGATTAGAGGCTTGGAAAAGGATTTTTGTCTTCTAAATTTGAAAAACTATAATTTTAATATATTTCATTGAAATTGATAATTTTCATGAGGGACTATACATTTTTTGCACAAATGTCTTTGTTTGCAACTATAATCAATGTGTATATATCATTTTTTAAAAGTAATAAGCTTTATTTTTGAGAGCAGTGTTAGGTTCACAGCAAAATTAAGCAGAAATTACAGTTCCTATGTGTCTCTTTTCTCTTCACACATGTGCACACATACCTGCACGCACAACTTCCCTTCCTGTCAGCATCCCATACCTTGTGTTTCATTCACTTTCTCTCTTTTTGTCTTAGCCTGGCTAGAGGCTTATCAATTTTATTGGTCTTTTCAAAGAACCATCTTTTGGTTTCTTTTTCTTTTCTTTTTGGTATTGCTTTTCCTATTTTCACTTTTATTGATTTCTCCTCTAATTTTCATTTCTTCTCATCTGCTAACATTGGATTTAATTTTCTTTCTGTAGTCTCCTAAAATGAAAGCTTGAATTATTGATTTTAGATTTTACTTCTTCCTAATATATGCATTCAGTGCTACAAATTTTCTTCTAAGCACTGCTTTCTCTGCATTTTATAAATTTTGATAAGTTGTATCTTCATTTAGTCCACAATATTTTTAAGTTTCTCAGATTTGGTGTTTTTATGACCCAGAAGATAGTCTGTTGTGGTGAATGTGCCAGAATCTTGAGAAAAATGTGTATTCTGCTCTTGTTTTATGCAGTATTCTATAAATGTCAATTAGATCAATTGACTGGTACTGTTCAGTTTAAGTGTATGCTTACTGATTTCTGCTTGCTGGATCTGTCCATTTCTGATAGTGGAATATAAAAGTCTCCAACTATAATAGTGGACTCATCTGTTTTTTCTTGTAGTTCTATCAGTTTTTGCCTCACATAGTTTATTGCTCTGTATTTAGGCATATGCACATCAAAGATTGTTATGTCTGCATGTGTCTGCTCAGTGTTAAAAAAAAAAAAGATTGTTATGTCTTCTTGGAATATTGACTCATTTATCATTATGTAATGTGCCTCTTTATCACTGATAACTTTCCTTACTGCGAAGTCTGCTCTGTCTGAAATGATTATGGCTACTCTGGCTTTGTTTTGATTGGTATTAACATGGTATATCTTTCTCTATCTCTTTAGTGTGTGTGTTGTCATTATATTTAGAGTGGGTTTCTTGTAGACAACAAGTTGGGTCTTGTTTTTGTTCCACTCTGAATATCACTGTGTTTTAATTAGTATATTTAGTCCATTGACATTTAAAGTGATTATTGATATATTAATAGTTGGGTTAATATTTATGTTTAATGTTTGCCATGCCTGTTAATGTTTTCTATTTGTTGCCCTTGTTCTTTGTTTCTGTTTTCTACACTTTTTCTGCTCTTTATGGTTTTGAGAATTTTATGATTCCAGTTACTCTCTTAGCATATCAATGATACTTCTTTTTTTGTTTTTCTGTAGTGGTTGCCCTAGAGTTTACATTATACATTCACAGTTAATCCAAGTCTACTTGCAGATAACTCTGTACTGCTTCATAGATCATACAAATATCTTATAATAACAAAATATTCCTAATTCCTCACTTCTATTCCTTGTATCATTGCTGCCATGTTATATATATACACATACATGCACACACAGTCATGCACTGCTTAATGACATTTTGGTCAACAATGGACTGCATATACGATGCTGGTCCCATAAGGTTATAGTTGAACTGAAAAATTCCTATTGCCTACTGACATTTTAGCCATTAGAATGTACTAACACAATACATTACTGACATTTGTGGTTTTACTGGTGTAAACAAATCTGTGCTGCCAGTTGTATAAAAGTATAACGCAAATAATTATGAATATATAGTACATAATACTTGATAAATGACTGTTACTGGTTTGTGTATGTAGTTAATTTAGAGTATCCTGCTTATAAAAAAAAAAGCTGCAAAACAACTTCAGCCAGGTCCTTTGGAAAGTATTCCAGAAGAAGTTACTGTTACCATAGGAGATGGTAATTCCATGCGTATTATTGCCCCTATATACCTTCTGGTGGGACAAGATGTGGAGGTGGAAGACATTGATGATCCTGACCCTGTGTAGGCACAATGGACTATGTGTGTTTGTGTCTTAGTTTTTGACAAAAAGATTGAAATGTAAAAAAAAAAAAATTTAAAAATAGAAAAACGCTTTAGTATAAGAATATAAAGAAAATATTTTGTATAGCTGTACATTACGTTTTAAGCTAAATATTATCACAAAAGAGTTTAAAAGTTTTTAAAGTAAAAAAGTTACAGTAGGCTAAGGTTAATTTATTATTGCAGAAAGAAAAATATATTTTTTACATTTAGTGTAGCCTACAATGCATTTCTTAGAACACTTCGCTGTCATTAAGTGATGTGTGACTGTATATTTATATGTATGCTTCTGTGTAAGTAAAATGCTGTACATAAGCATACACAGTTGAATACATTGGTGCTATTAAACTGTTGTCTGTTAGATAATTAAGAATAAGAAAAATAAAAGTTTTAATTTTACCTTCATTAATTTATTCTCCACATACTCTTCATTTCTTTGGAGTAGACCTGAATTTTTTATTTTGTTTTTATTTTTGTAGATCTGAATTTCTGACCCATATCATTTTCCCTCTCTCTAAGAACTATCTTTATAATTTCTTGTAAGGAAGGTCTACTGGCAACAAACTCCCTCAATTTTTGTTTATCTGAGAAAGTTTTTATTTTTCCTGCACTTGTGACAGATAATTTTACAGGGTATAGAATTTTAGGTTGGTAGGTTTTTTATGTCAATACTTTAAATATTTCACTGCACTGTTGTCTTGCTTGCATAATTTCCTAGGAAAATCTGATGTAACTTATCTTTGCTCTTTTGTAGGTAAGGCATTTTTTTCCTCTGACTTTTTTCAAGATTTTTTCTTTATCTTTGATTCTCTGATGTTTGAATATGATATGCCTAGGTGTAGTTTTTTGGCTTCTAGCTTGCTTGGTGTTCTCCGAGCTTCATGAATCTGTGGTTTGGTGTCTGACATTAATTTGGGGAAAGTCTTATTTATTGTTGCTTCAAATATTGCTTCTATTTCTTTCTCTCTTTTCCTTCTGATATTCTCATTATGCATGTTTACAATTTTTAGAGTTGTCCCACAGTTCTTGGATATTGTTTTTTTTCCAGGTTTTTTATTTTTATTTTTTAGAATTGCCATCTCTCTGCTTATATTATTCATCTGTTCTTGCATGTTGTCTACTTTTCCCATTAAAGCCTTAACTGTATTAATTATAGTTTTTTGAAACTCCTAGTTGGAAAGGTACTACAACATTCCTTTCTTTTCTGACTCTGGTTCTTACATTTATTTCTTTAGAGTGTATTTGCCTCTTAGTATGCCTTATAAGGTAGATATGATATACTTGGTAAAAGGAACAACGTAAATAGGACATTAATGATGTAGCAGTAAATAGGACATTAATGATGTAGCAGTATGAGGAGGAAGAGTGTTTTATAGTCTGATGGTTATATTTATCTTTGGTGAGCCTGTGTCGGGACTGTGAACTTCACCAGTGCTTCTCAGGCAGAGCTCCCATACTTGGGTGGGACAGGATGCTAGAGGTAGCCAGAATTGGGTAGTTCTGTTCCCCCACATGAAAGACTAGAGGCAAATGGAGTTGCATTTTCCCTTTCCTTGGGTCTGGTAGGTTCTGCTAAAACCCCAGCAGATTGGGCTCTGGCAAGATATTTTCTCTAGAGTGCAGGCTTTATTAAGAACAGACTGCTCTTGCACATTTCAGGTTGCTTACCTTTCCTCTTCTCCTGCCTGAAGCACAATGAGATTTCCCCCCCCCCCCCCCCAGTATTCACTGTGAGAACCTGGTGGAGCGCCTTAAAGATGAAACTCACAGAAGTGTGAGGGCCAAGGGCTGTTCAGTGACTGGGATGCCTGACATTATTCCTCTCATAGACTTCTCTATACTGAGTCAGTTACAGTTTAGGTTTTCCAACCCTCCTTCTCCTTCCCCATTGGTTCTCAGTGAGGTTTCTGCTCCAGTAAGTTGTGATTCTCTGTATTCACCTGTCTCTCTAGTTTGGGGGGCAGTGGGTTTACCCTGTAAGACCTCACTTCTAAGACAGATAAAAGCGTTAACTTTTCAGTTTGTTCAGCTTTTTACATGTTATTAAGACAGAGTGGCAACTTCTAAGTTCCTTGTATGCTGCCCTGGAAACCTGAAGTCCTATGGTAGTGAATTTTTAGGCAGTGATGACATTGAAGCAGAACTGTTGGCCAAGATGTTATATTGGGAATTCAGGAATCTTACCACTGACAAGTGGAACCATTTCCGAAGGATCTAGAATTATAATGTCAGATAGGTTGTTTTGAAGAGAAGGTGCAAATCTACCTCTTCTTCCTGAGGTACTTAATCATTTTATATTATAATTAACTATATTATTTTATTAGATACTTGGGGACAGGAAATGTTTTTCATCTCTTTGATTACTTCATCTGACCTTATTCTAGTAGTACCTGGTATATAGTGTTAAACAAATTGAATATTGGAATATTCACGAATTTTCTAATTTTCTGGAATATAAAATTTAATCTTTAAGAACAGCTATATTAGATACCTTTGTGTTAGAACTGGCTTAGCTTTATATTAGAATACAAGAGATAGGTTCTGAGAAAGTTATGCTTCAACATTTCTTTTACTTTTTATTTTGACATGATTTAATTAAATTTTTAAAATTTGGCCTAATTTCTAGCTTATGTAAAAATTGCAAGAATAGTATAAAGAATCCTGTATACCTCTTTCTTTGATTTACTATATGTTAATATTTAATAATATATGTTTCCTCTCTATTCTTTCTCTCTTTCAGTCGTAATTACTTCTGAGTCTTTTTGTGCTTTATGCCACTGACATTTTTTGAGTACAAAAATACAGAACATAAATTTACCCTTTTAACAAATTTTAAGTACACCTTACAGTATTATTAACTATATATGTACATTATTATGTAACAGATCTCTAGAATTGTTTCATCTCGTAAAACTGAAACTCTATGTACCCATTGAACAACAGCCCCCTCCTCCACCCCATCTCTGACAACTACCATTCTACTTTTCATTTTTAAATGTTTGACTACTTTAGATACCGCATATAAGTGGAATTATGTCATATTTATCTTTTCGTGGCTGGCTTATTTCATTTAGTGTAACGTCCTCAAGACTTACCCATGTTGTAGCATATGACAGGATTTCCTTCTTTTTTAAAGACTGATAATATTTCATTGTATGCATGTGCCATATTTTCTT
The DNA here is from genome assembly GCF_040939455.1 of Microcebus murinus. Lineage (NCBI taxonomy): Eukaryota > Metazoa > Chordata > Mammalia > Primates > Cheirogaleidae > Microcebus > Microcebus murinus. Next base: position 30,621,648 of record NC_134111.1, read on the forward strand.
AATCCATTTATCCTATCCATGGATATTCAGGTTGCAGTGAACATGGATGTGCCCATTTTCTTCAAGATCTTGTTTTTATTTCTTTTGGATATATACCCAGAAGTGGAATTGCTGGATCATATGGTAGTTCTATCTTAAATTTTTTGAGAAACTGTAATCCTGTTGTTCATAAGGGCTATACAATTTTATATTCCTGCCAATAGTGCACAAGGGTTCCATTTTCTCCACATCCTTGCCAACATGAGTAATTTTCTGTTTGTTTGATAGTGGCCATCATAACAGGTAGGGGATGATACCTCTTTGCAGCTTTGATTTGCATTTCCCTGATAATTATTGATGTCGAGTATCTTTTTATATACTGGCCATTTGTATATCTTTTTTGAAGAAATGTCTATTTGGATCCTTTGCCCATCTTTTATGTTGGCTTGTTTGGTTTTTTGTTCCTGAGTTTTAGGAGCTCTTTATATATCCTGGATATTAATACATAGTTTGTGAATATTTTTTCCATTCCTTAGGTTGCTTTTTTGATGTTAATTGTTTCCTTTGCTCTACAGGAGTTTTAAAATTTGGCGTAGTATCATTTGTCTGTTTTTCCTTTGTTACCCGTGCTTTGGTATCATATCCAAAAAAATCACCATCAAATCCAATGTCATGAATCTTTCTTACTATGTTTTCTTCTAGGAGTTTTATAATTTCAAGTCATTTATGTTTAGGTCTTTAATCCATGTTGACTTTTTAATATATGGTGTAAGGTAAGTGTCCAGCTTTATTCTTTTGCATGTGGATATTCAGTTTTCCCAGCACCGTTTGGTGAAGAGACTGTCTTTTCCCATCATGGAACCCTTGCCAGTCATTTGACCTTATACTTGAGGGTTTATTTCTGGGCTCTCTGCTGTTCTGTTGGTCTATATGTCTGTCTTTATGCTGGTACCATACAGTTTTGCTCACTGTACTTTTGTAAATATGTTTTAAAATGCGTGTTTTTAAGTGATGTTTTATATCTCTGACACAGCTGGTTTTTGAAAAGAACTTTTAGTGAAATCTTCAGCAGAGAGTCTCTTTGGCAAAGGAAATTATTCATTGCCCTCCAATTTTTGTTTTATAAGCTTGAATTTTTCAGCTGTTTTGAAACTATTTCAAATCTTTCTGATACCTTCTGCATACTGAATTTATATCCTTTTCAGTACCTTGCTAACATTAAAACAAATCTGCTGGGAAAAAATACTGCTATTTAACTTTTCAAGTTCCTAACTATTTAGTGGTCTGTGGAGTTATGTTCTCTTTCCATGGCATACTTATTATTTTGTACTATTAGATATTCTTAATACAGTTTCTTTTCCTGTGTATATATTATTTTAAAATTAGTTTATACTGGTTAAGCTAGGTATTTCCTGAATACAGATGTCTAAATAAAAAATTTTGCCCTCATTCAATACTTGTTGATAGTGAATAGGAAAGGTACGAGATTTGAACAGAAAATGTGGAAGAATCTTAGATGGTAAATAGGGATTACTGACCCAGAATATTTTTTTAAAACACAAAATTGTTTTTAGATTCACAAAAGAACATTATTTTATTTAAAAATAGATAATACATTCAAATGATTCCAAAATAAAAATTATATGAAAACAAACTCATCCCTGTCCACCCTTCACTCCAGCTACTCTTTCCTTTATAAGTAACCATTAATTCATGTGTTCTTTTAGGGTTTCATTATACAAATTTAAGCACATAGGAATTTGTATTTTTATACTTTAACTTACACAAAAGTTAGCATACTATATGCACTTTTTGACACTTTGCTTTTTTGTGTGCATAAAAATATAGCCTAGAAATTATCCTATATTGTCATGTATAGTGTGTCTTCATTCTTTTTTTTTTTTTTTACTACTGCATAACAGTCTATTGTTTGGGTGTGCTAGGTTATCATCCAGGTTCTTATAAAAAGCAAATGGGTTGTTTTCAGTCTTTTGTTCTTACAAATAGTGCTTTAGTGAATAACCATGAACAAACAGAATTTTGTAAAGATGTGGTTATATCTGTTACAGAAGTCACCAAATAGCACTTTATAGGAGTTACACCATTTTGTACTTCCGCTAGTAGTGTGAGAGAGTACTTGTTTCCCTACACCCTGATCAAAAGACTGCTTTTATTTTTTGGAATTTTGCTAGTCTGATAGGTGAAAAATGATATATCTCAGTGTAATGTGTATGTGTGTGTGTGTTTAATAAGGTTTTTATTTTGAAAATATTTTAGATTTATGGAAGAGTTAGCAAAGGTAGTATGGATAGTTCCTATATACCTTTCAACCAGCTTTAGTTTCCTCTAATGTTATCATTTTGCATCACTGTGGCACCTTTGTCAAAACTAAGAAATAATGTTGGTACATTATTATTAACTAAACCCCAGACATTATTCTGATTTCTTTCACTATTGTTTCAATTTGGATTTCTTATTTAGCAAGATGGAGTATCTTTTCATATGTTTAGGAGCCATTTGCATTTTATCTTATGAACTGTTACTGTCCCTCACCCAGTTTTCTACTGGGTTATTAGAAAGCAACAGGGAAGTGGGGGGTATGGAGGGGGAAGAATCTGAAAGAGAGAAAAGACTAAGAAAAAGCATAATTAGAGGGAGAATGAAAGGATCCTTATCTTTACACATCTGACTTTTTTATCATTTTTAATCATTTTATCACCTGGGTCCTGTCTAATGTAGTTAGGCTTTATTACCTCTGTAATGATGAAAATCCCTTACCTGAAAGATTCAGAATATCCACTTGTTCATTCTTATAGCCCAAGGTTCTTACAGCTGTCATTCCAACTAATTTTGACCAGTAATAATTGTTATTTATGTAAAAAGTGAGTTTTTCAAAGTGGAAGAGGAGTGTAGTTAGCAGGCTAGCCAGTAAAAAGACTAGGAATAATCCTGATTATGTTATAATCCTGGGGCTTTTTTAAAGATCAGATTAGTCAATGGACTTGGATCACTACATTACCGTGTAGAAAGTGGCTTTGAACTTTTCTGCACTTTATTTGTAAATTGGTAGAAGTGGGGGTTGTGAATATGATCTCTGGCCACATTTTATAAATCTAGGCAGTCTGGGAGAATCAAAAGAAAGAGTTCTATGTATCAACATTGAGGATTTCTTGATACGTCTCTAAGCTAAGCTTGGAGGCTAAATCAGAACCTTGGAGAGCTCCAGGCAGATGAGGCAATGGTGCTTGGGTTGGTCTGAAATCAGAGATACACTTGCTTTTCATCAGCCATGTTTGCAAGTTATTTGAAGCCTGGGAACCTTTAAAGTTCAATGTATTTCACATTAGGCACAAGTAATCATTTAGAGCAAAGACTGGGGGTTTAGAGCAGTGGCTGTCTAAACGTGGTCCAATATCACTTGGGAACTTCTTAGAAATGCAAATTCATAAGTCCCACTCCAATTCTGTGTCAGAAACTGGTGTTCAGGCCCAGCATTCTGTGTTTTAACAAGCCCTCCGAATGATTCTGATGAATCCCAAAGTTTGAGAAACAGTGGTTTAAAAGCTTTTTTTTTTTTTTGAGACAGAGTCTCACTTTGTTGCTCAGGCTAGAGTGAGTGCCATGGCATCAGCCTAGCTCACAGCAACCTCAAACTCCTGGGCTCAAGTGATCCTACTGCCTCAGCCTCCTGAGTAGCAGGGACAACAGGCGTGCACCACTATGCCCTGCTAATTTTTTTTTTTTGTATATATATTTTTAATTGGTCAAGAAATTTCTTTCTATTTTTAGTAGAGACGGGGTCTCACTTAGGCTGGTTTCGAACTCCTGACCTTGAGCAATCCGCCCGCCTCAGCCTCTCAGAGTGCTAGGATTACAGGCATGAGCCACCGCGCCCGGCCTGTTTAAAAGCTTAATATTTGTGTGAAGAAGGGACTTCTTAGTCTTTGTCAGATCTGTTTACTTCCTTGGGGTTAAGAAGTATATGGGCTCACTAGAAGATGTTTATTCAGACTACTTCATAGTTAATAGGTCTGCCTGCTCTGAGCCCATTTTAGTGTACATTAGGTTCCATTTAACTCAGAGTTATAATAGATATATAATAACATTATTGATTCTAGACTTATAAAACTATTCAACTATGTGTTTTTAAATGTGCATTTTTATATATGTGCATATAACTTTATATGGTTCTGAATATTTGTTCTGTTTGAAAGTGGATTTGGGTGTGGGTGTGATGGCTCATGCCTATAATCCTAGCACTTGGGGGGGAGGCACAGTGTTGATTGTTACTGCATTCACTGGAGCAATAAACATAGTTTTTAAAAATTATATGAGAAAGAAAATACAGAGTAGGAAGAGGAGATATACCAGTGAGTTTTTAAGTGAATGACACTCTTAGAAGAGTGGAGAGCCTTTAGAAATAAGGTATACTTGTGCTTCTGTCTTATTTAGTTGCCTACAATTAAAGGGATTAGATATTGACAGATAGTTTCCAAAATAAACATTTAAGAAATTTAAAGATTCAATTGTTTGATTTATGTATATCTGCTGCTTTTGACAGCTGAAATAATTTTTCCTTACTGCTGTTACAATTAGAAGGGTTTAATTTAGCTTCTGTGTGATGTAGTGGGAAAAGTATTGAGCTTTATGAGTCAAGACCCCGAAACCTGTGCTCATCTTGGCAAGGTTCTTAACCTTTCCATTTTCAGATCTGTAAGATAAAGTGTTTCCAGCTCTAAATTATGTGACTTTTGATTATACTTATTAACATGTACATTAACTAATATGGTTTGATTTTTTACCTTAACTTGTTTTTTTGTTTTTTTTTTAAAAGAAGACCTCACTAGTAGTAGTATAACAAAACTTTACTGCTCCCTCTTAGGATCTCTAGCTGGGCCTGAAAATTAAATTGACATAAAACAGATGAACAGGAGAAAAGCATACAGATTTTTATATCTACCCCATAGGAAAATGAAGGTCCCAAAATTATATGAGCCCAAGTGCTGGTAAACTAGGTTGAACAAAGAGTAACAATTGTGAGCCTGGCGCGGTGGCTCTCACCTGTAATCCTTGCACTCTGGGAGACAGAGGCAGGAGGATTGCTCCAGGCCAGGAGTTCACAATCAGCCTGAGCAAGAGTGAGACCCCGTCTCTACTATAAATAGAAAGAAATTAATTGGCCAACTAATATATATAGAAAAAATTAGCTGGGCATGGTGGCACATGCCTGTAGTCCCAGCTACTCGGGAGGCTGAGGCAGGAGGATTGCTTGAGCCCAGGAGTTTGAGGTTGCTGTGAGCTAGGCTGAAGCCAGGGCACTCACTCTAGTCTGAGCAACAAAGCGAGACTCTGTCTCAAAAAAAAAAAGGGTAACAATTGTGGAAAAGTAACTAAATTATATGGGGAGACTAAAGAAAGATAGAAGTTATTTTAACAAAGTCTGTTTGTACCAATTTCTCTTTGCCTCAAATCCCTATTTCTGTTGATAAGAATGGTTTTTTCCCCTCTGGTATGGGTAAGACATCTTTCACATGAGAATTTTATTCCTGCCTTCAGGAAGAAAAGGGAATGTGAGTGTGTCCTTGTACCTGCTGTTTTTTAAACACATGTATCTCAAAATAATCTTTATACCAAAGTGGCATATTTGGGAGTAACATATTTTATTACCCTTAGGTATACTAGAAGGAGAAAAGGTGGGAAGGAGGAGCACAGTGGGAGATTTGAAAGACAGAGAAAATTCAAAATGGATTCCAGGAGTGAGAAAAAACATTCTAAAAATGAGAAGTATACAAATTTTATTTTATGGCACCAAGATCTTTGCTTTACTAAATATTGCCTGAGTAATCATATTTAGTTATATAATTACCCCCACACACACACCTGATGTTTTTCCACCAATATGAGGAAAGGGAATTCTATGATTAATTGAACATCTGAGTTCTGGTCTGTGACTACTCTTAGGAACTATTAATTTTTGAGATTTTTACCACCTGTTTACCAGAGAAGAGTAACTACTGTGTAATTGAGGTAAAGCTAATTGGAGTCTGGATCTCCTAGTATATCTTTGTTTGTTCTAGTTTTCCTCTTGACAAGTTGCACATAGATTAAAAAATTTTAAGACTCAGGAAGTACTTACTATGGGAATCCCCTTTCCTTTTTTTTTATTGCTAGTATCTAGTATATTATAGATCTTCAATAATTTTCTTCAGAAAAAAATGAGCTCATAAGGGATTCTTCCTGCCTTTAGTGTTTACAGCCTCTTTATTTCCTTTTATTCCTTTCCAGATGACAAGTAACTCTAGGTAAAAAATGTTCCCTAATAAAAATGGAGTAATTTTGGTGATTTAAAAAACATTTAAAATCAGGAATTGCTGTTTTCTTGTTTATATCACTTTATCCATTTGTTAAGAGATGTGAGAGAAGAAAGCCTATACAGAATATTTTGACTCAATGTAAGAAACAGCTGTCAAACACTACATCTGTCTGCCTCCTTCACTAGAAGTATTCAAGCTGGATTTTCCAGCCATTCCCCTCCGCCCCTTTTTTATAACTTTATTATGATATTTGAACAGTTTTTATCATGTTGACTATGATGGATTTTTGTTTGTTTTCACAAGTTTACTACATGAACTAAGATGGGAGGAAAGAGGGTCTACCTCTCTCTCTCTGGGCCTTGGTCTTCCTTATATGGAACCCCAACTTCTTGCTATCTAGAACATAGCTGTCTGCCTGGCCACTTGGTTATACTGGCCAGACTTTGAAGCAGTGCTCTTAAGAAGATTTCTTTACTCAAGAGGAGGAAGTACCTCTCCAGACATTTTTATTCTTAATGATATTTCTTTTGAATTTTTTGACTGCATTTTGCTTAAAATTTCATCTTACTCAGGAGTCAGCTTTGTCCCTTGTGATTCATGGGTAGCGTGGAGTGGGGCTTGTACCGTTGCTAGGTATTATGTGCTGTGCATGAGCACGGTGCAGTTTCTCTTTAGGATCTTGATGCAGACTAGATGCATTGTAGAGCACACTGATGACCCTAATTTTACCCATGGTTTTGAAAGATGTCCACCACTCTACACTGGGTGGAAATAAAAAATGCAAAGCTCTGTCCTTGGTCTTCGGATTTATAAACTGCTGTCCTGTCCTGCACGTTTTCAAAAGTGAGGATATACACGTAGATGACCAGGGTATAGAACTTCTTTGGAAAATCTTCATATAAATTATATTTTCTGAACAAATATACCCATGGCCTGGTGCGTTCCTATTCCTTTAGTTCAGACATCTTTTTTGGGCCTATCAGTGTATACATTCAGTCTCCTTCCTAGTGAATTTTTCAAATCTCTTAGTATGTAAGAGTAATGTATATGATCCATGGATATGTCTGTGAATGTTGATAGTGTATTCTTTAATCACTATTTTTCTGATGGCAGAAAGCCTTTCTTTTTCTTTCTCTTTGCTGTCATTCTGCCTGGGACCTGGGAAGAAAGGCAGTATGAAGGATTCTTGCCAGGCTTAATTTAAAAGGGTTTGTTCCTTTTCAAAGGGAAATTGAATTGTGCTCTTTAATAGCATACAATATCCAGCAGTGATACAAGTCGCTGCAAAGAACTAAAATTTGGAAATATGTGCCCAAGTTAAACCTCTATACTGCAAGTAACCAAAAGGAGGGTGACATATAGACAGGCTATTCCTCTACATCAGAGGACAGAGGAAACCTAAACTGGATATAGTCATGTAATTCAAAAGATACAGTATAACAATTTGTTGGAAGATGAAAAAATGATGTTCTAAACCTAATAACCACAAGGTATGTATGTTTACAAGTAAAGGTCAATACTGTCATCCTCAAAATGAGAGACTCTGAGGCTTCTAGGACAGGAATTCCTCTTTCATTTGCCTCTAACTTTCTATCTGAGCACTTGATAAAATTGAATTACCACTAAATTCAAACATCTTTTGATTCACTTTGTCAACTATTCCTGCGGTACATGTTGTAGGAAATAGGTATTATTTCTGGACAGTACTAAGTATCTCCATATTTTTTACAGCATAACAAGAAATGATAGTAGGAAATTATGGAATAAAACCCTTAGGTGCTTCTGGAGATGAATGGTGATGTGATGATGGTTGCAGCATAGTGAACTTACTTAGTACCATTACATTATATGCTTAAAAATGGTTAAAATGGCAAAATTTTATGTGTATTTTATCACAATGAAAAATATAAAATAAAATAACCTGTCTTGCTCTCCCCTTCCCCAAAACACATTGGAAGCAAATTGGGCATGAATAGTAATGTAGATGTTATATAATAATGTAGATGATTGCCTGTGAAATATTTTTATACATTTCCCTCATTTAATTCACTGATTCGTAAAAATTATAAACAATGTTTCTTTATTTTCCCCAAAAGCTATAACATAGAGAATTTGTATCATTCAAGATCTTTGATAAGAAAAATAGTATCAGAACAGGTTTTCCAAATAAAATTATTCGTTTTGTCCTCGGTAATACAGGATTGTTATACAGTCTCTTGTAAAAATTGGTAAAAGGGGGAATGATGTTAGTGCTACAGGAAGGTGTCCTGATTATTTTATGATTTTTCTTCACTAAGGGGAGTTGAATAGCAGGAAATGAATTAAAATCTTCAGTGGGAAGGGGCAAAGGCTTTAATTTGGTTGCCCCATATATAAGGGCCCATTCAACTCTATATTAAGAAAATTAAAGATGACTATCTGCACCTAGGGTTCCTTTACCACAGAGGCACAACCTCAGTCCTTCAGAGCTCTCAGCTAGCAGCAGGTTACATTTTCTCCTAGAGCCCCAACACAGTGTTCCATTACATTCTGTGTTGTCTCAGCACCCACAGGCCAGTGATTCCATTCTATTATTTTGTCCATTTTTAGTATCCATTGAGATAGTAGCCAGCCACTCTGAGTGGCTTACATACCCATATAATATATATGGGTATTTAATACCCATATATAATATAGCATTTACAGTTTGTTTGGACTCTGATAATAAAATTATATAGATTTTCCATACACTTGTTATTTTTGTGCACAATTTTACATATAAAAGATTTTTTTAGGAACACTATCATGTCACAGCAGACGTGTACTTTTTAATAATAATGTAAATCAAATTATTGTGGTCAGTTCTGAATATTGGCGAATAGCTCTTGTTTTTTGTCAGTTTAAAAAACAAGAAGGTATTTATGTGGCCAAATTCAGACCTAAGCTTTTCAGACCTAGATAACCCTTAGGGATGATTTCATTTTTTAAACAATAATAGATTTCTTGCTGTTACCTCACATTCCTGAGTATTTCAGACAGTATCTCTTCATAACCTGCCATAAGATTGTTTTCTTTGTTAACAGATGATGAATCCCAGGAGATAGTCAAGAGAAGCAACTGTATACCAAAGAGTGAAATTTTGAAAATTGTACTTCCCTAGCAGTCTTTTCTTATCTTTCATATTCCCAGTTTTTCAGAAACAGTTCTTTTTTCTTTACTGACCTAAACCAGGTGGTTAGCAATTTTTTTCTATAAAAAACCAGATAGTAAATGTTTTGAGTTCTGGAGGGCCACAGTTGATCTCTGCCACATATTGTTTTTCCTCTTCCTTTCTCCTTCCACTCTTATTTTTTAAATCATTCCTTAAAAATATAAAAGCCACTTTTTACATCTTCACAGCCTTACCAAATACAAGCTGCAGGCTGGATTTGGTCCATAGGTCACAGTTTGTCATTCCTTAATACAGACTGCTTTAACTAAAGAAATAATTAGAATCTTCTGGCGACTTCCTTAGGATTACTTTTCTTTTCCCAGAAAAGGGAAGACATAGGAAAAGAAATCATTTGTGACATCACTGTTGTTACTCCTGGTCATTTGTTACTTTTTTTTTAGCATTAAATTAGAATTTTTTATATATGGATTCAGAATAATAGAAAAAAATTATTCCTACATGTAACCATGACTGGATAGATGGTTATTGTCCCCTTCCTTCTTTTTACTATGAATTAATTTCATATGTTTCCCCAATGAAGCCTTTGTGACTTTAAGTTTTATAAATTAAAGTCCACTTATATAACATTCTTGAAATGACAAAATTATAGAGATGGATAACAGATTATCGGCTGTAAAACAAGGCCAATAAATATACCTACTTCAAAAGATTCTTATAAAAATTAAATGAAATAATTTGTACATATCATGGTGCCACGTATAGAGTAAATGTTGAAAAAAGACATTCTATAATAAAGACATCTGCAGTTGATCCTTTGAAGTTGAGATCTAGAAATTTATAGGACAATTTAACTATACAGAGGAATTTAGAATTCTTTTGAATTGACTGTCAAGAGAACTTCCATATGCTATGTAACTGGTTAATCAGTCTCTTAAGACTCTTTAAATCAGGTATCAAGCATTTATCCTGCCTTTTCTATGAACTGTATCTGAGGATCTCTAAATAGTTGAGAAAGGGGAAGTTTCTCTTGATAGACATATTCCAGCTAAAGTAAATCAGGGAGGAATGATAGAATGTCACTATTTTGCAACCTCTAATTATTTAATGGATCAAGGCAATGGTCATTAATAGTTTCTGACATCACAGTAGGAGAGACGACCGAAAATTACATACTTCCTGATGGATATTGATTTCTTAGTACCCTCTAAAAGTGACTATGAAGATGTTTGTTTTATAATCATTACAGATCATAGATTTATACATTTTTATTATGTTTCAATCCATTGAATTTATTATCCCTATCAATACTCATAGTCAACTGTTTTGGGTCAGTAGGAATCTTTATAGGTTAGCTCCTGAGTCTTTTTGACATGACTCTACTATACCAGGAAGCGAGAAAGCTAAGATGTGCTTTGGCTCACCTTGTATATTTCCTGCAGAGTGTTCTTGTTCCTTTTGCTTAGAAATTATATTTGGATGCTACAAGCTGGGCCCTAGGGGTGTTCATTGCTACTGTGTTGGCCATTGTTTCTTAAGATTTTTTAGTGGACCCAACCTGGGAAATATACCCTTAAAATTTTTTTAAGCTAAAATACATTATGAATTTATACCAATACCTAAGTACATCCACATAATCCCCCGTGTTTCCCGCAGGACACCACAATAGTCTCAGAATAATAATGCTAGCTCTTCCACCAACAATATAATTACTGAAAACAGTGTCAGGTTTTTATTTGTTGGTTGATTGGTTTTTGCTTTTAGTCCTTGGGGTATGCCCACTAGAAATATATAGTCACTTTACTGTATCTTCAAGATACTTAGAATAGAACCCAAGTAACAGTTAGGCTTACTTGTTCCATTTAATTTTTAATTTTAGGGATTTTTTCCCCCAAGATTTTATTTTGTTTTATAACTATGTAAAATATTTATATGGTTCAGAAAGTCATATCTATAAAACAAGGTATATTAAAAGAATCCCTATCCCCCTCCCTTCTATTCCTTCTTCTATAATTAACCTGTTCTTAAAATATTATGGCTTGTGATATTAATCTTTTATTCAATGATTAATAAGTAGACCAATGGAAAGAGAAAAGAGATTAGAAACACACCCACACATATATGGAAATTTGATGTATGACTGAAGTGGCATTACAAATCAGTGGGAAGAGGATGGAAATATTTGATAAGTAGTGCTGGGACAGCTTGTTTCTCATATGGAAAAAAATAAAGATAAAGAATAGGCCAGGCGTGGTGGCCCACACCTGTAATCCTAGCACTCTGGGAGACTGAAGCTGGAGAATTGCTCAAAGTCAGGAGTTCGAGACCAGCCTGAGCAAGAGTGAGACCCCCATCTCTACTATAAATAGAAAGAAATTAATTGGCCAACTAAAAGTGTATAGAAAAAAAATTAGCCGGGCATGGTGGCGCATTCCTGTAGTCTCAGCTACTTGAGAGGCTGAGGCAATAGGTTGCTTGAACCCAGGAGTTAGAGGTTGCTGTGAGCTAGGCTGATGCCATAGCACTCTAGCCCAGGCAACAGAGTGAGACTCTGTCTCAAAAATTAATTAATTAATTAACTAATTAATTAATTAAAGCAAGCAAGCAAAAGTTTTAGAAGGAAATGTGCAAGGATATCTTTATGACCTAAAGATAATTCTCAAGGCAAAGAACATAGACCATAAAGGGAAAGACAGATAAATTTTAGTATATTAAAATTTAAAATTTCTATATAATAAAAGACATAAAAACAAGCCATGGACTGGGAGAAGATGTAAATGTACTCATTTTAGGCAAGATGGAGTAAAGGAAAACAGCATAGCCTTCAGAATTCAACAGACTTGCATTCAAATTCTATGTGACTTGGTACAAACTAATTAATTAAAACACATTTAAAGTCTCAATTTCAGTGTATGCAAAACAAAGATACAAATACCTTTCAGAATTTTGTGGGCCTAAAGGAAATTTATGTAAAAGTGTGCATTTAGAAATAAGGGTCAGTGGTAGCCATTATTATGAATAATTTTAATTTACAGTATTTCCAAGCAACAACTGAATACATTTTTAATAAGCTATTTAAAACTAACTGGAAACTTTGGGCTACAAACAAAGAAAAACTGAAGTTCTGCCTTAGAACTTAGAACCTTGAAATAAACTTTGAAACTTGAAATAAATTCAGAGAAATATATTTTTTACAAAGGGTGAAGTATTTAAATCAGTGCTTTTGATTACAAGGTTGGGGACCACTCAAATAACTAAAGCAAAACAAAGTGGACTTATTGTATAGATTCTTAATGCCTGTGAACTGGAACTATTTAATAGAATTCTTAATTTTACTTTCTACTTTCTAGTACTTCAGAGCTAAGCCTTCCATGGCCCATATTATAATAAATGACATCTTTTGACTTCTTTATCATTAACTGTCTTAATATCTCTGTGCTTTGTTCCCTTTTCCTTCTCATAGTTATCATGCATACTCTTAAATTCCCTCATTTTTCTTTTTTTGTTGTTTTTTTTTTTTTGAGACAGAGTCTCACTTTGTTGTCCAGGCTAGAGTGAGTGCCGTGGCGTCAGCCTAGCTCACAGCAACCTCAAACTCCTGGGCTCGAGCGATCCTTCTGCCTCAGCCTCCCGAGTAGTTGGGGCTACAGGCATGCGCCACCATGCCCGGCTAATTTTTTTATATATATATCAGTTGGCCAATTAATTTCTTTCTATTTATAGTAGAGACGGGGTCTCACTCTTGCTCAGGCTGGTTTTGAACTCCTGACCTTGAGCAATCCGCCCGCCTCGGCCTCCCAAGAGCTAGGATTACAGGCGTGAGCCACCGCACCGCCCGGCCTATTTTTGTTGTTTTAACCTCACTGCTCGGTTAACTTCACCACAGAAGTCTTTTATGCACCCAAAGACACATGCCCTTGTTAACCGTGTTCATGTCTTAATTCTGTTAATCTGCTACATCAAGAAATTTTCAAACCTGCCTATTTTCTCAAACCCTTCTTTATTTTGGGGAAGGTGATATTATTTTACCTGTTTTGTTTAGTTGACTGGCCTGTGACATTATCTATTTGTAAGATTTATTTTTTGAGCAAGAAAAAGCTATCTAGATTTTAAAAAATGAAATGTCAATAAGCTTACTGAAAATACTCAGCCTGAGGCCAAGCATGGTGACTCATGCCTATAATCCAGCACTTTGAGAGGCCAAGGCAGGAGGCCAGGAATTCAAGACCAGCCTGGGCAACATAGCAAGACGCCATCTCTACCAAAAAAATATTAAACATTAGCCAGTCGTGGTGGTGTGCATCTGTAGTCCCAGCTACTGAGGAGGCTGAATTGAGAGGATGTCTTGAGTCCAGGAATTCCAGGTTACAATGAACTATGGATGCACCACTGCACTCTAGCCCAGGCAACAGAATGAGACCCTATCTCTTAAAAAAAAAGAACAGCAAGATATTCTGCTTGTAGTTTAAAAGAACCTCTTCTTAATATTTATATATTAAAGAAATGCTATTTGTATTCAACAGCTTTAGTAATCACTGCTTTTGAAATATTTATCTTTTTGTCTGGTAGAAGAGATAATCAATATAAAATCAAGTAAAGAGAGGTACAGGCAAACACTTGTACCTGATTTGGAAGCAACAGAATACCTAAATCAATGATGATTTTTCTATAGTTTTTGAATGAAAAGAGAAATGTTAGTATAGAATACTTAGAGTGCTAGTGCAAGTCTTTGCCCTGGTTCTGATTTAACGCATTGTCAGATCTATCAATTCTCACTATTAATTTTTCTAAACTATTTCCCAGCTTTTCTTGTCCCTTCCCCTGCCTCACAAGCTGGGGCGCTGGCTTTTGTAAGAATAGAATAAGAAGATAGAGCAGATAGGAGGTGGAGGAACAAAAGGTGAGTAAGATTAGGTAGGTGTATAAAAGATGGTCTGGTCATGCACAAATTGTATATGTACCCTTTCCCTTGAACTTTGAAAACTTCTAACTTAGAAATTCAATATATTAGATTAACTCTGCTCAATATTTTTTAAAATCTTTTTCTAAAATGTCTTCTATTTGTATCAACTACCTGATTTTATTGACTATTTGTTGTTAGTCTGCGGACCCAAGGCAGATCATTGGACTTTCATGATGTACATTTACAAGTACAACATCCCTTTGTGGAAGGAAGAATAATTTTTAGTAATCTCTATAGTTTGTGAGATATATATCATTTGCCATTGAGTATGATGCAGATTGGATTGACTTTTTATAAGCATACTTTTAGATTATTGATAATCATATAATAAAGATAAACCTTACATAAAAGATAAGGAAAATACATTTTCTTCTCAGCAGTATTTTAAATGAATCAGACAGAATAATCTGTGTCATTAATTTGTTAATAACTATCTCCTCTGATTTATTAATTTTGTATAGTAAGTGATACAAGTTAAGTTTTTGAATGTAAGACTCATTGGGAAATAAAATACTACCTACCACATTGAGAGTTGTGACAATTTAGTATGTATAAAGGACTTTGAACACTGCCTGGCCCATAGTAAGTGCTATATAAGTTTATACTTGTTAGCTAACATTTATTTTTGTTTTTGTTGTTGTTATCCAGTGGTAAATTTTATTAAAGCAATGTACTAGAGTTCAGATTTTTGAGATAGAGTCATTTACTGATTATAAAACAAATGCCTTTAAGTTCATTAGTACTATCTGTAGTAGGAGGCTGATTTTACTAAAATTATATAAATATACCCATCTGTTCCTATTACTGTATTATGAACCTTTAAGAATGTCATGCTAAATCTGAGAATGCCAGATTTCACATGGTATGAATGTAGGGTATTCATTTACACATTGATGTGCAGACAGCCTTTAAGTAAGCAAATTGTTGGTGATTGGTATCTCTTTTATTGTCTTATTCTAAGTCTTGTCATGTAATTTCAACACATAATATGTGGCATCTTAGGGTTTTTTTGCCTTCATATTTTAATAATTAATACATGTACATACTTAAAATGTCAGTACTAAAGAGAACATTTTAATTCTCTCCACCATCCTTAAACCCATACTCCCACACTTCCCTTACCCAGAGATGGAGAGCTATTATCAGTTTCTTAGATACCCTTTCAAAACTATTCTGTGTATTTAAAAACATATGCACATATATCCATCCTTGCCCTTTTTAAAACACATGTCTTAGTGCACTATATGCACTATTCTACACCTTAGCTTTTTTCATTTAATGTTCTTGAAGATCAGTTTCATTCTGTATCAGTATACATAGGTCAGTGTCATTTTTTCTCAGGATTTCGGTCTATATTCCATGTATGTATAAACCCTGTTTTATTTATCTAATCCTATATATATTGCTTGTTTTGCATGTTTTACTTCTTACAGTGTTACAGCTAATACCCTGTATATGTATCTTTGTTCTTGTTTAGGTTTATATATAGGATAAATTCCTAGAAATAGAATTGCCAAGTCCAAGAGGATACATTTTTAATTGAACTAAATACCAGTTTATAATTTCCTCCTCACAGCATTTGAGGGGACTGTCTCCCTCTGTTTATTCCCAAATAACGTATTACCAAGTTTTATATCTTAGTTTGATGAGTAAAACCTGTTATCTCATTATACTCTTTGCATCTATTTAATTACAAGTGAAATAAAGCTTTTTTTATGTTTTTACTTAGTTTATTAAGTTTTCCATGTGGAAAATTTTTAATTTTATATAGTCCAGTATATTTTTAATCAGTTTTATGGTTTCTGAGTTTGCTGCCCATATGTTTTTCCTCCTGCATTCTCTTCTAGTGTTTTTATGTGTTTTCTTTTTTACTATAAAATTTTGTTGAATATGTCATTTATTGGTGTTTGGCGTGAGGAAGGAATTTAGTAGTTTTTTTAGATAACTAGTCTGTTATGCCAGCACCTTTTCTTCTTTAAACAGTCCATCTTATCATCAGTGATTTGACACACCATGTATATCATACACTATGTACTTGAATTTATTTTTGGATTCTTAATTTTGTTCCATAGTTTCCCATTGTGCTACCCAACTACCATGTTCATAATATATTTCATCTTTTTTATAATTTGCTGTTTTTATTTTATATTTTGACATGTATCTATGATACTTTAAGAAATTTCTTGGTTTTTACTGTTCTATTAACTTTTAAATCCTGTATAAAGCAAAATTTTATTTTTCCTTCTATTGTACAATTAGCCTCTGAAACTAATTTTTAGATTTCTGTTCATGAGCTCCTCTTTGGTCATTGCATTAAAATTTAGAAGTAGTCTGTGGTCAAATAATGATAAACACCATGTAACTTCATAATTTCTCCTCAGTTTGAATAATTTTTCTTTTCCTTCCTAGCTTTTAATCTAGACAACGAGCAACCAGATTATGATATGGATTCAGAAGATGAGACCTTATTAAATAGACTTAACAGAAAGATGGAAATTAAGCCTTTGCAATTTGAAATTATGATTGACAGACTTGAAAAAGCCAGTTCTAATCAGGTACTGTACCATGTAAAAATGTCTCTTATCTTACAGTTAACCCAAATAGCATGTTTATTTTGCATTTTCTTTAAGACCTGAATGTGTTGCATTTTACTGTCTCTGGAATTTTTTTTTTCGTGACATCCTAGAATTTTTATTTACAATATTCTTTGAATGGAATATTTAAGCATAATTTCCTTGAATACGTGTATGAAGTTCTGTTCTGACTCTTTTCCTATTTGGATAAAAATAATACTTGTTACAGTGTTATAATGTCTTGAATCTTTCTTTATGACTGTCTTTTTGGTGCTTCAGTAACTAAATTTGCTTGGTTGGATCTCTAAGGCAGTCATGTCAAATCTTGCTCAGTTGCCCAGATTTATATTAAGATACTCATCATTTTAAATGGATTTTAGTTTTAATTATATAATATTAAAATGTTTAAGTGAGGAAAAATTATTCACAAGGTAATAGTTTTTAATAAGATATATATATATATATATATATATATATATATATATATATATATATATGGCACAAGGGATTTAAAATGGTACTGTCTTTCTGGAAAGCAATTAAGCAGCCTGTGTCAGGAGCCTTAATATGTTTATACACTTTGATTTAGTAATCACATCTCTAGGAATTGTTTTAAAGAAAAATAATTAGAACAGGGATGTTCAGAATAAACTACAAGTTGTCTATATATATGATGGAATATAATACAGCCATTAAAAATTATGAATTTGAAGGCTATCTAGTACTGTAGGAAAATGTTTATTATATAATATTAGATCTAAAAAACAGGATAAGAATAGCATTTATACATATATACATGTGTAGAAAAATAATAAAGTACAACAAAATGCCAACAATGGTTGTAGTTGGGTGCTAGAATTAGTGATTTTTATGTTCTTTATTTTTCTGTGTTTTCTAGATTTGGTATAATGAGCATTGTTGATAATGTTATTAGATTTTTAAAAATAAACTATTTTAAAAATAATTGTTGGTGTACTTGTGTGGTATATTAATATACTAATTGTCAATATAGTAGGATTACAGACATAATAAAGTTGCAAATAAACTTTTTATGGTAGATCATTAAAACTTTTCACTAGTTTATTCATACAAATTCATTGTTTTCTCTTACACTACTGTTTAAGTCTTTTGAATCTCTGAGGTATTACCAGCTTTTCAGATCATTTCCCAAATTTTTTCATTAGAAAATGACTTTGCTGCATATGTAGCCTATCTTCCAGTTTTTTCTCCCCATTATGATGGAAAGTAATATCATCAGTACTATCCAAAGAAGTATACTTTGAAAATTGAATTTTGTAAAATTCAGTTTGTTGGTTTTTGAGAAATTGATTGTCTTGTTTTTTTATTGGGAATTTTTTTAAATTACCAAAGTGATATTCATTATAATTAATGCTTACAGTTTTCCAGGAATTTTGATCACTGGTATCAGATGAGTTTCCGTTTTTCTTTAGATGTAAATTTTCCTAGTGTTCGTAGGCTGGATCAGTCGTTTGGTATTTTTACTATTTCCCGTGATTGCTCAGAACTTACTCATGGTGTCTAAGATTATATCATCAAGAGCCTTCAACTTTCTGTTTTATATTTTGCTTTCTTTCAGTCAGTCAGTAATATTTATTTAGTGCCCAGGTGAACAAGACAGGTGATAGCACTGAACAAGACAGATGACAAAAATTCTGCCCTTGTGGAGCTTATTATCAAAGTAGGTAGGATAAACAAAAAAGCATGTAAACAATGCAGTTAACTGTGTACATAAAGTCAGCACCATCCTCCTGTTTTAGTTATCTTTGCCCAGAGACAGGCTTCTAGGCCCGAAACAAGCACTGGTGAGGCACAGAGCATGATAGCATTTGCTTTCAGCAGTGCAGATAAAAGTGGAAATTTAGTCATTGGAATAAGATAATGGTCCTGTTACTAGAATTTAGGATTAAACCAAAGGGCTATCTTCATTCCAAGTCCTTGATCGGTCAATTCATGAATCCTCTTATTTTTCCTTTTTGGTGGTTGGCATACTTACCAGATCCCAGGACAAGGAATCAAGTTTGTAGTTAAACTGATATTTATTAAGTTGGTAGAAAAAGACATAAAAGATAGACTGAGGTAAACTTTCTGCATCCATAATTCTAGAAGACTACTTCAATGAAGTCATTATTGAAAGCCTTTGTTGCCAAATATTGTAATTATATTTGGTCTCAATCTGTTTATTTTATTTGTACTGTCCTTATATTTTGAAACTATCTTCACATTTGTGGGGTTTTTTAATGCAATTTATTCCCTTTTGGTTTTATTATTTCTTATAACCATTCCTTCTAACTTTATTTTGCTAGCTCCTTTTTATTCAACTCCTGTAAACATCAGGTGTCTTGAATTTTTGTTCTTGGTATTCTTATCCTATATATTTTGGGTTAATAGCATATTTTGTGGATATAATAATCCATATACCTTTGACCTTGACCTCTTTCTCAAGCTCCAGAATTTTTTCTCCTTTTAGTTCTTCTTATCTCCACCTAGATGGTCCCCTTAGTCCTCTCAAGTTTAACCTTTCCAAAACTGAACTTACTATCTTATCCTAGATGATTTTGTATTCCTTATCTCTCCAGTGACACCCAAAACTCAGAATCACCTGTTTTTTTATCCTTTGCCTTCAATCCCTAAATTCATCTAGTTATTAAATTATTTGACTTAATCTTAATAATCTTCTTTCAGACATGGCAACTAATTGCGATACCTGACCTGAGACTGAATCTTACTTATACTGGAAAGGGGAAAATGCTACAAGGATTATTTTTGAGTCAAGTGATGAAATTGGAATATGGGTGATAGATTAGATAAAATATCAATGTTAAGTTTACTAAAGTTGATTATTGTGGTTATGGAAGAGGATATCACTATTCTTTATAAATATACACTTAAGTATTTTGGAAGGTAAAAAGCCATGATATATGTAACTTACCCTCAGATGGATCAGAAAAAAGAGTGTGTATATGTGTGTGTGAGAGAGAATATAGAGAGAGTACATGTGCACAAGTGTTAAAACAAAGGGATTCTTTAAGCTAACAGTGAGTGAGTCCAAATCTAAAGGGTTTACAGGTATTCTTTGAAATATTCTTACAAATTTTCTATTTATTTTAGATAATTTCTAAATAAAAAGTTTATTTTTTAAAATCACAGGCCACCTTAAATGGCATTCTCTTTCATAAAATTTCCTCTAAAATAAATACCTTAATAAAACACTTTCCAAGAAATAAATGTTTTTCAAAAATTTTCTTTGCAAACCCTTAGTGTTTTAATTTCTAAAGCTTTATTGTCTCCTTCCTATAAACTATCTAACACCTGATTTTTAGTTATTTACTAACTTTCTCTACCCTGTTGACCTTTCACTGCTATCCATTTACCACACATTCCTTCTATACTTTGTCTTTACATGAGCAAGTATTTCAAATTTAACATTTCCAGTCCCCCCTTTATGTTACTTACCCCAGGTTTGCTTTCTCTTGGTCTCTTAATGGCATCATCATCTTCCACTCAATTGATCAGGTTTACACTTTAGTGCTTGACTTCTTTGTAATCGTTCATATATCTACAAGTCACCAAATCAAACCAATTTAAAGCTATGAGTTTTTCCTAGGAATGCTCCTGAGCAGTTAAATAGTCCTTTAAGAAGAAAGATATACTATGTTAATAATTATAGCTAAAAATGATGAACATTTAATATTCTTACAGGCTGTTCTTTGCTGCCTAAGACCCCATCCTGTATTTGGAAAATCCTTCACTTGATGAGTCTTGGTGCAAGGCAGAGCCTGCCTCCCAGTCTCCATAAGAACTGAGAAGGCTAACTGCTCTCTTTAAAAACCCTTTTTTCATCTAGGGCACTGTTGCCCTGTTTTGAATTAGGAGACTATCACATGACCTAGGCTCTGCAAATTAAAATCCCTGAATTTAAATTGAGAGCTAGTAATGCAGAGAAGTAGGGACCACAGAAAAATCTCTGGTGGTAGTGGAGGTGGCAGCAACATTAGAGTTACCGCAGTGGCAGTGGCAATGGCAGTGGCAGCTGTCCGAGCTATAGTCCATGCCAGTGGTGTTCATATTGCAGGTAGCAGTGGTTTCCCCACTAAATCAGTTTTGTGGCCTGATTTTAGGCATTGTAGATTCCAAGCCTAATTGTCCAAACTTCTGAAGATGTGGAGCTATCCAGTTTATTTTTAATAAATTCCTTTCTCTTGGTTACAAATAGAAACTGTGAGTGATATATGCTCCCAGCCTTCGTTGTACTTACAAAAGTCAGAAGTGCCCAAAGCTCAATATAATATAGTAATCAAATTATCCATTTTTTCATCATGCAGTACCTTAAATGTTTACTTGAAATTGAATTGTTAATTGTGCTCTGGCTGGGGCAGTTCCAAGCACATGCACCAACTCACTATGGTAGTTAGGAAAATGTGGTTCTTCTCATGTACTCTAGGAACAAGTACACTTTTACATGGTCTCTTATGGTTATTAATTCGGTATGTTCTTTTTAAATATTTGTATGTTAAAAATGAAATTTGATCTAGATCTTTTGAAGCAGTGTCAATGAACTGTATCACATAGTACAGTTTTAAAAACCACCACACCATGCTGTAATATGTGAATACAGATATTTTATTATGATTATGCTACGTAAAGTTAATGAAAGAGTAGTCCAACTACACAAATAATTTGAATTGAATATTTAATTTAATTTTATGTTTCATTTCACCACACTTGAATCTTGTCCAGATTTGTTTTTAACTTTATATTATTAAAATATCAGGGGTCATTCCTATGACTGCCAGAAGGTTGGCTTCAGCATGTCAGTGATCGATCAATATGTAGTTAGAAAAGAATTTTCTCCTAAATGGCATATTAACAGAATTCTTGACAGTTTCTAAGACCTTAGAAGATTATTCATAGAATTGGATAGACCTTTGTCCTAATCATTTTATCATTATGATTTCATTATTCCGAGATATTTTTGGTTCAACCATGGGTTAGCAGTGTTAAGAATCAGAAAACTACAGTGGAAGCTTTGAAGGAAGAAATGAATTGATAAAGAGATCCTTCTAAAATAGTCATCTCAAGCATGGAGATAAGTGGAATAGTATGAATTTAATAGGTTAGTATCACTTTTCTATGAAAGAGAAAAGTGTTATTTAGCCATGGCATTAGCAGTCTTAGAAATTAAACAGGTATTTTCTGTTTTGATTTGGGCTTATGTTCCTTGAAAAATAGTATATGGTTTATGTTTGGGCACTTGCCCAAAGACAGGAGGAGTTTATAATTCTACCAAGTCTTTACCACTATAGTTGAAGACCTTTTTCATTTTCTGGATCTTTGGTGAAGATAATGCATACTCCTTAATTTAATGTATATAGAATATTCAAAATGTATAAAAATGTATATTTTGATTTCATTGAATACTAATGTTTTCTCCTCACATTGTCTTTCTCTAATTTTGTGGTATTCCATAAATTAGGGATCATTTGATAAGAATATTTCTTTCTAGTATTATCTGTTTAGAGTTATGTCACAATTTCTCTGTGTTGGTGTTGAACTGTACTGATTCATTCTTAGCATAAGGTGAAAAGTGATCATTTAATCCTTTTTGAGTTTAATGCAAATACTTGTTGTTATATGGAAACCTGCCTTTGGTAGTATTTGGGCTATTGCACAAATAATAAACAATCAGATTTGAAAGAAAGTGAAAAAAGAAAGTGTGTAGCAGAAAGATGGTCACTTACCAACACCAACAAGAAATGCAGGCACTCCCAGATGGAGATTTTTCTTATTCTGCTCTGTATTTTATTATACTGATACTCAGTTCCAAATTTTTACATTGTTCTCTTATTGATTAATTTGTAGTTATGTCTTACATTTATTGCCATATTGTGAAGTTTTTTTAGGTAGTGAATTCATCTTAAAGTCTTTTCCTTTATTTTCCCCACATCCTAAAACTCACTGATGTACAGATAGTAGTTAATTGGTTTTTTTTATCGTATTATGAAATTGTTATTACTTATTGCTTAATTGACTATTTTATAAATTAAAAGACATTAATTTTTACATGTAATTTATTCATTTGTGTATTGAAAATGTATTTATTGAAATTGCTATACCATGGGCTTTGTCCATTAGCAAACTAAGTGGTCCTAATCTTCATGGAGCTTGTAGCAGTCTAGAAGAAAAGCCCACATAATAGGAAAATCTTTTTATCTGCCCATCCCCAAGTCCACAGATAATGAGTAAATAAATCAAACAAGTTACACATACCTTGGAAATAATTTTTCACAGAACCTTCTGCCAGTTAAAATACTAGTTTTTACTGCTTTCTAGTAGATGATGTACATGCTAAATGACAGAACTTTTTCTATAGTATATAAAAATAGTGGGGTTCTGATTTTGTTCATTTCTGATCAATAATTTGTGACTACTTTATTTATAAATAGTTCTTGCCCAATCAAATTGATGCCATCACCATAATAGAAATGCAGTAATACTAGTTGCCTTAGAGTAGCTAAAGATAATTTTTACAGAACAATTAAAATGAAGATTATTTCATAAAATAGGAAGTTGCTATATAACAATATAAAAACCACAGTTAACACTGGAAAGAAATATTACGATATTTAACTGTAAACTGTCTATGGAGTTCTTATTACCTGTGACATAAAGAGGGTACTTAACAATAAGGCAAAAAGGCATTGCAAGCTGGAGCAAGAAGCGCCAGAGAAGAAAATCTGAGCGGATGTTTTAATCTTCTGACACACATCATGCAGGAGCATAGGAAGCAGTGTTAACTTGATAGTATTAAGTACTATTCTGCTGACTGATAGAGGCTTTACCCTCTTCCCCACTCTAAGGTTAAGTTCTTGATTTAATTAGCGGTGATTACAAAATTTTATCAGAGGCATAATGGCCAAACAGCTGAAGCACATGTAGCATATCACAGCATTGTTTCCCTTGGCCTCCAGAACACATAGGCGCTGCCAGTGATGCTGTAATGCTTTCGGAATAAGGTAGAATTTTTTTAGATCTAGAAAGTTTAATTTTTATTCTACCTCTGTTCTTGTGGACTCTGGGAGTTTACATCACCATTCTGGAGAACTTCAGCTAACAGTAGGAAGGTTTCCATTTAAAGCTGATGTTTAGAAATATTGGTTCTTTTCGTTTGGTCTTATATTCCAGGCTCTGGCCCTCCAGTTTAAGGACCAAGTTAGCCTCTCAGATGCATTTTAGCTACCTCTACTGAGAGATTGGGTAACCAAAGAATGATCACTTATCATTTTACTGCACTAAATGTAGTTGTCACATGGACTAAAATACTTGAGTTGACATTGTCAGTGTATTCTCTTCCTATGGTGAAACTAAGTGGGCAGCCAAATTGTGATAAGAAACTGACTGATTAACTATAGAAATCATCATAGGACTTGAAGTCCAATGATCAGTGCATTTATTCCATAAAGTTATGCCAATACAAGAGACAGTGCCAATCATGAGAAATTTATTTGGTGAATCATGCCTTCTCCAGTAGATTTTACACAACATACAGATCAGTGTGTATGTTGATCTTATAATTTCAGTGAGAAAAATTTTTCCTTCATTTCCAATTTCTATGGAAACCTTTTTTGGGGAAATATCTATACTTGTTCTGAAAATGAGTTTTCATCTCTCAAGTGGTACAAGTAAAAAGATCAGGATAGCATCACTTCAGTGAGGCTTTCCAGCCCTAAAATGACATAATCTTTTTCTAAAGTTCACTGTAAATGGATATGTGCAACCCCCATTCCATGCTACTAAAGCTGATTGGCTTATCTCATCTATTCAAGGATCGAGGCAACAGATGTGACCAAGCAAATTTTTATAAACCTTAGTTTGAGCTATGTCAGCATTATACTGGTTGCATTGATACAGGAGAATTAGGTCCCCGAGATACCAATGTCAGAACTCCTAAGGGAACCATCTTAGGGTCACTCTTCCAGACATGACAATGTCACTAGTAGAATGAGTGTTAAGAACAAGGATTGTCTAGTACTTAACCCGTTGGCTAAAGGGATTGCTTTTATATGTCATTAGTACAAATACTTCAAAATTGCATAATGTCAAAATTTCTGGAAACATGCTAAATTTGTTTTTTTTATCAGTTCCAAAAGAGGCATATTATAGTAAGTTGCAATATAGTAGAAAATATTCATCTTTTATTATAAAGATAGGTAAAGAGAAACCTTCTCTATCTTTTAGTTTCTATTGAAAAACAAACAGAACCTAGTAGACTTGAAAACTGGTCAGTATTCACAAGTATAGAATCACAGAATCATCAGAATTTTGAAGGACTGAAGGTATCTTCCCTGAGACATAAATTTATTGTATTCTTCCCAAGTATTATTTAGCCGCCTTAAATATTTTAAGTGTGGAACTCAATATCAATTTTTTGATAAATCTACTAATTAATGAGTCCTTTGTGAGACTGAATTGAATTGTGTCTTCACCTGCCATTGTAATATCCAATCATAATTGTTAGAACTGGTCATATTTTTTCCCCTATAGCTGTAATCCTTTCTCTTCAAACATTGTAGTCAATGACATTTTGTATTTTTCATTTAGCTTGTAACACTTCAAGAAGCAAAACTGCTGCTAAATGAAGATGATTACCTTATTAAAGCTGTATATGACTACTGGGTGAGAAAACGTAAAAACTGCAGGGGACCATCTCTCATACCTCAGATAAAACAAGAGAAAAGAGATGGTTCTACCAACAATGACCCTTATGTTGCCTTTCGGAGGAGAACAGAGAAGATGCAAACTCGAAAGGTAATGTGCAAATTAGATTTTAATTGGATGTAGCTTAATATTTAAGACTAATTTTTTTAATAACTTGAATAATTTTGAATAACTTGAATAAATGGGACATTGATGAACTTTTTGTTAAAGATCCTATTTTTTAGTAGCTTCTGTTGGCCAGTTGTTTATAGTGTTTATCTACCACCCATGCCCTTTATAAATCTACTGATCATACTATTTTAGACTTGCAGTTGAAGTGATATGAGGAATTTTGTGTACTTAGGCATCTCTGAAGTTTTGAGTTCTTCAGTAAACTACATTCTATCACGAATCTCCTTTGTTAAGGAGGCTGAGAATTTGAAATAGTAATACTTGTTGGTCACTTAAGAGCTTACAGTTCCTTTGAAACCATATTCTAGTTCTTGCAAGTAAAAATGGACCTTGCTACCTCCAGCTACTATGGGTCATGGGAAGTAGGGAAAGGTTCATTTTCTGTCAACAGTCAAAAGTAACAGTGGAATCTTTTTCTCCTTTTCTGAGTTGTCAGTTGTGTCAGACTTCAGATTGTTGAACTTGTCCCCATCTGGCTTTCAGAAGCAGCGCAAGGCAGAATTTTAAGTAAGAGAAACAAGATCTCATGCTATGAAGTGATATGGTATAAAGGAAAGCATATTTCAGAGGGGTATTACTGCCTTCCATTTCTCAACAGTAAACACCACACACGGTAACATATTCTCTAACATTGCAAAGTATCAGGAACATATAAATGTAAAAACTTGAGCAATTATAATTGGAGGCAAAGCATTTTCTGTGGATTCTTGTTTCACCTAACATTGAAGCTTGTCCTTGTCAGCTGCTAATATAACTAACAGCTGTGAAGCATAACAGCTGCCAAAGATAGTATATTTTAGGAGAAACTTTTTAATGGTTAATAACCAGAATTTCTATAATTCTCTGTATGTGATCTTCATCAGAGGATGGATTTCTCAACTATAGATGACATTTCCTAACCCAAGCTGAGTTTTCAATTTGTCATTCTAGTTCTTTGCTAAGGAAATATATAATAAAATATGAAGATTTAGCACTTTGCTTGGATTCTAAGTCTAAAATAAGTTTGCAAATGCAATAAAATTTCATAAATGTGAAAGTAAGGAAGGAGAGATTTATCTGAGCCATTGAAAAACCTGAACTACCAGTTGCACTTTAAAAGCAATATACAGTCATGCGCCACATATTGACTGTTTGGTTGATTTTGGACTGCAACAGTGATCCCATAAGATAATACCATATTTTTAATGTACTTTTCTTATGTTTAGATACACAAGTACTTCATATTGTGTTACAGTTGCCTACAGTATTCAGTACAGTAACATGCTGTACCATCTAGGTTTATGTTAGTGCACTCTGGCATGTGTGCAACAAGGAAATCACCTAATGACACATTTCTCAGAAAGTATCTCTGGTGTTAAGCAATGCATGACTATAATTAATTCAGATACATTGCAAAACATAGACCATTAGCAACGTCTTTGAAGGAAAAGTACTATTGGACTTCTTTTAGCAAATGGGTATGGAATACTTTAAGATTGCAGTATTTATTAACAAATTTTCTGAATGCTAAAACATCAAGAGGCTGAGGCAGAAGGATCCCTTGAGCCCAGGAGATTGAGGCTACAATGAGCTATTATCATGCCACCACACTCTAGCCTGGGTGACAGAGTAAGACAAATTTTTTTTTGTTTTATTCTTCCTTTTTTCTAACCACTATATATTAAGAATTGCTAGTAGCTGGTTTTTGTGTTTAGGTACTTCACCATTGTGTGACCACTAAAAATAGTTTTTCTTGACACTCTGATTCCTATCCTTTCTCTTGTTAGTTATTTTTCATCTTCTACTGTAGATAGGTACAGTTTCTTTTCTAATGGTCTTTTTATTTTTCTTATTTTCAGTCATAGGACCAAAGACTCTCCCTGTCATGCACACTGTTGCTAGTTAGAAATGTTTATGTGTTTTGGAGTGAGAAAGATGGGAAAAACACTCGACAAATAATGAATACTCCCTACCCCTCGCTGTTCAGGAGGTAGGCAGGCATTGGAGTATAGTATGCGAGGACGAATACAGCTGACAAAGGCTGGGTGTTTCCTTTTCTATTTCCACAAGCTTAAAAGCACTTGTGTAGCTGATGCAAAACCTAAAGAACTTCGCAAATATTTTATTTGACAGTATAGAATTTAATTTTAATTCACTAAACTAATATTTAATTTGGGAGTACATAAGTACTTTAGGACATTCTTAAATGAGATAGTCTTAATGCATGTCTAAATGCACGGACTGGGAAATCCTGAATCAGTATATACATTTATTATATTTAACCACATAGATACAACTCTTGGTGTCTGTGCTTTCTCTCCTCGCTCTTTGTGGCCCAAAGAAGTAAGATAGACAATTAGGAGAGGAAATGCTCAGGGTAATGGTTCTGAGTTCTGTTGTATATAACAGTCACCTGTGAAT
Organism: Microcebus murinus; assembly: GCF_040939455.1. Taxonomy (NCBI): domain Eukaryota; kingdom Metazoa; phylum Chordata; class Mammalia; order Primates; family Cheirogaleidae; genus Microcebus; species Microcebus murinus. Next base: position 30,649,932 of record NC_134111.1, read on the forward strand.
CATCCTTGGTTATAAAAAGATCTTCAGTTTATTTTAAAGTACAGGAGTTTGAGAACCACTTCCCTAGAGATTTGGGAGTAAGTACAGAACTGTAATACAGAACTGTAATAGGGAGAAAAGAATTGGCCTCAAGCAGAAACAGTTGTGAGAAAGGGTAAAGGATGCAGGTGGATTTGAATATAGAGAATAGGGCCATCTTAGAAGAACAGAAAAGATGTCAGTATGAATCCATGGTTTTTAATATTGATATAGATAGAAATAGGTATAAATCTGTGTGTATGTACATACATATAATTATATACTTCCTAGCTTTATTTACTGAGAGGCTCTAGAAGCAATGACACCTAGTAGCAATAGGCATCCCTAACATGTAGATCTTGATTTTTAAACACTATTTTCCATGAGAAGGAAGGTAGGGCTCCTTAGGAAAATGATTTTTTCCAGGTCTGGGGCTGGAAAAATATAAAGATAAGCTAGGAACAAACCTTTTGCTATACCAGAAAATAAGAATGTGATTGGAAAATGTCAAAGCCATGCCAGAAGTACACAGGAGCCGACTTACGCAGGACTCTACTGATTAGAGCTGGGAAAAAGTTTGAATATCAAAATAGATAATAAGAGTAATAGACTATAACCCATAGAATAACCCATGAGTCCATAGTGATATGGATGTATGGATAGATAGATAAATAGATAAAAGAGAATGGAAGACTTCCTTACAGTAGATTTCCAAACTTACAAATGTTGGCAGGGTGGTGGAGTTAGAAGATCACAATTTAGCAACCACCATAATAATAATTGTTTCTGGTAAAAGTTAGGATCCATGGATACTAAACTAATGGGGGAGAATTTGGTGAGAAATAAAATACTCCTTGTATAGTCCTACAACATACTTGTTAATTAAAAAGGAAAAATAGTATTTGACTAGAGAAAACTGGCAGACACCATCTTAATCAAACTTATTATTGGCAGTCATGGGACAAATAGTATCATTAACTCCTGATATGAGAGGGACACAATAACACTTCTGTGGTAGTCGTACCAAAAGTACATAACTTGAATTTAATCATGGAAAAACAGTAATGAAACCCAAATTGAGGAACATTCTACAAAAATAAATGGTCTCTCTCTTCAAAAATGTTAAGGTCATGATCACCACAGAAAGAGGAACTATTCTAAATTATAGGAGATTAAAGAGACATGACAACTAAATGCAGTTTTTAATCTTGAGTCTGAGCCTAGACCTGGGGAAAAAATTATTACTGATAAATTTTTATAGTAATCATTCTGTTTCACTGATGTCCTTTATAGCAGTAACTGTATTTATTGCCACAAAGGATATAAGTGGGACAATTGGTGAATATGAATAGTTTCTTTATATGAATAAATTAGATAATGGGATTATATTAATGTTAATTTCCAGATTTTGATCATTGTACTGTGGTTATATAAGAGAATATCATTTTTTTTTAGAAAATATATATTTAAAGTGTTTAGAGATAAAGGGCATCATAACTTTTGAAAAATACTGCTAATTATGTATGTTTATATGCATATGTATAGATGTATATACATTCAGAGAGAGAGAAAGCAAATATAAAATATTAACCATTGAGGAATCTGGAGGAAGATATTATATATGACAATTCTTTATACTATTTTTGTTGTAACTTTCATAAGTCTGAAATTATTTCAAAATAAAAAGTTTTTAATAAAAAGAATAGAAAAGACAAGACTGGGGAAAGGAAAAGGTAGTGAGGATAGTTATTAGGCCAAGAGAGCAGGAAATGAGTGAGACAAAGCAGAAGCACAGAGTCCAAGAGGAATACTTACTGAAGAAGGGGGGCACTCTGAAGATTCTGGAGCACCTTTGAATATTATTCAGCTGCCAGCTGGCATGTAGCCTTGTATTTTTATGTCTTTTGATTCTGTATGTCTGTCATTCTTACTAGAGTTTAAGCCTTTTGAGGATAGGAGATGTGTGCAATACCCTGTGTGAGTAGGCATTTAATATTTGCTATTGATAAAGTTAATTTTTTTTTATTGGAAGGTATTATTGCTGCATGTTTATCCCCCTCCCCCCCACAAAAGCTTAAAACTATGCTTTAGATTTTATTTTGCCTTTTGTGACATGGTACTGAAAGAAAAAAAGATGAATTTTTTTATTAGATGAAAGGATGACTTACTGACTTAGGAGTTTTTTATTCTGTATGCAGTACCACAGTGGGACTTAGTTTGGGTTATTTTTAATAGGTGATGATTATTTTTCATATGCAAGAAACTACACAAAAGAAAAAAAATGTAACTGAAATTTTCTCAATTGTTATTTTCTCTTTTATAATCCTTTAATATGAAACTTCAAGCATTACAATGTCATATTGAATTTTTAACTCAAGAATGGAATGATTGCTTAAGTACAATTCAGTCTGGTTACATAGATTTAGGGGTGGTAGTGGTCTATTTTTTTTTTTGGCATATTATGGGGGTACAGATTTTAAGGTTTCAATAAATGCCCATTCCCCCCTCCCCCCACAAGTCTGAGTCCAGCATGACCATCCCCCAGATGGTGCACATCTCACTCATTATATATGTGTATACCCTCCCCCCTCCCACCTGCCTAATACCCTATTACTGTAGTACCTATGTGTCGGTAGTGGTCTATTTTTAAATCAATAGTTTGTCTCTATTAAGTAATAGGATGTTTGATTTAACAAACAAGTTTGTATTAATAATAATTTTATATGCAAATAGATGCTGAGCCTTCTCTAGTTACAGGGCTTTTACTTTCTAATTAACTAGAGAACTAATTAACAATATTCTGAAATTCAGAATTTTTGCTAAATCTCATTCTCTCTGCAGTGAGGTGTTATTACATTGAGACATGATAATCCCCCTCTTTTTGAAATGCTTGACATGCTACTTTCAGTTTTCTGAGTTTCTTAAGTGAGGCTTTGCATGTCATTTATTCATGTATTGAACTATTAAGCCCCCAGTTTACAGAGCTACCGTGTTTCCCCATAAATAAGACAAGGTCTTATATTTATTTTTCCTCAAGAAGACACACTAGGGCTTATTTTCTTGTTTTTTTTTTTTTTAAGTACGGTACAACAGTCTACATTTATTCAAATATGGTTAAGTCGTCTTCTTCTGGATCATCATCATAACTCTCCAAACCCTGAATTCCATCCTGAATTTCTTGTGACTCTATTACCTTTAGAACCATTGGCCCCAATCTCTCATGTCAAGCAATAGAGCTCTCATGGGGCAGATGACAAGGGCTACTTCTCTTCTTTACCGCTCTGCGACAAAATGCATGGGTTGTGCAGATGCACTACGTAGCCACGCCCATCACTAGGTCCTATTTTCGGGGTAGGGCTGATATTGTGCAAATGCTTAGAAATCCCGCTAGGGCTTATTTTGTGGGTAGGTATTATTTTCAGGGAAACACAGTAGATGGATGGATAGACTTATTTTGGCTATTTTTAGGTATCTTGGTCTGAATAGAACAGTTTCTCTCTGTCATTGGAAAATACCTTACCACGATATGAATGGACTACATTTTCTAATATACTAGGTTTTGTTTCAGGCAGATATTTTTTAAATTTGTTTACATTTGAGTTAACTCTTCTATGCCATATTCCGGCTATTCAACAGCCAAGAACATTTTTTTGGTGAATATTTATTGAGAGGTATTTGCTCATACTTTTGTTTTCAGAGTTAAATAGATAGGTTCTCTTGCATAGTTGCTGTTTAGATGATTTTTTAAACGTTTTTTAACATTTTACTTTTATGGGTTAAATTTGGGTCTGATGATATTTTGTTTACCAAAGCTGGAAATGTGGATAATTTGGTTGTTTATTCTTCTAAAATTGATATTATTTTTAATAGAATCGTAAGAATGATGAAGCTTCTTATGAAAAGATGTTGAAACTGAGACGAGAATTTAGTAGAGCCATAACAATTTTGGAAATGATTAAGAGGAGAGAGAAAACAAAACGAGAATTATTGCACTTAACCTTAGAAGTTGTGGAAAAAAGGTAACATTGCTATTATTAAATAACAAGTGGCAGCTTTAGCCAAATAATGAGTAAAATGTAACCAAGAGATTGGGGTGGGGGTTTATGGTCTAAGCTTTATGAGGGTTGATATTGATTTTTTTAACTTAATTGACATTTTTACAAGAATTCTTTTAAGAAATCAAATTAAGTTATCAATTTGTGTTATAAATTTTAGGGGAGTTTTGTGTATAGTATAGTTCCTGTAATGCACTTAATTATTATTTTTTGGCAGAATCACTGAATTTTATTTAGAAAAGAACCTAGAGATAATTTTGTCCAACTCTCTGTATTAAAGTTTCTATTAATAAGATCTGAGGGAAATGAATGTTTAATTGATTTTATTATTTGTTGCACATCTTTTTGGAAATGTGTTCAATGTAACAGTATCTTCCTGTATAATTAAATGGACTAAACTAAAACTAACAGAATTTTGTGTTATTTCTGAAGTAAGCATTTTAAACAACATTTCCCAGTGCTTGATAATATAAAATATGTAAGAAATTTGTTTTCTATGACCTTAGGCATTTTTTCAGTTTTTTCGTTTGTTTGGGTTTTTTTTAAATCAAAATATGTTTATTTAGTCCTCTAAATTTTCTTTTAAAATAATTTGATTACTAGCTCTATTTGATTATCTTCAATAATTGAGGTATCATTTATTTTCTTTTGTTATAGTTAAACTATGCAATATGTTCTTATATTTTGTTACTTTTTTAAGGTATCATTTGGGAGACTATGGCGGTGAAATCCTTAATGAAGTGAAAATCAATAGATCAGAAAAAGACTTATATGCCACTCCAGCAACTCTTCATAATGGAAATCATCACAAAGTCCAAGAATGTAAAACTAAGGTGAATATCTTCTGGGGAGAAGCACATATGGTAGTATTGATTAGATAACTATTGATTTCTGCATGTCTTAATATAGTTTGATGAAGGAAAAAAGTAATTAATATGAATTTAGTTCTTACCATTTGCCAAGCACTTCGTTAGGAGTTTTTACATACATAGTGACTCATTAATCCTCATAACAACACTTTGAGGTGGGTTTTATCTCTGTGTGATTCTAGATCGTAACTCATAAGAGGCAGATTCAAGGTTTGAGTCCAGATCTAACAGTCCTTTGATTTTCAGTGTGCTATCTGCTTCCATAGAGAATATGGGTAATAAAAGTCTTGTTATTATCACTAACTAACCTTAGCAAACCCTGCATTGTAGTGACAAGCATCAACGTCTAAAATGAAAGCTTTATTCATTGAGACTATTGAAAGTTATTCTTGTCATCATTGTTGCCAGAACCAGTATTTATCAGTTTTTATCTACTTAGAGAAAATCCTTTAATTTCTGAATCACAATTTTTTCCTAGTGTAAGAGTAAGACTCAGTGATTATTTTAGTCTCTTGGATTAAGTAATTATATTGATTTGGTATTTAAATGAGATATATAAAGGCTAATAAAACCTTTAATTTTAAGGAGCATAGATTTAAATAAGAAACAGGTAACAGCTGGATGCAGTGGTATATACCTGTAATCCCAGCACTCTGGGAGGCTAAGGTGGGAGAATCACTTGAGACCAGGAGCTCAAGACCAGTCTGGGCAAAATGGCAAGACCTTCTCTACAAAACATTTTTAAAAAGCAAGGCGTGGTGGTGTGTGCCTGTAGTACTAGCTCCTCAGGAGGCTGAGGTGGGAGAATCACTTGAGTCTAGGAGTTAGAGGTTGCAGCATGCTATTATCTTGCCACTACACTCCAGCCTGGGCAACAGAGCGAGACCTTGTCTAAAAAAAAATTGAGGTATTGACTGAAGCATCTAGATAGTAGAGTGTTACCGTCTGTAGCAAGATTTAAAAAGTGACTTAGGGTATTTGTGGAAAATTCATCTTTTAAAAATGTACCCAGTCCTCATTTTCATGGCTTCATTCTTAAAGGTCAAGAAAGAATGTGGAGCAGGATGACTTCTCCTTTATTCAGCTCATGTCAATTCAAACACCGAAGTTCTTTCTTATTAATCACAGGCATCTAGCCCACCTAGCTGATTCTCTTTATATCATACTTGCCTCTATAACCAAAAAAAGTTATCAGTGCAAATGTCATTTTGTAAGTTATTTTTTAAAAATCCATTGTTATATTAATCAATGCTTTTCCTAGGTATATGATTGTTAGGCCTTGGAATCTAAAAATCTTAACCCATAATTACTGACAGAATCAGCCTTTATTATATATTGATTCTTATTTTAGATCTCTTCTAAGAAGAAGTACTCAGCCTATTTCAATACTAATTTTAATAGATACGGTTGCACCCATTATTGCCCTCCTGTGTTACACATAGTTAACTATATTTACTTTGTCACATGTCCCACTTTAAAATACGGGGAGTTTCTAAGAAGTTGAGGTTTTCCTTTTGTTGTGATAGTTGTACCCACTGTATGAAACAGTTTATATCTCACAAAACACAATTTGCCATTCAACCAGCATTTTCAGTATGTGTACTGTTTTTGACCCTAAAGTAGTTTTAACATCTGGACTACATGTGGGAATATATAACTTTTTAAGTATTTTTGCACTTTTATAGTTTGTACCTTGGTGCTTAGAATAGTCATTTCTAACTTTTTAAAGTGGTAAATCCCTTTTTATTCAAAGGCATGTCAGTATATTAAAATAAACAAAACTGCTCTGTTGAGGAGAGATGGGGGCTGGAAACTTACCCCTTCACTCAGTCTCTTTGCCAGATGGCCTCTCAAGTAACTCCATAAAACCCTGAGGTACATGAGAATGGTTTGATTATTGTTCAGTTGAGGCAGTAATTATACATTCTAAAAAGTGAAGTGTTTTTTTTTTCAGTTAATAAGCTTATTTTTCTCAAAAAATTACTACCCACAGAACAGACATTTTTAAAAATTGGAAATAAGTGAATATAGAAATGAATTCATGATCCAATGGAAATTATTTTTAAAATAGTTATTAATTTTCATCATTAGTGCAGAGGATTTAAATAATTGAATTTAAATACCTTTTAAATGTTAGATTAAATATCTTTTAAATCCATACTATTAGAATAATCTAAAAATCACTAACATCTTAGTTTTAAGTATTAATAAGTATTAACACTTAAATATTAACAGTATAAAAATAAAATATAAATACCATAATTATTTTTCATTGTAACTTCCAGAAAGTAAAACATGTTTCAATTTATGATCACAGAATAATTTTTGCATATTTAAAATAATAAAAAATATCATCTCCTGGGTAAAAATGTGTGTTTTTCAAAGAGCAGTATAGTTATTCATGATTTCTAAAATGATTTTTATTTCTTCCTTTGGGGGAAAAATCGTCACGTAAACAGCACCCTCATCATTTGTCTTTGAAAGAAGAGGCTTCTGATGTGGTTCGTCAAAAGAAGAAGTACCCAAAGAAGCCTAAAGCAGAGGCTTTGATAACATCTCAGCAACCCACTCCTGAGACATTGCCTGTGATCAATAAGAGTGACATTAAGCAATATGACTTTCACAGCTCAGATGAAGATGAATTTCCACAGGTGCTTGTTTTAAAACTATTTTAAAGACATTTCCTTCTAGTCTTTTATATTGCTATATTTTAAAAACATAATTGACATCTAAGAGTTTCATTCTTGTTTTGTTCCACTATCATTACAGCATAAACATTTTCTGCGTTACTTATGCAGCCACTGAAATGGTATTTACTCTCCATTATTTTTCAACAGTTGGATAGAATTTATTCTGTTGTGAAACATTTTGGTGGTTTTCAGTTTTTCTCTTTTATAAAGATGAACATAGATTCTTTCCCCCTGTATTTAAAATAGAGTTTTAGAAATGGAATTACTAATTAGTATCCAAAGATTATCAACATTCTAAGACAGTTAATATATAATTGTAAATATTTGCCAACATTAATGTCCTTACTGAGAAAGAAGATTTAGAAGAACTAATTCAATTTTTAACTTCTGAAAATAATTCTTTGGTGAATATTAAAGAGTTTTTACTTTATATATTAAAGGATCAGTTTTTCAGCAAATAGTACTTACTGTTTAGCACCTGGTCTAGCAATACTCTCTTTTTTTCTGTATGGGATAGGAAATTTAAAGGGAATACTATAACAAAGACCTGGGACCTACTAACAGCTTTACCTTATTTTAACTATTTTGACTTACTTGCTTTGAAGAAAATTTTATTTTAAAAACCAGTATCACAGATATATTTGGAAGCAAGACTATTTATAAAACCCTTTATTGCCATAATCATTTAAAATCTAGAGTTTGCATAAAAAGTGTCCACTTTAACAAGATTATTATTTTTACTTTTTTTTTCCCACTAATTTAGTTTTTCTACCCTAGAAAATATTTTGGCATTTATATACATGGTATTAAGTATGCAATGATATGTTTACTTTCATATACTCTTGAGAAACAACAAAACAATATTTTACTTTTGTCATCTAGTTAGTGTGAGGCAGGGCTTTGAATAGCCATGGGATATTCATCATATGACCATTTAAAGGAATGAGGAATATAGTGTCCTAAAAAATAGTAGTTCTGCAGATAGGAAGTGTAGGGAAGAGCTGTAGGCGTAGTGTATTAGAGGGAACTGCTAGTGTTGCTGGAGCATAAAACACAGAAGAGGGATGGAAATGAAAGGAATGATGCCTGTATAGTAGCCAGATGGCCAGTAGCCTCTATCTGCATTATACTGAGAAATTATTAAAAATGTTAAGTAAGAAAATGGCATGGTTAGATAAATATATGTAGAATACCCTTATATTTGTGATAATAATGAGAGCCTAGAAAGTTTTGCTATACATTCCCAGCCTTTTAAGAATGCTACTTTGGCTTGTAATTATGAAACTTCTCCTTATTGCTGTTAGGTTATTAAGTATGAAATGTCCGATTTCCTAAAGTAGTAAGTTTGACAGTTGCTATCTCTGACATTTCACTTTGACACTCGTGATTTATTTTTATGGTGAAGTTACGTCCTCCGTCTTTCAAACACATGTTTTGGCTTGTGATTATCTTTCAAATTTTTTTTTTTTTTTACAACAATTTTTGTGAAACCATGGATAAGTCAAAAATTCGTTGTTAACTCTTTTGGCTGGGCGCGGTGGCTCACGCCTGTAATCCTAGCACTCTGGGAGGCCTAGGTGGGCAGATTGCTTGAGGTCAGGAGTTCGAAACCAGCCTGAGCAAGAGTGAGACCCCGTGTCTACTATAAATAGAAAGAAATTAATTGGCCAACTAATATATATAGAAAAAATTAGCCAGGCATGGTGGCGCATGCCTGTAGTCCCAGCTACTCGGGAGGCTGAGGCAGCAGGATTGCCTGAGCCCAGGAGTTTGAGGTTGCTGTGAGCTAGGCTGATGCCACGGCACTCACTCTAGCCTGCGCAACAAAGCGAGACTCTGTCTCAAAAAAAAGAAAAAAAAAATTCGTGTTATTTTCAAATATGAGTTTCGTGTGGAACCAATGCAGCGCAGGCAGCTCGAAATATCAATGAAGTGTTTGGGAAGGGTATGGCTGATGAACACACAGTATATCGATGGTTTGAGAAGTTCCATTCTGGTCATTTTAATCTTGAAAATGAGCTATGTGGGCAACCTGAGACCAAGGTGGATAATGATGAACTGAAAGCTGTAGTGGAGGCGAATCCATCTCAACCTACACATGAATTAGCAGCAAGGTTTCACATTACTATTCCAATAATATTGGACTATTTGAAACAAACTGGCAAGGAAAAGAAGTTGGATAGATGACATGAATTCTATGAGTGTCGCCAGAGAAATCGTCTTGAAGCTTGCCTTTCTTTGCTGTCACAACATAAGGGTGAACCATTTCTACACCGTATTGTTACATGTGATGAAAAATGGATTCTTTTTGACATTTGCAAGCGTTTGACACAATGGTTGGATAAAGATGAAGTGCCAAAACGCAGTCCAAAACCGAGTATCCATCCAAAAAAGCTAATGGTATCTGTTTGGTGGTACAGCGCTGGTATTATCCACTACAGTTTCATGAAACATGGTCAGTCAGTTACAGTGGATGTCTACTGCAACCAATTGAATGAAATGAGGATGTTAGTGATTAAGCAGCCAAGACTGGTCAATAGAGACAGGCTAATCCTCTTGCAAGATGATGCTCGACCACATGTCGCATAAACAACACTGTTCAGACTGCAGAAGTTGGACTTGGAAACTCTTTGTCATCCACCGTATTCACCAGACTTTGCACCAACTGACTACCTCTTCTTCTAGGCTTTGGATCCCTTCTTGCAAGGAAAAATATTCAGTTCTCAACAAGCTGTGGAAAACGACTTTTAAATGATTTCATCACCACTTGCTCTCCAGGCTTCTTCGCTGCTGGCTTAAACAAGCTGCCGTTAAGATGATAAAACTGTGTTGATAGTTCAGGCCCATACTTTGATTAACTATACTGATTCTTGTTTGAGTTATTATAAACCGCACTTTTGATTCAAAATCGGACATTTCATATTTAATGAAATCCATATCTTAACGAATCAGTCCATCCAGCCTGAAAGTAGAGCTCACTCAGCATCAGTAGTCATATGTTTCATATGCATTAAGGGTTCTTCAATTCTGCTCTAAGTTCTTACATTTATTCATAAAGTCCCCAACCCCCTTATCACATGAAAATTGCATTTTGAAAATTTTAGACAACCCTCTTTAATTTTATGGTATCCTCATGTAGCTAAAGAATAAGTGTTTACCTGTAGTTGGGCATCATTCAGTGAGGCAACTATTGAGAATGTAGCTCTTCTAAAATCAGGATTTTATTGCAGACAAAATCATTAAAGTAATCATATGGGTTTTCTTTGTCCAATAAATGAGGAATGAGGGAATAGGGAAACTTAAGAGAACAAACATTTTAACTACATTTACCCAACTGGCAGTGTAGCAGAACTAAAAACCCTGCCTCTTCTTGATCATGCTTCTGATTCTTCTAACATCAGCTCTCTCTTCCTATGTCTTGGACTTAACTCTGTCCCCTGGAACCTGCCCTTGGGGAATGGTAGTTGGGAAGAAGGGGTAACATACTTTATGCAAAAAATTTGAGACTTTGTGATACTTCCTGTGTATATCTTAGAAGAAGTACATGATTTACAAAGGAACCAAAGTGTAAAATTTCACATTTGGGATTTCCTTTCAAATCTCAGGTTTGGGGCTTTGTTCCCCAGGAAGAAGAATCAGCCCCAGCTCACTGTTTCTGTGTCTTCCCTCTTAGGGTTGGTAGAGGTATATTGGAACCTCAAACAAATGCCTTTCTCTCCTGGATGACCCTGCCCAGTGGTAATTACCACAGTTTGGAAAAAATATGGAGAAGATATTTTTTCCTCTCAAAATAGGAAGAGAGGGATTTGTGAGGTTCAAAAATTTGCAAGTAAATATAGTTGAGCCAGCGTTTGTCAGAAAAAAAGATGTGCTATAAAGTGAAAGTGTAAGACAACTAAAACTTAAGTACCAAAAGGTTTTTTAAAATTAGAACCATTATGGGTGAAAATTTATCTAAAACCTATTATTTCCCTGCCATGTCAGAGTTTGTTTGTGTATCATTTAATCTGTTTTTATGACATTTATAAAATGTCCTGTAATGGATCAGTACTACCCTAGAGCTTCACTCAGACTACATAGGGATATTTGGCCTGATATCACATGGCCTGGACAGAATGATTTTTAATATGCTTTGAAAGTCTTTATTCTTTTGCTGTAGGGTTGTGGGCTTATCACTTCTTTCAGCAACCAATCTGCTTACCTTTAGCAAGTCCTCTTTCCTCTTCTAATTTTCTGCTCTGATTTGCTAAGTTTAAAACGTGATTTTTTAAAAATGGAGCTTGCAGAGATAAAAGAAAAGGCTCCCCTTTAAGTAAAATCTGTGGTCTCTATGAAATCTTTTGTTTTTTGGGGGGGAGAGGCTATTTATAAGCCTATTTACTTCCTAGTTTGGGGCTTTATTACAGAGAGGAAAAAGTTATTGGATAAAAATACACCTACCTGTAGGTGAAATATAATTATCATTAAGTATGTATGGCCACATAATTATTTACAAAATATCATGGAATATACCAACTGTATTCTTTTTTAAGCAGTAGCACTGTATGTCCAAAAGCAATTAAGCAATACCATGTGTACTTACCTACAAGAATTAATTCATTTAAAACTTACCTACAAGAATTAATTCATTTAAAACAGTGATTTTTAACCATAGAAACTTTTTACTGGTCATAAATGTTTTGGGAAATTCACTGCCTGCTATATGTAATACAGGAGTGATTTACTGTTTGTGATCAGATTTCAATTTTAGATCATTACAAATATTTTGAGATCAAAATATTTGATCTCAAATATTGGCTTTTGATAACTCCTAAATGGAATGCCTATTTTGTCTAGGTACCGTCCCCAGTATCAGAACCTGAAGAAGAAAACGATCCTGATGGTCCCTGTGCTTTCAGAAGGCGGGCAGGATGCCAGTATTATGCTGTAAGAACTTTTTTTTTTTTTGGTGTTTTGTGAACAGGAGTTAACAGATAACTCATGTCAAGGTGACTTAGTCTTGATCTAAAGATGGGAAGCGCATCAACCCTTTTTATTTAGCATCCTTTATGTGAATACTGGTAAAAGATACTAAAAGGTACTGAGTCCTTTCAAAGAATATCAGAGTCTTCTACTTAGAAATTGATAATGCCTCATATTTGAGAAATCTTGTTTGACTTTGGGTTTAATTGTAGGTTTAGCAGTCGTGAAAATTACTCAGTATGTATGTCATTGGTAGAATTAGGTATAAACCCAGAATCTCTAAATTGGCTCTGGAACCTTTAATGGCTGCTGAGTGTTTATTGAGATTTATTGTTATGCAGGCCTATCCTGTGCATATATACCCTGTAAGTATCAAACAAAGTAATAATTTTTAAATTTCCCTTATGGCAATATTCTGCCTAATAAGTGTATTCATAACTTTTTGACACCATTAGAAATTACTTTGTGCTATTAAGTTTTGGTGTAGCATTGTATTGCTCTCAGGTTTTCAGATAAGGTATTGATGCTCAGATTTTCAGATAAGGTATAACAACTGTAGCACTATAAGGACGGCTTTGGCTTTCTTATGTGGCTTGTGAAGACCATTTATCTTGTAGTATAATAGTAAACATAGACAATCACAATTTTTTTAGTGTGTGTGTGTTTGATGTAGGAGAGGTGGGGATTTGGTTACTGGTTATGCAGATGAGAGAAGGGGAAATTTTATGAAAGGGGATAGAAGTGGTAAGACACAGAACAATAGAATGATGAAGGGAATGGAAAGGCAAAGAAATGGTCTGTGTGTTTCTTAAAAATGATGAGGAAGCTTCACTTTGACCCATGTGTGCTTGAAGTGCAATTTTTAGCCCAACAACAATTCCTTCTGGTGTGTCCCAATAGAAAGCCTGTAAATTACTACATAATTTCACCATCTCTAACATCTTAAATGTTAAAAACCATATTATTTTTTGAATATACATATCTTTTTAAATACAATATACCCTAAATGAATTTATATTTATAAACTAAATTCAATTTGGTGAGTGAACTTTTGATTCAATTTTGTAAAATTTAACCTGGTTAATATTCATTAAAGCCCCCAATTTTACAGTTTTACGTCTAGATTTTTTAAATCAGATCTAAGTCATAAGATAGATTTTAATTGGTCTGCTAATGTTGTAGCTACTTTATTTTTAAAATGGTTTTAACTTTTCCTCATTTTAGATTTACTTCATGCATTTTGGTTTTTTGTTTGTTTGTTTGATTTTGCAGCCTCGTTTGGACCAAGCTAACCATTCGTGTGAAAATGCAGAATTGGCAGATTTGGCAGACTTGGATAAGTATAGGTATAGGCACTGCCTTACAACACTTACAGTTCCAAGAAGATGTATAGGATTTGCAAGGAGGCGGATTGGCAGAGGTGGAAGGTAAACTATTTATTTTGACCTGGTGGTTGTTTACAAGCTAGAGGGGAAGGTATAGAGAAAATGTTAAGCTCTTCCACTTAATGTTTGGTTTTATGTTGCTTTTCAGGGTCATAATGGACCGAATATCCACAGAACATGACCCAGTCCTGAAACAGATAGACCCTGAAATGCTGAGTAGTTTTTCAAGCTCTTCCCAAACTGTAGACTTTTCTTCTAATTTCTCTCGGACCAATGCTTCCAGTAAACATTGTGAAAATAGACTGTCCCTTTCTGAAATATTAAGCAATATCAGATCATGTCGACTACAGTGTTTCCAGCCAAGGCTACTAAATTTACAGGACAGTGATAGTGAAGAATGTACCTCAAGAAAACCAGGGCAGACTGTGAACAATAAAAGAGTTTCTGCGGCATCTGTAGCTTTACTGAACACCAGCAAGAATGGCATATCAGGTAAGCTGTCAGCATGTTAAGGGTAAATCCTGCTTATTGGTTTCTCCTAATTTTTTCATTATCCACAAAATAAACTCTCAGGGTAAATTTTGAAGATTTATTTTCCTAATCCCACTTAGGAAAGAAAGTTTATGTTAAACTATTGCATTTTATTTTTCCTACCTAGGAAACAAAATTCTACTATTGTGTTTCACATTTTAACCTGAATGTCCTTACTGGTATCAGTGAAACCACTGACATGTATTTTCAGTGTGTGTGCTTGGTATAGTGAATGTGTGGGTACAGTGCACACAGAGTTCCCTGTAGGCAAACTGCTTATAAGCTGCCACTAGATCATCGTGGCACAGTACTATCTCCTTCTTATGTTAAAGAACATTTTCATTTTTGTGTATAAACTTTGCTTAAATGCAGCCATTGCTCCCCAAGAGTACCATTGAAAACTTTCTAAAAATTATTTTTTAGGAAACTCTATGAATAATTGTGAATTTTGTCTGATAGCTTACCTCTCTATTTGAGATCAGAAAGTTTTTTTCATTTTAAGGGACATTGTGCTCAAATTAATGTAATATTTTAATGATACATACATTGTAAATAATGTATAATATCTAGAGAATCTAAAATACAATTTTGATTTGTTTTCTTCTGTGAGTAGTCACACATATACAATCATGGCTAATTTATAAATACTCTTACAACGTATACATTGCAAATAATGCATGGTGTCCTGAGATAGAGTAGATGTGATTTGACTTATGTTATTGATATCAGTTCTTTATGTATTTCTAAATTATTTCCTGGATGGTACATTTTAAGATGCAAAATTATTAAACTTCTCTAAGGTAATTTTAAATCATTTTAGCTTAAAATTTGGTCTCAGTAGTGTTCAGCCTTTTTTAGTTACTGAACTGTTTTCCTGCTTGACTTAGACATTTACTTGTTTAAACGTTATAATGGAAAATTGGATTTGTTTGAATGATTGGAAGTTGGCATATCATTTCTCCAAATTAGTTGAGTTAGTTCTCTTCTAAATGAATTTAGGTAAGGAAAATGGCATCCCATTATATAAAGTTCATGAGTCTGTGAAATTTAATGAGCTTTTGAAGCCAAAATAGATAAATACCTAATATGATTTGCAATCTCAGGGTTCTTAGAAATCTAAAGATAGTAGGAAGTTGACATTTTTAGGTCAAATCTTTTTTTAGCCAACTCCAAGACAAAGTTCAAATCATTTAACTATGTGGGAATTCCCATACCTAACATTACTCAAAATAATTTTTGCCAAAAAGGGCATTAAAAACATATCATATATGGGCATTTATAATTACATTTGATTATAGGTTGAATTTCTCCTCCACCAGTGTATACCACATTTAAAAAATGATTTTAATGTCTTTCTTTTCAACTTGAACATGGCCAGATATTTTCAGCTTTCTACTATACATTCCAGATAAACTCTACATTTAACTTGACTTTTTCTCAAAAAAATGTATATATGTTATATCATCAATATGATATACATATTGATCCAACATAGAATTTAATATAACCCAAATAGTCCATAATAATCAGCTCTATGATTCTATGGCTACCATACAACAACATAAAATAAGCATTTAAAATATTATCTTAGGCATGCATGCATTTCTCAGAGAACTTAAATCACAGATGTGCTGTGTTAACATCATAGACAAGATTATTTTTGTATTTTTGCCTTGCCTTTATCATCAGAAAAAAAATAGACTTAGTTTTTTGGTCTAGGTAATTTTTCCTGTCATATATATATATCGTGTGTGTATGTATATATATCATATGAGATATATATATATGATATATTTATATTATAATATATCATGTATATGTATAATATATATATTCCCCCACCCCCACCCCATACTCTCAATGCCCCACAACTATCATGACAACTCTACTACACTTACTGCTTGTGCATGGAAACTTCTTCCCCACCCATCCTGAAACACCATTGTCTCCTGTCTTATATTTTTTAATACCCTCAACATAATACCATTTCTTTCTTCCCTTGAAAAATTTTAAGGCTTAAGTAACAACTAAGTACATTAGAAGTCAATATTTTGAAATCAAGTCTTAAATATTTAATTATTTATTACCAGGCTAAAGGATTTTGTTTGAAGTATTCCTTTTCTATTGACTATGACCTCTAGTCATTGGGGCGGGAGGCCCACAGGGTTTTTTTGTTTTCAACAAATTTCTTCTGTTTTAAAATATTAGGCATGGGAGTATAAGCAAATAATGAAAAAAGTCTTTTAACAGCATTTTTTGCAAATAATTGAAAAGCTATGATAATTTTTAGTGCCATTCGTATCAGTTATATCCATTACATAGTTTTCTCAGTTCTGGTTAAATCTGATAGAAATTTCCTCATCTACCTAAAGAGAGGAATGTAGGAGTTTTTAGAAAGCTGCATTTTTATTTTAGATGGATATGTGCAAAAGAATAGAATCCTTATGTATTTGGTTTCTTTTAATCTATGTGTCTTTAACACTTTTACCTTCTGCTTGTTCTTAGTGGTCTTGGTCATGAAAACATGTGTGTCTTTAAGAGTAATAAGACAAAAAAGGAGGGGGGGTAACAAAACTAACACAGGACCATATTCTCTACGTGGCAGAGAATATCACTAAATTAAATAGATTATTAGTACTGAATTTTCTGTTTCACAGCTTGGACATCCCAGCAAATGAAAAGTTTAATCAGAAATAGAAGCCTGATGCGCTTGGCAATAATGTTTGCTTATATCACAAGTTCGTTAGTTCTTAAAAACAACAACAACAAAAGGCTACATCTTGAAGGCTAATGGCAAAGAATTGTCTTTTATGTTGTTAATAACTCTCGTTAATGTTTTATAAGTCATAATTCATGATATAGCCTATTTGTTATTTTTTTGTATACCTAAGAGAAAATTGAAATGTGTCCTAATTAGAACTAAAAGTAAAGACTTTATTTTAAAGCAAAAAGATATGTTTTGTTAACTATTATGTGAATAGTTTTCGGAATTGAAAAGCTGTTCTCAAAAAGGTTAAAAGCAGGACAGAGTAAGGGAAGATAGATTGTGCTGAGCATAGAAGTGAATAACCCAGGAAAATTAATTTCATACATAATTATTTAGGATCTAGTATATGCAACCACTGCATCAAATGTTTACAAGTTGCAAAGTTTTATAAGACAATAATCCCTACCTTCAAGAAACTTAGAGCACATGGCAAATAATACATTCTTCATATAAATAGAGGATAGTCATTTGAAACTGTAGTATTATATAACTATTCTTTGAGATGATACTCCTAGATCCAAAACTCAAGAAAATATATTTCATATCCAGAAGTGCTTTGCTGGTTTATACTTGAAGGACCAAGTTAATTGATATTTAATCTTGGTTTTCATTAATGCATGAGTGTAAGTTAACATGCTTTTTATCCTTTTCTCACCTACCTTAATATATAATAACAGCCTTTTTGACCAGCTGAATATTTTAATATTAACTGATTTGTAGAAGCATTAACAGTTTCTACAGTTTTCCAAGCGAAATTCCTGAAATATTTATTAAATAATTTATTCATTTTTTTATTCTCATTCTTTCTTAAATTGCCATAAAATGTTTGCAGGCATAAAAGTTTTAGGATGGGTAATACTGTGCTTTAACAACTAGCTAGGGATTCATGAGGATTTATTTTTGGGATTGAGGTTACTTCCAAAGGTAAGAAATGGATTCAGACCTAAGGAATTAAAAGGTTTTAGTTTGACTATGAAAGGAAATAATAATGAAATAAGCTTTAATTGTAACCATTTAGCTTGGGTGTCAGAAGTTTAAATGGATTTTTAGTCTGTTTTCATTATCCTTATATATATATATTTGTTCCTCATTCCCCACCCCACCACCTTCTCACTCCCCACCCTTGAAGTTTGACAGTTTATTCCATTTCCCTTTAACTGAGAGAATGACATTTACAAGATGTATGTAGTTCTGGAAAGGTAACATCATTTTTCCTGGATTAGGTGTGTCCTCAGAGCAGCTCCATTGGTTTGTGTGAACTTTCACCTGACTCCCCCCTATGTCCTGGAAGATCTGAAATAGAATCCCTCTCTCTACCCCCAATCCAGCCCCTAATTTGTCCTTTAAAACAAAAATATTTGCATACAGTCAGCATTGCTTTGATAAAACATGTATTAAAACTCTCATGACAGGCCGGGCGCGGTGGCTCACGCCTGTAATCCTAGCTCTCTGGGAGGCCGAGGCGGGCGGATTGCTCGAGGTCGGGAGTTCAAAACCAGCCTGAGCAAGAGCGAGACCCCGTCTCTACTATAAATAGAAAGAAACTAATTGGCCAACTAATATATATAGAAAAAATTAGCCGGGCATGGTGGCGCATGCCTGTAGTCCCAGCTACTTGGGAGGCTGAGACAGAAGGATTGCTTGAGCCCAGGAGTCTGAGGTTGCTGTGAGCTAGGCTGACGCCACGGCACTCACTCTAGCCTAGGCAACAAAGTGAGACTCTGTCTCAAAAAAAAAAAAAAAAAACTCTCATGACAAAGACCTACCTTATAGATGAAGAAATGCCAGATAATATATTCAAATTTTGACTTTTAGATGCTCTTTATTACCATATTACATATTGTTCATTAAACTATGAAAACTTGGTATAGGTTAGTATTTGAAAAATTCATGCCTTCCCAAGAGTACATCTTAGCTCAGTTTAAAAAATCCTACATTAAAAGTCAAAGGATTATGAAAAAACAAAGATAGGTACAAGCACAAAAATCCTGTGTCCATACTCTGTTGTGGGATGATCATTCAGAAGGACCAGAGTGTGTTTCTGTTAGATTTTTCTTTTTAGTTTATCAGTGAAAACAATGGTACAAAGTTAAAAAACGTATAAAGAATTCCCATATACTCAAGAATACCTCTGTGGGCCCAAACTTAAGAAACAATGATCTAGAGCTTCATAATTATTATATTAGTGTAAAAACCATGGAGGTGCCCAGAGTATGTTTTCGATTCATCACTCTGAGAATAAGGGAGGAAATGGTGCTAAGTGGTCACCCTAGGGAGAGCATCTTATAGGAACCATAAGCGTTTTAAGAAAAGGTACATGGCTTCATCTGAGGAATAAAATTATACTTATCCAAGATAAGTAATGAATCAGATTTATGAAAGATAACCAGAAAGCTAAGGGGCTTTTGTGAAAATCAGTGTTGATTATCTATACAAGATGTCCAGAAGTGCAAGTATGTCACTAATGTACAGAATAACATATTTGGATTCATAAAAGGGAAAATTCTGTAATAGATAAACTGATTTATTAGAATGTGTTACCCAGGAAGATTGCAAAACTCACTTAGGGAAGGAAGTATGTCCCATCTATCTGAAGCGGTGAAATAGTGCCACCTTCACAAGACAATCAGATTTATGGTTACTTTTAAATTGATAGGACTTGGGGAGTGAAGTAGGGTAGAAATTCATGAATTTCACTTTTAAGCTAGCAATATAAGATCAAGTAATAAAAAAGATCTTGGCTCTAAGCAAGAAAAGCAGAAGTTTCTCTTTGATACATTCCCACTTCTTTGTACCACCATCACCACCACCTTACCCAAAGCTGGGTCCCTATCCTGTATCTCATTCCTAAACAGATTTGTTCATTCTGTAACTGTGAGCTCTCCCTGATGTGTTTTAATGCATGCCTCTTGGTGACTCAAATCAATAAGAAATAAATCTTTTATGGATGTATTTTAGTGTTTTATGAAAGAAAAAAATTAGTAGGGAATGTGCTTTCAATCAGATTTCTACCCCTTACCTACCAGTAAGTGAACCCTGAATATGGCAATTCAGTTTTGTGCCCATGCCATCAAAACCATGTATTTCCTACCACTTTCTGTCCATCCCAAAAAGATAGAGTTAGAAAGGGTGTTTTGTCTGTGTTCCAATTTTGTGTCATGATTACTGTTTGCTATTTTTGTCCGAGGAGTTAAAGTAATAATAAACAATGCTCTAGAAAATTCTGAATGAGGAACATCAGCTTGTTTCAAGCACAAAATACCTTAATAGTAAAGAAAAGGTTAGATGTCAAGAATGGATATAACATAGTGAGCTTGAAGTGAGGAGGAAGAAAAAGTAATTTTTAAAAGCATATTTATATTATAGATTTAAATTGTGTTATGTTTATATCACTCATTCTTAATCAGAAATGAGAACAGGGATAAGATTTTTGGTATCCAAGTCAGCCTAAGTTTAAAAAAGTTGAGAAACACTATTAATCTGAATAATTTGGATTGAGACTAGGTTGGGATTCTATGAGTTTCCTGTGAGGCCTAAAGGATGGGGTTCCTGAGCAAATCAATAATCTCAACAAGACAGGGCAGGAAATGTAGACATCCAAAAACAAGTAGTATTTGTCAGCTTCCATTTTTAATATGTATACAAATAATCACCTGTTCATAAAAGCAAATATGACATATTTGCTCAACACCTCTAGTTGGCAATACTTTACCCATGGACTACCAATTCAAAAGTGTTTTGTTGTCTTTCGGGTTTTTTGTTTTTTGTGTTTTTTTTTTTTGAGACAGGGTCTCACTCTGTTGCCTGGGCTAGAGTACAGTGGTGTCATCATAGCTCACTGCAACCCCAAACTCCTGGGCTCAAGTGATCCTCCTGCCTCTGTCTCCCCAGTAGCTTGGGACTACAGGTGCTTGCCACCACACCCAGCTAATTTTTCTATTTTTTTTTTTTTTTTTTTGTAGAGACGGGGTCTTGCTCTTGCTAAGGCTAGTCTCAAACTCCTGGCCATAAGCAGTCCTCCCATCTCAGCCTTCCAAAGTGCTAGGATTACAGGCGTGAGCCACCATGCCTGGCTCCAAAAGTTTTTTGTTTTTGTTTTTTTTTTGGTTGAAAAACAGCAATTTGTTCTTTGTACTAAATTAGGTATATACTTTATTCTGAATTAATAAGATTTTATTGACTGACTTAAAAGATTTTGGAAAGAGAAAAGATTCTCATTTCTCTCTCAATTTTGAAATAGCTACTAAATTATATTTCCCTTATTTGGTTTATTTCTCACTTAAACTTAACCACTATGACTCCTACTTTTTTTACCAGAATATAGAGCTCAGCTATTGACACATTTAATACTGGATTTAAGGATTGTTCTAATAATCAAATTCTAAGTCCATTTCTTTTGAATTGGCACAGTCTTATACACAGAGGACTTAGATTTATTTGGGTTTAATTTAAGATTTTTCTTCCTGTCTTTATATCTAATAAACTATTTTTCATCTCTTTCTCCAAGGTTTTCAGATAGCTGGAAATTCCTGACTATTTCACATTTTCATTTCATTTTGAAGATTATAAATTTAGAATTAAAATTTTTTTTTCATTTAAAAATAGAACACTTACAGTGAATTTAACAATATACAAAGAAAGACATTTGATTTTATTGGTAATTCTGTAAGATAGCTAATGTGTACTTCAAAAATGCAGGTAATATTAAAATTTTAAAGTAAGTTCTATAATAGCCCCAACTTTTTGAATCTTCTAAAAATAATATTGATGTCTTTCTAAGACCTGTTTTCCCTCATCCTAGTTCAATACAAATTTTAATAATAATGTAGAATGGAAATGAAAGCTTTGTCCATCTCTGAGGCCTAACTCCTTTTTCAGAGAAAATAGACTATACTAGTCATAACTTGTTACATGTCTAATTTACTATCAAAAATTTTAATTTCTCATTTGTGATTCTACTAAACAGAAAACTTTGGGAGTGTTAAGTAACCTAGATTGAGGGTGTAGTCTCCAGTCCAAACTCTTTTAGGTCACATTGATTAGATTGGTCAATTGCATGTAAAGGTTGATTCATATTGCCATGTTTCCCCAAAAATAAGACCTAGCCATAAAATAAGCCCTAGCAGGATTTCTAAGCATTTGCACAATATAAGCCCTACCCTGAAAATAAGACGTAGTGATGGGTGTGGCTGCGCAGCGCATCTGCACAACCCATGCATTTCGTCGTACAGTGGTAAAGCAGCCCTTCTCATCTGCCCCATGAGAGCTCTATTGCTCGACATGAGAGATTGGGGCCAATGGTTCTAAAGGTAATAGAGTCACAAGAAATTCAGGATGGAATTCGGGGTTTGGAGAGTTATGATGATGATCCAGAAGAAGACAACTTAACTGTATTTGAATAAATGTAGATTGTTGTACCGTACTTAAAAAAAATAACGCATCCCCTGAAAATAAGCCCTAGTGTGTCTTCTTGAGGAAAAATAAATATAAGACCCTGTCTTATTTTCGGGGAAACACAGTAGTTGGTATTTCTTTATATGTATCTTTTTTTTTTTCTTCTCAACTATACTGTAGGACTTTATAACAGGGACCTTCTTCTTAATTTATATTCCCTTGTATTCACTGTAACTCTTTTTTCCTTTTTTTTTGAGAGAGAGTCTCACTCTGTTGTGTTGCCGAGGCTAGAGTGCCATGGTGTCAGCCTAACTCACAGCAACCTCAAACTCCTGGGCTCAAGCCATCTTCTTGCCTCAGCCTCCCGAGTAGCTGGGACTACAAGCATGTGCCACCATGCCCGGCTACTTTTTTCTGTGTATTTTTAGTTGGCCAGTTAATTTCTTTCTATTTTTAGTAGAGACGGGGTCTTGCTCTTGTTCAGGTTTTTAACTTGCTCTTGTTCTTGGTTTTTAACTCCTAACCTTGAGCAATCAGCCTCCCAGAGTGCTTCACTGTAACTCTTAATGCAGCACTCAGTGGTATAGTAAATATTAAATACTTATTGACTGAGTGAAATACTTAGGAGGAAAGCAAGCAATAAAGAAAAATAGAACAAAATTACTTTAAAGTACATGTATTTTCATGTGATGTAATATTTCTTGATTCTAATAATGTACAGACTTCCATGGAAATAACTTTATGTCCTCTAAATCAGTTTATCAGGAATCTACTTACATATCAATGAATGAAATTTTGTTTACATTTCTTTGAAAAATGATTTCTATAACTTTTGTTAGCTGATCTTTTAAACAGAAGTTTTAGATGTCTTATTTTTATTTGAAACTCACTAACTTTTAAGAGACTTGGTCACAACATAATTCCTTACACTGAGCATACATTGTATCTTTAAATTTCTGAACATCTCTCTGATTTCTAGCCCACGTTTTTATAGATAGGATTCATTTTAATCATTGAACCTATTGGCTTTAAACATTGATTTTGGTTGTGTTAGATGAACATGTTTGTTGTCCACTCTGATTTATAATCAGAGAGACCAGTATTTTTACTTCAATGTTATATGAAAACCAGCAGTAAGAATCATTTACAGTTTTGCCTTGGTCCTGCTTTCTTCATCATTATTATTACCATTAATAAATCAAACTTTTTCTCATTACATGGTCACCATAATATAGAAAATTAAGAGTGATCTTAAAGATACTAAGTCTGAATAAATGCTAAAATCCTCATGTTAGAAGTACGTTATACAATAAAAACTACATATAAGAACTTTTTTAGCATGTCATATTGAGAAGATCATGGGTATAAGCATGTGCCGTACTTACTGAAAGATATGTCATTTTTCTTAGGTATTTTTCTGATAATGTATATTGCAATTCGTAGTTGCTTTTCATGTTAATTGTGGATTTAGTTTATATTCAGTGTTATTGAAAATACTTTAAAGCATACTTATATCTGAAACTAATGTCCTTTACCAGTAACAGGGGGTATCACAGAAGAGCAGTTTCAGACACATCAACAGCAGTTAGTTCAAATGCAAAGGCAGCAACTTGCTCAGCTTCAGCAGAAACAGCAATCTCAGCATTCCTCGCAACAGACACATCCAAAAGCACAGGTAAACCTATCTTTTAATAATGATTACGCCTCTTGCTGTCATAATTATGTAGTTTTGTTTAGTTTTAGTCAAGTCATAGAAGCTAACCTCAGTTATGCTACTCTTGATTTGGGAGGGGGGTCTAACCTGAATTTCTTTTCCCCTAATGTACATGATTTTAAGTTACTAGTTATAAACTTTTTTTTTAACCTGGTTTGAACACACTAAAAGGATATAACTTTGCTAACCCCTTCCTAAACTATGTGTTAAGTGCCTTGTGGATGTGCCCCATGAGCTGAGAGGTATTAATAATTTGCTTGAATAGTGCAATAAATTTAGACAGCACAGCCTCTTGCCTCTGTGAATCACATTTTCTTGTAGAGACAAAAATGCCACTAGGAGAAGTTGTTCATAGACATCATTAAATAAAGACACTAGGGATAAGAATAAAAATACTTCATAAAACCATAATTATCAGAAAGAGCTAGCCTTGCCAGCACCTTGATTTTAACCCCATCAGACTCATTGTAGACTCCTGGCTTCCAGAACTATGAGAGAATAAATTTTAAGTCACTAAAAACAAAACTAAGAAATATATTTCAAATTTAAACCACCTGAAGAAAAACAAGCCTTGCCTTTAGATCTTAAGTTTTTGTTTCTCAATAATTCTAAAGCTACTTCTGAAGTAATATCTAAGAATAACGCAATCTTGGTTATATGCTGTGAGATCTCAGGGCAGGACCTGCTCATGAGCAGGTGGTTCAGCTCAGTTTCAAAGGGTTAGGATACTGACCTTGAAGATCCTGATTCCCAAAACATGAAAGTCTCAGTGACCCTGGAACCCATCAATACTCCTGTGACATCCAGGTGGATCTAGGGTGGCTCAAAGACTAAGTGGATTTAGTAACAGTTAACTGGTTTTATATAAAATCAAGGAGAAATGACCATTTAACTTGCCTTTGTTTGCTTTTTCTGTGTCTCTTGGTAACCAGCCTAAAGTATTTTTAGCCTACTTCAGGGTTAATCTAAGACAAGTTTTTTTTACATTGTGACAAAAATGACTATTAGTCATCCCTGTGATTTCATTTTACCCATAGTATCTGGCTTGTTAAGCATTTTTAAAAGCATTCATTAACATTTCTAGGAAAAATTAATAAAACATTAAAGGTTTGGGTTTTTTAATCCCCTAGATCTTTCTCAGAAATAACTACTTCCCAGTTTTTAGCCATGTCCCTGCTTCGTATGCCAAAAATAGTCTTTGAAGTCCTAGATCTGTTAATCTAAACACTTGTAACTGTTCAAGTTTAGAAAGGCAACAATGTCTTGGGTTGTTCCTTAATATGTTCATGAAATCACATCTAAAATATAAAATTTAACTTTGTTCATTTTATAGGGCTCAAGCACCTCTGACTGTATGTCTAAAACACTTGACTCAGCCAGCGCCCACTTTGCTGCATCTGCAGTGGTCAGTGCACCTGTTCCAAGTCGCAGTGAGGTAGCCAAGGAACAGAATACTGGCCACAACAACATAAACGGTGTTGTCCAGCCTTCAGGTATGGCTGGGGTTTCACATGGTACTTAATAGCTTGAAGTTGTAACTCACTGGTTTGGTGTATGGTTTTTCTTTTGTATATCCAGGGAGAAAATGTGTGTAAGAAATCAATCAGGACTCTTCAGAATTTCTTTGGAAAGACAGGGAAATAGCTGAGTATTCTAGAACTGCCATAGAGCCACTTCATTTCCTTCTGTACCCACTGGGTACCTACCTGAGTAACACTCTACCCTTCCTGGTTTCATTCACATACTGTTGTCAGTTGCTTCACATCTTAGGAAATCCATCAAGCTAATTATTATACTAACCATCACCATTGAATCATCTATTCATTGATAAAAAGACGAAATATAATCCAGAGCAGTCTGTAATAAATTTGAAATTGGGTTTACCTTCCCATTCTCACATACTCATAGGCATACTTTTCTCTGACCCTTCCTCTTAAGAGACAGTATTGCTAGTACAACCCCTGTGGAAAATAATTTGGGGATACCTCAAAGAGCTAAAAATAGAAATACCCTTTGATCCAGCAATCCCACTTCTAGGCATCTATCCAAAGGAAAAAAAGACATTCTATAATAAAGACATTGCACTTGAATGTTTATATCAGCACGATTCACAATTGCAAAGATGTGGAAACAACCCAAATGCCCATCAGTACATGAATGGATTAATAAAATGTGGTATATGTGTACCGTGGAGTACTACTCAACTACAAAACACAATGGTGATCCAGCACCTCTTATATTATCCTGGATAAAGATTGAGCCCATCCTTTGAAGTGAGGTATCACAGGGATGGGAAAACATGCACCACATGTACTCACATCAAATTGGTACTAACTGACCAACACTGAGTTATTCACATGGTAGTAATACTCACTGGGTGCCAGTAGGGGTGGGGTGGGGTGGGGTGGGTAAATTCACAACTAATGGAACTATGCACTGTACAGGGGAGGGACATGCTCGTAGCCCTGGTTTGGGTGGGGCAAACAACATTAATGTAACCAAAATGTTTATACCCCCATAATATCCTGAATGAATGACAGTATTGCTATGAAACTCTGTCTGCTTCTTAGTACCCTGAGTCCTCAAAGACTTGCTATTCCTATCAGCCTTCAACCACCTGTCAGACCCTGGAATTTTCCAGTTGCTTTTACATATACCCATGATCCTGAGTGTCCATTCTTACTGATGTTCATGCATCTGCAAATTCTTAGGGAAATCCAGCTATCATTTTGTATGTATGTATACTGTGTCCAGAGTTGCCAGATACAAAGGCAGCAGAATACTTCTTACAAAGCCCTTTTATACAGACCAGTAAAAAGAGGTGTGTCTTTGGGGTTGTAACAGGTGTACGTTGTATTTACTGAACAGAAGCTCTCTTTGGAGAAACCATTATTTAATTCAGTGATATTTAATTCAAAAATAAATGTTTGGGTTTTTTTTTATTAAACTCCTAAAAATAAACAGTTTTATTAATGTCTCATGACACTAATTGAATGATTTTTTTTCTTTCTCTTTCAGGAACCTCTAAAACATTGTACTCCACCAATATGGCTTTATCATCCAGCCCAGGGATTTCAGCAGTACAACTTGTAAGGACAGTTGGCCACACCACTACAAACCACTTAATCCCAGCATTGTGCACAAGCAGTCCTCAAACACTTCCCATGAACAATTCCTGCCTGACAAATGCAGTGCACCTCAATAACGTCAGTGTTGTTTCTCCAGTCAATGTGCATATCAATACACGGACTTCAGCACCATCGCCAACAGCCTTAAAACTTGCCACAGTTGCTGCCAGTATGGACAGAGTGCCAAAGGTTACTCCCAGCAGTGCCATCAGCAGCATAGCAAGGTGTGTGTGTGTGTGTGTGTGTGTGTGTGTGTGTGTGTGTGTGTGTGTGTGTTCGTGTGTTTCAAGTATCATTCTCTCCCTTTGTGCTGGCTATCCTGTGGGAGGAAAAAGACCTTTTTTTTATTTTTTATTTTTTTTACTGCTCTAGCAATTTGTATCCATTGACATTCTTTTCAACAGGTGCTGATAATCTGATTAATATAAAGCTCTGTGACCTAGAGTACTTGTTTTAGGTCCCTAGTAGGATGCTTAAATGCCGACCAGAATTGTAAAAAAAAAAAGAAAGAAAGAAAGAAAACATCAAATTGGCAAATACATCAGAGTCTATTTTGGAAGCTTAGTTACTCTTTTATATATGTGTGTGTGTGTTGT
This sequence comes from Microcebus murinus, assembly GCF_040939455.1. NCBI lineage: Eukaryota > Metazoa > Chordata > Mammalia > Primates > Cheirogaleidae > Microcebus > Microcebus murinus. The sequence goes on from NC_134111.1 coordinate 30,678,041, forward strand.
ATATATGTATATAAAAATTTTTTTTGTATTTAGGCAGTGTGGAAGATTACTGCTATTGTTATTAGTTATTAATTCCATACCAGAATTTAGGTCTCAAATCAAACTTTGTGTTTTCTTCCGTATTATACACAAAAGGAAAGTAAATTATTCTATGTATATATTAAAATTAAGAATATTCTAGGGTTAACAAAATCTATAATGTATTGCAGAGTGTGATTTTATATTTCTGTCTATGATACTAATACAAGGAGAACAGTGAATCAGGAAAAAAATTGATTTTTGTGGCTTAATAAGTGTATGACCTTAAGCCTGTAAAATTAAATTCTAGTGGAAGGTAATTTTGTGCTTCTGATGATTATTTTTGAGCATGTCTTTTATCTATTATAAAAAAAACTTGGATTGTCTTATGTTGCATATTTCATAAGTAATTTATCATTGGCACCTACTGAAATACTAATACTATATTAAATTATTATATTTCATAAGTAAATAGCTGTAATCAAGTAATTACAAATTGATGACATTTCTGAGCTGAAGAAAACTTTCTCATTTCTGTCTAGAAATGGAAAAATGGGAAATGTTCCTGTGAAGTCATGTTTAGTTGTAGTTATATAAAAATGTATTTGTAAATACTAAATGATAACATCATATTCTAGAGAGTATTAATGTTTATTTTTACTCTTTGCCTTATTATAGAGAGAACCACGAACCAGAAAGATTGGGTTTAAATGGAATAGCAGAGACAACAGTAGCTATGGAAGTGACATAACCTGAAACATGTGGCTTTGACCTGTGCTGATGATGTGCGGTCATTCATATTCCAGCTGAATGCAAAAGGTGACACTCTGTGGATCACAGAGTGTAACAATGGACCTAAATGGACTACAGTATATCGGATGTTAAACCGATATATGATGTATATTTTGTAAAATTGGGAAAATCACTACCTTGTAAAATAGTTTATTTGTATCATCAATATTATTTCTGTTACTTGAATAGTAGATATTCATCATCATGCTTTTGCACTTGAATTTGCAACTGAATGGATTTTAAAAAATAATTCTTTAATGGGATCATGAGCATGAAATGGGATCCTGCATCACTTGTTTTAACTATTTATTTTGCCATGTTTACATTTTGTATCTTGTAAAAATAAATCCAACTTTGTGTCTAAAAAGTTAAAGATTCATAGCTAGGAAATGAAATTCTTGTAATTTTTTTCTAAAGGAACTGTAAAGTTTTCACTTGGTTCATTTTGTTTCACAATTTGACTAGATGGACTTTTTGGTAAATACTTTAGTGGCATTTCACTGTCAAATATGAAGTTCAAGGCAAAATAGTATTTTCTATTACCGTGCAGGGGAAAGGGATGGATCGATACATGCAAATTTAATGTAGTAACTTCACTTTTCCATATATTTTGAATGTATATTTCTATTTATAATACCAGTTTATAAAAAACAATTACACAGAAAAAATGGACTAGGAAAAATTATGCTTCTAGCACATTTAAACTGTGCAGATATGAAAATTTTTCAAGGATTACATTTTATCTGAAGACTGCATATTTTAACTGGCTTTAAAACTGTAACTCACCACATAAAAGATATTTTACCAGGTATGTATTGCATTATATCATTGCAATAATTATTGGAAGTCTAGATATCGAGCCATCCCAGGTGTTGGGGCGGGGTGGGGGGAGGGTTGTGGCAAGATTGTCTTTTCAATTTTGGAGAGTTTTCCTGTGGCTACAAGGCAAGTAACGGGTTGGAAAAAGTCTGACTGTAAGCGTTGGACACCTTCATAGTGTAGTGTTTTAGTGACTTTTTTTATACGGTTCTTGTAAATTAGATACGTGTAGTGGTGTTTCAGAATGTTTGTTTATGCACTAGTTCAGACAACTTTCCCTGTTACTTGTTCTTGATAAGTGAAAACTGCAGGGAAATAAAAAATACATATCAAAACATGGACATGCTGCATATGTGTTTATTTCACAATGTGCACACAGTATAAGTGGAAATTTAAGGGAGATGATAGCACTTAACAGCACTTTTCATTTTCACAGTGCTTTCTAAGCATTAATGGAAAGAATATAAGCAGCTCATCTGTGGGCACTATTGGGTTTCAGATAATCCAATATAAACTACCTTTGATATGAAAAGTTCTTAAAATATTTTACAGAATGTAAGTAATTTGCAGTATACTAGTCATTGAAATCTCATAAATGAGCCTCATTTTATAAATAAAAATTTAGAGTAGAATTATATTGCAAGGGGGTTTTGTCAAGTAAGTACTGGGAAATGTAAATATTTTTAATGAATATAATTAAAACCATTTCAAACTTAACATAATTTTATACTTTACATTTTTTATATCTGCAGTCCTGAAAGTTGTAAATTGATATGTCAGTTGAATTAATGGGCCAAGATTTCTGCTGAGAGTGGTTTTTATTCAGGTCCTAAATATGTAAAGCAATTTATGGTCAAAACCATAGGAAAAAATAAATTTAATCTCTTCATTGGTTGTGACCTGATAGGATCCATGCTCATTTCTGCCATACTACCTCTGGAGTTACTCATTGCTGATTATATAAAGGAAATAATTTTGATTTGATATGTATTATGACTGTGTTCATTCTGCTCATAGTTGGATGTATCTCCTTGCTATTAAGAACTTAAAACTTTAGTGCCAATTTCAGTGAAAGCTTTTTTTCCCATTTTACTGAAGTAAAGCATGAAGTGAATTTGCCTTATGTGATATATGTTATAAATAAGTAAAACAAAAGAACTATCCATTTGTACAGTTTCTGGAGGTGGTGGCAAATCCAGAACTTATCAAAGACTGATGACCAATTTATCTGTTCCTTTTAAAGTAAAATAGAAAAATAAGCCTTCCTTATTTTGGTCATTGTAACTGTTTCATGGGTGACATTTCAGTTATTTTCATACACGTTTCTCCAGTGATTTTCAAAAAATTCACAGATACTCGTTTTCATTTTATTAAATTAAAGAATAATTTCTCCTTTTGCACTGGACAGTACCACCACCTCTTGGTTTTCTGAGGAAATTAGTGTTGGTACATGGAGTCCAGTAAGCTTTTAGAATCATTGGAGAATATGTTTTGTTCGAGGGGGATGGGGGTGGAAGGTTTTTTTCATTTTGTTATGTTTTTAATTAACAAAGGGGTAAATTTCATGTGCTAGGATACCCTTTAATTCAATATAGATAAAAATATTTATAAACTATATTTTCTGCCTTCCTAAAGAGAGTACTCCCCTTCCTTTCCCAGTAATTCAAGGTAATGATTATGATGTAGTTCCAGGTATATTTGAAGATGTGTTACCTGTAATTCTTTTGCAAAAGACCAAGGGAAAAACAAAAAGATTTGGAGGGCATATTTAAAAAATTATATATATATATATAAAACATACACACATAAACTGGCTTTTTTTACAATAGGGAATACAGTATTTGCAACTTTCTTAGTGTTTTTTTTCTTACCAAGGCTGTTTTGGGGATCGGGGGTGGGAGAGAACAGTAAAGGAGAACTGACATTTCAGACACTTTTCCCTAGTATGTACCACTGTATTTGAGTGTGATGCTATGCTTTTCAACAGATTTTGTTGATCAGTAATACTCTTGTGACTGAAGTGTTTTGTTGTCTCAACTGAGTTAGCAAACTTATAAATTTTAAAAGGTAAGGATATCTTAAATGATTCTGAATATTATATCCTGTAAGAAAAGATGTTTCTTACCACTAACAGCAACATAATAATAGCTAATGTCATGAAGTATGTAGCATTCTCTCTTAGTGACATTTCCATTTAGTCCTAACAACAACTCTGTAAAGTATTATTTTTCCCATTTTACCCATCAGGGAAAAGAAGATGAGAGAGGTTATAACTTACCCCATGTCACATAGCTGGTAAGTCATTGAGCGAGGAATTAAACCTAGGTAGTCACCACACTTCTAAATACTGCCTCCCATCTTTAACACAAAAGAAAGCCTTCTCAAAGAAGTACTTACTAAATTTCTCAGTCCACTGATAAGCAGCATCCATGGCAGAGTTTTAAATTTTGTTTAGAAGACAGCCTCCTCTACCCCACTCTTAACACTGCCAGCCTGAGTATGAGACGCAGCTGTGGTTTCTAGATATCTGCTGAGCAAACCCAAAGCCATCAGTTTTTTCTCCTCTGTCTACCAGACCCAGCCAGTAAGTGCTAAAGCTCCCAATTAACGTAAGGCATCTATATAAGATGAGAAAGTTCCTGCAACTCCATAAAGGAGACCACACTAAGAAGCTTGATGGAGGTGTGCATGCAGTACACGTGTCATTGGTTGCTCACCTAGGAAGTAAATGGTGTGGAATCCAAGGCTGAGCATACAGTTAGTCTAGGGCTCTTCTTTTTTTCCTTTTAGTGGGGAGGTCACTGATGTCATCAAGGCTGACTGGACAATTGTATTACATCATGTAAAGTAGCTGAGCTTATGAGGAAGAATTCTAACTAACTTCAATGATTGCAAGTCTCAAGGGCACAAGAATTATATATTTTTTAGAGGAGAGGACAATGGGGGAAACAATCAGGATATAGTATGGTAGAATATCAAGAGAATTTGCTGAGCTGGGTTTTTAATCTTTTCTCTGCCATCTAATTGGCTGGTGATTTTTTTGTCTTCACATCTCTGAACTTGTGTTACACAATGAATGGGTGGAATTGGATAACCTGTAACATCCCTGCCAGCTCCAATGCTATAGGAATCTAATCTCTCTCCACCCCACCTCCCCAGGTGGCTCTCTTGCTTTCCAGAAAAATCACCTGCTTTGCTTTTCCATGGACTTAGCAGCACCATTCAAAAGGATCAGTAACAAATCAGACCCTATGTGCCCCTCTGTAACTACTTTTCCTTTAGCTATTGTCTGATGGGGGCTACTTATTTCAAATATGGACTTTTTTTTTTTTTTTTTTTTTTTGCTGTGATTTACTATAAAAGCTTGAAATTGTAGCTTAGGGAAGAGGAAGGCAACACTAAGACACATATTTCTCCAGGAATAGTTTACAGAGTCCTGTATACTTAAAGGTGTCTTGTTAGTATTATAAGATCTCCCTTCGAGTATCATTGCATAATTGAACAAAACCCTGACTACACCAGCTGACTCATTAGTATAACACTGCCGGACAAGAAGTTGTTAAAATATTTCTGAACACTGATTTTCCCTCAGTGAACACATGTTACCCTCAGGAAAACCTAGGATTTTGCAGTTACTTTTCACAGTTAAAACAAGAAACTGACTCCAATCTCCCCCCCACACACACACACACGCACAAAATAATAATTTCACCTTCAGTATACAAATCATTGATTTGATGAATAGCACTTACTAGAGTAATGATATTTTCTTTTTTTACATTTTTAAAAATTAATTTTTTTATTTTTCTTTAAGTTTCCAGTCATAAATACATAATATATGACATTTTCCATTCACTAAAGTTGAAAACCTTTAGCTGTTATTATATAGAACACTATGTCCTTCCTCTGTTTAGTTCATGGGCACAAACAGCTGCTGTCTAACCAGCACCTGTCTCATGTGCTCTTCTCACCACCATAAGTAGATTTTGTTTACTGACCAAGTCAGCCCAGATTAGGGATAGCCAAGATGTAAGATTTCAGTTTTTAGCATAAGACATCTATGTTAGTTACCTACAGCAGAGTAAACACTATTACAAACTTAGAGCAACACATATATTATATGGGTTAGGAACCTAACACAAGGCCAAAATCAAAGGAGTACCTGGGCCGCATTCTTATCTGGTGGCTCACATGGGGAAAGATCCATTTCCAAGCTCATCAGGTTGTGAAGTAAGAGGACTCCAAGCAGTGGGCACTCTCCATTGCTGGCTTTGAAATAAATTGCTATCCACAAGCTAGCAACGGAGAGCATCCACTGCTTGGCATCCTCTTACTTCAGGTAGGATCTCAGCCCTCTGAAAGGACTCACCTGATTAGATCAGGCCCCGCAGCGTAGACTTTAATTAGTTTAGTCAACCGATTAGGGGCTTTAATTATATCTGTAAAATCTCTTCACCTTGGCCATATTTTATCAGAAGCAGGTCACCAGCCTTCCCCACATTCAAGGGGAGGGAACTGCACAAAAGCATAGATACTGGGAGACAGAAATCAAGGCCAACCTAGGGTGTGTCTGCCACAACATCTGTGTAAATTGGATTAGCTCATCCCACCACCACACACCCGTTTTCCCCCGTCTCAGGACCTTGGATTAACTCTGTGTCTCAACAGAACTCATGCATTTATAAAGAAACAGTTTAAGATACTCTCTACTGCCAACATTTTGCTATTTTGCAAATCATAAATTCTACAATCCTGGATGTTACGTGGGAAAGTCAGGTCAGGACTGGAGACAAGACTGGCAGCAGCAGCAGCACCAAAGACTTTGTAGAAGGTGGAACAGATGAGGTCAGCTAGAGAAGGAGCAGACTGGGGGAAAGAAAAGTGGAACAGCAGAACCTCAGCGCCTTGGTGACCAGGGTAGGAGGTAGGAGGCAGAGGGAGAGACTGGGTAGGGTAGCAGTGGGGAGGAGGATCATCCAGGGGGTTCTAATTTCCTCTAGCAGAGCCACGCAGAGGTAGAGCACAAGGGGAAGAGGTCAGTGGCTAGTAAGAAATAAAGGTGATGAGAGTGTAGCAGCGACTAGGTAAAAAGAGGATTGAGGACAGATGCTCGGGTTGGAGATCCTGCATACAAGCCCCAACCAGTGCTTCTGGCCATCAGAGACACCTAGGAGAGCTTTTAAAAATACAGATGTGCGGCCCTCATGCCTCGCTGATTGAATCAGAATCTCCAAAGTGAGTCAGGACACTAGTCTATCATGTTCTTTTGTTTGCTTGTAGGGTTGATTGGCTGGCTGTTAGTAAACTCACCAGATGACGATTGCAGCTAAGGTTGGGAATGACTAGTCTAATCTTTCTGTCTCACAGCTGTGACTACGGACAAGTAACTTTACTGAAAACCTCAGAATGGATTCCTGCAGCTGTCTAATAAAGCAGATTAAGTTATTTCCCCATTCTCATTAGCTCCAAGGGAATACAGACGATGTCTTGCTGAGCAAGCTCTGTGGCCACTAGAAATCATGCTCATTCCTTGTTACAAATGCCTTTCCCTGGTCCTTTTAGGTTTTGAGACTGTATGCTCTAAAAATAAAAATTGGCAGTTTGTAACAGATTAAAAGTGTGGTCACTTAAATTCTCTACAACAATCGTTAAATATACCTGACACTCTCCCATCTCAAGCCATCTAAGTTCCCACATCACCCCCTACAACATCATGCTCAGTGAATTATCTCTCCATGGTGATCTAGTCACCGTTTTTCAAATGCTCATCCATTGCCAATGCTAGAGGTTTCCAGCCTCTCTAGACCATGGTTATCAATACCCCCTTTCCAATCCCAAATATTACCATAGTGTTTGACTACTAGGACAAAGCTGTCCTTAGGAAGCTGTGTAAGGAGAATTTTGTTGGCCTAACATTTACATAGCACAGGTTTTTTTTCCTAGTACCTCCTTGCCTCTTTGAACTATCTTTATCCTGGTGACTTTGAAATGTTTGTCTCTGGCCCAGAACTCTGCACTGAATTCCTATGTCCAATGTTCTGTTGATGCCTCCATACCTCCATATACCCGAACTTACCATGTGCAAAATGGAACAATGTCTTCCCTGCATTCCCCCTAACCTGTTACCCCCACCTCTCCACCCCACCACCACTGGCTGCAGTGCTCCCCATCTCGGGACATGGTACCACTAGGCACCTGTGAGTCACCTTGAGTCCTCCCTCCCTCAGCACCCCAGCCCCATTGCAATCCATTGATACATATATATATATTTTTTTTTTGAGACAGAGTCTCACTCTGTTGCCCAGGCTAGAGTGAGTGCCGTGGCGTCAGCCTAGCTCACAGCAACCTCAAACTCCTAGGCTCAAGCAATCCTTTTGCCTCACCCTCCCCAGTAGCTGGGACTATAGGCATGCGCCACCATCCCTGGCTAATTTTTTTCTATATATTTTTAGTTGGCCAATTAATTTCTTTCTATTTTAGTAGAGACAGGGTCTCACTCTTGCTCAGGCTGGTTTCGAACTCCTGACCTTGAGCAATTCGCCCGCCTCGGCCTCCCAGAGTACTAGTTACAGGTGTGAGCCGCCGCACCAGGCCCCATCGACACATCTTTTGAGACTTGCTCCAAAATGTCTGTTGACTCCATCCATTTCCTCCTGGTCCAGACTGCCACCACCTTGTCCAGACCACAGTCACCTCCAGCACTGCAGCAGCCTCATGACATTCCTGCCCGTTTCCATTCACATGGGAACAAATAGGATCCTTTAACAATCAGATTATCAATTTCCTCCTAATACCCTCCCATTGCTTCCCATTACACTTAAAATCCAGATTCCTGCCGTGGTTTAAGATCTTCCATGGACTTGTTCTTCTTTTCTCTCCAAACTCACTCTGTATACTTCCCCGCCCCCATCACCACACTCGGGCCCCCTGGTGTATCTGACCCTTGACTTTAACAGGCTGTTTCCTGCCTCAGTGCCTTTGTACAGGGACATTCTTTCTAGAACTCTCGTCTCTTTACCTTCTTATCTGTTAGACCTTGAAGGTCCCCTCTTCAGCGAGTTTCGACTCTGGTCATTCTATTTAAAGAAGTTTCTCTCTGGCCATCGTCCCCTGGCTGGATGGGACAGTTATTTTCTGTCCCGGCCTCTTATCTATGGGTGCTGTAAAGGAAATAATTGTAATGTTGTTAGTCCTTTCATCTGTCTGGTGGCCCGTAACGGGAGGAACTGTCATCTGTTTCATCTCCCCGCGCTTGGCACAGAGCCTGGCATGTGGTCGTTGTTCAAATGTCTGTTGATAAATAAGTGAAGGAATAACGATTAGTGCTATTAAACAGCGTCAAGAGGTTTCCTTTTCATCTTTTATCGTTATTTAAAACCAAACATGGTGATCATGAAACAGAGTTTTATTTCTCCTGGACTTACTAGCCAAAGAGTTTGGAAATCTAAAATAGTTTATGTTTAAAGTGATTGACCGGTAGCTTCAGAAACTGATTTTCCTTGTGACGCTTCCTTACGAGGTTGCTGCCGTCTCAAGCAGCTTTCATCCACAGGCCGGCAGATGGTGGTGGGTGGGTGGGTGGTGGCAGAAAATAGGCTTTGTTTTAAGATTCCCCAAAGCTCTTTTTCTGCTTGTAGTTGTATGGGATTGCCAGTTGTACCCACGTGGAGGAAAGTCTGGGCGCAGGCTGGGCAGCGGCTGGTTTCGTCACGGCGTCGGTGAGCTAGAAATATTACTACCTCGTCAGCGACTGCGGCGCTGTCCACATCTGGGTCTGCGACGCTGTCCACATCTGGGTCTGCGGCTACCCGGTGTTTCCTCCCCACCGCACTGCGCTCCCGGGACGTATTTTCGACAAGGGTCACATTTCAACACGGTTTTCAGTAATTTAGTCAATTATCAAAGCTTCAGCTATTTTGGAGGGAGGATGCTTGATCACACCAAAAGCCACATCAGATGTTTGCCCCAAAATGCAAACGACACGAGTGCTGAGCCGTTGATGTTGGACAGCAGTTCTCTTCCAGATGTGGCTCGTCTTGGGGTTGATGTCTCATCTAGGAACGATTCTGTCCTGGCTGCCTTTGAGGGTGCTGTTCCCCCCACCTCCCTCGCTGGACCTGAAATTCGTCTCACTGTTTTTGAAGGAGGAAAAACCCTATTCTCAAAGGCTTTTGCCTTTCCCTGTTCTGACTTAGGGAATGGGTTGAATAGAATTTTTATAACTTTTTTTTTTTTTTGAAACAGTCTCACTGTTTGCCTGGGGTACAGAGCCGTGGCGTCAGCCTAGCTCACAGCAACCTCAAACTCCTGGGCTGAAGCAATCCTGCTGCCTCAGCCTCCCGAGTAGCTGGGACTACAGGCATGTGCCACCACGCTCGGCTCATTTTTCTATATATTTTTAGTTGGCCGATTAATTTCTATTTATAGTAGAGACGGGGTCTCACTCTTGCTCAGGCTGGTTTTAAACTCCTGACCTTGAGCGATCCTCCCGCCTCGGCCTCCCAGAGTGCTAGGATTACAGGCGTGAGCCACCGCGCCTGCTGGAATTTTGATAGCTTAGCAAAGGTCCCTACTGATGATCTAGTCCATCCCTCATCTGGGACCTGGAGAGGGGAAGGAGCTTGTCCAGAGTCTCAGAGCTAGATGGCGCCTGACCTGGGACTGATGCTAGCAGGGTGCCGATTCCCGCGGGCTTTCCTTTACGTACCCTGGCTTCAAATGGTCATTTGTGCGGTTTGCAGCTTTTAGTTATAGCTTCTAATTTTGAAAGTGTCAGATGCCCATGTTATGAACATTTAGCTACACATATGTATAGGTTAGGGACTCTTCTTCTTAAATACTACATGCCTTGACACTAGAATTTTAAATGTTCATTTGCATTTAGGGTAGTATTAAAGATTATTATGTCTAAGGAGTTTATCAAGTTACACATTTTTTTTAAAAAATCCCATGCAATCTGTTTAGAAATTTTTCATATGTTCACTAATCCAGCCTAGATTTAAAGACATTTACTTGCACGTATTTAAATGAGATCTATCTTTCAAACTAGCAGTTTCTCTGGAAAGTGGCAAGTTACTAAGAGTTGTGAACTCCTGCTAATGACCCTCAAGAAGTCTATAAAGAGGATTAAAAAATCTAGACCTTCTTTTGTTTTATTTACTAATTTTGGATTAATTAGTTTACCATTTTATTCAGTACCTATTGAGCATTCAATGTGTTCAAGACACCCTTCAGCACCCAGGAGGCTGAGGCAGGAAGATTGCTTGAGCCCAGGAGTTTGAGGTTGCTGTGAGCTAGGCGTCAGCAACTTTCTTCATTGACTTGAGATGCTTGCTGCCTTTATCATATTCTAAATTTATATATATATATTTGGGTCTATTTCTGGATTTTTTTCCTGTTCCATTGGTGTTATCTATTCATGTGCCAATATTACTTTTTTTTTTATTATTTGGGCTTTATAGTATTGTAATATCTTATAGAGATAGCCTCACATGATTCTTCTTTCTGAGAGTTATTCTATTTTTTTTCCATTTTATTTTCATCTTAGTTTGGGCTGTTACAGCAAACGATCATAGACTGGGTAGCTTAGAAACAACAGAAATGTCTTTCTCACAGGTCTAGAAGCTTGGAAGTCTAAGATCAAGGTACTGGCAGGTTTGGTGTCTGGCGGGGGGGTGGTGTCCACCTCCTGATTCACAGACAGCCGGTGTCCCCCATGGCAGAAGCAGCCATGGAGCTCCTTGGACTCTCCTAGCGGGGCACTAACCTCATCCATAAGGACTCCACCCTCATAACTTAATCATCCCCCAAAGCTACTACCTCCTAATACCATCACGTTGGGGATTAGGCTTCAACATATGAATGTTGGGAGAACATTCAGTCTATAGCATTATATACAAACATTCAGTCTATAGCAATTTTCCAATATTAACTTGAGGTCATCTCATTTAGAGTATCTTTGTCTTGTTTAATGACTTTTATCTAAATTCTACCTTATATTATAACAAGGCAAGGACTCCTTTCTTTATGTTTGAGTTTTCCTGTTATACTTTTCTTTTATTGAGATGACATTCACATACCATAAAATTAACCATTTTACACTGAACAACTTAGTGATATTTACTACACAATTCGTAATGTTATACAACCACTGACTGTATATTGCTCTAAAACACTAAAGGGAAATTTGTACTGGTTAAGCAATTACTCATCATTACCCCCATCCTTGAAGCCCAATCAATCTGTTCTCTGTCTCTGTGGATTTTCCTATTCTCAATATTTTAAATAAATGGAATCATAGGTGACTTTTTGTGTCTTCCGTCTTTCACTTAGCGTAATGTTTTTAAGGTTTATTCAAGGTTGTAGTATGTATTAGTGTTTCATTCCTTTTTATGGCTGCGTAATAGTACATTGTCACTGATGGATGTTTTGGGTTTTTTCCATATTTAAGCTATTGTGAATAATGTTGCTATGAACATGTGTGCACATATACATATATTTAAGTACCTATTTTTCCATGCTTTGGGGTATATAACCAGGAGTATAATTTCTAGGTCATATAATAATTCTATCTTTAACTTTCTGAGGAAGCACCAAACTTTTCCACAGTGGCCAAACCATTTTATATTCTCACCATCAACGTACAAATGTTCCAATTTCTCCACACCCTCACGAATATTTATTTTCCTTTAAAAAAGAAAAAAACTATAGTCATTGTGGTTTTGATTTCTATTTGTCTGATGACTAAGGAAATCATTATCTTTTAATGTGCTCATTGGCTGTTTGTATATCTTCTCTGGAGAAATGTCTATTCAAGTCCTTTGCCCATTTTGAAATTATTTTTATTGTTTGCCTTTTTATGTTGAATTATAGGAGTTTTTTATATTTTCTGGATACTAGATCCTTACAAACTATATGCTTTGAAAAGATTTTCTCCCATTTTGCAGAGTGTCACTTTCTTGATAATATCCTTTGATGCATAAAAGTTTCTAATTTTGACGAAGTTCAATTAATCTATTTTTTTTCTTTTGTTGCTCATGCTTTTGGTATCATAGCTAAGAATCCATTACCAAACCCAAGGTCATGAAGATTGAATTTTACAGTTTTTGATAAAATTTTTATGGTTTCTAGCTCTTAGTTACTGATCCATTTTGAGTTATGTTTTGTATAAGAGTGAGTTAGGGGCCAGGTGTGATGGCTCATACCTGTAATCCTAGCACTCTGGAAGGCCAAGGCGGGCAGATTGCTCAAAACCAGCCTGAGCAACAGTGAGACCCCATCTCTACTATAAATAGAAATAAATTAATTGGCCAACTAATATATATAGAAAAAATTAACTGGGCATGGTGGTGCATGCCTGTAGTCCCAGCTACTCGGGAGGCTGAGGCAGAAGGATTGCTTGAGCCCAGGAATTTGAGGTTGCTGTGAGCTAGGCTGACGACGTCTCAGCACTCGCGCTAGCCTGGGCAACAAAGCGAGACTCTGTCTCAAAAAAAAAAAAAAAAAAAAAAAAGAGTGCGTTAGGGGACCAACTCCATTCTTTTGCATGTAATATCCACTTGTCCCATCCATATTTGTTGAAGAGACTATTCCTCCCCTGTTGAATGGTCTTGGCATTCTTGTACAAAATCAATTGGCCATAGATGTATGGGTTAATTTCTCAATTCTCAATTCTATTCCATTGATCTATATGTCTATCTTGTGCCAGTACCACACTGTCTTGATTACCACTGCTTCGTAGTAAATTTTAAAATTGGGAAGTGTGAAACCTCCAACTTTGTTCTTCTTTTTCAAGATTGTTTTGGGTACTTGGGGCCTCTTGCAATTCCAAGAGAATTTGAGGATCAGCTTTTCCAAATCTGCAAAAAGGCCAATGAAATTTTTATAGGTATTGCAATGAAACTATAGATTTCTTTGGGCAATATTGAAATATTAACAATATTAAGTTTTCCAAACCATGAACATAGGTTATCTTTCCATTCATGCAGGGCTTCTTTAATTTCTTTCAGCAATGTTTTGTAGTTTTCACTATTCTTTTACTTCCTTGGCTACATTTATCCCTAGGTATTTATTCTCTTGGATGCTGATGTAAATGGAATTGTTTTTTAAAGTTTCTTTATGGATTGTTCGTTGCTGGTTGGTGTATAGAAATATGAGTGATTTTTGCATGCTGACCTTGTATCCTGCAACTTTGCTGAGCTCTAGAAGTTATTTTTGTGGATTCTTTGGGACTTTCTAGATGACGTGATTTCTAGATCATGCCATCTGTTTATGGAGATAGTTTTAATTTCTCTTTTCAGATTTAGAGGAACTTTTTTTTTCTTGCCTAAATGCTCTGGCTAGAACTTCCAGTGTAATATTGAATAGCAGTGGTGAAAGCATTTGATTGCCAACCCCAGGATTTTTTTTTATTTCGGCATATTATGGGGGTACAAATGTTAAGATTATGTATATTGCCCATGCCCCCCTCCTTCTCCCACCCACCCAACACCCTATAAATGTTATTCCTATATGTCCATTTAAGTGTTGATCCGTTAATACCAATTTGCTGGTGAGTACATGTGGTGCTTGTTTTTCCATTCTTGAGATACATCACTTAGTAGAATGGGTCCCAGCTCTATCCAGGAAAATACAAGAGGTGCTATATCACCATTGTTTCTTAAAGCTGAATAGTACTCCATGGTATACCTATACCACATTTTCTTAATCCACTCATGTATTGATGGGCACCTGCAACCCCAGGATTTTTTTAACTGATTGTAGGCAAAAAGTTTTCAGTCTTTCACCATTGAGTATGATGTTAGCTGTTAGTATTCCATGAATACCCTTTATCATGTTGAGGAAGTACCTGCTACTCCTACTTTTATGAGTGTTTTTATCATGAAAAGGTGTTGGATTTTGTGAAACGTTTTTTCTGTGTCAATTGAGATGATCATGTGTAGGTTTTTTCTATAGATCTATTAATGTGGTGTATTCCATTGATCTTCTTATGTTAGACCATACTTGCATTCCTGGAATAAATCCACTTCATCCTGGTGTATAATCCTTTTAATATGCCAACGGATGTGGTTTGCTAGTATTATGCTGAGGGTTTTTGTATCTATATTCATAAGTTTCCTTGTGGTATCTTTGTCTAGCTTCATTATCAGGGTAATATTGGCTTCATGGAATGAGTTAAGACATTTCCTTCCTCTTCTATTTCTTGGAAGAATTTGAGAAACATTGATGTTAATTCTTCAAACATTTGGTAGAATTCATCAGTGACATTATGGAAAGTTTTCAACCATTATTTCTTCAAATACTCTTTCTGCTCCTTTTTCTTCCTCTTTCTTTTTAAAGGATTTATCTAGTAAGTCCAATGTCTGTGCTTCCTCAGGGACCGTTTTTGTCCATTTCTTCTATGAATGAATCATGCCTTTGTTTTTCTTTGCATACTTCATCATTTTTTGTTGAAAACTAGGTATTTTGAATATTATGATGTGATAACTCTGGAAATCATATTCTTCTCCCTCCTCAGAGTTTTTTGCTTGCTATTGGCTGTAGTTGTTTAGTAACTTTTCTAAACTATTTTTATAAAGTCTATATTCTCTGTCATGTGTGGTCTCTGAAGTTTCTGCTTCTTTAGCTTGTGTTTAGCTAGTGTTTTGACAGAGATTTCCTTGAATGCCAGGATCTGCCCCCCAACCACCACTGCACACACACAAAAAAAAAAAGGCAGTGGGGGTAGGGGAGAGAAGAGGAGAAAAAGAAAAAAGAAAGAAAGAACACCAACTCTCTCCCACTCTTTGCAGATCAGCTCTGGATTTAAGTGTCCAAGCCACTTAATACTCTACCTTAGCTTTCACTTCTTCCTTGCACTGAGCCTAGAGAGCATCCAGTAGTGAAAGTGTAGGGTCTCCTCAGATCTTTTCCAAACATGTGTCCTGTCCTGGGCATGCATGTGGCCTTTTAAATTCCCCAGTATGCAAGGGCCATTTTGAATGCCCCAATTTCCCAGAGAAACTCTCTCCCCAGCTTTTCCACCCAGGCTTTTGGTACTTACTGTATGCTCCAACCATAATCTTTTGTTCCTGGTGTCTGCACATAGTTTGTTTGCTTTATAATATTTTCAGGGAATGTTAGCCATTTTTCATGCCAGGAATGAAAGTTAGGTAAAACAAAGACTAGCACTTCATGACAGTCTTTGGGGAATGCCCATATGGTGAAAATAGGAAAGCACAAATCTTGGCAGATAAGGTCTGCGTTACTCCCTCTAGGCCCAGGGAGCGGAGTCCCACAGTGGAAGCATGGACCATCTTCAAGACCATCACTGATACCTAGAGTGGGTGGGATAAAAACTCCCCAAAGCATTCCTGCCATTTTTAGGAGAGGTTTTTCTTCATACATTATTTGCTTGTTGTTTTAAAACTTTGACTTTTCCAGAGTTGTGACAAAGTTGATTCTGAAAGTTTTTGCTTAATTTTTTGGTGCTTCTGTGAATGGCTGGGCCCTTGGAGCTGCCACCATTTTTTGCTCACATCCAGTAGAGATACTTTTGCCCATTGTTTTATTTGTAATCTTTGTGATTCACTTTGTTTTGGGTGTGCCTTTCTCAATATAGCACAGAGTGGTGTATTGCTGTTAATAGGTCATTTAAACCCACTTACATTGTTTGATATGAGAGATATGTTTGTTCTCAGTCCTTTCATAGTATTTCATGTTTAATATGTTTATTATGTTTATATGCTTGTATACATGTGTGTGCATGTTTTTAATTAGTGATGTGATCCGTTTCCTTTGTTCATTTTTGCTGTTGTTACAGTCCTCTTTGTGTTTAGGAAGGTTTCTTTTTGTTTTAGTGGTTTTCTTCACATTTCTATCTCCATAAATACCTTTAATTCCTTCTTTCTTTAAGCGGCATTTCTTGGTTCCCTACAACGAGTAACAATTTAATCAGCTGTGTCTTCCTTGCCCTACTACACCTTTCTTTTCTTATCATCCAGTTTTAGTGAATAATAACTTTTTTTATTTTTACCTTTGTCTGCTCAAAATCCTTTAGCCTGTGTTACTATAAATGGCATCCTTTGTTTCCCAGATATTTGACATGAGATCATCGCTGTGCTTGTTTTCCTTCCCACTTTCTCTCCCATTTTTGTTAGTTTTATTATTTCACCATTGTCAGGACACATATCATTAACCCCTTATTCCCACCTTTGTTTGAATCACCATAATTTTTATAGTTCTCAAGATCTAGTAGAGTAAAGAAAACATTTTCTAAATAACCTTGCTTAGTCTTGAAACTTAGTCTTGAAACTTCCCTTTCCATGTGAATTTTAGAATTGGCTTCTTAGTTTCTAAGAAAAACCCTGTAGGCAATTTGCTTGGAATTGTATTCAATCTTGGATAAACTGGATGAGATTTACCCACAAATAGCTTTGCATGTTTGTCATTAGTCTTACTACTGGGTGTGGTTTTTGTTGCTACCACAAATTACTAGGAAACTGTGGTTTCTTCATGAATCTACTGATTATCTTGTCCGTAACACCCACAGGTACCCTGCCTTCTGCCTCCTCCTGTGTTCCTCTGTGCACTTACTCCAGGTGGTGGCCTGTGCCCGGTCCCTCCAGTGCACCTCTGGACAGCTAAATGGCCACAGGCATCATTTGTCCCCTCACACTGACCAGCCTGTCAGCACGGCCAGGGGCCAAGCTAGCCAATCCCTCTTCAGGGCCAAGGTTGCACTTCTCAGTCTTCTCTGATTCTTATGCTTTCATAGGCTTCACTGTTTTAGTCTAGGCAGGCGCTGATGGGACCTTGAGCTGGCCGTGGGAGAGGAGACGGGGTGAACACAGGAGACAACACGGAGGTAGAACTTCCCATGTGTGGCCAGTGGCGAGATGTGGGAAGCCAAGAAGGAAGAGGAGCCATGACCTTCCTCTTCCTTCGGGCTCTTAGGATCATGTGCCATGGACCTTTTGCTTTCAACTTCACGCCATCAGGGAAAGTATGCCATGAACTTGGAAGTGAACAGGTCTCCCTTGGTCCTCACCCTTCCTGCACTACCACCTCCGCTCCTCCAATCCAGCACCTCTAGTCTTGCCGTCCCCGGCTACCCTGCTGTTTGCTGCCTCCGACAACCAACTTCTGTGCCTGACAAGTCGGATGCCCTGGAAGGCTGTGTGGATAAATGAGCCAGACACATTGCATAGGTTGCTGTGTTTGTTACCTCTGGAACAAGTCAGGGTGGTAAAATCATGCCCAAAACATATTTGGTACTGGTGTGGCTATCAAATCCACTAATTATTACTGAATGCATTGGTCTCCTAGTGGACCAGGCCCTCTCCTGCCTCTGGGCCTTAGTGTGTGCAAATCCCTTAGCTGGAAACACAGTGCCCTACCCTCAGCCACCTGTCAGGTTGCTAACTCTACACTCCTCAAGAGGCCTTCTCTGACCTCAATGAGGCTACAGTCTCTTTATTTCTTCCCTTTCTCAACACTTGTCCTTTAATTCATTACACAATGGCCTCATCAGCTTCTTTTTATTTTTTTTAGACACAGAGTCTCACTCTGTCACCCAAGCAGGATTATAGTGGCACCATCATTGCTCACTGTAACGTCAAACTCATGAGCTCAAGTGATCCTCCCGCCTCAGCCTCCCAAGTAGCTAGGACTATAATAGGTGTGCACCACCATGCCCAGCTAATTTTTAAATTTCTTATAGAGACAAAGTCTTGCTGTGTTGTCCAGGCTGATCTCAAACTCCTGGCCTCAAGCAATCCTACCTCCTCAGCCTCCTACAGTGCTGGGATTACAGGTGTGAGCCACCTCATGCCGGTCCTCATCTGCTTCTAAGCTCCTTTAGGGCAGGGAGGGACCACAGGTGCCTTGTACACAGTAGTGCCAGGCACACAGTAGGCACAAAATAAAACCTGTCAGGCTGGGCTGGGTGCGGTGCCTCACGCCTGTAATCCTGGCACTCTGGGAGGCCAAGGCAGGAGGATCGTTCAAGGTCAGGAGTTCGAACCCAGCCTGAGCAAGAGTGAGACCTCGTCTCTACTAAAAATAGAAAGAAATTAATTGGCCAACTAAAAATATATAGAAAAAATTAGCTGCGCATGGTGGCTCATGCCTGCAGTCCCAGCTATTTGGGAGGCTGAGGCAGAAGGATTGCTTGAGCCCAGGAGTTTGAGGTTGCTGTGAGTGAGGCTGATGCCATGGGACTCTAGCCAGGGTAACAGAGTAAGACTCTGTTTGAAAAACAAAACAAAACAAAACAAAAACCTGTCAGACTGAATGAATTGGATTATCCCTACCAGTGAGCAGGAGAAAGTTGTTCCCTTTGTCAACATAGTCCCTCGTCTGGGCTAGGTAGGACATTTGCTTTCCCTTCTCAAGTGACCCCCTCCACCAGTGGGTCCCACCCCGGCTCACTAGACGATGGGACCCAGGGTTTCAGATTCTGTTTGCACAGAGGCCGGCGTCCCTCACACCCCGGACAGAGTGTGCAGGTGCAGATGGCTGCAGATGGCGCCCGCTGTGGCACCTCGGCCCGTGGCGGCTCCCTCTGCTGGGTCACCTCCCGTACTTGGCGCCCCTCTCTCCGCCCTTCCCAGCCTGCAGAGTTTCCATTAGTGAGCTTGGTGACAGCTTTGCCTCTCTGTCCTTGGCACGGAGCCTTAGCCCCTTCTGCCCCCTTCTCCTCCCGGCCCCCCAATTAGCTGGGAAGCTTTCGTGCAGCTGACACAGGGCCAGGGCTCCTGGATCCGGCGCCAAGAAACCTCTTGTGCTAATTTATAACCACAGTGCCCCAAAAGTCTAACCTTGAGGACATCTGTGAATCACACACGCTTCCCAGGGCTGGCAGCCACACGAGAACGCACGAGGGCGGAAGGGTCCCTTTGAGCTGGCGCTGGGCACGGTGGGCCCTGGGCCATCAGAGGGGCCCCACCTGCTCCCAGCGCTTGGCCCTGTCGGCTGCCCCGCGTCTCTGCTGGGGAGCAGCGTGTCTGGGGCGGGGAAGCAGAGCAGGGGTCCCGGGCAGGCTTTGGTGAGCCTCGGGGACTGCAGCAGGTGGGAGATGTGACAGATTGCCTCTGGGCCTTGTGGCTTTTGCTGGGCTGCAGGAACTGAGGTAGAGTGTCTCTCAAGAAATGGATTGAGCATGCATTTTTTTTTCCAGCTTTGTCAACATCTCCTACTCCCCACCCCCACTGCTTTCTCCTAGACCGTGAGGAGCAGTTGCCAATCCCTGATGAGAAGAATGTCATCCTCCAACAGGAGGAAGGCACGCACCACCGTGTTTTGCTTTGTTAACTCTCAAATCTCAGAGCAGATTTTAAAGAGCTCCTTCACCTAAAAAAGCCACTTTTTTATTGTTGTTGTTTTAGGATTTTATTTCCAATCACTATGTACATAGGCCAGGGCTGTCCAATAAAAAGATAATACGAGCCACATATGTGATTTTAAATTTTCGAATAGCCACATTTAAAACAGTAAAGCACACAGATGAAGTTAATCTCAGCAGTACATTTTATTTAACCCAATATAGCCGAAATATTATAATTTAAACACATCATCAATATAAAAATAGATGTTTTACACTGTTATGGAGGCTGTTTAATGGGAGACTATTTTATCCAGCTTTGGTTTTTAAGTTTATATTTATATTTATAAAAACTAAATAAAAATGGGCCAGGCGTGGTGGCTCACACCTGTAGTCCTAGCACTCTGGAAGGCCAAGGTGGGAGGATCGCTTGAGTACAGGAGTTCAAGACCAGACTGAGCAAGAGCGAGACCCCCCATCTCTACCAAAAATAGATAAATTAGCTGGGCGTGGCGGCACATGCCTGTAGTCCCAGCTACTCAGGAGGCTGAGGCAGGAGGATCGCTTGAGCCTAGGCGTTTGGGGTTGCTGTGAGCTGCGATGAGGTCACTGCATTCTAGCCCAGGGGGACAGAGCAAGACTCTGTCCCAAAACAAACAAGAAAACCCCAAACAACAACAATAAAACTAAATAAAAATGTAGAATCAGTGGTAACAAAGGAGTAGAGTCAACTGAGGCAATTATTACTGTACACTAACCATGTCTTTTGTTTTCTATAAGGAAACAAAACCCTGAAGGGGCTGCCCCTGCCAGGATTAGCCAATTCCTAGATGCAGCAAACAGCTCTGGGAGCACCTGCCTTTCCAGGGCAGAGTCCCCGCCCAACCACCCCTCTACCGGGCCACTCCCCACCCGCCCTAATTTCCCCAGGGCCTGCTGCCAGCCAGCCTGTGCCTGCTGCGATCACTCAGACTGGCCCGCCCCAAGCCTGCCTGCCCTGCCTCCCTGCAGAAACCACAGAAGAGGCTCCTGCCCACGTTTTCTCGCTCCCTCTGCCTCCTGCCCAACCCTGGTCCCTTCTCATGTTCCCTCCACCCCACCGTGGGTTGACTCCTGTTTCCAGGAGTGTCATAAACTCCTTCCTTCACGGCAGTCATTTCCACATGGCATGTCTTAAAAACATGGTCGTAAATGATTAAAACAGATCCCAGGTACCCTTAAATGCCCTGCTCTGGAGCTCATCTTCCCTTTCATCTATTCCCTGCCCCTCTCCCCCACTCCCAAACACACAGCCCTGGAATTCTCCTTCGTGTTTCTCCTTTGCTCTGAGAAGGAAGCTTCTGTTTGCTTAAGTTCCTGTTTCCCCAGCAAGGCCGCCATGTACAGTTGTGCGGGTTGTACACAGCCACCAGCTAGGACTGGTATCTGGCCTTCATTGAGCTGGCCAGAGGAGGCTCCTATTTTTATGATTAGTGAGACTGTTCCTGAGATCCTGCTTGTCGCCTTCCCACCTCCTTAACTCCAGCCCTTCCAGGTATGTTTGCAGACCTCATGCCTCGGAAACAGAAGGCGGGATGCTACTCGTGGGGTGCGGCTGTTTTGTTATCGCACCAGAACGCAGCCTCCTTCCAGGGAAGGACCTGCAGGAACGTGGCCGGAGCCTCCTACAGCCGCAGCAGGGTGAAGTCAGAACAGATCTGCTGCTTGGCCTCCTCAGCCTCTCAGTTTCCCGGTGTTCTCAGTTTACCCCACCCCCACAACACCCTCATTTACACTAGAGCGGAAATGACTGCAAACAGCTTGAAGCAGGGCCCCTCCCTGCCTGCCTCCTGCCTGTGTTGCACTAGGGCTCAGATCTTCCAGGAACGATCCTCTAGAGCAGGGGTCCTCAAACTTTTTAAACAGGAGGCCAGTTCACCGTCCCTCAGACCGCACTCTCCAACGGCCCACATTCCACACATGCGCACTGTGGGCCCGGGACGAGTCGGCTGCTAAGCAGGACAGGCAGCAGCAGCAAAAACACCTGGCAGGCCAGATAAATGTCCTGGGCGGGCCGCATGTGGCCGGTGGGCCGTAGTTTGAGGACGCCTGCTCTAGAGTCTAGACCAAACGATGGTTCTCAAACTTTCAGGTGAATCTGAATCACCTACAGGGCTTGGGAAAATGCAGATTGTTGGGCCCCATTCCCAGAGTTTCTGACTTAGAGGTCTGAGACAGAGCCTAGGAATCTGCATTTCTATCAGCCCCCAGGTGATGCCCAGGGACCACGCTTTGAAAACCATTGCTCTAGAGGTAGTGCCTCAGGCCTCAGCCACCACCCGAGGTGACCAGAACCCTGGCTTCACTCCCAACAAGCGTCTCTGTGTCCTGCCAAGCGTGAGGCCCGAGCCTCCGGGGGAGAGATGCTGTTCTGATGTGCATCACTTTGTTTCTCCTCAGCGATTTTTACATATCGCTCTGTGAAAGGTTGTTGGCCAGGAATAAACATCCAATATTGTTTTGCACACTCTGTGTGTTTTTGACACTCAAGTGATGATGATCATTTTCAAAGCTCCACAGAAATATTCATTAGATTCCTCCTTGCCCCTACCCTCAACTGAGTGAGACCAGGGCTCTGATTCCAGAATAAATAAAGATCTTTCGGGCTCATTGCTCTGAGCTATAAATGTCCCAGGGAGAAAAATCAAGAGTCTTATTTTAGAGAAACCTATCTCTGCCTGGCTCTCTCTCTTTTCCCACTTGATAAAGATAGTGGCTTTTTGGGACCCGCAGCTCAGCTTCTGGAAACTACGGTAGTATCCATCAGTGGAGCACTGGAAAGGAAAGCAGGGCCCCCTCCCCCACTTGGTATCAGCTGTCCTTGGAGAGCGAGCAGGGGAAGCATCATTAAATGACAGCAAGTTGAAAATTGTCAGTGAGAAAGGTGATTTGCATGCGACATTGAAACCCCTCTGCAATCGTCATTTCCGAGTTGTGACTGCCTGTCTTCAGGGACACGTTGGATGGTTCCCAGATCGCTGCAGCCTCCAAAATTGGACCTGGTTTCATGCGCTGACGTCTGGATCTGCTGCCTCCTGGGAAGGTGGGGGTGGAGGAGAGAGCCGATTTTAAAGAGCTCCTTAAATTAAAACCCAAAGCATCTCCCGTCTGCACAGTGAGAACTGCGTCAGCATCAGCCAGGCACAGGCTGTAAATGATGCTGAGAGATGGCCTCCGGATGGCCTGTCGCTTAACTCTTCCTGCACTGGCGGGAAGGGCAATCTTCAGGAGCCAAACTCTGAGCAATGCAGCAGGGAGCTGCATTGAACCAGAGGTTCTGATTATGAGAATCATTTAAGGAGCTTTTTAAAAAATATCTATGCCTGGGCTCCTCCTCAAAATGGTTAAATCAGAATTCCTGAGGCTGGAGCCTGGGCATCAGTAATGTTTACCTCGCCTGCACCCCAGGTAACTCAAAAATGTGCAGCAAATGTTGAATCGCATTGTTTAAAGCCTGCCTGCCACTTACTAGCTGGGCAATACTGGGAGGTTGTTTACCTTCAGTTTCCCCCTCAATTCAGTGTGGTGGATGTTATTATATTTGCCTCCAATATGGCAGTGAGTGGCAGGGCAGTCAGTGGGTATAAAGAGTTTAGTGCCTCAAAGTAGATCCTGTTCATATGGCCAACCTCATATCTTCTTTTGTGAAGTATCTAAGTCTTTTGACTCTATGTTATTGGGTTGTTTATCTTTTGATCACTGATTTATGAGGATTCTTTCTATATTCTGGATATAAGTCCTTCATCAGATATGTGTATTATGAATATTTCCTCCTAGTCCATGGCTTGCTATTTCAGTTCCTTAGACTTGAAATTTTATTTCTCACATTATTTCTAGACTCAAAGTCTTTCCTCAATTGCTAACCCAAGCACAAATAAAAGACACCATTTATTGAGTACTTACTGTGGATCTTATACTATGTTGTAACGCCCATTGTCACAGCTGGAATTCAAAAGATTGATAATTCCAAGGATTGATGACAATGTAGAGCAATTGGAATACTCACACACTGTGGGTAGAATTGTAAAATGATACAATCACTTTGTAAATCTGTTTGGTAGTTTCTCATGAAGTTAAGCATATATGAGGTCTTCAAAAAGTTCGTGGAAAATGTGTATTATGAAAAACTGTGCATAAATTTAAAAACATTTTTTGCATCAAAATAAATGTATATTAACTTGTAATAGCATATCTGAATAGGATCTAATTTGAGGCACTAAAGAGAATAAGACATCAGTTTGAAAAGAGCCCCTATCAGAGAAACATGAATTCTTCTAAAATTGAAGCAAGAACAAACATCAAATTTATAGTGAAGCTTGGGTGGAAAAATGGTGAAATCACTGATGTTTATGGAGAGTTTATGGGTACAATGCCTCCAGAGAAATCAGTTTACAAATGGATAACTTGTTTTAAGAAGGTACAAGATGATGTTGAAGATGAAGCCCATAGCATCAGACAACCCACATCAATTTGCAAGGAAAAAATTCATTTTGCTCATGCCCTGATTGAAAAGGACCCATGATTAACAGCACAAACAATAGTCAACCTCATGGACATCTCAATTAGTTCAGCTTACAGAATTCTGACTGAAAAATTAAAGTTAAACAAACCTTCCACTTGGTAGGTGCTAAACCCATTGCACTCAGATCAGCTACAGACAAGAGCAAAGCTTTCAATGAAATGTTTAAACAGGTGGGATCAAGATCCTGAAGAATTTGTTCAAAAAGAACTGTACAGGAGGTGAAACATGGCTTTGTGAGTACAATCCTGAAGACAAAGCACAACCAAAGCAATGGTTACCAAGAGGTCAAAATGGTCCAGTCAAAGCAAAAGTGAACCAGTCAGGGCAACAGTGTTTTGGGGATGCTGGAGGCGTTTTGGTTGTTGACTTTCTAGAGGGCCAAAGAATTTGTCACATCTGTTTATTATGAGTGTTTTGAGAAAGTTAGCCAAACCTCCAGCAGAAAAATGCCTGGGAAAGCTCCACCAGAGAGTCCTTCTCCACCACGACATGCTCCCACTCATTTCTCTCATGAAACAAGGGCAATTTTGTGAGGGTTTCAATGGGAAATCATTAGGCATCAAACTTACAGTCCTGATTTGGCTCCTTCTGGCTTTTTTAAAATTTACTAATCTTAAAATATTTTTAAAGGACACCCATTTTTCTTCAGCTAACAATGTAAAAAAGATTGCATTGACATGTTTAAATTCTCAGGACTCTTAATTCCTTAGAGATGGAATAAATGGATGGTATCATCATTTACAAATGTGTCTTAAACTTGGTGGAATTTAGGTTCAGAAATAGAGTTTATATTTTTTATTTTTATCTTTTAATTCCATTTTCTAATAAACTTTTTGAAGTCACCTCATGCTTAAAATACAAATCCAATTCCAATCCAGAAGAAATGTAAACATATGTCTACAAGAAGGCTTGTACTTGAATGTTTATAGCTGCTTTATTTATTACAGGCAAAATCTGGAAATGACCCAAATCTTCATCAATTAGTGAAAGAATTAACAAATTGTGGTGTGCTGCTACTTAGCATTAAAAATGAATGAACTACTGATACAACAACATGAATGAATCTCAAAAACATTATGTTGTGAGAAAGAAAACAGATACTGAAGAGTTTATTCTATATGATCTTATTTATGTGAAATAAAAAAAAAGAAAAGAAAAGAAAACCAAACAACCAATCTCATTTAATCTTATCTATGGTGATAGAAAACAAATCATCAGCTGTCTGGATGGGTGGGCAGGATTAACTACAAAGAGGCATGAGAAACTTTCTTGTGAATGGAAATGTTCTATTTCTTATTGTTGGTAACAGATACACAGGATGGAAATTTGTCAAAATCCATCAGTCAAGGCCGGGCGCTGTGGCTCACGCCTGTAATCCTAGCTCTTGGGAGGCCGAGGCGGGCGGATTGCTCAAGGTCAGGAGTTCAAAACCAGCCTGAGCAAGAGCGAGACCCCGTCTCTACTATAAATAGAAAGAAATTAATTGGCCAACTGATATATATATAAAAAAATTAGCCGGGCATGGTGGCGCATGCCTGTAGTCCCAGCTACTCGGGAGGCTGAGGCAGGAGGATCACTTGAGCCCAGGAGTTTGAGGTTGCTGTGAGCTAGGCTGACGCCATGGCACTCACTCTAGCCTGGACAACAAAGCGAGACTCTGTCTCAAAAAAAAAAAAAAAAAAAAAAAAAAAAAAATCCATCAGTCTGTACAATTAAGCCTGTGCCTTTTGTTGCATGCAAATGATACACCAATAAGAAAGAATGTGTGGGAAAAATAAATAAAACCTTGCACCAGAGATCCTCAGTGGTTGGGTGCAAAGAACAGATGTGGAAAGATGGATGAAGGTTTGGCTTCCACGTTTACCACCAGCTGCTTTTGCCTGGATCATTGGAAGCGTCTGTGCCGGAAAGAAGGTGTAAAGTGTATTTATGCACGTTATATAAATGTAAAGTGTATTTATATAACTTTATGTAGTATAATGTTAATCAAGGATGTATGCCTTCCACAGAGGAGTATGATCTCTCTACTCACATAGTCTTCTTGACAGATTAGGAACCTTTCCATTCTCCAAGCTTGGTGCAAATAAAATATTTTGACAGAGTAGAACCAATCCACATGGATTTTCAACTTCTATATTTATCAGACTAATCTCAAAATGTGTTGTGATGTCTTGTCTTAACCTGCCTAGTACTCAGGAGCAAACCAAGAGGTTCCAACTGGCTAAAGATTGAATAATTTGAGCGCCACTGAGGATGATGACTACAGTGGTTTGAAGCACATCAAATATATTTAAATGCAGGAGCGTCAAATATTATTAAAACAGCAAAGACAATAAAAATAAATCTAATTGGTCACCATTGGAGGATTTCAGTGGTGGAGGATCTGGGGAACCAAGTGATTCTTTTGAATTAAATAAAAGGAAACAATTAAGCATTTATTTTGTCTTCTCTTTATTAACTATAACCACAAGGTAAAAGAATGGCAGAGGCTGGGCGTGGTGGCTCACACCTGTATTCCTAGCACTTTGGGAGGCCGAGGTGGGCTGATTGCTCGAGGTCAGGAGTTTGAAACCAGCCTGAGCAAGACTCTGTCTCTACTAAAAATAGAAAGAAATAAATTGACCAACTAAAAATATATATACAAAAAATAAGCCGGGCATGGTGATGCATGCCTGTAGTCCCAGCTACTCAGGAGGCTGAGGCAGTAGGATCACTTGAGCCCAGGAGACTGAGGTTGCTGTGAGCTAGGCTGATGCCATGGCACTCACTCTAGCCTGGGCAACAAAGTGAGACTCTGTCTCAAAAAAAAAAAAAAGAATGGCAGACAAGAGGTTTACGTAGATAGAAGTATTCCAGCTATTATATGAAGAAATGAATTTTGAATATCACAATTTTATATCTAGGCATTGAGCATAATAAGCTATTTGCATTACAAAAAGAAAGACAGATATTATGTGCCTCCTGATGGAATCACACACCATTATCTATCAAGTATTCTTGCCAAAAATATCTAGCCTGAATCTGATCAAGCTTATAGATTTAACTACCAATACAGAGGACAGATGAATTTGTTAACTGATGTGCATGGGATGCAATCAGCAAATTCCAGGCTTGAGAAACTGGAGGACAAAAACCTGTTTTTTTGCCCCAACATATGAATTGTAGGGAAAAAAATACATGGATGGGAAACCTATATGTAAAAGGGATTTTAAAGACATGCCAATCAATTGCAGTATGTAAACTTTATTTGAATCCCAATTCAAACAAGCTGTAGGAAAAAGGAAACATTAATGACACTTATGAGACAATTGGAATTCTGAATAGTTACTAGATATTTGATGATGTTATTAACTGATTCTTGGGTTTGATACTAATATTGTAGTTATTCAATAGTTATATCTTTTTGAGATAGATGTTGAAAAATTCACAGATGAAATTATATGATACCTGGAATATGATTCAAAATAATATGAGGGAAACAAGTGGATAGAGCTATAGATAAAATCTATTGATGAGTTATTACATATTCCTCATTTTTATGTTGATGAGGTGTATGGAGGAATTCATTATACCTTTTTGATCTACTCTTGTCTGTATTTTAAAGCCTCTATAATAAAAAATATTAAAAAGGGAGAATGGGACAAAATTTTGATAATGATATTACCCTGTTGGGGTATGAATGTGATGAATTAATTCTCAAGATTGATAGAAAAAAATGCTTAAACATCATTGTCAAAATGTAAGTGTAACATCAGATATATAGAAATAAAATACATAATTTTCAAATAATTAAGGCAGGGAAAATATCTAAGATACTTGAAATTTAGTAAAAAGCAAAAGGGAAATATATTAATAGAACAACATGGGAAAACTATCTTATGTTTAGTTAATTCTAAGTGATTCTATTTATGTAAAGAAGACTCTGTTTGTTCATAAATGCATAGGAAAAAATGAAAGCCCAAACCTTTCACTCCAAGGAGAGGATTGGAATTTCAGTGAGAATGAAGGTAGACTCTCATCTTATTTTATTTACTTCTGTGATGGTTAATTTTAGATGTCAATTTTTTTTTTTTTTTTGAGACAGAGTCTCGCTTTGTTGCCCAGGCTAGAGTGAGTGCCGTGGCGTCAGCCTAGCTCACAGCAACCTCACACTCCTGGGCTCAAGCAATCCTGCTGCCTCAGCCTCCCGAGTAGCTGGGACTACAGGCATGAGCCACCATGCCCGGCTAATTTTTTCTATATATATTAGTTGGCCAAGAATTTCTATTTATAGTAGAGATGGGGTCTTGCTCTCGCTCAGGCCAGTTTCGAACTCCTGACCTCGAGCAATCCGCCCGCCTCTAGGTGTCAATTTAATTGGATTAAAGAATACCTAGACAGGTGGCAAGGGTGTGTCTGTGAGGGTGTTTCCAGAGGAGATTGGTGTGTGAGTCAGGGAACTGAGTTGGGAAGATCCCGCTCAATGCAGATGGGCACATTCCGACTGGCTGGAGGCCTGGAGAGAGCAAAACAGCAGAGGAGAGGCAAATTCGTTCTCTCCCTCCTGGAGCTGGGACATCCTTCTTCTCCTGCCCTTGGACATCAGAACTCCAGCCTTTGGACTCCAGGACTTGCACCTGCCATCCCCCAGGTTCTCAGGCCCTCAGCCTCAGACTGAGAGTTACACCATCCACTCCCCTGGTTCTGAGGCCTTTGGACTTGGCCTGATCCCCCCTACCAGCACCCCTCGGTCTCCAGCTTGCAGATGGCCCCTTGTGGGTCCTCTCAGCCTCCAAAACCACGAGAGCCAATTCCGCTGATAAATCATCTCTCATCGTTCTATTTAGGTTGGTGCAAATGTAATTGCGGTTTCAGACTGTGAATTTTAAATCATTATAACTAGGCTCAAGCACATCTTTATTAATCAAAATAGGAGCCATTGCAATCAACCCTTCTTTGCCAATGAGAAATAAGTTTGTTTATTCCCGTAGCATAAAAATCTATGCTTTGGGATTTGACGAACTCTTGCAAAGCATTTTCTGCATTCTACTGATTGTGGAAGCATTTTTCCCTCCAAAATGTTGTCGAGATGCTTGAAGAAATGGCAGTCAGTTGGTGAGAGGTCAGGTGAATATGGCGGGTGAGGCAAAACTTCATAGCCCAACTTTTGAAGCATTAGTTGTATGACATGCAGTTGGGCATTGTCGTGGGGAAGAATTGGGCCCTTTCTGTTGACCAATGCTGGTCATGGCCAGTGTAGTTTTTGGTGCATCTCCTCAATTTGCTGAGCATACTTCTCAGAGGTAATGGTTTCACTGGGATCCAGAAAGTTGTAGTGGATCAGACCAGCAGCAGACCACCAAACAGTGACCATGACCTTTTTTGGGTGCAAGTTTGGCTTTGGGAAGTGCTTTGGAGCTTCTCAGTCCGACCACTGAGCTGGTCATTGCCAGTTGTCATATAAAATCCACTTTTTGTTGCACATCACAATCCAACTGAGAAATGGTTCATTGTTGTGTACAATAAGAGAAGACAACACTTCAAAATGACGACTTCTTTGATTTTTCATCAGCTCATGAGATACTCTCTTATTGAGCTTTTTCACCTTTCCAATTTGCTTCAAATGCAGAATGATTGTAGAATGGTAGACTTGAGTTCTTCAGCAACTTCTCATGTAGTTGTAAGAGGATCAGCTTTGATATTTGCTCCCAGGGCCCATGGGCAGAGCCTCCGCAAAGAGCCGAGGGGGCAGGGCCACCCCCCAGGAACATGGCAGTGATGCTCTTGGCCCAGTGGGTCAGAAGGCAGAGTACCCCCCCGCAAGAGGAGCTTTCCCGAGCCTTATGACCTAATGGAATTTGGCTTGCTAGGTTTGGACTTGTTTGGGAAACTGTCACCCCTTTCTTCTTTACATCTTCTCACTTTTGGAGTGGGAATATCTATTCTGTGTCTGTCCCACCATTGTATTTTGCAAACACATAATTTGTCTATTTTGTAGGTTGACAGATGGAGAGGAATTTTGCCTCAAGATAAATCATGAGTCTCACCCATAACTGATTTAGATGATATTTAGATGAAACCTTGGACTTTGGACTTTAGAGTTGATGCTGGAATGGGTTAAGACTCTTGAGGCTGTTGGGATGGGGTGAATGTATTTTCATGTGAGAAGGACAAGTATTATGGGGACCAGAGAGTGGAATGTTACAGACCGAATTGGGTCCTCCCCAAATTCATACGTTGAAGCCCTAATCACCAACGTGACTGTATTTGGAGATAGGGCATTTAGGGAAGCAATTAAGGTTAAGAGCAATTAAGCAATTAAGGTTAAGTTAATGTTAAGGTTAACTTACGGTTAAGGTTAAGGTTAAGTTAAGTTAAGGTTAAGTTAAGAGTTAAGAGAGCAATTAAGGTTAAGGTTAAGAGATCAAGAGCATGGAGCCCTAATCCAACAAGACTGGTGTCCTTACAAGGAGAAGAAGAGGCCAGGTGTGGTGGCTCACACCTGCAATCCCAGCACTTTGGGAGGCCAGTGCAGGACGATTGCTTGAGCCCAGGAGTTTGAAACCAGCCTGGGCAACATAGTGAGAAACTGTCTCCACAAAAAATTTAAAAATTAACTGGGCATAGTGGCGCATGCCTGTAGTCCCAGATACTTGGGAGGCTGAGACACGAGGATTGCCTGAGCCTAGGAGTTGGAGGCTACAGTTAGCTATGACCATGCTACTGCACTCCAGCCTGGGTGACAGAGCAAGACCCTGTTGAAGAAGGAGAATGGAAACGGGGAGGAGGAGAAAGAGGAGGAGGAGAAGTAGGAAGAGGAGAGGGAGGAGAAAAAAGAGGAGGAAGAGGCCCAACAGCAACAGCAAAGGGCTGATCAGGCAGGAACTGTGCCGCTCGAACTTCTCAAACTGACCCAAGCTGTTTCCTGTAACTGCATGTTCTCTTTCTTGATTAGATCATAAAGTCCTCTAGGGTGGGGTCGTGTCTTAGGATGCATTTGTCTGCATCTCAGCACCAATCCTAAACTGCTCAGCATTCTACACGCAGTAGGCGGCCAATATATACTTGCTAAATAGTCTAGCAGGTGCTTAACCAGTGGTATGGGATGAGGGTGCTTTTGTGTCCTGGGCTAGCTTCCTCCTCGTGGTTCCTCTGTGCTGGCAGGCCCATCTCCCCGGCAGGGGCATCTCAGGGAGAGGGTGAGAAAGAACCGGAAATAGGTTGTAGATTTTGTTCGGGTAATTTAGGAGCGGGTCAAGGACTTCCCTGTGGCTTAGATGCTGCCAGGAAGTGGGGCAGTTCTATGATTGGGAATCTCAATAAAACTTACCTATAGGGAGAGCAGACTGGAGTGAAGCTAAACATGTAATTGCTAAAGAAGCAGCAGTCACTCATTTTAGTTAAGAGGGAGAGAAAGAGAGAGATGACCTTGTCTTTGTCCCACTATAGCATGGGATCAGGGTGACCGTCCCTGATGTCGGTGTTCTGAGGGGTCACTTATGTCCCACAGGAGACACGTGGCTCAGCTGTGAGTGTCAGAGGAGCGTCTAACAAGACCGAGGCCAGCTGTGAGCACCAGACCAGGTGATGGGTGGCAGCAGCTGCTTTCTTCTGTCTTGGTCCCTTGGGTGTTCTTTTTCTCTTCCAAGAGCCTCACGTGGATTATCTCCAAGGCAGCATTTGTCTTAGCTCAGGCTTCCTGGAACGCAGAGCCTGAGAGGAGCATGGAAAGCGACCCCAGGAAGCAGGAGGGAAGCCGCCCAGACTGACTCCTGGAGGCCCAGGGCACACTTGGGGCACCTGCAGTGTGTGCAGTGGAGCCGGGGAGCCCACAGCTTCCTTCGC
This sequence comes from Microcebus murinus, assembly GCF_040939455.1. Classification (NCBI taxonomy): domain Eukaryota; kingdom Metazoa; phylum Chordata; class Mammalia; order Primates; family Cheirogaleidae; genus Microcebus; species Microcebus murinus. Next base: position 30,710,356 of record NC_134111.1, read on the forward strand.
ATATGTCAGGTCACCAGGGAACCGCCTGGGGTCTCACTTGCTGATGAATCAGAGGCCCAGAGACTGGTTCATGGTGTCTCCCCCGAACACACACACACCCCCAACTGGCTGTCTGGAGCAGGGCAGGGGTCCCTCATTTGTGCGCCCTCCTTTGTCAGGCATGTGCCTGTAAGGTTTTTCAGGGGTGGCAAAAAGAAAAGACAGAGAGAGAGAGAAAGAGTGGGGGCCAAACCACATGGCTTTATTATACACTCATGAACGAGGTTCTGGGGCCCCAAGAGAGGGGGGCCCCAGAAGTCGCCGTCGTTTGAAGGGGCTGAGGCCTTTTATACCCTTTGGGCAGGGCCAGGGACTTGTGGCGGGAAGAGCTGGGGATTCTCTACTGTGACCTTGGGAGGTCGTTGAGAAATAGGAGGGGCTGGAGGTATTTGTGGAATCCAGGAGCTGAAACGTTTGTATCTGGGTGGACATCTGGTGTGGTTCCTCTCAGCGGGGCCTCGCAGTTTGTCCTCAATGGGTCTGGTCTCCTGAGCTGTTTTCTTTTTTTGATCTAGGGAGGGGAGGGGGACCGCCACCAGCCTTACAGTGCCTACAGCCAGAGGCAGAGCCCTGGGGACATTCTCAACTCCAGCAGTGAGGAGGGAGGGCTGGGTGTGAGACCCTGCAGGGCTTTTGGTCTCCTGGTCACCTTGGTCTGGCTGTCACTCTACAGAGACCTCACCAGGGTAGAAGTTGGTCCTGGGGGCTTCACTGTCTCTGTGGGTGGGCACAGTTCCTAAGAAGGCAGCTGGCAGGTACATGGAGCAGGTGGAAGCAGAGATGGGGGTCGGGATGGAGGGGGCTGGCCACTGGTGCCCAGTTGTGCTCCAGAAAGCGTTTTTGCTGATCCTCCGAGGTGCAGCCGCCTGATGTCCATTAGAGCTCAGAGCCAAAGGGCCTTGGCGGTTTCAGCAGTAATAATGGTATTGAAGAGTTAGGGTCAATGCAAGAAAGTAAAGTGCTGGCACCTTCACTAGCGCTCCCGGTAAAGAATTTGGACAAACCCGAGAGTTGCTGAAGCCGTTCAATCCTTTGTAATAAATTTTAAAGGAAAGCGAATGGGAGAGTGAAGATGGTGGGGTTGCCCCACGCAAATGTGCAGGTTTAGACTTCAGTTCACCCCTTCTTCTTTTTTTTTTTTTTTGAGACAGAGTCTCGCTTGTTGCCCAGGCTATAGTGAGTGCCGTGGCGTCAGCCTAGCTCACAGCAACCTCAAACTCCTGGGCTCAAGTAATCCTTCTGCCTCAGCCTCCCGAGTAGCTGGAACTACAGGCATGCGCCACCATGCCTGGCTAATTTTTATATATATATGTATTAGTCGGCCAATTAATATCTTTCTATTTATAGTAGAGACGGGGTCTCGCTCTTGCTCAGGCTGGTTTCGAACTCCTGACCTCGAGCAATCCGCCCGCCTCGGCCTCCCAGAGTGCTAGGATTACAGGCATGAGCCACCGCGCCCGGCCTAGTTCACCCCTTCTTGTCGGGGCCTCGTTGCTGTGCAGGTCACTCCCACCCACTGTCATCCGAGCTGTCAGCAAAGGTGGACGGAGCACCTACTGTGTGCAAGGCACCTATGCAGGCACTGGAGATGCAAAGAAAGAAGCGAGAACACCCCAGCCCTCGAGGGGCTCACAGGAGAGGATGAATAGCCCTCTTACCAGGGAGCCCAGGCCAGAACTCGTGAGATGCAGACTGGGATGTGTTCCTTAAATTCTTTGAGCCTCATTTTTCTCATCTGTAAAATGGGGGGAATACAGCCTTATATGCATGGTTTTGGTGAGGGATAAATTAGATAATGTTTGTAAAATGGGTAGCATAATGCTATCATGTAGCAAATATCTAATAATTGATAGGCTCTGCCTGCTCCTACTTTCTAGAAACCACTCTCCACCTACACCACCACTAACAACAACAAAAATATCTAATTAATTTCTCAGGCCCCCCAGGGGAAAATCACTGGGGCTGGGTGCATGGGTGCTTTGCATTTGCAGGATCTGCCTGAAGCTCCTTTGGATTAAATGTCCCCATTGTGGCCAGGGGCACAGTTGCCATGGCGATCCTTGCCCTCTGTAACCCCCGCACCCTCTGGAGGCCTCTCATACACGGGTGGTGGCTGCCTTGCACAACAACTGCACCCGAAGTCACACTGACAAACTGCTTTCCAGCGTCACTCCTGTGCGAATGTCAGCACGACTCGTAGATACACCTCACGCAGCGATGTGCGGGTGGCTAATTTGTCAATTTGTTTCCAGCGTTTTCCAGCCTGACCAATTTCTTCACGCTGCTCCACAGAAACAGAGGCCAGATACCTGTGACCTTGGTTAGCTCTGTCCTGCTTATTCTTCGGTGTGTCCCCCAGCCCCTCAGAGATTCCAGGATTGATCTCTTCCTTTTGACATTTAGAATTTAAGGACTTCTTATTGGTCTTGGAGTTCCTTGCACAGTGTTCCTCAAGCATGTTCCTGGCAGCTAATGTGCACTTGCTTCCCAAGCCCAGTGTATCAGCAATTCCTGTCTGCTCTGCTTTCGGAATATTAATATATCAGGACTCAGACCTTGTCTTGGGGCCTCCCTGTCTGAGGACCTGTGTCTCTTGACCCTGCGGTAGCCACCTCGCGTTCTCTCTGTGCCTTGGTTTCCTGGGGCTGCCCTGACAAAGCAGGATTCTTACTCACCTCTTCCAGCTTCAGGTGGCCACAGGCTTTCTCTGGACAGTGGCAGCCTAACTCCCATCTCTGCCTCCATCTGCATGTGGCATCATCCCTCTGTGTCTGTGTGTCTCTGTGTCGTCACATGGCATTTTCACTGTGTCTGTCTGTGCACAAATTTCCCTCTTTATACAAAACACTAGTCACATTGGATCAAGGCCCACGCTAATGACCTCATTTTAACTTGATTAAATCTGCAAAGACCCTATTTCCAAATAAGGTCACATTCACAGTACTGGGGGAGGGGGCGGTTAGGACTTTAACGTATCATTTTTGAGGGGACAAAATTCAACCATAACACTCTGATTCCACACTTACCTAACACTCCCTCATTTTCCACTTAACCTTTTTTTAATCGATACATGATAATTGTAAACATTTATGAGGCACATGTTACATTTTGATGCATGCATACAACATGAAATGATCAAATCAAGGTATTAGGATATCCACCACCTCAAACATTTGTTATTTCTTTGTGTTGGGAACATTTCAAATATTCTTTTCTAGCTATGTTGAAATACACAGTAAATTATTATAGTCAAGCTACTGAGCTATCAAACACTAGAATTTACTCCTTCTATCTAACGGTGTTTTTGTTCCCATCAACCAACCTCCCTTCACACTCCTCCCCACCCAGCCTCCACTCAGCTCTGTACAATGCAAATCACACCATGTCAGTCCTTGTCCAGACCTTCCCATGGCTTCCCATCCATTTAAAATAAACTCCACACTCTCACTGCCTCCTTTCCCTAAGGCCTAAGCCCCTAGTGAGCATATAGGTCCCACCGCCCTCCTGGTCCCTTATCGTGCCCCCCCCTCCCCCCCCCTCCCCCCGCTTCCTGTGCTCCACTGACCTGCTCCCCGGGCCTCACAGCAGCCCCTTCTGCCCGAGACGAGACGCCCTCCCCCCACCTGGCCATCAGGCTCACGCTTGGCATGCCTCAAGTCCCAGCTCCTCACCTGCCGCCTCCTCAGAGCAGCCTGCTGCATGTGTACGGTCACCCTGAGTGCACACATCGGCTTTCTTTTCTCCGCAGCACTCACCGTACCACGTTACACACAGCTTTGTGCACCTGCTCATCGTCTGTCTTCTCCTGCTAGACTGGAAGCTCCCTGAGGGCAGTTCTTAAGCACCACCGTATCCTCGACGTGGATCATGTTAGGTGCTCAGTAGATATTTGGCGAGTGAATTAACAGATTAATGAATACGCCACCTAATTTGGTGAACTCTCCTGTTTCCTCACCAGGGCCAGCTTTCTCTTTCTTTAGAATATACCCTCTCCCCTTTCCCAGTGTTGATAACTAGCCACGTAGTGAATTACTTTATTTATTTATTTATTTTTGAGACAGAGTCTTGCTCTGTTGCCCAGGCTAGAGTGCCGTGGTGTCATCATGGCTACTGCAACACTTCTGGGCTCAAGCAACTTTCCTGCCTCAGCCTCCCAAGTAGCTGGGACTATAGGACGTGCCTCTATGCTCAGCTAATGTTTTCTATTTATGGTAGAGACAGTCTCACTCTTGCTCAGGCTACTCTCAAACTCCTGACCTCAAACTATCCTCCTGCCTCAGCCTCCCAGAGTGCTAAGATTATGGGCATGAGCCACCGAGCCTGGTGAATTATTTTAAATCCATGGTGTGTGTGTGTGTGTGTGTGTGTGTCTCCTTGCCAGGCATTTTCTTATACTTCCAACAAGACTTTTCTTGAAACAGTCTCCAAGCTTCTTGTATTATATAGTTTATTGACCTTTAAAGTTCTGCAAGAGTTGGAGTTTCATTCTGCAATCACTGTTATTTAGTGGCTCATCTTCTATTACCCCGTTCCCTCTTCTTAATTTCCATTCTTCTCTCTAGTTCAGGACTTTGGTCTCTTATAGAGACCATTGTAATAGCAGGCACATCTTCAGATTCTCCTGTCAAAGCCATTTTTGAAAAAAACAGCTTTATTGAGATATTTACATACCGTACATTTGATGTATTTAAAGTATACAATTTAATGGCTTTTAGTATTTTCACAAAGTTGTACAACCATCATGACAATGAATTTTAGAATATTTTCATTATCTCCCCAAAAACACCCCGTGCCTATTAGCCTTCACTCTCCAAGTCCCCCATCCCCTACCCCTAGCCCTAGTCAACCAATAATCTACTTTCTATTAATATTTCTATAGATTTCCCTATTCTGGGCATTTTACGTAAGTGAAATCATGCTGTATGTGGCCTCTTGTGACTATACCACAGAATTTTAAAAATTTCTTCTTGGGTCAGTTTAGGTATTTTGTGTTTTTACAGGAATTTGTCTTTCTGTTAGGCTGCCTCATTCAGTATCACACCCAGCCCTTTAGGCTTCGTTAATTACTGGCTGATTGCTCAATAGTCAGACCCAACTGAATTCTGACAGGGCTGGGTTTTATTTTTGTTTGAAATGTGTAGTCCTTTTTATTTGTGAGCATACTACCAAATTTATAATATAGTCTCTATATTATATTTCCAAAATCACTCCTTACATTGAATATTCTTAGCACAGAAAATGATGACCTTATTGTATTAATAATTAATGACTCCTCCACTTTTTGCTTCCGCTTTTTTTATTGTGATAAAATACACATAACATCAAATTTACTATCTTAATCATTTTAAATGTACAGTTCAGAGTGTTACATACATTCATATTTTTGTGCAGCCATTATATTGCCATCCATCTCCAGAACTCTTTTCATCTTACCAAACTGAAACTCTACCCATTAAAAATAACATCTTATTCCTCCCTTCTCCCACCCATCTGCATTCTATGAACTATTACTCTACATACGTCATATAAGTGGGATTGTGTAGTATTTGTCTTTTGGTGACTAGCTTATTTCACTTAGCAAAATGTCTTCAAGATTCATCCATGTTGCAGCATATGTCATAATTTCCTTCCTTTCAAAGGCTGAATAAAATTTCATTGTGTGTGTGTGTGTGTGTGTGTGTGTGTGTGTACACCACATCTTAACTATCCATTCATTCATTGTTGGACACTTGAATTTCTTCCACTTTTTGCTATTGTGAATAATGCTGCTATAAACATGGTGTACCAATATCTCTTCAAGACCCTGTTTCCAATCCCTTGGGGTACATAACCAGAAGTGTAATTGCTGCATCATATGGTAATTCTATTTTTTAAAATTTTGCGAGAAACTGCCTTACAATTGTCCACAGCAACTACCCAACTTTACATTCTCATCAACAATACACAAGAGTTTCAATTTCTCCAAATCCTTGCCAAACACTTGCTATTTTCTGTTTTTTTTTTTTTTAAATAGCGAGCATCCTAATGGGTATGAGATAGTATCTCTTTGTTGTTTTGATTTGCATTTCCTAATAGTGACATTGAGCATCTTTTCATGTGATTATTGGCCATTTGTATATCTTCTTTGGAGACATGTCTATTCAAGTCCTTTGCCCATTTTTGAATTGTGTTGCTTGCTTTTTTGTTGTTGAGTATGAAGTTTTCTAAATATTCTGGATATTAATCATTTATCAAATGTATTATTTGCAAATATTTTTCCCATTCTATGGGTTACCTTTTTACTCTGTTGATAGTGTTTTTTTGTTTTGGTTTGGTTTCTGGGGGTTTTTTTTTCGAGACAGAGTCTCGCTTTGTTGCACAGGCTACAATGAGTGCCTTGGCGTCAGCCTAGCTCACAGCAACCTCAAACTCCTGGGCTCAGCCTCCTGAGTAGCTGGGACTACAGACATGCGCCACCATGCCCAGCTAATTTTTTCTATATATATTAGTTGGCCAATTAATTTCTTTCTATTTATAGTAGAGACGGGGTCTTGATCTTGCTAAGGCTGGTTTTGAATTCCTGACCTCGAGCAATCTGCCCGCCTCGGCCTGTTGATAGTGTTTTTTGATGGAAATTTTTTTTTTTAATTTTATGAAGTCAACTTTTGTGAAGTCTATATTTTGTTTTGTTGCCTGTGCTTCTTGTGTCGTATCCAGGCAATCATTGCCAAATTTAATGTTTCGAAACTTTTCTCCTCAGTCTTTTTCTAAGAGTTTTATAGTTTTCAGTTTTGCATTTCGCTTATAGATCCATTTTGAGTTAATTTTTGAATATTGTGTTAAGAAACAGTCCAACTTCATTTTTATGAACTTTCAACTTTCACTTGTTGAAAAGACTGTCTTTTTCCCCATTGAATGGCCTTGGCACCCTGTTGAATGTTGCTAATCACTTGACCATATATGCAAGGGTTTATTTCTGGACTCTCTATTCTATTCCATTGGTCTACATGTCTGTCTTAGGCCCATACTACACTGTTTTTATTATTGTAACTTTGTAAAAGTTTTGAGATTTATAAGTGTGAGTCCACCAGCTTTGTTTTTCTTTTTCAGAATCATTTTGGCTACTTAGATTCTTTTGAGATTCCTGATCTCCTGAACCTATGACTTTTAGGACAGGTTTCTCTATTTCTGCAAAAATTATCATTGAGATTTTAATGGTGATTGCATTAAAACTGTAGATTACTTTGGATAGCATTGATATCTAACAATATTAAATCTTCCAATACATGAACAAGGGATGTCTTTCTATTTATTTATGTCCTCTTTAATTTCTTTCAGCAGTATTATGTAGTTTCCAGTGTACAAGTCTTTCATTTCCTTGGTTAAGTCCTATGTATTTTATTCTTTTTTTTTTTTTTTTTTTTTTGAGACAGAGTCTTGCTCTATCACCCCAGGTAGAGTGCAGTGGCGTCATCATAACTCACTGCAACCTCAACTCCTGGGCTCAAGCTATCCTCTTGCCTCAGCCTCCTGAGTAGCTAGCACTGCAGGCACAGGTCACCACACCTAGCTACTTTTTCTATTTTTAGTAGAGATGGGGTTTTGCTTTTGCTCAGGCCAGTCTCGAACTCCTTAACTCAAGCAATCCTCCCTCCTCAACCTCCCTGAATGCGAGGATTACAGGTGTGAGCCACTGTGCCTGGCCTGTATTTTATTTTTTTGATGCTATTGCAAATAAAATTGTTTTCTTAATTTCCTTTTCAGATTGTTCATTGTTGGGGTACAGAAATGAACTGATTTTTTCTTGTTTGACCTTGTATACTGGTACTTTGCTGAATTCATTTATTAGTTCTAACAGTTTTTGTGTGGAATATTTAGGGGTTTTTTTCCATGTAATATCACATTATCTGTGATGAGAAATAATTTTACTTCTTCCTTTACAATTTGGATGAATTTTATTTTATTTTCATCCCTAATTTTTCTTACAGTACAATGTTGAATAGAAGTGCCAAAACTGGGCCGGGCGCGGTGGCTCACGCCTGTAATCCTAGCTCTCTGGGAGGCCGAGGCGGGCGGATTGCTCGAGGTCAGGAGTTCGAAACCAGCCTGAGCAAGAGCGAGACCCCGTCTCTACTATAAAATAGAAAGAAATTAATTGGCCAACTAATATATATACAAAAAATTAGCCGGGCATGGTGGCGAATGCCTGTAGTCCCAGCTACTCGGGAGGCTGAGGCAGGAGGATTGCTTGAGCCAGGAGTTTGAGGTTGCTATGAGCTAGGCTGACGCCATGGCACTCACTCTAGCCTGGGCAACAAAGCGAGACTCTGTCTCAAAAAAAAAAAAAAAAAAAAAAAAAAAAAAAAGTTATACAGAATGTTTGGGAATGCCTAAAAAAAAAAAAAAAAAAAAAAAAAAAAAAAAAAAAAAAGAAGTGCCAAAACTAACCATCCTTGCTTTGTTCCTAATCTTAGGCGGAAATTTTTCAGTCTTTCACCATTGAATATGATGTTTGCTCAATGATGATGTATAAGTTTTTTATATGTGTATTTTATAATGTCAGGGTAGTTACCTTGCATTCCTAGGTTGTTGAATTTCTAAATGAAAGAGTATTGAATTTTGTCAAATTCTCTTTCTGTGTCAATTGAGATGCTTATGTGATTCTTGTCTTTTATTCTGTTATTGCAATGTATTCCATTGATCAATTTTTATATGTTGAACCATTCTTGCGTTCCAGGAATAAATCCTACTTTATCATGGTATGATCTGTTAATATGCTACTGAACTCAGTTTGCTAGTATTTTGTTGAGGATTTTGACATCTATATTTGTGAGATACTTGCCTGTGTTTTCTTTATATCTCTGTCTAGCTTTGCTATCAGAGTAATACTGGCCTCATACAATGAGTTAGAGAGTGTTCTCTCTTCTTCAATTTTTTTGAAAAGTTTAAGAAGAATTGGTGTTAGTTTTTCTTTAAATGTTTGATAGAATTCAATATTGAAGCAATTCAGTCCAGGTCTTTTCTTTGTTAGGAGATTTTTCATTATTGAGTCAGTCTCCTTACTTGTTATAGGTCTATTCAGATTTTCTGTTTCTTTGTGGTTTAGTCTTGATAGGTTTTGTGTTTCTAAGAATTTGTCCATTTCATCTAGGTTATCCAGTTTGTTGGCATGCAACTGCTCATAGTACTCTGTTACAAACCATTATATTTCTATAGAATTGGTAGTAATGTTCCACTTTCATTTCTGATTTTAATAATTTGAAACTTCTTTAATTTTTTCTTAATCCATTTAGCTAAAGGTTTGTTATTGACAATTTAGTCGATCTTTTCAAAAAACTTTTGGTTCCTTTGATTTTCTGTGTTGTTTGTCAACTCTGTATTTTGTTTGTCTCTATTCTAATCTTTATTATTTTCTACTGTCTGCTAGCTTTCAGTTTAGTTTGTGCATCTTTTTCTAGTTCCTTAAGTTGTCAAATGTGGTTGTTAATTTGAGATCTTTCTTGTTTTTTAATGTAAGTGTTAATAGCTATAAATTTCCCTCTTAGCACTCTTCATCATGTCCCAGTTTTGGTGTGTTGTATTTTTGTTTTCATTCATCTCTAAGTATTTCCTAATTTTCCTTGTGATTTCTTCTTTGATTTATTTGTTGTTTAAGAGCCCATTGTTTAATTTCCAAAAATTTGTGAATTTTCCAGTTTACCTTCTGTTGTGGATTTCTATTAATAACTTCATCACATTGTTATTGAAGAAGATACTTTGTGTGGTATATATCTTTTAAAATCTATTGAGACAATTTGTGGCTTAACATGTGATCTATCCTGGAAAATGTTCCAGGTGCACTTGAGAATAATGTTTATTCTATTGTTTGTAGAGTGTTCTGTATATGTCTGTTAGATCTAGCTGGTTTATTGCATTGTTCAAGTCCTCCATTTCCTTACTTACCTCCTTTCTTGTTGTTCTATCCATTATTTAGAATTGAGTATTGAAGTCACCAGTTCTGATTCTAGAATTGTATATTTCTTCCTTCAATTCTGTCACTTTTGCTTCATATATTTTGGTGGTCTGTTGTTAGGTGCATAAATGTTTATAATTATTATATGTTCTTGCTGTATATCAATATATAATGTCTGCCTTTACCATTTTAGTTAGTTTAGTTAATAATATAATTAAGAATATAATTTAATAATTTAATATAGTGAAACATTTAAATTCTTTTCTCATTTTCATTGGTGTGTATTCTTTATCTGTTTTCTTTGTGTTTACCGTGGGGATTACATTTAATATCCTAAAGTTATAACACTCAAATTTGAATTTGTACCAGCTTAACTTCAATAACACACAAAAATCCTGCTCCTGACATAGCTCCATCCCCACATCTTTCAGTTGTTGATGTCACACATCTTCATACATCATGTGCCTAAAAATATAACTAATAAATTTCAATGCACTAATCTCTTAAATTATGTAGAAAACAAAATGTGGAGATACAAACCAAAGCCATGATAATACTAGCTTTTAGATTAATAATTGTTAAATGCATTAATCTCTAATATCATAGACAAAACAAAAAGTAAAGTTATACATCATTGTTGACAATAATGTTATCTTTTATAATGGCCCATGTATTTGCCTTTACTGAGATTTTTAATTCTTTGTCTAGTGTTCCTTTATTTCAACCTGCACAAATCCCTTTAGAATTTCTTGCAGGGAAGCTCTAATAATAATGAGCTCTCTTAGTTTTTGTTTATCTGGGAATGTCTTAATTTCTCCCTCACTTTTGAAGGACAGTTTTGCCAGATATAGGATTCTGAGCTGACAGGCTTTTTGTTTGCCTTTCTTTTTTAGTACTTTGAATATATCAGCTAACTGCCTTCTGTCCTCTATAGTTCCTGATAAAAATCCGCTAGTAATCTTATTAAGGATTCCTGGTATGTGATGAATTGCTTCTCTTTTGCTGCTTTCAAAATTCTCTTTGTTTTTGTCTTTCGGGTTTGATTATAATGTTTCTCAGTGTAGTTCTCTTTCAGTTTATCCTGTTTGGAGTTTGTTAAGCTTCTTTGATGTTTATATTCATGTCCTTCATCAAATTCAGGAAGTTTTTAGCCATAATTTCTTCAAATATTCTCTCTTCCCTTTTCTTTCTCCCTTCTTCTGGAACTTCCACAGTGCATATGTTGGTCCATTTGATAATGTCCCATAAGTACCTTAGGTTCTCTTTGCTTTTCTTCAATATTTTTTCTTTCTGTTCCTCAGATTTGATTTTTATTGTCCTAGTTTCAAATTTGCTGATTCTTTCTTCTGCCTGTTCAATCTGTCTTTGAAGCCCTCTAGTGAATTTTTCATTTCAGTTATTATAATTTTCAGCTCCAGAATTTCTTTTTGGTTTCTTTCTGGGTTTTCTATTTCTTTATTTATATTTATATTTTATTTATACATCATTTTCTTGACTCTTCCCATGTCTCCCTTTAGTTATTTGAGCATCTTTAAGATAAGTGTTTAAAAATCTTTGTCAAGGCTGAGTTCAGTGGCTCACATCTGTAATCCCAGCACTTTGGGAGGCTGAGTTGGGAAGATCACTAGATCATACCATTGCTCTCCAGCCTGGATAATAGAACAAGACCTTGTCTCTTAAAAAAAATATATATATATATACATATTTATTTTATATATATTTACATATAAAATATATATGTATATATATGTATATATGTATGTATATATATATATATATATATACATACATATATATATTTTAGTCAAGTACAACCCCCAGCAGTTATTTTTTTTATGGACAATTTTTGTTGGCTCATATTTTCATTTTGAAAGGGCCATACTATCCTGTGTCTTTGTATGCCTTGTGATATTTCTGTTGAAAACTGGACATTTGAAATTTGTAATGTGATAACTCTGGAAATCTGATTCTCCTCCTATATTAGGGTTTGCTGGATTTTGTTTTTGTTTATTTATTTTTATTGTTGTAGGCTGTCTCTGTGCTAAACATCAGCCTGAAGCGTGAACATACAAGTCTTTCCAGGTGTTTTCTGAGCCTGTGTTTTCCCCTGACACAGTGACTTTCTAATTTTCCCCATTGTGTGATTACTTTTGACTATCTTAATCTTCAATGTCTGGCTCTCCAAAGGGAAAAAAGAAAATTGAAGACATGCAGGGAGGCCCTTGCCCCTACAAGTTATTTCATCCAGTGGGGGCAGGGCTTACAACAATGGGGGAGGTGCAACAACAATAGCCTCTGCTTCTTTGCCTGTATCTCAGTGATCAGATACAACAGTCAGTGGTCAGAGCACAGATCCCTAGGAGTTGAAGCACAGTGTCCTTTCTGCCCACCTGTACCTCACTAGCTGTGGGCAAGCTGCCCCAGGAACATGTGCATGACTGACTGACAAGGGGCTGGGGGTGGGGGATGAGTAGTTGCTACTGTGCTAACAGCTGAAATTGACCAAAATTAACTACAATTTACCTTCCAAGCCTTCCCCTGGAAGTTGCAAGCCTGCAACAGACTCTAGAGTTCCAAAATAGTTATGCTAGAGAGATTCTGTCAGTGTAATTGTTGTCTAGGTGGGAAGATGGATACTGGTGCATCCTGCTCCACCATCTTCCCCAGAATACTTCCAGGGCTATTTGTTGAGGCCAGTCTTTGAGGTTTGTTCAGATCTCAAGAGGGCTCTTTGCCTTCTTTGCCTCTCTTTCCCTACCTCTCTCTAGTGAACCAGCTAGTCTATATGGCTTTGCTCATTGCTCTTAATTAAAAGGAGCTATTGTTTTCTAGAGCACTCTTAGGCTTGAACTATTCCACATGTGTTTTAAATAAAGTCAGTTCCTTTGACCAGACCTTTGTATTTCTCTTTTTGTATGGACTGCCTCTCCCCCTGGGCAAAATCTCTGAGCCACTGCTCTGAGCTCAGGGTAGATGGTGTGGTAGCCTCTAGCCTCTGACCTGTAAGTAAGCAAATGGGTGAGGTTGATCTAGGCTCTAGTATTCATCGTTTTCCATGCCTGAGATAGGCCTTCTCGCTTATGGATTAGTGCTGGGTGGAAGAAAAGAGCTCACCAGGGATTTACCCTCTTCAACTTGGGATTGGAGGAGATGAGACATAGTAGTAGCCTGTCTCTCCAAGTGAAACATGATAACTGTTGACTGGGAATAGAGAAGAGAGAGTATCCTTTCTTCTTGAGCATACCTATTTGGAGTAGAGCTTTCTTGAGCTGAAATGGGGTAGAGAGGGGGAGTTGGAAGTGGGTGGGTAGAGGCTCATGCCAGATGCTTGATGTCCTTATTGAGTTTAACTGACTTCCTTGAATAAATGTTTCTTTATTTGTTCTATGCCCTTACCCTTAGGACAATTTTCAGAGACTTTAAATGGTTGGGTTTTTGGGGGAGGTTTTTTTTGCTTTTTTTGGAGAAAGAGTCTTGCTTGCCCAGTTGGAGTGCATGGAGTGGCGTCATCATAGCTCACTGCAACCTCACACTCCTGGGCTCAAGTGATCCTCTCACCTCAGCCTCCTGAGTAGCTGGGACTGCAGGTGTGTGACACCATGCCTGCTAATTTTTCTTTTCTGGGTTGTTTTTTTTTTTTTTTTTTGTAGAAACAGGATTTTGCTCTTGTTTAGGCTGGTCTCAAACTCCTGAGCTCAAGCAATCCTCCTTCCTTGGCCTCCCAGAATGTTAGGATTACAGGCAGGAGCCACTGTGCCTAGCCGGTTGTTTTTTAAACATAGTTCTCACCAGCTTTGCTTGTTTTGCTGGAGAATAGGTCCATGCAGACCTCCTCATGCTACCAACCTGGAAGTGGAGCTCTTGTCTAGTTCTCCTTTGTATATGCTGCTAATGAGGTGGTCTCTTCAGGATATTTTGATGGATATCATTACTTTGTTTAGATGCTTTCAGAATTCCTGGGCCAGAAACAACTAGTTGAGATTTAATATCCACTTTCCTCTTCCTTCTCAAGGGGAAATGTTATTTAGAATCTCAGTGTTATTTGGGGTAGCAAGGCACCCAGCTCAGATACTGCAGCAGCGAGGTGTGGTTGTATGAGTTAGTTCTGGTCAGTCAGTTAGAAGTGGAAGTGTTATTTTGCTGGCAGCTGGGTAAAGGGAGCTGATGAGGCAGGATTGTGAACTTTTGCCTTTCTCATTGCCTAGAATGTGGCCGTGATGGCTGGTGGGCTAGCAGTCATCTTGGACCATGTGGCAACATTGAGGATGGAAGTCACTCACTGAGGATGGCAGGGCAGAAACCTAGAAAACCTTTTTGCATTGATGACTAGGTCGTTTGGGACTGCCTAAAGCTGCCATATCAGTCTTGAATTGCCTTCTTATAAAAAAATATAAATCCTTAGGTGTTTAAGCCACTATTTTTTCTCAAATGTCACCTCCCCAAGGAAGTCTTGCCTCATTCCTTGACAGCTAGAAACGATTTCTTTTTCTTTTGAATTTCAGGACACTTGCCTCTAATTCCCCATGGTACTGATTCATAACACAACATTCTCTCTTCTATTAATGCTATTTGGGTTTGTGCTGTAAGGGAAGCAGATGGCTAGCCTAATAAAATCTAGCCCAGATCCTCCAAGGCTGGCTATGGGGGAGGAATTACCAAGTAGAGATTGCTGGCTGCATCTCAAAGCCCTGACTCCTACTTTAAGATTTAGTTTCTTTCTGAGACTCTCACTAAATGCTCCTACTGTCAACAGGCTGGCCTCAGGGACCTCGGCTTTAGTTTTGAGGATTTAGCCAAGTATTAGAACATACAGCTCTTCCCTTAATTCTATTTGGCACAGCTGAGAACAAGGGTTATTGAACACTCAGGGTAGCAAAGGGGAAATAAACAAAGAGAGTAAAATAACATCTGGTAATCTCTCTTACTAGTCATCTTTAGCATGGGGTCCCTGCTGCATTCTTTGCTGCCTCTGGGTAGCAGATACGTTCAGTTCCTTGTCATCCTTAGGTTCAGTGGCAAAACTGTCCAGATGCAGCCATTGCAATATTTTAAAGCCTTTGAATTACAAAAGTAGTGGATATCTGTATCTGGCATGCCCACGCTGAAATCTGGATCCTCATATTTTCAAGCTCTTGATAATTAAGAAGATAAAAAACCAACAAACAAACATCTCCCATCATTTAAAATTTGCTGGTAGAGGTTTTCTTTTGGTCCTGGAATTACATTCAAGAGAGAATTTTAGTTATGCAAATGTAAAGCAAACCTCTCCTAAATGAAGGTGTTTGAGACTACTTCCAAGAAGTGAAACTTTCTTAGAATTTAAGATAGTAATGTTTTTGCTGGCTGCTGGATTTTATCTTCACAGACTTTGGTATTTGGAGAAAATGTCCTTCACTGAGGGAAGATGGAAGAGGTAGCACAGCACTTGGGCCTTGGACTTGCACGAAGCCCTATATTAGCCACAGGGATGGAGGTTAGGGAATAATGGAACTGTTTTCATGGAAGAATTTGTGACGCTCAGGGTTTAAGGCACAATTTCATGGTGGGTGACAAAATGTGACTGAGAATTAATAATAAAGCAAATACTTTTATAGTGCTTATTTTTTCCAGGCACTACTTTAACAATTTGGGTGTATGATCTCATTAATCCTCATAGAAACTTTGAGATGGTACAATTATTATCTCCATTTTATAGATGAGGAAATTGAGGCACAGAGAGGTGAGGTGATGTGCTCAGTCACTCAGCTATGAAGATGTGGAGCCAGGATTCAAAACCCAGCTGCCAGCTCCAGACACTGGGCCTTTAGGTCTTCCCATTGTCCACGTAAAGGAAGTGTCCATTTCTCTCCACCTCTAGGGGAAACCCCTAGTGTCTTGGTTTATTGGAGCTGCTATAACAAACTATCATAGACTGCATAGCTTATAAACAACAGAAACTGTTCTAGAGGTTGGAAGGTCTGAGATCAAGGCGCCAGAAGATTCTGTATCTGGTGAGGGCTTGTGTCTTCAAACACGGTGCCCTCTCTCTGTGTTCTCACATGGTGGAAGGGACAAGCAAGCTTTGGGGGGCTTAATTTATAAGCATACTAATCCTGTTCATGAGGGTTCCACTTCCATGACCTAATCACCTCCTAAAGTTCCCACTCTTAGTACCGTTTTTCCCCGAAAATAAGACCCACCCATAAAATAAGCCCTAGCAGGATTTCTAAGCATTTGAGCAATATAAGCCCTACCCTGAAAATAAGACATAGTGATGGGCGTGGCTATGCAGTGTATCTGCACAACCCATACATTTCATCATGGAGCGGTAAAGAAGACAAGCTGCCCTTTTCATCTGCCCCATCGTGACAGCTACTATCTCAGAGGTGACCGGAAAGGTGTGGGCAGCCCCACCAACAAGGTCGGCTCCCCCTGTCAGGTCCCGGCCATCCTGTGCATGCTGCAAGCTGAGGCTTTGAGGGGAAAATAACACATCCCCTGAAAATAAGCCCTAGGGTGTCTTCTTGAGGAAAAAAGAAATACAAGACCCTGTTCTTATTTTGGGGGAAACACGATACCATCTCTTAGGGGATTAGGTTTCAAATATGAATTTTGGGGAGACACGAACATTCAGACCTCAGTACTAAGGACTGACAGCTCTTGTCAATGAGGCATTCCGACTCCCTTATGAAGCTCAATATTCCTGATGAACAGAAAGGCGAATGATTTTCATCTATTATTTTTCACCTGGTCATCTTGTTGAACTCTCGCATTAGTTCTATTAGCTTTTTAGCTAACTCTCAGTGATTTAAGGTGGTGGTAGAGGTAACCATCTTTCCTGCAATTATGTATAATTTTACTTCCACTTTTTCTGTAGCTATGCCTCCCATTTCTGTGTTGCCTGACCATATCAGCTATAATTTATGGAATACTAAAAATAGAATTGAGTTTTCTAATGGGTATCGGAAGGATAAATGTGAGCTCAGAGGATACCGGGGCAGAGTGGGCAGTAAAGAAGGGAATGCAGTAATTTAGATGTGATGCCATAATGGCCAAGTCTAGGATGATTGTAAAGGACATAAAAAGGAAGGGGTACATGGGAAAGATGTTGTTTGTTTTTTTTTTTTTTGAGACAGAGTCTCGCTTTGTTGCCCAGGCTAGAGTGAGTGCCGTGGCGTCAGCCTAGCTCACAGCAACCTCAAACTCCTGGGCTCGAGTGATCCTCCTGCCTCAGCCTCCCGAGTAGCTGGGACTACAGGCATGCGCCACCATGCCCAGCTAATTTTTTATATATATATCAGTTGGCCAATTAATTTCTTTCTATTTATAGTAGAGACGGGGTCTCGCTCTTGCTCAGGCTGGTTTTGAACTCCTGACCTTGAGCAATCCGCCCGCCTCGGCCTCCCAAGAGCTAGGATTACAGGCGTGAGCCACAGCGCCCGGCCTGAAAGATGTTTTTTTTTTTTTTTTTTTATTTTTTATTTTTTTTTTTTTTTTGAGACAGAGTCTCGCTTTGTTGCCCAGGCTAGAGTGAGTGCCGTGGCGTCAGCCTAGCTCACAGCAACCTCAAACTCCTGGGCTCGAGTGATCCTTCTGCCTCAGCCTCCCGGGTAGCTGGGACTACAGGCATGCGCCACCATGCCCGGCTAACTTTTTTGTATATATATCAGTTGGCCAATTAATTTCTTTCTATTTATAGTAGAGACGGGGTCTCGCTCTTGCTCAGGCTGGTTTTGAACTCCCGACCTTGAGCAATCCGCCCGCCTCGGCCTCCCAAGAGCTAGGATTACAGGCGTGAGCCACAGCGCCCGGCCTGAAAGATGTTTTTGATAAAGAATTTACTGGACTTGTGATATGGTTGAGCAATAAAATGCATAGATCCTACCTGAAACCTAGTGTTCTACCTGATGGTGACAATTTGTAACAGATGTTAGTATGCACCGAGAACATATGGCTGGTCACCTAGCAGGAGGTAAGAAGAAGTAAATGAATCACAAGTCTTGGTTTATGACAGCATCAGCATATATATTTATATAATTTTAAAAACCAAATCTCCATGGTTCAGTCTTTGATCCTTGAGCTATGCAGCTCCATTCCTGTCTGCCTGCTCCAGACCTACCATCTTCTCTTTTTCCCTGAAAACCACCAGAATCTTCCTCCACCCCCCATGCCAGGGCCTTCATGCATTCTGTCACCTGTTTTTCCACACACCTTAGTTTAATAGCCCTTGCTCAGGGAGTCCTGGATGTCACCAGCCCTCAGACCAGTACCACCACGCTGTCTCTTAGCATCCTGCACTTTTCTGTCCAAAGGACTCACCACAGTTGCAGTTTGGTAGGTGTTTGTGTGATTGTGCGATATCTGTTTCCCTCACTGGATCATAAACTCCACAAGGGCAGGTATGAAGGCTTTACTTGTTCCTGCTGTATCTCCAGTGCCTGTCACAGAGCCCGGCATATAATACACAACCCAGAAAAGCTTGTTGAACGCATCTGTGATTATTAAAAACGTATCTTACATAATTAGCACGTGGGTAGTGCTTTTCTAGTTTATAGAGTGATATTTTATATCTATTGTGCCCCAGCTGGTCTTCATAACAACCCTCTGAGAAATACAGACATGGGACATTAATTGGGATCTCACAGACATGCAGTATTTTCCCCTGTATCACCTCACCTAGTGCTTTCTTAGACCCTCACAATTTACACCCCAGTAGCACTGGGCTCTGGATATGACATGCTCTTCACACACATGGGTCCTTCTCCCTGCAGAGCATGCCCTGCCCATCATGGATGCCATTGTGCGCCACCCACAGCCCTTTCCCAGCTGGAACTGTTGGCGGTTAACAGCACCTGGCTGCTCCCTGTCTAGAGAATTGTTGTCCCCTTCCATAGAACAGAGAATGGAATCTCCTCACCTGGAAGGGGCCACATAGTCAATGACTGACTGACACAGGGATCTAGAAATCCACCCCCTTGGCCTCAAGGAATGTGTTACCTCCAAAATCCATTTGTGGAAACTTAATCCTCCTTGTATTGAGGAGAGGGGAAGGGAAGAATGCTTCACAAAAGGGCTCAAGTTTGAAGGGAGCTCGCCTTTGCTCTTCTACCACATGAAGATGCAGCATTTATTCCCTTTTCTTTGCCCTTCCATCCCTCCCGCCATAGGAGGACACAGCAAGAAGGCCCTCACCAGACACAAAATCTGCCAGAGCCTTGATCTTGGACTGCCCAACCTTTATTTTTTTATTTTTTTATTTTTTTTGAGACAGAGTCTCACTTTGTCGCCCAGGCTAGAGTGAGTGCCGTGGCGTCAGCCTAGCTCACAGCAACCTCAAACTCCTGGCTTAAGCAATCCTCCTGCCTCAGCCTCCCAAGTAGCTGGGACTACAGGCATTCGCCACCATGCCCAGCTAATTTTTTGTATATATATTAGTTGGCCAATTAATTTCTATTTATAGTAGAGACGGGGTTTTGCTCTTGCTCAGGCTGGTTTCGAACTCCTGACCTCGAGCAATCCGCCCGCCTCGGCCTCCCAGAGAGCTAGGATTACAGGCGTGTGCCACCGCGCCCGGCCTGCCCAACCTTTAGAACTCTAAGAAATAAATTTCTGTTCTTTACACATTCCCCAGTCTGTGGTATTCTGTTATAGCAACACAAACGGATTAAGACAGTGGTGCAATTTGTGCCCAGAGTTTCCTCCCAGAGCTGGTGCCCTCGCTGAGCTCCTCCCCTGCCTGTCCATCATGGCCACTTCCCCAACGCCCCAGGAGACACCCCACAGGAATCCCCGTCTCAGGCTCTGCTGCTGGGGAACCCAACCTACAACACTCCCTGTCCACCTCACACACCTCTATCCTCCCCACAAATCGTTTCCATCAGAGGGACGCCTTCCTCTTTCTGGAGAGGGTAAGACAGGTGAGTACATGCAGTATGGTCCTTGGAGAGGAAGGACCAGGGGGCCTGGCGGGTCCCTGCATTCTGCCAGGTATGGAGGGAGCTCTATAAAGTGGGTACTTATGGAAGCCACTCTGCCAGTATCCAGGGCTGTGGAAACCAGCAAATGACCTTCCCCAAGCCACTGAGGTACTCATCTTCACTCCTTGGTGAGCTGGCCCTCCTGATGGAAGAGAGGCAATACTCACTCTTAAGCCTCCCTTCCCAACTTCTTTTTTTTTCTTTGTCAGAGTCTCACTCTGTTGCCCAGGCTACAGTGCTGTGGCATCAGCCTAGCTCACAGCAACATCAAACTCCTGGGCTCAAGTAATCCTTCTGCCTCAGCCTCCCGAGTAGCTGGGACTACAGGCATGTGCCACCAAGCCCGGTTAATTTTTTTCTATATATTTTTAATTGGCCAATTAATTTCTTTTTATTTTTAGTAGAGACGGGGGTCTCACTCTTGCTCAGGCTGGTTTCAAACTCCTGACTTTGAGCAATCCTCCTGCCTCAGCCTCCCAGAGTGCTAGGATTATAGGCATGAGCCACCGCACCCGGCCCCTTCCCAACTTCTGATTCCTGAAAAGAAAGCAGAGGAGCCCACCTTTGGGTCATACCCGAGCTTACCACAACAGGACCCCACCATCTCAAGTCCCACTGCTACTGGACCCTTGAAGTCCAGTCTTCCAGAGAGGACCAGGGAGAAACTGGAACCTTCTTCCACCAGCCTAAGGCCCACCTCCCTCTTCCAGCATGCTGATGGTGCACATGTGCGCTCCCTAGGTGAGACCATACCTCTCTTCTGAAAGGACATAGCTTTACCGTGTGACCACCACAGGTCTACTCTTCTGAATATATGTAGAAAAGCCCCAAACTCATCTCAGAGATGTGCATGCACAATTTTTCCCTATCTTTGTTCCTTCACTAGATGATAAACTCCAGGAAGGCAGGGACCATGTGTTACTTATCTTAGTAGCTTCTCTGGTAGCAAGAATATAAATTGTTTTTTTTTTCTTTTTAGTTGGAAGAGTCTTTAGAGAAATATGGTACAATTTCCTAGAACAGAGTCTGTGATCAATCTTATTAAATGAGTGAATGAACTTTTTTTAAAATAAGATCTTGCAATAACTTTAACCAAAATATATTTTTGCAGATGGTGCCATCTCATTGTGTCCTCACATGGCAGTGAGTGGGGGAGGGAGGATATTTATGTCTTCCTCTTCTTATAAGGCCACAGTCCTATTGGATTGGGGCCCCACCCTGATGAACTCATTTAACCTTAATTGCCTCCTAAAGACCTTATCTCCAGATATAGTGACTTGTGGGTTAGGGTTTTCACATAGGAATTCTTCGGGGGGGAGGACACAACATAGTCCATAGCAACAGCCTTTGCCCTGAGACTCTGTGGCTGGATTTGGCCAATGTCAGCAAACATAAGGAAGCAGGGGTGTGAAGGGCACATACACATGGCCACTTAGTCTCTTGCACAGTTGGGCTTGCTCCCTCTTGCACCTCTGTCTAGCCATGAGAACACGCCTGGGCTAGCCTCATGGAGTGATGTGAGGCACATGGAGAAGAGCCAAGACCATCTTAGAGCCAGCAGATGACCAGCTGAGCCCCTGAATGTGAGCGAGCCCAGCCAAGGGCAGCTGAGCCTGGCCTGGTCCGGCAGATGGGTGAGAAATAAGAAACGCTTGTTGTTTTAGGTCGCCAAATTTTGCAGTGATTTGTTACATGACAGTTTCAGTAGCTAACTAATATCCTCTCTCCGTTCTTTTTCTTCTTTCTTTCTTTTTAGGGTTTTTTTTTTTTGTTTTTTTTAAATGTATATGTGTGTCTTTCCCCATACATTTCTTCTGTTAGAGTTTAAGGATGGAAACATATCTCCAAATTTCTTTTAATTCTCCATCACCTGAATTAGAATGTTACCCACAACCCTCTCTAGCCTTTTACCCTTTTTACTGTTCTTTACATCACTTACTGCTGCTTGGCACATTATGTCATGTACTTAATTGTTTATTGCCTGCCTCCTCCAGTAGAACATAAACCCCTCAAGGGCTTGGACCATGTCTGTCATATCACTGTTGCATCCCCAGCATCTAGAACAGTGCCTGGTACTTAGTAGGCACTTTATAGATATCTGTGGAATGAAGAAATAAATAAGCGAATTTTTCAAAACACTAAAATAATGATCTCTATCTGATATATGTATATGTATGTTCTTACATGTATATATTACATATAAACTGAGTGTTTATGGAATGGATTAAATAGAGTAAAATAGAACCTAGCATTTAAGTTTTGGGGCTCATGCCAGCATTTTGCTGAGGTGGCCAGATGAATGCCAGTAAAGTGGACAAAGAAACAGCACAAACTGTTCATTTTTATTAATCAGAATTAAGAGGCTGAATGTTGTCAATACGTGTATTGTAGGAGAAAGAAATTCTTCAAACGGGGCTGGGGAATCATTTGCCAAGAGGGCTGAAGCTGTGGCCCTGCCCACGACTATGTGCTTGTACTAGCAGAGTCTGGAAGCTTCAGTAGTCAGGGCAGGGTTGGGTTTTTTAGGAACTATACCAAATTCATCTGTTTTCTGGGTGAGTTTAGACAGTATCTTATCCAGTTAATTCTTTGGTAATTCAATTGCTCCCTCTCCTCTGAAAGGGAGTAGGTCATCTAAGGAAAAAATAGTCTCACGCAGAGTCCTAAGCTAGCCACAGTGCAGCTGGACAACTGGGTCAGTTGGCTTCCAACGCACAGGCTGCTGATGGCAGGCTGACCTGTGGCCGTGTCAGGGCTCCATGAGATCTGGATGTTACTGACTGTCAATAGGTAATGTGTGTGAGTGTGGGTAGGGGGGAGTTGGCAGGGAGGAGCAGAAAGTAGGGGCATTTGACTCTAGTAGAATTGAATCTGCAATGAGTGATATTATGGAGAACATACAGTATTGAATGTGGCTGCATCAGCATCTGTTGAGAAAGAATTCCCCAGGGGAAAGGATGAGGTCTCTCTCTTGCCTCCATTTCTCTCCAAGTTTTTTTATTTTTTGTTTTTTGAGACAGGGTCTCCCTCTGTTGCCCGGGCTAGAGTGCTGTGGTGTCAGCCTAGCTCACAGCAACCTCAAACTCCTGGGCTCAAGCGATCCTTCTGTCTCAGTCTCCCGAGTAGCTGGGACTACAGGCATGCACCACCATGCCCGGCTTATTTTTTCTATATATTTTTAGTTGGCCAATTAATTTGTTTCTATTTATAGTAGAGACTGGGTCTTGCTCTTGCTCAGGCTCGTTTCAAACTCCTGACCTTGAGTGATCCTCCTGCCTCGGCCTCCCAGAATGTTAGGATTACAGGCGTTAGCCACTGCACCTGGCCCTCTCCAAGTTTCATGGATAGCACCACCATGGTTGTGTTTCCAGTGCTTCTCCTTTCTTGGGAACTGCCCACCCATCCTTCCTGTCTTAGTTCATTTGTGTTGCTATAAAGGAATACCTGAGGCTGGGTAATTTATAAATAAAGAGGTGTTTTGGCTCATAGTTCTATAGGCTGTACAAGAAGCATGGGGCCAACATCTGCTCTTGATGAGGGCCTCAAGTGGCTTCCACTCACGGTGGAAGGTGAAGGGAAGCTGGCTTGTGCAGAGACCACATGGCAAGAGAGAAAGGGAGGGTTGGGGGAGGATGTGCAAGGTTCCTTTCCCCAACCAGCAGGAACTAGTACAGTGAGAACTGGCTCAGTCTGTCCTCCCAGGGAGGGCATTGATCTATTCATGAATTATCTACCCCCATGGCCCAAACACCTCCCTGCAATCCCTACCTCCAACACTGGACAAAAAATTTCAACATGAGATTTGGAGGGGTCAAAAATCCAAACCATGGCACTCATCCATCCCAATTCAGTTGGTTAAGGGATTACTTATGACAACCATGATTGCTGAACATGATGTTGTCCTTGGTCAGAGTTGATTTGTCACTTGAGCTGAGCCCATCAGAGTCCTTCCCCAGAAACTAGAACTGAGAGAAAGGGAGAGTGAGACAGCTTTCATAATGCTCCAAGTGGTTGAACATACAAACTCTTTCCAGCTGGCAGAGCTGAATATTCTGCAATATGACCTGGAGAAAGCAAGGAACCAAATATGCAGAGAGAGAAAAAGAAGAAAGCATGTGTCCAGAAAAGAGCAAAAACAAGACAATGAAAGAAACTTTAAAATGTTCAGATCTGATCACAGGTTACTTCTGAACTTACAGCCTGGCATTATTTCTTTAAGAATTATAATTAAATCCATCTCTGCTGTTTGCTTTAGCCAGCCTAAGTAGACGGCTGTTGCTTGCAACCCAAAGAATCCTGACGTACACATCCTGGGTCATGTCTTGCTTTCATTCATGGTACAACCAGTTCCATGCTCCATGGGAGGTGCTGTCTGGCTCACAAGCCAATAGATGGCAAATATCAAGGATCACAGGAAGCCAAAAGACTGGCGCTATTCATCAAGTCCCTTCAGCAAGAAGGGATGTCTGTATGGCTCTACTGAACAGTGACGTCGGAGGGGGAGGGTCAAAGACCCCATGGAAAGAGTGACGAGTCTCTCCAGTTCTATCCCTGGATTTCTAATACCTTAATATAGTGTTTCTAACTGTGCTTATAATTCTTTTACCTGAGCACCCCTCTATTTACAAACTTCCAGTGGTTTCCCACTGCCAGCTAATGGCAACCCAGACACTATGACCTGCTGTTCAAGGTTCTCAATGGTTTGGCATAATTTTTCAATTTTAGTCCCTAAATGTCTCCATACAACTTTGTATTTCTTTTCCCCTGAGAGTACAAGAGCTTGTATACCTGATACCTCTGCCATTTGGGGCAGGGAGTCTGTACCTGTACATTTTTCAGGATTTTGATTTATGTTGCCCTCTCAGAGAAATTTTACAAATCTACCCTACTACCAGTAGGATAAGGGAAGGCTGCCTTTCTGGTATACTTTACAACACTGAACATTATTCCTTGTACTCTTTGCCAAAGTAATAGGCATTCTTTTGGTTACTAATGAGGCTTCATAGTTTTTTATCAGGATAATTTATAATTCTTTTATTTATTGGGTTTTAATGCTCTTGACTAGTTTTTCTACTGTGCATTTACAAATATCATAGTGATTTGAAAGAATTCTTTATTGTCATAGGTGTTGCAAAAACCTTCCTTAGCTGATTGTTGTATTTTATTATTGTGCATAGTTTTTGATGTGTATAGGACTTTATGTTTTTATGAGGTATAATATATTGCTTTTGTCCTTTGATGGTTGCTGTCTTGGGTTTTTCCTTAGAATGACTGTTATTTCTCTTTTAATCTCTCTATAGCTAATGTCTCCCAGCTAGATCGATGCTTTTGGAGGGAAGAGCTTATTTTGCTTCCAGAGCTGTATTCCTTGACTCTACTCTCTTCCCTATTTCAGTGTGAGTGACCGGTAAGTTACAATGAGCCCTTTACTGGTGGTTGTGGCAGGCAGCTTTCTCAGATGCCCGCAGTGACGCCTGCCTCCTGTTGTTCACACCCTGTGTCACTCCTCCCTTTGAATGTGTGCTGGATCAGTGACTCATCAATGAATGTGGCAAAAGTGATGGATGAGATTAAGCTATGAAAGACTGTAGTTTCTATCTTGTCCTCTCTCTTGCACTTGTCCTGATGATGCCTACTGCTGCATGGGGCTCATGTGACAAGGAATTGAGGGCAGCCTCTGGCCAGTGACCAGCCAGGAACTGAATCCTGCCAATAACCATGTGAGTGAGCCTGGAAGTGGACCTTTCCCAGCTGAACCTTGAGATGACTGTGTGAGAGACAACCTGAGCCACAGGATCCAGCTACCTGTGCCCAGGTTCCTGACCTGCTAGGAAATAACAAAATGCTGTCGTAAACTGCTAAGTGTTGGAGTCATTTGTTACACAGCCATAGCTAACTAATACATGTGTTGAAAAAAAGGCCTCTATTCTTTGGGTACTTTTCTTTGACTTCTGTTGAAGGAAACCTCACTTCATTTACTGCTTTGAAAAGCAAAGGAGAATCTCTACAAGGAACCCCGTCACCTTTGGAACTTATTTACGGGGAACTTATGTGCAGAGGCTGCTGCTCTATGTCTCCATTGTGGGTAACAGCAACAGGAAGAATGTCCTCATTCTTCCCTCCCACAGTGTCTGCTGTGGAGCCCCTGTGCTTTTGCTGAGCACAGAGATGGGTTTGGGGCTGCACACCTGGGATGGAGCTGGGGTACATGGACCAGCTCTGCACCAGGGAGGAAGAGTCAAGGGCAAGTCAAGGCCCAGGGAAGAGGAGCCATGCGGGGTGTTGGGAGAGAAAGGGACCTACTATGGTCGCATGACGGAGATAGGACTTTGGAGGCATGAAGTCTATATAGCAGTTTTTAAGTAGTTTGCTCTGGGGTGTGCAATAGATATCCCTCATCTGTGCTTCCTGCTGCATTTTTAGTAAAGTTTACATTACTTCTTCATGCTTTCCTGTGCGTGGATTTTTAGAGGAGCTACCAATGTTGAATTTTGCATCCAAATGTGGCCTGAATGAATTAGACACAGTTTCTGGAAGATAAGGGAATAGCTGACAGGCAGACCACACTGGGTCAGCTCTTGGGAGGGAAAGGGGGCTACATTGCCCCCAGCCTCCTGCGCCTCAGCTCTTCACCGGGCCTTCCCTGAGATTGTCAATGCTCGTTCACAGATGCCCACTCTACCACCAGGACACAGAGCTTGACTTTCTTCCTTTCCTGTCCCTCCTTAGATTCAATGGCTCTCTGTCTTATTCTTCCAGAGCCCTGAATTTTTTTTTTTTCAGCAAGAATTAATACCAAAGGTTTAATCTCAGTCAATGTGTCAGCTCTCCTGGAAGAGAAGGGGCTTTCTCCTTCCAATCTGCTAATGTCTTGCTAAAAGGACGTGGTCGTCTTTACTTCTTTCCCACTGAGCTCAGACATATCTGGACATATTGAACGGATGGGATACATTTTAAAAGACATCCAGATTTTCTGTTCCATGGCAACAGATTATTTTTGCAGGTTTTAAAGGGATCTTTCAACATCTTTGAAAACATTTTTATCTACTCATTTGGATTTTAATCTCCACTAGGGTCAGAGATAGTGTCTACTTATAGGAACGAAGCTGGGCCCAGGCAATCAGAAATGATTAGACGCACACGGTCACCTGCAGACCCCGGGGTTGGAGTTAAATGGCTGTCCCAGGGACTGCCGAAGGACGGGGAGCTGATGTGAAAATTGAAGCAATTACCCAGATCGCTCAGGCAGAAGAATGTCCGAGGCTTTTTTTTCCTTGAACAATCCAGATAATTGCTTCAATTTACACATCTTACTGGAAGTAGAGGCGGAAACTGTTCTCCGGGAGTGGGCTGAATAGAGGGAAGCAGAGTGCTGGGAAAATGATTCTGATAACTCAGGGGAAAAAGGGGTGGAAAACATTCACATGCTTTAGGCCTTGATTTTGCAGGTTCGAGCAAGTCAAAGGGACAATGTTCACTGTCGCTTGAGTCATATAGATAATTCTCCATTTTCTGTTTCATCTCAGCAGTAAAGCTTCAGGGCTTCACGGCCGGTGGAGGTGACTGAAGGGTTTGTGGCTGGGGAACTTCAAGACTGTTTGAGGCCCTTACCCTGTGCTAGCCGGGGAGCTCCTCAGTTCATTCACCACTCTCGAAGGCCCCCAGACCCTTGGGGTGAGGAGGCCTTGCTGGGTCAGGAGGGAGAGCAGTGGGCAGGTGCTCCCCTGGCAGATCACACCACACCTGTTCATTTCACCAGGAGCAAACAGCAAGGCAGCAGGACTTGGTCATTCCCTGAAGCAAATGGCTCCTTTACTATTATATTAACAGGACTCTCAAGGATTCATTTCTGCAGCTGAAAATCTACATTTGTCCAAAGAATGAAATGATAAAGGAATGAATGCATGAAAGACATTTATTAAGTTGCTACTTTGTTCCTGGCATTACACCAGGCCTTGGAATAATGATGTAACTTTATATTAATATAGGCCTTTCTTTTTCTCACATTTTCTTAGGGACAGGGGTGATTCCCCCAATCTCTTTGTAGCCTCTTCCAGACCTTATTTCCAAAGTATTTTCTCAAATATTTCTCTCTTAATTCTCACTTATCCAGAATAGATACTTTTAGTACCATTCCAATGAATGGTGTACAAAAATAAATATTCAGAAAAGTTGAATGCATTTTCCAAAGTTACAAAATTTGTTAGTAGCAGACTGACCTGGAGTGAAAAATGAAGGATCCTGAACCCAAGACTCTATCTACAATCAACATCATTTCTTTCAGGTTCTTGTATTTATTCATCTGTCTTTGCCATTACCAGCAGACATGGATCAATCACTCAGAAAGCATTTTATTAAGCATGCAAATAATACATGATCTCCACAACATAGATAAAGGAGCAAGACGGACACACAAGGCATTTAAAATGAAGAAAAATACTGTGAAGTGGAAAGAACTAAGGAACAGTGTCAGACGACAACATGGCAGTTATTGCAAGCCAGCCAGCCATTGGTGACAAATCACGGGGACCAATGATGTGAGAAGGAAGACAGCCCTGTGGACTCTCTGAGAGCAGTTCAGAAAGGTTTTTCTAAATTCTAGGTTTTGATTGTGGTTAGTACACACAGCATAAAATTTACCATTTAGCCTTGTTAAGGTGTACAATTCAGTGTTACTAAGTACACCACAACGTCGTGCAACCATCACCACTGTCTAATTCCAGAACTTTTGCATCACTCTAATGGAAACCCCATACTCGGAAGATTTCATAGAAAGTGTCATAGAATCTTGAGGGACAGACAGCTAGGATTTAGAGTGGCAGACAGCCGAGAGGAAGTCCACGGGGACACCTGGAGTCAGAGCTGACGGCAGGCGTGTACAACTCCTGAGTGACGAATGGAGGGCGAGGGCTCGTGAGGGACAGCACTGAGCATTTAGGTTGGGGCATGGATGTGGATCTTCTCCCTATAACAGCAGATCCGCCCCTCCCTTCCCCTTTCAGGGTAACCTTCCTCTAACATGTTTGGGAAAGAGGTACTGGTCTCACTTCCTCCTCTGAGGGAAGACCACCTCTCCTCTGTGGCTGCATTCCTAAACCCTCTCTCCTCTCTGCTGTGGAGTGTCCACTCTGTCTGATCTTATCACTGCTGGTCCTCCGCGACACGATGCTGCTGTGTTGCTGCTGCTGCCACTAAGCAGAACTCAGCCGAGAGCTGGTGGGACCAGGCACCCCTTCCAGTCCCCGCCCTGGGCTGTAAGTCCTCCACACACCATGACAAAAGACTGAGGGTGCAGAGACTTCCCTGGAGGAAATTTTACCATGGTGGGAAAGCCCTTAAAACTAGATTTCAATTTTGACTTTTCCCAGAGTCCAAGGGGCCAGGACCACCCACAGGACACAATAATCCTCACTAGCACATTTTCTACATCTTATTTATTGACCAAGTTGAACTGGCAGGAGCATCTAGGTCAGTGCTGTTCAATCAAAATATCATGGGAGCCACAGAAGTAATTTTAAATTTTTAAAAAGCCAATTAAAAAAGGAAAAAGAAGCATAGGTGACATTTTATTTAATTATCTAATATATTTCATTTAACTCAATA
The DNA here is from genome assembly GCF_040939455.1 of Microcebus murinus. NCBI lineage: Eukaryota > Metazoa > Chordata > Mammalia > Primates > Cheirogaleidae > Microcebus > Microcebus murinus. The sequence continues at coordinate 30,739,885 of NC_134111.1, forward strand.
TATCCAGAGTGTTTTCATTTCAAGAAACCAATAAAAAATTATTAATGAGATATTTTACATTCTTTTTCACACTAATTCTTCAAAGTCCTGTTTGTCTTTTACACTCACAGTATATCTGGTTTTGGACATGAAATTTTTATCAGAAATACTTGATCTGTGTTTAAATTTTATAACATTTACAGTTGAAAATGTAGATTTACCAAGTTGCTCCAAGTACACTTAAAAGTTTCCAATAACCAAATCAGGTATCAGCTTCTAAATTTAAATTTTTTTTTTTTTTTTTTTTGAGACAGAGTCTCGCTTTCTTGCCTAGGCTAGAGTGAGTGCCGTGGCATCAGCCTAGCTCACAGCAACCTCAAACTCCTGGGCTCAAGCGATCCTCCTGCCTCAGCCTCCCGAGTAGCTGGGACTACAGGCACGAGCCACCATGCCCGGCTGATTTTTTTTTATATTATATATATTAGTTGGCCAATTAATTTCTTTCTATTTTTATGGTAGAGACGGGGTCTCGCTCAGGCTGGTTTTGAACTCCTGACCTTGAGCAATCCGCCCGCCTCGGCCTCCCAGGGTGCTAGGATTACAAGCGTGACTAAATTTAAATTTTAATTAATAAAATAAAAAAAATTCGGATCCCTTCCAGAATATGTGGGGAAAAGGGCTATTGTTTTGTGAGATTTATCTAATAGTCTCCTAAGAAAATATTACTATAGCCCTTTTGAGGAATAAATTAAGTTCCCCTCTGACACAAGTTGTTTCCATTGGTGATATATCGAAAAGGAAACTTCTGGAATTGTATACGGATATCTTTATCTCTAGGGGACAATCAAAAAGTCTGATGCCCCTAATTCTTTATGGAAATGTTTAAAATTATTTTAATTTTATTATAAGAATTACTAGAATAGTTGTCCTACCCTAAGATTTCAAAAGTGCATTTAAAATCATAAATGTTCCTGCCTCTAAATATATTGTTATTTTGGTGAAGAAAAAAATAGTACATGCTACATAAAGAATAGTATAGATACTAAGAAAAAAATTCAGTTCCTCAGTCACACTGGCCCCATCTCAAGAGCTCAGTAGCTACCTGTGGCTAGCAGCTTTTGTCTTGGAGAGCACAGAACTAGCAAGTCTAAGACTAGCAGCACCAAATGCTAATTGCCACAATTATTTGATTTGCTATGTGTCCAAAGATGGTTCTAGGTTAGCCCAGTGATAAAAATCCTTAGTGAGACCATCAAGTTGTTTTCATGATTGGAACCTAAATTGTCTTTTGACATAATCTCTCCTTAATTCCACTTTGGTCCTTAGAGAACAGGCAAGTTTATTCTGACAAACAAGAAATCTAGGATAAGATGAGCTAGGTGGGCTTTGGTTTGGTGGATCCCAGTGGCTCGATCACGTGATCAAGGACCCAGGTATTTCGGTCACTTGGCTTTGTTGTCCACAGCTTTGGCTTCATCTCAAGTCTAGTGCTCCCTGAAATCAGAGAATGTTTCCAGCAGCAACTGGTGTGTTGAGTGCCGTCCTTTAGCCGGGGAGGGAAAGGTTGAGTAATAGGATTTCTTTCCATAAACTTGGCAAACTTTTCCTTTTGTCTCTCTAACTTCATCCTGCTCAGCCCCGAACCAATCACAGGCCAAGAGGATGGAATGGTCATGTCTGATTGAGATTAATCAAGGCCCATTCCTGGACCCAGGGACAATTCTTCAAACCACATTCTTCCTGCAGGATAGAAGAGGGGAGGAATAGATGTCATTCAATGACCAAACATCTCTTTTCTGCTTTTGCCTTTATCTTTTTTTTTTATTGTGGTAAAAATAGACGTAACATATCATTTTAAGTGTACAGGTTAGTGGCATTAAGTATACTCACATAGTTATGCAATCATTACCATCACCTATCTCTAGAACTTTTTCTTATCTTCCTGAACTGAAATTCCACTCCCATCAAATAATAACTCCCCATTCCCCCTTCTCCAGCCCCAACCACCATTCTACTTCCTGTTTGTTTGGACTTGACTACTCTAAGTGTCTCATATAAGTGGAATCATACAGCATTTGTCCTTTTGTGACTAGCTTGTTTCACTTAGTATACTATCTTCAAGGTTGATCCATGCTGTAGCATGTGGAAGAATTTCCGTTTTTAAAAAAGCTAGATAATATTCCATTGTATTAGGTTGGTGCAAAAGTAACTGCAGTCTTGGACAGCGAACTTTAAATCATAATTAGGCAGGGCACGGTGTCTCACGCCTGTAATCCTAGCACTCTGGAAGGCCGAGGCGGGTGGATTGCTTAAGGTCAGGAGTTCGAAACAAGCCTGAGCAAGAGTGAGACCCCGTCTCTACTATAAATAGAAATAAATTAATTGGCCAGCTAATATATATACAAAAAATAAGCTGGGCATGGTGATGCATGCCTGTAGTCCCAGCCACTCAGGAGGCTGAGGCAGTAGGATTGCTTGAGCCCAGGAGTGTGAGGTTGCTGTGAGCTAGGCTGACGACGCCATGGCACTCACTCTAGCCTGGGCAACAAAGTGAGACTCTGTCTCAAAAAAAAAAAAAAAAAGTCATTATAACTAGGCTCGAACACATCTTTATTTATCTAAGTGGGAACCATTACAATCAACACATTTTTGCCAATGAGAAATAAGTTTGTTTATTTCTGTAGTTTAAAAATCCACGCTTCAGGATTCAACACACGCTTGGAAAGCATTTTCTGCATCCTGCTGGTTGTGGAAGCATTTTCCCTGAAAAATGGTGTTGAGATGCTTGAAGAAGTGGTAGTCAGTTGGTGGGAGGTCAGGTGAACATGGTAGATAAGGCAAAACTTTGTAGCCCAATTCTTTCAACTTTTTCGATGTGTGGTCAGGCATCGTCATGGAGAAGAATTGGGCCCTTCCTGTTGACCAATGACTGCTGCAGGCGTTGCAGTTTTCGGTGCATCTCATCAATTTGCTGAGCATATTTCTCAGATGTAATAGTTTTACTGGGATTCAGAAAGCTGTAGTGGATCAGACTGGCAGCAGACCACCAAACAGTGACCATGACCTTCTTTGGTGCAAGTTTGGCTTTGGGAAGTGCTTTGGAGCTTCTTCTCAGTGCAAACACTGAGCTGGTCATCGCAGGTTGTCATATAAAATCCACTTTTCCTCACATGTCACAATGAGAAACAGTTCATTGCTGTGGACAATAAGAGAAGACGACATTTCAAAACAACGATCTTTTTGATTTTCGGTCAGCCCATGAGCCATCTGCTTATCGAGCTTTTTCACCTTTCCAATTTGCTTCAAATGCCGAAGGACCCATAGAATGGTCAATATTGAGTTCTTCGGCAACTTCTTGTACAGTTGTAAGAGGGTCAGCTCCAATGATTTTCTCAGTTGTTCATTGTCAACTTCTGATGGCCGGCCACCACAGTCCTCATGTTCAAGGCTCTCGTCTCCTTTGCAAAACTTCTTGAACCACCACTGTACTGTACATTCGTTAGCAGTTCTTGTGCAATGTTGATGTTGCAAGTTGTCTCCACTGCTTTACGACCCATTTTGAACTCAAGGAAGAAAATCTCTCAAATTTGCTTTTTGTCTAACATCATTTCCATAGTCTAAAATATACATAAAAATAAATAGCAAATAATAAGTCATTAACAAAAAAAATAAAGTGAGAAATGTGCATTAAAATGATGTATGATATAACCACATTTACTTAAGAACGTATTCCAATATCAAATGGCAAATTTCAACAATGCTAAAACTGCAATTACTTTTTAGCACCAACCTAATATGTATATACTACATTTTGTTTATCTATTCATCAGTTGATGGACATTTGGGTTGCTTCCATCTTTTGGCTATTGTGAATAATGCTGCCTGCTATGAACTTGGATGTATAAATATCTGTTTGAATACCTGATTTCAATTCTTTTGGGGGTATATACCCAGAAGTAGAACTTCTGAATCATATGGTAATTCTATTTTCAATATTTTGGGAACTATAATACTGTTTTCTTTTTTTTTTTTTATTATTTTATTTTATTTTTTTATTTTCAAAAGATCTCCTCAGTCCAATATAATACTGTTTTCTATAGTAGCTGCACCATTTTACATTCCCACTAAGTGTACAGCGTTCCAGTTTCTCCACATCCTTGCCAACACTTCTTATTTTCTATTGTTTTTAGAGTAATCATCCTAATGTGTATGAGAAGTAGTATCTCATTGTGGTTTTGATTTGCATTGCAATAATGATTAGGGATATTGAGCATCTTTTCATGTGTTTACTGGATATTTGTATATCTTCTTTGGAGAAATACCTATTCAAGTCCTTTGCCCATTTTTTAATAGAGTTGCTTGCCTTTTTGTTGTGAGCTATAGGAATTCTTTATACATTCTATATATTAACTCCTTATCTGATATATGATTTGAAAAAAATTTTCTCCCACTCTGTGGGTTGCCTTATCACTCTGTGTCCTTTGATGTACAAAAATTTATCTATTTTTTCTTCTGTTGTCTGTTTTCTGGTGTCCCTTTAAAATTTTTTTTGAACCCCACTTAGCCCACTTTTCCTCTGTTAAGCCTCCTCAGACACCACAGAGCACTTTATCCTCTGTTCTCTGACTTGTTTCTGAGTTGTCTGAGGGCAGTGACTTATTTTGCAACCTCCTCTCAAATTGGAGGGCCTATGGTATTCCCCTGAAAAGGGTTCACTTAACACATCTAAATTTATAGAGTGGCAGCAAATGCCATGTGCTCAGTTAACAGTTGATAGATGGATAGATGAATGAATGAAGAGTGAACCCAGTGACACACAGGCAGGTTATCCAAGGTTCTGACCTCTTTATACAAACCAGTGTCTGTAAGGTCCTGGACATTTTCTGGTGAGTCCGGGGAAACTGGGGCTTGGGCTGTCCTCTCCAGTATATTATGAAGTTGACTACTAAAGTCAGAGCCTGAGAGCAACTTAATGTGAAAACAGATAAGAAAGTGGCAGTTGGGCCTTCTTTAACCTACTTTCACTGCATCTGAGAAGAGGATATCAAATTGATACTGCTTATAATGATTCATAAATACTGATTTTAGTAGGTCTTTATTCTCAGCTAGGCAGAAAACTTGTGTCCTCAGGTGTACCTGAATTTAAGTAACAGACGTGTTCCTAAAATTAACTAAATAACTCATTCATTTTACTATCCTTTGTTCAGTACCTAATAATAATAATATTTAACGCTCAAGAGCTTAGACTATTGTCAGGCAGGCACCATGCTAGGTGCTTTAAAAGTACTATATATTTGGCCGGGCGCTGTGGCTCACGCCTGTAATCCTAGCTCTTGGGAGGCCGAGGCGGGCGGATTGCTCAAGGTCAGGAGTTCAAAACCAGCCTGAGCAAGAGCAAGACCCCGTCTCTACCATAAATAGAAAGAAATTAATTGGCCAACTGATATATATAAAAAATTAGCCGGTCATGGTGGCACATGCCTGTAGTCCCAGCTACTCGGGAGGCTGAGGCAGAAGGATCGCTGGAGCCCAGGAGTTTGAGGTTGCTGTGAGCTAGGCTGACGCCACGGCACTCACTCTAGCCTGGACAACAAAGCGAGACTCTGTCTAAAAAAAAAAAAAAAAAAAAAAAAGTACTATATATTTTAATTCTTTCAAAACCTCTGAGATGATATTAATATTCCAATGATAGAGATGAGGGTACTGAGTCTTAAGGAAATTAAAAACCTGCCGCCGGCCATACATCCAGTAAGTGGCAGAGCTGAGAGTCACACTCAAATATAGCTTCCTCCTAGGGTGGATTCCTTGTTCAGTGTGTTGCCTACTATGAACTAGGTGCCGGTGACACAAAGTTCAGGCAGATACCACTGCCTAAGTATAGTGACAGAGACAGGCAAAGGAGATTAGGGAAACACCAAGGAGGGCCACCAACCCTGTGTAGGTGTTTAGTGAGTCAGGAAAGTCTTCCTGAGGAAAGAGGGTTGAGCTGAGTCTTGGAGGAAAAGATAGTGCTGGAAGGGTAAAGTGGACACCATTGTTCTGCCAGCCCAGCACCATGTCCTTCTTCTGGGAAAAGCATCCGTCTTCATTTGGGAAGCTTCCCACCAAGGGATTCCTCTGTGATCTTACCAAGTCCTGACTCTGGTTGATTGGTCGTGGGCAGACACTAACCTAAGTTCCGGCCAATCAAACCAAAACTCTGAACACACATCTATCCTTATCCAGTGGTAGAAGTTGACGAATGAAACCCAAAGAATGCTAGCAGCTGGGTTTCCCAAGTGATTTTCTCTTGGGATCAGGAAAAAGATGTGAAGAGGTGATACAAACCTGGTTACGTACAGAGATTTTAACGGGGGATATTGGGTACGACTTCCATCCTGTTCTTGGCTTGGGTGGCCAGACCAGACTTGCAGGCTGTTGGAGGTTGCATCCGGGGCACTGCTGTTGTCCCTGAAAGCCAACTCCAAACCAAGCATTCTTGCCCTTCCACGGGCAGGTGGAGCGACTACAAGTCCCGGGATGCACCACACCCAGAGCGGGCGGGGGCGGGGCGGGTCTCCGCGGTGACGTCACCGTCCCGGGGTGGGCGGGCCGCGGGGAGGGCGGGCCGGCGGGGCGGGCCCGGGCGCGGAGCGCGCTGGTGCTGATGCAGGATGGCTGAGCGCACGGGAGCCCGGGAGGTCTGAGCCGGGCTGGGCGCCCTCCCTGCGCATCGCCTCGTCGGCCCGCCGCGCAGCCGCGGGCAGGTGGGCCGGGGGCGCTGGGCAGGGACAGGGCAGGCAGGCCCGCAGCCGGCCGGGCCGGAGGCCGATAGGCTGCCCACCTCCCGGGTCTCGGAGCGGCCGGGGCTGCCCTGCCCGCCGAGTTCGCGATGACCTGCTGAGAAGCGGCGTCCACGGCTGCAGGAGGCGGCCTAGCGGTGGGCGGTGCGGCTCGCGGCCTCCTCCCTCGGCGTGCCCAGCCCCGGCCCCCCACCCAGCCCGCGCCCCCTCCCAGCCGCCGGCCGAGATGGCGGATCCAGCAGAATGCAGCATCAAAGTGATGTGCCGGTTCCGGCCCCTCAACGAAGCGGAGATCCTCCGCGGGGACAAATTCATCCCCAAATTTAAAGGCGACGAGACCGTGGTGATCGGGGTAAGTGGCCGGGGCATCTATCTGGCCTCCCCTCGTGCTTCGCGCCGCAGCTCGGCGCCCTGACGCCCTGGACGCGGGGGGTGGGGGGGGATGTTCGGGCCGCCCCTTCGGACATCCCCGCGGGGCTGCCCTGCGGGTGGACGTGGCCAGAGACCCCACACCCACCGCCCTACACTGCCCTCTGAGCGGGCGGAGGGCGACCGGGGCGGCGGGGCGGGCCGGGTGGCGGGGTGGGGGTGGGGGCCGAGCAGGGGCTCGGCGCCGCCATTGTTCGCGGGGTGGGGGCCCGGGTGGGCCTATTGTTCCCCGCACTCGCCGCGCCGCGTGAGTCGTGTGTTCGGGTTGCCCTCAGGCCGGGGTGCCCAGGACCCCTTTAAAGTATGAGCTCTGCCACCCACAAAAGCTTCCAGGCATCATTTCGATTTCCCGAACACTTTGCCTCTTCTTCTTGTGACCTTAGGAAAAGAAGAAGAAGAAAAAAAGGTACAGGAAAAATTCTAGCCTAGGCTCAGAGCTCCGGCGGCCGTGTAGACGCGGCTCCCCGCGGGGTTTCACCTTGCTCCGCGTGCGGACAGTGGAGGGTGGGGGGAGCTCTGGTGGCCTTGGTGCCTCCGGCAGGCCTGGTGCGTCTCCTACTTCCTCTCCCCCTGGCTGCCCGGGGTGTGGAACCCGGGTTTGAGTCCCCCCATGACACCCTCCCCCACCCCGTGTCTGCAGACCCGTTGATATGCTTGGCGCTGGGTGGAGAAGAGGTTGTGTCCGCATGTGCGGGGCGAGGGGGCCCCCAGATAGCCCCTCCGCCAAGAGCATAAGTTACTTTGTGTGGCCAGTGCCCCCTCCCTCTTGGTCTCCCTTCCCCACCTTTTCTCCCCCACCCCCTCCCCGGACTTAGTTCCCTCTCTGCAGCCCGGGCTGCTGGTGGGGGGAGGGAATCTCAATAGTTTTTAGTTCTTAAAGGAAAATGTCAAATGAAATAAGCCCGCCCTGCCCCCCCTTCCCCGCCCGCTGTTCCTGGCGTGCGTGGCTGACGGTGCCCCCTTTGTATGCGAGCGGCGTGGGGAGCGGCCGAGTTAATGGGAGCCTCCCGGTCCCCGCTGACACGTTCCTGGCAGCCCACTCGAGGCTGCTGATGCAGCTTTCCCGTCCCCAGCATTGATTAAGTGATGTCATCCCGATCACTGAGCATGCTCCGACCAACCCCCTCCTCCATCCCCCCCCAGTGGCTGGTGTATTTAGGTCAAGTGATTGACAGGTGACAATTTACCGAGGGTATTGCCTAGTCCACCTGGCCTTTCTCAAGCGCCAAAGCGCCAGAAGCCGACGTTTCCCGGCCCAGGGGGTCCCCAGCACCTTTGCCCAGGTTGTATGGAGCAGTCCCTGCGAAGGGCTCCGGGGACCAGCAGGTTCTAGCTGTACCGTTAGGCGGGCACTTTCCAGGCTGGGGAACAGAGGCAGGCTTTATCCTCGGGCTTCAACCTGTACCTGGCTTAAGAAGGCAGCTCCTCTTGACGACCCCTACTCCCCTCCCCATTTTCACAGTCAAAGGAAACCCTGACCTTTAAATAATATGTGGATGGACGGTCACTGTGAGAGCTGACCTGTGAAGGCAGCAAGGAGGGCTTTCTCTCTGCTTAGTGTTAACTTGCAGAGAAGATGTGTGCTACAATTATTGATGAGGAAGGAAATTTTACAGTTTATGGCAGACATGGGTTAGTGACATAACCATGGGCAGATAGTGGCTTCTTTGGGTTACAGCTCTCAGCCAAGATCTGCCTACAGCCTGGTCTATATCCTGAGCCAGGTTGTGGTTTAGATAGGGTGGGAGTTACTGGGGACATCTAGTCCCTGCCCCTTGGTTTGTAACAATTTTTAAACAAATAAATTGTGCAGTACTGGAACATGTTCCGGTGACCCTATTTTTTCCCAGAGGTTTTGAAAAGCCTGAAGAAATTCTTCTTCTCCTCCCCTCTTCCTCCCTCTCCTGCTCTTCCCTCCCCCTTATCCTCCTCTTCCTCCTCTACCAGGAACAATGAAGTGCAGTAATAAATCGTCTTCTTTGATCTATATGCAAAGCAGAGATACTTAATTTTAGGGCTATCTTTCTTTAATATTATGACATAAATATATATTCATAGTAATGAATATATATTTATTCCCCATCTAAATATACATATATTATTGACTAAATACATTAAAACCAAGTCACCATGTAAAATAATACATTTAAATAAAAATTGTGCTTGTGAATATACACATTGCTCTTCAACTGTAAAGTGATTTTTGCTTATCCTACTATAATCCTTTAATGCAACAGACAGTTTTCATTTTTTCTGTTAAGGTAAATGTTTTATTGAAATAAAGCATTCATATAGAAGAGTGTTATCATAAGTGTATGGCTTGATGACTTTTTACCCAGTAAATGCTCCTTGTAACCACCTCAAAGACTACAAAACAAACATTTCAGGATCTTAAAAGTCCTTCTAGTCCTTGACTCCCCTTACCACAGGGTAACATCTGAATTCTGACTTCCGATGCCATAGATTCATATTACTTTTTTTTAAACTTCATATACATAAAACTGTACAGTATATTCTCTTTTATGTGTGGTTTCTTGCAATCGACACTATACTTGTCAAAGTCATCCTCATTGTCCTGTAGTATTCCTTGATATGAATATACCACACTTTATTTTTCCACTAACTGTTGATAGATATTTGGAGAGTGTCCAGTTTGGGGCTAATATGGATAATGTTGATATGAACATTCTTTTACTCATCTTTTGGTGAGGGTGTGTACAGAAGACTGCCAGATACTAAGGACTACCACATGTTGGGAGTTGGGTTGGGATGGGCTAAGACTTTTTCCATTAATAATGTGGCACTAAAGGAGATGACCATTCTGGCAGCCTAGATCATGGTATATATACACTGGGTAGAATGGCCCCAAGTCAGTTCCATTGGAGCCAGCCCACGTGGCTCAGTTGCAGGTGGAAACTGTCTCAGGTGGGCACAGTCTTCCTTGCTTTCAGGGATACAGACTGGGGATGACCAAAGAAGCCCAGACCATCCCAAAATGTAAGTCACCTTCACTCCCAGCAGAGATAAGTAAATAATGAATTGTGGTGGAGTTAGTTATTAGTCCAAATTCAGAATCCCAGATTTTTTGTGTGTTTTTGGAACAGAGGTCACCTTTTTTCTTTAAAGTTCTGTTCAATTCTTATGAAGACGTATGCCAAGAAAGAGATTTTGCAGGTAGAGTTTCTATATTTCTCTTTTAAGAAACTATCCTGTCTTGGAAGAATCTGCTCCATCATTCTTGCATGTTTTCAGCTCTTACACAACGCTCTCTTTCTCTGTCTGTACCAGCCACAATCTCTCCCCACTTTGAACTCCTGTAGTATCTATGTTGTATACGATCTCATGATTTTTTGGCCTTAAATTGTTATGAGTTTTGGTCATATTTTTAATGTCATTTAAGCCATGTGTAAAGACAAGGACTATCCATGTTTTGTTCCTTTGTACTTCTCAGTGCCTTGTCCATAGAAGGCACTTAATAAATATTTATTGGTCTCTTTATTGATTCTGGATATCTTTATGTTGGTGTATTTAACTTATAGATTTTTGATTGGCTGTAGGCTGTGGGGAGTAGTTAAAAAACAATTTTAAAGACAAATGCCATTTTTCTGAGCAGACCTGGTGAGATAGCATATATCATATTCAAGATGCTATAAGAAAATTGGGGAAGAACTACATTCAGCTTTGTTACAAATTAGGAGAGCTAATGACACTGATGGTGAGTTAGAAATGGGAGTGATGGTGGGCTAGTGATTAGTACAAAGGCTCTGTTCCAAAACACATTAATTCTTCAGAGAAAAATATTGGATTTACAGCATTTCTCAAGAGTACTCCTCCATTAGCTGCTAAAAACCCTGCTGAATTATCCATTACTTTGGGCCTATTGCTTTTGAAGCAACTGTTTTGATGGAAGCTCTCTGACTTGGCGAGTTCCCAGTAAAGTTCTCTGAAATGGACTTTCACACTTCACTTTCCTTTTAATTGGGTTTTTCTGTTGTTTGAAGTCTTGAGAAAGCAGGTCTTGTTAAAGACAGAAGCTTCCTTCTGAGGCAGCATAAGTTCCGACCTGTTTGAGAGCCACAGCAAAACATCAGCCACAAGCCCTGAGCTGGTTGATGGTGTGGACAGTGGCCTCAGTCTTTGAATGCTTAGATTAGTTCTTGGCAGAGGATGGGGATGGGAAGGGAGGGGCCCGGACACAGGCCAAACCTAAGTCTGAGTTATCATTTTGGAGATTAAGGTCTAAAGAAGTGAAGAAATATGGCTACATCTCTCTTATTGTCCACAGTAATGATCTTTTGAAGTAATAACATGAAAAATTTTTTTCTTTTTAAATTTATATACAGTAATACCACTTTTTGGTGTATAGTTCTATGGTTTTGACAAATATGGAGAGTTTTGTAACTGTCCTATATTATTTTTGTACTGCTGCTATAACAAATTACCACAAACTTACGATGCTTGGGACAACACAAGTTGAGTATCTCACATTTTCCATAGGTCAGATATCCAGCGGGTGGATTGATTTCTCAGATTAGAGTTTCCTAAGGTCAAAATCAGGGTGTTGGCAGGGCCATGTTCTTTTCTAGAGGAACTAGGGGAGAATCCATTTCTTTGCTCATTCAAGTTGGTGTAGAATTCAGTTTCTTGTTGTAGGACTGAGGTTCCTGTTTCTTTGTTGACTATCAGCCTCTGCTGTTCTTAGCTTCTAGATGCCACTCTTGGGTCCTAGCCCCTTCCTCCATGCTCAGCCCAGCAGCAGGTGGTAGAGGTCCTCTCATGCTTTGAACCTTTCCTGCCTCTTCTTCCATGGCATGTCACTCTCACTGACTCTTTTGCTCCTACTTTTTTAATTTTTTATTTTAGCATATTATGGGGGTACAAGTGTTAAGGTTACGTATATTGCCCATGTCCCCCTCCCCCAGTCAGAGCCTCAAGTGTGCAAGCGTGACCATCCCCCAAACGTTGCACATCTCACTCATTGTGTTTGTATATACCCATCCCCTCCTCCCCCATCCCACCTGCCCAATACCCGATAAATGTTATTCTTATATGTCATATCAACCACTTAGGTGTTGATCTGTTAATACCAATTTGCTGATGAGTACATATGGTGCTTGTTTTTCCATTCTTGAGATACTTCACTTAGTAGAACGGGTTCCAGTTCTATCCAGGAAAATACAAGAGGTGCTATATCACCATTGTTTCTTAAAGCTGAATAGTACTCCATGGTATACCTATACCACATTTTATTAATCCACTCATGAATTGATGGGCACTTGGGTTGTTTCCACAACTTTGCAGTTGTGAATTGTGCTGCCATAAGCATTTGAGTGTAGGTGTCTTTTTCATAAAGTGACTTTTGATCTGTTGGGTAGATGCCCAGTAGTGGAATTGCTGGATCAAATGGTAGATCTACTTGGATTGCTTTGAGGTATCTCCATATTGCTTTCCACAGAGGTTGAACTAGTTTGCAGTCCCACCAGCAGTGTAGGAGTGTTCCTATCTCTCCGCATCCATGCCAACGTTTATTGTTTGGGGACTTTTTGATAAAGGGGTTCTCACTGGGGTTAAGTGATATCTCATTGTGGTTCTCACTGGGGTTCTCACTGGGGTTAAGTGATATCTCATTGTGGTTTTGATTTGCATTTCCCTGATGATTAGAGATATTGAGCATTTTTTCATATGTTTGTTGGCCATTATTCTGTTGTCTTTTGAGAAGTTTCTGTTCATGTCCTTTGCCCATTTTTTGATAGGGTTTTTTGATTTTTTCTTGCTGATTTTCCTGAGTTCTAAATAGATTCTAGTTATCAGCCCTTTATTGGATGTGTCGCTTGTGAAAATTTTCTCCCATTCTGTGGGTTGTCTGTTTGCTCTCGACAGTTTCTTTGGCTGTGCAGAAGCTTTTTAATTTGATCAGGTCCCATTTATTTATTTATTTTAATTGCTGCTATGATTGCCTTTGGGGTCTTCTTCATAAATTCTTTGCCTAGGCCAATGTCTAGAAGAGTATTTCCAACGTTTTCCTCTAGAATTCTAATAGTTTCACACATAAGGTTCACGTCTGTTACCCAGCGTGAGTTGATTTTTGTGAGAAGTGAAAGATGTGGGTCTTGTTTCAGTCTTCTACATGTGGCTATCCAGTTTTCCCAGCACCATTTATTGAATAAGGATTATTTTCCCCAGTGTATGCTTTTATCTGCTTTGCCAAAGATTAGTTGGCTATATGAGGATGGCTCCTACTTTTGAGGGCCTACATTGAGCTCCACCCCCCCCAATCTGAGATAATTTCTCTACTTTAAAGTCAACTGATTAGCAACCTTAATTCTATCTGAAATTCCATCTGCAAAGTCACATTTACCATGTAACATTAACATATTCACAGATTGCAGGGATTGGGGTGTAGACATCTTTTGGGGCCATCATTCTGTCAGTCACACACCATTATAATCAAGCTACAAAACAGTTTCAACACTTAAGAAAAAGCTCTCATGCCTCCCTGGCAACTACTTAGTTGTTCTTTCTCTCTATAATTTGGCCTTTTCCAGATTTTCATAAAATGGAGTCTGTATCTTGACTGAGGGTTTCTTTTTCCCCCCCTATTCTTTGCTTGGAATCAAGTCTGCATAAATGCCAGTTTCTGCAGTTCTGTAAATCACTTGGGTATCACTGGAGACTCCCTCTGCCTCCACCTTGCCTGTCTGGCCCAGCTTCCCTATTTAATGAGCTCTTCTCTCCACCTTTGGTTTCCCTTTAGTCCCTGCCCCAAAAGCAAAAACAAAATTACCTACTCCCTAGTGGTTTCTCTTGAGTTAAAAAAAAAAAATAGCCCCTTGACAGATCCAATTTCACCTTATTTCTCTAGGTTGTTATTGGTTTTTTTTTTTTTTAATTTTTTTTTTTTTATTTTGGCATATTATGGGGGTACAGATTTTAAGGTTTCAATAAATGACCATTTCCCCCCCTTGTTATTGTTTTTTTTTTAAATAAAGTTCAATTTGTGTGGCTGAGAAAGCTCTCCCTTTTACCCATTTGCCACACATCAAGTTCCTTTTGGTAGGAATTGAGTTGTTGAGTTTATGGTAATTTGTAAATATTGCAGAGAATTTGGGAGAAAACAATTTTAGATTCATCATAGTTTCTCCCAGCACCAAACCTGAGCTTGAATCAGACAACCCGAGATGAGCTCCCAGCTCTGCCTCTTCGTAGTTGTGTGAACTCAAATTGCCAAACCACACTAAGTTTCAGTTTCCTCACCTGTAAAACACAGATAACAACACTCTCCACTGTCGGGGTTGGGGTGCCGTGGTGTTCAAACTGCTAATGCCCGTGGCATGCTAAGCACAGTGGCAAGTCCACAGCAGGCATTCAGAAAATGCACTCGTGGTATCTGAGTGCACTGTTGTCAGACTGACTAATCTTGTAAAGGCCCAGAGCCTTCCCTGAGAGGTTCCCCAGTGCCCTCAGGTTGGAACCCAGATGCTTCTGTTGGGTATTTGAGGCTCTCTATACTCTAGGCCTGCCTGCTGCCTAAGCTCACTCCCTTACCCCATGTTTCATCTGTGCTTCTGTTACCCCAAAGGTTTAGGCTGCTCACTGCCCGCCCACCTCCCTCAGCTGCTCACACTGACACCCATGCCTGGGGCGACCATCCTCAACGCTCACCTGCATGGCAAACATCCACTAGCCTTTAGAATCTCCTCCCATAGTGCCTCCTCTGACCCTTTTTCTGATCACCCCCCCTTCCCCCCCCCTGAGCATCCACTGAATACTCCCCCAGGAGTACAGTTCATTTATTTGAGTAAATCTATCCTTTCCTCCAATGATGCTGAAAACTCTTTGAGGGCAGGAACTTGCATTCCATTCATTTCCATCTCCAAGGTCTGGAACAGTGTCTGGAACAGAGTAGTCGCTCAGTATAAGATGTCTTTTGAAAGAAATGCAAGGGCACTGACCCTCCTTGACTGGCAGACTGTGGGGTTATTTGCTTGGATTGCCACTTTGAACTCTGTCCAGCTCTGGCAATTCGTCTTTCCTACTTTATACATCTTTATGGTTTTGTCGTTATTGTCTTGAAAGAAACAGATTTTTTTTTGTGGGGGTGGGGGGGCATTCCAGTATATTATATGCTCAATGAAAAAAAATTTAGACCATGCAAAAATCATGAAGAAAGTAAAAAGCAGTTTTAATTTTACTAACCAGAAAACACTACTGTTAACATTTTATCGTATATTCCAGCTCTTTTCTACTCTTGCAACACACTTTGTTGTGAAACAAAGATATGATTTTATAAAATCTATTTAAAACCCCCCTGTTTTACTTAATGGTATAGTTCAGACATCAGCATTTTTAAAGTGGATTATAATTTTATTATATATCTAACCAATACTTTTCTACTGATAGACATTTGTTTTTTTCTGTTTTTTTTTTCTATTATAAACAAAGACATGATAAACATCATCAGGACATATACCTCTTTGTCTACTTGCCCAATTATTTTGTTAGAATACATTCCTAGAATTGGGATTCTAGGATATACTATTATAGATGATTTTAAGGCATCCAGTTTTTGAGAGAGAGCAATTTAGAAATGGCAAATTGTCCTCTGTTTTATAGTCTCACTTCTCTGCTCACCCTATGGAATCGCTGCCTGTTTGTCTCATAAGGCTTCCCTTCACATAGGAGCTAAATTAAATTCTCATCGAGAGTGTGTGTTTCCCCCAGATCTGGAACAACACAGCAATGCCTTCAGAATTTTCATGTAAACCACATAGGATTTTGTCGGCTGTCTCCTGTCCGTTTCAATATCCTAAAGGATGGTGTTTCTTGGAGGTGATCAAAAGCTAAGTCTCTCTCTAGAGGCAGACAGAGATGGAGGCCAAGATTGTAGTCTTAAAGAAAAATGGGTTGAATGTGCCCTTTCTTTTCGGTGCTCACATTGAATGGGCTGTGATATCTTGGGCAATGGTAAGCCAAGAAGGGATAAAGTAGCCCTCTCAGAGAAGCCCTAGAAAGAGCTGCTTTTATTCTTCCTCCTTGATTACTAGGTGCTCTTTTAAAAACTATTCTATAAAATTTCAAACATATACTAAAATAGAAAGAATAACAAATACACGTACCCCATGTGCTTATCAGCCAGTCTTAACCATCATCAGCAAATGGCCAATCTGGTTTTTCCTTTACTCTCCTAACCTTTCTCCCCAGCACCAGATGACTCTAAAGTGAAATCTCACATCATTTGATGCACAAAATTCAATATGTATTGCTTAATTTTTAACATAGCCGCAATAATATAATACAACTAAGATACTAACATGTCCCCATGGCCTTGTAAATTTCTTCTTGTATTTGGTTTGTTCAAATCAGTGTGCTAGGTACTGTGTATTTCAAGCGAAGAGAAAGAAATGCTCATATACATTGACCTTGAGACAAGAGGAGGCTTTTGCTGCAACGGACTTGTCTAATGCAGAAACACTGGGAGCCATCAGGACTAATCGAGATTCCCAGTCCACTTCCCTTAACAATGGTCACGTCCCAAGCATCCTCTTGAATCCACCAGTGCCTGTGTGGCAGCGTCACCTGGAAAGCTATTTAAAGAGCTTCATGCTCCATGGCCTTCTTCCTGCTGCTTCACCTTGCTGTAGTCAGCTGTGTAAACGTCAGGGAAACAGGCAAAGGCGTCTCGTTTGTCTTCTGTACCCTCCCTTATGAGATTGCTATCAACTGCATTTGGAGCAGTTCTTTGGTGTGCCTTGGTGCATTTCATGTTACTTTTTCTGTCAACGAATAACCTATCTTTGATGTGAATTGAACACTGGAAAGAAAATACATCCACAGAACTAAAGGGCAAACATAGTTGAGAACAGAATTCAATGCAACACAATACTTTAAGGAAACAGGTTTTTAGGCCTCTCTTTATGTTTCTTGTTACTCTTCTCATTAAAATAAAACTTCTGAAAGGAGATGGGGTTAGAGGAAAAGTTCATATAAAAAATAAATCCCTATAATTTATACATTTAAGCTTCTTTTACTGCATGGTATGGTCTTAAGGGCTGCAGAGCAATAATATTATTTCAAAAGCATTTTATATGATGATGATCTTGGCTCCCCAGTTCTGGACTGACAGATCGCAGGAACTCTTCCTTCGCTAGGCTCTCTCATTGAGTGATCTCTCCCATTTTCAGGTCTCACTTTGCCTCAGGTGGGAATGCAGAACAGTCTGCTTCAATTCTCTGAGGAGGCTGTATCATAGTTTTTCTCTGAACGACCTGTCTGGCACCTTATTCCTTAGAGATTATTGATTTTCACTTGGGAATCTGGTAAATAACAACTCCAATAACATCAGAAACTTCAGATGGTTGTGGGGGAAGGGACTTCTGTTTCCCTTTCATAGCCACCTCCTGCCCAAAGAAAGGGACAAATGCCAATCTGATTGATCAGGGCCCAAACCTCTCTTGGTCCTGGTTGCTGGGGGGCAGGATCCTGAGTGAGGCTGTCACATCCTACCTGTGTCTGGAAAGCTGACCACAGTAGGATGGGACTTCCTAGGCTGGCTTCCAGGGGCTACTTTTCTCTTGCCTTTCTGCATACTGCTGGGTGGAAAAGTTAGACTGGGTCCACAGATTCAGGCCCAGCTGGGCTGGGTCTCAAGGTCCAGAATAGATTGAGCCGCAGGATGTTGGGTTGGTGAGGTGAGAAAATTAGGAAGACCATGTGAGCCTTCTCACCTGAGACTTCGGCCAAGCTCAGTAGTGGGATGATGGGTGCTGGTGCCCTACCTACGTGCTGCTTGGATACCTAGAGGGTCACTATTCCTGTGAAGAGCAAACTTGCCCACCCAGCAGGGAGGAGGGGGCTGACTGCTAGGGGAAGTTTCTGGCATTCCTGGGTCCCTGGTACTAAGGTTGTCTTGGTAGCATCAAATCCTTCTAATTACTAATTGTTTGTTTATATAATATTTGCGAAAGGTAGACTTTAGAAGAGAAGTGTTTAGCTCTTCAGTAATAATTACTTCACTAAACAACACAACCTGCTAATTATCTGTTCAAACAAGTGGAGGAAGAACATCCAAAGTACTATATCTTAGAGTAACAGCACTTGCTTGCTCATGAGTTTGTTCAGTTTTTCTTAATAAATATGGCTCTTGGTCAAGACTAGCTTGAGGATCTATTTTAAACAATATTTTCTGGTCTAGACATTTGAAAGGGGTAAAATATACACCTATTTAATAGTTACTTCCTTAGTGCTATTAAAAATAAACCTAAAGTGGTAACACAGATTAATGGAAAACTTGAAATTGAGTTCTTTATTACTACAAAAATGTTTCCTTTTACAAAGAGGTGTTTTATGTACTGTAGAATTTTTGGAACATCACTCTAAGGGTGTGCTGCCCCGTATGGTAGCCGTATGTGACCATTGAGCCCTTGCAATGTGGGTAACCCAAATTGGGGTGAGTAGGAGTTATAGGATATACACCAGATTTCAAAGATTTAGTACAAAAAAGTAAAATATCTCATTAATATTTTAAAATATTCCTTACATGTTGAAATAATAATATTTCAGATATATTAGATTAAATAACATTAATAAAATGAATTTTGCCTCTTTTTGCTTCTTTTACTGTGGCTACTGGAACATTTAAAATTATATGTGTGGCTCTTTCATTTGTGGCTGGCATTGTATTTCTGTTGGACAGCACTGTTCTAACATTTATTTACATGTGACAATCTGATGGTCTTTTTGCCTCTATTAATTTCAGTTCCATTTTGGCATATCGAGGGCCTACTGTGTGCTAAGCTCAGTACTAAGCATCCTGGATTTACTGTGATAAGACAAGATCCCTGGCATCAATAACCGTATAGCCCAATGGAGGAAAGCAAGTAAAAAAAAAGCAAAAAAAAAAAAAAAAAAAAAAGCAAGCTTGTTATGAGTGTCCAAAGGCAAGTGGAAACAAAGCTTTGTTGGCTTAAAAAGAGAGAACACATTGAATTCTATTCTGGGAAACCTTAGGCAGAGGGACCATTTGATCCTTACCTTGAAGCTGGGGTAGGAATATGCTTTGCAGATGTAAAATTTGCTTCTTGATCTGCAGTGACTGTAGTTCTACATTGCTTCTTTACATATTTCTGTTTTGTTTTTGTTTGTTTTTTGAGACAGGGTCTTGTTATGTTGTCCAGGCTGGAGTGCAGTGGTGTCATCATAGCTCACTGCAGCCTCTAACTTCTGGGCTTAAGCGATCCTCCTGCCTCAGCTTCCCCAGTAGCTGGGACTACGGGTGCCCGCCACTACTCCAGACTAATTTTTCTGTTTTTTTTTTTTTTGTAGAGATGGGTCTCGCTATGTTGCTCAGACTGGTCTTGAATTCCTGGCTTCAAGCAATGCTCCCGCCTCAGCCTCCCAAAGTGCTAGCATTACAGGCGTGAGCCACCACATATTTCAGTTTTGAAAATTGTTTTGAAAAGTTGTGAGAAGGGATTTGTGTTGTAGGCTGGCCCCTCCCTTTCCTTTTCACTCCCCAGTGGCAAGGGGTGCCACCCTTGAGGGTTCCCACGGCCGATTTGTGATGCGTTTGTGCAGGGTGACATTGAGTACACCCAAAGGCAACGCAGGTTCTTGGTCTGAGGATTTGCGCCCGCACCCCGCTGCCTGTCTCTGCCAGCACTAGCCCGCAGCCGGCAGCCGGCGGTGCAGGGCACGCAACCCTGCTGGCCTCCCCGCTGGCCTCGCCTCTGCAGGGGCTGCCGCTGCGCCTCGGTTGCCCTCCAGCTCGAGCTGTTTTCAATTTCCAGGCGGGGAGCTGCGGTGATTGCAAATCTGCCACTTACCTTCTGTCACCATTCTGTTGCTAATGCTAGGAGTGATGAAACCTCTTGTCCTGGAAATGCATTTCCCTTTAGCACCAGCGCCTTCTAACGGGGTCCCTCTGCGGTACTGGGACAAAAGCGAGCATTAGGAGGCCCAGGTGGTGGGAGGCACGGGTGTGGGAAACCAAGGAAACCGTCTTTGTCACTCACAGGTGCTGCTGCTTTGTCCTGGCATCCGTGTGTGGAAGAGGTCGCTTTGCAGGTGAAGGCCACACAGCTCTTTGGAGAAGGAGTTTGATTATGTGCTGAAAAAAATCTCTCTTCCCCACCCCCACTCACGTTCCCATTCATCTGGGTTGGCACAGGATTGATTTTTCCTCCTTTGTAAAGGCAAAAAAAACCGCTCTGATGGTGACATGAAAGCACAACAACAAAAGCAGCCATAATCTCACCACCCTACATGATCCATTTTATTGTTTCTGTCCTTTCCTCTCCTGGTTGGTGCTTAACATTTTAAAATATTAATATGTATATCTGACCATGGATATACAGTTCTGCCTTTTTAAAACATTTTACCTAGATTTACTCCATAAATGGTTTTCCATGTTGTGTATTATCTTAATGTTTATACTTTTCAATGACTGCTTAAATGTTCACTGGGCTGATAAATCACAGTTTGCTAAGCCATCTCCCCATTGTTGGTCATTCGGATCTCCACTTCCCCCTTACTCTAGGTGATGGATTAGTGAACATCTGCATGCATAGAGCTGTTTTCTTTTGTTCAGTTATTTCAAGAGGATGAATTTTCCAGAAGCAGATTTACTGGGCCCAGTGCTGTGAACATTTCAATTTGATCCTATTAAATATTATCCTGTTGCTTTCCATAAAGGGTCTGCTGATTCCTGCAGTCGCCAGGGACGTATGAGTGTCCCATTTGGCAGTGAATTCATTTTTGAAGTAAAGGAGATGCATCATTTAGAAAGGTTATTTGTATAGCAGTGATCTGGGTTTTACATATCTTGGGGATTTATTTCCGTCTTTTTTACTCTGACTTATGTGAATTTTAAACTAATGGTGTAACTAGTAAACTATCTCAGGTCAGGCTGGTGCATGGGAAGTCTCCGGGGCTACAGAGGGAAAGGAAGGGTTGCTGCAACCCCCCCCCCCCCAATCTATCAACTGGCAGAGGAATTGACTATAGGTGGTGATTTACATCTGGGACCAACTCAAGACTCTTCTCACAGGCTCACAGATAGAATTGTTTCTGCTGTTGCATTGGATGAGCTGCAGATCTTTGGTATCTTAACAGCAATGCCCACAAAGATGCATTTGGCTAGATGGCCTGGCCACGTTTGACTGTTTCTGGTAGGAATCCATTCTTCTGGGAGGTGTGGTGACACTACACAAAAGATACTGCTTCATGCTTTGATGGTTATGTATACTCCTGGGACCGGTATGAAGAGGAAATGGAAAAGAGAGGAAAGGAGTGCTGTGGGCCCCTTCCTGGGTGCTATACAAGATAACACACATTTCCTTTCTATAAAATTTATTGTGAATACAAAGCGCTGCTCTCTATTGCATAGGTTTAGTCACCCAAACACAGAGATCTTTTTTGGTACTTTAACTATCATATTGAGTATCATTTCTTTTTTAATAAATTAATTGGTTTGTGAAAATTTTACCTGCAACTCTGGTTAAAGAATAGCTTTTTAAAAAATGGTAGATTAAGACATACTCACTGTATGCAACTCAAAGACCACAGAAGGGGGTGAAGAGAAAAGGATAGAATAAGAATTTTTACAGGAGAGAAAAGGTATTCAGGTGTTTGGAGGACGAGGAAGAGTGTGAGCCACTTTTGAGAGGCCTGAGTACAGAGGAGGCAGTGAGGTGGGTGGAGAGAAGGGGATCAGATGTGGAGGGTCTTGAAGGTGGGATAAAGGAATTGAAATTTGATTGGGTTGACTTATTGCTCGACTCCAGCCTTTGACTGGCTCAGAAATACTCCCATGAAACACTACTCTTTCAATGTTGTGTTCTTTGGCCTCAAACAACCCTTTTCAGGTTTCCATGAAGGCGGGTACTGTTGAAGTTTGCTTTTCACTGTTCTGTGGCTGGTAGTACAATGCAAAACATTCAGTTTTCATCCATCCCAAATGAGTTTCAACTGTTGTGGGTTCTTTCTTTCTTTTTATTTTTTTTTCTCAGCCTGGGTATCCCTCTGTTGCCCAGGCTAGAGTGCAGTAGTGTCATCATAGCTTTCTGCATCCTCAAACTTTCGGGCTTAAGTGATTCTCCTGCCTCAGTCTCCTGAGTAGCTAGGACTGATGGCATGTGCCAATCATGCCCAGCTAATTTTTCTATTTTTTGTAAACTCTAGAGTCTCCCCATGTTGCTTAGGCTGGTCTTGAACTCCTGGCTTCAAGAGATCCTCCTGCCTTGGCCTCCCCAAAATGCTAGAATTATAGGCATGAATCACTGTGCCTGGCCTGTTGTGGGTTCTTGACTTAGCATTCAAAGAATTACTATATTAATATATTGTTTAATGAATTAGTAGTTGTGGGATAGAGTTGTTCTTTTTTTTTTTTTTGAGACAAAGTCTTGCTTTGTTGCCCAGGCTAGAGTGAGTGCCGTGGTGTCAGCCTAGCTCATAGCAACCTCAAACTCCTGGGCTCAAGCAATCCTTCTGCCTCAGCCTCCCGAGTAGCTGGGACTACAGGCATGCGCCACCATGCCCAGCTAATTTTTTCTCTATATATTAGTTGGACAATTAATTTCTTTCTATTTATAGTAGAGATGGGGATCTTGGTCTTGCTCAGGCTGGTTTCGAATTCCTAACCTTGAGCAATCCACCCGCCTCGGCCTCCCAGAGTGCTAGGATTACAGGCGTGAGCCACCGCGCCTGGCCGGATGGAGTTGTTCTTGCTACTGGTTATCAGAGATAGATCACCAGATTTTAAGGAATTGATACACAGTAAAGTATGGATAACTTAAGCCATATTTAAAATATATAGTAAAGCATAAGAAAGTAACACAAACCATTTTTTATGATGATATCCATGTTCCCTGGAAGAATTTGGCATTGTAGATAAGAACCATCCAATTTGGGATATTGCACATGTCAAAGGCTCCTGAGTGTACAACAGTAGTTTCTTGTCTGTGGGTCCTGCTTATTATTTTGAGGGAAGAGGTGGTAGAAAACAACCCTCAAAAATGGTTTAATACTGGCAGAATTTCTTTAGCACTAAATTTCCTTCCAGAAGATGTAACTTATTCTGGAAAGTGAGTATGGGAAGTTGGAGAGAAGGTGCATTTCCTCCTGGATACTTAGGAGGACCATATTTACAGAAAATTCTCCAACTTTTTAAGGCTAAGAACTACCTCCTTTTTTTTTCATTCACCCCACCCTAAACATAACTCTAGGCATCAGTATGTTCAATATAAATATCAATTAATAGAACATCTTGATTAACAGAACTGCAGATAATGCATGTATTATTGCTCTTCTAACAGACATTTATGGACCTATTTCATGAAGAGTAATATTTTTTCTTGCTTGCAAAATATTGTAATTAGCAGAGTAGTGACAACATTTATGTAAGTGCTTTACATATACCCATTTATTTTAGCCTTCAGTGTAACCCTATGAGGTAACTGCTGTTGGCTTAACCCTTCTCCCCAATCTACACATGAGGGAACTGAGGCATAGAGGTGTAAAGTAACTTGCCCAAAGTTGCACAAGAGTTAAGTTGTGGATCTGGGATTCAAACTCAGGCAGTGTGGCTCCAGTGACCTTGCTTAACCCTACTGAACCTAAATTTTGGTTCATACCAGGAATTAAGAATGTTCAGATGCAGAGCATTTTCTAAATTACAGTCTCTGTGGAGCACTAGTTCTTTGAGCTACTACCTGACAAAGGATTTGATGTCAATCAGATGTGGTCAGTGTTGTTTATATTCTGTGCCTCTTGGAGACTTCCCCCATGAATCAGCGATCCTGTAGTCAGTAAAATGTGCACACTTACCTTTGTTGTTTCCCATTAGCGATCTGTTATACTGAGATGTAAGTTTGGGAACTGCTGCAGGAGAAGGTAGCTGTAAACCTGGTCTAGAGTTAAAGGTGGAGGAATTTTCCCCCCTCTCTGTTTCTTGCTCTTGCATTGATCTCAAACTATGTATGTCAGAATTGGCTTCTCTGTTACTGCTATGGTTTCTATCTGAAAGACTGCTTAGGATGTTCTGTAGGACACAATGCCATTCCTCCCAGGGTTTGGTACATTTGCCAGGAAACCTCTTAGGTTACACTTCTGAATGTTTAAGTGTACTATTGGTCTACATGGATCTGTCCACGGAGAGAGGATTATGATGCTTTTCCTGTGTAAACATGTGTCTTAAAAGTGGAGAGATTTATTTGTGCTTCTTGGCTTTCTAAGTTCATCTATGCATTCAACCACATTGCTAAACTGTCTTCTAAAAATTTTTGGTAGATTTTGAAAGATATATTAATATCATGAAGATAATTTTATTATCTTTTAATAATAAGGGTTTTGTTTCCTTCTTTCCCCAAACATATGCTTTATATTTCTTTTTTTGTCATGCTGCATTGGATAGGACCGTCAGGACAATCTGAAAAACAAGGATAGATGGAATCCTTGTCCCATTCTTGATCTTAAAACTATTTGCTGTAAGTTTTTAGTAGATATCAGTTGTTAAGGTAAGAAAGTCTGTACCTGGTTTGTTTTGTTTTAAATCATGTTTTGTTTTAAATCATGAATGGGTCTTGAAATCCTTGATTGATTCTTGCTTGGATTGCAATAGTCTTGGAATACCATTCCCAGCTTCCTTTCCACTCTCTTCGGTCTCTCTTGAACACTGTAGCTAAAGTCTTCTTTCTGAAGTGCTGCTCAGATTATGCCAATTCTCTGCTCAAAAACATTTAATGACTCTCTTTTGCTCACTAAAATAAGTTTCAACTCCCCAATTTGGTTCCTTTGATTCAGCAAAACCCTTCACACTGTGTTACCTTAGCCTTTTTCCTTGACCACTCTACTTCAAGACTCTGCCTTTCTCAAACCTAAC
Organism: Microcebus murinus; assembly: GCF_040939455.1. Taxonomy (NCBI): domain Eukaryota; kingdom Metazoa; phylum Chordata; class Mammalia; order Primates; family Cheirogaleidae; genus Microcebus; species Microcebus murinus. Next base: position 30,764,950 of record NC_134111.1, read on the forward strand.
TGTACACTATGTTCTAAACTCAGTCTGTACTTTCACTCCTCCTTGCCTTTGTTGGTGAGGTTCCGTCTTGTTGGAGTGCTATACCCATCTGTCTGTGCTTCTCGAAGTTCTCACTCTAGAAACTCATGGTGGTGAGGTATTTCCATTTGTCTTTAGTCCCTCCCTTCTTGGAATTATTCCATTTAGAGGGTCAGTTCCTCTTGGGTTAGGCTTTGTTTGATTTACTTTTATATTCTCAGCATATGATTCAGAATGAGTGTGCATAGTATATGATTAAATGAATGAATGAATATTTCTTGTGGTACTTTTATTCTCATTTTTATGATTATTTTAATTTCATTACCTCCCTACCTCCCATCAGGCCCACTGAGGACTAAAAGAGCTGCCCACATACTGCTTTTGTGAAATTCAGTGTAATTAGACTAAACTGCAAATATAGGCGTTCATTAGGGAGCATGACACACTTATCCTATGCTCAGGATAAGTGTGGAGAGATAGACAGACAGACAGATACACACACACACACAATGGCAATACAGTACCACTGACAAGTGATTGACTAGTACTGAAGATTTATTGAGAATGAAACACCTTTAAGATTGGAGCAAAGTGGCTTTTCAAAGCAGTTTCGTTTTCCAAAGAATAAAAATAGTTTGTATTGAATATCCAAACTTCGTTATCTTCTATTTAGTTATCCAGTTGGCAGAGCCAAAGGAAAGAAATTAGAGATTCACTAAATACAAAAAGTTATTGCTTTGAAATGATTTCCTCTTCTACCAAAACGTAGAAACCATACACAAAACACCTTTCTCTTGATTTGCAACTTACTAGTCTTATAAAATTATTTTAATTTGAACTGAAAGCTGGCATCATAAAGAAAGAAGGGTCCAAGAAGTTCTAAATTGAAGACATTAATATAAATGAACCATGCTTAAAATGCTATTGATAGTCCTCAGCTCTGAAAGGGAAATGTCTATAATTTACTTAAATTGCCTTGAAATGAAAAGAAATGAGAGACTATTTCCTGTCTATTTCCTGGCGTTTTCCTAATAACCAGGCTATAGAGTGATTGAATTATTATTATAACCCTGTAGCTATTATTTTCATTTCAGAAGAGTGTGGGTTAATTTCAGCCAAAGCTTATATTTTAAAGAAGCTTATGTGTAATGTATATAATAAATCAATACTGAGCCATAGAGTCAAAGAATCAAAATTATTTTAGATCAGCCAATACATTTTTCTTAAGGATGGTCAGTTGTTCATCCTAACTTATTATTCAGGAAAATGGAAGTGGGGGGAGAAGGAAGATTAAAGAAAGTGTGAAAGTAATCACAGGTGTTCAGTAGCTTCTTTTTACTTCTTTTCTTTAATTATCTTTAGTTTTTATTCCAAATATAAATATTTTTATTCCAAATATAAATATTATATATACATTTTAGGTTGAGTAAAAAAATTCAGGAAGGTAAAATTTGGAAGGTAAAAACGCCCCGTATCCTTTACCCCCTCAGAATAACTACTAACTGATGGGTGTTACGTTATTCCAGCATCTTTTATAAATTCAATTCTAAAATATTTAACACATATATATATAACAAAAATAAGTTAGAGACATTCTAATGAAATTAACACCTATGAGGCCACTGTCCACTTAACAGCACTTTCCCAATATGCAACTAACTCTCCGTTGGTCCCAGCTGTCATCCCTTTCATGTCAAAAGCAAGCACTTTCCAGAATTTTGCTTTTATCATATTTTTTTTTTTTTGGAGGCAGGGTCTCACTCTGTCTCCCCTGCCTAGGGTGCTGTGGCATCAGCCTAGCTTACTGTATCCTCAAGTTGCAGTGGGCTCAAGTGATCCTCTTACGTCAGCCTCCTGAGCAGCTGGGACTATAGGCATGTGCCACCACACGCAGCTAATTTTTCTATTTTCAGTAGAGATGGGGGTCTTGCTCTTGCTCATGCTGGTCTTGAATTCTTGACCTCAAGTGATCCTCCCGCCTCAGTCTCCCAGAGTGCTAGGATTACAGGTGTGAGAGCCTGGCCCTTTTATCTTTCTTTATGGTTTTACTGCAAACATTTTTTTTTTTTTTTAGCTCTAAATGATATTGCTTAATTTTGCTTGGTCTTGAATTTGTAAAATATTTATAAAAATACTGTATATTTGAGACTGAGTTATTGTTAACAATCCTCATGTGAAAGGTTAGCCTATTCCAGAATTCTGTGATGAGAACATTTTTACTAGAGTAGCAGTTTTCAATGTTTTTTTTTTTACTATGAGACCATGATCCATTTTACCAAGAAATCCAAGAAATACATTTAACATCACAACTTAGCACACAGATACACCGATATGTGTCTGAAATGACAGTTTTATGAAACAATACTTACTGTTAATATGTGTGAAACACTCTGATATTTTCTGTTCTACTGTGTTCCATTTCATTTTTTAAATGCTGGTTATGATCTAATAAATTTAATTTGTGAACCAGCACAGAGTAGATTAGTGTTTGTTGCACTTTGGGGAATTTGCAATTCTGTTTCAAAAAATTGAATTTCCTATGACACATTTGAAGGTCTAAAGGACATCAAAATCTCATTCTTAGCATGCTCTCCTGCTGCTCAGCTAAATGTTCCACCTGACAGATACTATAAAAGTATGTGATAGTTATTCGTGCAACAAATATTTTTGAGCCCCAGCTCAGATTGGTGGCATGGTAAGAGTGTATAGAATGCATTTTAAAATTGTCCTGTATGCTCCAGGAAGAGAGGGTGCTGACTGGCGGGGAAAGCTCAGTGTTTGGGTGAGTAGAGATGATTGGGCCTTGATTTGCACAATTCACATCTCCCCCTGCCTCCAAAGACTGGCTTTGAGCACCTTCAGCCTGTCGATCACTGTGGGAAGTCCTGCCTCTGTCCTAGCCCTCCCTTCCTGCCAGCTGGCTTGTCTGGTCTACCTGGGAATGGGGACCTTCAGACATCTAAGGTGTGGGAAATCCTACATTGAGCAGCCCTCTCCAGTCTGAAAAAGCCAAAATTTGCCAATTCCCTGTAGTTGAACAGCCAAACTCACCTGCTGGAATGCCCCCAGGCCCACCTGCCCCGGCCTGCTTCTGGGCCCTGCTGTGCTGACATCCGCTGTCCAGGCCCCAGGCCCCGCTTGGTGCCGGGCAGCCGCCTGCTTCCCCAGGCCCTGCTGGCCTGATCCTGATTGGGTAATTTTTGAATCCCACTGTTGCTGATTGGATGTTAAAGCTTGTTGTTGATTTGATGTTAAAACTTGTTGCTGATTGGATGTTAAAGCTTATAGTTGATTGGACGCTTTTTGAGCCTTTTGGAGGGTATAAAAGTAGGAAGAGAACAAGGGGGGGCAGAAGATCAGAAGACAGGAAGAGAGCTGTAAGACTTGCTGGGTTGAGCCTGCTGGCTGAATAAAGACTGTTCTCCGTCTCTTTGTGTGCCTCTGGGTTCTTTCCCCGGTCAAGAATAACACTAGCTGTATATGTTGCTACAATGCGTGCAGAAGATTAAAAGAAGACCTTTTAATCTTTAAAAAAAAAAAGATTCAGTGACAAACCGTATAAAGCCATATCCTATTATTTCATTTTACTTTTATGTTTCACAATTAGTTGCTGCTTTATTGTTAAATACCCATAGCAATTTTGGCTTTTGGATAAACAAAAATGGAAACCAGGTGAAGTAAAGCAAATTGGAGGGATTTATTTTAGTCTTTTAAATTTGAACATTTAGATGTGCTTGTGCTTAGCATAAGAAACAAATTGGGTGGTTAATACTCCCCACTTACCTAGAGGCTTCTCAAAAGCTGGTTCAGTAGATTTCTTCAGCCGAGTAAGGAATTTCTTCCTTCTGGATTCCATGAGGTTGGGTTTCCCCTTCTCTCCCATAGCTCTATGTACATCTCCTGCCTTCATGGCTGAATATAGCGTGTCCCTGGGCCATCGAGGCACCAGGATGGTTTCAGATTCCATGGAAAACAAGTGGGATAATAGCCACTTCGTCCTGCCCTACTTCAAGCTTGGCTCAAACCAACGCAGAGACTGTTAAGGTTGGTAGCTGCCTTATGATCAGGCTGCTTGGTCAGCTTTATTGAACCATCTTTCTACTCTTTGGGCACCTTGTAGGATTGTTCCTTGGGAAGCTCTTCTGCTGATTTCTTGATTTTTCCCATTCGCCTTCTGTGTAGCTCAATTTTCAGTGTTCCCCAAAGATGTCTCTATTTTGCCAGCACCTTCTACTTCTCAGATCCTGAAGCAGATGGTTTTCCTGATCATTTATCTCCCCTCATTCTTAAACCCAAGTCATTGTGGACACTCTTTGTCCACTAACCTGCCTTGCCTCACCACTTTCTATGTAAAGCTTATGCTGCTGTAATCTGGTCCTGCAGGGAATACCTCATCTGTGACAGTTTCATGTTCAGCCCAAGAAAGGCCTCTGATTTGTTTTCAAAACTTTGGGAATCAATTCTTAAAATGTTCCTCATGTTTTCCTTCCGTCAGCAAAGGCAGCCAGCTGACCCAGGGGCCTCCCTGTCTGCCCACGGAACCCGTGAATGGCTCTGTGCTTTCATTGGGAGATGAAGTTTGCGTTTGGTCACTTTCATAGCAACATGTGTTAGAGAATCGACAGCTTTGCTCTATAATTACAAAATGCTTTTGGGAAAGAGTGTAGCAAATATTTAGTTGTTGCTTTCTCAACAGATAGTAGAGGTGAATAGTGTCTATTGAGAAAGCACTTGAGAAATAGGTACCTGGTCCTTTGTCTTTTGGAGACAAAGAAATAGAGCCGGAGCTTATAGACCAGAAGGAGAAGGAGATGATTTCAGAAGCTATTATTGCTGACCATTAGAGAACAAGTACTTGCGTAGGCCACAGGGAGGGCACCTGGTCTGGAAGGGGCAGGTGGGGCACGGCAGGGACCTGTGTTGGAGGATTCTTCACAGAAGGGGTGAATTTGCTCATGAACATTTACTGCTGGTCTCTAACAGGAATGGAATATCTTTATATCCTTACAAAAAGCACAAAACCCCCACTCCACGTTGCATAATGGTGACAGAAATCAAAAGCGGCGGTTACTAAGATGTCGTTGACCAGAAAGGGAAACAAAGGGACACAATACAAATGTCCTATTTAGTTTTAGGTGGTTGTCACATGAGAGTGTATGACTGTCGAAATCATCTAGTGGAATACTTCAGATCTAGGCATTTACTGTATGTAGATTAAAAATAAAGCAATATGGAAAAGCTTTCCATATACTGATATATGGAAGGCACTTCAAAAAGCAAGGTGGAGACGGGTATGTGTAACCTGCCACTTTCATGGCATAAAGGAGGAAAATTAAGGCTCCGTGTGCAACTGCTGTGTATGCACAAAGAGCTCCGGACAGACGGGCGAGGAACCGGTAGCAGTGCTTGGCCTAGCACAGGGGGAGCAGCTGGCAGCTGCAGGAGTAGAGGGCAGGGATGTGAGGGAGATTTCTCACTTTTGCACTTTTTATATTTAAAAAATTACCTTTTATTTTATACTTTTTGGTACTTGAACCATGTAAACATCTTTCTCATTCAAAACAAATTAAATGAAAAGAAAACACATTGAGACAGAACTAAGGAGCTTTTAAACTGAGATGCAAAACGATTTCAAGATATAAAATGGTTTCAATTAGTCCTCCTGACAGGCTATTTACTATTTAAATGTTTTAAGCCACTTCCTCTCAGCAGTGCTCTGGGAACTGCCTGGGCAAAAGAGCTGCCACTGGTGCCCCAGTGGCAGGCTGCTGTCACCATAGCACTTCGTCCCCTTCACCCCTCCCGGCCTTCCCAACTCCTCACTCCTGCAAACCTCCCCATCAGTGTCTTTCACTGTGAGAGCAATCATTATTTGTCACCCCTTAAGGAGTCTGGATGATGGCCTGTGTGTGACACCACACAGTTGCAGCCTCTAAGTCTTAAAGGGTCAGTAGCCTCTACAGAGGCTAGAACACTTGGAACAAACATAAGAAAGGTGTACCTCTTAAACAAGATTTTTGACTTGAATTAAATCAGGTCTGTCACTTCTTGCCTCTCCCGAGGGTGGGCCGTGCAGGGAGGCGACCTCTTCATGGAGCTCGCCTGCTCGTTTGAACTGTGAGTTGGGGTCTGACCTAACAGAAATCCTGGTGCTCCCCACCCCAATTTTAGTGCCTCTTTTCTATGCAGCAGCTGGGCATTTAACACCTTTTGTGGCCAAGTCTGCCAGCAGAAGTGCCTCTATGTTCCTGGGTTCTCCCTCCTCTGGTTTGTTTCATTTCTTTGAGTCCTGGGTTCTCCCCTGAATGGCCCTGTTGGGGGCAAGGCTGGGACAGCTTCTCCGTGCCAGGAACATCTTTGTTGTAAGCACCTTGTGGACTCTGTTCCTTTGCATCTCTTCCTTTCATATGAGGATGCTGCTAGTTTTTCATGTGGGAGGGTGAGGAGGATGAGAATGTTTTGTAGTGCTTGTGCAATTCAGGAAAGAGCATTTCACACTGGTTATGTGTATTACAGCTTGGGCCCTTTGAACCCTTTCCCTGCACACACACAAGATATGTATTATGTGTTATATTCCTAGCTGTTTTAAATTCAAATCTCTTACCAAAAGAAGCGAAGTAAAAATACTTCTTGGCCCCTGCTGAGTTTTAGTCTCATGTCTCATTCTCTGGTTGCCTGCTTATACCTTTAATTCCTGAAACTCAGCACATAAGGACTAGCAGTGGCTTCTTCCAGCACTGGGTTGAGAAGACTGGTAAGGCTGAACTTGAGCTGCACTTGGGCTGTGTGGGCAAGTGCGCCATGATGGATGTCTGTGTGGGGTTCAGGAAAGAATTGGGGCATTGGTTTGGTATTTGCCAGGCTTGCTTAGAAAGTCCTACCCTAAATTTCATTGTATATCATACCACACCTAGTGCTTTTTACTTAAGTATTAATATATGTTCAGTAAATATTTGCTCCTTTTTTTTTTTTAATTTACTCTTCTGGAAACATGATTATCTGAATAAACAAGTCTGCCCACAAGAGCATGGCTGCTGATACTGAAGCTCATTCGGGCAGTTTAAGTAGCAGGATGCCCGGCACTAAGGTCTGATTCCCACGCCCTTCTCCTTCCTTGCAAGAACCTCAGCTAAACTCCTTTGCTTCATAGTTTGATCTTCGTGCAGTAGATGTTGGAGACCCCTCTAACAGCTCCTCAGCAGATGAGAACACAGCCTTAGCACTGCTCTTAGCAGTAGTTCCGAGGCCTGTCACGCAGAGGCAGCTTATTACTAAGTGAAGCAGTAGTGTCCATAGCTAGATGTATCCATCAGATGCCATGTGCCCAGGTACCGTTCCAAGTGTTTCACGTGTATTAAGTCACTTCATCCCACAAAACTTTATGAGATAGTTAACTGTGGTATTATTGTTATCCTGACTTGAGAGGTAAGATAACTTACTCAAGGTCACACAGCTGCTCAGTGGTGAAGCCAGGTTTTCAGCTTAGGTGATCAGAACTTAACCTGCCTAATCAGTGAGGTACCTTGTGCACTTGATAAGGAGGCAGATCCCTGTATGTTCTTGGGAGGTTACGTTTTTCCCCTATTTCCCCATCTATAAAATGAAGGGCTGGGCAGGATGGTTTAGATCTTTCCAAGCCCTGCCTTACTTGAGTCTAAACATCTTTGAACCTCCCTAGTACTATTCCTCGTGAAATTTGACTAATGCATGCATGTGCTAGAGATACACAGAACGAAGTAAGGACTGCAGCCTTCTCAGCACACACCAGAATTATAGCTTGTCAAGGGTGAGAGATTTATTTTCCCAAACAATTAGAGGACACCAGTAATTATGTTTAATTACATATTGAACAGTTTTCCTGTTGTGTCAACCCATTGTCTTAATTGTGCTTAAGAGCAGTAGGCTATTATTTTGAGGTTTGTGAGGATTAAAACTGCTGCGTGTCTCAGCACTGGGGGAGCAGAAGAGTTGAGGCCACGGACTCTACAGTCAGACAAACTTGGTGCAAATCTCGGATCTGCCACTTCCAAGAAATCCTCGGCAAGTTCCTTAACTTCTCTAAATGTTATTTCTTTGCATTGGGAATGATGATGATGGCATCAACCTCATGAGGGTATTGGGAAGATTGAAGAGCATATCCATGAGATGCGTGGTGCAGAGTTTGGCACGGAAACCTTTCAGGTGTTGGCTACCACATTGTTTGTTATTACTGACAGGTGTTGACGTTGTGCCGTCTCTAGACACATTGCAGGCTCGAGCCCTGATGAACTGCCCCATCTGGGCAGATGTGGGCGCTGGCTTGGATGGACTGCTGCTATTTTGTATGAGTTCTGACATTTAGGGTGTTTATCGTCTATTTTGTTGTTTCAATTTTATGTCTATAATCCCATTTTCTAAGGACCGTGGAATGGAGCTAAGAAATATGGTCAACCACTGAAGAGAGCCATGGGGCAATGAGAGCTAACCCTAGTATTTAGTAGGAAAATCCTTGGTAGTTGACAATTTTAGGCCGTATACAGGTATGGACTTAGATAATATTAAATCACATAGTGAAAAGTTATTTTCTTTTCATTCCTCTTTCTGTCCTTCTGATTCTATCAAAGAGAAAGCCTCAGTTTGGTGCTAATCTTTAATCTCTAATCCTTTGGAATTTCCCTCTTAACAAAAAGAAAGAACAGGTTTTAGGCTTGGAGTCTTTGATGGGAAATGGTATCTAGCAAAAGCTCATTAATATTGCTTTGTTTTCCTTGTATCTTTTAAAATTCTATTTCTAGCATGTAATGCTAATTTTTCACTTATAATAGTAATATGAAAGTTTCATTGGAAGTATATTTGTGGAAAAATGAATTGATTTAAAGAAAAACACTAAATTAAAGGTAGAATGGATGGTATGTAGCTATGGCACAAATTGTGATGGTACCACACAAGTCCCTGAGTTGTGACACGTTGGTTTAGAGAGGGAAGAGGAACAAAAACTGAATCCTAGCAGAGGCCAGTGTTTAAAAAAGAAGAGAAATTTAAAAAGTCAGAGGAACATCAAAAAAATACAGAGCCTGGGGAGAAGGCATTGCAGAAGCAGGGGCAGGGGCAGGTGCTTGGAGGGACAGTAAAGTGATGACAGAGGAGTGGCAGTTGGGTTTGCTGTGGGAACACTTGTGCCAGCTTTTGCTGCTGCTGCGTTAGCAAAAGGCCTGGCATAGCCAGGTGTGGTGGCATGCGCCCATAGTCCCAGCTACTTGGGAGGCTGAGGCTAGAGAAGCGCTTGAGCCCAGGAGTTGTAGGCTGCAGTGAGCTGTGATGCATGGCACTGCAGCCTGGGTGACACAGCAAGACCCTTAAAAAAAAGGACTGGCATAATGAGGAGTGAGTTAGAGGCAGGATGCAGGCGGGTGTGTGTGCTGCTGTTTCCAAAAAGTTTGGTGTGTGATGATGGCTCAGTGAGTTGAGGTAGAAACAAGGTGGATGGGAGGTTCTTTTGTTTTTAAGACTGGCAAAGATGCAGGCCAGGGTCAAGGATGCAGGAGGATGGGCTCACCTAGGCCGATGGGGAGACAGAGCAAGACTTCCCTGGGGCTGGATGGGAGGAGGGAAGGCAGAAGAAAGGGAAAGTTGCCTCTTTTCCTGCCAATAAATGCTGCAAGTAAATTCTAGCCAATTCTTGATGTCTAAATAATTCAGCAGGAAAGGAGGGTAGAGAGCAAGTACGAGTGCCTGGAGGGAAGCAAATAGCTATGAAAGTAGAGACGGAGGAATCTTGGCAGATACCGACTCATTGATCATTTGGAAGTCCCGGAGGAGGGAGATGCTTCTAACTGTCGGGGTTTCCTGCGGGAAGGGTTGGAGCTCAGGGCCGGAGAGACAGTGCTAGGGAACTGAGAACAACGAAGGCTGCTTTTCAGGCCCATTTAAGGGAGATTGGCCCAAAGTCACCCATTTTGGTCTCTCTGCTGCTTCTTGTGAGGCTTTTTAAATTAGGAAGCACTGTTGAGAGAGCTGTCTGCTTAACAGTAGCCGATCGGCATAGGGGACCAGTGAAGCCACCCTCCACCTCTGTCACAGTGACTGCTTCTCAGAGATGCAGCCTGTGAAGGACAGTGGCTGTTGTGTCATTGAAGGTGTCAGCTCTCTGTTGTGAAGGTCGTGGGCTTCAGACATGCGGCGCTAATGCATGCAGGTGTTGATTTATGGCCGTGGAAAGGGCCCAGGTCCCTGCAAGACCGCATGACCAGCTCCAAGCTCTGCCCACCAACCCGGGAGGCTGTGGTCTCTTCACGTCTAGCTTGCTGTACCCACATGTCCCTTCTTTCTTCTTATGGGTAAGTTGGATCATGGAGCATTTGGGAGCAGGGTCTTTTGGAACAAATCTAATCTAGGAAGAAAAGGAAAGTCAGCTGTGTATGGCCCCAAGGCCAGTGCTTCCTGGCCTCACCCACGTCCAGCCTGTGGGCATCGGTGGACGGGTGGGGAGGGGTCTGAGGAGTAGAGTGATGGGAGCTGGCCACAGGCCGAGGCGGAGGGAGAGGAGGGCACCTATGTGCCGGCCCACCTGGCTCTGTGGTTTAGGGACAAAGTGGTGAGTGACCCAGGAGGTGTGTTGGCTGGGCTCTCAGCAGGCTGTTCCAGGGTAAAAGCAGTTCCCCCTCATCTGGTTCATCTCCAGATCTTTCTCACCATCTCAAGGCTGGAAGTCCCTGTTGGAATCCTTTGGCTGTTCCCATCTCAAATCTTTCCAACCTACTGAGTTGCTTTTGCCGCTATTCACATTAAACGTTTCAGCTAGCCTGGCTTTTCTTTTATTTCAGCACTGCCCACAATCCCGGATGTGGAAGTGATCTGGAAGAGGCATCCTAGTATTTACCAGGGTCCAAAGTAGACCTTTCTGGGCAGCTTGTATGGTTACTTTTAGCAATGCTGTCAATATGCATTTTCCAAAGAACAGCATCAGGGATAGACTGAGTAGGTAAGCCCTGCGTCCTTCCCTTAGAGAGTTCCATTCTACTGGGGATAAGATATGCACTCTCGAACAAACAAAAAAAAAACAACAACAAACAGACACAAAAAAAATCCCCCCCAAACCAAAAAACAAAGAAAATCAGAAAAAAGACATCTTGGGTGGGCTTTGAAATGGTCCTTGAAGAAAGAGTAGGAAAGAGTAGGGTTCAGAGGCGGCGTTTGTGCTTTAGCAAACGACTGGAGGCACCGGCACTCTCTGGGGTTTGGTAAGACCCCACAGTCTGGACATTCTTTAACTCCACCTGCCAGGCTGAGGGTAAGGCCCTTTTCTTCCACCATCAGAGGCGATGGAGAGTGCTGTCTCCATTTATTTTAAAAATATCCTGAATATACTTTATTTCATCACCCTCCAAGATTCCTTTCCTCCAGACAAAATAAAGGTAGGTCTGTTCACCCTGTTTCTTATTTCTAACCCTTTAGTCTTCTTAAAGGTCCCTTTTGGCCTTAGCAGAATATAATAGGGTAACCTTGTACAAGTTATTTAATCACCCTAAGCCTCAGTTTCTCCAAGTGAAAGAGGCATCCTAGTCCTGTCTACATGTGGAGCCGTGGAGGATTCGGTGAGACTATTTATTTATTTATTTATTTTGAGACAGAGTCTCACTTTGTTGCCCAGGTTAGAGTGAGTGCCGTGGCGGAATCGGTGAGATAATTTCTGCAGCACGCTCCCCGTTGTACGTGGCCCCAGCAGCTGATGACTGTTCTCTGTCACTCTCGTTCCCCACTTTGTGCTTAGAATGGGTCATCGCTGTCTAGTGGGGCACTGATTAGCACTGCTAACATTCTGAATGCTCACCTAAAATAGAAAAGAGTTACTTTGCGTGAGACTCTGCATTTTTTAAGCTGACACTTTTTTTTTTTTTATGAGACATCGCTCTTACAGAATAATAAAACGGCATGAATCTGTGAAGTTATCTACATAATGAGGCCAGTGTGGCACAAAAGCAGTGAAGGCCCTGAAAATATTTTTGCCTGAGTATAATATAGAGCTTTCAAGTACCCAGGAGACAAAAACCTGCCTGCCTTTCCTGTGCGTCTGCCTCCCCCGCTAGTCTCTGAGCCCCTGGTGCTTGGGGACTGTGACCTTCTCACTGTTGGCTTCCTGGGATCTAGCAGGTTGCCTGACACAGGGAGCATCAATAATTATATGTCAAATATGTGAAAGTATTTCTGCCTAGAGCATTTTGGAAAAGGTGGGAGAGACTGAAGTGAAAGGGTAGAATCCAGAGTAGTTTCAGGAGTGGGTGTGATTAACTCATGGTCACTCCAGCTGCTGTGAAGTCTGCTCTCCGTGAAGTGAGGTCTCTCGGCTTTCACAGGTGGTGTGGTTGCAGGAGTCAGGGCGCTGGAGTCAGGCAGACCTGGGCTTGACGGGGGCCTGGGGTCTGCCACCTATCAGTTGAGCGATGCTGGGGAACTGACGTGTTCTCCCTATTGTGTGGGGGGTGGTAGCCCCAGTTGCATGGGATTTTTGTGGGGATGAAAGGTTGTTGACATGAGGTACCCTTGGGTTTTCTCTCTGCCTGGATTTCTGGACTGTTTGGGTGACTCCTCAGTTTAGCAAGCTTGAACTTGGGCATCGAAGGCACAGAGGCCATCTCTAAAGAGTGCAAGGATGAAGATCCTTCCTGGTCTGGTCGGCACTGATGTTGGGCAGACTTAAGCAAGTGACGTGTGGCCTGTGACTCAACGTGGAGACCAGTGAATCAGACTCACGGGCATTCGCAAGAGCTTGTCGCGTGGTTCTTTGTCATCCGTGTTTGTGCCACAGGCCCACCCACCTCCTAACCCTCCCCACATGCATGCACCCTCTACTTTCTATCTCCATTGCCCAATCCTTAATCCAAGCTGTCCCATGTCTTCTGGGACTTCTGCAATGGCCTCCTCAATGGTCTTCATGTTTATCTTCACATTTCCTCCCCAAATGCCAAATCTCCACAGAGCAGCCAAAACAGAAATCAGATCAGGCCATTCCTTTGCTCCAAAGTACATTTCAGATGCTCTTACTACAGGGCTTTCTAGCACTGGGCTCTGCCTGGCTCTTCCCCTGTCACTGCGTCCCATCCTGCCCCTCGTCCTCTCCAGATATGCTGGCCCGCTTGCCAGCAGGCCAAGTGCTTCCTAGCTCCAGGCTGCGCTTTTTCGGTTACCTGTCCCTGGAACACCCTGCCCTGTGCCCTTCCTGTGGCTGGCAGGCGTCAAGGCCTGCTCTCTGATGTCAGCCATTCTCCCCAGCCCGCATCACAACACAGCAGGGGTCGTCTTGGTTATGATTTGGAGTCCCTTGCTTGCCTCCTTCCATTCCATTAGAATAAAATCTGCGTAAAGACAAGGACACCCTCCCATCTCGTCCCTGCTGCGTTTCCAGTGTCTAGAACGGTGCCGGCACATGGGAGATTCTGTCGGTATTTGATGAATAAAGCAGTGAGAAGAGAAAGTCTAGACCTGTAAGGCTGTGTGTTTAGTTGTGTGGGGCAGAGTGCTGATTATGCCAGTGTCTGTGAGGGTGTGGTAATGGTGAGAGGAATTGAAGAGAGTCCTCCCCACTCTGAGTGTGAGAAGGATAGAGGTAGGAGTGTTTTATGGCGGTGGGTCCGGGTGCATTGGGTCTTTCTGTTTGGGAGTCTGGGGTGGCGGGAAATCAGGGGCTCTGAAATCAGACCCTCCTGCCTCTGCTCCTCACGAGCTGTAGGACTGTTACGTATTGTCTCTGAACTCTGATTTCCCCATCTGTAAAACTGGAATGATAATGTCAACCTTGGAACATTGCTGTGGAGAGTCAAGGTAGTCTGTACCTGGCACATGGACCTGCTCAATAAGGGGCTGCTTTAATCTTCAAAATCCTACTACTTCAACATGTGACATCAGAAATCCAATTTAATTAAATAACTATTCATTTAAACATTTAGTAATTATCATAAATGGTGTGGGGAATCCAAAGATAGGTAAAATAGGAAACACATCCTTAAATAACTAAAAATCTATAAAAGGGTAAGATAAGTTAAATGCTAGTAACATATGTATACAGTGCTTTACAATTTGTAAAGTGAGTTTATATGCCTTTTGTTTGGCCCTCACAACCACCATGTAAAGCATATATAACTTGGGCTTTGTGACCCTGTGCAAGCCAGGGACCTCTCTGAACCTGACCTTGTCACTTGTCAAATGCAGAGGGGTAGTTACATTACAGAGTAGTTGTGAGAAATCTGTATTGTGCCCCAAGTAAAGCATGGGGTCTAGCATGCAAGAGTCACTTAACTATGTTAGCCCTCTGTCACCTCATTCTCTAGCCCTGGGTCCTGCTTTCTTTCCATGGCCTGGTGCTTCCACATACCTGTAATCTGGAAGTAGTTTGTGACCAGAGACCTGGAATAATCTCAAAGTGCCATGGAAGTTCAAAGGAGGAGAATGAGAGAAAGACGGCGTCTATTTCAGAAACTAAGAAATGATTTATCTTGGGAGAGGTGACATTTGGTATGAGTCTTGAAGAACAGGTAGTGTTTTGACAAATGCCAAAGTCAAGGAACTGAGATGGGATTCCAGTGAGAGGGAACAGTCAGAGCAGAGAGGTGGCTGTAGGCAGCTGTGAGCATGTTGCTAGGGTGTCCGGTAGGGAAGGCCCTGTGTTGTGGAAGGTGTCTCACTGGGGTCTCATGTACAGTAGGGCATCCTAGCTAGTAGTTTAGCACCGTCTTTTAGGAGCTGGGCCAAAGGTGGATGGATTTGGCAAAGGCTACAGAACGCACTGGAATGAAGAGAGATAGGTGGGACCACTTAGAGCCCTTGCACAAGTCTAGGCGAAAAGTAAGAAGGATAGTTGAGATGCAAAGCAAGAGATAGACCAAAGAAATGAATGACCGCTTACTTCATGGCCACTGACTGGGTGACAGTGGTGAGGGAGAACTTGGGGGAGATGGCTGTGAACTGTTCATCTTGCATGACTGTAGGTAGTGGTAGGAAGGGGTGAAGGCGGAGGAGGAGGGGAGAAAGGGATGAAGGAGAAGGAAGGCAGTGAGTTCTCTCTTCAACGTGTATTGCTTAGGATACCTAGCGATTTTAATCAGATAGTTAATACTGTGGGTTTGGGGTTCAGAGTTAGAGCTGGACTTTGGTGAGTCTTCTGCACACAGCTTACCGCTAAAACTACAGGAGTGTTTGAGCCCTTCCATGGGAGAGAATACAGAAGGGTACAAGAGAGAAGAGGCTCAACGAGAGGGCTGGAGACATTCTTACATTTGGAATTGGCAGGAAGGAGAACTAAAGGCAGAGGGAAGGAAGAAGTCAAAGAGGACAGAAGCTGAGCTGGGCGTGTGGCGGGCGTCCAGGGAGACAGCAGAGCGGAGTTTCAGCAAGCTGGCCTGGCGCACGGTTCTAAATGGTTTGTGGGTTTTGAGGATGTTGCAGACTGTCTGAGCATGTTAGAGTTGAAGATGGCATGAAGGAGGCCAGGGAGCCCTTGTAGGAAGTAGCTGAATGAGGGTGAAGATTAGATGGCAGGATGCGATGTGCAGGTGGGAGGACGCGGAGGCAAGAGAAGAATCAATCTTCTAGTTCCTTGGTAGAGGAATAAGGTGGAGATGGGGCAGAAGTTTGAGGGAGGACAAAGAAAAACACTCATAGAATAGGAAAACATAAGTGGTGTTTTTTGTTGTTGTCATTTTTTTTTTTGAGATAGGGTTCACTGGGCCACCCACCTAGGCTGGAGTGCAGTAGTGTCATCTTAGCTCACTGCAACCTCAAACTCCTGGGCTCAATCAATCCTCCTGCCTCAGGCTCCCGAGTAGCTGGGACTACAGGCGCGCACCATCCCTGGATAATTTTTCTATTTTTTGTAGAGACAGGATCGCACTCTTCTTACTCAGGCTGGTCTTGAACTCCTGGCCTGAAGCGAGCCTCCCACCTTGGCCTCCCAGAGTGCTAGGATTATAGGCGTGAGCCACTGCACCTCACCCATAAGTGTGTTTTAAGGCAAAAGGAAGGAGCCAGTGCAGAGGGAGTTATTGGAAGGAAATGTGGGATGGGAATTGATGAATACAGGCTCTCTTCTCGAAAAGGTGCCAATAAGCAGACCTTCATACCTGAGTCTGGGTGTAATTAAACAGTTATTACCCTAGATAGTTGAGCAAAAGCTGCTTGGAATTATAGGTTTAAACAGTGATCTGTTGGCCCATCCTAGGCTGGTTGTGAAAGAGATGGCTCTGTGGTGCCTTTTTTCTCATTACAGATTTTCCCTGTGTGGCTTGCCCTTCCCTTCCACCTGCCCTTCCCCCTTCCCTTCCTTCTGCCCTTCCCCCTGTCCTTCCTTCTTCCCTTCCCCCTTCCTCCCCTTCCTTCTCCTCCCCTCCCTCTTTCCTCTCCATCTCCTGGACTCCACATTTCACTACTTAGAAATGAGCAATTGGTTTTTTTTTTTTTTTTTATCTTGGTTCTATTAACTAATGAATCTGATAAACTAATTGCTGCTCCTGGCAGAAGACTAGACAGCTACTTTTGTTAACAGTTATCTTTCTGGAACCATGGTCTTTTGTTGTCTAATCCATTAGTGGTTTCAATGGTGGAACTTCAAGTCAGGAAGGAGGGGTGGCTGCAGAAAGAAGTGTTGGGAGAGTTTGCTCATCAAATTCCACTTGTGTTGGCACCCAGCCCTTCTAGTATTCAAGTGTTGAAAATTAGGGTGCCCCATCCTGCAAGTAAAATTTAACAGTCTTTTAAAAGATACAAAGCTTATGTATCAGCTGTACTTAAAACTGCTTCTTTTAGATTTTCTGGTAAATAAATAAATAAATAAATATGATTATGTATGTGTTTCATATATAATCATACATATATGATTATATGTATGTTTCATATATATGATTATATGTATGTTTCAAGTACTCCACCTGCCAGTTGGGCAGCCCACCATTTCTACTGTGCAGGGACTGATTCTCCCTGGGTTGGGATACATGAGCCTTATGCAGCCCAAGTCCATCTTGACTGTTGAAAACCCTATTAGAGTTTGCATCAAGCTTTTTTTTTTTTTATTTGCCCAGGCTAATGTGAGTGCTGTGGCATCAGCCTAGCTCACAGCAACCTCAAACTCCTGGGCTCAAGCAATCCTTCTGTCCCAGCATCCCGGATAGCTGGAACTACAGGCACATGCCACCATGCCTGGCTAATTTTTTCTATTTTTAGTTGTTTGGCTAATTTCTTTCTATTTTTAGTAGAGACGGGGTCTTGCTCTTGCTCAGGCTGGTCTCAAACTCCTGAGCTCGAACAATCCACCTGCCTCGGCCTCCCAGAGTGCTATGATTACAGGCGTGAGCCACTTCACCCGGCCTTAATGCACTATTAATTGAATGGGAGTCACACCTTAGGCACCAATTGAACCACAGCTACTTTGAACTTAATGACTGTCACTGGTTTTGGTCAGTGTAATTCTCTTTTGTGGGGTACTTTTTCTGTAATTCATGTGAGATTTTTAATCTGTAATATGCAGAAGCAAGCCATTGCACTCTGGGTTCTACTTCATCATGTTCTCAACCCAAATCTGTGGAATTCTTAGAAAATCTATAGTTGGGAGTTAAACATGTTCTTGGAGGAATAGTTACAAGAGGCAATATGGTGTTATGGATAGAAGACTTGGCTGGGTACCAGAAGTTCTGGATCCTGGCCTCAGCTCAGATCGTTGCCTTCTGCATGGACATGGAAGTTATTCTCCATTCACAGAAAGGGAAGCTAATATTCTTGTCTCACCCCCAAAATCACAAGGAACAAATGGAGCTGAGGGACCTGAATGTGCTATAAAAGTAAAATTACTGTTCAGTACTTGGATAAGTATAATTACGTAAGCTGTTTCTGGAGACTGAAAAAAATTAATAGTATATTAATTCTATTGGCTGTAAATATTTGCAGTGTGTGTTTCTCAGAACCTCGGTATGCACCATACTTTAGCCAAGTGAAGGTGTGGACAAAAGCTTTTATTTTACTTTTTTAGCCGAAGGGAAGAGAACTTTACACATGTCACCCCGTGGTTCCCGTGTTGGCAGGGCCACCGTGAGTCTCAGCGTACCTGGTAGGGGTTTGTTGAGTGGCAGTGTGACCACGTTGCGCTAAGCTGTGCTGTGCCAGGAAGCTCCACGAGAGCCATGTGCCCCGGTAAGAAGGTTCAGCATTTTCCCTGTTGTCTTCCATTTGGCAGAATGAATCCTCCATTCTACCTTCAGGGAAATGGCCTTTTCACCTCTCCAGTGAGCAAGGTTTGATTTTTTTCAGACTTGACTTGGCAGAAGCAAAGATCTGCTGAAATAACCATGGCTGCAATTTCTGTTCCTTTCTCTGCAGTCCGCTTAGGACATTTATCCAGCCCTCCGGGTGTTTTTGCCGTCGCTGCCTGTCCTGCTTAGTAGCCGACTTGTCCCGGGCCCACAGTGCGCATGTGTGGAATGTGTGCCGCACTCTCCAACAGCCCGCCAATGGTCTGAGGGATGGTGAACTGGACCCCTGTTTAAAAAGTTTGAGGACCCCTGGCATAGAACATGGAGCTTCCTCCAGTTTAAACTTTACCTTCTCTCGTGCTGCATGTGGTCAAGGCAGAAGCTACATTCTTATGTGAAAATCACAGAACTCCTGTGCTGCGTGTTATGCATAGCATGTCAGAGCCAGAAAGAGTCAATCTTTCATTTTACAGGGAGGAAGAGGCCCAGAAAATAGAGGTAAAATGGTTAAGGTCACAAAGTATG
The DNA here is from genome assembly GCF_040939455.1 of Microcebus murinus. NCBI lineage: Eukaryota > Metazoa > Chordata > Mammalia > Primates > Cheirogaleidae > Microcebus > Microcebus murinus. The sequence goes on from NC_134111.1 coordinate 30,783,702, forward strand.
TGGGGCCAGATGCTGGACTGGAGCCAGTTGCCTGGACCTGTTCTCCTGCCCGATGTGGGTACAGAGGCAGTTTGTGGCACAGAACAGTTAGAGGGAGAAGAACTTGGAGGTGAGGGAGAGACGAGTTCATTGTATTTTGATCTGAAATGAAAATCACATAAAAATAAGAACCTCATTTTTTGGGACACAGGTTCCATTATTCTCTTTAACAGAACTAACACTTCTGTCTTCATTATGCCAGTTAGCCAGGCAATAATTCTGAATTTCTTCATTATCACTCAGGCAGTTTGCCTTCCCACAGTGTTTTTTCATAGCTGTCTGAGATCTTGACAGTGCCTGTGTGTCCACACAGTGGGAATTCTGGCAGAAGGGAAAAATCGTAGCCTGGTTTCCTGCAGGAAGGAGGCTTGCAAGACTCATTCTGGTGTGCTGCCTTTGTTCACTGTCGACACGTGAAGTGGCTGGCATTGCCTTGGCAACTGCATTAGAAGCCAGTCGCTGCTTTGTTGGACGTCTGTTTCTTTGCAGACCCTCCTGGGAGCAGCCTTGGCTTTGGCCGGAACTGGCACCAGCTACCTTCCGTGGGGCACGGAGCCAGTGTGTTGGGGGTGGGGGGCGGAGGGGAGACTCCAGGGCAGGCTCTGGCTTAGCACTTATATCTGGGGCAGGCAGTGGCGTGGAGGCTTCCACTGACCTGAGTAATCAGCCTGGCCCGAGAGTCTCCTCGTGAGGCTGCCATTGCAGATTGGTGGACGTGGCAGCGGTTGTAGCTGTGATGGGAGAGGGCTGGTGCTCACTGCCAGTATGGATGTTGTGCTCCAGGGCACACAGCGTGGTTTTCCTGCATTAGGAATTTGCATGCCAGCTCTAGATAAATGGGAAGGTAGGTGATGGGGTAAGGTGGAGTAAAGGGTTGCAGAAAGACAGGGTGACTACAGGACTGCTGAAATCTTGGAGATGGGGGGTGAGAATGGTGGGAAACAAGTGAAGTTTTTCACACTCTGGAGAGATTATTTCCCACATCCCACTGCATTTTATGGTGTCCTGGCACCCCTCTGACCTTGCTGGAGCCCATCTGACAGGCATCAGTTGTCTTCATCATCATCATCATCACCATCATCTATTGAGCACCTGCCCTGTACCCTTATGCACAAGGCACTCTGATAAGCCAGGGCCTTCAGGAGCCTTTGCTGCTTCTAGAATTGTGTAAATTAGGAATTGATAACCCTGGGGGCAGGTGTGGCCCTGTGGGACCATGGCTTGTGAAGTGACTAGCAAGCACCCTTTTATGAAGGGAAATGTACCCCCCTTTCCAGGGTAGTGTCCTAAGGCCATAGAGTGTTGAATTTTAACAACGATTTCAATTTCCACTCCCCCCTTGTCTGGGCATCAACCAAATGTGTTGGCTTCGTACTTGACAGTGATTCTCCAAGTCTGGAATCCCTTAGGACTTCCTGTATGAAGGGTCTTTGGGAGCGGAATGAAATGCCTGGGATTTCGCCTTACTTGGGGGTTTCTGAGAAGCAGACAATGGGTCAAGGATGGAAGTGCAAGTTTCTTTAGAAGGTAACCCCAGGAAATACTGATAAAGAGTGGAGAGGTGAGGCAGGGAAGTGAAGGAAACCAATATAGAGTATGTCTTCACCCAAGTTGCCACCATGGGCAGCCAGAGCTTCATCCCACTGGGGAACTCTGGGTGCCAGTTTGGAATATGTGCCTCAGAGTCACCCGTCCGCTTCCACCGCTGGGCAAGGAAGCTGAAGTATTGACCCCGCCCTCCCCACCCACTCCTGTCAGCATTGGTTGAGAACGCTGGGGTTGGTGCCTGGAGGGTCCTCTGGCCTGTTGCAGGTGACCAAAAGGGCTCCAGCAGCCACAAAAGCCCTCAGGCAAAGAGACGCAGGAGCTGGCTGTAGGAGGTTGGGCCAGCCTGCCCGGAAATGGTCACATAGATGGTGAGGACTGAGAGGATGCGGTCAGGCCCCGACAGCACCTGCCGCAGGTTTGCAGTTGCTATCTCACAGACGTCTCCAGGGGCTCCGAAGCTGTGACAGCAAAGCCTGTGTGTCCGCTAGTGCCTGTGCCAGACACAGTCCTTCCCCTTTCCTGAAGGGCTTTATGACTGCACCTTGAAATTTTATTTGTTTTAAAAGAATGCAGAGGATGGCTTTGAAACAGCATATTTTGGTGGGACCCTCAGGTTAAATGGCCCCCGACACTCTGGGGAGCTGGGGGGGGTGGGCTGGAGGAGACTGAGGTGTGACCTGGCACTTGGGCATTGTAGGGAGAGCAGGATGCCAAGTTCCTGGGCTGGTAATTTGTGAGTGATTGTCACATTTTAGTTGCACTTCCTTTAAGGGGACCCCTGCTTGGTAAGTTCGATGTAATGCAAGTACCTGGTAAAAGTTGGTCACCAAATGCTTTTTTTTATAGAATGAGACTGACCATATCTTGAGTATCTTCTAGAACACCAGACATGCAATAGATCCTTTACCTACATGATCAGATCTAATCCTCACTGGATGCCTGAGTTGTGGGTATTATTGGCTCACTTTACAGGTGAGGAAACTGAGCCTGAGAGCAATAGGCCTCCCTCCGCAGCTTCTGCAAGGTGCTTCTTTCATCTGGGCCACTTTGTAAATGTGGAGATAACAGCACAGCAGCAAATTGCAATGCCTGGAATATCTCTGTATCCATACTATATAGCGAAATAAATTTTATGATATGTTAAGTGCCAATTTAAAAACTTCTCCCAAGATACAAATCAACACCACAATGAGATATCCTTTCACACCTATTAGGATGGCTGTCACAAAGGAGACAGATAATAAAAAGTGTTGACAAGGATGTGGAGGATTTGGAACCCTTACACACTGCTGGTGGGAACATAAAATTGTGCAGCCGTTTTGGAAAATAATTTGGCAATTCCTCAAAAAGTTAAATATAGAGTTATTATATGATCCAGCAATTCCATTCCTATGTATATACCCAGGAGAAATGAAAACATATGTCCATATAAAAACTTGTATGTGAATGCTCATAGCAGCATTTATAGTAGACAAAAAGTTGAAAGAACCCAAATGTCCTATCAGCTGATGAATGGATACATAAAACAGACTATATAAATACAATGGAATATTATTCAGTGAATGAAGTACTAATTCATGCTACCACATGGATGAACCTTGAAAACATTATGCTAAGTGAAAGAAGTCAATCACAAAAAAGCCATATATGATTCCATTTATATGAAATGTCCAGAACAGGCACATTCATAAGGACAGAAAGTAGATGAGTGTTTGCCTTGAGCATGGGAGACAGAAGGGATGGGAGTGACTGCTAATGGGTACAGAGTTTCTTTTTGGGGTGATGAAAATGTTCTGGAATTAGACAATGTGATGGTTGCTTGACCTTGTGAATATACTGAAAATCACTGAATTGTACACTTTTAGTAAAGGACTAAATTCTATGGTATGTCAATTATATTTCAACAAACAAAACCAAACCTCTTCTGGCAGGATATTTGTGTTGATAAGAAATGAGTATCAAGGACTTCAGGTTTTTAGTTAATGTTTCGGAAACATTCTTTCAGGTTGTTATAAAAGCCCTTCACAGTTTGTGAGTTTAATCTGATTTCATTTTTTCTTGTGCAAACTAATATAATGGTTTATGGATATCCTAACCTTGGACATCTTTGGAGTCCTTCAAGTCAAAACAAACCATAGAACTTTTAGGGAGGAAGGGAAGTATGTCTGTCTTTTTTTTTCTCTCTCAGTCAGATAAAAGAGATTTGGATGGTGAACACTTAGCTCCCAAACTGAAACAAACCTGCAATGCAGGCAGGTCTGTTTTGTTCTGGAGGGCAGTACCAGGCCTAATACTTCAGGGAGGCAGCTTTGAAATCAATATAAGAACACAATTGTCCTACAATCAGAGCTAGTTGAGTTGCAAGCAAGTGTGTGGTCCCCTCTCAAGGCTCATGGAGATCGGTGTTGTGCATTGGGAGGAGGCTGGACTGGCCAACCCTGAAGTTCACATTCACTCTAAGAGGCTGTGGTTCTGATTCTCCTGTGGTACAACTATGGCTCCATGGCAATGACTCTCGGTTCATTAGACTAATTAATTATATATTTGAAAATAATTTTGAATTGATTGGGAGGAAAGTGAGAACAAAAAGGACCAGAGGCTCATGCTTATTCTTTTCTTGAGGTTTAGAGAGAGCAGGTGATTTTAAAGCAGACTTATAGAGCACCAGATGGGAGCCAGGGAGTCTGGATGCTAGGCACATATCTGCAGCCTGCCTCATTGGTGGCACACCAGCCACCCTCTCCTGAGCTCACCTTATTTGTAAAACATGAGGTTGGGTTGGGTTGACCTTGAAGGACCTTTTGCCTGTGAAAAATTCTAGAATTTTTCTTAATAACTTCAACTTTTCATAGTCAACCTTACATCTGTCTTTCCTTAGCCTCTGACCTGCCTCTGCCTGTTTTTAATTTCTTCTGTTGAAAAGAATGCTTGCCATATGCAGACCTCACCAATTTTCTTGCCCATCTTGCCCTTTGCCAAGATCTTCAGCCCTTCTCTCCTCAGTGGTTTCACATCAGTCCCACCTTCGTGGTTGACTGCTGTAGGATACGGTAGGGGTCTCTGTCTTTCATTGCCTCATCGATCACTTTGCTTCGGTTGTTCATGTTAGCCTTAACGTATGCTGTTTTAGTTGTCTCCTGTCTTTCCAATAAATCAAAAGCTTCTTAGGAAAACAGCAATGTGTAAAGGAAGAACACTTGAAATCAGAGCCTTAAAATTATTTCCCCAAGGACATAGAGCTGATAATGTGACTTGGTCTTAGTTTTCTAGTTTGTGAAATGGGGATAATAATACCTAGTTCACAGAGTTACTGTGTGAATTAAATGAGACAGAGTATACAAGGGTTTGGGTCATAGTGGTTGGTGACAGTGCTGGTGACAATGGTGAGAAGGTGGTCAACACAGGCTGAAAGAACTCGTTGTCTCTGGTGCTTTCAGGAAGGAAGTCACATAGACACCTGGGACAGAGAGTTAATGACTGTTTTCAATAATCAGTTCTTTGGAATACAGTACTCCTCAGTGTCTAAAGTAATTCTACAGAGTGAGTTTAAATCTCTCTGTGGAAATTTTAGTCTTTTTTGGTTTTTGTTTTTTTTTTTTTTTGCTTCTTTCTTAGTAAAGATAAAAGAGAGATCATTCAAATCATTGGCAACCTTTGGTCACAACTCTTGGTCAATCTTCTTTTTCTTTTTTTCTTTTTTTTGAGTCAGAGTCTCACTCTGTTGCCCAGGTTAGAGTGCCGTGGCATCAGCCTAGCTCACAGCAACCTCAAACTCCTGGTCTCAAGCAATCCTTTTGCCTCAGCCTCCTGAGTAGCTGGGACTACAGGCATGCACCATCATGCCTGGCTAATTTTTTTCTATATATTTTTAGTTGGCCAATTAATTTCTTTCTATTTATAGTACAGACGAGGTCTCCTTCTTGCTCAGGCTGGTTTCGAACTGTTGACCTTGAGCGATCCGCCCACCTCGGCCTCCCAGAGTCTTGGTCAATCTTAGAGATTGCTGCTGGGTTCTTTATGTTCTCTTCTTGGGGATAATTAATTTCACTTTTCTCAACGTCTCTCCTGGTGCCCATCTTCTAAACATTTACAGGAGTCTTTTGCTTTCCTTTGTCTCCCAGAGTAATATTCTCTTCAGGCTGGGGAACAGTTGTTGGGTAATGGGTCACATGTATTAATAGGCAGGCCATATGGTTCACAGACACTTTGCTCACAACAACTTGAGTTCTGGTGGTATGATTTAAAAAAAAATTTTAAGTATAAAAGTGTAAGAACCATCTGTTCTTATTTTTTGTATGTGATCCTGGTAAGTTATTAATTTTAGTTACATTGCTCCTTTGCAATTAGTGCTGCTATACGTGGAGGCTACATGGCAAAGCTGGAATACCTTATTTTCAGTAACAATGTGTGTGGAGTGTGTGTGTCTCATCCCAATCCCATTTATAAATTGAAGTAGGTTTGCCTACATGCAGTTTGGTCCTGGGATTTATATGGCTTATTCTTCAGCTGGTTAAATGCTTTAATTGTAGTGGTCCATTTGATTGGTTGAGACTAGGTCACATACTAATTACCATGGAGCAGACCAAATAGGGTATTGTGATAGAGTGATGCCAGGGTGGGCGTAGGGCTGCTTTAGTTAGGATCTTGAAAGCCTTCCAAGGAGGATAAATTTGAGTTAAGTTCTAAAGGGCAATGAGGCGACAGCCAAATGAAGATCTGTGGTGAGCCAAATGGAGATTTGCAGTGAGAGAATTCTAAGGGGAAGCAAAGGTTAGGAGCAAAGACTCTGAACAGGAAAATAAGCATGGTGCAGAAAGAAGTCCACAGGGCCACACTGTAGTGACAGGGAGGGTAATGCAGGCAGCTGAGGGCAAAGAGGGTCTAGTCTAAGAATAATAGGAGCCATTGGAGGGTTTTAGTAGAGGAGATGGGAGCATCTGATTTGTGGTTTTAGGAAGCTACTCTGGCTGCTAATTGGAAATTATATTGTTAGGAGCAAGAATGGGGCCAGGGAGACCAGTTCGGAGGCTACAGCTGTGTAGAAGAGATTGATGGAGAAATGATGGACTAAGTTTGTGTGGTATGGATACAACCATAGAAGTGAGAGTTTAGGACATATTTTGGATATGGGATCTGTGGAACATACTGAAGGATTCTTAGGTTTTCCGTCTGAGTAACTAGGTGATTGGTGATACATTTCTTGCTCAGATGCAGAGGGCTTGATGGTTGGTTTTTGGTCAGTTAAGTTTGAGGTGGCTCATGGACACCCAAGTGGAAATGTCTAGTAGGCAAATGAATGCGGAGGTCAGATGAGAGATGAAGGCTGAAATATTCATTTAAATTATGTGAAGGTGAAGAATATAGACAGAAGGCTGAGGTCTGGGTCCTGAATATACCCTCATTTAGAAGTTTGAAAGAGACTCCAGCAAAGGATGTTGACAGAGGTAGCCAGAAAGGTTGGAGAGAACCATGTGCCGAATAGACACCTGTATTGGAAAAGTACCTCCCAAAGGAGTGACTGGTGACCTCATCATTCAGTTCCCAGTGTTAGTACTCAGCAGTCATATTCAAATGTGGTTCAAAGAGGTTATTCTGTAGCTGTTAGCTCAGTAACGACTAGACTTGATCAAGCTGGGCGCAACGCCTGCCTAAGCAAACTTTCAGCCATGGTGGGATCAGAAATGGAGAATCTTGTCTCTTTTGGGGCCATGGGGGAAGGGTCTATGTTCAAGTCTCAATGAGGATTTGTGAGATTTTTGTACCATTACTAAAGCAGCAAAAAGTAATTCATTCATTTTTTTTTTTTAATGGCAACTGTATATAGAGCTGGCATGGCTATGCCACAAGTCAGTTTTTTGAAAATATTTAGTTACTAAATTCTAATCAATTTCTTTCATGGCTTTAAGGTTCACCAAAATGAAAGCCTATACCTAACTTGGCACAAGAAAGGACACATAAAAATGTTTACATTTTAAACCACTTTATATGTTAATCCTGACAAGATAGGTCTCATAACAAATCACTTTGGGCACTTTATCTTTTCTTAGTATCAACCCAGTGGCAATGATTTGAAGGGAGCTTCTGTTTGGGAGTTAACTTTAGGTTATGGGGAATTACTGTATTATCTTTTGTCACTTGGTAAATTATATTATTTAAATGAGGAGTAGAGATTTCTTATTCTCTACCTCTCTTAAAGTGAAAGTATAAAGTATTCCAATAAACATTTTAAATTGAAGGGCAAAACTGGGAAGTTCTACTTTTTTACCATGCATTATAATTTAATAGGTCATTTTGCCTATTGTATTAAGTGTGTTTTCTCTAAAACCCAAAGCAGGATCAAGTTATAAACAAGGTGACTGACTTTGATGATTTTCATTAAGTTTGGAGAAATAGTAGATTTTTTTTTTTTTTTTTTTGAGACTGAGTGTCACTTTTTGCCTGAGCTAGAGTGCTGTGGCATCAGCCTAGCTAACAGCAGGCTCAAACTCCTGGGCTCAAGCAATCCTTCTGTGTCAGCCTCCCTAGTAGCTGGGACTACAGGCATGCACCACCATGCCCGGCTAATTTTTTCTATATATATTTTTGTTGGCCAATTAATTTCTTTCTATCTTTAGTAGAGATAGGGGTCTCACTCTTGCTCAGGCTGGTCTCGAACTCCTGACCTTGAGCAATCCTCCCGCCTCAGCCTCCCAGAGTGCTAGGATTACAGGCATGAGCCACCACGTCCGGCCTTAGATTTGTTTTAAATTAAGCAAAGCTGCATTTTCTTTCCAGGAGGTTCAGTGGATGACAAATACTTAGGCAAACTCCGTCAGTGTTTATTGTTGCCTTTTACCTTACTGACATGTAGTTGAATTTTACAAATAGGTAAAGCTGATAAGAATGTTAGTGGGCTGATAGTTGCCAGCAGATTTTGGTGAGGTAATCTCTTGGTTATTCAACCAAATACTTGGTTCACTAACTGAAGGAGACTTACTGGGAATAAATTATCAGAAAATGATACTAACTTAAAAATGATACTAAAAATTAAAATGATACTAAAATTATGATTTTAGCAAAATGACTCTGGTTTTGCTGCTTTGCATAAAACCAAACTTTTATGGTACCTGAAGATTCTCCATTTTTCTAAGACCAAACTGGAAGTAGCTCATTTATCTGGTTAGCTCAATCCCATTTTCAAAGACTAAAAGCTCAGGACATAGGATTTTACCTCCATCCAGCTCTACCCAAGCAATAAATGCATAAAACGTTAAGCCACGCAGACAGCTGTGCATTCACTTTGTGTGAAGGTTATAGGATGTAACAAGCCTTGCCCTTGGATCCCTCATGAGCAGTTATCTTCTTGAGTCACACTGTCCTTGGGTGGTTCCTTGTGTCCAGAGCCACTCGTAGGAGGTGCAGGGTAGGGGTGAAGGAAGCTCTTGGCTCTTTTTTCTCCCTTGTTTTCTCCTGCCCTCCCCTTTGCCATGTGGGAAACATGAAGGTGAAGGGCTTCCTGGGTGGGTCCGGCTGTGTGGGACAGGGCGCTCAGCACTGTGTGTGGTACATAAATGCTCAGTGACTCCTTAGTGAGCATTTAGTGATTGGGCATCAGAGCTCATACAGCCTCTTGATTTACTGTACGGAAGGGTTCCCTTTGTCTCAGAAGCCCCAGCCCAGTTAAGGCACCACTTATTTATGGAAAAGAAAACACAGGCATTCTTTGAGACACAAAGCAATAATATCTTTCTAATAAGAGCAGCTTCTTAAATCTGTTTGTGCCGTCTTTCCATTGAACAAAATCCAAGCACATCACCTTGGCTAACAGTGCCTGCATGAATTGGCTCCTGATTTCCTTACCAGCCTCATCCTGTACCATCCTCCAGTTCCTGGGACGGACCAGGCCCTTTGCTGTCTGCTCAGCCCTCTGTTTGGAAGGTGCTTTTATGCTGCTCTTCACGAGCCTCCAACTTTCTGATCCTTTAAAGATCCATTTAACTAGTACTTCTTTAGCAAGGGCTTCTTTGTCCTCTCTATCATTCCCCCTCATTTTCATTATTTTTATACCTAAACATTTTGCATTTTCCTGTGTGTTTGCTTTCTTGCTTATGAGCTATCTGCTCCACTTAATGGAACAATTCACAAGGGCAATACTGTGTTTTCTGATTTGTCAGCATCTAGTCCAGTGCCTGGCTCAATATAAGCTCTCAATTAAATATTTATTCAAATGAATGGATAAGCCTACCTTTCATCAGAGAAGTGTTTCAAATTTTAAAAAATTTGAATTTCTGCTCTCAGATTCTCAAGTTTACACTAAAAATCCCCTAGTCTTGGTAAAGAACTGTCTTAAAGAATAGGGTTGGTGATTTGGCTCCTATGGTCTAACTACTAATATTAGCTCATTTTATTCCTAAACTTCTAATGTGTTTTCTCCACCCTTTTCTTTCTTTTGTCTTTCTTTTTTAGCAAGGGAAGCCATATGTCTTTGACAGAGTGCTACCTCCCAACACAACCCAAGAGCAGGTTTACAATGCGTGTGCGAAGCAAATTGTCAAAGGTAAGTGCTATTTCTTTATTTCCTCCTGGGCCTTTCAGAGTAATTGAAAACATTAAGTGTTATTTGCAGCGTAGGAATCAATGTACCTTGACTCTAAGAGGCTGCTAATTGGAAACACTGAATTATAGCCTTAGCCCTGACCCTGATTTGCTGTGATGTCAGGGAAATTATTAATCTCTCCATACCTCCTTTCCAAGGATGTTTCTTTATTTCTTTTGTGCCACCTTTTCATTCTGTCACCCAAAAGCTGAAAAGCAAGCTAAGCTGTGGTCACACTATTTCTGTAATGATTTTTAAAATACTGTTGCAGGTGGTATAGAACCTCCTTTTTCCTTTGAAGGAGAGAATATATATTCTTGATGCTCCAATTGTATATCTTTGGTTGATTTATTTTGTGCATCTGTGTTCTTTTTACTAATATATATCAGAAAGAAGCTTTAAATGTGGAAAATTCTTGCCATCAAGGAATTTTCTATAGCATCATAAAATCATGGTACCTTGTTGGTTATTGAGCTGTTCTTGCTACTCAGCATTCCTTAACTATACTTTAACCTAACTCACTTTTGGCCATCCCACCCAGATCTTGACATTTGTTCCTCTAAACAGGTAGCCTCAAGCCTGCTTTTTTATGTCTGAGAGATCAGTCCTTTTCTCTGGGACTGGCATTGGCCCTGGAGGATTTGTGTCAAAATAACAGCAGGGAGATGAAGCAATTTACACATTGCTCTACTTTGCCCTTTCAAATCAGGGGCAGGTTGGAGCTTGCATTGGCAGAGCCTGCCATCTGGACAAGGCTAGGGGGCATCTCCTGCTACTTTGCTTTTCATCATCAAATCCTTGCTTTCAAATTTGAATGCTATGGCAACTGTGCTTTCAGATGTCTTGGTGCTGCCACCTGTATAGGGAGCTCTGGGTTTAAAAAGCAAGAAGTAAAAACAAAACCAAAAAACACCTTGTCATTTTAGATCTGCTTGTTTTTAGAAGCTGAGCTGACTAACCTAACTACTTGAAATGCATAAAAATCAGCTCTGGGTACATCTGTTCGATTAATTCTGACCCCGGACACCTGCGTGGGAGACTTGTGTCAGTATGTAATGTTCCTTGCTGAGGTGTATGGTTATTCACATTCTTGCTGCAGACATCAATTAATTTTGAAGGTCTTCACAGTGAGATTATTATAGAAAACTGAAGAGGAAAAAACAATGCCTGAATTTGAGCTTCTTTTGAATTAGTAGTATAGGCCTATATCTGGTGGTAATTTTTGTCTTCTCTCTACTTTTACTCTTTTGCTTCTCTTTCTACCTAAACATGTTTTCTCTCTGTTTTTGCAGTATATCTTTCTTGGTTTGCTCCTATTCAGCCTTGCTTCCCTTCTATTATTGGACTCATTCATATTTTTATTAAAGTAAGATTAATCACATATGTGCCAGAATTTCCTTCTTTTTTTCTTCCTCTTCATTCTCAGAAGCAAATAGTGTTTACCACATGTTGTGCTAACCATGAGGGCCATTTTAATACATCCTGACCTCCCTAAGCTGGCATAATTAGAAATGGATGCAGTGCATTTAAAAAACAAATCCTGTGATTAACAAACTATAGTAATAATCTTTGAGTCTTTATTCATTAGAGCAGTTTGGGTCCTTTTTAACATTTGGATTTTTCTACTGTATGAAATGTTAGAAATGAGCAGTCCCTGGGCGCAGGTCTTGCAAAAATATGACCTAACTCTGGATAAATTGAGACTCAATATGTGGTGAGCCACAAAGAATACTATTTAGAGTAAAATCAGGCTCTCACATGATATGATAAACAGACATTTCTAGGACACCATAAATATAGTACGAACAGACTCTTTTGGTAGCAATAGGAGTATCTTATTCTCTTTTGAATAGAAATTATTAGGGAGTGATGAAGGCCTAATAGAACTTTTAAAAATATCCACCAAGGCTAGTGTGAGGAGAAATGGCCGTGTATTTCTGCATTGGCAAGGTCAAACAGAGAGGGATAAGAAAACTCCTTGGAACAGATTACTGAGTACAGCTGAGGGATCTTGCCATGAGGAGCCCTGTTTAAATCGGGATTAAAAGGTGGTGTGGTGGAGGCCTTTTTTCCCCAAGAGGCCAATAATTAAATCGGATGACTTCTGAAGGTCTAGTGACTCATGATAATGTGGGGGACTGGTGAGTTTTCCTTTTAAGTCTATCGAAACCGTTAATGATTTGGGGCATCTGGAAGACTCCATTTAACGACATGGCTTTATTGTCTATTTTTTCATCCCCTACAACTTCACTGGGCTTGAAAAAAATATTTCAAATGTTTGTTTGTAGAGTCCTGGCATCTTTCATGGTTCCATCTTTGTCTAGGATGTGTTTTTCAAAATGTCTGAATTCTCCTCTGTTTCTTCTAAAGAGGTTGCAGGCTTTGTGACTACCAGCACAGTGACTAGCTAGTTTCCTTTGGCTGCCTAGGAATTAGCCACCGTGGTTACTGGATGCTGCTGTTGAAATACCGGTAACTATGTCCTAGCACACAGAAGGCACGAGGCATTTGCTTTCCAGATTAACTAGATGTGGACTATCCAGATGCTAGAGGGGGTTTCTTGTTTTCCAGTTCTGCTTTCTTTAAATGTCATTCATTTATTTCTTGTAATCATTCATTTATGAAAGTAGTTATTAAGTACTGACCATGTGGTAAGCACTGCTGGGGACTGGAGTCACCAAGGTATATAAGACTGTCTGCAAGGAGCTTTGAGTATGGGTGAAGAGACAGATGCATACATAATTAGCATACACATAGGCATTATGTGCTTTAAATGAGTATGTGCAAAATGCAATGGGAGCACAGAAGAATATACTTTATATAGATTTTGGTGGGTAGGGAGAGGGAGTAGAAAATTAAGGAAGGCTTCTGGGAAAGGGTGGGTCCTGAGGACTATATAATATAGCAGGGCTAAGCAGAAGGACCAACAAAAGTAAAAGCATAGAGATACAAATTATGCTTGGGCAACCTGGAGTGCCACAGGGTGCAGAGTGGCCTCCCGGGAGATGAGGCTGCAGAAGTTAGGCTGGAGCAGCTTCATGGGAATTGATACACTTTATCCTGTAGGCAGTGTGGACCCAAAGGAGTTTTAAGTTTAGGATGATATTAACAGATCTATTTCATTATTACATATGACTCTTAAGAAAAATGTTTTTTAGCTGCCATTTATCAGGCACTTTCTATACATTTTACATGTGTTGCTGCATTTTAAATCATAAAACTTTATGAAGGGTGAGCATTATTATTCTCATTGTACAAAAGAGGAATTTGAGGCTCAGAGAAGCAAAATAACTTGGCCAGGTCCGTTAGGGGGCAGTGTGGGGACTTGAGCCTGGGTTTGTGGAACTAACTTTCTTCTGCACTACCCTGCCCCAGTTTTCTGGTGAGCTAACAATGAGCATTTGATAACAATTATTACTACTATTATTACTATTACTACTATTAATTACTATTATTATTATTATTATCTTTGAGATGGGGTTCTCAATATGTTGCTCAGGCTGGCTTGAACTCCTGGGTCCGCGATCCTCCCGCCTCAGCCTCCGGAGTAGCTGGGACTACAGGCTCATGCCACTGTGCCCGCCTTGATGACAAGTATTTTACGAGTTGTTTCTTTTCTATCAGGCCATATGGACTATTAACTAAGCATTGCAAAGACGGGGATGGGAATGCGTGGGAGGAAGGAGAGCAGAGACAGCAGCGACTGTGGTTCCCGCGCCTTGTGGTGGCCCAGGAGGCCTGCCAGTGATGGGAGCGCGCCTGGCCGGGGCATGGTGACTGCCCTTCAGGCCTGCCGGGCCAGCATGTGGCTGGCCGCCGGTGTGCAGCGGACCGCCCCGACATCCTCCCGGGCGGCCTACTGGAGTTCGCTGGGCCTCCCAGCTGAGGGTGGCCTGGCAGCGACTGCGGCCGGAAACCCTGGCGCCCCTACAGGCCCCGTCAGCCTGGAGAGTTGGTGGGAGGCCACAGCGCCTCCTCGGGAGCACTAGGGCGCAGGTACCGTCGGGGGCCTGCCCAGGTTCTTAGCTGACAGTGGAACGGACTCTTGGGCTCCAGCAAGACCTGGGCTGAGAGCGGAGCGGACGAGAGTGAAGGCGTCTTTTCAAGTATCCCACTCGCCTTCGCTCTGCGGAGGCAGAAGCTCTGCCGGCGGGGACGCGCGGGCTGTGGGTGCCGTGGGGAGCCCTCCCGCCGGTCGCGGGCGCAGAGAAAGCCTCTGCCGCGGAGCGCGGAGCGTGGCCGTCTGCAGCAGCCATCATTCTGCTTCCACAGGGCCCGAGACAGCCTGAGACGGACGCGTTCCCCGCGGGAGCCGTGGGCCCGAGCGGCAGGGCGGTTCCGCGCGGAGGCTGCGGCCCCTTGCCCCGCGCGTCCTCTCAGCGGCCATCCCTAGGCACACTGTGACCGTGCGGTGACACATGGACCGGACAAACCAACCAACCCGCAGCCCTGGAGTTGGGAAGAAAACAGAGAACACTGGTTTTGGAAGAGCTTTATCTTTTCTTTTAAAATTACCTTCTAGTTCAAGGTTGAGTCGACAGAGGGCGACATCCGCTCCGTTCAACCTTGAGCACGGGAGGTTTTCCAACAACAAATTAGTTGTAGCGTGATTGTAAATTTTTAAATTCCTAACGGAGTGTGTTCTCTTTTTGTCAAAAAAGAAGAAGAAATCCTGCTCGGTGTTGCCATAGCTCGGAGAAGCAGGGATTCGCCCAGTATTGTGCTGTGCGCCCCTCGGCTCCTTAGTCCGCAAGTGGTGCAGCGCCCAGCGCTCCTTGTTTTCGTGTCCTTGACCCACTCCCTACCCGCAGGGGTTTCCTGAGCCACGATCAGCTAAGACTAAGAGGACTGTGCTCCATGAGAGTGCACTTGCCGGGGGCAGGGGGCCTCAGGCCTGGCCCCTGCTTACCAGGAGCTGGAGCTGGAGCTGGCTCTGTACTTTCTCCTGCCAGCAGATCTGGCTCGCAGCTGACTTTCCTTTAGGGTATGGCAGGTTGATCAGAGCCACCCCTCTGGGGCCTCCCGCATGCGTGGGCACTTGTAAGGTGGCCAACGCATGTCAGGCTGGCTGGACCCTTGGCCCTGGCGTCCTCAGTGCTGTTCTCACACCTGGGTTGATGGGTCCAGAGTGCCTTCTACACAGTGGTTTAAGAAAAGGAAGGCACTTTTGGTTTGGGGGAAGATGCTTAATTTCTGCTACAAAGAAACTTTAGTATTGTGATTGTGGCCAGCACTCCAGTTATCTGGAGCAATTTGTGTTTTGAATATGGAATTAAACAAATACAACCTAAGGGCAGGTTGGGTCTTTCCTTTGGGTCCCTCAAAGCATAGGATATTCTTGGAGCATTCTGCTCCAGCCTGAGCAGCGTTTTCTCTGAGCAAGTTGGCATTTATGTGAAAACTGAAGCTTGAACCTTCAGCCTTTACACTGACTTCTTCAAGTTTTTTCGCTTCCCACTGTTACCAGGGAAACGGTTACCAGAAGTCTGATACGTGTGAACATTCTCTCTCCCTCTCCTCTCTCTCTCTCCCTCCTCTCTCCACTCCCTTCCCTCCTTTCTCTCTCTCAGTATAGCTTGATGCACACTCTTGAAGGCTGCTAGGATTAAAAAAAATATTGCCACTTAATTTTTCTTTTCTTAGCTTCCTAAATGAAAATCGTTTTTTTTCTTATCCCAGTTCATACTCCAACAACCTCAAAGCAGTCAAACGTATGTTTTAAAAATTTTAGAAAACTCAACAAAGCAAAACAGAAACAAACCAGCATCCTCATAAAATTCAGAGAGGACCCCCTCCCCCAAACACTATTTGGGGCCTGAAATAGATGGAGCTGATTGCCTGGCTTGATTTTTTTACTTGGCCTTGAAGAGAACACCTCCCTATGGGGCTCCTCTTCCTGCCCTCACTATCCGTCCTTGAATAAAGACTTCCTCCCCTTATGCAGAACGGCAGATCAAGGATATTAATGATGCATTGTTCCTCTCTCCATGATGTTTTCCAGGATGAAGGAGGAAAGCAGGAGGGAAATGAGTGCAAAATATATTTTAATCACCTCTGCTGCTTTGAAAGAGTTCCCACAGATAATTGTCAGCTCTTTAGCAAAAAGCAGCCTCCACCTTTACGCCTCCCCTTGTCCCTGTGTGAGGTGGCAGCCGACCTGCAGCCTGGAGGGGTTTGCACAGTGCACTTATTGTGTAATTGGAAGAAATTCCCGATACTGATGGGCCTGGGCCAGCTTGCTAGCACAGTCCCTTCAGACACAGAGACATTAAATTTAAGTAAGGACCTGGCTGGTTTCAGGCTGATTGGATTGTCACCGTGGGGCTTAGTATACAGAAGGGGCCCCTGTCCCTCCCCTAGCTCTGGTGAGGCCTTTGGGAGAAACCTCCCCAAGGAACTGGCCTGGGCCGGTGTTTACCCTGACCCAAATCAAATCTTCAGGAAGGAAATTCTATTCTTCACCTCACTCCAGAATCTTAGGGCACGGATAATATTTTTTTTTCTCTAAACTGATCTCAAGAGATCAACTTATAGAAGAAAACTCAAGTATCCTTCTACTGAAAAAAAGTGTTCTGCCCAATGTCTCTGTCTTAATTTTGACACCACTGGGAGAAAGGATGTCTGCCTCCTTCTTCATTAATATATTCTGCAGAAACGTGGGTCCATTTCTTTCTATTTGCAGAGCAGCAGAGGCCTGCGTTTCTGCTCTTATCTCACAATTCTGCTTAAAATGCACATGGAGTTGAAATATATCATCTGTGTGAGAAATGAGATGGGCCATTTGGAAAATGTAATCTTAAAATATGCATCCTATACCAGCATATGATCAAAGAAATGAGTTAATTTTAATTTCTTTTTCTTGTTTGCAGATGTCCTTGAAGGTTATAATGGGACAATTTTTGCGTATGGACAGACTTCATCAGGAAAAACCCACACCATGGAGGTAAGACTGCAGCATGCTCTAATGTCTATCTCTGAGGTGACTGAGTGGAGCTAGTGCTTCCAGCAAAACCTGAGGTGCATGTGGCTTTGTTTACTGGGCAGTAGAGATGGTTATGTTTGGCCCATTAAATATTATTGAGGAGTTTAAAAATAATAATAAATAATGAAATCTCAGGAATTTAGTATGTTAAAAAGCTATTTGTTGATAGCTCCATCAAAATGATAATAATAAATTCTGTTAAAAAGTGCATCAAGGGCCGGGCACGGTGGCTCATGCCTATAATCCTAGCACTCGGGGAGGCTGAGGCAGGAGTCGCTCAAGGTCAAGAGTACGAGAGACTAGCCTGAGCAAGAGCGAGACCTGGTCTCTACTAAAAATAGAAAGAAATTAATTGGCCAACTAAAAATATATGGAAGAAAGATTAGCTGGGCATTGTGGTACATGCCTATAGTCCCAGCTACTCGGGAGGCTGAGACAGGATTGCTTGAGCCCAGGAGTTTGAGGTTGCTGTGAGCTAGGCTCACGCCACGGCACTCTAGCCTGGGCAACAGTGTGAGACTCTCTCTCTCAAAAAAAAAAATATATATATATGCATCAGACTAAACAGTAGTGTGAGTATCCTTATGGATATGCCAGCCCCACCCCAACAAAGAAAGCCCACTGTGAAAATCATTTACCCTGAGTGAGGGCCTCTGAGGAGGAGAGTCTCCTTAGAGTAAATTTTAAAACTGCAGGTCAGAGATTTTTAAAAGTTGGCTTGTCAACCAAATTTAGCCCACAGACATATTTTTGTTTGGCCGGCACAGTGTTTTTTTCTTTTTTTTAAATTGTAGGCAATGTTTAAAATGGGATGATTTCATACAAGTCTAATTTTCCACCTTAGGTTGAATATTCTGAAGATCTAGCAACACTGGAGGAATTTCACCATGATATAAAATCCAAGCTTCACTATTCATTTCATTGTCTTGTTTACCTTTTTATTAACATTTCATGGAAGAGCAGCTGTCACATAGGAGAGGCTTGATAAAATATTCGTTAGTATTTGTTAAAATGGTACCTGTGTGGTGGCCCTGGCTACCCTGTGGGTGTGGGGCTGGCTCACCAGTGTCCCCAGCTCACTTCATGCACACAGGGAGTGCATTTGAGCTTATATTTGGCATCCTTCCTCATTCACTTACATCCCTGGTCCCTGTGGGTGCTTGAGGGTGCGACCCCATCTCAGACTGTTGGCCTTGGAGCTCTGTGGCTTCAGGCTGTCTTCCAAATAAGGTACATCTGCAGTCTAGACCAAATTGGCCTCCCTTACCTCCTGTTTTCCTTCTTTTTATCACGGACTCCTGTAAGGCCTTCAGGGCCTGATAATTCTTCTAAAGGTTAGGCTCACCTGACAGGTGAGGAGAGGTAGAGAAAGTGGTGATTATAAGAAGCTGCACAGAGGAAGTTTGGGGAATTCAGCAGCAGGGTAAGATGAATCCTTAATCCTTCAAGCTTAGGTTTTTTCATTTGCAATACCCTCCTGGGAATATCACTGAGACGGCTGCTGCAGAGTTGGTTTAGCTTATGAATCATTCCTATTGAAGAGGAGATTTCAAAGGCGAGAGGCAAAAAATCCTCGGGGCTCTGGTGTTCTGCCTACACTGATTTCCAGTGCAGGGTACGGAGCTGGGTGATCTCATTTCTGTGGTGTTGACTCTCTTTCACCCATTTCGCTGAAGACAAAGTGGTTCAGACACTGCACGGGTAAAAGAGAGTTACGAGGTTTATTTGTCACCTCTTCTTCACCAAGCAGGCCTTTTCCTTGTCACATGAGCTACTTCAGCTCCTCTTCTCCAAGACTTTCACCCTATAGCAGTACACCTTAGAGATGCTGGCTGGCTGTCCCCATGCTCCTGCCCCGGCCCCTTGCCTCTCTCTCTCCCTTACTCAACCCTGGACCCCTTGACCTTCAAGGTGCTAGAAAAGTTGCAGTTGCACATTTTCTGGGTCACTCCAGTAGCTGTGGACAAAAACTCCTTGATAGGTCAAAAGGCACATGAGAGAGCGATATGGTGTCTAGTGAGGAATTCAATCAGTCTTGAGGTCTTTGGGAAATTATCTCAAACTACATACACTACCAAAAAAAACTAAAAAACAAAAACAAAAACCCAAACAACTGAACCAAATAAAAAACCCTCAATATTTAAAATCCCTAATCCCCCAGACTCTTAAGGAATGCTTACAAAAGTGACCATTTATGCCTTGGCATTCATTTATCTTTGGGAAATATTAATAAAGTATTTGCTGAAAGTCATAAATTTAAACTGTAAGACATCATGAAACAGACTACTCCTCAGTGTTAGATTTTAGTAGGTGAATAGATGGGGACAGGGTGATGGCAAAGGGCTATGCCAGCCCTTTAAGGCTAATGTAGGAGACATGTTGTTAGATCAAAGGCTCCTGAGTGCTCAGTGCCTTGCAGGGTAAATGACACGGTGTCTGCCCAGAGAGGACTGCTGAGGACCTAAAGGGAACTGGATTCCATGCAGGTCTCACCTCTAGTTCCCTAAATTCTGTTGCCTCTCCATCTTTGTCAGTTTCAAAAGGTTGATTGTAATGAGTTGCTTTTCTTTATTGTGACTTTTGAAGATCACATGCCTATGCCTATAGGAGGTTGGAAGGAGGTGGTGTGGGTATGAGTTTTTTCCCAGTGCCACCCACCCCCTTGCTGAATTGGGTTCTTTCTGCAGGGTAATTATAGATTGGAGAAAAGGTAGGGGATATTTTAAGAGGAAAGCAGAGGAAAGGAGGAACCCCAAACTGAAATAAAAGAGACTGTAGGAGACCAAGAAATCCAGGACCCTGGAATGTAATTAAATCAAGCCCTGCAGGGTCCGCATCCTCTGGAAGCAGGATTTTATGTATTGGGAATTATACACTGTGATCTTCCAAAGGCTTTCAGAGGGGGATGTTAACTCCTTGAGTGGACAGAGGGGTCACATTTCAAAGCTGTTTTTCATTTTAATCCACCTATTTTTGGTCTGACATCCAGTGGTGATTCCATTACCTTCTATGGAGGGGAACAAATGGATAAGCCTACAATAAAATTGGAAAGATTAGCTTCTCAAGATGGAGCATTTAAGGCTATTTTCAGTAAAAATATGAATCACTGGGCAGCATTGGTGCTAAGCCTGGTAGGCACCAGCAGGCCCAAGGCCCTGTGCTTGTGCAGCCCATCCCGAGTTGGCACTGGGAAGGCGACAGGGGTGCTGGCTGCAGCTTGGGAGGAGGGGACTGTCCTTTTGTTCAGTGTGTGATGCTCGGAAGGGCTTCTCTTGGCCCCATGCCCTACTCTGTTGTCCTCTTCTGCACACTGATATAGATGGATGGAGACACCTTGTGTTTTTCCTTCTGCCCAAAGAGACACCTGGAGGCCATCTGAATGGTGCAGGCCCCCAGCCGCACGCCAAGCCTGCCAAGTGATTTTGAACAAGCCTGTCTGAGCGCCTGGTGCTCGTGTGCTGACGGGCTGCCCGCTTTCCCATCTTAAGTGTTTCTGGAAACTCTGCCGTGCTTGGGAGGTTGAGGAGGCAACTGGGGCTGGAACAAAGAGAGTCTTGTGCAGCGGCCAATGGCCTGGGTCTTGTTTCTTCTTTCACACAGGCTCCTAGAAGATCGCATTCAGTGGGAAAAGTTTTTGAGGAGAATTATACATAATGCAATTAGGAAAATGTTTCTCCTCTTTGTCTTCTGGGAGAAACAAGGTGATGAAGCAGTACATTTCTTTCCTCTTCAAGTTCTTCCCTGATTTTCCAGCCAAAACGTGCTTTCACTGTCCTCTAACGGGCCCTGTTCTTTCTTGGTTTCTCCACTGGCGTTACTCTCGCTGACCCTCGGCCTGCGTCCTCTCTGTCCCGTCCTAATCTCACTCATCCCTCGATGTTGGGTGTCCCTTGAGGAAACCATGTCCTATTACCCCAGCCAGGACTTTTCTGTTATTGAGTTTCTTTGTCTCTCAGCTTCTTTACCACTTTTTATTGCCTGAGGTGACTGTGTGTGTGTGCATTGTGGTTTGTGCTGTGTGTCTCGTTGCAAGGCCGTCAGTGTAGAAGCAGTAGAGACCTTTGGGGAACACCTCTCACTCACACACACACACACACACACACACACACACCCCACATATATCATACATGTGCAAACATATACACTCTACACATACACACACCCACCCCCACCCCATACCCAGAGATATTCCACATACATCATACCCTCCACATTTACATGCACACATACAGACATACCCCATGTACATCACACATACCACATACCCCCCACATACATCATGCACACAGAGAATATACACGCCACACATACCCACCCCATACAGAGACACCCCACATACATCACACCCCACACACAGAGACATATCCCCCCACATGTGTATACATATAGACAGCTCCCACATATATCACACATACTGCATACCACACACTGTATGCCCACACCCCACATATATCACACACAGGCACATATGTACAAACATATACACACCACACACATACATACAGATACACCCAAGAGACACTCTACATACATTACATACCCCACTACAGAAATACCCCCACACCCAACACACATACCCATGCACACATACAGACACCCCCATTACATCATACACACAACCATGTGCACACATACATACACACATTCCACATACATTCCACACACAGCACATGCTACATATTTGCAATACATACACACCACATACCACCACACATACACATAGGCAATACACACCACAAACACCCTCCAGTACTCACACCACAGCACACACCTGTATATACACACACTTTATGTATGTCACACATGCACACATCCCATGCCACACATACCCCGTATACATCACATCCCCTCCATACAAGCATATACCACAAACACAGACACATACTACACACACACACACACACACACACACACACACACATACATACACACCATAACCCTCCCACACACATAGACACACTACACATATATCACACATATGTATACCACACACATGTACCACACATATGCACACATGCACTCCACACACCCCTGTGCCCCTGCCCTCCCCCCCACACCTGCAGGTGGTTTTGGCAGGTTGGTGTACTGGGCATAAGAGCCCATGCTACTCCCAGGCACATGCGCTACACCAGGCATCACAGCCCTAAGCCTGTGGTAGATTTGGGTATCACTTCTGTCCCTGTGGGGGTGGGAAGCGTTATTATGAGAACGTTCACTTTTCTCTCGTTGATTTTGGGGTGAAGGCTTCAGGGATCCCAGGTAAGGAGTGTCCCAGATTCATCCTGGTTCTGCCTTGTTCTTACCCTGACAGAGGTAGAACATGGCCACACGTGCATTAGCCAGGAGTCAGTTGGGAGATCCACCCATTGAAAGATAGGGAAAGCAGCTGAGGAAACAGACTGGAGTTGATAATAAAAGATTTTTGAATTATCAGTCATTTGTCTCTGGCTGAAGACCACTGAGAAGAAGCTAAAGATTACTGTGAATTATGAAAGAGCTCTGGAGGCCTTGGGTAGGGGAGGTCTTTTCACTGGCTGAGTGGAATCCTGGTGTTTGACCAGACAGAGATCTTTGTTTTCAGCTTCGGTATCATTTCTGCCAACAATCTCCACAGCCCAGAGCACGTGGGGTCTGTTAATTTGCACACATTTATGATGGCCAATGTGATTTAAATTTTCAAGATTTGAGACTCTCGGTCTCAGTCATGTGGTGTTGTTTTCCTAAAATGTATCTTAATTATTCGGGGTAGAAATGTGTTTTCAGACTCAAGTCAAATAAACACCAACAATTTCTTGATGAGAACGTGCTGTAAACTGAATGATAAAATGGTAACATTTATTAAGCACTTCCCATGTCACTAGACACTTTACATATCCTGTTTAACTTAAATTCTAGGTAATAAATACTGTACTAAGTCTCATAAGCAGTGGAAGGAAATAATGCACTGGCCATCCTTATTTTTAAGGAGTATATAATCAAACTAAAAAACAATGTCAACACATCCAGTGATTTAGGATTCTTAATAGATGAGGGCATTCCAAAGAAATACCCATTTTCCAGAGGCCAGCCCCAGCTGAATTCAGCTTTTCTCTTGCTTTCTTTGGAATGGAAAGTCAAGAATCAGGTGTGCAAAGGAGGATCCATTATACTAAGTGGTTCGTGGCCTGTATTTAGTGCTGGGGTTCGTGTGAGTTCTTGTTTATGCTGACTCAAACATTGACTTGAAAGTCACTTTCAGAGAGGTACTATGTGGCGAAGCCCTGCAGAAAACAAAAAGGGTGTAAGCCCTGCAGAAAACAAAAAGGGGGAAAATAAAGCATATCTTCCATGTATTAGGCAGATTTGGGGTGAAAGTATGAGTCAAAATTGTAAAGGCTGGTAGGCATCCTGGGAAGACTAGAAAAGCAAACTGGGTTTTGTGGTGTTTTTTTTTTTTTTCCCAGTTCCATTTGTTCCTAGAGTTTTACAACTTATTAAAGGTCTGGAAAATTCTGTAATGATCACTTTAGGCCTGCGGACTATGTGTTTATGCGCTGATGTGTTTAGCACATACGTGAGAACTTCAGTGCTCGTTTGACTATGGGCTTATGCAGAGGTCTCTGGAGGCTGTGTGCCTACGGCCGTGCTCGCACTGTTGCTTTCAGTACTTCTGGAACTCTTCTCTGCGAATTGCTCTCAGGTCCTATGGCATCTCTTCGAAAGTCTTCAGAGGTGTCTAATTCTGACCTTAAAAATGGAGTTAGTAATAGTCCAAATAGCAGAAGAATTCATCCCTCCCCCCGCTCCTTAGGTAAAATGAATAGAAGTGGAAAAAAGGGGGGAAAAAAAGAATACGAGAATATCTTCAAAGAAGATTTAAGTATTAGAAACAGCCAAAATGATTTGGAACAACTCAGGCTGGGGGTTATAGATTTTAAAGAGAAAGTAATAATGGATTTTCTTGGTTGTTTCTGTAAAGTGATACTGAAAGTGTTCCCAGGATAAGGTTCTGCAGGCTCTGGTCACCTTGTAAATATTGAAAAACAAAACCCATGTCTTCTCATTGCTCCCGCTCCCCTCCTCGCCCCACACTACCCACATACACACTGGTTTGCTGTCTTGAGTGGCAGCAGGAGGGACCACAGTGGGGCCTCAGAACCTGACAGAACAGGTGCTCCCCTGCTGGGCAAAGAGGCCCACATGTTGAGTTTTTCTACCAACTTTTGGTTTGTTGGGATGTCAGGTGGATCCCCAGGGAGCCGGCAGTCCACACATGGGTGCTCCCAGCTCCACGGAGTTCTGTTTAGGAAACCCAGGGATGGTCCCTTTTCACTCTCACAGGCTCCCCAGCACTCTTTAACTGTCTGTTTGTGTTTTCACCCACCAGGGGAAGCTGCATGACCCTCAACTCATGGGGATCATTCCCAGGATCGCCCATGACATCTTTGACCATATCTACTCCATGGATGAGAACCTGGAGTTTCACATCAAGGTACGTCTTGGACTGAGTCTTGAGGGAAGACACTGGGCCCCAAATCAGTGTGTCCTATCCTTCCTCCTCTTGTGTAGATATAAAAGAAGATCTTATCCAATTTAAATGACAGTGCTGTGGTAAGCAGAGCCCTATTTATTATTTAATAGCTTAGGTTAATAGTTATCTGGATGATTTGCTCAAAATATCAAGGTAAATAAAGTAAAAGACCTCTTTAGGATATAGTCATCTACCACAGGTGTTACCCTGTGGATTTCTGTAGCTGGAAGGTGTTTGTGTTGGGGCAGGACAGCGTTTCCCAAAGTGTGTTCCATGGAACATGGTCCCTTATATTATTAGGCTAAGGGAAAAGGGCTATGTGGCCAAATAAGCTGAGAAGATGCTCTGTTGAACAATGTCAAATTTATCGCAAGTTTAAACATGCGACTCAGCAAGGGGAACATGTACTGTATTGCATTTCCCAGCTCATTTGACTGTAAACACATTCCCTTCCCTTGGAATATGACAGACTAGTGTTTGGAGGAGTGCACTTTGAGAAATGTCAGGGAAGGGAATTCTCCTCCTCTTTGTATTTTGTTTTTGTTTTAAGCCAGAACTTCTGTTCTGGCTTAAATTTGAATTGCAAGAGAGATTTCTCTTCTCTTACTATAGCTGCCACATCATAAAATTTGATATTAGGGGTATAGAATATATCCCTAGTTCATTTGCAAGTGACTGAAAGCCACTAATCTGAGCAAATACAGGATGTTGTTTAGACATAGAATCTGACAGCTGGTATTTTGCAGGAGGGTGTGGAGAGCAGGAAATTCAGGCCTGTTTTTCTTTCTTTTTTTAACTTTTTAAAAAATTGAGATCTAATTCACATATCATAAAGTCCATCCTTTTAAAGTGTACAATTTGGTGGTTTTTAGTATATTCCCCAAATTATACAATCATGACCATCATTTAATTCCAGAACATTTTATTATCCCCCGAAGAAACCCCAAACCCATCATGGTCCCTGCCTTCCTGCCCTTCCATTACTTCCTTTTCTTGTTCCAGATCATCTTTCTCTCTTTTTGGTGGTAGTGGTGAGGTGGTCAGCAACCCTGCTTGACATTCCCTCATTTCTGACTCCAAATTCCTTCAGGAAGGGGTTCATTGGCCCAGCCTACAGCAGGTGCCCGTCCCCCACCCCCTACCTTAGAATGCCCATGCTGTCTGGGTCCCTCCCACTGAGGCTGGGGGTGAGGTGTTGAGAGGATGGGGGAGGAAGAGGGGGGCAGCTCTAAGAGGACTCAGCTGAGCAGATCAGCCAAGAGCTTTCCCTTCGGGCTGGGACTTAGTGCACCAGCCTTCATCCATTTAGAGATGATGAAACTGAAGTTCAAAGACACAGAGTTAGATGGCCCAACTTACATACCAAGTTACTTACAGAGCTAAGAACAGACCCTAGGTCTGACCAACCCCACATGCAGTCTCTTTTTCATTATATTAAACTTCTCCCCTTACTGCTATATACCTTTCCTATATTACCTAAAAAGAAGGCAACAACTATTTGCCCAATTATAAATTACATCTAGCAAATCACTTTTCCTTACAGTTCCTGTTGTTGGCTAAAGCCTGCTTCTCCTTCTTGCCAAGGTTCTTTATATCTAAGGACGCAGAAGCTTGTTGCTTTGATGGGATCAAGATTTAGAAGCTTAGTGCTTCTTTAGAGCTGGTTGCATTTAAATAGCTTAGACTACTGCAGGGTTCTTATGTGATAATCCTGGAATAAGATGTTAAACCAATTACTGCCCTCCAAATAGGGTCTTGTGTTAGAATCTTATTAAGATAAAAACAGCCCTAGCATGAAGTGGGGGGAGGAAAGGAACAACACTTTCTAAGTCTCTAGGGCTGGATTTTACAATCCAGGTTCCTGTTTTACATTTGTAGTTACACTTACTTGTTTCATAAATAATAAGTGTGAAGTTAGCTGCTGACTATTAATACTTTGTATTTTGAACTGAGTAGTGACAGGCTAAATCAAGAAAAACAAAGCTGATTAAGGCAATGTTGAAATCTCTTCTTAAAATGTGTCCCACAGACTCAATTTAAACATTTCTGAACATCTTATTTCATAATGCCAAACACGCTTACTTATTTTTCTTCTGCCTGGTCTCACAAAGTATTTGAAATGACAAAATAACAAAATCAGCCCCTTCCCCCAGCACACATACCAAAAGCAGAAATTAATAAATCAGAATTCTGTTTTTACTTATATTAAATGTGAATAGGATTCTAATCGCCAGATTTGCCAACATCTAGTTTGTGACTGCTTCTTAGATATAATTAATTTTCTCTGTATTCTATGCAAATAAGGCTATTTGTTTAAAATCGCAAAGATAACAGAAAAGTCTTAATGAAAATCAGACAATTCTGATATAAATAGAATGGGCTGAACCAGGATTGAGTTGGCTGCAGGAAGGGCTGGCTTAGAGATATCTAGGATTAGAGGGCAAACAGACACATAAAGATTCAGGCAACAAGGAGTATGTGGCATGAGAGATTGTCTAGAATTGTTTGAGTCACTTGAATGTCACATAGGTGTGTCCAGTGGAGAATAGGGCTCAGTGATGGGGCATTAGAAAGATGTTCAAGTAGGCAGGTATTGTTAGGGATACAGGCAACCAAGAAAGGATGCCCAGCTATAGATTCCAGGGTTCAAAGCAAGAACCCTAACTCTCAGAGTAGCTGGGAAGTCAGGTGGTTCCAGACTGAGGCCCACAAAAGAAAATGAACCAGGGCTGAGTAGGACTGGGTTAGGGAGGCCTCACTTCCCTAATTAGAGGCAGGGCTGGTCAAGAGCTGGGATGTATGGCTCAGGTTTCACTCATGTGGTCACATCCCCGCTTTACAATTTCACAACTCTTTTCTTCTTTGTCCAGTCTCTTGTTTAGATGTCAAAAACACGTATGAACATAGGGGAGAGCAAAGTTTATTTGGGAGGCAGAAGGCAGATGTAAACAGAGTGCAGAATTCTGGAGGGAATTTTTGACATCATAAAACCTAATGGCTTCATGTTACAGATGGGAAAATTGAGGCTTAGGATCTTGGTTATGTATACATTGACTCCTTAAGACCACATATTTAGTTAAAGCAGGTCTCAGACACCAGCCGGCATAAGAATGACCTGGGGACTTCAGACACAGATTTCTAGATCCTCATCTCTGAGGTTCTGACTCAGCAGGACTGCAGTAGGATTCAGGACTCTGTAATTCAAACAGGCCCGTAGGTGGTGCTGAGGAAGTTGGTGCTGGGACTAAGGCCTGAGAATAATTAATTGGAAGGCCTCCTTTTCCTCTCATAGTGTAATCATCTTTTAGTAAGTCACATTTTGTTCAAATCCTTCCTGGACTCCCCAGAGCTGGCTACCATCGCCAGCTCTCTTCGCAGTTACCTTTGAGCTCCTCCAGCTCCAAGCATACTGCCCTTGCCTCTCCCTGCTTCCCCCTTGTGAATGTTTGGACTAACTGCACCCCCACCCCCTTACCACGAGGCTGACGGTATCATACAGTAAGGTGAGTCCTACGGGTTTTTGAAAATCACTTGCAGAGAATATTTTCTATTCTGGCTGTTGTCACACGTAGAAGTTTGCTTGGGCTTATCTAAGGTGAGACCTGGGGTTCTCCTGTAAGTGGCTGTCTGGCACATGATGAAAATGACACCTGAGTCCAGACCACAGCAGAGCTAGCTGGAGCTGTGTACCCCAAGATTCTGAATCTTCACTTTGTACCTTCTTTTCTTACTCTTCTTAGACATGCATGACAAAGGTTTTTATAAGTTGGAATAATGATATTTTTGAAATACCCTGTGGCATTTCTATTCCAAACTCAATTTGTTTTTAACTAGGTTTCCTATTTTGAGATCTACTTGGACAAAATAAGGGACTTACTCGATGGTAAGTAACCTGAATGCTTGTCCTTTATTTGTTCTGTAACAAATAAAAGTCCAGGGAGGTTGAAATGATTTATGGCACTTCTGTTTAAGGAATTAATGAAAATTTATAGAGCTACTCTATTGCCTTCAGGCTACATGTTCATTCTTAGCAAAGGCTGAAACTTGCATATTGGAAAGAGATTAGATATGCCTGTCTTCTATAATAATTTCTATTTCTCTTCCAATATAAGGTCTTTAACTTTTCTTTCCTTCTTTGCATGTTGTCACTATCATCTCTATAGTATCCAAGACCAATTTGGCTGTTCATGAAGATAAAAACAGAGTCCCATATGTAAAGGTATGAGGAAGACTTGATTGGTGATGCAGTTGAATTCTCTTCAGTCACTGTCATCATAATTGTTATATAAGATGCCCAGAATATTGTTTGTAAAGGGCATTTAGATATTTAATCATGGGAGGTGGGGTGGGAGAAAAAAATAAATAAATAAAATAAAAAATTAAAAACATAGATATTTAATCATGCTCCTTATATTTAATATTCATCTGGTTAAAAAATTGACATTTAATTTCTTCAGTTTTATCTTTTCTTTATGTAAATTATTATTCAAATATTATTATTTAATATTATTCACATTTAAAGAGGCTTCGGTAATGAGTGCGATAGTTTATACTTTGCAGTTAGAGGAAGCCCATTACAGTATTATACCTGGAGTTTCAAAGTGTCTAGTGGTGGTAGCTAAAATGGTAAATAAATGAATATGGAAGGCAAAGCAAAACTTCATTTATTTCTTCTTCTCTTATCGATTTCCTTTTTTTTCAAATAAACTTTTTTATATTGGAGTAATTTTAGATTTACAGAATAGTTGCAAAGAGAGTACAGAGAGTTCCCATACACTTTCCCCAGCTTTCTCTACTGTGAAAGAAGAGAAAGAAGCATCGTACAGAAGCACAGTGGCTTTATCACAACTCAGAGATTGATAGTGGTGCAATACTATTAACTAACTACGGACTTTATTCAGATTTTACCAATTTTCCCACTAATGTTTTTTTCCTGTCCCCAAATCCAACATAATATATTGCATTTAGTTAGGAGTCTCTTGACAAACAACAGTTCTTAATTTTAGTAGCTAAATTTACCTACATTTTCTTTTTATAGATAATGTTTTCTGTGTTTACTCTCACTGATTTTGTCTCTTTAACCACTTCGGTACCAGCATCCACTATAGTCGACAGCCACAGATGAACGCGCACAGCCCAGCGTCGACTTTAGCTGACAGCCGCGATATGACTTTTCTAGTTTTTCATTTATCAAAATAAAATTGTGAACATTTAAAAATAACGTAATGAAAACACATATGTATATGTTACCTATTCTGATTTACATTGCAAGTAAAGCTGCCTGTAAAGTAAAACAAGCTTCCAGTGCTTTAAAGCTTTCCTCATCACACAAGAGCAAAATGGATCTGTCGTCAATGCACAGCACAAACTATTGTGCAGACTGTGAGTGCCGGCTGTGGGCAAGGTTTCCTGGCCGGTGAGTGCCGTACAGAAGTGGTTAAAGTGTTGCTGTTGAGTATGAATATGCACTCAAAAACCTAGGAATGGTTAGCATTTCTTTTTTGTTTTACTTCTGGGTTTCCTCGAGCTTGCTCAGACTTCTCTTTAATGTGGAATTCAAGTCCTAGGCAAGGAGGAAAAGTGGTTGGATCGACATTGCAGCCTTTCTATTTATCCACACCTCTAGAAGAGAAACGGAAAAATGTTTAGGTTTTTCAAAATGTTGCTTTTCAGTTCTTTTAATGGTGAACCTGAGCTGACTCTCTTCCAGGGCTGCACTGAGCGGTTTGTGTCGAGCCCCGAGGAGGTCATGGATGTGATAGATGAAGGCAAAGCAAACCGACACGTGGCTGTAACAAGTAAGCACGGCGGTGGGGTCCCCTCCCCTGGAACTTAGGATACGAGTGCCCACCTGCTGACCGGGAGTGGGGGATGAGGAACAAATGAAAGAATGCAGGGGAAGGGGGTTGGGGAGCAGTGCTCACACACGGCCTCCAGGCCATGTGTTGTGCCAGTGTGTCTAGGCCGGTTGTGGGGAAAGGTGCTTTCTGCTGCCCACAGGACTCTGAGGTCTTAGAAAGCTTGGGTGAGACTCCCCGGAACTAAGCCGGAACTTTAGGGAAAACAACCAGCCAACCAAAGGGAGGAAAAAAGTAACTTTCTAAGTTTGTTTTATTTCAACCATGTTCTTGTTCAGGTTAAAAAAATCCACACCAACAAATTCTACATGGCAGTCATACATGTGGGAAGAAACTGTGTTTGGTTTCTGCCCTCTGTAAAAGAGGAAAAGAAAGGCAAGAAGGAAGTCAGAAGCGGAACTGGGAGGTATAGGGTAAATAAACCCTCCGACGTGGTGTGGATTGCAGATGCGTGCAGATCCGCTCACGTGTGCTGAAGTTCTCGTTCAGGGAAGCAGTGCATGTGGGATTCGAGCAGCAGAGGGTCCGTGAAAAGACTGGGGTCGCCTTTCTTCCTCAGAGGGATGTTGAGAGAGAGTTCATATGAAGCAGTGAGAACTAAGAGTTTCTTGCTTAGGGGAGAGAAAAAATCTGGGGGGAATATGTGGACTATGCAATATTATGTTCCTATGTTCAAGGTGCTGACGTTGAGAAAGGGGGCAGCTTCTTCTGTTGGACCACCCAGGATTGTTGAAGCTCTAGGGAGTCAGTTTTTGACCTCCCACAAAAACTCTCTAACCCTTAGAGCTCCAAGGGGAAGCCTGCTACCTAGAGAAGCAGTGAGTTCACTGTCATATTGTAGAGGAGATTCTAGCATTGGTTGGTCAACAGATCTAGGCTCTTTATGTCTCTTCCACCTGTGTTCTGTGATTCTGTGATCCAGAACTGTAATTTTCAACTTTCTCTTTACCCTAGCAACGTATCAGGTGATATTTATGTATGTGGCAAATTTCGTAGGTGAGCTTCTGTGTACGGTATACGCTGCTGTATACCTTCTTTTGTAGGTGGACTTCTGTATACGGTATAGGTCAAACTCCTTTCTTTCCTGCTTACACACACATATATGAAAGGATATGAGACTGATATTTTTATAGTAGTAGCATCTCATATTTATTTGTTTTTTTGTTTTTTTTTTTTTTTTGAGACAGAGTCTCGCTTTGTTGTCCAGGCTAGAGTGAGTGCCGTGGCGTTAGCCTAGCTCACAGCAACCTCAAACTCCTGGGCTTGAGTGATCCTTCTGCCTCAGCCTCCCGAGTAGCTGGGACTACAGGCATGTGCCACCATGCCCGGCTAATTTTTTTTTTATATATATATCAGTTGGCCAATTAATTTCTTTCTATTTATAGTAGAGACGGGGTCTCGCTCTTGCTCAGGCTGGTTTTGAACTCCTGACCTTGAGCAATCCACCCGCCTCGGCCTCCCAAGAGCTAGGATTACAGGCGTGAGCCACAGCGCCCGGCCTAGCATCTCATATTTATAAAGAGGTTATTCACTCTGTTTCTTAAGCTGTTTTTAGTCAAAAATTATTTGTGGCATACCTGGCAACCCATTTTGGCCTCTTGGTTTGGAACTGCCAGTCTAGAACATTGTTACTATTCTTATCATCGTTCTGGTAAGGTTTTATGTTATGGTTGTTATTGTCGTTAAATATACATAACATAAAGTTTACCGTATTAACCATTTTTAAATGTACAGTTCTGAAATATTGAGTACATTCACATTGTGCACACCATCACCACCATCCATCTCCAGAACTTTTCTGTCTTTCCCAACTGAAACTCTGTACCTGTTAAACACTAACTCTCCATTCTTTTTCCCCAACCACCACTCTACTTTCTGTTGTATGAATTTGACTACTTTAGGTATGCCACGTAAGTGGAATCATAATGTTTGTCTGTTTGTAACTTGCTTATTTCACTTAGCATAATGTCCTTAAATTTTATCCATATTGTAGCATGTGTTCTTTTTTTTTAAGGGCAAATAATATTTCATTGTGTATACACACACACACACACACATACATAAATACACACACACTGCATTTTGTTTATCCATTTGTCTATCATGGACACTTGGGTTGCTTCCACTGTTTGGCTATTGTGAATAACACTACTGTGATCATATGTGTACAAATGTCTGTTTGAGTCCCTGATTTTAATTCTTTCAGGTATATTTGCAGAAGTGGAATTGGTGGATCATTTGGTGGTGATTGTAGTTTCAGTTTTTTGAGGAACCACAATACTGTTTTCCATAGTAGCTGTACCATGTACATTCCCAACAATAGTGTACAAGAGTTTTGATTTTTCCACATCCTTGCTGACTTGTTATTTTATTTAATTTTATTTGTTTTTTGATAATAGCCATCCTAATGAGTGTGAAGTGCTCTCATTGTGGTTATGATTTGCATTTCCCTAATGATTAGTGATGTTGAACGTCTTTTCATGTGCTTATAGACCATTTGGGTATTTTCTTTGAGAAATGTCTAGTCAGATTCTTTACCCATTTTTTAATCAGGTTTTGGGGGGTATTTTTGTGCCAATTAGTAGGAGTTCTCTATATATTCTGGATATTAATCTCTTGACAGATATATGATTTGGAAATATTTTCTCCTATTCCATGGGCTGCCTTTTCATTCCGTGGATAATGTCTTTTAATGCACAAAGGTTTTTAAGTTTGATGAAGTATCTATTTTTTCTTTTGTTGCCTGTGCTTTTGTTGTCATATCCAAAAATATCACTGCCAAATTCAATGTCATAAACCTTTTCCCCTATGCTTTCTTCTAATAATTTTATAGTTTTTAGCTTTTAAGTTTAGGGCTCTAATCTTTTTTGAGTTAAATTTTGCATATGGTCTGAGGTAAGGGTCCAACTACCTTATTTTTTACATGTAGATATCCAGTTTTCCCAACACTGTTGAAAAGACTATTCTTTCTCCATTGAATGGTCTTGACACTTTCATTGAAAATTATTTCATCATATATGTGAGCATTTATTTCTGGGCCCCATATTCTGTTGGTTTAAATATCTGTCTTATACCACACTATTTTGATTACTGTCGTTTTACAGTAACTTTTAAAAATCAGTATATGTGAAACCTTCAACTTTGTTCCTATTTTTCAAGATTGTTTTGGCTATTTGTAATTCATTGAGATTCCATATGAACTTCAAGATGGATTTTTCTGTTTCTGCTCAAAACGTTTGAAATTTGATAGAGATTGTATGGAATTTGTAGATTGCTTTGAGTAGTATTGATATTTTAATAATATTAAGTCTTCCAATCCATTTATTTATGTCTAATATATTTTAGCAACATTTTGTAGTTTTCAGTTTACAAGTCTTTCATTTCCTTGGCTAAGTTTATACCCTAAGTATTTTATTCTTTATGTCATTATTGGAAATGAAGTCATTTTCTTAATTTCCTTTTGGATTGTTCATTGTTATAATATTATATAGTAATGTAACTGATGTTTACATGTTGTTTTTCTGTCCTGCAGTTTTGCTGAATTAATTTATTAGTTTTAATGGAATCTTTAGGGCTTCTTATATATAATGTGGTAAGATGGTATTGAGAAATAATTGCTGCTGTGGGTTGAATGAGACAGTCACTGGGGTCTCTGTCTGCCGGGTGGACAAAGACCAGGGCTCGAAAGGATTTTTATTTCTAGTTCTCCATCCTAATGAAGCATATTTAATCTTTGAGACCTCTGCAGTTAGCATGGGTTATAGAAGTGTATGCCTTAATCCTTCTTTAAGAAAGTCTTAATCCTTCCTTAAGAAAGCTTATGATATTATTGATAAGGTAAGGCTTATACACATGGCTAAGACTGAATATATCATCTACTAATCATGATATAAAGTCTGAAGAATTTGAAGGGAGGCAGGGAGGAAGCTGCGAGTTCTTCAAGGAGAGAGTCAGGTTGGAGTAGGATTTTGGAGGATGGGGGTTAAGGCAGAGTTAGAGAATCTGTTATCTTAAACTGTTGACTTAGATTTCTAGATTAATTTCTTTACTACTTGAAGACATTGAAAATCTTTTATTTCTAGAATGAACATTGTTTTTAAGAAGAAACAGTGGTTTTCGATAATTTTTAAAATTGGCTGGACTTACTTCAAAGAAATGAAGCTATTAGGCGTAATTTGCTGTCCTTTTCGGAGGAGAGGTGTGCTACCTAAATTTACATGTTCTTTGTAGAGCAGTAAACTATTTTCCTTTTCAGACATGAATGAACACAGCTCTAGAAGTCACAGTATCTTCCTGATTAATATTAAACAAGAGAATGTAGAGACTGAAAAAAAACTCAGTGGGAAGCTTTATTTGGTTGATTTGGCTGGGAGCGAAAAGGTAATTGGTTCTTTATTTGTATTATCTATAATTTTCTCCTGTTAGTTGCTTCAAAGTGCAATGGTATAATTTTTATGCCTTTCTATTCCCTAGTTTTAAAGAGCTTTTAAGGTTTCTGATGTTGTGCCAAGGTGTTATTAAATTTAACCTTTTTCCCCTGCTTCCTTTGCCAGTCCTGAAGTTCCCTATTCGTGTCACAGGCAGGTGCTTTGAATGCCAACTCTGGTTTATCCCTAATAGGCCCTGATGATGGTGCTAGGCAAGTGTTGGTCTGACTTAGCCTGGCAAAGGCAGCTGCACACATGTGGGAGGGACATGAACTTCTGAGAAAAGGGAAAAATCCCCTGTATCAGACTCAGGCCAGAAAAGAGCTCTGTCGTTGGAGTGTGGCAGTCCTGCCTTTGCAGGTTTGTTTTGCTGATAGAACATCTGGAACCTGGGGCTCTCCCTGGTTCCCCCAGCCATAGGCATGGGCTGACTGTCTCGTGTAGGTGGCCTTGGTATCTTTAGGTTATGAGGTCTTTCAGCCGTAAGCCCTGACCCTTCTCTGGTTTTGTCATGACTCTCTTTGGGCATCTGTACCCTGTCCCATGCCCTTGCAGGTACTGGCTGGGGCCATGTTCCAGAACAAATAGGCTTCCCAGAACCTCTAGCCTGCTCCTACCGGCCTCACTTCCCTAGCACCAGTGGAGGATCCTGCTGCCACACCCCACACACCTTGCTCTGTGATGTTGCCCAAGGCACTGAACCCCCATGGGCAACATCACAGAGCAAGTCCATGTGCACAATACCCTCTGGCTTCCATCATCACTGACATCATACAGATTGCCCCCATCAGGGCCAGCCTTGAAGCCTGGTCAACCTCCCTAGCTGTATAATTGATCCCCACTTACCACACCGTACCACTGAGTTCCTGCACACCAAGTTATGGCCACTAACGTCGGTGTAAGTGATGGTTACTTGGGTTGTCCTCTTGCATGCATTTGCGAAACCATGAGCAGAAAAGGTCATCTGGATATTTCTGGTTTGGAATCTAAAATTTTATTGGTATGGACTTGTAACTTTAGTCAAACACTCAGCAGAATGGAAATGACAGAGCAGTGTTGTTTAGTTCCAGAGTGACTGTTAACGTTCAAGGATCGGCTTTACTGCTGTGCCACGCACGGTCCGTGCAGAGGGCCCGGGTGGCCTCTCACTCCTGCCAAGCACAGAGATGCGTATTTGGAGCCTGAATAAACCTGAAACCTGCTTAATGCTGGGGTGAAGGCTTGTCTTTGCACAGTGTTGGTGGTTATTGCTGATAATATATACGAGGTGTTTAAAATTGTGTCCTTCACATAGTTTCTTTTGTTCACATCTGCTTTCCTTCGCCCTAGATGTGTCCACATGAATGTATCAGTGTAATCTTGTAGAACTCTGGGCTTTAGTTCTCATCTCCCCTAAATGCTGTTCTTCCCTTAGGCTCACAATCTGACATCTCTGAGGCTCAGTTTCCTTGGTTGTAAAAGGAAGGTGATAGATAGTACCTGCCTCGTATATTTCATGGAGTTAAAATGCTCAAATATGAAAGCATCTTAAAAAAAAAGCGCCGTGTGAATAGACTGTTACTATTTGCAGCCCATTGGCTTCCTGGTTTTTCTATCTGTAAGTAGGGGTACCGCACACACAATTCTGAGAGATAAGCATCTATCCTATTGGAAAAAACCTCCCCTTGGACACACATTCATCTCTGTCGTCAGGAGTTTCTCCTTTATATGTGACAAATCTATCTTTGCACAGTTTAAAATTATTTCCTCCCTTTCCTTTCTCCAGACAGCAGCTGCTTACCCCGCGTCGTTCGTCCAGCCAGCAGAGACATGAATCACGTTGAGTCCCCTTTTTTCCTGGCGTCTGTAAACTGCCCTGTACAAGAGCTAATGCTGTACATTTGAAATTACCAGTAATAACACAGCAGAGGAGGAACCACTCATGGTCCCTCTGGCTGCAGAGAAAAAAAAGACAAATTTACTTTTCATGTCTCTCCACATTTCTTGCTCTTTGGACGTTGTTGCTTTTATCCTCGGTATGGGAATAAGTCGGGAAGGAATGGAGTCTGGTTCACTAACCCCACCACCTTCAGTCCTTTGCCTGAACTTGGAGCTCATGACATACATATTCACAGCACGCCCGTCCACTGTGGCTCAGAACAGTGTTTTCTGTTAAGGCTTCCCTCTGGGATCCCTCTGGTGTGGAGACTGAGGCTCAGTCTCCCAGGTCCCCAGCCTGCCCACAGTGACAGCACTCTGGAGCCTGGTTCGCCTGCACAAATGTCCCCTGGAGGAGCATTTGCAGCTCCACCACTGGAAGCATTTCAACCATTCCACTAAAACCTAATTGAGAGGAAAATGACAGCAGGAGAGACCAAATCCCCAGCCTCATGCGCAAAGGATGGTTTTATCAATGTGGTTCTTATCTACTTTTAGTTTTCCTTGCTTTCCAGGAGGCTCTCCCGCTTTGCCCTGTGTGAATTTGAATTTTCTACCTGGTGCTTCTGCTGTGCTGTGCAGCTCACTGCTTTCTCTTCTCTCTGGTAGGTCAGCAAAACTGGTGCCGAGGGAGCTGTTCTCGACGAAGCTAAAAATATCAATAAGTCTTTGTCTGCTCTTGGAAATGTGATATCTGCCTTGGCAGAAGGGACAGTAAGTGATCCTGCCTCCATCTATTAAATCATATTATGAGAAGCTGCCTTTAGGGTCCCTGTGGTCCCTTTGCCACACACCTCAGAGGTTGGTTTGTTTTCTGTTTGGAAAAGGACAGAGGGATCCCTGGCATTGGATGCCTGCTTGCTGGGAGATCTGGTCCATTAATAAGTGTGAATGGTGATGCTAATATCCTGTGACCCAGGTTGCAGAATGCATGTTCGAAACTTTGGTAAGATCCAAAGACCTGGCCACAAATTCATGTTTCTAAGCCTCAGCATCTCTGTCCCTGATTTGCTTGCCTCTGTGTTTTTACTTTGAATGGGCTGTCAAAACCGATACATTTTCTTTTCCTAAATAGAAAACACATGTGCCATACCGGGACAGCAAGATGACTCGGATTCTCCAGGACTCTCTGGGTGGGAACTGCAGAACCACCATTGTCATTTGCTGTTCTCCTTCTGTCTTCAATGAGGCTGAGACCAAGTCCACGCTGATGTTTGGACAGAGGTGTGTGTGGTCTCTCGGGACCTGTGCTCTGTGCTGCGTCTTAGAGTCTTAGATCTTAAGAGTGAGTGGCAAGGGGTTGGAATAATATAGTGAGGTTGGAATAATAAAGTGAGGGTCGAGGGCGCGGTGGCTGACGCCTGTAATCCTAGCACTCTGGGAGGCCGGAGGCGGGTGAATCACTCAAGGTCAGGAGTTTGAAACCAGCCTCAGCAAGAGCGAGACCCCGTCTCTACAATAAATAGAAAGAAATTAACTGGCCAACTAAAAATATATAGAAAAAATCAGCTGAACATGGTGGCACATGCCTGTAGTCCCAGCTACTCAGGAGGCTGAGGCAGAAGGATCTCTTTAGCCCAGGAGTTTGAGATTGCTGTAAGCTAGGCTGACACCATGGCAACAGAGTGAGACTCTGTCTCAAAAAAAAAGTGAGGGTCAAGCAGCCTGTTACTAAATTGCCTCTAGCAGCTGATCTGTGAGGCATCACTTATTAAGGCTGAAGGAATAATTAGGTTTTAAAATAGTGGACAAGAATGTGCCAGAGATATGATGTTTAAAAAAACGAAACAAAACAAAATATCTAAACTTATTACAGAGGCAATTGTTGTTAATGCAATGGAGTATTGTTTTGGTTCTTCATGGAATTAAAGTCTCACTTTTAGGTTCATATGATTTCAAGTGTATAAATCTCAAGATTGATCACTACCTTTAACTCTAGTGTTTGGGATCCATTGCAAAGGTGCTGATTAAACAACCTGAAACTTGGTGAATGTAGAGTAGCGTAGAGACGGAAAAGGGGAAAGGAATCCATACTAGCCCTGGGGGTAGGAGGTACAGAATGTATATTGAGGAAAAGGGTAGATGACAACCATCTTCTTACCTTCAGAAATGCCCAAAGGATACTTCTATATGCCTGAGAAGTGTTCATAGGTGGGCAGCAGGGTGCTTTAATCCTAAAGCACCCTTTCCATGTGTGGGTTGGTTTGCACCTTCCTTTCCTTTCTTGCCATTTTTTTTTTCACCTGTCCCTTCCCATTGCTCAAGGCCTGACCTCCTTGGTCGTATTTCCTTAGTTCTGATGTCTGAGCCCCATCATCTTAGCCATGACACCTCATTGTTAGTTCCCAGAGCGCCTGGGGTGCTGTGGATTTGGGTGACCTGAGCACCTTCAGTGCTCAACAGGCTGAGCTTGGAGCTGAGACTGGAAGATGTGGATTCTGTTGCCACCATTCCATTCAATTCTGAATAATCACATGAGCGTTAGACAAGTTACCAGTTCTCGGCAGGCTTTAGCTGCCTTATTTGTAAATGGGGGCACGAGGCGCTCCCCAGCTTTCCTCCTGGGAGTGTGTGTTGTGTGGTTATGACTGAGAAACAGTTTAAGATGCCCGGAGAAAGGATAGATGGGGGTGGGCATTCTGTATGGGAGACTGTCATGGCTTGTTTAAACTGCATTAAGCCCCAGTCATTTCCTGAGCCCCCCACAGAACATAGAATTATACAGTTGTGGCACCTGTGGGATGTCTAAATAAATAATAATTACACTGAAATGTCGTAGAACTAATATATTTTTTAAACTGGATTTCAGTCCTTTACTTCCTCCCAAATCATTTCCTTGATTAGCCAAATGCTCAGGTCATTGGGGTTGCGGTAGGATAATACCTACTTTTCTCAAGGATCCCAGGATACCTATAAACCAGCGTCTGCTTACAGAAGACAAGAACATATCCTGTCCAGTGTCTTAAACTTGAGCTTTAACAATTTCCTCTGAAAACGTGTTTGAGCAAATTAACTCCAAATGGATTTATAAAGGAAACAGCTCTTTAAGAAAAAGTTCTTACCTATAAAGCAAACATATTCTGGATCTTTGCCAGCCAGAGTCACCCTGGGGCACTGGGTTATCTGTCTCAAGGTTGCTATTGTTAGTGGGTGTTTGCAGCTGTCTACAGGAAGCATTTTAGGTGCCAGTTCAAATGACTGTTTTCTTCCTCTGATCTTAGTCTATCAGCAGCAGCATCATCATTATCACTAACACTTTTTTTAGTGCTTACTGTGTGTCAGGCATGCCGGAATCCTCCTGGCAAATCTAGCAGGTAAGCACTATCTCACAGGAGGATGAGATTTGAGACTTAGGCTCAAAGCCATTGGGTACCATACCCAAGACCATACACCCAGCAAATGACTAAACATATAGGATGTCATAGGATGCAGACCTTGACCCACAGCCTCAGGAACCTTTGTGAGTAACCCATAGTGGCAGAGCACCGCCTCTGGGTCAGAAAACCCAATATTGAAACTAAGTTCTGGTACTGACCCATTCTCTCATCTATTTCTCTCTGGGCCTCAGTTGTCTTGCCTGTAGAAAGAGAGATAGCAATGCCTACTTTCAAGAATTGTTGGGAGGATTATATGAGTTGCTTCAGTGTTCACTAAGCACAGGGCTGGCATGCAGCAGTCTATCCACGATTGTAAGTTCTGCTTTCCCTCTGTCTTAAACAGCCTGGCAGCATTGAGGCCTGGGGAGGTCACAGCAGTGGAAGAGACTTGACAGACTATAATGCACTGTAGGGGACAGCACTGCAACGTAAGGGACAGGATTGAATGAAGTACAGAATTAGAATTAACGTTTTTTGAATGAATGAATAAAGAAATATTGCTGATAATTTGGGCTTCCAGGAAATAGAAAGTAATGTTGGTTATGTATTCAGATGCGATAGGTTGGTGTGCATTCTGTTATCAGTCATCTAGATTTTGAGCTTTGTAACGGCAGGGAGTGAGTTTGTCATTGGCATCAGTTTCCCACCAAGCACTCAGCACAGCTAGTTCACAATAGGTGGTCAGTCAATAAGTGCTTATCAAATGAATGAACAGGTGAACCTAAAGCTTATTTTGTAGGATCCTTGGAGCATTAGTGCAGTGGCTGAGCTGCGACACCATTGTGCCTACAAGTTTGGTTGGGTTTGGATCTAGTTTGCCTTCCAGTCGATAATGTGTCTGGTTTTGTTCCTTTCCCTCTGTCCTGGAGTTAGTTAATGGATTCTTCAAGGACACTGAGCTACTCTATGGGGCCATTACCTGCCGTATTGTTAAATATACTCATTGAACCCAATTACACAGCAGACACGCGTCTGAACACCGGATTAGACATGGTATGTGATGGCTAATGAGATTAAGCACTTTGAACTCAGAAAAGACTGCCAGGCACATCCCAAATTCAGTGTAACGAGTGTTCATTATATTCTTATTGCAGGGGTGGCCAAACCTTAGGGCAATAGAAGATTCTTCAGTTATTCCTATGAGGTTCTCTCAAGGACATGAAGAAAGTACATGTTTGTTGCTAGGCTTGACTGTATTGATGCTTTGAATAAAACAATAGTGTGGAGTTTGAAGCAGCAAGTCTGCAGATGCCTAAGGGCACCCTACCAAGAGTTCTGTTAGTACTCTTCAGGATTCTAGATTAGGCATTGCAATTTAAAGGAAAAAATTCACCATTTCTGTTTCTTAGTTTCCCTGATAAATTCTGGCTCTTTTCTTTAATCAGGCTTGTCCCTTTTAGTCCCCTGAATGCCCAATATTGTGCTAGTAAGGAAGTAAAAGCCATCTCCTGTGCTCTTAATAAACTTTTAGTCTAATGGAGGAGGCAGCACTTGAATTCCTAGGCAGTAGAGTCGAAAAGCTGGGCTCAAACTAGAGTACTTTCATTGAGTTTTTTTTTTTCCTTCTGGCTTCCAGCATGCTATCTTTTCGTCTTTAATTACTCATCCAAAGTACTTGTATAGCATTATTTGAAAAAGATATTTGTAAGTTTTAGAAGTGTGAACTCAAATCACCCAATTATCTTGGAAGCCTATTTAGTGTGCCTTGGTTTGGGTGGTAATGAAGGGAAAAGGAGCCCCCAGGGGGCAGACCTGTGCAGATAGGAAGGCCTGACTCAGCACATATTTGGCACCAAGAGTTTTGATTGATCCAGCATGAATAATTCAAAGGCTGCATTTTTCTGTTGAATATGGAAGGGGAATTGATTATCTTAGGGAAAATAATATTCTTCCTTCTTTTTTTAAGTGCGCTTTTTAAAAAGAAAATCAAGCCATCATTTTAGTTGTGCCGTTTGCCTATTTAATGGCAGCTGGACTCTGGCAGAGCCAGAATAGCATGCAAAAGTCACATCACCAGGCCACGAGCACAGGTTACCTGCAGTGGAAGGGTGAACAGTTTGGCCAAGGCAGACACTTGGCTTCACTTGACACAAAACCAAAACGGACTTAAATCATCCCTCTTGGGTGGCCTTAATTTTTTCTCTTGGAGGGAAAGATGCTATGGCTGACGTAGGTTTAACCAGATGCCAACTCCTCATTCATGTCATTTCTGAATGTTTCACAGGAGACTAGAGCTTTTAAAATACACAAAATTTTAGTCTCTCCTTCCGTACCTCCCTCACTCATAAGCAGGGAGGTGGCCTCACCAGGACCTGGGAAGGCGCTTTGGAGCAGCGGTGTTCTAGAAGAAGGTTTAGGCGTTTTATGTGGGAACTAGGACTCAGAGCAGATCAGCAGATATGATGGTTAGTTTTAATGTGCCAACTTGGCTGGGCCATCCTGCCAGTTATTTACTCCAACACTAATCTAGGTGTTCCTGTGAAGGTATTTTGTAGATGTGTTTAGCATCTCTAATCAGTTGGCTTTAAGTAAAACAGATTACCCTCAATAATGAGGGTGGGCCTCATCCACTCAATCCCTCCTTAATAGCAAAAATGGAGGCTTCCCAAAGAAGAAATTCTGCCTCAGGATTGTAACATCAACTCCTGCCCGAGCTTCCAGCCTGCTGGCTTGTCCTGTGTATTTTAGACTTGCCACCCCCACAATCATGTGAGCTAATTTCTTTAAATACATAAATCAGACTAGGATATACCTTATATATGTAATAGGATCTTATTTATACAATGGGATATATAATATATTATCTCTGTCCATCTATCTGTCCACATATCTCTCTCTCTCTCACTTT
Organism: Microcebus murinus; assembly: GCF_040939455.1. Classification (NCBI taxonomy): domain Eukaryota; kingdom Metazoa; phylum Chordata; class Mammalia; order Primates; family Cheirogaleidae; genus Microcebus; species Microcebus murinus. The sequence continues at coordinate 30,826,783 of NC_134111.1, forward strand.
ACCTTTCTCCTATTGTTCTGTTTCTCTGGAGAACCCTGACTGATAGAGAAGGATGGTGGATTACTTGCCCCTCCTGCCCCACGGTGGGAGAGTCTCAGTCTCTCTCTCTCTCTCTCTCTTTCTCTCTGTCACACTCACACACACACAGACACAGACACACCATTGGCAGTGCGGAATCACACGTTACAGATTTATTCTATGCACCAAAGGTGTAAGGTTGTCTAGAACTCTATTCAAATGCCAGCACTATCCTGAACACCTGTGAGAGGAGGAAGCTGCTGAAACAAGAGGTATGACATTACCAGGAATGTCTTTCTGGTTCTTCCAGGGAGGCCACAGTAATTAGAAGAAACCCTACCCGTAGGTGATGCTCGTATCATTTAGACCTGGCCATGGCGGGGAAGTATGAGTGCAGGAGACCATGGAGGAAATCCGTGGGGAGGGATCCATCAGAATGCAGAAGGACCTGACTGGTGTTTCCTGGGCTTCTCCCCATGCAGGGAGGGCTTGTTCAAGTGCTAGATTATGAAGATGCCTTCAGAGTGTCACCACGTATGCATGCTTATCACGGTGGTGGAAACAGACACCCTCAGCAGTCTTAGAAGCCTGGGCATGTGATTCTGAACATGGAAACTGCAAAGTCAGTGACGGGAGGACTGAGTGGTGCAGGGAAGGAGATAACAGAATGCTGGGGATGGGGTGGTGGTTGCCCTCCGTCCATTCTTCAGCAGATGTCTGGGAGAATCTTTTCTAACTTAACTGTCTCTGTGTTGATATCTACGTGAAACATACACTGTGGCCTCTGCTCTTTGTCCACTGGGCTTGATCCACCTTCTCCAAGGAGGATTAACATACATTAGCTTTGAGGTCTTTTAAAACCTCAGTCCTAGTTTCCTCCCTGTAGGGAGAAGAGATTTTATATCGGGAAAGCCTAGATCATATATTATTTAAATGCTACTTGATTCCCTGAAACAAGCCAAAGCAAAGAAAAACTACAAAAGAGATACTGTGACGGCACTGTCACAATTTGGCTCATTTTTGCTAAGCAGGTCTTGTTAGCTTATACATTTAAGATTGAATTAAGGTTGCCTTTGGTTAGAATTTTGCTCAGTGCCTGCTATGGTTATAACTTGTGGAATAAGCATTTATATCTTTATACATGTTTGGTGCTGTGGTTGAAAAACCTAAGGGTTTTTAGAAGTAAAGACCTAAGACACTTATGTGCTCCTTTGTGAATGGTCAGTTAGGCTACTTTGGATTAATCAGATGATATCACAGTTAGTTTGACCTTTAAAGATGACAAGTGAGCAATAAGTCAGTGGCTAGAATAAGGCTCCTGTGGGTCATTGGCTTGTTTTTCTGTGTCAAAGAGGTAATGTCCCCGAACTATAGGGCTGGATGGTATCATAATTTCTCTATAGCTCCAACCCTATAGTTCTAAGACATCATCTCTTTGCTATAGAAAGAGCACTTCTCAATTTCTGTTATCTTTTAGATTTTATGTCTCCCTGAAAGCTGCCTGAACTTCTTTTGGAAACAAGGCTGAGCAGTAAAGGCACATGTGTGAGTGTGTGCCCAAGGCCCTCAGTTCATGTTCATAGGCAGCTCGTGCCTGGGATCTGTGTTGATTCACTGAGTCTGAGAATCTGCGTATGATGCTGCCTAGTGTGATCACAGCTAGCAAGTATGTGGCAAGTACCAAAAATAAAAGAGCCAGGAATGTGAAGTCCTTTTGACATGTTCTAAAGTGGACAAGACAAAAAACCAAAACAAGAGAACACTGCTCTGATGGCAACTAGCTAAATATTAACAAAGAAGGAAAGTGAATCCTCCCCCCCTTTTTTTTTTTGCCTGAAATCACTTAGATATAATTAAGGGAAACTTTTTAATGTCAAAATTAAATAGAAACTAGTGATCATTAAACTCCTTTATTCTTTACATTTGCAAAAGTTCATGGTAAAAAGAAAAACAGGTTGTAGATATTCTACATCCTTTTGGTCTCTTAGGGGAGTTCGGTACTGAAACCCTTTTTATTCCACTTTGCAAGATTGTTTTCAACATCCTGGATAGGAGAATATTTGTTCTATTAAAAACAACAACAACAATAACAACAAACCTCTGGGCACAGACATTTAATATTAGTAACTCTAGTTTATTCGATGATCTGTAAAGTCTTACTGACTTGCTTTCTTTCTACATCAGTTTATTTTTCTTAACTCATTTTTATTGAACACAATATACATATACATATACATATACATATACATAAGCTTAAGTGTACAACTCATAAATTTTTATAAAGGTATGTACACATGTCACTATCACACAGCATGTTAGAAGCCTCTCTCTTGTGCCCCCTCAGTCAGTACCCAGCTCTCAAGAGTAACTGTCATCTTGATCAATATAGATTAGTATTTCCTGTCTTTGAATTTTACATAAATAAAAATCACACAGTACTATTTTGTATCTGGCTTCTTTTAGGCAACACTGTGTCAGTGAAAGTCTCCTACATTGTTGGATGTAGCTGTGGTTTATTTTTCATAGTTGCATAGTATTCTATTGTGTGAATATAGTTTGAGTATGTATCCATTCTGCTGTTGATGGATATTTGGATTGTTTTCATTTTGAGGCTGTTATAAATAAAGTTACTATGACTTGGTTACCACTTTGCCTGAGTAGAAGTGAAATTGCTAGGTCATAGGGCATGAGATATTCAGCTTTAGTAGATACTACCAAACATTTTCCCAGAATGATAATAGTTCACTCTTTCTGGTAGCAGTTGAGTATTATGGTCACTGCTTATCCTAAACAATAATTGGCATTATCAGTTTTAAACCCTTTAGCCATTCTGTTGGGTATGTAAAGATATCTCATTGTAGTTTTTTTTTTTTTTTAGACAGAGTCTCGCTTTGTTGCCCAGGCTAGAGTGAGTGCCGTGGTGTCAGCCTAACTCACAGCAACCTCAAACTCCTGGGCTCAGGCAATCCTGCTGCCTCAGCCTCCCAAGTAGCTGGGACTACAGGCATGTGCCACCATGCCCGGCTAATTTTTTCTATATATATTAGTTGGCCAATCAATTTCTTTCTATTTATAGTAGAGACAGGGTCTTGCTCTTGCTCAGGCTGGTTTCAAACTCCTGACCTTGAGCAATCCACCCGCCTTGGCCTCCCAGAGTGCTAGGATTACAGGCATGAACCACCACTCCTGGCCTCATTGTAGTTTTAATTTGCATTTCCCTGATAGCTAGTGATGTTAAACACCTTTTTGGGGGGTGTTTTATTGACACTTCTCTTATGAAGTGCCTATTCAAGTCTCCCCACTTTTGTTCTTTTGTCATTGATTTATAGGAGTTATTCTGAGTAAGTCTTTTGTCAAGTATATGTATTTCATATATCTTCTTCCACTTTATAACTTGCCCTTTAACTCTCTTAATTGTGGCTTTTAATCAAGAGAAGTTTTTAATTTTAATGAAGTTAAATTTAGTTTTCTTTTTATGCTCTATTAAAGAAATCTTTGCCTACCCCCAAGATCTTAAAGATATTCTCCTGTATTTTCTCTAGAAGCTTTATTGTTTTACCTTTCACAATTTATGTCTATGCTGTGTCTGGAACAGACTTTTTATATGGTATTGATAGGGAGGGGACAAATTCCCCCTCTCCCCTAGCGCTGTAATATTGAAAGGGTCATCCTTCCCGTTGTTCAGTATGGGCACCTTTGTCATAAACCAGATTACTGTATTTTTGAGTATCTGTTTCTGGACAATTCTGTTTCTATTTTAAAGTTTCTGACTATCAGTTTTGATTACTGTGGCTTTATAAGCATTGATATTTAATCCTTTGACTTTGGTCTTCAAAAGTGTCCTTTTTGATTTCTATTATAAATTTTAGAATCAACTTCCCAATTTCTGTATATACACAAAAACCTTCTAGGATTTGGTTTTTTATTAGGCGGGGGTGGGCGGGAGGATTATTTTAAACCTATAGAAAAATTTTAAGAGAATTAACATCTTTTCCTATCAATGTTGGCTGATTTCTTCATATTCTGTGTTTAGTGGATGTAAATACCCTTCTGCTACATTTGTGGGTGAATGAAGTCTAGGGCCCCAGTGTGAGGCATGGTTTCCCACTGTTGTTTGATCTCCAAGTGGGAGTTGGTTTGCATATCCTTGTGTATTGCTCCCTGGATCTTTTCTGAGCTTCTCTGTCCTGCTCTGTGCTCTGGGAGGGTGACTAGTCTGGACTATTGCAGTGGGCTCTCTTGCTTCTGCCTTCCAGTTAGGTTCAACCGGTGGGGATGGAACATGGGCAGGCGATCAGGAGAGAAGAGAGTGAGCTCCAGGTGTTTATTTTCGGGTGCCCTCCCTGTGGGGTCATTTTGGGTTGACTGTGTCCCTGGACCCAAAGGCTGTTATAGTTCCAAACAGGCAATATCTTCCTTCTAGGTCTCTCCCTTGGGGCCCCCTTTGGCCTAAAGTGGTAATGGCTCCCCCATCACTAATATGGGTACCACATTATGCCTTGTTAATTCCCATCACCTTTCCATACCTATCCAAATGATGCAATTTGAGCAGGTTATCTGTTTCCTGCCCAGCCTGATTACTACAGAAGTGGAAGAAAAAGAATTTTCTGGGCAGCTTTTAAAAGAACTTTGAGATTGAGGGCCAGTTTCAGCAGTGGTGATAACCTTGTGGAGTCTGCTCACAAAATATGCCTCTGGCTAAACCTGCCTGAGTATATAGCATAGAGGCTCTGTCTTTCTCTGGTATCATTTGAAATTATCAAGGGACTCTTTATGGTTTAAAAAGTAAGATTATAGCCTCAGAGTATATCCTTAAATGTCCACAAGCATTTTAGCCCTGAGTTATTTTTCACTTTCGGACTATTAGGTTGATAAAGGATGCTGCAGTGCTTGTGCTGGTATCTTGGGAAACGTCCGTAGCACCACCTGAGCATGTTAGAAGGAGAGGTGAGAGTGTCAAACTGGAACAGACTTTAAAGTAGTAATAAAATTGTTGCTATTTGAAAAATCAGAGTTAAAGCCCTTCTTGGGACAGCAGCCCCAAGCTACAGTGAATGCGAGAGAATTATACTAATTTTTAAGTGGAATCTTACATTGAAGTTGTTTAACTTGTCTTTTGACAGTTGAGTTATTTAGTCGTCTGCTTCGGGAATTAATTTTTGTAATGACGTCTGTAACATTGGTGAGGACTGCTGAATTTCTTGCACTGAAATAGAAATTATGTCCAGAATGTCATTTGATGACAACAGTAATTAACCTGAATTACAAATCAGATTGTGCTGACAGTATAATAACTGTTTGAAGTTTAAAATGAGAAAGTCATTCTTCTGAAAATGCTTGCTAAAAAAAAACCGAGAAAGTCAATAGCAAATGAAATAGCAAATAAAACAGGATATCACATATTTTTAAGTGAGGTTTTACCTCTTAAAAAGTAAGGAATAATTGGAATTCTGAGATGATCAGTTTACTTTTTAATTGGATGAGATTGCTTATGTGTTGTTTCTGTGCACGCGGAGGTGAATCATGTCTTGCTTTCAGTAGCACCTAGTGCAGCTGCTGATTTGCCCTCACCGGTTGCTCCTTTGAGTTACTGTCCAACGACTATCCATGTGGTATCACAACCACCCCAGCCCCAGCCAAGATGATGTCATCTCTTACTCTAGAAGTGGCAAAGTGGTGGCCGTTATACACATTTATTTATCCCACACATTATTTTAAAACGTTTTTTAAAACTGGAAGATGTAAATTTTTAAAATCTCCATCTCTGGCTTTTCTTGAAAAATGGGATGACCTGAGAACGGTGGGCCCTCACTCCTGCATGGTGACAGTGGGCTATGACGGGGGCGTGTGCTCAGCAGAGAGCCATGTGTCCACCTAGCCAGCTTCACTCGGTTATGTGCCACACCTGGCTGGTTATGTACCACACTGGTTATGTACCACACCTTGATGTGTGTTCAACACAGCCGGGATGGTTCTAGGTACCAAAAGTGAGGAGGAGAAACAATTGGTTACATTATAATCTGCCTGTGTATCATTGGTATAGGAAGCCCCGAGCTCCAAAAGTCCAGACACCGTGTCCATTTCTCTTGGTGTGTCCCCAGTGTTTCATAAATGTGTACTGAACTGAAAGGAAGCTCTCCTTGGGAAGATGAATCTGGTGGGGTATGCAGGATGCTTAAAGGAGGATGCCGAATGTCCGAAAAAGGCTGTAACCACAGGAGGGCTGAGAACATAGACTCAGACGGTGGCAAAGGGGATAGAGACAGAGGTGACCCTGAGAGACAATCTGAATCATTGGATTTAGGGACCGATGGGATATGAAGGAGGAAAGGAAAGGAAAAGTTTGTGACCTCAAGGAGGAGCGGCACCATCCGTCCAGCTAGGAGGGTGGTACGTGAAAGTCGCCAGATGCCGTCCACTCCCCCAGCTCCAACGTCTTCGTATGAGAGGACTCTGAGGCCTACGTATATTGGTTCAGTAACGCTAATAGCTACACTCAGAACTTTCCCCTTGTGTTTTTAATCCCAGAGCTAAGACCATCAAGAATACAGTCTCTGTGAACCTGGAACTGACGGCAGAAGAATGGAAAAAGAAGTATGAAAAAGAGAAAGAGAAAAACAAGACTTTGAAGAATGTTATCCAGCATCTGGAGATGGAGCTGAACAGGTGGAGGAACGGTAAGGGAGAATGGAGAGGAAGAACCAGGCGCGAGTGTGTGCTTTCTTTTTCCTGTGGCCTCCGCACCCTGGGAGACGCTTGGGAAAGTGAGGACGATGGCGGAGCTTGGTCCTGGCGAGCAGCCACCTGTGTGCACAGTCAGTTGGCTTCTCATTCCCTAGCACGGGCCCTGTCCCCGGTACATGGCCGGCACACAGCGTGAGGGTGGGCAAGCGACTTGTTTGCAAGGTGGCCTTAATCTGTTTCCGGTTAGGTGCCCTCCCTCCATTCCTGCCATTCACTCTGTAGCCCCGTTTCAGGACAGGGCCTGAGACTTTATGGCTCACATTGCTTTTTTTTTTTTTTTTTTGAGACAGAGTCTCACTTTGTTGCCCAGGCTAGAGTGAGTGCCGTGGCATCAACCTGGCTCACAGCAACCTCAAACTCCTGGGCTCAGCGATCCTACTGCCTCAGCCTCCCGAGTAGCTGGGACTACAGGCATGCGCCACCATGCCCGGCTAATTTTTTGTATATATATTTTTAGTTGGTCAATTAGTTTCTTTCTATTTTTGGTAGAGACGGGGTCTCGCTCAGGCTGGTTTCGAACTCCTGACTTTGAGCGATCCGCCCGCCTCGGCCTCCCAAAGTGCTAGGATTACAGGCGTGAGCCACCGCGCCCGGCTCACATTGCTTTTGATTAAATGAAAAATGTCATTCTCTCCTATGTGAGTTTTATCATTGATTTGGGGTTAAAAGTCACCTCTGGCAAATACTTTTTTTTTTTTTTTTGCCTAACTCATCTTCATGCTCAGCTTCTTCGGAGCCAGAAATAGAGGGCTCCCGAAGGAGCTCTGTGCTAAAATGGAGACTTAAAGGCTCGGTTCGTGACTGCTTTTCCTTTTCCCCTGAAACGTTTCTCTTTGGTTCGTTCTACTAGGAGAAAATATCTCAGAGAGCTGACGTGCAGTGGGTGGGTGGGGTGTGGGTGAGGTGTTAAGAGGGGTTTCCAGATCCAAGTGCAGACAGATTATTTTAGTGATTTTAGCAGCATTGTGATGGAGGTTAGAAGGAAGAAGTCTATTTTTCTTTTTATTACTAAAATAAGGCAAGTTGGTGTGTGTGTAGGGAGATGGCGGATAGTTGGAAGTTGTTCTTCGCATCCCCTGCTGCTGCGTGCTGTGTTTGTCTTATATCAGGTGCTGCAGCAGACTCAGCTTTGGGAAGGGGTAGGAGCCTGGGGGCTGCTGTGCAGGATCTGGAGGTAATGCTGCCCGTCCGTAGCTGCAGAGTGAGCAGCAGGTTGTCTTGTGATTATATGTTCGCCACTGCTCATTGCTAGTAAGGGTGGGGTGTCAATGAGCTACCGTTTAATAGAAAAACAGTTACGTGGCAAACGAGAATTCAAGAGAGGTTCTAAAAATGACCTAGTAGCCTAAATAACACGATTCTTTTCTTTTCAGAAGGCTTTCTAGCTGCACACGTGTTTTGAAAGCTGCTAGAATAGTTGAATAATTCAGCACCTGGGGCTGGTGGACGGTTCCTTGCAATTTGGCAGGAGTAGGAGGGTGGGGAGGGGTGGCTGCAAGGTGGGGAGCAGCCACATGAGGTTTTGGTTTATTTTTGGAATCCTCGGTTCGGTTCTCTCCTGAGTGATCGGGACATGGGACATTCAGTAAAGCCCTTTGGTAAAGGGCCAGGGCACTGGCCTTGGAAACATTGTGGAGTGGGCAGTTAGCCTTGTTTTTTTCCATGCTTTTCCATTTCTTGCTGAGCTCTAGCCTTCCAGCTCTCCATCCCTCATCAAATGCTGTCCTTTGGGGTCTGCCTTGTTTGCCTGGCTCAGCCTCAGGCTGAGTGTCTTGTGGGCACTCTGCCCTGCTCTCGGCCTGTTCACCTGGCATCATACTGTGTGTCCCAGATAAGAAGTTAGGTCTGGGGGTCTGGAGCTCAGAGGACCTGTCTGAGCTGGCGTCGTCCACCTTTAGGTAGTAATTGAAGGTGTAGGGGGTGGGGTACCCTGGGGACTCTGGAGAGAGGAGAGGGAGGAAGAGAAGAGGGAGAGCATCTTGAGAACCTTCCTTCACCCCCATCACCATGTCTTCGCTGACCATGGCGGGAGGGACCCTGTAGGGCTATGTTTTTCCAAGCTAATGTTTGTATTTTGAAGGTGATTTTTCAGGTGGCAAAAGTTCTTAAATGTGAAGAACTGACTCTAGTGATAAAAATTTCGTGCAGAAGGAGGTTAGGGAGGGGCGGTGCAGAGACATGGAGTGGTCCTTTGACTAGTAGGGAGTGCAGAGCTATTTCTAGGATCAACTGTACATCTCACACGATATGCCAGCATGCCTCCGATGGACAACAAACTAAGCCTGGCTTTTTGTTCTGAGGCTGTGCATTTAATCCTCAAGTAGCTCTTGAGGTTGCAACAGGCTAGAAGACTTCCTCTAGCGGGGCAGTCTCTGGTACAGAGAGGTATCCTAACCGAGGGGGCCTGATTCCTAAGTTCATTCTCTCTCTGTTGTCTGTGCAGCCTGCACATAGAGCTAGCACGAGCGATTTGTGTTCAGGCCAGTTAGATGAGTAGTGTGATAAGTACCACACCAAAAAAGGAAGGGACTGGAAGCCCTTTGGTGGTGTCCCTGTGGGTCAGTCCTGATTCTTAGGAGCAGAAGTTATGAGGGCATGGCTGGCGTGTGCAATCTGGAGAGCTGGGGTTTCGAGAGGTAGAGTAGGGAAGAGGCAGTGCCTTCCACTAAAATCAGAGTAGAGGATATTGCCAACTTTCTTTGGAAATTTGACACATGCATTTTTTTCTAAACGTATAGGAGGAGGCAGCTACTTAATTCACGTCAACATTTCCTGGGTATTGGTATCTCTACACTGCAATCTGAACAAGTTCAAGGGGCCTTGTCAATTGTGTGCACTTTCTCTGGGAAAGAGATTTATTTCCTTGCATGATGTGTTTATAATGTAAAAGTCTGGCTGCTATACTTGAGCTACGGGAGAGCAAGGAAGGAGTATAGCAGAAAAGTGTGTGTGTGCGCACATGTGCATTGCTTGTGCTTTTCCTTACTTGCTGTTACACAGAATGAGGAAACAGTACAAGGGAGTAGGACATCAACTGCAAGTCAGGTGTAGGCAGAAAATAAGTGAAAGGAGGCATGTCTGAGAGGGCATCCAAAAGTTGTGAAATACCATCCTATTACCTGCCTAGAGGCTGGTCTCACCCCTCCTCCCTGCACCGCCACCTGTACTAATTTTCAACCCCTTGTAGTTTGATGGGTGCTATAGATTGAATGTTTGTGTCCCCCCACCGCAGACTCACATGTTGAAATCCTAACCTCCAAGGTGATGGTATTAGGAGGTGGGGCTAGTGATTAGATCCTGACGATGGAGCCCTTTTGAATGGAATTAGTGCCCTTATAAGAGTTCCAAGAGAGGGTGCTCTGGGATGATACAGTGAGAAGATGCCACCTACAAACCCAGAAGAGGGCCCTCACCAGAACCAGACCATGCTCTGATCTTGGACTTCCAGCCTCCAGAACTGTAAGAAATAAATCTCTCTTGTTTATGAGCCACCTGGTCTATGGTACTTTGCTATAGCAGCTCCAGCGGAATGCAGCATGGCAGTTTTCTCCTCTGGGCACAGTTGACCCTCGATTCTCACAATAAGGCCTGTGACTTGTAGTATGTATACTACACCCAGCTTTGATTCATTTCTGATATTACCATTCAGGCAGGATAGCTCTGAGCATGTGCATGGTGGCTTAAGGAGAGGCCACACTTTGTTTTTATAAAGGAAGGAATGAGGAGAGCCACCCAGTGGCCTGGTTCAGTTCTCCAGTGTGCTAGGTGGGGTTCTTAGAGTGCCAGCTGCAGGAATTGACCTTTCCTGGCTTACACAAAAAGAAAGCGCACTAGAAGGATGTGAGTGATTCACAGAATCCAAAGGAAGCTAAGGAACCAGGCTCAGACAGGCAGAAGCCCAGGCTGCTGCAGGGATATACAGGCGACAGGAACAAATCAGCAGGTTTCAAGTGCGGCCACACCTGGAATGAATCCTTTCCAGATGTTTCTCCCTTCCTTGCATGATTACGCTGAAGATTCAGAGGCCCAGGAGAGAAGTGGGAATACTGTGCTTGGTGGTGTGCCTTGGCTGGGGAGGGCAGGGCACTTGGGTAAATTGTCTGACAAAGACTGCATGCAGTTGAGGGGGGTAATTCCTCAGAAGGAAATGGAGGTGCTATTATGACAAGGGGTGTTGAGTGGCTGAAAAGCAACAAATGTCCACCCCAATCTGCTAGTGACATCTTGTGGACTGTAATCGATTGCCAGTCTTTCTTCACATCTAGGGGCTCTGTTGGCACTTTAGCCTCATGGAGATTTGTTCAGCCTGCTTGCTTATGAACAGATAGATGGAGTGGGGCAGTTGCCAGAAAATGGAATATTTTTTTAAAGCCCTATTGCTTTGTTGCTTGTATGTGTGGAGAAGACTCGAGCAATCCCATATCTGGAGATAGAGTTAGATAGCTGGATTCAGAGTGAATTACAGCTCCAGCGCACCCTAACTCCCCCCGAATCCATCAAGAAAACTCTTGATAGGAGGGTCGGGAGGGAGGGGTGAAGGCCGAGTGCGTGGTTCCCCGTTGCTGCCAGGTCAGCCTTCACACATGTTCTCTTCTGATACTTCGAATTTTGCACTTAAAAAAATAACTTTTTACAGGAGTTTAAGTCAGTAAAAGGAGGACCTGAAAATCCAGGTATCAGGAGAGCAGGGGAATGACCCGACAATCTGGTGTATCCACAGTCTCTTCTCTTGAATAATTACATATAAGGTTAGATAACAGAGCGGATGCAAAGAAATGATTTAATCACAGGCTGAGAGGATGTGGAAAATCGGCAATCTCTAAAGTAGATTTGTTCTCCAAGCTCAAAACCAGCAAGACCACCAGGTGTGGTTCAGTAACCAGCTAAATCTGTGACCTCTAGTCCCATGTGGGGCTTTGTGGAACTTTGGGACCTCCGTTGTTGGAACATGATTGAATTTTTAGCATTCAGTCTCTAAGGAGATGCTGGCCTCCCTCTTGGATTCGTGATTTTAATGGACTCTAAGAAATTAGCATTTCATTTGAGATATCGAATTTGCTAGGCCCTCTGCTTTCTTTCGAGTGCACAGCTGGACACTGTAATAGAAATAGTGAACACTAGGAGGAGGTTGTGGCCTATTCGGGAGGTCATGAATGCACAGAGGATGCAGAGTCCCAGGTGACCAGTTTATTAGAAAATTACTCCAGAAGGGATTAGAGAACGTTTTAAGCTGCTTACAGTATTTTTAGGAGCTAGGGTGAAAGATGCCATTTGCATGCAAAATAATCTCATAAGGGAATGATTTTTTTTTTTTTTTTTAACATCACATTTATATAATGACATCTTGTAGCCAGCTGCTCTCACCCATCTGGCAACTTAAAAGATTTCCTTTTAGTTTCTTTGATATAGAAATTACCTACCATTAGGTCTGCCACTGGGCCTATTTAATTGGTATTAAAAGAAAGCACCTCGTTTGCCAGATCTGCTGTGGTTTCTGGCGGAAGCTGTGAGTGACCAGCAAATCTCTGCTCTGGAGTTGCTGAGAGAATGCAATTACCTTTCTGTGTTCTCCCGAGGCTCTGGGGACTCAACTTATGAAAAGGATAACTAGCTTGTTGCTATTTCATGTGTGAAATTTTAATGAATTACTGGCAGTCTAATGGTTTTCTTTAAAAAAAAATACACAGAAAAACCCTATTTTAGAATTTTTAATAGCACTAATGAGAATTTTTGATTAGTCT